>NC_080832.1:6673515-7923515 GCF_030435755.1 Ochotona princeps | reverse complement strand
GAAATTCCGCTCCTGTCAGCTTTACACAGCCCTGCCAACATGGGCAGGTCACAGAGGTGTTGAGGTGGGCACCCCGACCCAGGACAGCTGTCGGTTCTTCTCCAGTCTGTATGTAAATGCAAAGGAAGCCCAATTGAGGACCTTGCAGGCTCCATGGAAAACACAACAGGTGAGTTTTATTCAAAAACTCAAGGAGGTTTCCTGGATAATAACATGATGACGCAAGTGAAGATTCCACATCCAGCCTCAGACAGGTCTCAGTCACAACGCAGGTGCACTACAACGACTGTACGGTCTCAGCCTGTGGAGGAGTGGGTTGGGCTGCCACTTGAGACGCGCGCTGCCTGCAGCCCCAGCCCCGTGCTGGGCCCACGTCCTGCTGCTCTGCTTCGGACCCAGCTTTTTGCTAATGCGCCCGGAAGGCAGCAGATGATGGTTCAAGTACTTGAGTCCCTGGCTGCTGTCTGGGAGACCCCGGAGGAGCTTCCGACTCCTGGTTTTGGCATCTAGGGAGTAAACCAGTAGAGTTTTTGTTTTTTTTCTCCCTCCTATCCTCATCCTTCTCTGTGTGTGTCTGTCTGCCTTTTAAATAATTTTTTTAAAGAATTTTTTTTTTTTTAATTTGAAAGGCAGAGTTGCAGAGAACAGAGAGGGAGAGAGAGAGAAGGCGCCTATGAGAGACCTATCTTCAGTCTGCTGCTCTACTCCCCAGAGTCCACAGCAGCCAGAACTGGGCGAAGCCAGGAGCTTCTTCCAGGTCTCCCTGGATGGCACAAACCCTTGAGCCTTCCTCCGTTGCTTTTCCAGGCACATTAGTAGGGAGTTGGATTGGAAGCAGAGCTGCCAGGGCTCTGAACTCACACCCACATGGGATGCCAGCGCTGCAGGTGGAGGTTTGGCTGGCTACACCGTAACTCTGACTCCCAAAATACTTTTTTAAGTTTTGATTTTTTGAAATTTTTAATTTCTTGATTTTTAATAAAGAGTTTATTTATTTTTATTGGAAAGTCACATTTACAGGGAGAAGAAGATGCGGAGAGGAAGATCTTCTGTCCGCTGATTGACTCTCTAAGTGGCCGCAACAGCCGGAGCTGAGCCAATCTGAAGCCAGGAGCCAGAAGTCTTCCTGATCTCCCATGTGGGTGCAGGGTCCCAAGGCTTTGGGCCGTCCTCGACTGATTTCCCAGGCCACAAGCAGGGAGCTGGAAGGAAAGTGGAGCAGCTGGGATATGATCTGGCGCTTACATGGGATCCTGGCTTATGCAAGCCAAGGATTTAGCCACTAGGCTACCCTGCCAGGCCCCACCAAATATGTTTTAAAAACAATACCTTTGGACTAGATGAATAAGGTGTACATGAGACGTACAAGAATTTTATGTTCAGACTTGACTGACATCCCCAAGATGGCTTCATATGTGTAAGATGATCCCGACGGTGCTGGCTGCCAGTGTCTGGGCTACGGGATGCCCAAGCTGGACCTGGGCGAGACCTGACCTGGAACTAGGGCCCTGGCAGGTGTCATTCATGTGAGCGTTTAGCCTAGAGGTCAAGAGCCTAGAGGGAACCAGCGGATGGGAGATCTCCCTTCCTCTCTCCTCTATGTAAAATCTGCCTTGCTTTTTTTTTTTTTTTTGAAGATCTATGTATTTTTATTACAAAGTCAGGTGTACAGAGAGGAGGAGAGACAGAGAGGAACATCTTCCATCTGATGAGTCACTCCCCAAGTGACCACAACGGCCGGTGCTGCGCCAGTCTGAAGCCGGGAACTTGGAAATTCCCCTGGGTCTCCCACGCGGGTGCAGGGTCCCAAAGCCTTGGGCCGTCCTCGACTGCTTTCCCAGGCCACAAGCAGGGAGCTGGATGGGAAGTGGAGCTGCCGGGATTAGAACCGGCGTCCATATGAGATCCTGGCGATTTCAAGGCGAGGACTTTAGCCACTAGGCCATGACGCTGGGCCCCAAAATCTGCCTTTCAAATAAAAATAAATAGATCTTAAAAAATAAGAAGGCCCGTAAGGATAGAGGTGACCTAACAGACAGCGGATGCAACACCTGTTGCCAAGTCTAAGCAAATCAATGGAACGGAGGCCTACCGGGGCTCGTGGGATGGGAGTCAGCTTCCCCCGGAAGTGGGCCTTTCTCGCCATGGGCGCAGGCGAGGGCATTGTCCCTGCTGTAGGTCACTGGGCTCTTCCCGATTCAGCTGTCTTCAGAGAAGGCTGGCCCAGGAGTCCCCTGTGCCTGCTGAGGATGCCAGCTGCTCTGCACCCAGGGCATGGGGTGGTCCGGGCTGCAGATCATGTGAGGCACAGCTGGGGGCGCAGTCCAGATGTGTCTCCTCCCCTCCACCCCTGTGCCCCCCGGAGCGAGGAGCTGCTGTGAGGACACTCCACAGGAGTGGTTGAGACGCTGCGTGGGGCAGCCCCATTCTGTGGTGAAGTGGCTGGTTCTGCTTCCTGCTCACGCACACCCTCGGTGTACAATAAGGTGATGGCTCCTGCTGCCTGTGTAGACCTGGATGGAGCTCCCAGCTGCCGACTTTGGCCTTGGCCCAGCACCAGCTGTTAGAGGCAGGTGGAGCATGAACCAGTGGGTGGGCAATCTTGGTCTCTTTCTGTCTTTCCCTGCTTTCAAACAAATCCATAGCAGTAAGAGCACCACTGAAGTAAAACCCCACATGCAGAGATCACACCAGGGACCCCCGAGCCTGGGAGCAGCTGCACCCTGGGACCCCTGCGCAGCATCTCCCCAGACAATGCTTCAAGCTGATCGATTTGAGCCCACAAAAGTGAGAAATGCCACCCCATCCAGAGACACCCCAGCAGCAGGAAGTTCTGCACTCTCTTTTCAACCTGTTCATAAAAAAGGGCGGAAAAGCGAGGGACCCTCAGGGTCATGATGAAGGAGTTGGGGCAGCACAATGCCTGGCTCCAGTGCTGCTCTCCAACAGCAGGGCACAATGGCCTTAACAGTGGTGCCAGTGTAGCTGGTACTGCCTGGCACAGCCGTCTGTGTGTGATGGGCGCTGGGTGGACAAAGGCCGAGCCTGCCTTCTGCTGGCCTGTCACTCCTGAAGGTGTCCCACAGTGCTTGCTGCTCAGTTGCCCTCCCTCCCCCAGCCCCATCCTTTTCTCATGAGACAGGAGCCCCAGGGCCTGTCCCACAGGCTGCCGGACAAGCCTGGTTCATTCAGATGTGTCCCCTGTGCCTTGAGGTACACACTCATTTAGGGGCTGGGACCATCTGCGCAGGTGCCTGGGGGGTGGGTGTGAGTCACACCTGGGGAGTGGCAGGAGACAGTAAGGGGGCTGCTGTGCAATGCACAGAGGATGGGGCCGCCCAAAAAGGCCAGGGGGAGGGGCTGTAGCATGACTCCAGCCCCTCCTCACTCCATAGCTGCCCCCCCAGGCGGCCTGCATGGGTGTCAGGAGCAGGTCATGGGGTCATTCTGCAAAGGCATGCTTCCCTGGGGAGGGATCCTACAGCTGAGGAAGTTCACAGGCAGGTGACAGGGGTGGGGACCCTGTGTGTCCTGGGTGGAGTGTGGCCCATTTGCCTGGCTCAGCCCTGGCAGGGCGCCTTTAGCTTTGTTCGTAGCAGAGCCTCACCCTGGATTCCCAGGTGGGATAGAGGGAGGATGAATCAGTCCATCTTCCCCAGCCTCTTCCTGGAGTACCTCCTCCACTCACGCTCACTGCCTCCTGTAGGGGCGGTGCAGGTGGGGGTGGCCGTGCTTGTCCCTTGCGTGACTTCAGGCTAGGGCTCACCTACAAACACCCTCCTCTTCCCAGCCACACCTCTGTTTTTTGCGGGGCTGAGCTTTGGCCCACTGGGACTCAACCCTGGGACTCCACCCTAGGTGAGAGGACGCCCAGAGGTGGCCCCACCCAATCTGCTGGCCTCTTACCCAGTGGAGTCTATCCTTCACTCTCCCTTTGCATGCTGGACTTGGTCCTTGCTGACCGAGCCAGCGAGCTAGCGTGACATTGTCCCAGGCTCGCTGACACCCCCAGTGCTCCTGATGCCATCAAATCTACCTGCTCCAGGGGCCGGAGCCCTCTAATCCCACCCCATCCCGCTGGCTCACTGCTCTCACACTGCCCACGCCGCTGTCTCCACCTGCTCTCTCCTGGTCCTAGTGGACAAAGCCCCCCGACAGCCCAGCTTGTGTGGCCAGTGGGGTCTGATCCCTGATCATCGGTGTGGTTACCTGCACTGAGTCAGATGTCTCTTCCAGTCTCGGGAGGAGGAGCCTGCAGCCCCTCCTCCTCCTCTTCCCCACCCATGGCCTGGCTCCCAGGGTTACCGAGCAAAGCTCCAGCTGCCTAGGTCTGCACTGTGTGGGCACTGTCCTGGCTCCGTCACAGCGGGAGGCCTCCTTGCTCGTCCCCTGTCCATGGGGTCCCCTCTGGTTCACCCTGTAAGACCCATCCACAGTCATGTCCACCTTCAGACTGGCCCTCTACCCCCTCTCGTCCTGACTCTGCTTCCCATCACAGTAAAGGGACAAGGGCCCCTTCTGCTTCCTCTCCCCTTCCCACCTTGCAGGGACCCCCATCCGGCGACACCAGCAGGCTCATACTTGCTGCCCCGCCCTGCTGGTCGCAGTCCCTTCTGACTCCCTGCTTTCCCGCAGCATCCTGAACAGCGCCCAGCACCAGGAGGCCTCTGGAAGCTCTGCTGGGCAGTGCAGTTGAAGCATGCAAGGGAACACAACTGCACATTCCCTCTGCTTCTCCCTGGTGTCAGGAGGTGTCTGGAGTGCACACGCAATGGGTGTGTGTGTGTGTGTGAGAGAGAGACAGCATGCACCTGTGTGGAAACATGGAGGAGGCACAGGCTCCCTTGTGCAAGCGGGACAAGGTGGGAAGGAGTGGGAGAAGTGAGCACAGAACCGGCCAAGGCAGGAAGCAGCAGAGCTGCCAGCTGCCAGGCCTGTGCACCTGTTGTGGCCCTGGGAGCATGCAGAGGAGTCTGTTGGGTGGCGGAGGGGTCTGTTGGGTGGCGGGGAAGTCTGTTGGGCGGCGGAGGAGTCTGTTGGGCGGCGGGGGAGTCTGTTGGGTGGCAGGGGAGTCTGTTGGGTGGCAGGGGAGTCTGTTGGGAGGGGGACTCTGCTGAGTGGCGGAGGGGTCTGCTGGGTGGCGGGGGAGTCTGCTGGGTGGCGGGGGAGTCTGTTGGGTGGCGGGGGAGTCTGTTGGGTGGCGGAGGGGTCTGTTGGGTGGCAGGGGAGTCTGTTGGGTGGCGGACAACAGGGGAGTCTTGGGTGGGGAGGGGTCTGTTGGGCGGGGGGGAGTCTGTTGGGCTTCGGGGGAGTCTTTTGGATGGTGGAGCGATGATGTCAGGGTGGGGGCAGTGGGGAATGCAGGACTAGAGTGAGACAGGGAAGCGGTGCCGCTGTGACTTGCTGCTGCACGGTGCTCCCAGGGTCTAAACTGAGTGCCCACATGTTCATGGAGGAAGGGTTGTGCTTGAGTGAAAGTGGGAGGGTCAGCAGGTGCCCTGGCCCCACCCTTGGCACAAATGGCCATTGGTTGAACCACCCAGCTGTGCCAGTTGTTTGTGCATGTGTGTGTGTTTTAAGATTTATTTTTATTTGGAGGGCAGAGTTACAGAGAGGGTGAAATCGTCCACTCTCTGGTTCACTCACCCAGGGTGGGGCTGATCTGAAGCCAGGAGCCAGGAGTTTACTCCCGGTCTCCATGTGAGTACAAAGGCCGAGCACTTGGGCCATTTTCCTCTGTTCCCAGGTGCACTGTAAGGGAGCTGGATCGGAAGTGGAGCGGCCAGGTTCACACTGGTACCACTGGCAGAGGCTTAGCCTACTATCCCATAGCGCTGGTCCCTGTGCTCGATTTAAGGTGCAAGTTGAATTCTTAGATTTCTCCTTTGAGAGGAATAAAGAGGCTAAACTACAAAGATTCATGGCCAGTCCTGCCCTTCAGGCCCCCAGCTCTGGCCTTGTCCCAGCTGCCAGCTCCTGTCAGCTCCCTGGCTTGGCATAGGCCTGGGGAGATCCAGCGAACCCCAGGCATGGGGCCGTGGCCTCAGTCTACTCTGCTTCGGTTTTGCTTCCTGGGTGCATCCATTGCCCTGAGGGCTTTTGTGTGCCTTGGTGTTTTGGTGAAGGAGAGAAACAGCCGGAAGGCAGTAACATTTCCTTGTTGTGGCCATCCGTTCGGCTTTGGGCACCAAACAAATGTTTTGATTTGTGCTTTGCTTAGCAACAGTGCGCAGCCACTCTGCCCTGGGGAAGCCCCTGCCTTTTTTTTTTTTTTGCAACTCTGCCTCTGACCCATCTAGGGGCCCAGCAGGCAGCTGGGCCAAACTGAGTTCCCAAGAGAAACCTTGACCTTGGTCTGTCCAAGTCTGTCCTCCTGAGACCCTGAAACACTAGAAGATGGGTTAGTGTTGGTCCCAAGAACGCAGCCACGGGTGATCCCTCCAGCCTGGACTAACTTACAGTCCTGGGCTACGGGCAGGTCTCCATGGGTCACGTGACTATGGAAATTGTGATGCAAGACCAGGAGTCCGTGCGCTGTCCGCCACTGAGCTGGCCGGGTCTGGATCTGCACCAGGGCAGACACCAGCTGCAGAGCAGGGGGAGTGGCTGCTGCCTCCGCCCACCCTGCCCCAGCCCCTTTCTTAGGGGGCGTGGCCGCCGTGTGGCTCTGTTTCTTCCACCCTCCCCTGGACCTAGATATCTAAGGACAGGCCCATCTCCCAGCCGCTGTCCACGTGGCCCTCTCTGTACTGATTTTAGTTCATGGTGGTTTCTCTCAGTCCCAAGAGCTTTTGCATTCTGGGCCGGTTAACCACTAGCCATACTGTTGAGTGACAAAGCCGACGTCTCCCAGGTTACCAGGAGCAGGACTGGATGGTCAGCCCGTGCAGCAGGAGCCCCCATCCCTGCAGGTCTGTGGCCCCTGCCCTCCTGGGCACGTGGTCGGCTTCTGGGTGAGGCCTGCTGCTTCCTGACTCATTTGGTCTCCAGTTGATGGCCTTGGTCTCCTGCTGGGACCTCCTCCCTGAGGCATACATGCGCCTGTCCGTCCCAGGTCTGTTCAGAAATCCCAGTGTTTAGTCACCCACTCCTCGTCATCTATCCCTGGACCCTGGGCCGTGCTGCGGTTGTGACCCTCTGGGCGTGGCCTTGACGTGCCTGCCCCGGCCTGCATCTTCTCTGTCTGCCCTGGTGACGGGCCCTGCCTTATGTCCCCTGTCCCTTGTCCCCTGTCCCCACTGGTCTCCCACATTGGACAAAACCTTGACCTTGGTTCATTCCCACTCCAATCCTGGGCCTGCTGTAGGCCGCTGGAAGTTTCTGGATGTGTCTTGCTGCCATTGGATGGGTCTGGTGGTCGACTAGAGATCCCCCAAAGTCAGATGGGCTGTGCTGTGTGTTTTCTTCACTTCTCGGATGGGGGTGTTGTGTCATGCCCCCACCCCACCCCCACCCCCAGCCCCGCTCTAGCCCTGCTCCTGGCTGATGATGCTTCTAGCACATGTTCAACAGGGCACCGTGTTCCCTAGCACTGTACCCCCACCCATGGGACCTGCCCTGCCCGTGACACTGGGCTGCTGTGGCGAAGGCTGCTGCCGCCCCCCGCATGCCCCCCAACAGTCGTGTTCCCTGTGCTTGGTCACGTCCCTGCTGCAGAGCCCTTGGCTCTTCCTGCCAACGTGGGAGTTTGGTGCTGGTGTCCTTCCCCCAACTTAGAGAAAACTTTTCCTCCTGCTCCCCCTCCCTCTCCCATGGCCTCCTTGTTTCCCTGCCCCCTAGTATGAACACACATGTGTGCACACAAGGAGGAGTCACATGCACACAGAACACGGCTCACAAGGCTACACAGGGAAGTGGCCACACACATGCATGCACAGCACTCAGGTGCATGGGTACACGCGTACAGATGCCTGCACGTATGCACAGTGTACACGTGAGCATCTGGCTGTGCTGCGAGTGCACACACGTGTGCAAGTCCCCAGAGAGTCATCTGCATGCTATGTCCCTGTGCCCTCCGCGTGACTGGACTGCCCCTCCAGGTGGCCACAGTCTCACTTGTCCTCCTGACTTCACACCACTGGGTCCTCTGACACTTCTCATCCACGTCCTTGGCCTTGAAATGCCCCTACTGGGAGCCCTGTGCTCAGGCCTGTCTGCTGGGGACCTCAGCCATCTCTCCAGCTGGATCCAGCCGTGCCCAGCTCCCTGCTGCTGCTGCATGATCATGCATCTGTGCCTTGCTGCCCGTGGAGCCTATTGTGTCTTCCACCTTCACCATCATGCGAGTGCTGCTCATCCCTTCAGCTGCTCAGTGGCCTGAGAGAGAGAGGGAGAGAGAGAGAGAGAGACAGACAGACAGACAGACAGAGAGAGAGTTTGGTCTTCCATTTACTAATTCATTCTTCAGAAGGCTACAGCAGCCAGAGCTGGGACAGGCCAAGGTCACAAGCCAGGAACTCCATCTGGGTCTCCCATGTGAGCACATGGGCCCAAGCACTTGGACCATCCTTTGCTGCTGTCCCAGGTGCATTAGCAGGGAGCTGGGTCAGAAGAGGAGCAATGGGGACTCTGATTGGGATGCCAGCATCAAGCAGCAGTGGCTTCATGTGCCACCGCACATGTGCCACAAGGCCAGCTCTGTGATGACATCAAGCAAACAAAGCCACCTTGTCGTTTAGACTGTTACTGTGCATGGATGAAATGATGTGATGCCTGGTGACGTAGGACAGAGGCTCTCAGACCTGGGCAGGTGTAACAGGCAGGCGTCTGGGTCTGCTCCAGGGGCCTGCGGTGACTCCTGCAGTTAACACTTCTAGTGCTGGCTGAGCCTGAGGACTGTCTGGGGACCCACCCACCTGAGATGTTGGGAGCAGGAGGTGGATGAATCCACCTGATTGGGCATAGGTTGATGGGAGAAGAAGCAGGTGCATTTGTGTTGACGTGGGTAAATCCGGTCTGCTATACTGCTCTCCTCTCTGGAAATTTCCGCAGTGAACTGTGTGCCTGTCTCCCCCTCCCTGGAAGCCTGACAGCTGCTTGGTGCTTCTGTCGCCGCCCCCTGACCATGCTGCTGTCTCTCTCGCCTGGGTCGTCATCGTCCCTCCTACTGCATTCCTGCTCTTGGTTCTCGGCTCCCATCACTGTCCCCATCATGCTTACAGACCTCAACTGTCCACCTGGGTGTCTGGTGGTGTTCGTGGTTGTGCCTGGCCTCGTCCACGCCCTGCAGGGCTCAGCTTCATGCATCATTGCCCTCCCATGTTCCTCTCTTGCCACAGGCCCACCTTACCCCCACCCTGGCACCAGTGGCTTCTGTCTAGTTCTCCAGAGTCCCTGGGCTGAGAATGCTGCCAGCCGTGGCCAATGGTCAGACAGGTGTTTGCTGAGGGCATGGCGGGTTCCAAGGTGGACGAGGAAGAGCTGAGAGTGCAAGCCGGGCAGGAGCTGACCTTTGCTCAGCCAGCTGGAGATGCACAGGCCAGGGGAAGCTGTGCTCACAGGGGAGGCCACGGGAGCTGTGCAGGAGATGGGAGCGGTTTATTTTTGAAAGACTTACTTATTTTTATTTGAAAGGTAAGGACTGAGGGAAATACGGAGATCTTCCATCTGCTGATTTAGTCCCCAGATGGCCCCAACAGCCTGGGCCAGGCCGGGCCAAAATCAGGAGCTACCCCAGGTCTCCCATGTGAGTGGCAGGGGTTCGAGCACTTGAAGCCGTCTTTAGGTGCATCAGCATGGAGCTGGATCGAAAATGGAGCAGCCAGGATTGGAATTAGCACTTGTATAGGATTTTGTGGGTCCTAGGCGGTGGCTTAACCTGCCGCAGCGCTGGCCCTCAGCTGTCATTTAGAATTAGGGTTGTCACAGCTGAACACCAAGGTGAGGTCACATTGGGGTCAGGTGACGCCCCTCATCTGGTGTGCCTGCCGCCCTTGTAAGACCACTGTGTGACAGTGGGAGTTAAAGACAGGAGTGATGGAGCTGTCAGTCGGGCACCTGCAAGGCTTGCCGGCCACCACCAGGAATGGGCAGCAAGATTTGGCATTCCACCCACATGGGTTACTGTCCACCAGGGCCTGGGGCCTGTGTAAGAGCTCCGGTTCCAAGGCCTCCCGGTTTGTTGAATGACATGTCTACAAGGGCATGGCCTGTGTCGAGCTGTTATGTTGAGGAAGTTGGGGGTGACACTGTTTTTAATGAGTCAGCGATTCGTAGGAATAGAAGGGAACAGGGTGGTCCTGTTGGGTTTTGTTTATAAATTACAAGCATGAAACGTCTTTTTTTTTTTTTTTTTTTTACTTGTGTTTAATTTTCCCAGTAGCCAGGGGCAGGCCTGGGTTATCTGGGTTACGCTGTTATCTGTGGTGGCACAGGGCAAGGGGCCAGTTTTGTTTCCATTGTTTCTCCCAGGGTCACTTGGCCCACCCCCTGTGTGTGGACTGGCGTACACTCGCCTGTGTTTTGCAGTTCCCCCTGGCTGGCTCTTGTTTGTGTAGTTTTGTGTGTGTGGTGCACTGAAAGCAAAGAAGTCTCTGTGTGCAGAGAGAGAAGCAGGGGAGGCAGAGAGGGAGTGGTGTGTCCCGCTGTGGAAAGCAGGCTAATTCTCCAGCTGCGGCAGGAGCATCTCATATGGCCACCGGTTTGAGACCTGGCTGCTCCACTTCCGATCCACTTTCCGATGCTTGTAGCCTGGGAAAGCAGTGGAGGTTGGTTCAAGTCCTTGGGCCCCTGCATCCGCATGGGAGGCCTGGCTTCAGGCTTGATTGGCTCAGCTATAGCAGTTACAGCCATTTGGAGAGTGAACCAATGGACGGAGGATCTCTTCTCTGTAACTCTGCCTTTCAAATAAAAAATGGTTTGTTGTTTGTTTGCTGCCGGGTCTAGCTCCGGGTCAAGTTCGGAGCTCAAGAAGGGTGCGTGGAGTCGGCGATAAGAAAGACAGGACACTGTCACTTGGTGCCCTCTCGCCACAGTTCAAGAAGCTGTCCTTTTTTTGTTTTCTCAGACACATCACAAGCTTCTACACAAACAACTAATTGTTCTATTTTTACTTCAAGACTAAGGGGGCATGTACAGACATTTGGTCATTCTGTCTGCGCTTCAGGGCTAAGCAGGTGCCCCTAGAGATAATTCTGCAAAATACAGTATTCATATTCTTCAAAGCAAGCCATTGTTCATTCTTCAGTAGTAGCCATGGAGCGACAGCCAGGACTCCACGGCCAAGGCACATGCGGTTACCTGCTAATCAGTAATACATTCCTACCACATTTCTATTTCCACAACTTGCCCATCATTTAATGGGAAAAATGTGTTACAAGGGAAAAAACATAAAAATCCAAGACTAAAGTTTCAAATATTAAATGCACCCACAATTACAGGCTCTATAATCCCATAAACAATCAAACAATAATCAAAAGTATATCTCTATGATATTAATAAAATCACCCTATAATTCCTCTAGTTAAAAAACTATGAAAGCGGCTAAAACAGCTACATTTTCTATGCTCTAAAGAGTTGTAAGGACAGGCTAACCTTTTGGGTCACAGTAGCTTTATTTTTTGCCATAGCCATTTTAGTTCATATTCCCATCACTTTCATTAACTTGTAAGAATCTTTTTTTGTTTTTTGAAGATTTATTTATTTTTATTGGAAAAGCAGATATACAGAGAGGAGGAGAGACAAAGAGGAAGATCTTCCATCCCCAAGTGGCCGCAATGGCTGGAGCTGAGCCAATCTGAAGCCAGCCAGGAGCTCTTCCGGGTCTCCCACGCGGGTGCAGGGTCCCAAAGCTTTGGGCCATCCTCGGCTGCTTTCCCAGGCCACAAGCAGGGAGCTGGATGGGAAGCAGGGCCGCTGTGATTAGAACCACTACCCATATGGGATCCCGGTGCGTGCAAGGCGAGGACCTTAACCACTACGCTATCGCGCTGGGCCCAATTTGTAAGATTTATCAAGCCATTTCTCAGAAGGAATGCTACATGTCTAGTCCAGATTCCAAGGCAACAGGTATGCACAAAATAAAGTGTCCAGAAACGGCTTGGGCTTAATTGTATTTCTGTGCGCAGTTAAAGGCCCACTCACCAGAACATTATCAAGAACATTAACTCCCAAGTTCACATCAGTTACAAAAGCCATCTCACAGGGGCAAACAACAATACCTCAATGGATTACAGAATTCTTAGCGGGGTGCTTGAGTGTGCATGCAAAAAGCGGGTGAGACTGTGTCAAGGTGGTCAGAGAGACATCCGCCGGGCCCTGCCAACCAGCTGGAAGCTCCCCCGGGCCCTGCCAAGCAGGGGAGCTGTTCTCTTCACACCTTCGTGCCATCCACACCTACTGCACGGCCCCCAGCAGTTTGTTTGTTTGTTTTTAAACAGAGAGAAACGGGCACCATTGCAGCTCATGGGTCTGTGTCCAGCCACAGGGTAGACAGAGATCCGGGCTGCTGGTGTCAGGATCACGTGACCGAGACTTGCAGGGAGAGCCGCTGGTAGTTCTCACTTGGCCCTGCCTACACCTGCAAGGGAAACTACTTCCACCTGTGAGGCCAGGTCCCCTATGTGGCAGGGGCTTGAGCACTTGGGCCATCCTCTGCTGCTTTCACAGGCTTATGAGCAGGGAGCTGGATTGAGAGTGGAGCAGCCATGTCTTAAACCATCACCTGTGTGAGATGCGGATGCCACAGGTGGCTGCTTCACCTGCCACGCCACGATACAGGCATCATCTTGACTTTTTAAAATCGTAACCTTCATCAAGCTTTTATTTGGGCAAATATCCACAGATCTCAGGCAAAGCCAGGACTCACAGAGAAGAATCTGGGTGACACCCCTGACTGTACATCGCTGTCCTCATTACGATGGAACCTTTTGGGTTCTGGCTGTTGCAGTGACGGGAGCCCCAGAGAATGTCCTGGCACTGGTGGCCTTGGAGGCCCTGGGGCAGGTGCCGCAGCCCAAGCAGGAAGACTTTGAGCCAAGTTCTGGTTGGGATACCTGCGCGGGTCTTGATGTCTTCTGCCAGGGGTGCAGGGGCTGCTGCTTGGGGCCATGTCTGTGCCCAGCGTGGCACGGCTCTGGTGGAAGCAGCACAGGAAAGAAGTTCTAGGCAGCTGGCACCTGCATGCGGCGCCTCCCGGCTACCTTTGGTTAGGGACACTGAGAGCCACATCTCCCAGGGGCTGTGTGCTGTGAGTGACCCTTTGGTTAGGGACACTGAGAGCCACATCTCCCAGGGCTGTGTGCTGTGAGTGACCCTTTGGTTAGGGACACTGAGAGCCACATCTCCCAGGGCTGTGTGCTGTGAGTGACCCCTCCCCGCTCACCCCCACTCCCCAGCAAAGTCTGCCTGACTCTCGGCACGAGGGGATTCTGGTTGCATTCAGTTTCTTTTTTTTTTCTTTAAACTGATAATAATTTTTTTTTAAGATTTATTCATTTTTTATTACAAAGTCGGATATACAGAGAGGAGGAGAGACAGAGAGGAAGATCTTCCGTCCGATGATTCACTCCCCAAGTGAGCCACTACGGGCCGATGCGCGCCGATCCGATGCCGAGAACCTGGAACCTCTTCTGGGTCTCCCACGCGGGTGCAGTGTCCCAATGCATTGGGCCATCCTCGACTGCTTTCGCAGGCCACAAGCAGGGAGCTGGATGGGAAGTGGAGCTGCCGGGATTAGAACCGGCGCCCACATGGGATCCCAGTGCGTGCAAGGTGAGGACTGTAGCCGCTAGGCCACGCCGCCGGGCCCTGTTGCCACCATTTTGTGAAGTGATTCAGTGAATGGAAGAAACTTCTCTGTGTAACTCTGCCCTTCAAATAAATAAATCTTTATTGGGAAAAAAAAAAAAGACGCCCATGAAGGTGCCTGCAGCCTCTGCATTTTAGTCCCTGAGTTCGGTACTCGAGTCTTCTTTCTTCAGACCTGACCCCTCCTTCCTGCTGTGGCCCCTGGGAGGCAGTAGTGACGGTTCAAGCATTTGGGTCCCCTGTGGGAGACCTGGGCTGAGCTCCTGGCTTCAGCCCGGCCCAGCCCTGAGCATGGGGGAGCGGGCCCGTTGATGGGAACATGCTTTCTCTCTCTCTCACGCATGGTTGCATTAATATCACACATGTAAAAATTCACACACACTTTTTAGAATGACCGGACTCCTCCTCAACCTGTCCTGTGTGGCTGCAGGGCTGTGGGGACTTCCTGTGTCCCCGAGTGAGGAGTCCTTGTCATAGATGACTCATCGTGAGGCTTCTCAGACCCTGTACCATGAGTCCTCATGATTTTTTTAAGATTTATTTGGGGCTGCTGTGGTGACACATCAGGCCAGTCTTCCGCCCTGCGGTGCTGGCATCCCATATGGACGCCAGCTCATGCCCCACTTTCTCCACTTCCCATCCAGCTCTCTGCTGTGGCGGGGATGGCCCAAGTCCTTGGGACCTTGCACCCACACGGGAGACCCAGAGGAGGCTCCTGGCTTCCAGTTCCAGATTGGCTTAGCTCTGGCTGTTGCTCTGTCTCTCCTCTGTAAAAATCTGCCTTTCAGGGCCCGGCGGCGTGGCCTAGCGGCTACAGTCCTCACCTTGCACGCACTGGGATCCCATATGGGCGCCGGTTCTAATCCCGGCAGCTCCACTTCCCATCCAGCTCCCTGCTTGTGGCCTGCGAAAGCAGTCAAGGACGGCCCAAAGCTTTGGGACCCTGCACCCGCGTGGGAGACCCTGAAGAGGTTCCTGGCTCTTGGCTTTGGATTGGCGCAGAACCGGCCGCTGCACTTATTTGGGGAGTGAAACATCGGACAGCAGATCTTCCTCTCTGTCTCTCCTCCTCTCTGTATATCTGACTTTGTAATAAAAATAAATAAACCTTTAAAAAAAATCTGCCTTTCAAATGAAAATAAATAAATCTTCACAAATTTTATTTATTTGAAAAGCAGTTACAGAGGGAGGGCAGGAGGAAGAGAGGGAGAAAGAACGAAAAGGAATGAGGGACGGAAGAAAGGAAGAAAAGAAAGGGGAGTGGCTTCCATCTGCTGCTTCGTTTCCCAGAGGCTGCAGTGGCAAGTGGCGAGCCGGGCTGAAGTCCAGACCCTTCCCCACGTCTCCCACTTGAGTGCAGGAGCCCACTGGGGGCCTCTGCTGCTTTCCCAGGCCTGATAGGAGGAAGCTGAATTAAGGTGGAGCGTCTAGGACTTGAACCAGTTCCCACGAACCTGGTTTCCCCTTATTTGCAGATTTGTAAATTTATCTGTGCTCTAAAATCTGCCTGCGGCCTCAAGCCCAACGTTCATGGCCTTCGGCGGCCGTCCGTGACCTGAGAGCCACACGTGCTGCTGATAACTTGGTGCTTGTGTCCTTCCACACCGGGGACAGTGGTCCTTGGCAGTGTGTAACTGCGCATTTCACATTGCTGTGTTCACTGTTCGGAGGGGCAGGGTGAAGTGCTGATGCAGACGGGGTGGTGGGCGTGTTCCTGACCCGTACACAGGGAGGTGAGGACAGGCCTTAAACCTGGGTGCTGCATAAATCTCAGGTCTCCTGGCAGTGAGCTCCATGTCACAGACCTCCATTGGTGATTCTGTTGCCTGTCTGCAGACAGAAACCAATAGAACAAGTTGGGCGTGGGTTGGTTGGTGCAAATGCTGCTGGCCAGTCCTGGATCCCAGTCCTGTACTTCCCCTGGGAGCAGAGGGCAGCACTAACTGGTACCTTTGCTGGCATCACTGCCCCCAGGGATGATACCCTAGTGTGCTGTGACAAGCCCAGCCTGTAGAGGAGGAGAGCTCGCCTTGTCTGAAGGATCTCTGCTCACCAGCTGTTTGGTGGGGGTGGCTGGTCCCTCCATAGGACCTTACACCTGCCCTCCTGGGATGACTAGAGCCCAGGCTGGCCCCAAGCGGCCGGGGACCCCTGTGGTCCTAGTGGGGACTGTGCAGGGGGGTGGGAGGAGGGAAACAGCAAGGGAAGATGGGAACTCCTGGAAGAACTGTTTCTATCCCCAGTGGAGTTTGTAGTGTAAGAGATGTAAGGATGCTTAGGTTCTGTCCTGCAAAATATGGGGTGCCTGGTTTGCCTGGTTAAGCCACTGCCGGAAGCACTGGCATCCCATATGAGCACCCTTGTAGTCCCAGCATCTCTGCTTCCTGTCCGGCTCACTGCCGACGCGCCTGGAAAAGCAGTGAAGGATGGCTCAGGTACATGGGGCCCTGCTCTCCAAGTGATTCCTGGTTGCTATTCCCTAATTCTGGGAGCAGAAGTGGCTGGAGATTGCTTTTCTGGAGCTGAGGACAGCAAGGCACGGGGGCCCTCTGTGTGAGTGTGTGTAGGTGGGTGAGTGTGTGCATCAGCCGTCCGTGGCTCACTCCCGGGTGGCCTGGAAATGACTTTCTAACTTAGCCATCTTGTGTGGGGCGCTCGGCTCCTCCAGGGCTTTTGTTCATATTAGGATGTATTCTCGGCAGGAAGAATCTCCCATCAGTTGGCACTTCCTTCTGTCAAGATGGCAAGCAGCCAGGCCAGTGCATTGGCCTCCTCTGACCATGTGCACACCACGTGAGGGAACACAGCCACCCCAGCGTGGGGTTGTTGTCATCACCAGCTGGGATTAGGGAGTCGGTAGACTGCATGAGGTTTCAATCCTTCAGGTGCTGTACTGGGGTACACAGATGACTGACTCTACAAAAATATGTTTTTTAAAAGGTTTAGTTAGTTAAAAGGCAGTTACAGAGAGGGATACACACACACAGGTGTTCCATCCGTTGGTTTGTTACCCACGTGGTTGCAACAGCCTGGGTTAGGCCAGGCCCAGGCCAGGGATCTGGAACTCCAACGAGCTGTCCCACATGGATAGCAAGCATGCACTCACATGGAAGGCTGACATCACAGGTGGTGGCTTAACACCCACCGCACTGAGTGCGGACTGCTGGAGTGCCTCTCCCAGGCTCGGGAAGAGCAGTGTCTGTGGTGTTCGCCCTCCCTGCACTCAGCCCCTGACCGCCGTGCTTTCCTGGCTCGGGCGTTTCAGATCCGCGGGGTATCCCCAGGTCTGCAGTGACTGGCTTCGTTCGTGTGATATTTCCGCTTTGTCTGTGTCCTGTGTGTCTAATGTGTTATTTTTGGGTGGGGTCCACAGGCCTGCCCCCAACGCAGCCCTGGAGCAGCCCCAGGAACTGTGTCAGCGGGTCAGAGGTCGGGCCCTGCCTCTGAGCGTGGCTTCCTGGTCCTTGCACTTGAGAACACTGCTAACCAGCAGGCAAACAAGGCAAGCAGCTGACCTGACCGCTCGCCACTCAGGTCCTGCGGCTGGCCTTGTCACTTGTTGGGCCCAACCCAGGGCCCTCGCCCCCCAGGCACGCTCTTCTTGGGGTTTCTCCTGGTTGGAAGCAGGCCCCTCTGGGGGGCTGGGGCTGATGGAAGGAAGCGCCCAAGTAACACTGCTTCCCTCCTGTGTCTGAGCATGTGCAGCTGGGACAGATGGGGTTGGGGGTGGGGTGGCAAGGCCCTGGCCCCGCTGCCAGCTAGAGCTGGGGCCCCAGCCCTGCGGGCCACCTTGGGTGCTCACCTTGCCTTCTCCAGCCCCCGGGACAGACCCACCTTGTGTGGGTTGCAGCTCTGTGTTCCAGCAGCCCCCTCACTTCCACGCTCGCTCCGCGCCATCATCTTGGCGTTTTCTTGGCGCGGGCGGGAAGCCAGATGGGACAGGCTGGTGAGCCGCAGTGTCGCTGATGCCTGTGCTGTGCTTCCTCACCAGCTCCGGAAGAGAAGGAAGTCATCCGAGGAGACTATGGCAAGCTCACGGATGCCTACGGCTGCTTGGGCGAGCTCAGGTTAAGGTCCGGTGAGTACTGCCGGCGCGCACAGGCTGGGCGGGCGGCCTCTCCCTCGCCAGCTGCTTCCTCAGGTGTGTCCCGCCCCCACTCCCCCCACCTGTTTCTGCAGGCAGGGGAGGAGCTGGCAGGATCTGAGACCTACTTCCACCTGCCTACGCTGCTGGAGGAGGACATGGCTTCCAGCTCTGGGTCCCTACCCTCCCGATTTGTTCCAAATGCTGGCCTGGGGTCCTGCCCTCATGGAGGGAGGGGATTTCATTTTCAAGGAATCTCTGCTCTGCAAGGTGTGTCCAGGTAGGGGGCATTGTCTGGGATTCCGCAGCTGGCAGGTACCAGGGCTGGGCTGGCCAGGAGAGGAAAACTTCCACTGTCTCAGGCTGTGTGCCTGCTCGGGAGCGCTTAAAGGAGGAAGAGATGCTTCTACGTGCTGCTTCTCTCCCTAAACACCTGCAAACAGCCTTCCCCGACCAGGAGACCGGGGTGGGGGCAGAACCGGTGGCCGACTGCCATTTGTGGTCGGCTACAGGAACCTCGGTGCCACCTTTGCTGTCCCAGGGTCTGGGGTCCCTGGATCTGTATCCCCCTCTCTGTCCTCCTCCCTCTGCCCACTCATTGTGTTGTCATCATGACCCAGGGTGAGGCCCCTGGTGCCTGGGGGAGGGGGTGGAGGGCCCTAAACCTGAGCTTGATCCCCTTCACAGTCTCATGGCAGGTGGAGGGGGGACTTGGTGGTGGCCATGGGTTGTATTCGTCATAGTTGTGTGGTTTTTTCCAGCCACAGGTGCAGGGTCCGAGGCTGCCAGAGCCATGGGAGCCAAGCTTTTGGGTTTGCCTGTACTGCCCTGTGTCTTCTCAACTGTGGGTTGGCATCTCCCCAGCTGTACCAATCCTACTGATCTTTTCCAGATGGGAAACACTTGGGAAATGTGTCAGTACTCTTGTGACAAAAATGCACTTATTAAATGCCTGACTAAGGGGCAGGTGTGAGGAGTGGTTGAGCATCAGCCCCAAAGACAGGTGAGACCCCCCCACCATTTTAGACCCATATCTGCTTTAAATAGCTGTGCCCCTTAGGCTTCAGCGCCCTTGTTTCATTTTGGTTTCCCTTAGGCTTTTTTTTTAATATTTCAGTGTTGGCTTCGGGCTCTTTAGGTCCACGTTCAATTTTATTCCCTGTCAGCCCTATCCACCAATCCCTGTATCCCTGGTCTCTGCCTACTGCCACACCTGCCAATCCCTGTGAGGCTGTACTCCCAGGACCTGCCCCTATGCTATAAAGGCAAGCTCTCTTCCGTCCTCTCCTTGGCACTCTGCTCTCCCACTGGCCTCCCTTGGAGCCTCCTGTTACTATGGCAGGAAGTCTCTGCTCCCAGCCTCCCTTCCCACAGCCATCTTCCTGTGCCCTGCTTTCTCTCCCTTCTCTGCAGCTGCCTTTCCCGCTGGAATAAAGACCTCCTATATGACTCACTGCGTCTGGCATCTCGGGTTGGTGGCGAAAATTCCTAACAGCCGGGCACAGGTTCACTTTTTATTTCCTCTCGAAGATGATGCAGATTTCCGGATGCTCTTGTGTGTGGGCTCCTGCTATGCCAAGTCAGCAGGTTCTGTGCTGGCACTAGAATGAGAGCTCAGATGGGATTCAAACCCGGCTCTCGCTGCCTCCCACCCTCGCCGTTCCCCTGAAGACACGATGTTGTAGGATGTTGTTGTAGGGTGATCCTATGTTAGTGACAGGAAAGGGCTCCAAAGTAGGAAAAACCTGAGGAAATGGTGGAAATGGGGTCTTTTATGCACCATCTCAGGGAGGGGGTTCACATGAGTCACCCCAAGGGCAGAAAGAAAAAAAAAAACGTATTCACGTTGGACAGTAATTGCGACCAGTCACTTGCTTCCTCATCCCGAAGATAAAATGAGGCATCTTTGACAGTGACCAGTCGCTCAGTGTCCGTGCTCCTTAGGGACGGGAATTGGTGTTGGTTCTGTCCCTTTGTCCTGCTTCCCTTCCAGAAGAGTGTGGAAATAGGGAAAAGCCCCATTTTTTAGAAACAATTAACATTAACAATTAACGGACCCTAATTGTCCATCTACTCCCTACACCACGAGGTGGTTTTCTGTGGGACTTCCACACGACGGAAACATTTTCTCACACTGTTGGACTGACTGCAGCTTCCCCTGCCTGGGCACAGCTGACGGCTTTGGGTTCTGCTTTGTGAGATGGAGACAGAAGCAACCTGCTGTTTCTCTGCCTAAGCACCTGCTATGCCTGTCATACAGAACCTCATCCAGTTCTGTATTACCAAAGAAGCCCGCTGGGTTCTTGCGTCAGCTTAGTATAAAAATTAAAAGCTGGGAATCTATTGCAGACAGAAAAGTTTATTTGTGAAGGGACCAGGTGTGCAGGGCACGGGAAAGCACCTCCGGAGAGAAAGCCGAGAGGCCTCTCTCGAAGGAGACAGGGATTGACATCGAAGGTCTGAGGAGGGGTCTTGGGATTTTAAGCATTCCCTGACCCCTCCTTGTTGGGCGATGAACCTAAAGGTAAGATGTTCCACATTGGTGGTCCCTTAATCAGTCAGGAAATGGGTGGGCAGTGCTGGTGCCGCCCACCTGAAGGTGTGGCCAAGACCCCAGCAGGCCTGGATGGTCTCCCTCTCAGCAGGCTTGAGTCATTGCCTGCTGCCCCGTCACGGTGTGTGCCAGCAGGAATGCTGGGATCTGAAGCAGAGCTGGATGATAACCCAGGCACCCCAGCACCAGCTCGGCCACAGCACCAGTCACCTGCTCCTGCCCCGGCTGTTGCCCTAGCCCTCCCAGTGACCTGTGGAGTGCGTTCTGCTCTCACTGTGTTCGTAGAAGCTGAGAAGGAAGCTTTGAAGGCACAAGGTCTGAATTCCCCATCTGTAAGATCCCTTGCTTCTTGCTGTGGATCAGACACCCTTGGCATCTCATAGTTAGCACTGGCAGTATTTTTTCTTTTTGCGCTATACGTGTGATTAATTTTGCAGAGTTTATAGAGAGGAGGAGAGATTTTTCCATCTGCTGGTTCACTCCCCAGCTGGCGGCAATGGCCAGAGCCGGGCCCATTCAAAGCCAGGAGCCAGGAGTTTCCTCTAGGTACCTGACATGAGTACAGGGTCCCAAGGCTTTGGGCCATCTGCTCCTTTTCCAGGCCACAAGCAGGGAGCTGGATGGGAAGTAGAGCAGCCAGGACTCGAACTGGCACCTCTATGGGATGCTGGCACCATAGGCAGAGGCTTAGCCTAATATGCCACCATGCCAGCTTCTACTATTTAAAAAAAATTTTTTTTTAAATTTATTTGAAAGGTAAAGACAAAGATAGAAATCTTTTGGCTCACTCCCTGAATGCTTGCAACAAGAAGGCAGGCTGGGGCAGGCCAAAGTCCGGCATCTGGATTTCAGTCTGTCTCCCACACGAATGGCAGGGACTGCTGCCTTGCAGAGTGGGCATCAAACAGGGACTCACATCCCACTCAACCATGTAGCTAGAATAACCTGGGACTAGATTTGTGCCCTGAGGCTCGGGGCTGCATTCTGTCCCCCACCTTCGCATTTCTGTGCTGGGTAAGTACAAGGGCTGCGAGGGACAACAGAAAGAGCATGGCCCTTCTTCCCTTATCTGGAGGCAAGTGCTTTCCTGGGCAGCCCCCAAGGACTGTGGTCAGAGCAGGCTGCAAGTGTGGGGGTCTGTAGCCCAGGGGTTAGGCCGGGTGTCAGCACGTGCACCTAGGGTGGAGGAAGTCAGCAGGTGTACCCATAGTGGAGTGGATGTAGAGTGGAGTAACCAACCGCCTTCTACAAAAGCCCTCCCTGCTTTCTTAGCCAGGCCACCATGGGCCATCCCCTGCAGCTCCCAGGATGGCCAGGCCTGACCTGCTATAGCAACTGCAGGCCCAGGTACCAGGCAGGCAGAGCCCAGCCCATCTCAGATGTCCTCTGAGACCCCCTGCTCCGAGTATGCCGGGGCGGGGGATCCCTGCATGGGGCTGAGCCTAACTTTGGGACATTAGCATGGCTGATCGCAGGGCTGTCTGCCTGGGGCCCTGGGTGCTCTTGCAGGATGGGAGGAGGGGACCTTCAGTGCGAGCTTCCCAGAGCTGTCGCTGTCTTCTCCCTCCCTGCATCCCCCACCTGGGACCTTGTTCACTGTGCTGGTGGCATTCCACCTGCTGCAACAGCGCAGGTGATGAACCCGGCTTGTGCTTGCCCCTCCCCCGGGGGGCTGCTGAGTCGGTGGGGGTGGTGTTGTGGGTGGTGTTGTGGGATCCTTTTTCTGACCTTCACAGACTGACGGTTGCTCTGCAAAGAGGCCTCCCCTCAAGCTGCTCCTAGGCGACCCTACCTGAGCGCAAATTACCCCTGGTGTCAGGAAAGGACTGGTGCCTGAGGTGTCAGCAGGAGGGGCTGGTGCCCTGGTGATTAGCTTGGGTGAGGGGAGCTGGAGCAGGGGGCTTCCCTGATCCATCGCCTCCAGGGACTGCCTGCAGCCGTCCGCTGGAATGGACCCCTGGACTTGTGCCGCCCTGCAGCTGTTCCCAGCAGCCCTGTGGCTCCTCATCACGCCAACTTCTCAGATCCTAGTTCTGCCTTTGAAAACTACTTTCTGCATTTATTTCTTTATTTACTTATATATGTAAGATTTATTTCTTTTTATTTGAAAGGCAGAGTTACAGGGAGAAAAGGAAAGACAGAGAGAGATCTTCCATCTGCTGTTTCACTCCCTAAAGAGCTTCAACAGCCAGAACTGGGTTGAGCCAAAGCCAAGAGCTTCTTCTGGGCACATACTTGGGCCATCCTCTGCTGTGTTTGCCCTCAGCAGGGAGCTGGATGGAAAGTGGAGCAGTGGGCACCCATATGGGATGCCAGCACCACAGGAGAAAGCTTATCTTGCTGTGTTACCTTGCCAGTCCTGAAGATAGGCTTTTAAATCATCTCTGCTGGGGGAGAGACTTTCTAAGCTGATGCTGGACCTGTTTTGTTCCTCACAACAAAACCTGTGCAAGGTATAACAAGTGTGTATGGCAGCGACATCAGGTGCAGTCACCCAGTTGTCAGCATGACCACCATCTATCCCTGCAGCCTGTCTTCACTGCCTACCTCCTGGCCGTTCACCTCGTCCCTGCTGCTCCCCCTGACCCATGTGGTCTTACTCTGGCCCAAGTCCAGAAATCAGAACACTGGGGCCTTGGAAGGTTTGTGGAGGCCCCTGGGGTGCTCCCCTTACCCCAGATGTCCAGAGACCCCACAGGCCCTGCAGGGGCTGCACAGCACCATGCTGGGCTCAGCTCCTCACCCCCAGGGTTGACGGCACCAGAGAGCCTCCCACTATGGATGCTCAGCCTTGTACCTCCCACATACCAAGCCTTGCACGCCCGGGGCAGTACATCCCACAGGCCTTGGTTTAGTCCCCCAAGGACACCTGTTAGGAAGCTGTGTGCGTATGGAGGAGGGGGCAGAGGCGTGTCCAGCACAGGGGTCCTGGGGCTCTGGGGCACTTCCATCTGCAGCCACACAGACATGGGAGTTCTGGGGCAACCGCTTCTCATATCCTCTGCTTTCCCAAACTCAAGCCTCTGAGATGGAGGGGCCGGGTCCCCATTGTCACTGTCCCTCTTACAGTGGCCTTTGTTCCACACTGTGAAGGAAAGGTGGACCTCACTCCACCCAGGCTCCCACCCTGGGCCTCCCAGCAGGAGGTCACACAGAGGGACGTGCTGTGATGGACGGTGCACTGTCCATGCACTGGGTTCAAGTGCAGGTAGGGTGATGTGACCACTAGTAGATGTCAGCCTGCAGTGCTAGCTAGTTCTGAAGCTCAGTGTGCATTTGTGTAGTTCTAACTCAGCAGGGCTTTGGAGAACTCAGGAATGTTGTTGTGACAGAACCCTCTAGTCCCGTCGGTGTGAGCAAGGTATGTGTTTTGACTGGAAGGCAGCAGGGCCGGCTGCCCGCGCCCCCTCTCCCCCATTGGTCCTCGAGCGTGTGTCCCTCCCACAGACACGCCCGTGGAGCCGCTGTTCCCTACGACAGTGGTGGCTCCACACAGCTCGTTTGAACCCTGAGAGCCACGTGGGGAGAGACCTGTGCCAGGCCTGGACCTGCATCACCTTGGGACAAGCTCTGGGTCGTGTGGTGGGGGCAGGGAGTGGAAATGGACTTAATGATTGCACCTGTTAAAGAGGGAGCAGCCACTCCAAGCTGCCAGGGAGACTGCGGACAGTGGGGACAAGTTCTGTGCCTCCCTTGCAAGCTGAGAGTAGATGTACAGCAGCCCTATAACCAGCCAAGCCTGAAGCCATGGGACGCTGCCTGTCTTGGGGCAATGTAACAAGGTGCCACCTAGCCTGGGGGCCCTCCAATTCGGACCTCTGTTTCTCACAGCTCTGGAGGCTTCCTGCCAAAGCTGGGATCCCAGCAGTGAGAGAGCAGCAGTCACATTCCTGGGGACACAGTGCTGTGACCTGACCACCTCCCGAAGCTGCCACCTGCTGATGCTTCCCCAGAGTTAGGAGTCACCAGCTCATGGGCATGATCAATGTGCGTAAAGGATGGAGGCCTGATCCAGTCCCAGCGTTGGAAGGCGGGGCCTCCAGGAGAGGATCGCCAGCATGGAACCCTGCGTGGCTGTCAAAGGAGGAAGAGTGGGCCCCGTGTGTGTCCCTGGCTATCCATCCATAGCACTGCTTCTGTGCCATCCTCTGGCCCTACCAGCCACTGTCGGTGGGGTTCCCCGCTTTCAGCTGTAGCTGTAAGAAGCCCTCCTTACCAGGCAGCTCCGATGAAGCAGCTCCGATGACTGATGCAGACTTAAACCATGAACTTGGCAGAGGGACTGGTAGACCACACTGTAAAGAGTGTCCTGAACAACCTGACCTTGGCCAAGCAGAGCGTGGGACGAGGTCAACCCCAACACCTGCTGGTCTCACTTCTGGGAAGCACAGGCGGGCATGTACTTGGAGATCCAGCTTCCGTGGGGACAGTCACTCTAGGGTGCAGTGGGCCCAGCAGCCCCGCAGGAGCAGGCTGCTGTCTGCTATCAGGGAAACCAGTTGCGCACAGGGTAGGAGCAGGAGTCCCGGCTCTGAAGCCAGACTTGACTTGAGAAGCTGCTCCACTGGTGGAACCAGAAAGTGGGTGTGGGTCCCAGCTCCCCAACTCTGTCACCTTGGTCAGGTTCCTGAACCCCACCCAGGAAGATGGGCCTCCTCTGGGACCATGGGGAGTATGAAGCCAGCATACACAGAGCAGGAAGTCCAGGCTCTGGTTGCTGTGGGGGCGACTGCTTTGCCACCTGCACCTCTCCAGAGTCCCTTGTCCCAGGGTCCCCTTCACCACTAGCTGGATGAGCACCCAGGCTCCCCTACAGCCTGCCCCCAGCCCTTCCCTCCTGCTACCCCAGAAAGGCAGCTGTCTCCAGGGCAGCAGGACTCTGCCAGAGACCTGCCACCATCACACAGAGCCAGGGAGGGTGCGGCACTCAGATTCCCTGCCAACTCAACCCTGCCTTTCCTGTCTCTGCTCCAAAGAGAGGTCTCCTGTCCACTGGTTCACTCCTTAGCTTACAACACCTGCCCAGGTTCCTGGCCTCTGTCTTCGGCACCCTGTTTATATAGGATAGAGGAGGAAGTATGTGGTTGGGCAGTATACCAGGGTCCCTGGGACAGGCACCTGGCAGTGACATCAGCGGTGGGCTGGATCACTTTGTCAGGCACTGGTGGGGAGTGTTCTTCCCAGTGCTGGCCATAAAACAGTGCCCTGCCCTAAAAGGTCATTAGCTTGTGTGTGCCAAGTGCCGACCGGGATACTGAAGGCACCGAGAGGGGCTTTGTTAATGAGGTGCAGCCAGTGATAGCCAGCACCCATTGACAGTGGGCAAATGAAATTTGGCTGTGTTCTCTACCCTCTGTCCTGAAGGTGGGTCCTAACAGCAATGGAATGTTAATTCCATCCTCAACCACTTCCCCCAAGTCCTAAATTAGCCAGGATATTGGAAGTCCAATTAGTCTAGGTATTTTTAGCTACAAGCCCAGTTCCTGTTCCTGTCCATCCTAACGAGCACTAATCAACTCCTTAGCCCACAACACTTAGGTATTCGCTCCTGCCCACCTGTGACTCACCTATCAACTGAGAGGGGATGGTATTGTGTTGTGTGTTACCACTCCCCTCACAAGTCCCTTTAAAAGGCCCATGAAGTGGGGGCTCACTCTTTTTCTGGCCAGGTGCCTCCATTACTCTGGCACCTTGACTCTTGGCTGACCCAGGACAGGTAATCCCCTGAGCATGGTCCCTGTGTACTGCTTAGATGGGACAATGGTTAGAATGATGTTGTTTCTGGTCTGTGTACTATCAGGAGTTCCAGGAAGGGTGAGGCCTAGCAGTAGTAGAATGTGGGCAGAGAAGCCAGGGAAAGGTGAATGTCTGCAGCTTTGTGAGTGTGTCCAGGTTCTTTGTGAGTGTGTCCAGGTTATTCATTGCATGTCTCTTAGGATAACTTATATTGTCGGGGAAGCTGGGACATAGGTTTTCAGCTTAATGGATAGACGTAAGGATAATGACCATTTGTTCCTTTGGGAATTATGATTCATTGGATTATGCTCTATTATCACCAAGCTTAGTTAATAAAGACTCCTTAATAAACCTTAGACATGTCTAGTGTGATCTCGCTCGCACCTTGCAACAGCTTCTCACAAGACAAGGAAGGCTTCCCAGAGGAGGTGTTGCCGGGCTGCCCCCAGGAGGAAGGGGAGGCAGGGCTGTGCCGACGGAGTACTTGGGAATCGGCTCCTCCAGGGGTGACGTGCTCGGTGGCAGTCTGAAAAGCTGGCCTGAGAGTCTGTCCCCATCTGGGCAGGTTTGGGGGTGTGAGGGTGTGGGGGTGTAGGTTTCCAGGTGGGAGGTCTGGCCATGGGAGTTTTCCTTTTCAGCTCTGTGAGTGGGCAGGTGGGAGCCAGGGAAGGATTTAAACAGGAGGTCCAGGCTGAAAGAAGCATGGGACAACTGGGAGGACTGTGCCCTGCTAGTGTCCTGGGTCCAGATGGTCGCCGGAGGGGCCTGGGGTGCACAGACTTCCTTGAGTGCCATCCCCGCCCTGGGAAGGGGCTAAAGACCCGCCTGTCACCGGCGCTGCCCCCAGGCGCTCTCCTACCATGCCCAAGCTGCCCTGGGCAGATGGGCCGCTGCAGCTCTCCGTGGTTTCCCCCGCAGGTGGCGCGTGCCTGAGCTTCCTGGTGCTGGTGACTGGTTGCACATCAGTGGGCAGGGTCCCAGACGCGGAGATCTACAGAATCACCACCATCGACTTCTTCCCGCTCCAGGAGGAGGCCAAGGAGGAGGAGCGGCTGAGCGCCCTGCGCAAGATCCTCAGCTCGGGGATCTTCTACTTCTCCTGGCCCAATGAGGGGTCTCGCTTTGATCTGACGCTGCGTGCCCAGAAGCAGGGCGAGGACCATGCTGAGGGCGGCGACTCCTTCTTCTGGTGAGAGCCCTGGGTCCCTGATCACCAGCCCCCAGGCCCACCCCAGGCTGGGTCCCACACTTGATGTCATCCCAGCCTCCTCCACATCACCCTAGGATCCACATGCCCAGGGAGTGTGTCCCAGATGACCCTGTCTGGATTTGGGAAAGAAACAGCCCTGCAGACAGGAGCACGGGCTGTGTGGCCGACCCCAAGAACCCCCATGTGTGTGCATGCTGCCAGCTCCACGCCTGTGTTCACAGTGCCCCCAGGGGTTCCAGCTGAGCCTCATTCTGGACTCCCTGGGGTTTGACTTGTAATTCTCATGACCACCCACGTGTAGGGTCCCTGACCCTGTGTCCCAGATGGTGAGGCTGAAGCAGGAGCCCTGGAGGGGCGCACCCAACAGCCAGACACCGCCCGACCTTGAGTGGGAGGATTTGAACCCAGCACAGCTATTCCAGCCCCACCCGTGGGGAAATTGAGTCAGCTTGCCCAGGGTGGCAGTGTAAGGTGCTCAGGCAAGTCCCTGAGTCCAGAGAAGGTGGCCCCATGGAAGGATGCGGCTGGCCAATCAACGTCACGTAACTCGTGGCCTTTCTGGGTACGGTGGTGCCCAAGCTTGCTTGTCAGTCATGCTGCTTACTCTCATTCACACATGGATAAAAAGCCGAAAGAGTGGGAGGGAGGTGTCTTCCATCTGTTGGTTCTCTCCCCAGATGGCTGCAGTGGTAGTGCTGGGCCAGGTTGGAGTCAGGAACCAGGAGCCCCATCCTGGTCCCCCACTTGGGTGGCAGGGACCCAAGTCCTTGAGCCGTCCCCTGCCCCCTCCCCTGCTCTGCATCCGCAGGAAGCTGTGTCGGGACAGAGGAGGGATCACCTCTCAGACACATGGATGTGAGACGCATGTGTCTCAGGCAGCAGTTTAATGTGCTGTGCCACAAGGCCAGCCCCACATGCCACATTTACCAGCCTCCCCAGCCCTGGCACAGGATGGGCAAGGCTAGTTTCTTATCTCTTTAGTGTCTTCCTGCCCTTGTCCACACAGGGTGGGTCGTGGAATCCATTGTGGGGTACAGATTATTTCCGGGAGCCTCGCTCCCACTCCCCAGTTCCCGACTCTGGCTGGAGGAGGTGACCCTCTCTGCCTCCTGCAGCCGCTGCCCACTTCCTTGGTTCTTTCGGATTGCTGCGTCTGGAGGGCACAGGTGCCCTGCTCAGATGCCAGTTCTGATTAAGCAGCTCTGGGCCGCACCTGGGAGGCATTCCAGTTTCTGATCCTAGGAGGTGCCGCTGCCAGTCTGCACACCACAGCTGCGCCTTGCCATGATGGCCCATTGCATGTTCCAAGGGCTGCTGCAGCTCCTGGCACCCGCACAGGGCCCCTCGTCCCAGGGCAGCTGAGCTCCAGGTCGGGAGGCTGAAACCAGCACCTTTGGGGAAACAGAAGCGAGTGCCCTCAGAGGTGATGTTGTCACTGGGAAACCCTAAGAGGTTCTTCAGGTGTTGGGATTGCCCCACTGGCCATGTAGCTGCCCCTTGCCATGCTGTCAAGGGGATCTGTCCTCTGAGGTTTAGTGAGTGGCTTTGAGGAGGGGCAGCACTGTGGCTCCCTGCGGGGTGAGGCTGTCATGGTCACAGCTGGGGTAGGCCAGCCAGAGGCAACTGGGAGCCTGTGGAAGCCACTCTGTCAGCCTAGGCTCATGGCACAGATTCCCAGCAACGAGAAAACACGGCGTCTTTGAGGAAGGCTGAAGGGCGTGGGGCCAGGTGTCTTTTTTTAAATAAGTAGGGCGCTGAGAGCTAGGTTTGCCTCGGTTATCACTGTAAGAGGCTGCTAGAGACAGGTGCCCTGGGTGCAGGAAGGTGTGGAAGTAGGACTTCTGTGAGGACAAGTGCACCGGCTCCACGCTCTTGGGCAGGCACCTTGCTTCGCCACTACAATGGGGCTTCTCCTACGACCTGGCATACCAGGTCGGCCCGGGGTGTGGTGAGGGCATCCGCACCGAGGTGCTGGCTGCCTGCTGCTCAGTGTCCTGGATAGACACTGGCTGGGTCCCCCAGGTAACCCTGGACTGCAGGGTACTGACCGGTCCCCCAGGCAGCGGGAGGAAATGCAGGCACTTTTTTTTCTTTCCTTTCAGATTTTTCATTCTTACTGCAAAAGTGGAATTACAGAGAGAAGGAGAGACAGAGAAAGAATCTTCTGTTAGTTCACGCCCCAAATGGCCATCATGTCCAGAGCTGGGCTGGGCTGAAAGCTAGGAGTCCAGAGCGCCTTCTGGGTCTCCCATGTGGGCGGAGGGGCTCAAGCACTTGGGCCACCCACTGGTGCTTTCCTGTGTTGTTAGCAGGGAGCTAGATGGGAAGTAGAACAACTGGGGCTCGAACCGGTGTCCATATGGGATGCCAGCACTGTAGGCTTAGAATTAACTTGCTAAGCCACAGGGCTAGCCCCAAGTTTTATTATTATTATTAGCTTATGTTATTTCTTAAAAACTAGAGCTGTTTTAACCCAAATCGTTTTCATTTTATTTGGAAGCTAGAGCTTCCATCTGCTGTTCTACTCCTACAATACCTACAACATTGAGGGCTGGGAGCCCAATCTGGGTCTCCCACATGGGACACGGGCACTGAGCATTGGAGTCCTCATCTATGTCCCCGGGCGTGTATATTACCGGGCCTCCAGAATTGGAAGCAGAGCCAGGACTCAGACCCGAGTACTCTGGCAGGGGCCACTGGTGTCCCAGGCAGCCCGCCCCTCCATTGCATTTCCGTTCATCCTTGTAAGTTCATTTTGGATTGTTTTGTAATGCCAACACCATATTCCCTTCAAGGCATATGTAGGAAGGCATGCTGAACTTTGCATGGGAAACGGAAGAAAAAAATTGGTTGTGAAAAAAATTAAAATCTGTGCATAGTTTTATCATAATACATATTTCTGTGAACTTTAAAAAATTTTTTTTTTAATTTGAAAGGCAAAGAGGTACAGGGAGAGAGAGAGCTGGAGAGAGAGATCTTTCATCTACTCCTTCACTCCCCGCAATTGCGGCAATGGCCGGAGCTGGGCCAGGCTGGAGGTGGCAAGTCCATCTCAGTCTCCCATTTGGGTGCAAGTGCAGGAGTTCCCAGGCACACTAGGTAGGAACTGGATGGAAAGTGTTGCAGTTGTAGGTTAACCTGTGCCACCGTGCTGGCCCCTCTATGAACTTTTTGAATACCCCTTGGATATAATTCAGATGAGCTTGCATCATAGTTAATAAGTATGTATCCTGATTAGTTGTATAATCTGCCGTGTATCATTTACCATGGTTACTATTTGTCCAGAAAACCTTACTGTATTTTCCACTGATGGGTTTGGGACTTTCCGATGTTGAGGCCACGGTAGAGATGGGAGACTTCTTGGCAATCCCAGAAAGGTGTGGGACCAGGCCCTGCTGCAGCTCTGCTCCCCTCTGCCCCCACCGATGACCTGCTGGCAGCTTTGGGGGCAGACTCCTTGCCCTGCTCCTGTCCACGTCACAGTGGCCCTAGTGTGTGTGTGACACAAGTGAATATCCCAGCAAATGTGGTCCACTGGCCCTCAGCCTGTACCTGCCTCCTCCCAGGTGCCTCATCTGAGCTTCCTTAGGATGCCACCCCCACGGGGGCCAGCAGGTGACTGTGGCGCTGTGTTTTGCAGGAACCAGCTGCTGCACGTGCCCCTGCGGCAGCACCAGGTGAGCTGCTGCGACTGGCTGCTGAAGGTCATCTGTGGGGTGGTGACCATCCGCACCGTGTATGCCTCACACAAGCAGGCCAAGGCCTGCCTCATCTCCCGCATCGGCTGCGAGTGTGCCAGTGCCCGCTTCCACACCCGCGGCGTGAATGACGATGGCCACGTGTCCAACTTCGTGGAGACAGAGCAGGTGGGTACCCAGGCCCAACCGTGGGCATCGAGTGGTTCCAAGCTGGTGCAGCTCCTGCAGACGGGATTTCTATCTGGGCCAAAAAGGGCCTCGTGGTTCCTGATCACAGCCCCCTCCTGTGTGGGGGCTGCTCTCTGCCTTTCCTGGTGCCATTTGGGGTTCACATCTCGTGTTGGGACCACATCATTTCCTCTAACACCTGGGGGTGTTGTTGCTTGAAATAGATCAACAAGCTTGGCTGTGACTGGGTGGCAATTCCATGGGCAGCTGACGGGTAAACAGGCAGGGAGTTTTGAGCATCTTTTTAGGACTGAAGTATATAGACCAATGCCAGAGATGGAGCCAGTGCTTTTGCAATGTTAGATCAGCTGAAGCACTGTCCAGAAAGTGATGGGCTGCGTGTCACGTGGGCCCCGGAGGTGTGGGAGCTGGGTGCCCCCACACAGAACCAGCTGCTTCATTTCACAACTCATTTTTCTAAATTCTGCTGCTTTACATAGGTCTGTTGTTTTTCTCTAACGTGTGCCCTCTAGGACACTGCACTCAGTAAGATGCAGGCCTGGAGGGCTGTGTGAGAAAGGGGAGGTCTTTCTGGGGTGGCAAGCCTCAGACCTCTGTGTATGGGTGGTGACCATAGCTTCTTGTGGGTTGTGCTGCTGTAACAGGTGCTCCCTGTGGGGGCTTTGCCCAGAGTGACTCAGCCCATCTGAGCACCTGCCTGCTGGGCAGGAGCTCCCTGTAGGCATGGGGTCAATCAGGAGGAGGCTCCTCTGGGTCCAGGTGCTCCCAGTGAGGGCGCTGGGGCGGGAGCCCTGGCTGAGCCGAGGAGGAAGAGGCTCCTCTGGATCCAGGTGCTCCCAGTGAGGGCGCTGGGATGGGAGCCCTGGCTGAGACACAGGTGCACTTGCTTGCCAGTGGCTGCTCAGCACCTGCTCCCTGCTGTGTGGATGAGGCTGTTCAATAAACCGCTGGTGGAAAATGAGGGCGGGAGGGGGTTTGTCTCAGTTCTGCCAGGCACTCCTTCATCGCCCAACTTGTGCCCCAGTTACCGACCTCCACACTCTTGGCTTCACGTAAAAAGTTTTTTACTGTGTACCTCCTGCCTTGGCTTGGGTACTGAGATGGGAACAAGGGTCAAAGGTGCCAAGTGCGTTTGCAGGAATCACATGCCAGAGACTGTGAACTTGGTGGTGTAACCAGAACCGAGGGGTCGTGGGCAGGCTCCTGGAGATTCTTTGAGCCATAGCTTCGGCCTCATTCTGCATCCCACTGTCTCTTGTCTGGTGCCTGGTGTTGGTGGGCTTTGGATCTCCACCAGTATGTAAAGGTTGGGGTCTCACCAGGAAAGTCACTGGGTGTCACCTACCCTCCTCTCTGATAGCCCTATCTGAGAAGACACGTTTTTTTTTTTTTTTTTTTTTTAAGATTTATTTATTTTATTACAAAGTCAGATATACAGAGAGGAGGAGAGACAGAGGGGAAGATCTTCCATCTGGTGATTCACTCCCCAAGTGAGCGCAACGGCCGGTGCTGTGCCAATCCAAAGCCAGGAGCCAGGAACCTCTTCCGGTCTCCCATGTGGGTGCAGGGTCCTAATGCATTGGGCCGTCCTCGACTGCTTTCCCAGGCCACAAGCAGGGAGCTGGATGGGAAGTGGAGCTGCCGGGATTAGAACCGGCGCCCATATGGGATCCCGGGGCGTTCAAGGTGAGGACTTGAGCCGCTAGGCCACGACGCCAGGCCCAAGACACGTTGTTTTAACACTGAACTTGAAAACTGCCAAGCATGTATTTCCTGGGGCTGAAGGGATACAGACCAGCTGCCTTAAAGCAACAGACATTTATTCTCTCAGTCCTGGTGGCTGAAGTTCGAGATCCAGATGCCAGGCAGTGCCACACAGTCCCTTCACAAGGCCCCTCCTTTGTGTGTGTGAGAGAGAGTGTGCGCATGGATGCATGTGTGTGTTTGCATATTCTTTTTCCTAACACCCTGTTCCCACACGCGGTCACACCATGAACACCTCCCACTGTCTCTGCTGCCTTGCCAGCAGCCCCACAGGCCGGGGCTGGGGCTTAGCTTTGGTGGCTTGAGGCTGTGAGCCTGGTAACACGAATGAGACTCCTGTGTTAGGGCTCAGAGGCGGGGACCTTGCTGAGTGCATCTGTTTCCTCTTACTGATGCCATGCTGCCCGGCCTGGCTGCGTTACAGAGGAGCAGAGGGTTGCCCAGTCTTGTCCGACGCCAATGACCTGCATCTGAGGGAAGGCTTTCATGCTGGCAGAGACCCAGGGCGATGTGGACATCATGTGGTGAGGGACAGGAGGACTGGGGGACAGGCACTGGCCCAACTGGCCCACCTGCTACTGTAAACTCAGCACCCCACTGATGGTGTGTATGAAGGGGCCAAGGCCAGGGTCTGGGTCACCTCTCTAGGGTCCCACTGCTGAGCATCTCAAAACAGGGACTCTGTTTCCACATGGGTTCCTACTGGGTGTACCACATTCCAGCCCCAGGTGAGGGCAGGGCTCTCTTGGCTCCTGCCAACCTTGATGGTCATCCCATCTCTGGTTTTTACCCAGCTCTGGGCTTGACAGTGCTCCCCCATGGCCCTCATTCCCTGGAGCCTCAGCCGCTAAAGTCCGCGAGAGGGCCGGGCAGCAGTGGGGTGTGACTTAAGGCCCGGGGTGTGGTCTTGCCTCCAGGATGCTGCCCCTGGGCATGTAAGGTTTCAGACCACTCCCGTCTGGTGGGGAGCAGCAAGGGACACCACCAGGGGACACGTGGGACCAGGGCCTGAGCCTGGCAGCATGAGCCTCACACGAAGCTCACCCCAGTGGTTTCTAACAGGTGCCATGTCCCTGCGTCAGAAGCAGGAGGTCACTGTCCCCAGAACAAGGTGTTCCTGTTGCTCCCCCGGGGCTCCTCCCGTTTCTGCACCCCAGGAAGTTTGAATCCAGTACACTTCACAGCCACAGAGGTACCCTGACTCGTCCTAGTTCTCTCTCAAGATTTACTTATTTAACTTGAAAGGCAGAGACAGAGATCCTCCATCTACTGGTTCACTCCACACATGGCCAGGCCTGGGGTTCTCATGAGGGCGCAAGGGCCGTCTGCCAGCCTCCCAGGTGCACCAGCAGGGAGCTGGATCAGAAGTGGGGCAGCTGGGACTCAAACTAGCACCCATTGTGATGCTGGCGTTGAAGGCGATGGGCCTCACATAATACAGCACAGTGCCAGCTCCTGGGATGTGTGTGTGTTTGAAGACTGACTCTTTCAGGAGAATCTGTGTTGTGTCCCTCTGCTGCCTGGCCACCTGCTGGTGATGCTGTGTCAGGGACTGGAGGCAGTGTGAGCCTGTGGTGTGCGCTGAGCCGGGCGAAGGCTGCCTACACTGGGCACATGGCTGTGTGACCCCATGGCACCTGCTGCTTTGGGCCTGCAGTGACGTCAGAGTCTGGGGCAGCCTCCTCCTTGGAGTTTGCAGAGCTGTGACCATGATGGTGCCTGGGGCCGAGTGGCCTCACACATGTCTGGAGGCACCGACCGTGGTGGCATTGCACATTGTCCATGGCTCCCTGAGAGCTTGAGTCCCAGGTGGCACAGAGGGCACCAGGGGGAGGGGTGTCCCAGCAGCATGGGGGTGTCTCCTCCAGGGTGCCCGCAGGATGTGGCAGTCTCTGAGTCTCGATGCCTGGCCACTGGGGTGGCAGCAACTGCAGGGCGATTGGTGCTGATCCCACTGGGTCAGGTGGGCTGTGCTGGTGCAGGCTGTGCGGCCCCCACTGCCCAGGCCCTACTAGGGAAGGGGGCTCTTCAGACAGCCAGCCTGTAGGAAGTTGTCCGGTTGTGTGTGCGCCAGTGTCCTTGGTCCAGTTAAGGATTTCACATAGGACAGACGGGCTCCCTTGGCAGGCAGGGACTCTTGGCAGATGACCTGACTTCTTGGGAGTTCATGTTGGAGCCAGGGAAGGGTAGAGCTTGTGCCATCCTCCACTTCTGCCTTGGAGAAGCGCTTGCTGATCCTCCTCTGATGCAGCTGTGTGTGTGCACATGTGTCCTGTGTGTTGGTGTGCACACTGTGTGATTGTGTAAGGCTGTGGATGTGTGTGTGTGCGTTGTGCAGGTGTGTGTGGTGTCTCAGGCACCTTGGGCGGTAGAGGGGAAGCCATGGTCTTCAGTTCTACCCTGAGTCAGACCAGGCGGGGCACACTGTGCTATGACTCAACTGCCTGAAAAACAAAACCCCAGATTCTCCCCCTATCAATCACAAGAATCAGCTGCCAGGCCGATGTTTGGCAGGTGGAGCATAAGGCCACCAGTGGCTGTGGGAGGTTCGAGTGTGGGGCTGCCTGGAACGCAGACTCAGACTGCTTGCCGTGTGGACGGCACAGCGCTCTGTCGACAATGCAGTGGGAAGGAGAGCCACCCACGTGGTGGAGGCACGTGTGCCCATGTCCTTCCTCCACAGCAGCACTGGCTGAATGGAGCCCCTCAGGGCGGCCCCTCCGGCCTGGCTCCCCGCATCAGAGCCCCTGCTCCTTGCAGGCTCCTGCTGACGCGTCGGCCCTCCCTTGCTGTCATGCCCACTGTGTCCTGCCTGATGGGCTCAGCCACACAGGACCGGTAGGATCCCTACACAGAGAGGAAGCAGCTGCCCTTTCCCAGGGTCCCTGGGGCTGGAGTCCTGCTCGCTCCTCTCCCCATGCACCAGGTGACATCAGCTCCTTTCGACCAAGGGAAAATGAAACTTGCTGTTGAGATGTGTAACTAGGGCGGTGCAGGGGGACCGCGTTGGGTTTGCAAAGTGCATTCGCGGTCTTACTGACCTTACTGTCTGCATTAGGTGTCTTCTGGGCAGGGGGTGTCCTCAAGACGCAATTCTCTCGAAAATTGGGGAAACCTCACCTGAGAACAAAACAGGCTGTCCTGACCCCTGGGTGGGGCACAGATGGGAAGCTCTGGTGGGCAGGAAGGGGTGGTACTTTGGAGTGTCCTGTCCTACCCCCACAGGAGGGCTGTGTGGTCAGCCACTGGTGCCAGCCAAGCCTTGGCTGCAGGCCTGCTGGATGCTGGCAGTGGTGCTGGGGCACGTGGCAGTCAGAGTGCAGGAGGGAGAACAGGCCCTGGCCGGGTCGAGAGTTGCTTTACATAAAAGCCTTGGCTTGTGCGGAATCCAAGCAGCTGCTACCACCATGACTGCTGGTTAACAGAACGACGGGGGCTGGGGTGGGGTTGGGGACAGCACACCTGCTGGCGGTCAGTGTTTGGCTGCAGCAGGCTCTTAGCTGGGGCCCTTTTCGCTCTGAAGCTGAAAGGATGGAATTTCCATTCAACCACAGAGCTGCCCAGCGCGTGCCTTGCTGGGGTCCAGGAGAGCGAGGTGCTGACTGTCGGGTCCTCCACTGCAGAATTACTAATGCATGTGTGATCTGACCGCGATCTAGCCCGTGTGGAAAGCTACCCTGTAAGGGAGCAGGCTGCTAAGGGGTGGAAAGGCCTCGCAGCAACACCCACACTAGCCCTGCCAGGCCAGGGTAGAGTTGCGCAGATAAAGGCCTGGCATCTGATAACTTGAGTGGCTTTCCTCTACAGGCGCCCAGCTCTTCTTCCTTAAAAAGAAACTGAAAGTCTCCAAAAACTCCCTTGTTTAAGTGCTGGCGATGTCAGCTGCCTGCAGGTGCACTCTGAGCTACTTGCATGGGGAGAGGCAGAGCTGGAGTTTTAAAGTGGGCCGTTGATATGTTTCAGGGAGTGTGCCCTGGGAAATGTGGACACCGGGGTGTGTGTGTGTGTGCCTGCCTGACAGTGGTGTGCAGCCAGGTCCAAGTGTACGTGGCTGAGTCTCGACTTTGTCAAGTGTAGGACTGACTCATGTTGTCAGTGAGGTCTTCTGGCCATGGCTTGTTGACTGCATTTCATTCAGTCCGCTTCTAGTAGCTGTCTGCTGCCCAGCTGTTGGACAAGGTAAAAATAGAGCACCGTCAGGACGCTCCTTGGCCAGTCCCACGGCATGCTGGTTTCTTTCCAAGGGCAGGTGAGGGGTGCCAGGCTCCTCAGGGAGGTGGTGAAGATGGTGCCCCAGGACTGCGAATCTCTTGTAGACCTGGGGGAGGCTCCAGTCCCTTCCTGGGGCATCCTCAGCAGCTAGCAGGCTTTGCTGCCCGGTCAGTGGGTGGGGAGCCGTGCCAGCCAGGATGGCTACAGAGCAGAGGGCGCTGAAGCCAGCGTCTGCCCTTGGTCCTGGCTGGTGTCAGGTCACAGGTGCCGGATCCCGTTACCCAGGCTGGGACGTTCAGTTTCATTGAAGACGCGTTCCCTTTTGTGTCCCCGTGCCACAGACGATCTACATGGATGATGGCGTGTCGTCTTTTGTCCAGATCAGAGGCTCCGTCCCACTTTTCTGGGAGCAACCAGGCCTTCAGGTAGGTCCCCAAGGTTAGTCACCGGCCTTTGTCCCCAGCAGTACGGCACAAGTTGCTTGCCATGCGGTTTCCCATCTCATCTTTAGGAGCTTCCTTGTGCTGAGCCAGGCTGCCCAAATAGAGTGTATGTGTGTGTGTAGAAAGCACCCCTCCTCCTCCTAAGTTTTGTCCCGCAGCTGGCCAGGGTGCGTGTGCCTGCTCCTACCTATGTGCAGTGTCCCGCAGCTGGCCAGGGTGCGTGTGTGCCTGCTCCTGCCCGTGTGCAGTGTCCCGCAGCTGGCCAGGGTGCGTGTGTGCCTGCTCCTGCCCGTGTGCAGTGTCCGGGGTCTGAGGAAGTGAGCCTGGGTGAAGGGAATCAAGGATGACCGTGAGTTCAGTGGCTTGGGAATGTCACTGAGAACTGTGACCCTCGGAAAGCCCAGTGTGGCCGTGGCAAGGCTGGGGTTTAGTGGGGGGCCTGGGAGGAGCCACATGAGGCTTGCACAGTGGAAGTGTCCTGGAATTTCTCAGATCACGGAGCTGTGCCCAGTGTATGGCTATTCAGCTTCTGTCTTCTGGGAGGAGCCTGGCAGGGCCGGGGGAGGGGGTTGCTCCCATGGCTTGTAGTCATTGCTGAGATGGGCTGTCGTGGGCTCCCTGGCACCCGAGACTGCCCCATGCAAACCCCGTCTTCCTTGTGCTGAGGGAACGTGGATGCGCTCGGGGTCATGGTCACCTTTGGCTCTGCTTACCAAGGACTCTTGTGTGACCACGCTTAGGTTGGCAGCCAGGGGCTGAGTGCCCAGGGCACCCCGCCAGGCTCTTAGGAGTGCTTGACACGGCGGGGCTCTGTGTCTGTTCTTGAGGTCAGCTTCTCAGCCTGCCTCGGGCCTGAGTTGTCCACAGCGCGACTCTCTGTCCCCAGGCCCTCCGCGGGCTGTGGGTATGGTGCTGCAAGCTTGCTGGGCTGCTCTCGGGGTGAGGTGAGTGGATTGAGTGTCTCTTTGGGACTCAGAGTTTTGGGGGGCAGAAGGGTTCTCTTGGCCCTGAGTCTTCGCCATCGAAGGGGGCAGCCAGGCTGTGAGGAGCTGGTGGTGTTTCAGTGGGGCTGTAGAGCATGGCACAGATGTGGAAATTCCCCTGGCCCACTGCCCAGCACCCGGCTTGGCAAAACAGCCCCAACTGAGACACAGTGTAAGCGCCGTCAACTTGGCCGCTTGGGGCGGACAACTCTGTGCTGTTGGTGCACCCCAGGGTTGTGTAACCATCGCTAAGTGTGTTGTTAGATTACTTCACCCTTGGCCCGGGGCAGTACCCCAGCCCCTCCCTGTGCCCCCCCAGCTCACCATCTCAGACCTCAGTGAGTATTCATCCTTTTGTTTCCGTAGATTTCCTGACCTGAGCATTTCAAAACTGCTTATGAAACTTGATTTTTTTGTTTTAGTGAAAGTTTTCCTTTGGCAACTTGTTGAACTGTTTTTTTAGGAGAATAGAAAACATAAATCAGATGAATTAGGACTAAAAGAGAGTAGGAAGAACCTATTGGTTTTGTGTGAAATTTGTGCCAAGCCCAGAAATTGGGGCGTGGTTATGAGTCGTAACGGTTTGCCAAGGACCCCACTGCATTCAGGGGTTCTCCGAGTGGCTGTCCCCTGTCTGTGGGGCGTCCATGTTGCAGAGGAGACTGGGCCCTCCCCCAGCATGTGGCTCTGCCCTCACAGGAAGGTCGGCCTGCTTCTTCCTTTCTTCCCAGGGCCTTCCAACTCCTTTGACCACCTTCTGTCCTGTTTCTAGAAGCTTCAGTGTTCGCACCGCTCTCCTAAGGAAAGCTTCACAGCTCCTGCCCCCTTCTTTGCTGTGATTTGGCATCTGGGGATGCCCTAGCTGCAGCCTGGCCTTGCCGTGGGGTGACCAGGCCTGGATCAGCTGCACATGGGCTCAGCATGGGGCGGGGGGCTACACCTTGAGGCTTCTTGCCCCCGGGGCTGCCATGAAGCCCTCACGGGGCCTGCAGGCTCGGGAGCTCATTTGCTAACCTTGGCGCCGATGCCCATGTTTATGCCCTGAATGTGGTGAAATGTGGCAGAGGCCAGGCCACCCTCAGGGGGTGCTGGGAGGGCAGCTCTCAGCGTCTGGCAGCAGGCACCTGGAATGGCCCTCAGCAAGCCTGAGAATTGGTTCTGGTTGTTGCAAAGACCTCAGAAGTACATTGAAAAAAAGTGTTGAAGTCATTTCAGACCTACCAAAGAGCTGTGAGAGCAGGGGAGCAGTGCTCGCCCCTCCCCCGGAGCCCCTCTGCTTGAACTCCCTGCACACACACCCCTCCCCCACACACGTTATTTATTTTCTCAGACACCTGAGCACGAGCTGATGCGTGGTGTCTGTTTGCATGTTAGCATTTCAGGATGCTTTTCCTGGGTAGTTCGGCTTCCCTGCATCTGCATGCTGCGCAGTAGCTGCGATGAGTTCAGCCTTGAGCCGGTGCCCTCAGCTCTGCGGGGACACACGCACTCACACACACTCATATACACTCACACATGCACGCACACATGCGCGCGCGCACACACACACACACACACACACACGTGGATCAGCTCTGCTGAGTAATGCCTGCCCACTTCTGGCCAGGATCACACACGGTGCTGTGTTCATACATGTCTCGCTGTATTTAAACTGATGGGTCCCTCCGCTGCTCTCAGCATTGATGTGTTTGCAACACCGGCCTTGATTCTCTTTGAAGGTCCTGCATTTGGGGTTTTCCTGGAGTTCCTGGCTGTGGCCAGAATCCTCCCTAAGGCTTGCTCTGTCCATCTCAGAGCGCCCAGCTGGAGGCATGTGGCATCCGTGTGGCCCTTGTTAGTGCCCTGTGGTCGCCCGGCGACGGAGTGGTTGATCTCCCCACATCCAGTTCCTGGGTTCTCCCAATTGATGGGCTGGTGCCGCGGGACTGCACAGTGAGACCCTCTGCCTCACACCTGCTCTGAAGACCCAGCCTCCAGGGCCACTTGTTAAAGATTTATTTATTTTTATTACAAAGTCAGATATACAGAGAGGAGGAGAGACAGAGAGGAAGATCTTCCGTCCGATGATTCACTCCCCAAGTGCCCGCAATGGCCGGTGCTGTGCCGATCCAAAGCCAGGAGCCAGGAACCTCTTCCAGGTCTCCCATATGGGTGCAGGGTCCCAAGGCATTGGGCCGTCCTCAACTGCTTTCCCAGGCCACAAGCAGGGAGCTGGATGGGAAGTAGAGCCACTGGGATCAGAACCGGTGCCCATATGGGATCCCGGGGCGTTCAAGGTGAGGACTTTAGCCGCTAGGCCACGCTGCCAGACCCCCAGGGGCCACTTGTAGGACGGTGGCTTCCTGCTATTCCTGTCACACATGTCACTTGGTACTTTCTTCTTCCCCACCCATCCACTTGCCCATCCGCCGTCCCTCCTGTCTGCCCACCCAGCCACAATCAGTAGATTCAGCACTTCCTGTTTTATTCATCAGGTTGGACTCCATTAGTTTATTGATTTGATGCTCAGATTACTCCCAGTCTGACCAGTGAGAGCCCCTTGCAGCCAGCTTCAGGGACATGTATTAAAAGCTAAGTTGGATGTTATACTAGTAGCTCTAGCTAATAATGAGGTCAGGTACTAGGCATAACTCAAAGTTGAGGGGAGAGATCGAGGTCCCCGAAAGAGTGGAGGAGACTAGGAAGCAGTTTTTCTCTCCCCTGTTCACCTGCCTGACCTCCGTGCTAGCCAAGGTCCAGCTAAGCTGGGACTCAGAGGAGCCGGAGATGCCCGCTCGGCTGCTGCACACAGCCTGGCTGGCAGCGAGCAGGGCCGGGAAAGCCCCAGCTTCCTGCCTCGCAGCCACAAGAATCACCGTTGTTCTGTGTCGTTGGCCCTAGGTTGGCTCCCATCATGTGAGGCTCCACAGAGGCCTGGAGGCCAACGCCCCTGCTTTTGACAGGTAGGAATTGTTTGGATGGTGGCCCTGGTGACAGAACCCCAAACCTACAATCTAGATCTGCCTTTTTCTTTGGACCTTCAAGCAGAAGAGGAGTTTGCAGGTGGGATTTGCACTTGCTCTGGGGGTTCCCTGAAGTTCATTAGCGCTCAGGCCATACTTGGCGCTTACTTTGTCTTAGCAGTTCCTTGTCTTGAGGCTTCGTTTATGCACTCTGGCTAAGAAGGGTGAACTAAATACAGCATGGGGCTAGAGTTGGGCTCAAAAGTTGGGATGCGGGTTGGGATGCCCGCATCTCCTCGGCATTGTTTCGAGTCCCAACTCCTGAGGTTCTGATCTAGCTTCCTGTTAACAAACACCCTAGGAAGCTGCAGGTGACGGGAACATGCCAGCCACATGGGAGACAAGGATGGAGTTCCAGGCTCCTGGCTTTGGCCTGGCGTCGCCCTGGCTTCCATGGGCATTTGGGGAGTGAACCAGCAGATTGAAGATTCTCTTTCTCTCTCTCTCTCTCTGCCTTTTAAATACGATATAAATGAAGAAATCACAAATTGGGTTGTAACACACTTAGTTTAGCAGATTGTTTAGGAAAGTTCTTTGCTAAACTGAACCCTGTCCTAAATTGGAAGTTCTTAAAAGCCAGATTGTATGGGTTTTTGGCAGTGACACACTTGGGATGTGCTGGCCTGCACGTGGTGAGCGTGTGGCTAGCAGCCTGAGCCCAGAGGGGCCCCCGGGTGGCCTGTGAGGCACTGCGAGCCATCCACCCAGTCACAGCAGCACCTCGCCTCGTGTCGGGACAGCAGTGGCACAGCTGTGGCTGCCGCGAGGTTGTCTTTGGTGCTTTGACTGTGAAGTTGGGCTGCAGTCAGGTGTATGCTCGTGTCATGTTAACTGTAACCATTTTCCTCTTGTTTGAGGGAAATACTTGGAAACGGGGTGACTTACCTGATGACCATGGCAGGTGCTGTGAGGATGGCCCTGAGAACAGGAGCCCCAGAGGGATAGCTGGGTACCCCAAGTCCTCTCTGGGGCATCACTGCCTGCTACAAGTCTGTGCGTTCTTTAATTTTTTGTTTTTAATCCTTAATGGGAAGAGTGAGAGAGAGAGAAATCATCCATCTGCTAGCTCATTCCCCCAATGTCTGCAACAGCCAGGACTGTGCAGGCTGAAGCTGGGAGCACGGAGCTCCAACCTGGTTTCTTATTTGGGTGACATGGGTCCTAGTACACAGGCAGTCATCTGCTGCCTCCTGGGCATGTCAGCGGAGAGCTGGATCCCAAGCAGAACAGCCAGGACATGAGCCCACGCTCTGAGGAGGGTAGTAACGTGGCCAGTCATCTGCTGACTCCTGGGCATGTCAGTGGGAAGCTGGATCCCCAAGCAGAGTAGCCAGGACTCAAACCCACACTCTGAGGTGGGATGCTGGTGTGGCAACTGGCCACTTAACTGCTGCACCACAACACTGCCCTCATTCCTCCCCACCCCGGGGTCTTGACCCCTTCTTTCCCTACCCGTGCCTTTCAGGAAAGCAGCCAGTGGATGCTTTCCTTGCCAGCAGAGCTGGTGTTGTGGGTCTAGGCCACACATGGTTCTCTGTGTGTGCTGTGTGTCTGGGGAGGGTGCAGGAGCAGCACCTGTCATCTCAGCGTGGAGGCAGGTGTTGACGGAGACACTGACCCCATGTGAGGACGGTGCCCATCGCTCCGGTCACCCACAGGAAGGCATAGCTCTCTCTGCCCCCTTGCTTTGCACACATGGCGCTGCTGTGCCTGGCATCCTAGCCTGAACCTCAGGGTGCATCTAATCATTGGATTCTCCCGAAGATGAGGGGCACTTCCACATGGAAATCTGAGTCCCTGGTGTCCTGATTCCAGCCAGCCCCCTTGCCCAAGGTAGGTGGGCAGAAGGGGTGAGATGCAGGCTCAGGGCACCAGGTGGCCCAGGCAGGAGCCAGCCGGGAACCAGCCAGCACTCACTCCCTGACCTGGTGAGGCGTGTCCTTGAGTCCAACATCTGCTAGCTTGTTGAGCTTGGGCCTCATCTTCCCTTGTCCTCTTAGCCATCCTCTGCGGGAGGGGGTGAGCTTACTGCTTGGACGAAGGCACTGGCTCGTAGGGGTGAGGGTGGTAGTGAGCAGCAGGTTCCAGGGTCTGGGCTCAAGGCCCCGAACAGCGAAGAGTGCCATTTTCCTTCCCACCCTGGCATCTGGCTCAGGTGGGAAGCAGGTGCAGCAGTCACGTGGAGTTGGGACTCAGACATCAGCTGCCATAGTGGATGTCCTTAAGTCGCCCTCAGAGTGCGGGGACTGCCCTGGCACCTCACCCTCCATCTGTGCACTTCGCGGGCCACGACACCCCCTCTCCAGGACAGGGGCCCGAGGGCAGGGGCACACCTGTTCTCTGCTCGCCCTGCTTGCTGGGGTGCCAGGGGCAGGAGGCCGGGAGAGGCACGCCCTGGCTGCGGTCAGCTCCTCAGCAGTGGCCTTGAACTCAACACTGCCCGCTTCTAAGCCCACATTCTTTGTGCCAGACAATGCTGTCCCTCAAAGTCAGAGGAGGTTTTCTTTCTGTTATGTGCCAGTAAAAGGTTCTTTTGTGATTTTTAGAAACAAACATGTCATTGTAGAAGTTTAGAAAAGAGGAAAATGTTTACAAAAGAAAAATAAATAATTGTTCAAGAATTTTAACATTTTTGATATCTTGGTGTGTTTCCTTCCAGTCTTTTTTCTAAATTCAGGCGTAGCATTCACGCTACAAAATTACAACTTAGCATTGTCTTGCATTATAGCCTTACAATATATAGCCCATTTTTGGATTTTCCTTCTGTTTAAATGCATTTTGTTTATTTGAAAGCTGGGGAAAAGGAAAGAGAGAGAGGTGCTTCACTGCTGGGTCATTTCCCCAAATACCCACCGCAGCCAGGGCTGGGGCCAGGCCCAAAGCCCGGCACCCCGAGCTCACTCCAGCTCTTCTACATTGGTGGCAGGGACCCGAGGCCTTGAGCCATCCCCACTGCCTCCCAGGGTGTGAATGAGCAGGAAGCTAGAATCAGAGCAGAGTGGAACTAAACCCAGGCAGGCAGGTGTCCCAGACAACATTGTAACCATGGGGCCACGCACCTGCTCCTCCCTCCGCCCTTTTAAAGAAACTGCATTTAAACTTTTGTTACAGAAAATGTATAAAGTTGCTTTGAAGAACCTGGCAATATAGAGCCCCCGTTTTAGCCTTTCCCTATTCTCTTCACAAGCATATTTAAAATCACCCTCTGAGCAGAAGTACTGAGGCCTGCACCCGGGTCACCCCTTCTGGCTTGGTTTCCACGTGCTGAAACACAGCACGAGGACAGGAGAGTGGACGCCGGGGCTGCTGGCTTTCCTTCCAGGTTCTCTGTTTGAGAAGGCGGAGTACCCAGGGAAGTAAAAAGTTGATTTCAGGTCTGTGTCCACGGCCTTGACCCCAGTGTCCTCACACAACGTCAGGTCAACTGGTGCAGACTGAACAGCTGTGCTTGAGACACGGTGGCCGTGTGGCCTGTCTCATACCTCTCCTGGCCCATGCCTTCCTCACTAAGCCAGGCTGTTGCCCACCTGTTGCTGTCCCAATAAGCATTCCAGGGAGTGGGGTGGTGGTGGCCGGAGAGATGGGCATTGTCCCTGCCCACATTGCTTGCTGTACTTGCGGGTGTCATGGCCATGGCTCATCCTCCAGCTTTGTGAATGAGAGGGAGAAGCTTTGCTGCTCCACCTTGTCCAGGCCTGGACGCTGAGGCGTCACCTCTGTCCCTGCAGGCACATGGTGCTGCTGAAGGAGCGGTACGGGAAGCAGGTGGTCGTGAACTTGCTTGGCAGCAGAGGTGGCGAGGAGGTGCTCAACAGGGCCTTCAAGGTGAGCAGCATCCGTCTCCACACCGGAGCCCCTGACACAGGAGGCTGCCCGGGGGCCACGCATGGCAGCATGCCTGCTCAGAGCCACTGCTCCGGGCACCTGACGCATGCCATGCCACTTTGGTTTGTCAATCTCCAGAAATCAGAATGAAGCCAAGTGTCTCTGTCCCCAGTAAGGCCCGCACTTCTACCCTGGAAAACTGCTTTCCAGTGTGAAGACCGAGAGGGCGGAGCCTGCCCTAGGTTCCCCCCACCCCACCCCCACAGTGTCCTCTTAGGTCTGACTGTCCTAGTCGAGCAGTTGCTCAAGCACATGCTGGCCAGTGCAGCAGGGCACACATGCCTTGGTCTGGGTCCAGCGTGGGCAGCCTCCTCCTGCTTTTCTGGGTGGCTTCAAGTCCCTTGCTGCTGGGGAGCTGCTGTGTCACAGTCCCAGGCAGGCTTCTCTAGCTCCCAGGACCTGTGCTGGGGAAGGGATGGGGTGGGAGAGATGCTGGCCGGAGAAGCTGCTGGAGTACCTACTCTCCACTCTCCCCAGGCACACGGGCCTCCTTCTGCCATCCTCTCCTGCTGTGGCCTTGCTTCATGGAGCAGGCTGCTGGCTGTTGCGAGCTCCAAGAAGCCCCTGGTGGAGACAGCCCAAAGTCTGGCTTCACGTTAGCCACCCTGACCTCTGAGCCCTGGCACTCCCTGCTCCCTCTCCCTGGCACAGGGCAAGCCAGCTGGGTGCTCACTTCTTTCTGCTTAGACAAGCCGCAGACTTGGAGCAGCAACTTTCTGATTGCCAGACCTGCTTTTCCTGTTTAGTTTGTTGCCATTAGCAACAAACTCCAGCAATATTGTCTGTTCCACAGGTCTCAGCAACACTGTTAACCTTATTTTAAGTCAGAAGAAAGAAAAATAACACAAAAATTGTTTGCCTTTTATGCCTGGGGCTGTAGGGAAAGGATGTTGGTCCTCCAGCCCCACCACCGTTAGCAGGGTTGGGGCTGCCCTGCTCCTCCACACCTAGAGGGGAAGCAGGCGACCCCGTGGGGAGGGAAGCGTTCTGCCTGAAGACCTGGGCCTTAGCCCTGCCACGGGGGTCTGCGCACTGCCTTAGCACAGCCTGGGACCCAGCGGGTCGCACCCACAGCTCAGCGAGCCGCAGGCTCCAAGTACGCCGCTTGGTGCAGCCACTGTCACATGAGCAAGACTTGCCTGTACTGATTCACCTGTGGCTCCTTGGAAATGGGTGTCCGATGCTGCCCCAGCCCAGATGACCTTCTGGCCCCTGCTTCTAGTCCTCCTCCCATTGGCTGGGCAATTGCTGGACTGGTCTGACACGAGGCCCTAAGCCAGGTGGCCTGGGAAGGTGGCCAGCCTGTCCTTGACCTGGGGTGTTTGGCAAGCACAGTGAGGCGGTGCTGGGTCCAGGAAGCCTGGCCTGGTAAAGGAGACTTTTGTCACCAACAACTCCAGGCTGGGCATCCATTTCTGTCTCTCCACCCCACCTGACCCCATGTTTTGCCAGGTCCTGAGCCTCACCGACCCCTGGCTCCCACATCCTGAGGTTTCACAGGGCTGCAGGTCCCACTGAGCTGGACACTTGGCTCCCTGAAGCTGGGGAGGCTGATGCTGGTCGCCAGGGAAACAGGGGGTGGATTGTGAGCTCTGCAGCTGCCGTGCTGCTGTCCCTGGGAGCCCTGGCAGCCCTGGCCACCTGAAGAGCAGAGTGACCCCTCACTGGCCTGGGCCCACTGAGAGCCCTACAGGAGAGCCATGTGCCCGGGGAGCCACCCTGCTCTGGCCTCTTTTGCCCAAGGGGCCTCTTCTGCAGGCAAGATGCACTCTGTGGTATTCCCTCCCCCGGCCTTCCTGCTGCGCTTCCCTCCTGCACCATGGTCCTTCCCGCCGTGTCCCTGAGAACATGCCCGCCAGGCCTGGGCCTCCAGCCATGCTGTGGCCAGCCATGCTGCGGCCAGCTGCACCCATGATGCGTGTGGCAGGTGGGGGTTGCCCTTCGTACCCCTCACCGCCTCCCCCTTTTCTCTTGCAGAAGCTGCTCTGGGCTTCCTGCCACGCCAGTGATACTCCTATGATCAATTTTGACTTCCATCAGTTTGCCAAAGGCGGGAAGCTTGAGAAATTGGAGAACCTCCTGCGGCCTCAGCTGCAGCTGCACTGGGACGACTTGGATGTCTTCACCAAGGGCGACAACACCAGGCCCCGGTGAGTCCCACACTCTGAGCCCCACCCTCCAGCCAGGGGAGCTGTGGGGTGCAGCTCTGTGGGCCCCGCCCTCCAGCCAGGGGAGCCGTGGGGTGCAGCTCTGTGGGGCCCCATGCCCTTCGTTCTTGGCGACCCTGCTACATTCACAACCTCCTGGGACGCAGGCTTGGAGCTGTCAGCATCCAGTGTTCCGCTCTGCCGTCTGTGGAGATGTGCTTGGGAGCCATGCAATAGATAGTTGGTAAAGCATGGCTTTCTGGCAAAAAAGAAAAAGTATCCTTGAAGGCACTGTGTTGTAGAAATAGACCAGGGACTGGCATTGTGTGCAGGACATTAAACCACCACTTGTGACACCAGCGTTGCATGTGGGCATCAGTTCGAGTCCCGATTGCTCCACTGTCTGTGCATTCCCGTCCTGTGCCTGGAGAGCAGCAGCGGGTGGCCATGTGTCAGGCTTCTGTCATGTGAGGGACACCCAGATGGAGTTCCTGGTTCCTGGCTTCTGTGTGGCCTGGTCCAGCCCTAGCCATGTGACCAGTAGATGGAGGCACTCACATCTCTTTCCCCCTGCCCTGCCTCTAGCCCACCACTGTCTCTCTGTAACTTTGCCTTTGAAATAAATAGTTGTTTAAAAATACACTAATAAAGGCACCCTGTTAGAGTATACAGCTTCACAACTCAGTAACAGAGCATTTGCCCTGTGACAGGGACAGCTGGCGGAGCTGGGGCTGCGGGAGGTTAGAGAAGAGCCAGGGGAAGCCACGCACAGTGCACCCGCTCACTGACCCGCATCGTTCTCTATAAAGCCAGCACTCACAGGCCATTCTCAGTCCTTGGCGCCTGCCGCATTTATTCCCAGCTGAGGCCAGGCCTGGCCAGGTGGGGCCCTGCTCCCTGCCTGGTGCTCATGCTCTGAAGTCCTGCTGCCTGCTGGACCATGTCTTCAGGGTTCTGTGCATTTTGCTGGTGACTCGCCTGTGGACCAGCCCCCGCAGGATGACCCTGAAGAGCTGTCCAGGGTTTCTGAGCACAAGGAGGCGAGCAGGCACCTGCTGAGCACTGCTCAAGTGCACACTCCACCTAGCCTGCCGTGGGTTCCATCCCAGTGAGCCCATCACAATGTCAAAATGAGCCTGTGCATATTCAAATAGGTGTCTAAAGAAAAAAGTGTATTTGTTTGACTTGTTAGCATGAAGTGGTGTTGGATGTTATCAGATACCTTCTCTCCATCTATTGAGATGATCATACGATTTTTATTTTTTCTTTTGTTAATGTGGTGTATCACAGTTATTGATTTGTGAATGCTAAGCCATCCCTGCATGCCAGGGATAAATCCCACCTGGTCTGGGTGAATGATCTGCCTCATGTACTGTTGGGAAAAAGCCTGGTCTCTTCAACAAATGCTGTTGGGACAGTTGCATAGCAACCTGCAGAGGTAAGAAGCAAGACCCTACCTGCCACCTCATACAAAAATGAGCTCTAGGGCCCGGTGGCGTGGCCTAGCGGCTAAAGTCCTTGCCTTGAAAGCCCCGGGATCCCATATGGGCACCGGTTCTAATCCCGGCAGCTCCACTTCCCATCCAGCTCCCTGCTTGTGGCCTGGGAAAGCAGTTGAGGACGGCCCAGTGCATTGGGACCCTGCACCCGCGTGGGAGACCCGGAAGAGGTTCCAGGTTCCCGGCTTCAGATCGGTGTGCATCGGCCCGTTGCGGCTCACCTGGGGAGTGAAACATCGGATGGAAGATCTTCCTCTCTGTCTCTCCTCCTCTGTGTATATCTGGCTGTAATAAAATGAATAAATCTTTAAAAAAAAAAAATCAGTTCTAAATGGATCAAGGACCTAACATCTGCACCCAGAGGCATCAGGCCATTAGAGGAAAGCATAGGAAGTACTCTCCAAGATCTAGAAGTTGGGAAAGACTGCTTAGAAAAGTTACCAAAAGCACAGGCAACTAAAGTCCAAATAAACAAATGGGACTGCATCAAACTAAGAAGCTTCTGCACAGCAAAGAAAACGATCCACAAAGCAGTTTAGCAACCAACAGAAGGGGGCGAAGTCTTTGCACATTACAGAACTGATAGAGCACAGATATCCAGGATTTACAAAGAGCTTCAGAAACTCAAGAACAGCAAGACAAACACCGTGAAAAAATGAACAGACATTTTTCAAAAGAACCAATTCAGATGGTTAATAGACACAGCACAAAATGCTCAGGCTCGCTAGCCATCAGGGAAATACAAATGAAAATCACATTGAGGCTCCAGCCAACTCCAGTGAGACTGGCATACATTCAGAACTCTAACAACATCTGTACAACCCCTATGGAAGTCGGTATGGAGAGTGCTAAGAAAACTGAGAATTGACTTGCCATATGACCCTGCTATCTCATTTCTAGAAATGAAATATACATATGAAAGAGTGACCTGTAATCCCATAGTCACAGCAGCACAATGTACAATGGCAAAGGCATGGAAACAACCCAGATTCCTGTAAGAGTGACCTGTAATCCCATATTCACAGCAGCACAATGTACAATGGCGAAGGCATGGAAACAACCCAGATTCCTGTAAGAGTGACCTGTAATCCTATAGTCACAGCAGCACAATGTACAATGGCAAAGGCATGGAAACAACCCAGATTCCTGTAAGAGTGACCTGTAATCCTATATTCACAGCAGCACAATGTACAATGGCAAAGGCATGGAAACAACCCAGATTCCTGTAAGAGTGACCTGTAATCCTATAGTCACAGCAGCACAATGTACAATGGCAAAGGCATGGAAACAACCCAGATTCCTGTAAGAGTGATCTGTAATCCCATAGTCACAGCAGCACAATGTACAATGGCAAAGGCATGGAAACAACCCAGATTCCTGTAAGAGTGATCTGTAATCCTATATTCACAGCAGCACAATGTACAATGGCAAAGGCATGGAAACAACCCAGATTCCTGTAAGAGTGACCTGTAATCCTATATTCACAGCAGCACAATGTACAATGGCAAAGGCATGGAAACAACCCAGATTCCTGTCAAAAGAGGAGTGGATAAACTGTGATACATCTACTCTATGGAATACTACTCAGCCATTAAAAAGAATGAAATTCTACCATTTGCCACAAAATGGTTCCAACTAGAGACCATTTTGCTCAGTGGAGTAAGCCAATCCCAGAAAGACAAATATCATGTGTTTTCTGTGATATAAGAAAACCTTCTCGCAAAATATATGATCACAGGTAAACATGCATGTATATATAGTCATCTGGAGGGACTGTGTAAGAGATTATCATATCCAGATGTGAAGATACAATACAGTATGCATCTCTACTTCCAAATCAGAGGTGGACTGCCAGTGAAACTGTTAAATACATTTTGACAATAAGACGCTGATATCTCTGCCATTGTCTGTACCTACAATGTCAGGATACATGCAAATAGAATGATGAATTTATGACTGTTGTTGAAGGACCACACTATTGTAATGATAGAGAGGAAATCAGTGGGGGGGGGCAAATCCCAGATCCTATAGAACTGTATGATAAAATTAGTTAATTTTAGAAATGCATTTATTTGAAAGGCAGAGCGATGGGCAGGGAGGGAGAGATCTTCCTTCTGCTGGGCCAGGAGCCAGGAGCCCCCAGCCCATCCTAGTCTCCCACATCATGGCAGAGGCCCAAGCACTGGGCCCTCTCTTGCTGCATTGGCAGGAAGCTGGAACAGGAGCAGACCAGCCAGGACTCGAACCAACACTCTGATATGGGATGCCACTGGCGTTTCACTGTGGTGTCTGAAACAGAAACACACACAAAACATGCTGTGTACGACCCGTGGATGAAGGGGTTAGGAGCAGAGGCTTGCAGGAACCTACCTTGCCTTTCCCCTAGGTGCTGTGGCTCCGCATTCGCTAATTCAGTGTTTGCACAATTTAATAAACAGGCAGAGACTGGCTATGTGGGCCTGGCGGGGCAGGCCACTCCTGAGAACATGGTCTGCTGTTCAGCCCTAGTTTGTGGTAACCCCTCGGGCTGCAGGTGGAGCAGGCATCCCTGGAGCGTGGACTGCCCTCTGTCTCCTGAGAACTGTTTGTAACTCTGCATGCTTGTTCTTGTTCCCAGCTTCCAGAAAGGCACTTTGCGGATGAACTGTCTGGACTGCCTGGATCGAACCAACATTGTGCAGAGCTTCATAGCACTGGAGGTCTGTCCCCACTGTGGCAGCTGGCCTCCAGGGCCACCTGTGCTGGAGTGCAGGGTGCGGAGGGCAGGCAGGCAGTGAGGTACACCAGGGTGGCTGCCTACCCCACGTGCAGTCCCTGCACACGGGCCCTGAGAAGCCGGGGGTCTGTGTGACAGACACCTCAAAGCTGGTCTGGGCAGGTTTGGTGCTTCCCTGGGTGGCCCACACCTGCCTGCTCTCAGACTTGCTGCCAGGCAGAGGGTCAGCTCTCTTCTAGCCCTGTGGTCCAAACAGTGGAACTCAGGCATCAGACAAGGGCTGGCGGGGGCGGGGAGGAGGCTCTAGGAGACCTGGGTGTGTTGGAGGTCAGGAGGCTGCTTTGCCTGCACGTGCTCTGGAACCACAATACCCCCGTCCGCAACAAGCCAGAAACTCACACAAAGGCCCTGAGGTGGCCTCTTGGCCACCATGGAGTCTACAGGGGAGACCCTGGTGAGACTGGCCCTCCTCCTGCCCCAGGTCCTGCATCTGCAACTCGAGAGCCTGGGGCTGAACTCCAAGCCCATCGTTGAGCGCTTTGTGGAAGCCTTCAGAGCCATGTGGTCGCTGAACGGGCACAGCTTGAGCAAGGTGTTCACCGGCAGCAGGGCCCTGGAGGGCAAGGCCAAGGTGGGGAAGGCAGGCCTCTGGGCGGGGTGGGGGGAGCAGGGTGGGGCCGGCGGGGTGGCCGCGCTCACAGCCTGTGGCTGGGCTCCACAGGTGGGGAAGCCGGCCCGCTCCATGTCGCGCACCATCCAGTCCAGTTTCTTCGACGGCGTGCGGCAGGAGGCCATCCGGCTGCTGCTAGTGGGAGACGTCTGTGGCGAGGAGTCGGCGGACAAGGAGAGGTTGCTCCTGGACAACGCTGCCCTGCTCAGTGAGCGTCCCTGCCCTGCTCGTGGGGATCCCACCTGCCCTACAGACCCCACCCCTGGGGCAGGGGGCAGACACCTCTAGGGTCTGTGGACCTCTGGCCTGTAGCCACACAGTGCAGCCAGTGACCCTGTACATATAGTTGTCCCTTGGTCCGTGCAGGTGATCCCCCTCCACCCCCTATGGTCTGCAGGGGGCTTGGTCCCTTATGTAACACACGGTATTTGCATCAGATCTATTCTTGTAAGTCATCTCTGCTTTATCTGAGGCTACATAACAGAACCATATAAATAGTTGTGCAGGAGTCATGACCCCCCAAGGCTGCACACCCAGCACAGGTGCGAGTCTCTCTTGTATTTTCCATCCATGGTCGGTTAGATGTGGGAATGCGGAGGTGTGGCTATGGGGGGTGCGGGTCTAGAACCGCAGCTCTCTCCCCTGCTCTCCTGGCTGAGAGAGGGCAGGGTGGAGGGATGCCCTGAGTCTGTGCTGCTCTGAAGTGTCCTTCCTCTCAGGGCTAGCTCCCTGGTAAGCTCGCCTCCGGCCACCCGGGAGCATGCCCCTGAATGGGTGCTGTTGGGTGGTGCTTGCCTCCCCAGGGGAGAGGGTGCCCCAGCCTTGTCCTCTGCCACAGCCGGGGAAGGTGAGGTGACGTCTTACACGCCAGGTCTGACAGAGAAGGGAGGCTTGGCATTTCCCTTAGAACACAAGTTTTATTTTAGGAATTTGGGGTGTTTCTGTTGGAACTAGCTTCATAACCCTGTGTTCCTCTTGTTTGCCTGCTCTTGGGACACACTGGGTGTCTGGGGGCCAAGGGGACCCCGAGTCTTCCCTCTGGGCACTCGAGTAGCCAGGATGGACAATGTTTGGGTTTCGGCCAAGTCACAGTTAGTGGAATTGGAGGTATTGTGGCTGTCTGGTGGCGGGGGGCTGGACACACGAGTCACTGAGAAACCCTTCAGCAGGGCGGAGGGCCAGGGAGGGTCTGTGTTGGAGTTGTTGCGATGCCTGCGTGTCTCTGAAAAGCCCGTTTGCACTGTCCCCTCACTTCCACTCCTGTGCCTTGTTCCTTGGTGAGGCCCCGTAGGGAGAGCTGTGGTCATTCCAGCTGGGGACATGTTTCTGTTCCCCTGTCCCCTGGCCTTGTTGCAAAGGTGGCCTGGGAATGCGTGCTAGTGGCTGTGGTGTCTGACCCTTGGTCCTGCCCCTGAGTGGAGCACTAAGGGCCCTCCCCCAGGCTCTGTGCCCCCCGTCTCTGGCAGGTGCAGGTTGAGCACACACAGAAATATGGCCACGCTATGTCTCTTTCTCCCTCTTCTTCCCCAGTGACGCCCAGGATCCTGAAGGCCATGACAGAGCGTCAGTCGGAGTTCACAACCTACAAACGGATCCGGGTCGCCGTGGGGACCTGGAACGTGAATGGAGGAAAGCAGTTCCGGAGCAACCTCCTGGGCACGGAGGAGCTGGCTACCTGGCTGCTGGACTCACCTGGGCTCCCGGAAGACGTGGAGTCCCCAGGTGAGGACAGGACGCGGGTGTCATCCGGCCTGAGGCAGCAGGCTTGAGCGTTTGTTACTCACTGAATGTTCATTTTATCTCAGAGGCAGAGCATGAGAAAGGCACTCTAGTTTAGTTGGTGCCTCCCATGCTGGCAGCAGCCAGGGTCAGGCCAGGCTAAAGCCAGGAGCCCAGAACTCGGTGCAGGTCACCATGGGTGTGCAAGGACCCCTGTGCTTGAGTCGCTGCTGCAGCTTTCCAGGGCATGTGTTCAGGGCAGCTGGGACGTGGCCGTGGTGGGTGACCTGGCCGCGGTGGGGGTGACTGGAGGAAGCAGAGTGGCTGTAAGGGTTGAACAGGAGCAGGCCCGTGTGGGCTGACGCCACTACCTGAGAACATTCCAGTAGCAGGCTATCCCTGGTCGGGGAGACCTAGACCTCCCTCGGCGTTGACAGGGTCCCAGGTGGAAAATTCTAACATCCGGCCTCATGTGGCTGCTGACCACCAAAACCCAGGCACAGTGACAACCCTGTCTAACGTTACCTCCTGGCCATGTGACAAGACGTCACAGAGTCCCCCGCTCAGCCTCGGGTCCCCTCCTTGAGGTTTCTCAGGGTATATGTGCAAAAATTCCAAAATTGAAAGAAATTCCAGAGCCCTTTGGACCCCAGGCACTCCGGATAGGAGTTACTCAAGCTTGTTACGTCAAACGCTCCCAGCCACCCCAAGCTTTGTAGGAACAGGATCATTTCTCCTCTGGCATCTTGTTTCATTTTCCAGAAATTCCAGGCAAGACCCTCTCCAGGGACCCCCATCTGTGCTGGCCCAGGCAGTGCAGTCCACAGTGGGGAGGCCCTGGAATGCTCGTGTCAGAGGGTGACCCCGCAGTGCAGAGGGCAGTCGGCAGGGTCCACCTGCCACCTGCCACCTGCAGGCCTTTGTACAAGGGGTGGTGGGTATTACGGGACTTAGTGGCATCCTTTCTGGAAACCCTACACATTAGAAGAGGGCCAGCTATTGCTCCTGAGAGGGATAAGCTGCAAGTTCCAGGCTGCCCTGTGTCCCTACAGAGGACAGGAGACGGAGGGCCTCCCTGGCCCCGGGCCGGAGGCTTCGTGGCTTCCTTCAGCAGCGGAACCAAGTCTAGACTTTACTCCCAGGTGTTCCAGTGTCCCCCGACAGCAGTAGCAGCGCCTGTGGGCCAGGCCGACCATTCCCCCTCTGACCCAGTGTCTGCCCCCTCAGATGAGACAACAAGGCTGTGCCCAGCCCTGTGAGTGGGGCTGGAGAGACACGGGCTGTGTTAGCAGGTGTAAGCCCCCTCAGATCACTCAAGGTCTGGGTGGGAGCTGGTCCCGGGAGGCCCAGGGACTGAGTAGTAGTGTGCCCTGTGGGCGCTGGGCAGTCAGACGTCCTGCCCAGCGGCTCTGTGCGTGGTGCTTGCTGTCCCTCTGTGCATAGGGACAGTGATGCTTAGTGACGTCCATGACGTGCCCCAGGGTGGACATGGGAAAGGGTCATGCAGCATGGGCAACAGTCCCAGGGCTGGAGAGTCAGGGAATGGGCTCCCCGCCCCTGTGGCTGTTGCCCACACGTGTCCAGCCTGAGTGGACAGGGCTCACGGAGGCGGGGGGGCTGCGCATGAGGCAGGAATGCATGGTTCCTCTGACGTCTTTCCACGCAGATGACAGCTGCCCGGCTGACCTCTACGCCGTGGGGTTTGAAGAGATGGTGGAACTCAGTGCAGGCAACATTGTCAACGCCAGGTAAGCAGTGGGGCATTTCCCAGCAGGCCCTGGGCTGCCCACCGTCGTCACACTGATAGGCTGCCCACCGTCACACTGATAGGCTGCCCTGCTCGTCTCCCTGCTCACGAGGGCCGGAAGGCTGGCTCTTGCTGCGTTTCCTGTGAGGTGCTGCAGCCGGGACCCTGTGTTGACGCTGATTCATGCCGCCACAAGCAGCTGGCAACTGTGAGCCAGCGGGGCAGGGCAGGGCAGGGCAGGGCCGGGCCGGGAGAGCCCAGCTAATTCAGAAGTCCTGGGTGAGGTGGGAAAGCAGGCCTGCAGGGAGATGCCCCTCCTCCCCACTCCAGGCAAACAGGAAACACTCAGCACCTGCAGATTAGCACCAACCTGGCAGAATGTCAACCAGATATCTGCCTCCCCTACACTGGCCCAGTGTTCATTCAAGGAACTTTCTAAACAAATAAGTAAGGACTCATGGAGTCTTTGTGCAAAGAACCCTACCCTACCCGTATTGGGTTTCAAGGGCTGAGGGGGCAACTCCTGTGATGTGCAAGGCACAACCAAAAGTATCTGGATCCCCCAGTGCGGGAGTGAGGGCTCATCACTCCGGGGGTGCAGGCTGGGAAAGGCAACCCCATGAAGGGAAGGGCGGGGAATGGGGGTGGGGGTCAGTGCTTGCAAGCTCCTGACCACTGCGCCTGCTCCTGTCTGCCCCTAGCACCACCAACAGGAAGATGTGGGGTGAACAGCTTCAGAAAGCCATCTCGCGCTCCCATAGGTACATCCTCCTGACCTCGGCGCAGCTGGTGGGCGTCTGTCTCTACATCTTTGTGCGCCCATACCATGTGCCGTTCATCAGGTAAAACCATTTCCTTCATGGACATCTGGGGGGAACCGAGGGCTGCTGGCCTTTGTGTTCTGGTTCTTGCTTGCACCCACACCCCACACCCCAAGCAGGAACCAGGACCCACCATTATTTGGATAAATGGAGCACAGTTAAACAAAAAAAAAAAAGGAAAAACTAGACTGAATAGAATATTGTCTGGGAAGTAAAAAGCCACAATGGGTATTCCCCAGCTCAGGAAGCTGCTCTTAGTGTCACCCATGTCACACTAAGTTCTGGGCAAAGGCCGAGGGCAGGAACTCTCTCAGAGAATTCCAAGGAGAAATTACGTCACCCCGCATTGTCCCTCCAGAATCAAAGCTGAGAGGTGCCTGGGTATGTGTAAGATGCTAGAGGATGCCGCGCCCTCTGCCCGCTGTCAGCCAATCCCCCGGCTCCCACGGAGGATGCCGCGCCCTCTGCCCGCTGTCAGCCAATCCCCTGGATCCCACAGAGGATGCCCCGCCCTCTCAGCCTCCAGGATGACCTCCAGGCTTTCTCATTGCTGTTGAGGTTGGGCTCATCTTCCTGCAGAAACAGGCATCCAGGTGGCAGAGCATGGGGAGCAGGACTGTACTCCGCCTGTGTTGCCATCCTCTGTGGCTCTGGGAGGGCGTGGAGGCCATGGCCGTGCTGTCTTGCGCTGGCAGTGCCCAAGCTGGTGTGGGAGTCAGAGAGAGTGAACAGCTGTTTGGACCAGAGCACAGGGTGTCGGGAGGGTGCCCTGGGTTCCCCAGGCCCCAGCCTAAGGTCCCTGTGGTCCCCAGCGTGTCTCCCTTGCATGCCCTGGCAAGCTCAAGGCCTCGCCTTGTCAGCTAGGGAGCAGGTGCAAACCAGTGGCCTGATCTGCAAATGCCACAGTGGCAACTTATGGCCGTGGTTGTTCAGGGACTTGCCTGCTCATGAGCCTCCATGCAAAGTTGCAAGAGCCTGTGTCGTATGAGAGCTGGCCTGATACCTGGGCTCGGCCCTGCACAAACGGCTACAAGTTTCTGGTTCCTGAGGTGGGTTTATTACTGGTTGAAGCCACTTGTGTGCACCATGTGCATGGGGCATGGCCGGGGACCGTCACGTTTGTGTGGTTCCTGCTGGTGTGAACGGGGGCACAACAGCAGGGACGACGTGTCAGCCTCACAGGGTAGAGGCCACACGTGGAAGACGCTCCAGCCGCCGAGGACATCCTGACTGTGGGGTCACCTGTGGCTAACTGCCCCGGAGCTGCAGCATGACACAGAAGGGATGATTCCTGTGTTGCAGGGACGTGGCCATCGACACGGTGAAGACCGGCATGGGGGGGAAGGCCGGGAACAAGGGCGCCGTGGGCATCCGCTTCCAGTTCCACAGCAGCAGCTTCTGCTTCATCTGCAGCCACCTGACGGCAGGGCAGTCGCAGGTGAAGGAGCGTAACGAGGACTACAGGGAGATCACCCACAAACTGTCCTTCCCCACGGTGAGCCCCGGCGGCCAGGGGATGGGGGAGGGCCCCTGCTGGACGGGCTGGGTGTAAAGAGACCAGCAGAGCCCGCTCCCCGATGCCACCCTGGACTTCCTTCCATGGGTTCTCCCACAAATGAGGGGATTGGGAAAGGAAAGCAGCCTGTCGCTCCATCCTGGTGATAATACCAGGGATCTAGAGCAGCAGCCCTTCTGGAAGACGGCGGCGGGTGTGCTCCGCGCTGCCCTCTAGTGGCAAGCCAGAGGTTGTCCTTGCAGTTTTTCTTCTAAAACTTTATGTAAGATTTTATTCTCTTTCTTATACAACCCTGCACATCTTAAGTCTGGTGGAAATGCAGAGAAGATGAACTTTGGCTGGCCCCCAGAATTTCCCAGTGTCAAAGACCCTGAACACAAGGCACAAGTATTGAGGGCCCCTCACGAAAGAATACACTTATTAGCACCTAGCACAGTAGCTGTGACCACAAGTAACTACTTAAATTAGTTAAACTTCCCTCACGTGCCCCGTCCTTACACGTGGCTAGGCAGCTGTCGCCATTGGCCAGTACAAGGAGGACACACTCCTTGTGGGGGACCATCCCCCCAGGTGACCGCTGTGACTGACCGTCGTTTTCCTGACCACTTAGGGCAGAAACGTGTTTTCTCATGATTATGTGTTCTGGTGCGGCGACTTCAACTACCGCATCGACCTCACCTACGAAGAGGTTTTCTACTTTGTGAAGCGCCAGGACTGGAAGCGGCTGCTGGAGTTCGATCAGCTGCAGCTACAGAAGTCCAGCGGCAAAGTAAGTGGGCGCCAGCACGTGCTGCCCGTACGCCCCGGCAGCCAGTGGACGCTGTGTCCTGGGGGCTGCCACCACGCATCTCTGCGCTGTGGGAAAGGTGTGGGCTTGCACAGTCTGAGGGCAGCCTCCTGGATGCCTGGCAGTCACGGCCTGAGTCCAGGCGCCCTCGGCCCACGCTATGCAGGCACCTGCGGGCCCTAAACCCTGGCCCCCGTTCCAGACTCTGCAGGGGCACCTATGTTTCTGGACTGGCAAGCCAGCTTTTGGCTCGGGATTCTACCAGAATACTCTTCCGTCTGTGTTAGCTCGTCTCGTTGCTGAAGACACCAGGTTATAACACTCGCTGGTTTGCTTGACACACCGGATTTGTCGGTGGGATCCTCTGGCTTGCCCTGCAGAGGAGTCATAGACCTATTTTATAGACCAGAAAGACGCAGAATATGAACTCAAATAGTCCGCCTAAGGCTACACAGCCAGTACCCAGGGTCATGTTGGGTCTGACTCCGGTGTCGTGTCCCCAAGGTGGGGGGGGGGCTGCTTGGTTCTCTGTGTAGGCCAGGACAGTGTTGAGCTGTAGGGTCTGACCTGGGTTCTGCAATGTCCTTCCAGCACCTTCCAGACGCCCTGAGCGTGTCCTCTTCCACAGTGGATGCTGCTGGCCCTCTTAGCTCCCTGGCTGGGTGGGCTGAGGTAAAGGGGCTAGTGTAAGCCCATTGCCTTCCAAAGCAGAGCCAGCGAGGGTGCAGGGCGGGAAGTCCCTGAAGTGGGCTTTCGCTGCCTTTCTAGCTCAGCCCCTTCTGAGCCCTGGAACAGGGACCCTACCAGCTACCCTAAACTGGCATCCCCTCCCTCCTGCCAACACCCTCATACCCCAAGAATGTGAGAGCAGGTGTTCCTGGTGACCCAGCCACTGAGGCCAACCCAGAGTTAAACAGAGGGGAAGTATTAACTTTTCTGCACTCACCTTGTTAGGGAGCAGAATGGAGTGGGGCCTTGGCAGGGGTGGGACAGGCACCCCACCCAGGAGCAAGGGATCCCTGCCTGCACCTGTCACGGAGTCCCGCTCTGGGGGGCAAGACATCTTGGCAAGCAGGGGTGCACACCCTGACTCACATCCACCCTGTGTAGACATGTGTGCAGCCGTAACACAGAGCCTGGCACTTCCTGAATCTTTGTGTCCCTTGGTTCCGTGACAAACATCCCGAGCCCGGGGGAACTGAGGCGGCCCTGTGCTTTATCTGCTTCCCTCTAGATTTTTAAGGACTTTCACGAAGGAGCCATTACTTTTGGACCCACCTACAAGTATGACGTGGGCTCCGAGGCCTATGACACAAGTGACAAGTGTCGCACACCAGCCTGGACGGACAGGGTGCTATGGTGGAGGAAGAAGTACCCTTCAGATAAAACAGGTGTGTAGGAGGTGCACCCACGGGGGGTGGGGAGGGGACCTGCCTCTGCAGGCCAGCGCACTACTGCACCTGTACAAATTAGGTCCAAACGGGTCGTTCTTGAGGTGATGCTTCAGCTTCCGGAGCGTCGAGCAGGCTGTCCCCGGGTGTCCCAGGCTGTCCCAGGCTGTCCCAGGGTAGAGGAAGAGGAGGATGTGAGGGGGCCCCTCCACCTGCCCCCACCCTCAGCTGCCCAACTCTCACCCCGTTAAAACACCAAATGTGAACAAGACACGGGAAAACAGGAGCTGTGTTTTCATTTGCCATGGGTCATTCTCTGCGTTTGGGACACTTACTGAATAGCCACGGCCTGGCACACTGGAGTCCACGTTCTGTGCAGGCGTGTCTGCTGAGGTTGCCAATCCAGGAAGCCTCATCTGCAGAGAAAAAAAATACACCTTCGACAGCTTCCTTCAAGGAGACAGAGAGCATTCGTTGGGCCCGAGATGGCCAAAGGCCTCCCCTGGGGCCTTGGATGTGGAAGCCTGGCAGCAGCCACCTCTGTCCGGGACCTCGGCTAGTCCCCTGGGCAGGAAGTACGGCCGTGGCTTGGGCAGCCCCAGTTTGACCATGAGGTGTTCTGGGTGCAGAAGTCTGACGGTCTCCTGTTGTGTGTTGTGTCATGCTGCTGACACAATACTGTTGTCTGTCTCTCTCCACGGGTCCCTGGGAGTAGCTGGAGAGCTCAACCTCCTGGAACGTGACCTGGATGAGGACACCAAGGTCAGACACACCTGGTCCCCTGGCACCCTCAGGTACTACGGCCGCGCCGAGCTCCAGGCCTCTGATCACAGGTACGCTCCGGGATGACGCTGCCTTGTCCAGGGGCACAGTCAGAGCCACCGCCTCGCGGGGGGCACCCACACACGGACCCCCTAGTGGGTAGTGTGTGTGTGTGTGTATAAAATACACACTGGACCAAAGCCTGGAGCAGATCTCCATGGGTCTGTGTTCCCAGGGCCCGAGATAGCCTTTTGTCATTTTTCCCTGTCATGAACCACATTGTTTGTGAACATCTTAAAGTATGACTGGCAGTATTTTGTGGCTTTTGTATTCGTGTATCTGTGGAATTTACCCAATCACCTACTGATGCATTTTTTCCCTAATATTTTGTTATAAACATCATCCTTTTTAAAAAAGATTGGTGAATTTTGAAAGTTGGGATTACAGAAAGACACAGGTAGAAAGATCTTGGATCTGCTGGTTCACTTCCCGCCCCTGCCGATGGTCACAATGGCCAAGGCTGAGCTAGGAAGGGGCCAGGAGCCAGGAGTTTCCTCTGGGTCTCCCACTTGGGTGGCAGGGCCCAAGCAATTGAGCCGTGTTGTACTGCTTTTCCTAGGCCATCAGCAGGGAGCGGGGTGGGAGGTAGAGCAGCCAGGACACAGACCAGTCCCCCTATGGGATGCCAGCCTTGTAGGCAGCAGCTGTTGCTTGCCAGGCCATAGTGCAGCCCCACACCATGGGGCTTTTAAACCTTGTGCACTGTTGGTTTGGCCTCTGGCATCATGCACTGAGAATAGGCAGGAGGCAGCAGATGGAGGGAGGAGAGTAGCCCTTCAGCTCAGGGTGGGTGCTGGGGAGAACCATGCCATGGGCATCTTGCAACACACAATCCCTGGTGGAGTGTGAGGGTACAGATGAGTTTAAATCTGTACATGTTTCTGAGTTCTTCCAACACCCATTCTTGCCAGCGTAGACCCAGAGCTAAACCCTGCAAGGTTGGCAAATAAGGGGTCTTACATGCCAGGCCTGCTTCTTGCTTCCAAAGAGACCATGCTATCATGGAATTTCTGAGAGAGAGAGAGAGAGAGAGAGAGAAAGAGAGAGAGAGAGAGAGATTTGAAAGTGCTATGAAAAAAATAATAATAATAAAAAAGAAAGTGGCAGGTGAAGAACCCAGACTCCAGGGGGCTCGTGGGTCGGCAGGACACGGCTATGGCCCGGGCTGGGGTGAGGTCATGTCAGCTGGAGGGACAGCAGGATCTCCCCAGCGGGTGAGGGTGGGAGCAGAAATCACGTGTGGAACAGAGCAGCTGGCAACAAGGTGGCAGCCCTGACGTCAACCCTGCAGACTCAGACAGCCAGCAGGACCCTCCCCACCCCTGCCACCACTAGAAGGCTCAGGAAACTTAAGGATTATGCTGAGTGACCAAGAGGGCTGCTGCCCTTCGCCGGCAGTCCTATATGCAGCACGCTCTGTTTCCACGTGGTGCAGTGTGGCAGCTCTGCGGGGAGCTCTCATAGTCTCAAGGCACCTTTCCAGTTTTACAGAGATAGAGCCATCCCTCTATCAGAGCCCCCGCCTTGACTGTACCATGCCTGCTGGCCCCGGGGTGTGGGTCTCCCTGGTGTCACACCTTAGGATTGCACAGGTTCTTGGATGGATGTAAGGTGACTGTCCCCATGCTGGGCCATCCTCTCCCTCCTTCCCTTCCTGCCCATACAGTCCACGCTTCCGTGGTCACCCGTCTGTGGCCGTTACCATAGGGTGAAGGGAGGGTCAGGTCAATAGAGGGGGCCATCTCAGGGTGGCAGGGCAGTGGGCCAAGCAGCTGTGTGCTAACTTGAAGCTCAGGCAGGCAAAATACTGCTTGCCCACGCATGCAGCAGGACAGGGAGTGTCAGGGTGCCTGCGGGGTGGCTACTGGCCAGCCACTGGAGGATGGCTGCGGGCCATGCACTGCTTCCCACCCCCCAAGATCATCCTTAGATAACAATAGGTAGCATTAAGATTGGGAAGCCAGTGGTTGTGTCTTGGGATGCTGGCTTCCCATATGGGTGCTGGTTGGAGTTCCGGCTGCTCCATTTCCAGTCCAGCTGCCTGCTAACACACCTGGGAGGCCATAGTGATGGCCCAAAGGGGAGACCCAAATGGGGTTTTAGGTTCCTGGCTTCAGCCTAGCCCAGCCCTGACGAATGAGCCAGTGGATGGAAGATATTCTCTTTCTTTCTCCCCCTCTCTCTCAGTAACTTTGCCTTTCTTTTAAATACCCAACAAAAACACGGGTTGGGAAAGACAACAACGGAGCAGCTGGCTTGCTCCCCTGCACGCTGGCAGCCATGTGCGTGGCAATCGATGCTCATAGTTTACCAGCAGGGCTTGGGGAGGCCGGGAGAGGCAGGGGCGTGGACACACGGCCCGGGTTAACCATCCTCCCCCGTCTCCCCTTCATGTCCCACGCAGACCCGTGCTGGCGGTCGTGGAGGTGGAAGTGCAAGAAGTCGACGTGGGTGCTCGGGAGAGGGTTTTGCAGGAAGTGTCCTCTTTCCAGGGCCCCCTGGACGCCACGGTCATCGTGAACCTGCAGTCGCCGACCCTGGAGGAGGAGAAGGAATTTCCTGAGGAGCTGCGTGCCGAGCTCATGCAGATCTTGGGGAATTATGGGACCATTGTGCTAGTACGGTACGCAGAGGCTGCCCGTGGCGGGCAGGTGGGCGGAGCTGCTGCGTGCTGCTCAGCCCTCACTTGGCCTCACCCACCTTGCAGGATCAACCAGGGTCAGATGCTGGTGACTTTCGCAGATAGTCACTCGGCGCTCAGTGTACTGGACATGGATGGCAAGAAGGTGAGTGGCCCTTGGTCACACCGTGTGTATTCCCCACTTTGGCCTGGCCTGTGTGTGCTTGTGGGGATGCCCAGAGGGAAACAGCTGAGCAGTTCTTTCTTTTGAGTCTGAGCCGACTGGGGCTGGCCCGGGTGCTCCCAGACTCGGGAAAGAGCGAGTTCCTAGTGTCTGGTTCCTGCATGTTCATGGATCTTGCGCCCACTCATGTGTGGACCAGCCTTCTCTTTAGAATGGGTGTTTGGAGACATACGGCTCCCACACGGTCTGTTTTTGCTATTCCCCGGCTTTAAATGCACACGGGATACAAATGCACTGGAGGCCAGGTGCTAAGTGGGGCCTGCATCTCTCCGGGCAGCTCCTGAGGGTTAGCCTTGCTGCCCACACTTGGCAGGCCCTGGGGGTGGCTATACCATCCCTGTGACTCCCTCCCCACCCCCAATGCGGTGACAGGTGAGAGGCAGAGCTCTGAAGATCCTACCCAAGACCAAGGACTGGCTGAAAGGCCTGCGCGAGGAACTCACGCGGAAACGGGACAGCCTGGCCCCCGTGTCGCCCACTGCCAACTCCTATTTGCTCGAGGAAAACTTCGACTTCAGCAGCCTGGACTATGAGTCTGAGGGTCAGTGGCCCTGGAGAGGGGGCAGGCGGGGCCGCTGGGAGATCAGGGAAGATGGCGCTGGAGCCAGGCCCCACGGAGCAGAGAGGCTGCTGCCAGGATGGCAGGTGGCAGTTGCACTTACCACAGTGACTTTGAGGCTGGTGGGTCCCAGGACAGGTGGACAACAGATGTGTGAGCCAGAGCCCCTGCCGCCCCCTCACTGCCGCTCTCTGCCTCTCCCAGGGGATGTCCTTGACGATGAAGATGACGAGGAGTACTTGGTGGAAGAGTTCGGGCAGTCCCTGGCCTCGGACGGTGAGCTGGGGGCAGACAGCCCAGCCGAGGCCCCTCCCAGCAAGTCACCAGCGCCGGCCAGGAAGCAGCAGCGTCCCACGTACAAAGGTAGCTTGGTCTGCTTTCCTCAACAGGACACACGGGCAGCTGGGCAGTGGCCAGGGCTGTCAGGCATGCGTGTGGACGCTGGAAGAGGCCCAGGATGCGGAGGCATGGGGCAGGCTAGCTCTGGACCCAGGAGGTGCCCAATCCCATCCACACCTGGGGTGCTCCCACCTCATTCTGTCATGCTGAGTCCCATGCCCACTTCCCACAGGCCACAGTTCTGAACTTGCTTCATATCTCATTTTATTTTCTCCAAGAAAACTTTTTCTGTTTCAGTCCTGTAAGAGCCTCGGTAGCTCCCTCCTTGGAGCGTATTGGTGCCTCCACTTGACGTGATATGATAAGATAGCTATTGTTCACGATGAAATCAACGTGTCCTTTAGGCTAGGGCTGGGGCTGCAGGTCACAGGGTTGAACCACTGCTCCATCAGGCCTTGGTAACACTGTCCTGCCCTCCCCTGAGATGCTGTCTCCAGCTCTGAGTTACCGCCTCTGCCATAGGAGGGCAGCTCTACCAGCAGGTGCAGGGCCTCCTCTGGTGTCGGGCCCCTGGAACTGGGACCTAGAGTGGATTGGGGTGCTTCCTGAGAGAGGGGTCTGTACCCCGCAGTGCCTGTAACAGCCCCCACAGCCGTCGGCAGCTTCTGCTCCTGTAGGCTATTGAGCCCCACCTGGAGCCTGGATCAGCGTGGGCAGTGGGTCCATGGGAATTTGGTGTTGCCTGCAGCTCCTGGGTGGTCTGGAGCCGAGTTGGGGCCTAGCATTGGAACGTCACGCACTGCTGTACGTGGCCTGGGCAGAGGCTCTCCTGGTGGGTACAGCCAAGGTGATGCTCCCTACAGAGCACACGCAACCCTTTCTTCTGGGATGGCAGCCATCCCGGCAGCCTGCAGAGGCCAGGGCAGATGGGGATGTACACACTTCTTTAAGCAGAAGAATCCCCAGGGTAACCATGGGCCCACGGGTATCACAGGGACCCTCGAGTGCTCAGCCATTCCCAGTGCAGGGAGAAGCCGTGCCTCTCCCCAGCCCCGGCCATAAACGGAATTGAGCTGCGGAACTTGGGGATGGAGTCTGAGTCAAGATGAAGTAAAGGGGTGTGCTGTGGGGTGTGTGGACTTGTGTCCCCAGTACAGGTGTCTCTGTAGGACAAAAGATGTGTCGCTTCTGCTGCTTCTCCGTACCAGGTGTGTGCAGGGTGACACTCTGGAAGCTGTGTGGCAGGGCTCGCCCTGGCCAGCTGCTGGTCCCAGGCTGCCTGTGGCCCGGGACGGCGGGATAGTCTCAGCTCCCCAAACACATGAGGCCTTACCACCATCTACCCTGTGTACAGGTCACTCTTGGGGGGCCCTGGCTTCTGCCCTCTGTGGGAATTGGATTATTCTGGAAGGAATGGGGCCTTCACGTGGAACCCCTGCAGTGTCTTTCTCGAGTCAGGAACAGACCCTGGGGCCCATGATCCACCGAATGTTCCACGTGGGCATTGGGTGCGCCGTGTCCCCAGCCCTGCGCAGAGCCTGCAGCTGCTGCACCTGCTAAGGCCAGCTGCCCCGTTGACCTGCTCATGGCCCACCATGTCCTGCAGATGACGCTGACCTGACGCGATTACAGCAGGAGCTGGCAGCTGTGGGGGACTTCCGCCACCGTTCTCCGAGCAGGTCTCTGTCGGTCCCCAATAGGCCTCGGCCACCTCACCCACCGCAGAGACCCCCCCCTCCAAGTAAGATTTTCCTTGCTTTCCGCTCACCACGATGCCTGCTGGGAAAAATCATGTATCTGCTGCTGCTGCGAACTGGTCCACACCAGCTGCTCCTCCCGTGCTGCTGTGTCCCCGTGGGGATTCCCTGCCGTGGGCCCCTCTGTGTCTTACGTGCAGGACACTCTGGAGACCCCGGGCTTCATGCTTCTGCTCACGGGCCGACGCCTGTGGAGTGGAGGCAGGCGTGCGGTCCTCGGGGAGCCTTGCAGCTTTGCAGGTCGGAGCTCCTCCTGCCCATCAGGAGTGTGATGGCCCTGAAGTCCAGTGGTGCCAGCAAGCACGGGCTCACCCCACTTGCCCTTCTGTGCTCTGGGGTGACACTCCATGGCCTTCGTGGCCCGTGTCTTGGACGGACCTGGTTTCCTTCAAGTTCCTTAGCACTGGGGCCAGCACACATTTGTTAAGAACCTAGAAATAAAGCCAGGAACACTTTTGGTCAGCTGCCATTTTCCCACTGTGGTGCACCACTGCCCCACCAAAAACCGTGGCAGCCTCATTTCCCCAGGATGCCATCTTAAGAGCTGGCCTTGTATGGTGGCCTCTGCCACGGAAGTCATCTGGAGCAAGCCAAAAGCCACGTAACTTTTTAAAAGAAGAGGATATTTATTTGAAAGGCAGAGCAGTAGGGAGGAAGAGAGGGCACAGGACTGTGTAGCTGGCTCACTCCCCAAATGGCTGCAGGGACAAGTGGGCCAGGCCAAAGCCAGAAGCCCAGAGCTTCATCTGCGTCTCCCACGTGAGTGGCGGGGCCCGAGTACCCAGGCCACTTGCTGCTGCTTTCCAGGCACGTTAGCAGGGAGCTAGCTTGGAAATGGAGTGCCTGGGACTTAAACCGGCCTTCCTGGTATGGAATGCTGGCACTGCCACACTGCTGGCCACAGAGGCACACCACTGTCGAGGTGCTTTTTCTGAAAATGAAGTCTACTCAGAAAATAAAATACGAAATAAAAACGCAAAATGTAACAGTCCTATATTGTGGAAATTTTACAGAGTAAAGACAAGTGTGAAATTTATGTTACCTGCAGACTGTAGTTGCTGGCAGAAAGACTCCTGGGCTGTTTGTTTATCCTGCCTCTGCCGTGAGTTGTGACTGGTTTGTTTGGTCATTTGTCTTTATGTCATTCAATGCTCTAAGCGATGATTAGTGAATGGCCATGAGTATAACTTAAGATTGTTTTCTAAAGTTGATGAAAGCTTTTGTCCCACAAAACATACTGGAAATGTGGTCTTAATAATAGTAGAGTGTTTTAAACCACTTAAAGTCAGTTGGCTTTTTTTAAATTTATTTTTTTAAATTTTCATTGGAAAGATATACAGAGAGGAGGAGAGACAGAGAGGAAGCTCTTCCATCCGCTGATTCCCCAAGTAGCCACAACAGCTGGAGCTGAGCCAATCCAAAGCCAGAGAGAGATCTTCATCATCTGGTTCACTGCCCAAATGGCTGCAATGGCTAGTCACCCAGCCTCTTCTGGGTCTCCCACGCAGGTGCAGGGTCCCAAGACTTTGACCCATCATCCTCAACTGCTTTCCCAGGCTACAAGCAGGGAGCGGAATGGGAAGCGGGGCTGCCAGGATTAGAACCAGCACTCGTGTGGGATCCTGGAGCATGCAAGGCAAGGACTTTAGCTACTAGGCTACCGTGCCAGGCCTCGTCAGTTGGCTTTTTTTTTTTTTAAAGATTTATTTATTTTTTATTACAAAGTCAGATATACAGAGAGGAGGAGAGACAGAGAGGAAGATCTTCCGTCCGATGATTCACTCCCCAAGTGAGCCGCAACGGGCCGGTGCGCGCCGGTCCGAAGCCGGGAACCAGGAACCTCTTCTGGGTCTCCCACGCAGGTGCAGGGTCCCAATGCATTGGGCTGTCCTCGACTGCTTTCGCAGGCCACAAGCAGGGAGCTGGATGGGAAGTGGAGCTGCCGGGATTAGAACCGGCGCCCATATGGGATCCCGGGGTGTTCAAGGCGAGGACTTTAGCCACTAGGCCACGCTGCCGGGCCCAGTCAGTTGGCTTTTTAAAACAATTTGTTGACCTCATGTAGGTGATTGTTGTGGTCACGATGCTGGTTAAGACACATCTCACTCCTGACTCCAGCCTCCTGCTGGCATGGACGAAGCCGTGATAGCTCCAGGGACTGATCTGGCCACTTGTGCGGGGGACCTGGCTGGAGTTCCTGGCTCTGGCTTTGGCCACGGCAGGCATTTGTGGAGTGAGCCAGGAAGTGGGAGGCTTCTGGATCTGTCTGCCTCCCAAAAAACAATAACGGTAATCCGTGGCCTTTGATAACAGATGTCAGGGTATGATTTCTGCTGCGTGTGCAGGGGCAGGGAGAGCTGCTGGAGCACTGGGCGGAATCCCCGGAGATGCCTGCCAGGCACTGCCACAGGGCACTCGGCCCCGCTTCTGCTTTTCCGTGGGCTGTGCCTGGCCGCCAAGCTGGGACATGCCTCCTGCTGATGCTGCGCCCTTGGTTTTCACAGCGGGCTTGATGGTGAAGAAGTCAGCCTCGGATGTGTCCATCTCCTCTGGCACCCATGGGCAGTACTCCGTCTTGCAGACGGCAAAGCTCCTGCCGGGAGCTCTGCAACAGCCGGTGAGTCCCGCTGTCCCAGCAACACAGCCCCGAGCAGCCACCGCTGCTGCCTTCATCCGGGCTTGCGTGGCTCCACCCCACCGCCTGCCCACCACCGCGTCCCTGCACCCTGACTCTGCACATGGTGGGTGCACCGTTTGGGAAACGGAGCATCCCACGTGTCCCTGCCGGTGACTCCTACGCTCAGGCGTTTGTGACTTTCGCCTTTGGCCCCGGTGTGAAGAACCCTTGGCTGATGGAAGGGCAAGGGGGAGAGAGGCCGGTCACCATGTCGTCCTACTGTGGTTAGGAAGACGAGGCTCAGGGAGCCCTGCTGGCCTCAGGCAGGCAGGAGCGATCATGGGGATAACAGGCTTGATGAGGTACCAGTGGTATCCAGCAAGGACAGGGTCCTCCAAGGCCCTCCTTACTGTCATGTTCCTCTCTCAGCCAGGGGTAGGAGGGGTGCCCAGGGCTGGGGGTGCCCTTCTTGTACTGTGTCTTGCTCCAGGAGGGGTGCCCAGGGGTGAGGGTACATCTTCCTCGTCCTTCTTGTACTGTGTCAGGAGAGGTGCTTCTGCCTGAGTCCATGCACTTCTCGCCTTCATTCCTCCTGCAGCCCAGAGCCAGGACCGGGATCAGTAAGCCCTACAATGTCAAGCAGATCAAAACCACCAACGCCCAGGAGGCTGAGGCAGCGATCCGGTGCCTGCTGCAAGCTGGAGGGAGTAAGTGGGGGACCCATGCACCGGTTACTTCTGGCTGAAGGTGGCCTGGGAGAAGGGGTGCCAAACCTCATTCGTGTTCCTGGTCAGTGTCTGGTGGAAGTGCCCGTTAGTAGTGCTACCCAGCATTCCATCGCTGAGCTGTTTGGTCCACGTGATGATGGTTAATGCAAAGCAGGGTATGCCTACGCCAATGGCCCCAGGGCTCCTCAGCAGCGTGTAAGGGGAAGACCAGCATGATAACTTAGAGCCTTCTGCCAGTGCTGTTAAGAGGCGCTGATGGTTCATGTTTTATATTAGGTACAGTATCTGACTTCTACATTGCCAGCAAGTGGCAAGAAATTGTGCCCCCCACACCGGCTGTTTGTCTTTTGTGGCCCCCCGCCCCCATCATTGGTTTGGCCTTTCCCTGTTCACTGAGGAAGGCGCTGGTCGCTTACAGTGTCGTGTGGTTCTGGCTTTGCCCCAGAGCCCCTTGGGGAGAGAACCTTTGAGACAGGCGTAGACAATGGTGCGCGCGCCTCGTTTACTTCACCCGCCTGGAATTCTCAGACAGCATGGAAGGAAGCTCTGAGACCCGCAGCCGGAGAGCACCTCACACCCGCAGTGATGAAAAGCTGAAAAGTAATAGCCCATGTCTGACAGCAGATATGCAAAATGTGGTATATCCGTAGAGTAGAATATTGTTCAGCCATGATGATGAGGGTGATAGAATTCAGAAGGCTGCACTCAGGGAAGCAGTACACAGGGGAAGGGAGCCAGACACAGGTGCACCCGCCACCTGACTGCAGCAATGCGACATGACCCAGAGCCACTCAGTGGCTTCTGGAGATGCAGCGGGTGCTGGCGGGGATGCGCGTTCTGAGTTAGTGCAGAGCTTTAGGACCTGGTGGCCGTTGGTGGACAGCCTGGTGACTGCACATAAAACCACCACATGGATTTCAGGTATTTTATCTTATCAAAGGCATTATTTAAATTTGTCTAGAAGTTCTGAGTTTTATTTGGAAGGCTAACTGACAGAGAGGAAGACAGAAAGATCTTCCATCCACTGGTTCACTCCTCAAGTGGCCACAGTGGCGAGTGCTGAGCCGATCCAGCGCCAGGAGCTTCGGTCAGATCTCCTGTATGGGTGCAGGGTCCCAAGGATTTGGCCATTCTTTGCTGCTTTCCCAAGCCATTAGCAGGCTGCTGAAGCAGAAATGGAGCCCATATGGGATGCCGGCACTTGTGAGTAGAGGATTGGCCCGTTGAGCCCCCACACCAACTCCAAGAAAGCTTTATTTTAGAAACCCAGGATGCGATGTTGGGAAAGGTTGATATCCGCCCAGTCCCAGCTTACCATCTTCCCAGCTATGGTAAGATTTTGATTGCGTTCCAGAGAAACCGTGTGGGGGTATTTCCAAAGCTTTCCATTATAGTGCCATGGTCTCTCTGAGCAAATCTAGACCTCTCTCGTCCCCTCCACCACCACTTCCACCCCACCCCATTGCCAGAGAGAAGTGGGGGCAAAAGCTGTGGCTGAACCTAGCTGGTTGGTTCTGACAGTCCTTCAGGAATTTTTTCCATTTGTTTTTAGGGAAAAAAAAGGAAATGTTTAAAATTAATGAATTATCCTTGGAACACAAAGCACCTGCAGATTAAATCTGGGGCTTGTGTTGTGGCACAGTGAGCTAAGCCACAGCTTGAGACACTGACATCCTATAATTCAGAGTGCCAGTTCAAGTCTTGCCTGCTCCGCTTCCAATCCAGCCCCCAGCTAACGCACCACAGAAGGCAACAGATGCTGGTCCCTACCACCCACAGGTCTGGGATGAAGCGCCTGGCTCCTGGCTTCCCCTGGCCCAGACCTGCCAGTTGCATTCACTTGAGGAGTGATGGAAAGTCTCTGTGTATGTCTCCCTCTCTTTGTAACTCTACCTTTCAGGTCGGTAACTAAATTCTTAAATCAAGAAGACTGTGCCTGGCCGTCAGGGGTCTCGCCCTTCATGCCTCAGCCAGGTGATTTTGTGTTTCAGGCACCCCCGAGGAAGCCCTGAGCGCGGTGACCTTACGGGAACACAAAGCCTGCCGCCCAGAGCCTGACCCTGCTGCCACAGCCATGCCGGGCACCGGCCAGGCGCCCCCACTGCTGCCCCGCCGGCCGGCGCCCAGGGTCCCCGCCCTGAAGAAGCCCATCTTGCGGAGGACAGGAAAGGTAGTGCGAACCTCAGTTGCTTGACTGCTAGATCTGAACGCCATGTCTCAGCCAGAAGCTGGGAGGACGCACACGCCCTGGCCCAGTTGCGCCCTTGGGTCTCTCTGCCCTCCCCATCCTGCGGCTTGGAGCTCGCTGGCAGAACGCAGCTGTCGCCGCCCCCCCCCCCCCCCCCCCCCCGCGCCGTGTCCTCAGAGGACAGGACAGCGTGGGAGCCTTCTGCTTCCTGAGCATTCCGCGGCTTTGTTCTGGGATGCTGTGGCCGGCACGTCGCCTCCGCTCCAGGGCTGGTGGCTGACCCCGCGCGCTGCCGGGGTCCCAGGCGCCCCTCGCCACTTGTCTTGCAGATCGTATTCTGCTCTCGCTCTTCGGCTTCCGAGCCTTGCCTGCTGCTGCACAGACAGGAGTTTGTAAGGACAGTAGCCGCCCAAAGACTGGCACCCCTGGACACCTCCGGGTCCTCCGTTTGAGCTTGGGGTCCTAGTCCCGGGACGTGCGGTAATCCCTGCTTCGCCTGCCTGTCGCCCGGTGCCTGCTGCTTGCCCGCTGGTGCTGAGTGAGGTTGCATTGTTGCTGCTCTGGTCTCCGCAGAGCTGGCTCTCGGAACGCTCCTGTGTGCCACTTGTGGTCGCTGCCCTCCGTCTGCCTGCCGTGCCTTCTTGCATGGGCCTTGTTCCTCCTCCTCCCGGCACTTATTGGTCCCTTTGCTTTTAAATATCAGGGGCAGAGTTGCATTCACTTTCCCCCGCCTGTGTGCAGGCGTGAGTGTAGAAGCCAGGCAGAGAAGGACTTACTGTGTTTTTTTTTTTACTTTTGTTTTTTTGTTATTTGATTTGAGAAGCAGTGAGATCCCGGGGGGTGGGAGGTAGGTACAGAGGGGTCTCATCCACTGGTTCACTGTGGGCCCCAAGTGTCTGCAGCAGCCAGGGCTGAGCTGGACGACAGCCAGCAACCAGGAGCAAAGGTCTCAATCCAGGTCTGTCCCGTGTGGGTGGCAGGGGCCCCAGTCACCTGCTGAGGTCAGGAATCGAACCCTCGTCTTCCATTGTGGGCCAGTGAAATGTCAGCCGCGAGGCCATTTGCGCTCCCCCAGAAGGGAGGGCAGGAATTCAGGAGAATTCCAGGTCAGAGCCAAGTCCATGCAGGTTTCCCATTCCTCTCTGTGTCAGTTTACGTGGGGTCTCCTAAAAGTGTGTAGCAAATGTGTGTTTCTGGGTTTTTTGGCACCAAAACAAGCTTATCTTAATTCGGTTTTCCCAAGAGCTTTTTGAAGTGCTCTTAAAGGAAGAGGCAAGTGCAGTAGCCGGTCAGTGACCCAAGTGCCATGATACGCACCTGGTAGGTCACCCAGCAGAACCGCAGCCTTGGAGGAAGTCGTTAGCAGAGGGCATCGCTCGGTCAATAGAGCGCAATCCCATCTCCCAAGAGAACTGCTCCTGCATGTTCCTGTGACCATGCTTTTAAAACCCGTGGGGCGGGGGAAACCCTCATCGGGCTCTCACTGTGTGACTTGACCCATGGTGTGTCTCTTATGTGTTTCCGTACCTGGCCCCCTGACCAGCATCCAGGCATTCACACTCTGTTTGATCAAGGTGACTGGTCTCGGCCCGCCCCCTGCTGTTAGCCGAGTGCTCCAAGCCTGCACTCACACATGTACTTTTGTCTTGCTGTCCCCAGCCCCTGTCACCAGAAGAAGACTTGGCCCAAGAGGCTGTCCGTTTCACAGTCGGGCCCCCAGAGGCAAGCCTTGAAGCCCCCCCTCGAGCCCCTCCTGTCCCCAAACCCAGGACACTGCAGCCCGGAAGAAGTGCCCCAAGGAGGCCCAGCAGTGAGGCACCAGCACCGGATGCAGCCTCTCCCACACCAGACACCTGCCCGCTCCTGCCACCTGAGGCCCCATCTCCCATGCCCAAGGTGCCCCCAAGGAGGAAGAAGTCGGCACCACCAGCCTTCCACCTGCACGTCCTGCGGGGCAATAGCCAGCTCCTCCAGGACCGCCCAGGTGATGGTGATGGCAGTGACTGGGTGCAAGGACACCCTCCAGAGCCAGACCTGCTCCTTCCCCAAGTGGCTTCCTTGGGTACCTCCTCTGCCACCGGCGCTGAAACCAATGGCCGTAGAGTCCCGAAGCCAGAGGTAGTCTCCCTGCTGGGTGAGTACCAGGATCCCTTCTGGAACCTTCCCCACCATCCCAAACTGTTGAATAGCGCCTGGCTTCCCAAGAGCTCTGACCCCTTGGACTCAGGCATCAGAGACCCTGAAAAGGCTGCTCCCACACCAGCACACAACAACACCTCTGCTGTCCGGGGCGAGCTGTTACAGAACACTTCCAGCCACTGGGAGGCCGCCAGTGACAGAGACCAGAGGACGGTGCTGGAGGTGTTTGACCCCTTGGCAAAAACCTGACTCGGGAGCTCTGGAGCCATACCCTCCCCATAGGCATCACTTGATTAGCTCTGGCGAGACATCCATTGAAAGGAACACTGAACAAGAGAAAGAAATGTATGTTTCTGTCCCTATCATGGCAGTTGACAACACTTGTGTCTGTTATCCAAAATGTCTGGTGGCAAACATGGTTCATTTAGAGTTAGCTTTCGTGAAAGTGGAGCCCTCCTGTGAGATTCAGTGTGTGAATTCCGAGGAAGGAAGTTGGGTGGGGTGCGTTGTGCGTCTGTGCTAGGCTCCTGCACTTGGCTTTGAGACCCAGTTTGTGTGTCTGAGATCTGGAATGAGTCCTCGCTGAGCCTCCCCCTTGACGGTCAGCGCACAAAGCAAGGATTGGGCTCAGCCCTCGCTGTTCCTGGCCCACGGATGAAGCAGCTTCCACACAAATGCTGAGCTAGAAGCAGCAGACAGGTCAGCCACGTGCCCAGCTGCATTCCAGCAGACTGGGTGTTCCCGGCTCTGTGTGTGCAGTGACCTGGGCGTGTGACTCCCATGGGAGCAGGTGGTGGATGCTGTTTGGGTCTTGAAGGACATGCCCTGAGCCGAACCTCTGCACCCACCAGCCTCGGAGTCTCCGAGTCCCATCCCGTATCCTGGTCACCATGTGCTGCATCAACTGTGACTGTCATGTGCGGTGGTGGGCCACTCAGTGACTGCTCTACCATCAGGTTCTTATTCAGTGAAACCTCCAGGTGTTGCTCTGAAACCATGTGAAGTGTGAAAGTGCGTGCTGCCACGTGAAACTGATGCTCCTTGATCCGAGGGATGTGCGAGCCTGTGCAGGGAGAGTGGGACAGCAGTGGCTCCGTGTTATCACCCAGATGACTCTCGGGGCTCCTGTCCTGGCCCTAGGGGATGGTGACCACCACTTTGCCTGTGCCCTCATTAGCAGTCCAACATTTGAAATTTATTATGAGTTTTCATGGTCATTGTCAACCCCTGTGGCAGATCACTGAAACCTTAAAGCAAAACAAAGCACAAACAAAGCTGCTTGTCTCTGGTTTCCTCTGGAAGCTGGAGTGGCTCAGGACATCAGGGGCTCAGGCTGCCCGCTGTGGCACTTGAGCACTCTGTAGGCTTCCGGGGCAGGGAACAACGCCATCTTTTTAAAGATTTATCTTTATATGAAAGGCAGACTTACAGAGAGAGGAGAAACAGATCTCCCTCAGCCGGTTCACTCCCCAAATGGCTGCAAGAGCTGGAGTTGGGCTGGTTTGGAGCCAGGAGCTCCTTCTGGGTCTCCCATGTAGGTGCAGGGGTTCAAGCACTTGGGCCAACTTTTGCTGCTTTCCCAGACCATCAGCAGGAGCTGGATTATAAGTGGAGCAGCCAGGACTCGAACTGGCACCAACGTGGGATGTTGGCACTGCAGGCAGAAGCTTAACATTTTATGCCGTTGGTGCCAGCCCCAAAACCACCATCTTCAGCAGAGTTAGGTGGAGAAGGCAAGATGGATTTCTTGGAGGAGCTAATGATTTGCCAGAAGGGGTACATCTGCTGATAGCAGTGGAATGCTTGTTTTCCCATGATCATTCTTCCACCAGAGAGGAGGTGGGTTTGACAACAGATTCATGTGTCAGCCGCTTAAGGGAGGAAGGAGCAGTGAGCCCCATGGACACTGCCTGCAGGTCAGGCCCCGTGTTGGGATGTGTCCTCTGTTCTAGATGGCAGAGAGCAAATCAGTGGCATTGAGAGTGGAATCGCTGTTTCCCTTCCCGTTGCACAAGCAGCTCTGAAGACGACGAGAGCGAGGATGGGCACAGTGTTGTGCAGACCCGCGGAGCACCACCAGGGACCTTGCGAGTAAATTAGCGTGTGCGGGGAAGGCCACCCGCAGCATGGCTTATCGAAGGGTTGTGATACGCAGCTGCTCTAACCATGTGCGGTCACTTGTGCTGAAGTTGGATGTAACACCTATTAAATGTTTTTATCTGTTTGTTTGTTTTTTTTAAGTTGGGCTTATTTCTTGTCGGGTATGAAGGGAGTAGAGATCTCTGTGTAGTGTTTTCTTATTTTTTTATGAAGATTTATTTATGTTTATTGGAAAGCCAGATATACAGAGAGGACGGAAGACAGAGACGAAGATCTTCCATCCACTGATTCACTCCCCAGGTGACCACAATGGCTAGAGCTGGAAGCCAGGAACTTTTTCTGGATTTCCCACGTGGGTGCAGGGTCCCAAGTCTTTGGGCCGTCCTCGACTGCTTTCCCAGGCCACAAGCAGGAAACTAGATGGAAAGTGGGGCCGCTGGGACATGAACCAGTGCCCATACGGGATCCTGGTGCGTGCATGGCAAAGGCTTTAGCCACTAGGCTACCGCGCCAGGGCCAGCTTTTTTTTTTTTTTAATTGTTTCAGATCACCAAGTTGTAAAACAGAGTTGCACTAGGGTGGAGAGTTGGCAGCAGGCATCACGCCAGCAGGAACCACTACCTCAGTGTGGCTCATAACTATGCTATACAGTCCAGGAGACTTGAGCATGGCTAGAATCCATCCTCATAGAGAATGTGGCAAAGCTTGGGTTGGGCAAACGGGCCGAGGATGCAGCCACACAAAGCAGGCGACAGGAGCATGCACAGTTACAGTGCCTTTCAGCTTGCGCTGAGCAGGCAAAGACCCTGCCTGGGCTTCTTAGGGAAGAGGGTGGCAAGCGCCACACTGGATTCACTTGACCTGGGTTGGAGGCAGCCAGCAGGTGCAGAATCTTCTGAGGTCAGAGAGCAGGTGGGGATAAGACTCAACCTTGTGCCCAACAGCCTGCCTGGAGCTCAGCAGGGAGCAGCTGTGAGCAGAAAGGGCAGAGGTGAGAAAAGATAACTAATGTTATGGCAGAGAAGTTTGAGGTACGGCCCAGCACAGGGAGTTCCCAGCTGCACTCCCAGCCTCCTGCAGCGCTGCCCACCCCAACACAGGAACGTGAAGTTGCATCACGGGAACCAACAGTAGTGCCTTTGTCCTCCAGTCTGGGTGCTGCCTGGCCTGGGTGTGGCAGGTGCACTGCAGCGTGGTTCTACCACCTTCGACGTCCTCTGCCTGCTCGGCCCCAGGCCCCAGCATCCAGCACTCTGCTGTCCCCCAGTTCTGCCCAGTCCAGAATGCCATTGCAGTGGGACCATAGTACCCCTGGCTTAGTACTGGTAATTTCCAGTTCCTCTGAGTTCATGACTTGAAGAATATTTTTGAAAGATTTATTTATTTTTATTGGAAAGAGATTTTACAGAGAGAAGGTCTCCCATCTGCTGGTTCACTCCCGAAGTGGCTGCAGTGGCCAGAGCCAGGAGCTTTTTCCAGGTCTCATGCAGGTGCAGAGTCCCATGGCTGTCGGCCACCCTCCACTGCTTTCCCAGGCCATAAACAGGGCAGCATCTGGGATTAGAACTGGTGACCATATGGGATCCTAGCACTTGCAAGGCAAAGATTTAGCTACTGAGCCATTGCATGGGACCTGAAAAATTATATTTTTATGGTGATTATTAGTGTCCACACTGACCAGTTTATTCACCCTTTCATTAAAGCGTGGGAAGTCATGGGGAAAGCTGCTCAGGACGCCAGCGTGCTGGGTTGCTTTGCTCATGTTTTCAGTTCACTTGTGTAGAACGCAGGGCACTGACGGGTGGGTCATGTGTGGTTGTGCCATCTTGCATTGCATCACCTAGAGTCCGAGGCCTGGGGCTGGGCTGGGGCTTGGGATCTGGGCCATTGTAATAGAGGCGGAGGTACACCCTGTTTTCATTTGCAAACCACTCCCGCCCTGGCGTGTTGGCAGTCTCTTCAGCACTTTGTTTGCCAATGGTTTTGGTGCCGGATGTGTTCACATCTTGGCCTGCTTCTTAATTGGATTCTCTGTTTTCTTATTAAGAGTTCATTGCCTTTCTGGAGGTAATAACCCTTTAGCAGGTGTGCCATTTGCAAATGTTTTCTCAACACCTGTGGTTTATTTGATTGACTGTCTAAGAAACTGAAAAGTAGCTGACAGGAAAGCCCACTGCAGGGATCCTAAATGCCATTTCGGGGTGTTTGGAAGTGTCAGACGCAGTGGGTAAGTGTGAATATGAAATAAATGCACAGGAAGAGTTGTTATGGCTGTCGGTTTTGGTTTTCCCGAGTTAACAATCCCTGCTCAAAACTTCAGGACTAGTTATCAAGGAGGTGAGGTCGGGGTCCTCCTCCCTTCCCTGGGGGCTTATGCAAGTACCCTGCTTTAAAGAACTACCAGCCATTAGGCTTCAATTATATTTCTTCTGGGATTATTTTACTGACATTTGAAAGTAACCATTGTGGGGTTTATTTATACTATTGGTGATATTTTTGCTTTTAAGACACTTCTCATTAACTTTGTATCTTCTATTTATTTAATTTTTAAAATTTTGTTCTGTTCCTAATTGAACAGCACTAAGTGTCATTGGTGCTAGTCTTACATACTTAGCGATAAAGCTACAGGTTTTCCCAGATTACGGTTTTAATTGCACCCTACCCATTTTGGTATGAAATAGTCTCCTTGTTGCTGATTGCTAGATTGTAAGCTGGTTTTGCTATCTCTTTCAGCCAAGGGTTTGATTTATTTTAAAGATTCATTCATTTATTTGACAATTGGCTAGAGAGATTTTCTAACTGCTGGTTCACTCCCCAGATGCCCACATCGGCCAGGGTTGAGCCAGGTTTGAGCTAGGAGCCAAATGTGCCAGGGGTCCAAGCTCTTGGACCATCATGCTGATTTCCCAGGCTGTTGGCAGGGAGCTGGGTTAGAAGTGGAGCAGCTGGGACTCAAACGGGCATCCTGTGGAATGCCACCGCTGCCGGAAGCAGCTTGACCGACTATACCATGCCAGCCCTGAGCCAAGTTTTATTTAAGATGCTATGTAATATCTAACTAGTTTCCACCTTGGTTCTCTTTTTAAGATTTATTTTTATTGGAAAGTCAGATACACAGAGAGGCGGAGAGACAGAGAGGAAGAGCTGTCCATTGATTCACTCCCTAAGTGGCCACAATGGCCAGAGTTGAGCTGATCCAAAGCCAGGAGCCTGGAGCCTTTTCTGGGTCTCCCACGTGGGTGCAGGGTCCCTAGGCTTTGAGCCGTCCTCAACTGCTATCCCAGGCCAGAAGCAGGGAGCTGGATGGGAAGCAGGACCACTGGGATCAGAACCGGTACCCGTATGGGATCCCGACATTCAAGGAGAGGACTTTAGCTGCTGTGCTATCGCACCGGGCCCCTTCAGTTTTCTCTTCACACACTGCGTAGGAGTTCTGTCATCTGTGACAGTTCCAAGGACTCGGGTGTTGTTCCCTGGGTAGACACAGGGTTTGTTCTGTGGTTTCCACTCAGTTTCTCACCTTATTTATCTATTCACTGACAGACATCCGTAGGAACAAGGGCAAGGAAGAATGTATGATTTTGTCAGATGCCTGGGTCCTCTTTTAAAATTTATTTTTATTTGAAAGACAGAGAGGAGGAGAGACAGAGAGAGAAAGATCTTCCATCCCCGGTTCACTCTTCCAATGTCTGCAATGGCCTGAGCCAAGCCGATGCAGAGCCAGGAGCTCTTCTGAGTCGCCCATGCAAGGGCCCAAGAACTCCAGCCAACCTTCGCTGCTCTCCCAGGCCACAAGCTTGGAGCTGGATCTGAAGCAGAGTACCCATGTGGGATCCTCTGTGTTCAAGCTGTGGCCCAAGTTTCCTGGGGTCACTGTGGCCGTGGACACAGGATGGGCCCTTCTGGGCAGTCTATATTTTGCTCCTGTAGACCTTTGCAGTCCCCACTTCACGTACAGGGTTATCAGACAACCTGGACTCCGACTCCTGGCCCTTAGACCTTGGGAATTCGCCAGCTTGGTAGCCCCGATCCTGCGTCTTTGGCACTGCAGATGACGTAAGAATGCGGCCTTCCACGAGGCAGCCAGCGGAGGCAGAGGTCAGGACAAGCCCCGCTCGTGCCCCGTGCTGGCAGGCGAACACCTTACAAACTGCTTGTAGCAGCTGCCAGCCATGCTCCTGGCATCCCTGCCTCAAGCCAGCTGGGGGTGGTCTCTTGTTTTTCCTTCTGCCTTCTACTTAGTTTTGTGTTTTGGTGTGGTCGCTCTCAGCCCTGTGAACAATAAAAACAGGAGTCCATTTAGGTTGCTCAGCTATGCTCACCGGGGGCCCACAGGATCAAGCCTCTCACTGAAAGCAGAAGCTTCTGTCAGTCTTGAAGGTTCCTTTTTTCTTTTTTTTTTTTTTTTGGTGCAATTTTTTTATTATTATTAATTTCATTGCATAATGTGACACATTTGTTTTTATGCACTGGAATTCCCCCCACCCCTCCCCAAACCCTCTCCCCACCCCCACGGTGGATTGCTCCACCTTGTTGCATTTCCATAGTTCAAATTCAGTTGACATTCTTTCATTGGAGGTTTTGACCAATCATAAAGTCCAGCATCTTATTGTCTTGGTAAGTTTTCTTGGTGAGACCATCTCTGGTCTGAAGGTAGAACCAACAGAGTATCATCCCAATCAAGTAAAAAACCCAACATAATATTTATAACCATTTACAACATTATGGCATTAATTGACATGGTATTGATTAACCAATATGTTACTAGAGAAACGCATGTTCTCGGCCACAACCTGTGACTTCCTCATGGACATTTCAATTTTGGTTTATATTTAACCATGTTCTATATACCTTAGAATGGCTATATATTGCTATTCAGCTGTCTCTTGTCTATTTCTATGTTAGTATTTAGCATTTTATAGCATTGAAGCATGATTTTGCTGAACCTGGTTGTTTTTCGGGTAGTCTAACTCTATAACTTTAACAGGACAAATGTCAACAGTTTAGGTGAACGGTTTTGGGAGGGGTGTGCAGAGAAATCCTCAACACCCCAGAGAGGAGTAACTGATCTTTGTGTACCACCCAGTGAGTTATAAGTGCATCCCAGCTGGCCGCTTCCTGTCTGTTTCTAAACTTTCCTAGTTGTTCTCTATCTATTCTAATTTGTTTGTTCATGTTTGTTTGTTGTGAGGGGTTTCTGGAGCAATCCTAATGGTCCTTACAAAAGAGGGTGGGGACCCAAAGTTGGAAGCAGGCAAGGGCCAGAGAAAGCTCCTCTCCCTAGTTCCGATGGAAGTTTACTGTTCTTCTGTTTCTGATACTTGGAAATGGGAGGGAGGGCAGAGAGATCTTACATCACCCCAGTAGGTGTGAGGAAAACGGGGGAAGTATAACCCATCAGGATCATAACAGGTAACTCATAGACAGCAGACTGGAGTCAGCATTAGACAATAGCAAAACTACAAAGACCTGTGGAGGGAATCAGGAGCAATCCTAACAACCTCTTAACAGGAGGTCATACGCATAGAGCAGGAGGGGACCCCAGAGTGGAGCAGTGGGACAGGAGGAGGCTTGTATCCCAACCCTCAGGACTCCCAAAGCCTCACCAAGGACTATCAGTACGACCACCGAGGACTACATCCCTACCGCCAAGGAGACTACAGGGGAAAAGGAGTGCCTTCAGAGGCCAAGAACTCTGAGGTCACCCACTCCCATTTGGACCTACAATGTGGGATGGAAGAAGCCCAATTCCTCCTTTGAAGGATCCAGGGTCATCGGAAGGTTCCTTTTTTCATTGGTGTTTTGTCCTTGTTCTACATCTCGCTCCGGCTCATGTTGCAAGCACGGTTAGCTCTGATCTGCACGTTGACCTTTGTGGAGCTGCCTTTTTCAGAATAAATTGCATACCAATATCATAAACATGCAAACAATTAAGCAGACAGTTCACCAAGTTAAAAATTCACCCCAGAGGGCTGGTGTTGTGACTTAACAGGTAAAACCACAGCCTGCAGTGCTGGCCTCCACATGACTGGGCCCTGAGTGCTCCAGCTTCCATTCTGCTCCTGCTAACGGCCTGCGACACACAGCGGAGGAAGGCCCAGTGCTTGGACCCCAGCCTCTGACGTGGGGGACCCGGAGGAAGCTCCTGGCTCCTGCCTGGCCCAGCCCCGCCCTGGCCGTCTGCACAGTTAACTGCCAGAGAATAAAAGATCTGTCTCTCCCTCTCTTTCAAATTAGTAAAAAAAAAAAATTAAAAATCTTCAAAAATTTAACCAGACATTACTTACAGTTTTTATAGGTCTAAAAATTTCAATATGTGTATGTACAGTAAAAATACCAGATGATTAATATATACCATGTCACATAATTATTAGACAATTTGTTTAAAATCAAGAGGGAGCTCACACAGATGCTAGGATTCCCGCACTCTGAACAGGCTCACCTGCTGCTCTGTTTTCTTTGAGGCCATCTCCAGGGCAGTCCAGCTGAGCACACAATTCTTTTTGGCATTACTGTTTCCTACCATGTTTTTAGGGTTTCTATTTGCATTTCCAGTGTGACATTTGGGTTCCGGTTTCAGGTCGCTTTGCTTTGTGGCATGCGTGGATTTAGCCCCTCCTGTGCCTTGAGTGGGTGTTGGGAAGCCTTCCCTGCGAGCGGCCCCTCTCCTGCCTCAGCTTCCTTGTTGAGGCGCCATGCTTCTCGCCCATCGCCCAGCCCCTGCTGCAGCGTGCTGCTGCTGCTGTGGCTGTGCCACCTTGCGTTTCAACTGGTTTCCGTGTCTCCTTTGGGTTCCCACCAGCCCTCGTTACACAATTGCTGGGCTTTCCCTCTGCCTTGCTGCCATTTCTGTGCAACTCACTCATGTGCAGCAACCTTTCCCCAGGCTCATCCGCCTGGTAACCAGGAAGGGGGCCACTCCATTTCCCAGGATAACCAGGAACGCAAGGTGGGTAACCTGAAAGCCACGGCTACTGGGTCTTGCTCCCAGAGCCATGAAGGCACAGCAAGTGGGCATGGAGGTGTTGTAAGGAGTGAGGGTGCACCCATTCTTCCAGGGCAACGAACAGCTGTTCTGGTCATGGTCTATCTGCCACGGCTCTCGGACAGCCAAGGAAGAACATGGGCGACCACCTCTGCCCCTCGTCCTGGCACATCCCACCTGCTGGCCCCGGTGTGATCAGCTGTGGCCACAGCTCTTCTATCCACATCACCAGAGGGCTGAGGTACTCATGAACGCATGGAACTACACTGTGAAGGTTTGCTGTGGCCCCAGGCTGACCTCTGACCGCCCCATTCCACGCAAGCCCATCAGCCCCAAAGGGTGCATAAGCACCGACTGACTGTCCTAAGATCCGCTGTAGTACACAACTCCGAGGGTTAAAATACCTGCTCACACAGTCACACCAGCAGTATTCATAAAAGCCAAAACACCCCAGCATCTAGAAGTCCCAGAGCTGAGACTGAATCAACAAAGCTGGCAGATAATACAATGGAATATTTTTGGCCATAAAATTTATTTTGTCCAGAAGCTCCATGCAAATGAAGCATTATGCTAAGACAGGGCAAGAAGGCAAGGCAGGACTCCATTTATGTTCAGTGTCCACAACGGGCAAAACCACAGAGAAAGGAAGTTAGCGCTTGCCAAGGCCAAGGGGAGGGAGGGAATGGCAGCCAACAGAAACGGGGTTTCCTGGGGTAGCAGGGATGACAGCTGCAGGACTGAATACACTCACAGTCAAGTTTACGGATAAGTTTTGTGACATGTGAATTATATATCAGTAATGCTATTCAAAAGAACAAGCAGTCCATCAATGTGATTGCCTGTTTCTCACGTGCTTGAGGTCAGTTACACCACTTCCACATAAACAAGCCAGCCAGGAGACCTGCCCAGAGAACCCTGATGCAGACGCTGGTGAACAGCCACTTCAGCCTGAGAGCAGCAGTGGATCCGCCACTCCACCCGCTCCCAGGACAAACCACAGCGGAAGGGAGGGTCGATCTAAGCCGGAGACGAGACAACGAAAACACAGGAACAGACCCTTCGTGACAGCAGGCCTAACCATGTGAATGCCGGGGCAAAGGTTTACCCAAAAGCTAAAACCAACAACATATTTTACAAAGTGGGTACCCAGAGTGGGACCCATGACCCTGTCTGCCCAGCCCCTCTCCACCATGGATTACATGCTGCATTGCTGGTGCCTCCCTCCAGAACCCCTCAGTATTCCCATGCACTGAGCTGCGCCAGTTGCCAGCCTGGGGCGCTCTGCACGGCCCCGTACTCCCAGCGGCATGCAGTGGGCTTCCACAACTCGCATGCGCCCGGTCCAGGCCTCTCCTGTGAGTGCTTCTCCTGTGCTGCAGCCGTGCCTGCCACGCGTGCCACACTGCACTGTGTCGCTCAGAGCACAAAACGACAGACGAGAGCGGGTCCCTGGCACTGTATTCACATGTTTAAAATGGCAGGAGACAGCTCTTAGTTTTCCAGGTCTTTAGCTAAAGTTTCCCGGATGAACTGTAGAGTGCGTTGGTATAAGAACGCGTCCTTCTTCTTGGGCTTGCAGATGTTCAGATGGTTCACGTCCACAGGGATCAAGTCGCCGATGCCTAAATCTGAAAAACAAAATCGTCAGTCAATCCGAGCTGTCGGTGCTGGGAGAGCGTAACAAGGTGGTCTGGCTGGGACCCGGGGCTCGACAGGCACAGCGTCTCTCGTGCACGGCTCCATCAGCAGGAGGCTGGGCTCTCAGTGTCCCGTCCTGCAGGAGGGCCAGCAGGGCCTGAGCAGCAGCCGCCTCAAGGCCACCTTGCATCTGCAGGCCACTTGCTGATATCCCATGGGATTCGTGCTACAGCCAACACTTGCCAACAGTCCCTCGGGAAAACTCAAGAGTCAGAAGGGCTTCTGACATTTTGGTCCAACAAGTCCACCTGGTGGGAGTGAGGGAGGAGACGGCCCGTGAGCTACCCGGGCAGGGAGTGCAGGGGCCAGGAGGGAAGAGGAGCCAGGTGACATGGCACGAGGAAGCAGGGACATGAAAGGTCAGCTGGCCCATGACATGAACTGGGCTTCTGCCGCAAGCCTCCAGCACACCTCAGCCCTCCTGACACCTAACGTGAGGGAACTCCTGCCCTGGAGCCCGGTGCTCTGAGGTGGTATCTTAAGCTTCCACCACAGGGTACTATTTCATTTAGAGAAAGGGGCAAAACCCACCGTGCAGACTGCACACCAGATGCCCTCAGCATGGCATGCCAGGCCAGCCTCCAAAGTGATCAGAGAAGGCCCCAGGAATGGCAAGCAGGGGTGGGAGAATGGCTCAGTGGCATTTCTGGTAGTGAAAGGGGAAGGTTATCTGCTCTCTAAAACAGCTGCTAGATGGAGAGGGCGCCGTTCCATAGCATTGTGGGTTAAGCCTCCACCTACAGCGCCAACATCCCATAGAGGCATCAGTTTGAGTCCCAGCTGCTCCACTTCTAATCCAGCTCCCTACTAATGTGCCTGGGAAAGCAGTGAAAGATGGTCCAAGTCCTTAAGCTGCTGCATCCATGTGGGAGACCCAGAGCAGCTCCAGATGCCTGGCTTAGAACTGACCCCAGCTAGGCCGGCCCAGTGTGGTAGCTTAGTGGTTAAAGCCTTTGCCTTGCATGCACCAGGATCCCATATGGGTACCGGTTCATGTCCTAGTGACCCTGCTTCCCATCCAGCTCCTTGCTTGTGGCCTGGGAAAGCAGTCAAAGATGGCCCAAAGCCTTGGGACTCTGTACCCATGTGGGAGACCCACAAGAAGCTCCTGTTTCCTGGCTTTGGATCGGCTCAGCTCTGGCTGTTGCAGTCGCTTGGGGAGTGAATCAATGGATGGAAGATCTTCCTCTCTGTCTCTCCTCCTCTCTGTATATCTGACTTTTCAATAAAAAAAAAAATCTTAAAAAAAAAGAACTGACCCAGATCTGGCCTTTGCGGCCATTTGGGTAGTGAACTAGCAGGTAGAAGATCTCTCTTCTCCTATCTCCTTTCTCTGTAAACCTGCCTTTCAAAGAACAAGCTTTCTAACACAAATTCAGCTCTAGCTTCCAGGAGTCCATAACACACACTTCCCTCCACCCAGGGGAGGACGAGGTTGCGCTTCAGTTTTTTCCCATCAAAACATTTCCTGCTTGAGTATTTCCCAAGGTATCATCTCTTTACTTAAGGCTTCCAAACCTCAGATACTTTTTCAGGTTTCTGAATGCAGCTGTCAAATAAATCCCTCCGTTCCAGCCAGCAGATAGGAGAGTTCTGTGTTCTTTATCTACGTTAGGGTTAGACAACTCACTTTCGCATCTCATCAGTTAAACAGAGAAGAAACAGCAAAGCCTAACAGAACTAGAAGCTTCAGAAACCCCTGAGACGCGGAACTGTACGCAGAAGCTGCCACTGACAGAACGCGGGCAGCCACCGGCCAGGCAGCCAGTGGCCCGGCTGAGAGGGACCATACCTGCTGACTCCACGGGCACCACGTGGAGCTTGATCATGCTGCCAATGTAGGTCGGCAGTGTTTCCACAAAATTCAGCACCTGGAAGTTTTTGTCTTTAGCGAACTCCAGGAAGTCATCCTGTAGTGTTTTAAGTGCAGGTGAATCTGTAAAATGATGGAGAACATTGTATTTTGACCCAACATTGTATTTTGACCCAACTCATAATTTTAAGAAAACATCACCTTGGACATGCATTTCGAGGGCAGCTCAGGGGTGTCTTGGGTTCCCTGCCAGGAAGCTCTGTGCACTTGAGTAAAGGCGTGGAGCCCAACTCAGAACTCAGAGGACAGCCAGTCCAAGCAGGGGACAGAAAAGGGTCAGTGGGCAGTCTGGTGTGGGGACTACATGGGCCTCTCAGTCTACAGGATGACTGCCACCCACTGCCCACTAAGCACAGCACCCCGCAACAGCAAGGCCCGAATAACCGTGGGGTGTTCTCCCCCTCCAGGGTAACCCCAAAGCATCAGGGATGGGAGGAAGCTCACGAGAAGCAACCACAGACACGGGAGAGCTAAACGAGTAAGCGGCACTTAAAACCACCAACGAAAAGCACTCTCTCCTGAGTCAGTTCAGAGTGATCAGGAAGGTGATGGAACCACAAGAGGAGGACAGTGTAAGGTCGACCAGAGAACAAGACTGCAGGGGAGTGTTTGGCAGTGCCAGTGCTGTGGTGTGGCAGACAACGTCATGTGGGTGGTGCTTGGAGTCCGGATGTCCACTTCTTATCCAGCTCCCGGCTGGTGGCCTGGGAAGCAGAAGATGGCCCAAGTGCTTGGGCCCCTGTATCCACACGGGAGACCCAGAAGGAGTGCCTGGCTTCGGATGGGTGCAGCTCCAGTCGTTATGGCCATTTGGGAGTGAACCAACGGATGAAAGACCTCTCTCTGTCTCTCCCTCTCTCTCTAACTCTGCCTTTAAATTAAATACATCTTTATAAAAAGATGCTAGTTTGGATAGCTGTATCCTCAGAAGCCTGGGTTCTAGTCCCAACTCAACAGCCAACTGAGTTTCCTGCACATCCTGGGAGGGGGTAGGTAATGGCTCATATTACAACTAAGTTCCTAACTTCTGCTGGACCAAAGCCTGGCTTTTGAAAACATACATGGAGTGAACCAGAGAATGGAGGTCAGTCCATCTGTCTCTTTTCTTACTCCTTTTCAAATAAAAAAAAAAGCAATTTAATGCACCTTAAAAGTTTATTAAAATTCAACAGAGGTTTAAGATAGAAATCCAAGGGACTGGTGTTGTGGCACAGCCAGTGAAGCCACTGCCTGCAACACTGGCACCCCAAACAGCACCTGTTGAAGTCCCGGCCTGTTCTCCTTCTGGTCCAGATCCCTACTAATGCACCTGAGACAGCAGCAGAAATGGCAAGGCCCTGCCACCCCGGGGGAGACTTGGACAGAGGGCAGACCCCTGCTTCAGCCTGGTCCAGTACTGGTTGCTGCAGCCATGTGGGATATGAACCAGCAACGAAAGTGTTCTCTGCCTCTCTGACTCTTTAAGTCTGCCTTTCAAGAACACAAAATAAATGCTTAAAAACACACCAAGAACATCTCCACAAGCCAGAAAAAGGAACAAATGGCAGAAAGACAATGCGCATTAGAGGTTCACACTGGGGAGGTCTAATGCCGATTAACAGGTGTTCCAGAGAGAAAATGTCTGTTCATCTCAATAAGTTTAGCACTTTCTAATTCACATGCTAGAAATCTCGAATGCCTATTTATGGAATAGCAGTTGATTTCTCAGACCCATTGGAAAACAGTCTACTGCTGCTTTGGAATGATATTTAAACATTACATAAATTTCCTAAACATTTATTTTTATTTTTTTTAAAGATTTTATTTATTTTATTACAGTCAGATATACAGAGAGGAGGAGAGACAGAGAGGAAGATCTTCCGTCTGATGATTCACTCCCCAAGTGAGCCGCAACGGGCCGGTGCGTGCTGGTCTGATGCCGGGAACCAGGAACCTCTTCCGGGTCTCCCACGCGGGTGCAGGGTCTCAATGCATTGGGCCGTCCTCGACTGCTTTCCCAGGCCACAAGCAGGGAGCTGGATGGGAAGTAGAGCTGCCGGGATTAGAACTGGCGCCCATATGGGATCCCGGGGCTTTCAAGGCGAGGACTTTAGCCACTAGGCCACGCCGCCGGGCCCAATTTTCCTAAACATTTAAGACAAAATTATTGCTACATTTGAATAAATAATGGCATAAGAACAGAAAAAGTATCAGGGGCCTGGCACGATAACCTAGTGGCTGAGCCTTTCCCTTGCGTGCGCCGGCATCCCATATAGGCAGCAGTTCGTGTCCTGCCTGCTCCACTTCCCATCCAGCTTCCTGCTTGTGGCCTGGGAAAGCACTGAAGAATGGCCCAAAGCTACGAGGGAGACATTGAAGAAGCTCCTGGCTCCTGGCTTTGGATCGGCTCAGTTCCAGCCGTGTGGCTACTTGGGGAGTGAACCAGCAGACAGAGAAAGATTTCCTTTCTCCTTCTCTCTATAAATCTGACTTTCCAATAATAATAAATACAAAATATAAATACAAATATTAAAAAAAGAATAAGTAGCAAAACTAAACTGAAACTAAAATGTTTCCAAGGAGAATCTGAGCCCATTATGCACAAAACATTAAACGGGACAGAAAAAAGTGTCTTCAGAAAGTTTGTGGAGAGCGTATATTACTGCAAAACTGCATGGACTGTGCAGCTGCACCAAAACGACCTCTGCCCCCCGCTTCAGGAGCTTTCTGGAGTCCCCTGGCAGTCTCCTCTCCTGGACCGGCGGGAGGAGCCCCAGCTCCCCTCAGGGCCCCAGGAAGTCTCACCCTTGCTGAGCTCCTTGACCTCGAGCGAGGGGAAGAGCAGGTAGCGGATGTTCACCGAGTACTCGGCCAGGTGGGAGCCGTGGTGGGGGACGCTGTAGAAGATCATGCCCCTCGTGTTGTTGATGACCGTGCGCATCTCCGGCTTCTTGGCCGCCTCCACCAGCATCTTCTTGACCAGAAGACCTGGCCCCGGGGAAGCAGGACACACATAGAAGCTCGTCTCAGTCCCTCCATGACTTAAAACCAGAAAACCCAAGGCACAACAGGAGGAATGGGAAGAGGTGCTTGCTTTAAAAGAGCGAGACCCCCAGTTCTCAGCACAAGAAGCACGGCCTAATGCTGCCAACACCCTGGAACATCCCTGATCCCCACGGACTGGGACGACTCTGCAAGGCCACCTGCAGACCACACGCTGCTAGCCCTGGACCTGCAGTCCCACTTATGCATGCCAGGTGGCCTCAGCTCCGGTGACCTAGGATGGCAGCGACACAGCACCAAGCAGGCCTCTATGGGAAACACCCCCACCACGGCACGCCAGGCTTCTGTGGGAAATGCGAGCAGAAGTTGCCCCTCTGCCATCCTTCTACCAGGTCTGGAACCAAGAGTGAGACACACGAACTCCAGAAACAACGAGAGCAGATCTGGGCACGCCAACAACCATGTCTACTTGTCTCCCGGCAAAAGCCTAGCTCAAACCAGATGCCGACGTGACACTTGCAGCCCCTTCCCTGGCTGAGCTGGGCAGGGCTGTGGGGTGCCTGTCTGCAAGGCATACAGGGGCAGAGCAAGGGCATGGGGGAGCAGCCACAGACAGGCCTCCCACGCCCCCTCAGGGGGACTGGCACACATGTCACTGGGGGCTGTGGGTGGGGACACCCAGGACAGTCCCTGCGATGCAGAGGACAGGGAGGAGGAAGGGAGCCCAGGGTCAGACAGAAGGCTTCCAGCTGGCCGACGGACGCTGCCCACAGCCATTCATCCCCAGGATGCGATGACCCATGCCTTCCTGAACGGCTCATGAGGAGCTGTCCTTTCCCCCAGACCAATGGCGAGGAAGGAGAGGAGTGGTTGTCAGAGTTCTGGTCCAGTTAAAGACGCAAGCCTAGGGGTGGCAAGGTCCACCAGATGAAGATAGGAACATGAGGGCAGTCAGCATGGTGGACAGGCCGCTGGCCACATGCCATGGTGGGAGGGACCACGCTTACCTCCCATGCTATGTGACACCCAGATCATTGGCCGGTCCCCAACGCCGGCAGCCCTAAGCTTCCGAAGGAGCTCATTGCTTCTGAATGCGATGGACTTCCTGAACAAAACAGAGACAGCAGGCATGAGGTGAGGCCGGGGTCTCCACATGCTTCTTATAACTGTCACACTGCTATGTTCCAGAGTGAGGAACACCTGTGAGCTAAATTTCTGAAATCTCTCTCTCCTGATAGCTTTATGTTGGCATAACCAGGAATATCTGTTTACAGGTGCTGTTTGGGTGTCTTACTGTGCCCAGTTGGTTCTCAGGGGTCAAGGCCTGGCCTCATCCCCCTGCCCTGTGCCAGTTACATGTTCCCTTTATCATTCCAACACCTGTCAACATCAGCACCACAAAGATTGCTCCCTCTGGCTGCTTGTAGTCCTTGCATGTACATGGAAGACGCTAAGCTTTCCTTGTGTCAGCTGGCCACTCAGGAACTGTAGGAAGCTCCTAGCATCAAGAGGCCCAGAAGAAATATTTTTTAAGTTGAAAACAGAACTCTAAAACCATCTGTGTGAAGTGTCTAACTGTTTGCCTCTGGACACCTTTCTTCAAAAGGAGCCTGGGTGTCTCACTCCCTCACCCTGATACCCATCCAGACCACCTGCGTGGGGTCTGGTCCAGATGCAGTTTGCTGGTGTGGATTAGAGGGGCTCCCTCTATCTGCAGAGGGAGCACCCAGGCCAGGCACACAACCTGCCAAGGCTCCCCAAGCCCAGCCTCAGGCTCTCCACCTCCCCCACACCAGGGGGGATGCCTGCCCATGGCTGCAGAACCCACAGACCTCAGCTATCACAGCTGTACAGCAGCCAGGCTGGGAACCCAACAAGGTGGGCCACTCCTACTTCACTGTGCAGTCAGAGCTCAACCCATTCATTTCTTGCATGGACATCCCACCTGTGGCATCTGAAGGTTGGAAATAACCTCCCACCTGCCAGGACCCGCATGCAGCCTGGGCCCCAGAGCCTCTCCCCTCTCACATTACCTTTCCATAGGGCACCGGGCCCGCCAGTCACTGAGGCTGGTGTCGTACTCCACCGATATGATGCGCAGAGCGGGACAGTCTTTTGCTAGCCATGTCTGCACCGAACAGAAGGCACACGAGCACCATGGCAGTCCCCACCACCAACCTGGGCCCTGCTAGCAACTGCACCTTACAACTGAAAGCCCCCTGCAACGCTGACCTCTAGCTAACCTGGGCATCAGAACCAAGTCAAGAAGATGGCAAAAAAAACCACAAACATGCACTGTGTTATCTTTGTGTGTTCCCAACGTGACATCAAGGGCATCAAGGTGTCAGGAGGATGGCCAGGGGCCAGGCCCATGCTGCGGGGAAGACCCACGCCAGGCAGCAGTCAGATGTAAGACTGGCTCCCAAGGACTCACATCCCCAGTAACATCCATGCTCCACCTCTGAGGACACAGTGTGCCAGGGTGGTCGGTGCAAACCCTGAGGTCATTACCTCGGGCCCTCAGTGAGACGAGGCAGGAGTGCAAGGTGCTGGCATGCCTTTGTATGTGGGCAGTCTGTGAGAGGGAAAGCATCAGCGGACATGAGCCACATGTCCGTGGCACTAACAAACTGGGCTTATGGGATGCCCTCCCCGGCTAAGGCTCTCTGCAAGAAGTAACGTCAAAGAATGACTTCTCTAGAATCTTCCTAGTACTATAGTTACATGAAGGAGTGAGCCACTACAGCCGAAGAGCATGTTCAGCAGCTCTCGCCTAGTTTCACTTGATGGAATATTCTTACTGCACCCTAAACAGAAATTACACGATTGGGGTGATGAGCTGTGGCCAACTATGTGACATCCTAAAAATGTCCCTAAGGAAGAGATCCTGGGGAAAAAAAAAAGTCAGCAAGCCATGGTGAGGGCTGTGATAGCCACCCTGCCCCAGGGTGCTGTGCCGGGGGCCTGTCAGGGGTGACGTGCCCTGCCCCAGGGTGCTGTGCCAAGGGCCTGGAAGGGTGATGGCCCTGCCCCAAGGTGCTGTGCCAGGGGCCTGGAAGAGTGATGGTCCTGCCCTAGGGTGCTGTGCCAGAGGCCTGCAGGGTGGCACACCCTCCTTACCTTGGGCCAGCATGTTGTATACCTGTCTTCATCCTCCACAGCCTTTCCAATTATAGCCTGTTCGCTGTCCTGCTGGCGCCAGGTTTTGAATGCTGCTCCCATAAGGCCATGAATAAAAAGGACATCGGCTTTAATGGGCTGACTGACAGGAGAGAGTTTTAAAAAAAAGCAGAATAAATGTATTACTGCTATGGCAGCAATTGACATAGCATCCTCTGTGAACAGCACATTAGCAGGTGTAGCTGTTGTCAAATAAAACGCAACCAACAGTGGGTACGGGACACACAGGGCTGCCGAGGTGCCCTGGGGGGATACAGAGGGGTGCCGAGGTTGTCCTGGGGGGAGGACACACAGGGCTGCCGAGGTGCCCTGGAGGGACACACAGGGCTGCCGAGGTGCCCTGGAGGGACACACAAGGGTGCCGAGGTGCCCTGGCGGGGGGACACACAGGGCAGCCAAGGTGCCCTGGAAGGGGTTTTGGCAAAGGCATACTGTTCACTGCTCTCCCGATAAATGTGGAGGAGGGGCCTCGAGCCAGGCAGACCAACTATAGCTGAGGGCAATGACTGGACATGTGTCAGATGCCACAGGCATGCTGCCCTCTAAAATAAAAAGGTGGCACACATCAGTGAATGTATCTAAGGCATAAGATAAGGGATCTGCAAATACAGGTTTAAAGTCAGTGTGTTTCAAAGAGATTTTCAAAAACTTACTAAGGAAATTTGATGACTATCAGAAAGAGTGCAAAAGAGATTTTAAAGAAACATCCTTTAGATACAACATATTAAAAATTATAGGTTGTACATTTAGTAGCAAGTTAAAGTACATACAAAATTTTTCAATACATTTGTAAGATACCTTGCCATAATATTTCAGATTGGAATTAGCCAGTCAATCCAGGATGCGAATGTTTTAAAACTTGCTATTTTTTGAGGAGTTTTAAGAAGAATTTTTTGAATACCCAAAGTATGTACCCAGTTTTCACTGTAGTCTTTTCTACGCTTGTTGTCTCAGCAAGGATACAATTGGGCTAGAGCAGCAATAACTTGAAGGTGCATTTGACAATGAACACAATGTCCCTACCCTCCTAGACAGAACACCTCCCAGAAGGCAAAGCAGCTACACACACTCATCCAAGTAAAAACCGCCCTGACAGGAGGGAGATCCGCTCTGCAGAGCGCGCCAGGACAGGCTGAAAGATGGGGGAAGTGTGCTTCCAGCAGCCACCAGGTCACACCCCGCCAGTCCTCCTGAGGCCACCAGGTCACACCCCGCCAGTCCTCCTGAGGCTCCCTGCAGTACACACAGCTTCTGACTCCGTACAGGAACTAAACACATCTAAGTCACACACAAAACAACACAGAGGTGCCTGCTGGCTCCCCACCTGGTGCGACACTGGGGGTGCAGCACGTACACGCCGTCCTGGTACTTCTCCTGCACAGTCTCCCGGTCCAGATTGGCCAGGGTTCTGGCAGCATGGGAGGCCTCCATTATGTGGCAAGACTTCAGTGCTTCCGCCATGAGGGAGACCCAGCCTGGCGAGAAACGAGCCTGGTGAGCTGCTAAGACGCTGACCCATCACCTCACCCCACCCAGGGAGGCTCCACAAACACGGAGGGGCTGGCCGCGGTGACTGCTGGTCATCTGTGTCTCCAGGACGGCGAGAGGCCAGCTGGCCAGAGCGCCTACTTGCCAAAGCTGGGACATCAGGCATCAAGCAGAAAACACAGGGGTAAGCTACAGACCATTTACAAATAGGGATCCACGCACCTGCTGATAAGGAGAGAGGAGGGTGGGAAGGAGCAGAGGGGGGGACAGCCAGGTGGCTCCTGCATAAGGCCAGAGGGGACAGAGAGAGACCACCCAGAACTCCCAACTTGCTCGGATCAAAGGAAAAACAGAATCATGAGAAAAATCCCAGGGAAGGAGAGAAGATGGGAGGATGCGGGAATGGGAGGAAGGAAGGGCAGGAGGGTGGGAGGGTGGCGGGAGGCAGGGATGTGTGTTAGTGTGTGTGAGCACACACACACGTGCATGCATGCAGAAAGAGGGTGAGAAGGCTTATGCTTCTGGTAGACCATCAAATGCTGGAAAGCAATGGGGAGGGTGTGCTAGGACAGGGACGTGGTCGTGTGGCCACCATCAGGTACAGATGGGATCAGAGAAGTGATCTCAAGTATCCGCCCACAGCTTCTTAGCTGCAGGGGGACATGAACCATACCATGGGCCTCTGTTTCATCTGATGATGCTCCCTGGTTAACCCAGCCCCACCGGAAATCAAATAGCCCATCAGATGGTTACCATGGCAGCACTATCTCTCTTGGGTCATGCACACACTGATTATCCTGGCTGTGGGACATGAGGACCCTTTCAAGCCCTAAGCACAGCCTGTGGAAATGACCCCTCTATGAGCGATGGAGGCGGGGGACCCAAGGGCCAACCGATGCCTGTACCTGATCGCACAATGGTGGGGTGCAGGTGCTCGTTCAGGGCCATGTTCCCGACGATCCGCAGGATGTTCCTCTGCACTTTCGGGCAGTCCTTGTGAAGCTGGTATAGCCTCTGCAGCAGCTGCAAGCCGCCATTGGCTTCGATTTTATCACAGTGCGTAGCGATCTGGAGCAACAGGTGAGTGAAGGCTCAGTTCACATGGCACAGTCTATGTGAGCTGGCAGCACCGTGGTGGCGGGAGCACCAGGGAGGTCACCCACAGCTCCCGCCTTCCTCAGCCCTAGCTAGGGGAGCAGCTTCAAAGTCCTCAGGGAAAAATACTCCACCAACGCCTTTCTCAGTAGGACTTCCAAGCCTTATTCTGAAGTCACTCTACCAAGCGCCTGCTTCCTCTATGACAAAGCTGTTGGTGTCTAGAGTGAGACTGGGGCTTACAACCCCTGGCTGTGACTCGGAGGGCTGTGCCTCGGCACACAGGGACTCGAGCAGATGGGAGCACACGCTACCTGCGCCCTACTCCCAGCACACATGACGCCCACGGCCTTGGGGTTGGCCCAAAGCTCAGGAGCTGCAAACATACTTTTTTAGAAAATGAAACATTGAAGAAAATGGGACTTCGGTTGCTAAAAAGAGAAAGAAAAGGAAGCGAGAGGAGAACCAAAATTGACACAGGTTTTTAATTAATTATTGTAATTAATGTCACAGTGGGTACAGCCTTGTCTGTTACTGATATGGAATCACGTCACACAGATGGGATCATTCTCATTTATAAATTTTTAAAAAGATTTATTTATTTATTTTTATTGGAAAGTCAGATTCACAGAGAGGAGACATAAGAGAAAGATCCTCCGTCCAATGCTCACTCTCCAAGCTGCAATGGCTGGAGCTGAGCTGATTCGAACTGCACCCACGCGGGTGCAGGGCCCTAAGGCCTTGGGCCGTCCTCTACTGCTCTCCCAGGCCACAAGCAGGGAGCTGGAAGCGAAATGGAACAGCCAGGACATGAACCAGTGGCCACATGGGATTCTGGTGCACGCAAGATGAGGACCCAGCCACTGGGCTACTGTGCCAGGCCCCTAAATGGTTTTTTAATGTCTTTTTTTTTCAACTCTAAGTACATTGGAAAGCATGCCTTTTAGACATCTTTCAGCAAGACATGTACTACCTGGATCTGTCACATGCCATCTATGGCGCTTTGTCCTCACAACAGCCCACTGCTGCAGAAACTGCCCCAAGCCATAGTAGCTGGGCTGGCCTCCCAGCGTCCCTCTTGCTCACAGCCCTGCACTCCCCGGCTTGAAGCTCGGCTCTTCATCTCACGTGGGAACAGAGTGGCCAGAAAACATCACACTTGCAAGCCACATGGGGTGGCTCCCAGAAGTAAGAAGTTTGGAAACTCTAGGCTGGTGCTCTAGTGATGTGGAGTGATAGGAGTGAACCCCTCACACCAACCTCAACAGAGACACAGGCTGCACCTGGCAACGCTGCCCTGCACGCCAGCTCTACCAGGCAACACTGACAAGAGGCAAGCAGGGAGCGTGCACATGCCCCACTGCCCGGGCACTGTCTGTGCCCTGTGAGCATAAGGCTGATATTATCTTTTAAAGTGTGAGGCTGGCACTGTAGTTTAGTGGGTAAACTGCCACTTACAATGCCAGCATTCTGTATGAGCTCCAGTTCAATTCCTGGCTGCTCCCATTCAGTCCAGCTCCCTGTTAACGGCTTAGGAAAGCAGAGGAGGATGGCCCAAGGGCCTGGGCCGTTACACCCATGTGGAAGAACCAGAAGAAGCTTCTGGCTCCTGGCTTCAGCCTGACCTAGCCCCACTATCACAGCCATTTGGGGAGTGAACCAGCAGATGGAGGACCTCTCTCCCCGCCTCTTTCTAATGCTGCCTTTCAAATACACAAATCTTTAAAAAAATTAAACTATAATCATCATGAAAAAGGTGCCATAATGCTAAAAACTTTGAAAATCATAGTATAGGTTTTATAGTGCAAAAAAAAGTCATCTAACATACCCTTTTCTTCTCTCGCCACATCTTTGGCAGCTGTTTGAGTGATCATACTGATCACACTCTGTGTATAAACGACCTGCAGAAGGCAGTGGAACACAGAGCTCAAAGGTGAATGCCGCGTTTACCCGGCATTCTTTATGTGCAACCAAGATTAAACCTATTCATAGAAAAACTTAGCACAGGGTCCGGCGCCGTGGCCTAGCGGCTAAAGTCCTCGCCTTGAAAGCCCCGGGATCCCATATGGGCGCCGGTTCTAATCCCGGCAGCTCACTTCCCATCCAGCTCCCTGCTTGTGGCCTGGGAAAGCAGTCGAGGACGGCCCAATGCATTGGGACCCTGCACCCGCGTGGGAGACCCGGAAGAGGTTTCTGGTTCCCGGCATCAGACCAGCACGCACCGGCCCGTTGCGGCTCACTTGGGGAGTGAATCATCAGACGGAAGATCTTCCTCTCTGTCTCTCCTTCTCTCTGTATATCTGACTTTGTAATAAAAATAAAATCTTTAAAAAAAAAAACTTAGCATAAATGAAACTCATATAATGGTGCTTAGTCATGATTATCATGTCCAACAAGTAAAAAGGGAAAAGGCAGACATTTTCAAACAACTGAAAATTATCCTTTCCAGTGAGCTAGGATTACTTTTCTTGCATGAATCAGCCTATATAGTATTGTTGTTTTGATGTAATCACAAAAGTCCCTGCTGGAAAACGTGTGTATTACCTCCGAATGCTTCACCATGGCTTCTAGACAGAACATCTCCACTGAGGCTGAAGGGACTTCGCCGAAGCTTTCAGCGTAAGGAAGGCCGTTCCCTCCGAAGCACCAAAGGCCACCCTGAAACCAAGACATTACAGAGTTCAGGGAAAAACAACAATTTCTCAACAGAAAAGTCCCCAGACTTTTTTTTTTTTAATCTCAAAACACTGTCGAAACTTAAAGGGAAGTGTAAAGAATTGAAGCACATGGAATTGCTCCCAGGAGAGTGATTTTTTCATTTTTTCACCTTTGAGCTTCTTCCCATTGTTTGACATCGTTTCCAGCGTCCTCCTGTCTCAAAGCCCGGCCCCACCCGTGCTTCCTCGCCGAGCAAGAAACCCCAGTGTCGCTCTTAGTGTTCTCCTATTCTCTCAAAAATCCAAAACTGGGTTATTTTTCTGATTATGCTAATAGAATACACTTAAAGTAAAATAATCAATACATTTTTAAAAAGATTTGTTTTATTTTTATTGGAAAGGTAGATATACAGAGAGGAAGAGAGACAGAGAAGAAGATCTTCCGTCCGTCCCATGGTTCACTCCCCAAGCAGCCACAACGACTGAAGCTGAGCCAATCTGGAGCCAGGAGCCAGGAACTCTTCCGGGTCTCCCACATGGGTGCAGAGTCCAAAGGCTTTGGGCCATCCTCGACTGCTTTCCCAGGCCACAAGTAGGGAGTTGGATGGGAAGTGGGGCAGCCGGGATTAGAACTGGTGCCCATATGGGATCCCAGTGCACACAAGGTGAGGACCTTAACCACTATGCTATCGTGCCAGGCCCAATAACCAATATTTTTAACAAAAGAAAGAAAAACACTGCTGGATGGATTAGACACCGACAATATGACATGTGAACTAATTCTTCCCAGGTTGGAATTCAAATTCATAAAAGAATAAAGAATAGTCAGATGAGTTGTGAAACAAAGAAGTGAAAACTATTCCGAATAGATATGAAAACATGTTGAGGGGAGAATGGAAACTTCTCAGCTTGGTTCAAGGGCTGCCGTCAACGACAGCACGCCACCCGCCGGCAGTGAGCAAACCAACAAAGGCGCAGAACAACCATACCACTTGTGCAAGCAACACTCATGCCACTCGCATTCCTCCTCTTGCCACGGCGACCTCCTGAGGGAACAAGCCTGACACTGGCCATACACACAGCATAGCCTGCTTGGAGGACAGCCCGGCAGCCACTGTCAGAGCAGCACCTTCCAATCCCACACTCAGGTGGAGGCACAGACGCCCACGCTCATCCACTGTGGATGGCCGATGACAACAGAAGGGCTGAAAGCCACTTCATCTCCATCAGGGGAGGGGGGCGCGCAACGCGTGCTATGCAGCTGAGGAGAGAGGTGTCTGGTTTAGTAGTTAAAACATGAGTTAAAGAGTCAGCATTGTGGCACAGTGGGCTAAGCTGCCACTGGCAACAATAGCACCCCTTACAGATACTGCTCTATATTTTGGCTGCTCCATTTCTGATCCAGCTCCCTGCCAACGTGCCTGAGAAAGTAGTGGAAGACAGCCCACATGGGAAACCTGGATGGAGTTCCTGGCTCCTGCCTTGGGCCTTGCCCAGCCCTGGCTGCTGCAGCCATTTAGGGAAGTGAATCAACAGATGAAATATTCCTCTCTGCCTCCCTTAACTCCACACTGTAAATCAATCAATCTTAAAAAAAAAAAAAAGCATGAGTTGAGATGCCCATATTCCACAGGAGTGGGTTTAACTGCCAGCTCCTGAGCCCGATTCCCACTAGCACAGACCTAGCACACGGCAGCAGATGGTGTGCTCCCAACATGGGAGACCCACACTGAGTGCCCAGTATCAGCCCAGCCATGTCCTATATACTGCAGGCACCTGGAGAGCGGAATGGCAAATGAGAGCTCTGTCTTTCCCTGGGCCTCTGCTTCTCAAACACTCAATGAAAATACTCGAGTTTTTCCATATACTGATGTGTACCAGTCTGTAAGTTGAGTCCTTAAGGGAGAGTGTGCGAGCAGGTGCTGAGTAGAGTCTACACAGGTTGTCATTTATGTGTGTGGGGGGGAGGGGCAGACAAAGGGACAGAGTGAGGCGTGGGAAGATGGGGGAGGGGGATATGGATTTCTGTCTCCTCCAAGCTTCACCTTGGAACCTGGACCCTAAATGCAGACTCTCAGACAGCTGTCTGGCTAACGAGGTAACTGCCAGGAAGTCTTTTCAAGCATCCGTACAGAAAGCCCAGCGTTTTCTCCAGGAAATACACTTAGGATGTAGAAGGTTCTAGAGTCAAGTTACAAGGTCCAGGGCTCCAAGTAATTTCTGGTCAGATTTTCTTCACGCCTTCTCCAACACAGTATTGCTCGAGGCTTGAAGATGCCCGGCTCTCAAAAGGCCCCCGCCGTCGGGACTTCTGAGGCCACCCTCTCTAGCACACAGGGAACGGCAGGAGGGACAGCCTTTCCCACATACACAACACCATGGTCTGGCATCTTCCCGTCACCTGAGCTCTCTCTCAATTTTTTTTTAAAGACCAAATATGCCTATTTGTTCTGTAATGTACATTCCAGAGCCACATTGTAAAAGATATAATAACTCAGAATCTTTGCCTTCTTTTCCATGCTATCAGTCAGTCAGCACTGAGAAGAATAGATTGAAACCTATTTTTAATTTTAATATTTAATATTGTTTAATATTTAATATTTTTGTTTTTAAAAAACAAAAAAAGCATAACCAGAGCAAACATATCTATAAAGATCTCAGAAATACCACATGCCAAATCTTATGAGTGCAAAAAACAAAACAAAACAAACAAACAAAAAACCCTCCAAATTCTTAAATAAATGTATAGGAATGTTGGAATGACAACATTAAAAAAGTAATGGGTAAGGCAGAAAAGTTTAAAGGTGCAACCAGGGATGTGGCAGGTGAACCACGGAGACAGAACAGAGGGGTGTAGCCCAGTCCCCGTGGTTGTGGCCACACAACTGTGTCTATAAATAGCCTTGACCGGCCAGCCTGACACTCTCTGATATAACACAGCCTTGCTGGCAGGAGGCTCTGCCCTGGCTTCTGTGTGCCCGATGGGAAGGGCACCTAAGAGAGTAAAGGGAAGGATAAGGAAGTGGGTAAGAAACCACTCAGAATGAGAGGCCTGTGGTTTCTCCGATGCAACTCAGACGGCACAAGGCAACACAAGGAAACAGCACACCCACAATGTACTTTAATCAAAACTTAAAATGCGTGTGGAACACTACTGAGAAATCGTAAAGATAAGTCACAAAGAGGGAAACTATGTGCTAACCATGTGTCTGAGAACACATGAAAAACTCAACAACTGACAGCAACCCATTTCAGATACACAAAACAGGGCCTAGGCTGTGGCATGGTGTGGTAGCTTAAGCCACCGCATGTGGTGCCAGCATTCCATATGAATGCTGGTTCAGTTCCGGTTGCTCCACTTCCAATCCAGCTCCCTGCTAACGTGTATACCCAACACCTGGCTTTATGACTTGGATCCTACCTTTACTAAGAAGTACCTCGGAAGAGCAGCTGATCCACATGCTAGGGCAGGAAGAACCTACAAGAGCAAGGGGTGGCTTCCTGTTGAAAACAAAGGCTTCCCCAGAGCCGGGCCACCTGACGCCTGAGAGGCCCAGATGGAGCGCCTGACCCCTGGCTTCAGCTCAGCCCAGTCCTGCTCATTGCAGCCATTTGGAGAGTGAACCAGCGGATGGGAAAACATCTCCCTGTCCCTCTGCCGTTCAAAGAAGTCAAACACATTTTTAAAAAATATGAAAAGCCTGCAGCTTCTGAGATGGGATTCAGGACTGCGGGTGCCAGGTGTGCCCCACTCTGTGGAGAGCAGGTTGAGGCCTCCAGGAAGCCCAGCCCTAGAAAGGGTTGGCTCTAGCATGACTGTCCACCAGCCCCCACACACACCAAAACAGCCTGTTCCTGCTCAGACTTGCAGGTGGCAGAAGGAGCTGCAAGGTGAGCTGGGAGAAATCACAACTCCAGAACCACACCTTAACAGAGGCACCTGCTTTTACTGTCTTACTTCTATGCAACGAGAACTCCAAACTAAGAAAGAAACACAGAGCTCTCTAAAAATGATACTCTCAAGCTATCCAGCAGAAGTGATACAAGTACTGCTCTGTAGAGATAAATTCACAAGCAGTTGAGCAAAAGTAAACTACCTAGGCAAACATTTGACCTAATGGTTAAACCCACATCCCAGCTGGATGCCTGGATTCAAGTCCTGACTCAGTTCCTGATTCCAGCTTCCTGCTAACATGCTTCCCAGGAAGCAAGCAATAGCTCAGGTCACTAGTTCCCGACCACCCACACGGTAGACCCAGATGAGCTCCTGGCTCCTGGCGTCAGTCAGTGCTAGCATCTGGCAGTGAACAAGCAGACTGTAGATCTGTCACTTACCTTTCAAATCAGCAATTCTTTCATTGAAAGAAAACAATCTGCTCAAAAATCAATGCCACCCCAAACACAGCGATACCCTACTACATTTAAAAAAATACAGAACTGTGAAAGAGGTTTTCAACTCATCAAGGAAATACATCAATGTGGAAAACAGGGTATCCCAGTAGAGATGATGATGCAGAGAGCAGACAGCTAAAGCAAGGTGGAGAAACGGATGCAAGACTCTTCCAAAGGGACACGCGCAGGGACCGTAAGTAGCTGGGCATGGGAGGCAGTGGCCAAGCAGAACCCGTAGTCTTGTGCTTAGTGACTGGGAGGAAGCTCTGTCGTTCACCGAGATGTGAGCCAGACTAAGGGAGCAAGAGCTCAGCCAGGGTTTGGGTTCCTTCCACACATTCAGAGAATTCAACACTCAAATACAGAGCTGCAGCTACAAGCAAGGCTGGGACAGCTCTTGCACATCCTGGCAGCTCAACAGTATTCTACATCCTGCAGACTACCTGCCGGGCATCCTTTCAGGTGCACTTGAAGAGGACCTGCTGGGAAACCACCGATGGTCTCTGAAGCAGAGGGAGAGCTCTTGTGGTGGCCCGCACCTCTCCTGCACACTCGGCGACAGTCTGACCCGGGAGGCAGAGGTTGTGGCTGAATGAGGAAGCAAACGAACCTTCTGAGCTGCCAGACTCTGGCTGCTCTCGCTCAGAGCCGAGGTGGTGAAGTACCGGATGCACTCATCCAGCTCCGTCTGAGGCAGAGAGGCCAGCAGCTGCCTGAGCTCCTCTTCGAGCGAAGAATCCTGCAGCAATGGACACACAAGGTCATCACATGGGAGCGTGGCCCACAGCACAGCAGCAGCACCCCATGGAATCACAGCAAAAGAAATACACACACACACACACACAAATTAGTGCTTTTAACCTTGAAAACAATCACCCCGCGAGGTCAGAGAACAGTATTGTCATGGAAAATTCTACACTTCTGCATCCACTGCTTCAGTCTGGAGTACCTACAGTAACTAGAAGCCTCGGTTTTCACTTCAGGCCGGCTTCCTGACACGTGCAGGCAAAGTGACTTACTCCACCCCTTCTGACCAGAACAACTGTTTTTTTTATATATATATACTGTTATTACTACTACATTTTTTTCTCACAATTTCTATCTCATATTTTCTCTCCTTTTTTTGTCCAAAGTTTATTGCTAATAGGGAGAAAGAGCATACCGGCCTGCCTATGTAGAAAATGAAACAAACAAAAAGGGGTTTTAGATCCTTGGCAGTGGTTCTACCAGGCATTATTCTGTGCCCCAGGGAACAGCGATGTCTGGAGATGCCTTTGGTTGTCACCACTGGGAACGTGACCTGTGCTGCCAACACCTGCAGGGCCCAGAAAGCCTCTTACCAAACTGTCAATTGTGCTGGGAAAACTCAATTCGCAGCAAATTTACAACAAGCAGCCAACTTACAGGAGTTCCTAGATCATGAAGTTACTCACTGCTCAGGGCCATAGGGATCTTTTATTAAACACTATTCAGGGCCATGCAAATTTACCAACCTACAAATCAGGCTGCTGTAGATTCACCAAGTTTTAAGTTCCACCTGCGGTTGCCTTGGCAGGCCCAGACCAAACAAGTTCCCCAGGCTTCCACAGCTGGCAGACCAGATGTTCTCCACCCCTGGGGTACACACACTCTCACGCCTTACTGCCCACACGGGGGTGGGAGGGACTGACGCTCCCCTGAGAAGCACGATTTCAGCTTGACATGCTCATTTCCACGCTGAGCCAATAACTGCTTCCTGCAAGCTGGCTTTGCACCCAGAGTAAAGATGACATATTAAAGTACTGCTCACTGTCTGGATTGCCTTATTTACTTACTTCCTTTAAGGATGGCAAAGGAGGTGGTGGGAGAAAAAAGCGAAGATCAGTCTCTTTGCTTCGTGCCAAACCGATAAGCGTCCTGGCATCACAGGCTTGGGCCACGATCCTGTACTGGTACTCTGGGGCGAAACGTGAGGGCAGCAAATCAGCTCACGCTCGTGCAGGACTCAAAAAGCAAACTCTTTGAAAATGTTCTCGTGTAAAATCGCCCAGCTATTTTTCAAAACTACACCTGTGTTGACAGCAAATTAAAGACCCAACCTTTCATAAGCCAGGGCTCCTCCGTGTCTATCCAGGGACCAGGGCCCGGACTAGCTTTGGGGAGCAATATGGAAGCACAAATGTAAAAACTGGTTAGCCACATGAGTTCTTCATTTTCTTAAAAAGATTGATTTATGTATTTGAAAGTCAGAAGTAGAGAGAGAAGGAGAGACAAAGAAAGAAATCTTCTATCTGCTGGCTCACTTCTAGAATGGTTGCGACAGCTGTGGCTAGGCCAGGCTGAAGCCAGGAGCCAGAGCTCCACCCAGGTCTCCCACATGCACAGCAGGGCCCCAAGCACTTGGCCCATCTTTCACTGCTTCCTGAGGCACGGCAGGGAACTGGATCAGAAGTGGAGAAGCCAGGACTCAGACCAGCTCCCATATGGCATGGTGGCATCACAGCTGGCTTAACCTCCTGAGCCACAATACCAGCCCAAAATTACATACTAGCACTTTAAAAAAGAGAGAGATTTATTACAGAGGCAGAGAAGAGGGGCCAATGCTGTGGTTAAGCTGATGCCCAAGGTGCCAGCAGCCCATCTGCTCACCAATTCAAGTGCCAGCTGCTCCATTTTCAATCCAGCTCTCTGCTAATGCGCCTGGAATAGTAGTGGAAAATGGCCCATGTGCTTGGGCCCTTGCACCCACATGAAGGAAGCTCCTGGCTCTTGGCTTCAGAGTGGTCCAGCTCCAGCCATTATGGCCATTTAAGGAATAAACCAGTGGATGGAAGAGCTCTCTCTCTCTCTCTGTAGCTGTGTTTTCAAGTAAATAAATACATCTTTAAAAAAAGGAACAAGTATTTTTAAAAGAAAGTTCAGAAAATGAGTTATAAAAATGAATTTTGATATTTTGTTGCATCAAAATAAATTAGTCTTTTAATTCTATTTTCCACAAACTTCTTTCAAAGAGATTTATTTATTTTTATTGGAAATTCTGATACATAGAGAAGGAGATATAGAAAGATTGTCCACCCACTGGTTCACTCCCTAAGTGGCCACAATGATAGAGCTAGGCCGATCCAAAGCCAGGAGCCGGGAGCCTCCTCCGTGTCTCCCAAGGTGTTGGGCCATCCTCGACTGCTTTTCCAGGTCACAAATTGGATGAGAAGTGGAACAGCTGCGATATGAACCAGCACCCCTATGGGATCCCAGAGCATGCAAGGCAAGGATTTAGTCACTAGGCTATCACACCAGGCCCTTCCACAAACTTCTTCAAGCACCCCTGTTTGTACACAGATAAAACTTGGCTCTGGCTGAAAAGTTATTCAGACACATAGGCCAACAGACAGACAATTAAACATGTCAGTTTTAGGGCTGTTCTCTGGCTGAGGTGTTTTCCTCATCCTTCCCCACTGGAACTGCTTCATAGATATTTGAAAATACTTCTTAAACATGAGTCTATATATCCAAATTATTTCCCTTACTGAATCTAATTCCCTTCTAATTTAGGTCAGAAATCAATAGCCAGGTTTGTGCACTGTGGCACAACAAGGTAAGCTGCCACTCGGCACATTTGCATCCTGTATCACAGAGGAAGTCCTGGCCACTCTGTGTCTCTAACCCAGTTTCCTGCTAATGTACCTGAAGGCAGCGGAGGAGACCCCAGGTACCTGGGCTCCTGCACCCATGTGGGAGACCGGGAAGAAGCCCCCAGCTTCTGGCTCCTGGCTCCCAGGTCCCGGGTCCTAGCTCTGGCCTGGGTTAGGCCCAGCTGTTAAGAGTATTTAGAGAGGAAATAAGCAAACAGATCTCTCTCTGTCTCTCTGCCTTTCAAATAAATATTAAGTCTTTAAAAAGAGAGGAAAGAGTGGGGAAGGAAGGAAATAAACAAGGAAGGAAGAAAGAAAGGAGAGAGAGAGAAAGAGAAAAGAAAGAGGAAGGGCGGGAGGAAGGGAGGGCGCGAGGGGGAAGGGCAGGAGGGCGGGCGAGCCAGAGGCGGCCCTGGCCGGCCCGTACCTTGCCAGTGGTGGGCCTCGGACAGCTCCTGCACAGCCTCCAGGCGCGCAGCCTTGTCATCCAGCCTGCTCTTCCGCAGCAGCAGCCACACAGCACACTCATGGTCTTCCACATCCACTGTGCTAAACGGTTCTTGGCAAATAGAAAAGCCAAGAATCCAGCTGAGGTGAGCAGGCGCGACAGCATGCTCTGTCTCACTTCCGAGATGGGCACTGCCAAGCATGTGGAACTTCCACGGGAGGGTCCGTTCACACACGGGCACTGCTCTCAGGTCAGCCCTAACGCCTGGCTATGATTAGCAGACTTTACCCACAATGCCATCACCATTCCTAAGACCACTAACCAACACCTACCAAAGTCATCCAGCCTCACTCCATTTCCAAATTTCCTTCAAAACATCTTTCATGTTGAAATGTCTTTAGTCTCTTGTAATTCTAACACATTTTTCTACATTTTCTCCTTCCGATGACAATGTTTCAAGACACTAGGTTAGATCATCCGTAAACTTGCCTGTGAAATTCACTTTTTTTACATAATATTTTCATTATGAAAAAGCATGAGAGAGGTATTTCCTAACAAATTTGAACTTCTGAACACACAAGAACAGGGTTTACTGAATCTCAGCATTTACTTAGCTCTCTCACAGTAATACATCCAGAAAGATGAAAAGGATGAAACAGCCAGAGGTGTAGACCCTGGAAGTCAAACCAAGCCTAAAAGTATGATCAATAGAACGTTACTCAATTGGTCATAACTAGAAAAATGTTATTATAGGAGATTTTTTTAAAAAATAATTTCAGGTTGATCATTCAAATGGATTTCAGAGCACTCGAGGTTTCCAAGTTATTTTGCTCCATGTTTTAGATATTCAGCACTTACCAGCAAATGGATTCCGGAAGATCTTGGCTGATACTGCCAAAACTTTTCTCACTGCTTTGTGAAGTTCTTTTCTGGCCTGGTAGAAAAATCCTAAAATAATTGCAAACTTAAATAAACTCTAGATCATACTCTTAATGTTATACTTTAATACTTCAAAGAGAAAGGTGTAAACCATAAGACTTTATTTTGCTTCACAAAAAACTTACAAGATAGAATCTCTGGCCTTTTATTATCACTATTAAGATATTAAGGTAACTAAACCATTTGGGAACTCCAAGCTCCAGATTTCAAAACAGCATTGCTTCTCCAAGTATGGAAAAAGTAAAAACAGAACAGTAACACTAACGTATGCTATCAAAAACCTCTTACCCCTAAGAGAGGATAAGAGGAACCCCAGGAAAATGTCCCTTACAGTCAGCCCATCTTGAACCAACCAGGAAGATACCTTCCCAAGCAGATAAAGCCTGACCACATTAAAGCAAGCTCTAGCAATTATCTATGTAACCAGAATCGCAACTCAACATGCAAGTTCACAGAAACCCAGGAAGGTGATAATAACAACCTCCAGTGTCAGGGCAGCGTGGTGACTGACAGCCCACAGCGAGGGCAGCAGTGGGGCCTACCGCTCTACAGGCAGGCAGTGCTAACAGGCACAGGTTGGCCTGCAGTGCAGGGGCCAGAGATGTGACTCACAGGCAACCCAAACCAGGAAACACTCACCGACTCCCTCAGCATCTGCGAACGAGGACCAAGGTGCCGCCAGGTGGAATGTGCTAAGTAGCAATGGCAGGCTTTCTAGCCTTTGTAGCAGTTAACAGGATGCTGGGTCCCTCTCATGAGTCTGCTTTGCATGACTAAATCCTCTTAAACAGAAACACCCCTGAGCTAAATGACACTCCGGTGTCTGCACCCACCAAGCCGACAGTCAGGGTCTGGACCGACGGACATAGTAAGGTGAGAATTTCAGGTTTAGGCCACAGTAGCCTGCTGGTTTTCAATTACTTCTAGAAGACATGGGTTAAGTAGGAAACCTAAAATGCGGTCTTCAACAATTCTTTCGACTTGGTTTTCCTTAGGCTCGGTGATTCATAAGAGTAGGCTGAAGCCATCTTATTAACAGTTTTAAATGGACACACTTTAGAATTTTTTCACAAAGGTGGGGATACCTTAAAGAACTCACCAAGGTTCTCTCTTTTATCTAAAGAGACTCCATGCAGATAAATGTAAGACTTCATCTTTTCTCTCTCTACCACTTGTGTGTCTAATGTCAATGATTTCTTCAAGGCCAGAACTTCATAGGTGAGAAACAAAGAGCCGCTTAAAGAGAAACAAAAGTCACCATCAGCACGGGATCTGAACCCAGCCAGAGCCAATCTCCTCCGAGCTTCTTGGAGAAACAGAGTGTGTGCAGTGACGTGCAGACACACAGCCCTCCTTAGTGGCAGACCAGGCAAGCGCGAGAAGCCTGGCAGGAGGCCGCCAGCCCACGGGGCATCCCTCCCCAGCTCAGTCCCCCCCATCTCCTCTCAATAGGTAATTACTATTCTGATCTTTATAATAATAATTTTGTTTTTTTTTTTACAACTTTATCAACTACACACATGCATTATGAAGTAACAGAGCTTGGTTTTGCCTGATTCTGAATTTTGTATGAAGATACACTATATTTTCCTTCGCTCAGCCTCGTCTTTGTGATTCATTCAAGTCACTGCATGTAAACACAGCTCCTGCACTGTAACTGCACACAGCCTGTGTTTTACCCACTGCATAGAGACCCCAACACGTGTATCCCCCTCCAGCACAGACATTTAAGACAGCGCAGGTCTGAGTCTATCCCAACACTGCTGTTACACAGCTTACCCGTTCACACCGTGCACATGCCCAGATGGGGACCAACATACTTCCATCCCACTTCAGTCTTACCAGATAATGCCAAATTTTTGCTCCAAGATTGGCCAGTTCCTACTTTTATCACCAGCATGCTAAAGTGTCTGCTTTAGCAAGGTCAAATTTTTACCTAAGGTCAAATTTGAAACATGCCTACCCGCAAATGGGAAAACAATCTTTTCTTTCTAATTAGACTGACCTCCATGCTCCCTACATCCAGACAGAGATGCTGTGCTTCTCCTGGACTCGGCACTTGGCAACGTCAGCTGTCCTGTGCCCTCTCTGACCCGGGGTTTCCACCCAGATGCAAAAGAGTGAGTCAGAAAGGCCAGAGCCCGGCTGGCCCCCAAACAACCTGCATCTAAAAGCTGCTTTTGTGTTTATCCTAGTTAAAAAAAAGTACTGGCAAATACAGTTGCATAGTATCAGGCAATCATTGAACATCTATCCAACCCCCACACAACCCCATCCCCTCTTCCAGGAACGGGCAGCCCCTGCACCTGCCGAGCACACGACTCCCACACTCCTGGTACGGCTTGTCTCAGTCAGCCGCCATCTCCTTCCAGGATAGCTTCATGGCGATCTGAGAATCCCCCAAAATAACTGTGACTACAGCTGCTTCTGACTTCTTCACCCACTCCACAGCTTGGCACGCGAGGTCATGTAAAGGCGCACTGTGCCCTTGCGACAGGGCCAGGTGCCCAGAGTCCTCCCTCATGCTCAGACCCAGGAAAGATCAAGAGCTGACGGCCATCGTCTGTCCTCTCCACTGCCCTAAAGCGCCCTCTGGCACTTCAAACTTAAGCAGAAGAAGACTTCACAGCTGACACTTACCCTAAGATAAGTGATCCAGTAAACTTGATCAGATTTCCTTCAAAGAGAAAGGAGAAAAGCCAATGTGATCATTTGCATTTTTACAAGTCTGGCAGGAAATGGGTAATGGTGTCGGCCTTTAGCTACTTCACACACAACAGGGTAAGAAGCGACTGCATCTTCCTTTTCATAAAATCAGGTGCTGCCCGCATGTGCTCTATCCCCAGACACAGCAACTCAGGCAGGAAGCACTGGACCCAAAAACATTACCTGCACTGCCAGCGTGGCATTCCCATCTCCCCACCCCCCACCAAATCTCCAGAGACCCTGGACCCTGGTCCGCTTCTGGAAGTGCCAGGACTTGAGAACATCCAGGGAGTAGTATGTCTGGAAGCTCACATCCCTTCTCAGTTCTTTTAGTTAAGAATCAACTGAAGATGGACTGGTGAAATATCTCACGTTGCTAAAATCTTCCACCTTGCAGTGCCAGCATTCCAGACGGACACTGGTTCGAGTCTGGACTGCTCCACCTCCTATATCCTGGGAAATCAGTGAAGGATGGTCCAAAGCCTCGGGATGCTGCAACTACATGGGAGACCTGGAGAAGTTCCTGGATTCTGAATCCTTGCTTCGGATCAGCTCAGTTCTGGCCACTGGGGAGTGTTCCAGTGGATGGAAGATCTTTCTGTCTCCCCTTCTCTCTGCAAATCTGCCTTTCCAATAAAAATAAATAAAATCTTTAGAATTAACTGAATAAAGGAATGGGGAGAGGGTGGTGTCTTCCCGTCACTGCTGACACTAAACTATGGGCTGTTGGGTCAAGTGGCCACTCCCAGAGAAATTGGTGGTGGTTGGTGGTGGTGCAGCACCACGGGCAGGCAGGCCCATTTAAAATACAGGTCACAAGCCTGTTCACCAATTTTTCTTTGGAATTTGGAAAACATTTTTTGTTATTTTTTTTTAACTGCAAAGTCAGTTATACAGAGAGGAGGAAAGACAGAGAGGAAGATCTTCCATCCGATGATTCACTCCCCAAGTGAGCCGCAACGGCCAGTGCTGTGCCGATCTGAAGCCAGGAGTCAGGAACTTCTTTCTGAGTCTCCCCCACGGGTGCAGGATCCCAAGGCTTGGGACCATCCAGGCCACAAGCAGGGAGCTGGATGGGAAGTGGAGCTGCCGGGATTAGAACCGGCACCCATATGGGATTCCGGTGCATTCAAGGTGAGGACTTTAGCCGCTAGGACACCGCACCGGGCCCTGGAAAACATTTTTTATATTAAAATCAGTAATAATCACCTTCTGGCAGAGTGGTAACTGCCTATCCAGCCTGATTACCTGAAGTCGGCTTGCTCCCCAGCAGCCCCCCGGGGCATCTTCGGAAGTATCTGGGGCACGGAAGGCACACAGCCTGCTCCCCTAACATGAGGTAAACCCATCGCTCATGAATTTGCTCTGCTAGTGCTATGAGAAAAGCTCCCTTCTCTGTCCCTACTTCTCCTTTTGTCTTTAGAACACAGAATCGGAATTTTCTGGATGAGAAGGATTTATCCTAAAAGCAGATCGGTCTTCAAAATGACGAGGAAACTCCATGGGAGCAGGGAGTCCATCAGTCAACACTGCCCTCTGTACCCCCCAGAACAGAACCTGGCACGTGGTAGAGGCTCAGCAGCTAAATCCTCGCCTTACACATGTCAGCATCCCATATGAGCATTGGTTCATGTCCTGGCTGCTCCACTTCCATCCATCTTCCTATTTGTCGCCTGGAAAAGCAGTAGAGGTTGGCCCAAAATCTTGGGATCCTGTACTTGTATGAGAGACCCAGAAGAAGGTCCTGGCTCCTGGCTTCAGATCAGCTCAGCTCCGGCTATTACAGCCATTTGGGGAGCAAACCAGATGATGGAAGATCTTTCTCTCTGTATCTCCTTCTCTCTGTAAGTTTGCTTTTCCAATAAAAATAAATCTTTAAAAAAATTTCTATTTATTAGAGCCAGCATGCTCAACAGATTAATCCCCCACCTGCAAGTGCAAGCATCCCGTGGGATCCCCGCTTGGAGTCTCAGTTGTTCCACTTCCAATCCTGCAAAGTTGGTCTAAGTCCTTGGGCCCTGCACCCACGTGGGAGACGTGGGAGGGGCTTCAGGCTCTGAGCTGCGAACCTGCACATCTCCAGCCACTATGGTCTCTGTTTCTGTCCTATAAATCTGTCTTTTGAATAACAGAAATAATAATAAAGGAATCCTTAAAAAACAAATAAAAGAAATAACAATGCTCGGGGAAATAGACAGTTTCATTCTTCCATTCCACAAATGCCATTTTTTAATTTTATTTTTATTTTTAAGACTTTGGGCCATCCTCAACTGCCCTCCCATGCCACAACCAGGAAGCTGGATGGGAAGTGGGGCCGCCAGGACAAGAACCGGTTCCCATATGGGATCCTGGCATGTGCAAGGTGAGGACCTTAGCCACTAGGCTATTGCACCGGGCCCAGACAAATGCCATTTGATCACCTACTACACACCACATATAATAATTAGGACCTAACAGTATAAAAGGTATTGTCCTGTCAAGTTGTGCAGCCTTGAAGAGGAAGTTGAACTCTCTGGAATGACAAGTGGCATGTGGAGCCTGGCCCAAGGCATCAGGGGAAGCTTGCTAAGAGGAGGCCAGGCCGCAGTGTGCAGAGCAGATCACAGCAGGTGCCAGCCCCGACAGCACCAGGACAACCTCCCTCCCCCTCGCCCACCGCAGTCCTAGAGCCCAGCACTGTGCCTGGTTTCACAAAAGCTTATGCAAAATCTGTTGAGGGAGGAGGCAGTACTATGTCAGCTTAGAAGGAAGACGGAGGTCTAAGAATACAGAACATGGATGGGCCTGGGCCTGCACAGCTGATGTGTAAACAAATCGGAGCCTTTTCGGGGGCTGAGTGAGTTTTGTGGGTTACTGTGGAGCCAGCCGGCATCCTGTCACGCTCCCGTAAGGAACTGCACTCACGGATCTCTGTCCAGCGCGTGGGAATGCGGAGCGAGGCGGTGGAGCTGGCGACGCTTCGGCAGCAGACGGCGCAGTAGGCAGCCAGGGCCATTCTGTGGAGGGGAAGAAGCACTCAGACTGAGCATCTCACTAAACATCAGCACTCTAAGAATGTGCTGCCATCACTGTGTGGCCCACAGAGGCAGGCCTTACAGCAGCAGAAAAACCTCTCCAATTTAAAACAAAAGCATGCCTTCCTTAAAGGAAGAAAGGATGTGTGTGTGGTCAAGGTGCCAGTTAAGACACCCACAGCTCACGTCAGAGGACCCATGTCCGATCCCCAGCTCCCGCCTCGGCCCACGTCGGAGGACCCAGGCCCAATCCCCAGCTCTGGCTGCCAATCCCAGCTTCCTGCTAACACAGACCCCGGAAGACAGTAGTGATGGCTCAAGCGGCTGGGTTTCTGCCACCCGTGGCAGATCTAGACTGAGGCCCAAGTCCCAGCTGGGCCCCCCAAACACTGCAGGCATCTAGGCGTGAGCCAGGGGATGGGGTAAGTGCTCTGTCTCTCAATGAATAATTTTTAAAAACCTGAAAGTAGATTTATTAGAATGACATTTTGCTTGTACTTTGATTATTCTTCAAACTGTACCCAATTCTGAAGCAATGAGGATATAGGAAAATACAGATTATTAACCAGAATATGATGACATTTAAAGATTAAATGCCTCTTGAAAAAAAAAACACATGCAGGGGCTGCTATTACAGATAAAGCCGCTGCCTGCAACGCTGGTTCCCGCAAGGGCCCCAGTTTGTGTGTGGGCTGCTCCAGCTCCAATCCAGCTTTCTGCTTCATGGCCTGGGCAGCGCAGCAGAAGGTGGTCCAGGGGTCTCTGGCACTCATGTAGGAGACCTGGATGAAGCTCCTGGCTCCCGGTCCGGCTTGAGCCAGACCTTGCCACTGCAGCCATCTGAGGAGTGAACCAGCGGACAGGAGCGCTCTCCCTCACTCTGTAAACCTGTCAAACACACGCAGACATAAACATTTACATCCACATCTATGTATGTTTATCTCTGGTGACTGAAGGTCCCATAGGAACAAACAGCTCTAAATGAAAGATGCACGTAGGACCAGCAGAGGTCCTCCGCCTTCGCCAGCTGCTTCAGGATGGCACCCAGCACTGCTCAGTCTCTGCAACCTCATTATGAACTGCTGGCCAACTCGGTCCCCAGCTGAGGCTGATCTGAAGGATGGGATCACATCTAGAACAACTCGGTATTCTAGAATCCTGTTAGAGTCCTGTGACACTTGCGGTCACGGAATTGTTACAAAGCAATACAGGGGACCAGGAGGATCCCAGGTAAGAAATGATTCCTTGGTTTGGGATATTAGACCAGTAGAAAAACAAAATAAAAACTCCAGCAGCTTTCTAGAGGTTAGGAATGGGAATTACTTGCTATACATGAATAAAAAATGCTCGTTAGAAATAACACACACACCAAAAGAGGGTTTCACTTGTTTAATTCTGATTCTATAACAAAGATGGGTGACTAAGCCAACTAGCTGAAACAACAGGTAAACATGTAAAGGTAACTGTTGCTTTTTTTAAAATAAAGATTTATTTATTTTTATTGCAAAATCAGATGTACAAAGAGGAAGAGAGACAGATAGGAAGATCTTCCATCTGATGAGTCACTCCCCAAGTGACCGCAATGACCGGTGCTGTGCCCATCCAGAGCCAGGAGCCAGGAGCTTCCTCCAGGTCTCCCACATGCATGCAGGAACCCAAGGCTTTGAGCCGTCCTCGGCTGCTTTCCTAGGCCACAAGCAGGGAGCTGGATGGGAAACAGGGCTAACGGGATTAGAACCAGTGCCAATATGCGTTCAAGGCGAGGACTTTAGCTGCTAAGCCACATCCCCAGGGTCCAAGGTCACGGTTTCAAAGGTCATTGTTATTTCTTTTCTCTTTGATCTAATGGGCTGATTACTACCACTTTTCTATAAGAAGCAGATAACGATAGAAATGGGTCAGCATTGTAGCTTAGCCCATTAAGCTGACACCTATAATGATGGCATCCTTTATAGGCTATGGTCTGAGTGCCAGCTGCTCGCCTACTAACACAGAAGACGGCCAGTGCTTGGGCCCCAACAGCCACATGGGAAACCCAGCTGAAGCTCATTCCTCTGGCCTGGCCTGGCCCTGGCCACTGTGGATGTCTGACCAAGCGAATCGGTAATTGATAGATAGAAGATCTCTGTATCTCTCCCTTCTGTAACAGTCTTTCAGATCAATAATCTTTCTAAAACAAATTAATATTTCTTTAAGAAACGATAAACACACTGTAATAAAGTAGATCTTCATAAAAACATGGCAGAGTTAATGTTCAGATTTGCATTTTAGCTTTCGCTTCTTGAAAACTGTGCTAGAATTGTAGGGCAAAAATGTGGGCTGCTTCTCCGACCTTGACCCCCTACCAGAGAAGGTCAATGGTGAAGCACAGAGCTAGTCCTCAGGGTAGGGCTTATTAATAAGCTCTTTCCTGAGCTTATTAAACGAACCTCCTCCCTCAGTTGTCCTCGCCCATGGCCTGGGTAGAATTCTGAGCACACCCTTCGCCCACTCCCCATCCTCTTTCCTCGCCCACACCACAGGCCTCAGCAAGAACCCCTCATTCTGAATTCGCTCTCAGTTGCCCCAAGCATAGAGGCCTGGCTCTTCCCAGGGTGTGCAGTCACACCACTGGCCTCGATTGCTCAGTGCAGCCCACCCAGTGCCCACTGCTGCCTCCCCAACACACCGGTCCTTTCTCTACTCTCCCATACCCCTCACCCGAAAGGCAAGTCCTCTGCTCCAAGTGGACAAGAGGTGACCGGGGTCGCCTCTCTTTGCCCCCAGACCGCTTCTACAATCCATGTATACACAGGCCTCTGACCGCCACCTACAGCCCCCTACAGATCATCCTGCACCCAATTTTACTCGAGACAGGAACTCTATGAATCCCTCACCCCTCCCCCATACCTACAGTCAGAGCCCAAACAGAAACTAAAACACAAAATTACAAATACCTACGAACTAATGGGAAAGTTATTTAAAATGGGAAACCACTTTTAGTTACCAGCGTATCAGAAATACAGTATGAGATCTTTTGGGATCTCATAACCAGGAACACCAGCCTCCCCCTCTCCAAACCCAAGCAGCTGACTAGGCTCTGGAGTCTTCAAGCCAGCACTAGATGGGTTAGGGTGGGACCTTGGAAGGGGCAGCTGGTAGGAGGCGTTAGGTGACTGGGGCTGCGCCCTGAGAGGGTAGCTCTCCCAAGAAGGAGATGTGCCTGCAGTTCAAGTTGGGTCTAGCTTCTCTCTCCCTGTGGTCATTCCTCTGCACCTCTCACATTGGGGTTCCACGCCAGCGGAGACCATGGGGTCACCTGACAGACAATTACAGCCTCCAACCCATGAGCCGAACTAACCTTTTTCTCCACGGAAAGCTCCTCTCAGGTACTGGAATGTCACAAACAGCTGGCAACTGCACTCATGTACAAAAGCTTCGGGTTAAAGCCAACCTTCCCTCTAGACCTTGAACATGACCACGGCTGGTAATCCCCACCCCTAGAAAGAGAAGGACCAGAGGCCCCAGCTGCCAACTACACAGGAAGGCCTCTACATGGGCTGCCCCGGCCAGACTCCAAACAGGCCTCGGCCTGCTCCCTTTTCAGCTGTGAGCAAAAGGTCTTGTCCCTTCCTGCAAGCCAAAGGCAGACGGTCTACATCTCATCGCCTTGCTCCCAGGGTCCCTGACTTACCAGTACTCTCTGCTCTCCTTAATCCCCTCTGCTCTTTCTAGGGGAGAAATGCTGGTTGTCCACTGTCTTCCCATCAAAAGCAAAAACAACCAAAATACCCTGAAAACTACCCCCCTTAGTCCAACAGTCCTTCTAGCACCCAGCTTCACCTTCCCCGCACAGGAGCCCCGAGCGTCTCGCCCGAGGTAACACACACCTCAGGCCACTCTGGGTGTCTTTGCCCTCACCTGTCCACCTTATAGCCTTGGCCTCCCCACTCTGACATATTCTGGACGGACACTCCGCCTCTCATGGCTGAACACTCTGTACACTCCTTCCCATTATTCATTCAAACACTGCAAAGCAACTATTACTATCTGGGGAAGTGAATCTTCCTCTTTCAAACAAAGAGTTTTTTAAAATGCTATATAAATTAAGAACAATATCATTATATTCCCAAATGAGAAAGCGCTGTAAACCCCATCTGAGGGCCAGCCTTGTGTCCTGGCAGTTTGAGCTGCCTCCTGTGGCACTGATGACTCACACTAGAGTGCCAGGCGGAATGTGTCGCAAACACCGAGCCCGGTTGCTAGAACCAACGCCACGAGTTGAGAGAATGGATACTTGCAATCAAGCGTTTATTCAAGCGAGCACACACCAAACTGGATGGGGGAAGCCAGCAAGAGCGCCCTTGACTTCGGTCTTGCGGAAGTCTGCTGGGCCTTGGTTCTGGCCTAGTGGGAACCTGCTGGGCCTTTGGCTCCGGTCTAGTGGGAGCCTACTGGCTTTGATGGAAGCCCGAGAGGTTTGGCTCCGGTCTAGTGGGAGCCTGCTGGCTTCAGCGACTGGGAGCAAGGCATGGCTTTTTATACAATTCAGTGGGTCAAGCAAGCAGTCGTTACAACGTTTTGATTGCTTATTACATGTTATCTATCAATAACACTTGCTTTCTCTTAGTTCTGAGAAACATGGTTTTTTACATATTTATCAAGACACATTTTCTTCTTCTTTTATCATTTTTACATAACTTGTTTTTTATGACATGCTTACGTACGTTAGAGCTTCTTAACAGGAATGATGAGAGAGGGCTTAGTACATTGGAGTTTCTTGACAGGAGTGATAGAAGAGGTGGCCCCATTTCACCAGTAGTTTAGGAAGATGGAGTCACCTCTGTTCAAAAGCTCCAACATACATACTATATCCATTATTAAATCACAGCATAATTTACATAAAAGGTCTATTATTATAGCTATTTCTGGGTCATCAATCCCAGACAAAAGTGTACTAATATTAAGGATATAATTAAGATTATTGATAATATTACTACCCATAATTTCCATAGATTCATTTTTATCTATACCCATATTATTGATGGAGCAGTCTAGATGCAGATGGGAGTAATAAACACTTATAAACAGACTGTTCCTATCAAAGTGCTACTCTGCTTCCAGCCTGGCTTCCGGCCAACGCCCAGGGACAGCACAGGAGACAGCCCACAGGCCTGGGTGCCCACCACCAGGTGGGAGACCTCCATGCAGCACCAGGCTCTCAGCTTGAGTCTGACACAGCCACGCCTGCTGCAGCCATGTGGGATATGAACCAGCAGATAAAGAAATCTCTTTCTCATCTCTGTCACTGTTTCAAGGAAATCAGCCCTAAAATAATAATAAATAAATAAAATCCTGAAAAGACTCAGTTCCTAGGAGTTCTAAAAAATCTTGTCTCATCTCTCTGCATAGGTATTTTATCTAATATATTAATTCCATTGTATTTTGAATTATCCCAAAGGAGGATACTTTTTAAAAATAATTTTGTGGTTTTCAAAACAATTTTTTTTAATTTGGAAGCAGATTTACAGAGAAAAAGAGAGGGAGAGAGACAGAAGATTATTCATCTGCTGGCTCACTCCCCAAATGGCAGCAACAGCCGGGACTGGGCTAGGCCAAAGCCAGAGGCCTGGAACTGCAACCATCTCCCTGGCAACATGAGCAGAGTGTTAGAAGCAGAGCAGCTGGGACTCAAACTGCCACTGCACTATGGGATGTGTGTGACAGGCAGCAGTTTAACCTGCTACCATGCCAGTCCCAGGGGTCTGATCTTGGTAACTTCTCTCTTTCATCCATGTTCTTGCACGGCTACCCATCCTCAACGGCAGCTTAAAACATCCTTCCTAGGCAGAAGGAAAACCTCGGGGGATGAATGGCGGTGATGGTGGCTGAGCCTGCACGCCACTGAACCAAACGACACTATAATCACACATCTAAAAATGAGTATAACGGCATGTGTCAAGCTTAACTCACAACAAAAAATATGAAAAGTTTCTGAGCGACAATGCAGTCTCTTTCTTCTGCTAGGTATCCTGCAGGCATCTCTTTCACATTCAGATTTTTAATCCAGCTCGACAGGGCAATTGCGGGGCATTAAGGAGGAACGTGCCGGAGGCCAGCTCCAGCCAAGCTCAGAGCTCGAGAAGGGTGCGTGGAGTCGGCAATAAGGAAAGACACGGACACTGTCACTTGTTGCCCTCTTGCTACAGTTCAGGAAGAAGCTGTCCTTTTTATTTATCTAGACACATCACAAGCCTCTGCACAAATGTTTGATTTTACTATCTTTACCTTCAGAACTAAGCCAGCATGCACAGATGTTCAATTAATTAATTTTTACTTCATTTACGTCAACCAGGTGCTGTTAAAGATAATTCTGTAAGTTACTATAATCAGTTTCTTCAAAGCAAACCATTATTCATTCTTCAATAGTAGCCATTAGGCGACAGCTAGGACTCCAAGGCCAAGGCACAGGTGGTCACCTACTAATTAGTAATACATTCCCACTACATTTCTATTTCCACCACTCATCTATCACTTAATGGGAGAAATACATCAAAAGGGAAAAAGCATAAAGATCTAAGACAAAAAGTTTCAAGCATTAAATCCCCCTACAACTGCAGGCTCTACAACCTCATAAACAAACAATAATCCAAAGTATATCTCTGTGATGGTTGATAGAATCGCCCTATATTTCTTCTAGTTAAAAAAACTATGAAAGCAGCTAAAACAGCTACATTTTCTATGCTCTAAAGAGTTGCAAGGACAGGCTAACCTTTAAGGTCACAGTAACTATCTTTTTTGCCATAGCAGTTTCTGCTCATACTCCCTTCACTTCCATTAATTTGTAAAATTCTTGTCAAGCCATTTCTCAGAAGGAATGCTACATGTCTAGTCCAGATTCCAGGGCAATAGGTATGCACAAAATAAAGTGTCCAGAAACGGCTTGGGCTTAATTGTACTCCTGTGAGCAGTTAAAGGCCCACTCACCAGAACATTATCAAGAACATTAACTCCCAAGTTCACGTTGGTTGCAAAAGCCATCTTATAACGACAAACAACAATGCCTCAATAGATTACAGAATTTTTAGTGGGGTGCTTGAGTGTCCATGCAAAAAGGGGGTGAGACTGTGTCCAGATGGTCAGAGAGACATCCACTGAGCCCTGCCAACCAGCTGGAAGCTCCCCCGGGCCCTGCCAAGCAGGGGAGCTGTTCTCTTCACACCTTTGTGCCATCCACACCTACTGCACGACCCCCAGCAGGAATGTGATTTTCCTTAATTCCACGGGAGTGCCAAGACCCAGCCCCTCCACTGAGGAGGTTATGCTTTCCGCCTGCTCTGCTAGAACACTCGGTCCTGTCCTGAGCCCCCACACGCACACACACGTCCTTCTGGCTCTTTCTCCTGCCCCAAGAAACTGCTTTTCTACCCCCAGCCAACACTGCAGTCTTAAGGGTTTCAAAGCTTGGAAAGCCAGCCAGAAAGAACTTCAGCTTCCTTCTTCCTCTAAATCGACCCAGCTATTCTTGGTTTTTGCCTTTTCATGCAAATTTGACATTTCACGTTTCAGGAAAATCCAATATGGTGATTTTAACTAGCATGGCACTGAAGTTGCACCCTAGAGATAACCTACTACCTTTTGACACTGTGCCTTCCCACACCTGAATACCACGTATTTCTCCATCACGCAAGTCTCCCACGTGTTGCAGTCATGCATCATTTTCTCCTTACAGGACTACACAGCTTTGGTCTGATCTACTTCCAGACACCTCACAGTTGCACAAGTTGCTATGACTAATATCCCTTATCTATACTAAAACTCTCAGCAGGTGGCTGCTGTAATTTTAAAAAAACATTTATTTATTTTCGTTGCAAAGTCAGATATACAAAGAAGAGGGGAGACAGAGAGGAAGATCTTTCATCCACCGGGTTACTCCCCAAGTGGACGCAAGGGCCAAAGCTGAGCCAATCCGAAGCCAGGAGCCAGGAATTCTTGCGGGTCTCCCACGTGGGTGCAGGGTCCCAAAGCTTTGGGAAAACATCCTGGACTGCTTTCCCAGGCCACAAGCAGGGAGCTGGATGGGAGGCGGGGCTGCCGGGATTAGAACTGGTGCCCACATGGAATCCTGGTGCGTGCAAGGAGAGGATTTAAGCCGCTAGGCTACCACGCCGGGCCCTGGTGTGAGTTTTTTATTCAAAGTCTTCCTATGGCTAATTGTAAACACTCTCCAAAACACCCCCTTCCAGCCATTATCACACAGCACATAGTCCCTTCCTGCCACTATCATGGATTCTAGTCTCTCTCCGCCTCCACAGACATTAGTCACTCCTTCACCTATTATACCCCAGAAGTGCGGATGACGGTCTGGCACACAGCAGGTGCACAAGAGTATGCTGAACAAGCAGGTGGGGATGTTTAAAACCGGATGCCTGGGATAGAAACGCCAGGAGAAAATCGGGTTTTCCAGTGAGGGGGTTAACGAAAACCAGTTCGCTCTGAGCAGTGGAGCTGAGATTACTCAGGCATCAGCCCAGCGCCTGGAAGGCAGAACACTGTCCAGGGCAGAAGCAATGGGGGCTCTGAGGGGGCAGTGAGCAGGGCAGCGGGACGCCTCCTAAGAGACCGAGTGAATGCAGGTAGAAAGATCATCCACTTCCCCCGGACAAGCGCAATGTAAATATCTCAGGCGCTGAGGGGAAAAAATAAAAACACCCATCTCACCAGGTGACAGCACTGAGCGCGCGACCCGTCAGACCACAGCGGCAGAGGCCGCCGGAGCGGAGGTCCGAAGGCACTTCCCGCCGGGAGTGACCGGCAGGGGCTTCGTCCCCCGCCCCGCTCCCCGGGCCTGGACCACCGCCCTCCCAGGCCTACCTGGCGGCCTGCGGACACCGCCCGCCCCGGACGCTCGCGGGGAACCGCGCAGCCGGCGGAGCGCCCGTCGCCTCCGGCAGGCCACGTGATCCGGCCCCGCCCCCGACGCCCGCGGAGCCACACCCCCGCGGCCCGCCTCCCGCTGGCGCGTTCCTCCCCCACGAGCGCGATGACGTAGGGCAGCGCAGACGCACTCTGTGGGCGACGTCTTTCTGAGCCGACGCACTGTGTGGGCAGAGGTACGAGGCGAGCCTCGAGAGGTTCCGGGCGAGCGAGGTTTGTGGAAGACTGCAACAGGCCGCGGGAAGATTGGGCGGCGGAGGAGGAAGAGCCGGAGGTCTGGGTGCTCTAGACGCAGGGATGCCGGACTCTGTCCGCTCCCCCCACGCCCATAGTGTAGAGGGCGGGCTAGGGGGCGCAGCTCCTGTCTGGAGTGGGGTGGTTGGGCCCCCTGTAATTTTGCGGGTCCTTTGCGATTCTCCCCTTAAGATCTTACCTGTTATTGCTGTCTCGAGTGGGGAACTGAAATACCAGCCCCCTTTTATCTCTGGGTGGGTCGCCCTGGGGCGCAGCTCGCTTCCCTGGGGTTTTTATTGGCCTTGGGTAGAATGGCTAGTTAAGATCCGTGCTTTCTTAACAGTCCGATGGACCCAGTTCTGTTCAAAGACTGTATTTTTCCACTGTTGTTAGTCCTCAATCCAACGGTGAACGGTTGTGCCTTGTTTCAGGATAGGATCAACCTGACGATTCTGAATTACCTTTTCGTTAGCTTTCCCGAGATCACCTGCACCCCTCCTGGCTGGACAAAGATGGTCAACGTGTTGAAAGGAGTGCTTATAGAATGGTTAGTAGTTTCGATACTTCCTGAATTTTCAGTGTACCTGTTGTAACAGGATATACACATAAATTGTTCTAAAGTCAGACCCCTTTTTAAGATCATGTCCATTGTGTAACTTTTCTAAGTAGGGAGACGGGTGTTTGGGCAATGTCCGTGTCTGTTGCAGTCAGGTAGGCAGCATTGAGTCCCAACGACTTTTGAACAGGGGCGGTGTATCGGCGAAATCGGTCTGATGTGAACAGCAGTTCCTGCATTTTCTTCGAACCATCTGAAGTTGACTAGAGTTAGGGCCTGCAGAATTCCAGGACCTTCATGAAGTCTTTGTTACAAACGCATCTTTGAAAAGAGAAAGAACCAGCTGGAGGTTTCTTGAATTCCCCCAGAGCAGTCTAACTTAGAGGCTGCCAGTCACTGGCTTAAAATCCAAAGTGCAAACTCAGTCTCTCATCAGTCACTCCGCGGGAGCCCTGATCTGGGCACCTTTCTATGCCCCTGGATGGGCCGTTGCATCAGTGACAGTACTGTTACTGTGAGGTTGCGCAGGGCTGGGGAAGGGACATGGACAAACGTGGGACGTTTAGAGCAGCAGCATCGAATAGGAGCAGAATGTAAACCACATATATGACTTTGAATTTCTTAGTGGCCACCTTAGAAAATAAAATGAAATGGGTGAAGTTACTATTGTATTACCCCACCATATTCAGGATATTCTTTTAACTCATACTGAGTCTTCAAAAAAAAAAAAATCTTTAAAGGCCAGCGTGTGTTCTGCTTTTGCAACGTATCTCGGAGGTCAGCCGTTGATCCAAGTGCTTTCTGGTGGGGTGTGGCTTGCAGACCCCGTGCTGGGTAGTGCAGGTTTGGAGTGGGGTGTAGGAGACCCTAACAGACAGTTCAGAAGCAGAGGCCGGGATGTTTCCTGGAAGTGAGTTCGTTGTGTCCGGGAGTGGATAGGGTGGGTGCTGTGAGGACGGGGGAGGCCGAGAGCTCTTCCAGAGGAGTGGTAGGAGGATGCCAGGTTCCATTAGTGCTGCATGCTCCTTGGAGGATTGTCGCTGTCCCGCAGCGATGGACTTGGTGCACAGAGCCGATAGTAACACGCGTGGACTCTGACTGATGGTCAATAAGCAAAGTTTATTAGTGGCATCATATGGGATAAGGGAGGAAGTATTGAGCTCATCAAAAAAACCCATCAACTGTTTCTATACTCTTGTTTGGAATGCCCTTTGTCTTGTATATTCCACCAAGTGTTCTCACTCACATGCTGTCCACTCAACTGTTATACAAATGACATCCTATCAGGTATACAAAAGGTATCCATTCGCTTATTATCAGACAAATATTGTCCAATCAACTGTAATCCTGTTCTCGCTGACCTTCTAGGGTCACAGTGTCCTACAGAGAATACCGTTCCTTGGGCTGCAATGGATGCCTTCAGCCACAGCTGATACCAAGCCATGTTTCATGTCTTCCCTGTGTTAACTAACTTAACACACATCGGGGCCATAACTTTTGCTGTTTGAGGTGGGGGTAAAACTAAGGTCAGTGTCTTTCACTCTTGCAATTTCATGAATAGAAGATTGATTCTTAACCATAAATGGAAGCAACGCAGCACTCTGTGTGTGTATGTCCTTGGTAAATGTAGACCTTTTCACCTTTTCGTTTAAAGGAAACATTTGGCAACTTCTCTTTGTTACATCCAAGTTGCCAACCTTACTACTGTTGCCCTTTGAGTCCCTCACTAAGTAGCCACCTTAACTGCAGGGCAGCAAAGGGTACTCTGATAGCTTGGTTGGCTACAGCATGACTGATGGGCAGATGGCCTATACCGCGTGGCTGCACTGGGCGTTCCACGCCCCTGGTAGGACAGAGCGGGGCTGGGAGAGATTTCATCACACAGAATAGTGCTGACAAAATTTAAAACTTATGAATTACTTATTCCTGGAATTTTCCTTTCAATAAATCTGGGCCACAGTTGACTGCAGATAACCACAGACTGCAGAAGGGGAGAGACGGGGGTGGGGAAATGGAGATTTGGGGCGGTAGTTGCATTGTGATGATAGATGGCGGTTGGTGGGTGAACAGGGATGTGTGTGGTAAGGAAATCAGAACAAGCCCCCCAAGAGAAGGGTAATCCCCAGGAGAACCAAGGGGCCTGAACTGTGGCTCCTGGCAGTGCTGAACGCGCTATTCCGTCACCTTTGAAGACCTACACAGGGTGTTAGCTTTCAGGGTTTTCTCCCCCTTCCCAGTTCTATTCGCTCTTCACCCGTGAGCTTGGTATTCGCTTTCTCTGTGGGTTTGTGTTTCTACTTTTGCAATGTTTTTAAATTTCATTTATTAGCCCCAAGGTCTTGAGATGAAGGGGTCTCTGCCTAGGATTGATTGAGCCGTTAAAGAGGCACTTGGGGGAAGTACTGTTTCCTTAGATACGCACCTGAACCCTGCAAGCAGCAAAGCCAGACCTAGAGCACCTAGAGCGAAGATACTTTTATAAACTTGGGGCTATGTAACAGCCCAAGATAAGAAGGGAACAAACAGGAAAAACTCTGTCAGCAGCTGAGAAAGTTTGTGTGTAAGCACGGCGTGGAGGTCAGCTGGGATGGAGCTCAAGGTTCCAGTATACAGTATAGAGGCGGTGTTTTTGTGGTAGCTGTGAACTCTCCAAAATTAATCTTAGGATATCTCAGAATTTTTACCACACTTATCTAGGATTTATGGGGAGGTGTGTATTATGAGATAAACATGTAAATTAGCTTTTTGGCTTTGAGATGAGTAAGTAACTGCCAATTACGTGTGAGACCTCCTTTATCACAATTCTCCTTTTTCTGTGGTCTCATGTCCCATCTCAGACCCACTCTTCTGTTTGTCATTGTGGTCATTCTAGAGTAATTGTGGAGTAATTTAGCACCAAAATCACCCTTTGGGCATGATAGTAAGAATTGTATTAAACATATTTTGATTTAAAAATAAACTAATGATGGCTGGAGCTTCGAGAGCAAGCTCCCGAGGAAGCTTCACACTCTGGTGAGCCTTCAGCTGAGGCCTAAGCAGGAGGAGTGCAGATTTGCAATGGGATCTGAAGTGTCTTTCTGAATTGCGCCTGCATCCTTTTGCTCTCGTGGTGTCCGGCCCCTGAATCTGGCCTGAGCCTGGGGGCTGTCATGTTTGGCGTGTTTCCCTGAGCAACAGCGGCAGCTAGAGTTTCCTGGAAAGGCAAACTCTAGGCATGCCTTGGGCACAACAGTCAGACCCCATGTGGGACACCTGCATTCCACTGCCTCTGTCCCAGTGCTGACTCTGTCCCCACACTCGGAGCTGCAGCTGATGGCTCCAGTGCTCAAGGCCCTACCACCCAGGGGGAGGCTTGGTGAGTTCTGGGCCCCCTGGCTTCAGCTTGACCCCGGCCCAGCTCTTGGAGACCTTTGGAGCATAAACAAGCACAGGAGTGATCTTCTCTCCCTTTCTCTGGTTTTCAAATAAATCCAGTTTCTGAAGTCTGCTACATCAGAACTGTCCTGTAAAAGATCTTGGGAAGGTACATTTGAATGTTGGGAAGCAGTGTGACCAACTTCAGTCATAACCAGTTCCGTGGAGAATTATTTTGCATGAAGACTCTCAATTTGATTTTCCCTTTCAAGTTCTAAAGAGTAGGCTGTCCAGTTTTTCAAGAGGACAATTCTGTCTTTTACAAATCTTTCTGTCTCCCCCCCGCCCCGGAAAAAAAAAAAAAAAAAAAAAAAACCACTGTAGGCCTAGTAAGAAGTTTAGTGTAAAGTGATTGGCCAGAGCTGGTGGTTCCTGCCCCGTGTCAGGTGTAGGTGTTGGGCTGGTCCCTGGAAGAGTGCTTTGCCCTCCCTCAGGCCTGTAGTCAGTGGCAAAGGAAGATGTTAATGCCAGCTTCAGCGTAAATCTGCTCATTGTCTCATATCCGCGGATTGCGTGAAGCATGTAGCTGTATGGGAACAGAGACTTGCATGGATCTGAGGTTTGCAAGGAAGGATGTCAAACCTTAGGCCTGTTACCAGTAACCATCTCGGCAAGTTGAGATCTCTTGTGATCACATACAAGATACTCTGTAGTATCTTACCCGTATACTATCCAGGCAGCCAGCAAGATAGGCCTCAGGCTTGTATGGCAGAGGTGGGCGGAGTGGAATAACCAGTTTTGCTGCCTCTTGTGACACCTGCCTCCATAGCAGTGTGCTTTGAGTCCCAGCTGCTTTAAACTTGGGCCTGCCATCCAGCTCACTGCTAACATCCCTGGGAGGTGGTGGGTGACTGCCATCCACGTGCGAGACCAAACGGAGCTCCTGGCTTCTGCCTGGTCTAACCCTGGCTGTTGCCAGCATTTGAACCAGTGGGTAAAAGATCTTGTTCTCTCTCCCTTTCAAAAAATTAAATAGCTTCGCTGGAAAAAAAAAAGTTTGTATGTCACAGTTTAGGCAAGGAGTCTTCATGTGACACGTATGTGAATCTGCCTTGGTTTGTTGCCATGTGTGAGTGAACTCCGTATCTGTGAGTTCCTTTTGGTTGACTTTGAGCTCACCCCAGGTGCCTACAACAGCTGGGGCTGGTACCCAGTTCAGGTCTTCCATCTGGGTGGCAGGAAACCGATTTGAACCATCCCTCACTGTTTCTTGGGGTATGCATTAACAGGAAGCTAGAACTGGGAGCTAGTATTAGGACTTGGCAGCTGGCACTCCAGTGTGCGAGGCAGGCATGTTAACTGGCAGGCATCTTCACCGGTGCCAAATGCCCACATCTGTAATTTTTAACATTCTACAATAAACAAGAAAGCACATCTGAGTATTGTAATCCTGGCCATTTAGGCCCAGCTTGAGTGAATTCAAACCTCAAGCTATTTGGATATACTTTTTCTTTTTTTTTTCCTCTCTGGACTTGACAAAAATGAAAATCTAAGGCCAAATCAAAAATGATTTAATTTAGGGACCCATGTTGTGGTGCAGCAAGTTAAGCCACCACCTGCAACACCAGTGGTCTTATCTGAGCATCGGCTGTTCCACTTCTGACCCAACTCCCTGCTAATGTGCCTGGGAAAGCACATACCGTGTGGGAAACAAGCCAGTCCTTGAGCCCGCACCAGCCACATGGGAGATGCACACAGTTCCAGGCTGCCAGCTTAGTCTGACCCAGCGTGGGCCATTGAGGGCATTTGAGAACTGAACCAGCCTGTAGGAGACCTCTCTTTCTCCCTCTTTGTGGCCCGCCAGCAATGGAATGAGGCGACAGTGACAGCAGCAGATCGTCTGTGTCCTCAGCCCCTTGGAGGCCTGCCTTCTTCCTTTCTACTGTAACAGACTTTCTGCCACAAACGTGTCAAACGCAGCCCTTTTCCCTTTAATACCTCTTGTACCATTGGGCCAGAAAATAGGGTATGTATGTGCCTCTTCCAGAAATTCTGCCTCCCTGGAGGCTGTTCCAGGACAGCCGCTGAGAGCAGCTTGCCTTCCTCCGTGAGTTCAGGGTCTGTGTGGTTGCCTGGCCTCCCCACCTTTGGTGAGCTCACCGCTTTCTGTTCAGGGCTCGGGGCTCAGGCTCAGGCTCAGGCTTGTGGCTCTGGCTGTGCTCGGTCCCTTGCCATGGTGCCTGGATTTTCCTCCTCACCGCTGGACATCCAACTTCTCACTCAGCCTTCTTCCAGTGGGCACCTTACATGTGACATGCCTAAAACCAAACTCTTAGTCTTTACTGAAAACCTTTCTCCCCATATTCCTCATCTCAACAGCGCGCACCCTTACATTTGTTTGGACCAAAAGTCTCTTTGATGACTGTTTCAAAGCTCTGTCCAGCCTCAGCCAGTTGTTGGCTTTCTGTTCACATGGTAGGATTCATCCACTGCCCAACAGCTCCACTCATGCACCCAGGTCTGCATCATCATCCTCGGTTGCCGCAGGCAGTTTCCTCACTGGCTGCTGCCAGCACCTGCCATGCCTCTTCCTGTCCTACCCAGCAAGCAGCAGGGTCCGTGTGTTCTGTCATCTTCAGTATGAGTTAAACCCTGTGACTTAGTGAAAGCCCAGATCTCTAAATCAGACTCTCTGATGTGTGAAGTAAATCCCTAGCGTACATTGTCAGCTCTACTCAGAATCAATGTTTTTACTTGAAAGTTGTAAATCTTACTTTATTATTTTCAGAGAATTTCACACTGCTCCCTTTATAATTGATGTTGACATTACAGTTCAGAAGATTGTGTAAGACTGTGTTTTTCTAAGAATCATGAAGACATGTATTTGAGGTTTATGCTCATGTTTTGCTAAGCCCCTTGCTGTGAGCTGTTGCCCCCCCAGGAATGGGCACCTCTTTCCCCTGGAACCACCCTGCTTACTCAAACTCGAAGCCAAAAGGAGGTGGGGTGGCATGTAGGTCTATGGGTGAGCCCAGTATCCTCACAGTAGATTTTGTAAGATTTTCTTCATTGATAGTGTGTCTCGGGAAGGAAGCTGAGGTGAAGGTTCAAGTCACATGTGAGTGTGGCTGTACACAGTAGGCTTCTTGGCGTGACTACTGAACTGGTTTTGTCACTAGCAAGGTGCTGAACAGCTATTGAAAGGAAATTAATTTTTAATGCACTTAAGGGTGCTGTGATTCTAGGTCTTATTACTTAAAAAACTTAACATATATATATATATATTTTACTTGTCAGTGACAAATTATTCTTTGAAAAAATCTTACCCTGGCCTCTAAACGTGTTTGCTTTTTTCCTAAGATCTATTTTACTTATTTGAAAGACAAAGTGCCTAGGAAAGAGACTGAAGGAGAAATCTTCCGCCCCCGAGTCATACCCAAAGCAGGAACTCCATCCTAGTCTCCCATGCAGGCACGCAGTACTTGAGCCAACCTCTGCTGCCCTCCCAGGCACGTGAGCAGTGAGCTGGACCAGAGCAGAGCAGCCAGGACTCAAACTAACTCTGTAATCCCGGTGCCAGCCTCACTATGGTCTCTTTGTTAAGCTTGCACTGAAAATTTAACTGAAAGGCTGGGTCTGTAAATCCTTGACTCTTGAGCTACAGAACAAGTCAAGGATTAATAATTCAGAATTTAAAACTCATCCTGTAGCTTGTCCATACAGTCCCAGATTTAATCCATCTGTGGTGTGACCGGACAAGGTGTGTTTCTCTCCGCAGCGACCCTGCCATGAAGCAGTTCCTGCTGTACTTGGACGAGTCCAACGCCCTAGGGAAGAAGTTCATCATCCAGGACATCGATGACACTCACGTCTTCGTGATAGCGGAGCTGGTGAACGTCCTGCAGGAGCGAGTAGGTGAACTCATGGACCAGAATGCTTTTTCTCTTACCCAGAAGTGAAGATGCCACGGCCTGACTGCTTGGGAATTGCAGGCAGCAGTGTGGAAGACTGACCCCGCCGGGTTCATGCGTTCCCTGGGACTGATAGATGCAGGCACTTGCTGCAGCAATGACCGTGGGATCGTTGATTCGGGAAAAAGCCCTGAACAGATTGGTTGTGCATTAGAATTAACAAAACTCTGACAGTTATCTGTGCTTGGTTTTTATTGTCTTTTATTAAAATACAAACCTAAGGACAGGATTCTGCTGCTGCCTGGACTGCCTGTGTCCCACGCTGGAGTGCTGGTGCCTGCCTCCACTTCTTCCTATCCAGCTTCCCGCTGGAGTCCAGGAGGCACCTGCTGATGGCCAAGTCCTTGGGTCACTGCCACCCACATGGGAGACTGCCTTTGACCCAGCCCATCTGGGGAGTAGACCAGCAAATGGTACATCTCTTTTCCTCCACCCCCACCTCTCTCTGCCTCTTCAAGTCTCGCTATATAAATTTAACAGGCACGTGTTTGGCCTAGTGGTGGTGATGCCTCATTTGAGCCCCAGATCTCCTAATCCCAGGTTCCTGCTAATGTACATGGCCAGAGGCAGCAGGCGATGGCTCAAGTGACAGTTCCTGCCACCCACGTGGAAGCTCTAGCTGGCATTCCTAGCTCCTTGCTGCTTCCTGGCTTCCTGGCCCAGCCCTTCCCGATCATTAGAATCATTTGAAATGTGAACCAAGAAAAATTGGGGGCTCTCCCTCTCCATACTAGTCTTATACATTAAGAATATAGTGGAGGGGCTAGCACTGTGGCTTAGCACATTAAGCTGCCACCTGCAAAGTTGGCATCCCATTTGGGTGCCAGTTTGAGTCCTGGCTAGCTCCCTGCTAATTTACCTGGCAAAGCTGCAGATAACAGCCCAAGTGTTTGGGCTCCTGCACCCACGTGGGAGACCTAGAAAAACCTCCAGGTTCCTGGTTTCAACCTGGCCCAAACCCAGCCATTGCAGCCATTTGGGGAGGAGAACCAGTGAATGGAAGATAACCATCTCCCTCCCTCTGTAGCTCTGCCTTTCAAGTAAATAAATTAACATATACACACACACACACACATATATATATTAGGAGAATTAAATAGTAGAGGCAGTTATTATGCAGCAGAGTAGGCCAGCACTGTGACCTCCACATCCCCAATTGGCTCCGTTTGATCCTGGCTGTTCCACTTGTAGCCCAGCTCCCTGCTAACGCTCCTAGGAAAGCAGCAGAGAATGGCCAAGTACTTGGGCCCCTTTAAAACAATATGTGTGTGTGTGTATATATATATATATATATATTCATATGTATATATATGACTACAGCTTGAAGTGATCAGTGTAACCTAGGTGCTGGTGGTGCGCGTGGGTTTTTGCAGTATGAATGTCGTCGTCCTGTTTCAGTTGGAACATTACAGATTTATTACTTAGATAAATAGGCCAAGGGGAATTGAGGTAATCCTTGGAGTAGAAGCACCCAAATAAAAAAGGGATGCACTGCTTTGCACCTGTGTTTTTCTTCCTTCTTCCCTTCCTCTCTCCCTCTCAAATGACTGCAGTGGCCCAAACTAAACCAGTCCAAAGCCAGGAGCTTCTTCCAGGTTTCCCACAGGAGCACAAGATCCCAAGGCTCTGGACCGCCAGCTGCTGCTTTCCCAGGCCACAGGCAGAGTGCTGGATGGAAAGTGGAGCAGCCGGGATATGAACCGGTGTACATATGGGATGCTGGCGCTTGCAGTAGGAAGATTAGCCAGTTGAGCTGTGGCGCTGGACCCTGCACCTCAGTGTTTCCTTGTTCAGGCTTGTCGGATCCCTTACCGCTGAGGTAGTTGTTCTTTAGGGAAGAGTCAGTCTCACTTGTACCTTATTCTCCATGCCAATCGCGGTTAAACTTGCTGAGAAAGAACAGAGGCAATGTCAGCGTTGCAGGAAGTGACGATTTAGATTAAATGAGTTCCTCCCTCCCACTGGGATGGGTTTCTGTGATGGGAATTTTCCAACAAACATGAAACTTTTAATGACAGTGGATGAAATGATCCAACCAAATTCACCTGCTTCCTTCTAGTATGTTTCTTCAGAGCACCCATGTGGACCATGTACACTCACACGTGTGTTGCTGAATCTGGAGTTTTTGCTTAGCTGTGTGTGTCATGATTCCTGCCCCATCTAAGTCAGGCTTACTGGTAGAGTTGCCATTAAAACTTGTTAAGTACAAAATCTATTTCCTTGGGGTTTCCAGCTGCAGTGTTAGTGAATTTTGCATTTCAAGCATATCCAAGTCAATTTTTAATCGTTTCAGGCATTTGTGACCTAATACTATTTATATTAATGTGCAATTTAGAGGTTTATTTTATTTTATTTTAAAATCCTAGAGTTAAAAAAAGAGGAAGGGCTGCCACATGGTGTCCCAGGCTGAGCCTGCAGTGCAGCGGGCGCCTAGTCTGGTCCCGGCTGCTCCACTTCCCTCCAACTCCCTGCCTCTCGCCTGGGAAAGCAGCAGAGGATGGCCCGAAGGCCTGGGGACCCTGCACCCGCGTGGGAGAACTGCAGGCAGTTTCTGACTCCCAGCTTCAGATCTGCTCAGCTGGAAGACCTCTGTCTCTGCCTATCCTCCTCTCAACAACTCAACCTTACAAACAAAAATAAATCATAAAAACAAACACAAACTGGGCCCGGCGGCGTGGCCTAGCGGCTAAAGTCCTCGCCTTGAAAGCCCCGGGATCCCATATGGGCGCCGGTTCTAATCCCGGCAGCTCCACTTCCCATCCAGCTCCCTGCCTGTGGCCTGGGAAAGCAGTTGAGGACGGCCCAATGCATTGGGACACTGCACCCTCGTGGGAGACCCGGAAGAGGTTCCAGGTTCCCGGCTTCGGATCGGCGCGCATCGGCCCGTTGCGGCTCACTTGGGGAGTGAATCATCGGACGGAAGATCTTCCTCTCTGTCTCTCCTCTGTATATATCTGGCTGTAATAAAAATGAATAAATCTTTAAAAAAAAAAAAAAAACAAAAAAAAAACACAAACTTCAGTACAAAATAAATGAAACGGTGGGGCCGCAGGTGAAGCCATTGCTTGTTAAACTGGCACCCCAAATTGGAGAGCTGGTTCTAGTCCCAGCTGTTCCACATGGATCCATCTTCCTGCCAATGCACCTGGGAAGGAGGTGCTGCTGCCTGTCAGGTACACCCAGGTGGGGTTCCTGGCTCCTGGCTTCCATCTGGCCCAGACCCGCCTGGCATGTCATCCCATTACCCCTGTCGTTTTGTCTTTTTCAAGTAGGTACTTTTGTGTGTGTGTGTGTGTGTGTGAATAGCTTCAAACTTTTCCTAAGAATATGAAAGTATTCCTACTGTCTCAGATCATGCTACTTTGATTTTTTTATATGAATTTTTTATAATGATTACATGATGGATCAGGGTGGGAAGGATCGAGGTTTAGGGAAAATTGGGTGTACTCATTGCTTCCAAATTTGCTATTTCTTCTTGTTGTTTCTAGGGGAAGGGAGAGACAAAGGGGGAAGCCTCTCATGACTTTCCTCACGTCACAGTGCCCAGGGTCGCTGAGTTTTTCATGCTCTTTATTCAAAACATGAAACAGGTCTTCTAGTTCAGAGGAACTTTCCTTCTGATTTCTTAGCTCTATTGGAATTACATAGGGAAACTTTGTAAATAGTGTTCGTATCTGGTCTCAGCCCCACTGGGCCCAGTTGGATTGCTCGGAACCAAGCCTCAATGCTTTTCCCAGCAAGAAGCAGTGTCAGCCCAGAAGCCAGGCCTAGTGTGTGTGGAGAGACCTCGGGTGACAAGTAGCCGCTCTTGTTTGGCTTCCAGGAGGCTAAGCTGCCGGCGCAGCTGTTTCCTTTTACTGCCAAGGAAATGCTGAGCCTGCCAGCAAGGAGCTAGTGTTTGTTAAAATCCGCTAATTAGATAACAGATGCCCCGAGTGCTTGCAGGAGTTGTTCATGGACGGCAGGTAGCTCGGTTCGGATCCTCTGGTTAGATTGATGAGATTCATTTTAGCACGCTTACTTAGAAGTTTGTTGTTTTTACCATAAATTCAGTGCTAAGATATTTGGTCATTTGTTCATTTCCTGTTTACTGCGCATGGTTTTTTTTTTTTAAAGTTTAACAAACTGTCCAGCTGTCATTTCTCAAGTAGGATCCGTCTGAAGGCTGTCGTTGTCCAGTGCTGTTTTCCTAGCTCTTGGTCACACCTGGGTGTCCCCAGAACACTCGGTCACATCTGAACTCACCCAAGATAGAGGTGGAAGCTGGGGAGGAGAGAGGTTGGGTTCCACACTCAGGACGATGAGACGTATGTAGCAAACCACCTTGGGGACAAGAAGATTTCACAGAAATCTTGATGTTTTAAACTGCTATGGTACATAGAATGGGAGAGTTTCTTCCTAGTATTTGAAGTTGCACTTCGCAGTGAATACATCTTAGACGCTGTAGTGGGAGAAGCTGTGTCTCCAAGAAAATTCTCCACAAATTCTTAAACCTTACAGCTGGCTGAGCAGTTCCAAAAGCTACTCTGAATTTTTCAGCATAAAGTCTTTTTTTCTTTTTCTTTTTGCCTATTTAAAATTTTTTTTGTTTTGATGATCATTGCATAGTTGATTAGGGCTTAAAGGATCAAGGGCTCCAGGAACATGGATAAGACCATTGTTTCCACATTCTCTTTTTTTCCTTCCTGTGTCTGGGGGGAGGGGAGAGACACAGGGAGAAGCCACACCCAGCCTCGCACCCACCCCAGGGTCCCCGGTGTGGAGCATGCTCCGAGGGCACTGCCCAGGTGGTTTCGACAGCTCAACTGTTCTGAATTGCTGCCAGTCTTGCCATTCCAAGCACGATGATTTTTTAAAATTTTATTTTTAATATTATTTACATAATTGAGAAGGATAAACGTTAATATGAGCCTCTAATTGGGTTGGAGAGAGTGGAGATTTGGAGGAAGGTGTGTGGGACAAATGTGTTTTTTGCTTCTTTTTTAAAAACTTATTATTTTAGAAGATGTTTACATAGTTGCTTAGTGTGGGAAGGATCTAGGTTTAGGGAGAAGTGGGTGTGGTCATTTTTTTCATGCTTTCTATTTCTTCTTCCCATTTCTAGGAGTAAAGGGGAGATAAAGGGATAGGCCATACCCAGCCTCCCAACCATCCCAGTACCCGAGGATGGGGAACAGCCGCCCAGTATCAACCCAGGGTCACGGTGATGCATGCTCTAAGGGTTCTGCCCAGGTGGATATGATAGTTCTGAAATGCTGTTGATCTCACCATCTATAGATGAGGAAACCTTTCCAATGTCCATTGGCTGACACAGTCAACCTTAGAGTCTCCATTCTTGAAGATGTTTGCTATTATCTTTGGACTGGAGTATTTGTCCATATGTTCTGTTCTCCATTCTCTGCTGTGGTACCAGATGTCCTCTGCATGCCCCAGTGGGCTACCATGTCCCCTGTGTGCACCATGGTTTGCCTTCCAGCACTCTACCCTGAGAAGGACCAGTTCTCGTAGGTGGGCATATGGACCCGGGTCAGGTGACCTGGGCCAAGCCAGACTCCCAACCCTGGGGCTCACAGACACTGCACCCTCCCACAGGTGGGTGCAAGAACCCAGGCCAGGTGACTTGAGCTCTACCGGACCCCTATCCCTGGGGCTCTCAGAACCAGGACCCACCATGGGCAGGCCCAAGGACCTGGGCCAGTGACTCAGGCTCCTCCAGATTGTCGCCACCCAGCAGCGACACTAAAAAGATGAGGCACGCTCTTGAGGGTCTGGGAAAAGCCGGAACCACAGCCGGCCCCCTCACTGCCAAAAGCGGCTGCGTTTAAATCCTTCTCTCCGCTGCTCCTGTCCCCCTTGGTCTTAGCTTTCCTCTGCCGCTTCTCCAGCCCTCTTTCCGCCACCCTTCTTCCCACATTTCTTCCCGTACTTTGTGCTGCATTTCTCTGTTCTTGTCCCCGTCTCTCCGTACTGCTTTCACTGCTTCTGTCTGTAGCCCTCTTCTCCAGCCCTGTTTCCGCCACCCTTCTTCCCGCCCGACTTCTTCTCCCTTGTCCCGTGTCTGTCTGTCGTCCGTCTGTCTGTCGTCCCCGCCTAGTTTTTACTGGCTACATTTATATCGTTCTCCACCAATCACTTCTCCCCATGGACCACTTGGCGCTACGTGATAGGCCAATAATCACAGCGAGGGCATTAGCCTATCCCTGTGACTACCTGCTGGCAAGACCAACTCCGCCTCCTGGCCCTAGGCCGGCCGCCATCTTGCGATGGCCCCTCTCAATCCCAGAGCAGCTTTAGCACCCCGCTCCCCACACCAGACCCTCCTGCTCAGGCAGTCACAAGGACTTGGGCCAGACAGCCTGAGCTCTGCTGGACCCCCACCCCTAGAGCTCACAGACCTGGTATCTACCATGCAGGCAGGCCCAGTGACCTGCACCAGGAGACCCAGGCCCTTCCAGACCCCCCATCCCTGGGGCTCACAGATCCAGGACCCATCACTCAGGTGGACACAAGGACTCATGCCAGATGACCTGGGCCTCGCTGGACCCCCAGCCCCTGGGGCTCATGGACCTGACATCCACCACGCATGTGGGCTCTAGGACCTGGACCAGGTGAACCAAGCTCCACCAGACCCCCCACCCCTGGGGCTAATGAATCCAGCACCCACCTTGCTGGTGGGCCCAAAGGCCCCTCTGTCCCTGGGGCTCACAGACCTGACATCCACCCCCCCGAGACTGGCATGGCTCATCTCACCTCAGGATCCACCAGCAGGTGCTTCAGCCTAGTTCGATCCAACCTGCCCCCAGTTCCAGCTTAAGCTGGTTGGTGCTGCAGCCTAGCCTTGTCCAGTCAGTGCCCCATCCCAGCTCCAGTGTGAACTGACTGGTGTTACAGCCCAACCCAGCCCCTCCTACACTCCGTGCTGGTTCTTGGATATGCCAGTTGGATGTTAGGAACTGGCCTGGCCTGGCTCACCCTCAGACCTGACCCACATGTATGCCAGCAGGTACTATAATCTGACCTGGTTTGGGCTGCTCCATGCCTTGGTTCTTGCACTTACCTGCAGGGACTGCAACCTGACCCAGGAGCTCACCAAGCTCCTCTATCTGGTCTCCCAGTGGCAGGTCTTGTGCACACCAGTGGGTCCTTGGCCCAGGTTGACTTTGTCCACCTCTTGTCCTGGCAGGAACAGTGTCCTGCCCGTTCAGACTATACCCTTTCCAGTTACTGTTGAGTGTCACAACCCAGCAACACCTGGTCTGTGCCCAAACACAGCTTTCACATGGTTCAGCAGGAGCCAAGATCTAGCCCAGCCTGTTCAACACCCACCCACCCTGACTCTCACGAGTACCAGTTGGTGTTGGCGTCTAACCCAGTCTGGCACTCCCCAGGCTCAGCCAACACCTGTGCCAAAAGAGATTGCAGCCATGTGCAGCCCAGCCCAATGCCCCAATTCTGGCTCTCGTACTCACCAGTGGGAATTCCAGCCTAGCTGGAGTGTCCTCTTAGTTCCCCAACAAGCCCTGTTTCCAGCCACAGATCTTGCATGTGCCAACAGAGATGGCTGTTCCACAGGGGTGAGACCACTTGCTCCCCACATATTCTACCCCCAGACATGATTCACACATGTGTTTGTTGGCTTCATAACCCAGCCTCACATTACCCATTCACTTTTCTGACACTCACTGGTGGATTCCATGTTCCAGCCCTTCAAGTAGAGTGGGCTTGTCCGTGGAAGTTCCAGAAAAGTCATTTCTCACCTGGATATGAACCCTAAGTTCCCAGCTCATCCCTACCTGTGCCATCTCCCAGACTCCCTGTAACCCCACACCACCAGGTTCCCTGAGGACACTGCTGGACAGCCAAGTCCGAGTTCCCCCGGCTGCAGTCACACAGCCGGGGAGCAAAGCACCCAAGCCTCCAGCCCAGACTTAAGATCCACTCATCAGGTTTTATCTTTCTTCTTCATGTGTCCACAGAGGGGGAATGGGGAGGGGCCCACTCCTTGCTGTCAGACTGCATCAGCACCCAAGGATGAGGAACAGACATTTGATGATGCTTTAACAAGCTCAGTATGGGGAAGAGTGTTCCAAGGGTGTTACTTGAGTTGGGCTCATAGTTCAGAGACATCATCAGCTTCATGGGCTGAGAAAATCCAAGGTGCGTGGGCTGACCAGGTCCACCTTAATGCATCCACACACCCAGATACTTGCTGCAAAACTTGGCCAGGAGAGCGGTCCAGCCTTCTCTACTTTCCATCTTTTGATGAGGCACTCTGTATGCTCTGCTGGCCTAGATGAACTGGCTGTCATGTCTATTTTTATTTTTGATGATTTTTACATAGTTGACTGAAATGATAAGGGTCAAGGGCTATAGGAAGGTGGGTGAGATCCCCATTTCCACATTCTCTTCTTTCCTTCCTGCATCCAGGGAAAGGATGGAGATAAGGGGAGAAGCCCCACCCAGCCTCCCAACCACCCTAGGGTTCCCGATGTGGGGCATGCTCTAAGGATCCTGCTCAAGAGATTTCACTAGTTCAACAGTTCTGAATTACTCTCAATCTTGCTACTCCAAACACGATGAAATCTCTCCAGAATCCACTGGTTGACATAGTCCACCTTAGAGTCTCCATTTGCCCAGATATTCACTGTCAACATGTGGCTGGGGTAGTTGATTGATTTGTTCTGTTCTCCATCCTCTGTTGTGGTACCAGGTGTCCTCTGCAGATTCCAATGTGCTGCCATATCCTCCATGTGCACCTGGATATGCTGTCCACTGCTTCATCTAAACTGCTGAGGAGGTTCAGCTCTGACACATGCACTCTACAATCAGACCATGGAACCTGCAACTCTCTTCATAGGTGGGGTTCTGAGTCCAGCAGTTCAGTTGCGGAGATCCAAAGAAACTTCATCTGAGATGGTCCCGGACCTGATTGTTGTGTGTGGTTGCCAATACGGGGTCCAGCATAGTCTGTCACCTCAGTCAGCTTCTGCACATGCTGGTGGTTGCAATTGCTGGGTCAGTTCTTCCCCCAGCCCTATATTCTACGCAAACCAATAGCTGTTGCAGCCCAACCCAATCTTGCACACCACACACTTGGCCTTCATGTACACCAGTGGGAACTGCCACCTAGTCAGAGCACCCCACAATAACCCCCACCAGGCCCACCTCCTGCCCTGGTTCCCATATTTGCCAGTATGTACAGCAGGCTGATCCAGTCTGTCCCACATCTCATTCAGCTCTCATACATGTCAATGGGCATTGGAGCCCAGTTCAACCCAACCAGCCCCACTATCTAGCCCACGCATGTGCCGGTGGGTGCCACTCTCTGTCTAGCCATGCCTGCCCCAGTCCTGGTTCTCATGCTCACTAGTCGGAGTGGCAACCCAACAGAGAGGTGCCCACTGTTTCCCTAATGGACGCCCTCCCACTCCTGGATCCTTCACTCTGCAGGTGATTCTGCAGTTTAACTTGACAGAATTTGCCCTCCGTGCCAGCATCTGCCAGTTGATGCTGTGACAAAGCCCAACTAACCCACACCCACTATGGCTTGTGCACCCACCAGTAGGAACAGTCAACCCAGCCTGGCTTGTCACTGATCCAGCTCAAATGAGGCCAACATGTTGTCATAGTCCCAACCCTGCCCAGCCTGATCTGCCCCAATCCCAATTTTCACACTCACCAGTGGGAGTGGTGGTCCAGTGGGGAGCCCCATGCAGCTCCCCCTACCGGCTTCATCCCCTTCCCATCTGGGTCTTCCGTGTGCTGGTTGGGTGCTGCGGCCTAGTGTGGAATGGCCTCCTGCCCTCGGCATTTGCCAGTGGATGCTGTAGCCTGGCCTTACCTGGCCCACCCCCAATTCCACCTCATGCTCATGGGGGTTACAGCCTAACCCATCCCAGCTAACCCTCAGTCCTGGCCCTCATGTGAACTGGCTTGTGTTGCAACCCGATCTGACCCAACCCACACTCCATTCTGGCACTTGGATTCACCAGTGGATGATGTGAACTGGCCCTGCCTGGTTTGCCTTCGGCTTGTGCCAAATGTACACCCATGGGTACTATTCCCTGGCCTGGTCTGGGCTGCTCCCTACCGTAGTTCTTGCGCTCACCTGCAGGGACTGTGTCCTGACAGAGTTCCCCAAGCTCCTCCATCAGAATCTGTCCCAAATGCCAGATCTCATGCACACAGGTGGGTCCATGGGCCAGCCCTACTTAGTCCACCTCCTGTCCTAGCAGGAACAGTGGTCTTTCCTGACTGGCCTTCAACCCATTCTGGTTTTTACTGTTGGCTGTTACAGCCCAGCCAAGCCTGGTCCGCACCCAGACAAAGCTCACACATAGCTCAGCAGGGGCAGAGACCTGGTCTAGTGCATCCTACACCTACCCCAGTTTCCATGAACACCAGTGGGTGCAGGAGTCTAGCCCAGTCTGGCACACCCCAGACCCCGTCCATACTTATGCCGAGGGACACTGCAGCCATGTCCAGACCAGACAGCAGCCCCACTCTGGCCTTCGCACTCACCAGTGGAACCACAACCCAGCCAGGGCATCCCCTTAGCTCCCCAACCAGGCCTGTTCCCAGCCGTAGATCTTGCACGTGCCAGTGGTTGCTCTGACCCAGCTTGGCATAGTCCTTCATCGTGTTGGCCTTTGCCTTTGGCCTGGCCTGGCCTGCCCCCAGTCCCAACTCTCACAAGTGGGTGCTGGAACCTGGCCCTGCTCAGTCTGCTCCCATCCCTGGCTCATGCAGACTGGTAGGTGTGACAGCCTAGCCTGGCATGACCTGCGCTGAAAGGGTCAATTGTAAAGGTGACTATACTCCTGCAAGTCTGGAATCTCCAAAGAGACACCTGCATCCTGTTACGAGAAAAAGCTCCTGCTTCCTGGAATACCAGGAGGCAGACAGGAGATAAGGAGAATCTTGGAGTGTTTAGATTTACAGGAAAGACACTACCTTCGAAGCATGCTGTTTTATTACCGTCTGCATTGAAGCGATATGATCAGGACCCCAAGCCTATATGTTGTAAATTCCTGTCTCATGCTTTCCATTTTGTGTCACTGTAAGCCCCTAATCATGTGCTTGCTCACTGTCACATAGCTTTTGATTTCTGGTAGATACTAAAAAAAAACTCCACACTTATTTCGTTTGGGGTACTTCCTGCTTATGGCAAGAGGTCGCCCCTGGACTAGAAATTAAAATCATTTCACTTGCCTTGGAGTCTTGCTCAGATTCATTGAACCCCAACACTGCTCTCCAGCCTGGTCTCTACACTTGCTGGTGAGCTAAGGTTTGCTCGACTCTGCCTGGTCTGCCCCCTTCCAAAACCAACCCACACATTTGCCAACAGATGGTGCTGCGTTGCCCAGCTTGCCTGACCCCCATGCCTGGATCATGTGCTCACCAGCAGGAGCTATGACCCACTAGGGGAGTTTCCCATGTTCCCCCACTTGGCCTACTCCCAGACCAAGATCTCATGCATGCTAGCGGGTGCTAAGCCCTTGCCTGGCATAGCCTATCCCTCCATCTTGGCCTGGTATGAGCTGGTGAACATTGCAGCCCAGCCCACCCCCCACCCTGTTTTAGGATGCACATGCAGGTGTTGCTGCCTTGACCTGCTCAGACTGTTCTCGGTCCCTGTACCCGTGAGTGTTGGCAGGTTCCATGGTCACACCTCACTCATCCCATCCCCACCCCAACTCTTAAGCTAACCAGCAGAACTTGTATTTTGGTAGGGTTTGGCCACAGAATCTACCCCTGGACCTGGTTCTCTCATGTGCTGGTTAGTGTCATGGCCATGCCTAATGTGACCCATCCCCCTGCTCCGACATTCAGTCAGGTAACTGGAATCTAGCCCTTCTAGCAGGTCCCCAGCCCTAGCTTTCACATGGACTGGCTGGCGTGTGGTGATTAGCAATGTTCCATGCTAACAAGCCCTACTCAGGACTCCCATGTGGGCTGGTGTATCATTCTGACCCATATGGAACTTCTGGTTTCTTCTCTCCAAACCACCAGGTCTCAGTCCCCTCACTTATCTACAAGTACAGTGGCCATGTCACTGGGAGACCCTCAGGATTCATTCCTCACCGACATGTACAGTGGCCTTATCCATGGAATTCCCTAGGCAGTAATTCCACACCCCCAAGATTCCATAGCTCACCACTGGGTGGCCAGTGAGCAAAGCCCGACACTATTGGCACTCTGCCCACTGGCAGGCCCAGGTTTTTTTTTTTTTTTTTTTAAAGATTTATTCATTTTATTACAGCCAGATATACAGAGAGGAGGAGAGACAGAGAGGAAGATCTTCCGTCCGATGATTCACTCCCCAAGTGAGCTGCAATGGGCCGGTGCGTGCCAATCTGATGCCGGGAACCTGGAACCTCTTCCGGGTCTCCCACACGGGTGCAGGGTCCCAAGGCTTTGGGCCGTCCTCCACTGCTTTCCCAGGCCATAAGCAGGGAGCTGGATGGGAAGTGGAGCTGCTGGGATTAGAACCGGCGCCCATATGGGATCCCAGGGAGTTCAAGATGAGGACTTTAGCCGCTAGGCCACGCCGCCACAGGCCCAGGTTTTGCTCACCACTTGGCAACAGTGTCTGGGGCTAGGGCCCCAAGCATTGAATATGATCTAACTCAGGTACCCACTGCAGCTGCCATGCTGTGGGGAGCTCCAGCCACCCATGGCCTGAGGTCGAACTCACCTTGGCCCCCTCCCCACAAGAAACTCCTATTTCGGTGTCTGAAGATGGGAGTTAGGGGATAAAGGACTTGGACCATCCTCTGCTGCCTTCCCAGGCACACAAGCAGAACACCGGGTTAGAACCAGAGCAGCCGGGACTCCAACCTGCACTCCATTGTAGTGGCAGCTCAACCTACTGAGTAGCGCATCAGGAGCCTAACATGTTTCAGTGACTGAGCACCATAACATCCATTTTGGTCCCAATTTTGCCACATTTTGGAGGGCCAGTGACTAAATTTTCTATTTCTTGGCTCATCTGTGAAATATAATTAACAATCATAATGTCCACCAACTAGGGCTGTTGTACAGGATTAAACAAAATAAAACACAAACACACATTGTTACGGTGCGTAGGCAAAACCACAACAACTTTGATAGTTACTTGCACGTTAGATTAGACTCTCTTAGTTGTAATGGACAAAAAGATGCTTCAGTTGAATTAAGCAAAAATGGAGTTCATGGAGTGGGCATTGTGGCTGCAGTTTAAGCCGCTACTGGAGACACCACATCACATATCAGAACATGTAGAATTCACTCTTCCGTAGCTGCTTCTGATCCGGCTTCCTGCTGACACGCCTCGGAGGCAGCACAGGATGGCTCAAGTGCCTGGGTCACTGTCCCCCACAGCCAGATCCAGTCCTCGCTTTTGCGGGCCTTGGAAGAGTGGGCCGACAGGGAAGCTCTCACTGTCTTACTCTCTGTCACTTTGTCTTTCTAATAAATTAATAAACCATTAAGGAAAGAAAAGCAACTGATGTGTCAGATTATGCATTTAGTACAGATGGGCCTCAACTTGCTGAGGGGTTATGCCCTGATAAAACCTTTGTAAGCTGGGCCTGGCACAGTAGTCTAGTAGCTAAAGTCCTCGCTTTGTATGCACCAGGAGCTCATATGGGAACCGGTTCGTGTCCCGGCAGCTCTGCTTCCCATCCCTCTCCCTGCTTGTGGCCTGGGAAAGCAGTCAAGAACGGCCCAAGTCCTTCGGACCCTGCACCCGCGCGGGAGACCCACAGGAGATTCCTGGCTTTGGACTGGCTTAGCTCCAGCCGTTTTGGACACTTGGCGAGTGAATCAGAGGATGGAAGAGCTTCCTCGCTGACTCTCCTCTCTGTATACCTGACTTTCCAATAAAATAATAATAATAATAAAATCTTTAAAAAATTGCAAACTGAGTGAAGTGCCAGCACTGGTCTGCTCATGTGTTCAGTGATCGGACCCTGCATGCCGCCGGGACAAGGCCCATTCCCCAGCCGAGCCCCACCCCTCCGTCTGCTGTGCATCGTTGTGTGAAGTCATGGAAACTGTGCGTCAGTGAAGCCATCGTCAGTTGGGAATTGCCTACACTGGAAATTCTAAATTAAGGATAAAAGATGCACAGATGCCCAAAAGAAACTTTATTCAATTATAATGAAAGCAGTATAGCTAAAGATACATTAACATGGCAAGAGAAGCTGGCATAGGATTCTATCTGAAATTTATGTTTTTTGTACATTGTGTCTTTAGATGGGATTAACACTCAGGATACCATGAAGAAGGAGTAATATTTTAAAAAGCTTGATTCTTTTGTAATAGATCTTTAATGATTTTTCTCAAAACTGACATTAGGCCCAATTAGGTACTTAAACCGAAGTTTATAGGAGGGCATTCTGTTGGGCGATTCTTTATCTCTCCACTCCACAACAATATAGTGTGTTATTTGCTTGTAAATGCTTCTATTTGTGAAGAATAAATCGAGTTGAACGCATTACCTCTTCACAAAAGTTTCTTAAAAATCTTAGTTTTAGACACACTGTGGTATAACAGGTTAAGCTCCCACCTGTAGCACCGGCATCTTATATGGGCACAGAGTCCTGGCTCCACTTCTGCTCCAGCTCCCTGCTTATGGCCTGGGAAAACAGCGGGGTGGGGGGTGGCCCCAGTGCTTGGGCCCCTACACCCCCGTGGGAGCCTGGAAGAAGCTCCTGGCTCCCAGCCTCCCATCAGCCCTGCGTCGACCACTGTGGTTGTTTGGAGAATGAACCAGCAGATAGAAGCTCTCTCTCCCTCTGTAACTGTCTTTCACAAAAATAAACCTCTAAAATACAAAGCAAAAACACGAGCCACTGCCCCCACAGCTCAATTGGGGAACGGGGTGCTCATCCCTGAACCCCGAAACTCAGTGATCTTGCGCTAATGTGTTCCTGCTTCGAGAGGTAGTGCTCTCTGTGTGAGAGGCGCCTCTTCCCCCAGCAACCCGCCGGGGAGCCCCCACGTCCTGTCTACCTCTGCCATGGGGGTCTGGAGGCCCCAGAGCCCTCATAAGGCATGGTGGCGCCCAGCCCAGCAGCCACACGCCTTCATTCCAAAGACCCCGGGTCAGAACCTGCCCTGAAGGGAGCCGCCTAGACCAGTGTCTACGTGCTCACTTACTTTTTTAAAGACCTCCTTTTTTACTTGAAAGGCAGAGAGAGAGAGAGAGATATTGATTCCATCTGCTGGTTTACTCCCCAGCTGGCCACAACAGTCAGGGCTGGGCCAGGCCGAAGCCTGGAGTCAGCAGCCTCATTCGGGCCCCACGGGGGCTGCAGGGCTTGAATCACTCGGGCTGCCTTCCGCCGCGGCTCTCCCAGGTGCATCAGCAGGGAGCTGGAGCACAAGCAGCGCAGCTGGGACTCGAACCAGTGCTTGGGTTCTGGCGTCACAGGTGGCAACTTAACCCTGTGTGCCACTCACGGTGCCAACCCCACTGCCAGATGAGTCTTACGCACTTCAGTGTTGGAGAAGAACTGCCCTGAAGGAGGTCAGGGCAAGGGAGAGGCTTTGCAAGCTGGCACGAGGAACCGCAGGAATGGCAAATCCAGGGGCCAACAAAGGGGTCACCCCATCTGGCTGTTAAATAACCTAGTGCCTTCCAAACATGTAAACTGAAACCCATACTGCCACCCCAATTCTGGGGGTGAAACCCAGAGATGAAAAGCAAGTGCTAAGGGCATGAGGTCAACGAAGAAGCTTTATACCATCACCCTGTCCAGAGAGAGGACGGACGCCTTCCCCCAAGGAAGCCAGTCATTCACCTATGAGCAACAGCACCCCTGTTGTGCTAGCCAAAGAAATAAATCTCAAGGTTTACCAAAGTGTGTTGGGGGTTGGTACTGTGGTATAGTAGAATAAGCCTCTACCTGTGACACCAGCAAGATGCCAGTTCAAGTCCTGGATGCTCCACTTCCAACATAACTCCCTGCTTAAGTGCCTGGGAAAGCAGCAGTGGATGGCTCAAGTCCTTGGGCCCCTGCACCCACATGGGAGACCTGGAAGAAGCTCCTGGCTCCTGGCTTCTGATCAGCCTAGCTCTGGATGTTATGGTCATTTGGGTGCAAGCTCTCTCAGGTTCTCTCTCTGTATAAAAATAAGGGTCCAGCGCGGTGGCCTAGCGGCTAAAGTCATCGCCTTGAACGTGCCAGGATCCCATATGGGCACCGGTTCTAATCCCAGTGGCCCCACTTCCCATCCAACTCCCTGCTTGTGGCCTGGGAAAGCAGTCAAGGATGGCCCAAAGCCTTGGGACCCTGCATGCATGTGGGAGACCTGGAAGAGGATCTGGGCTCCTGGCTTCTGATCGGCTCAGCACGGGCCGTTGTAGTCACTTGGGGAGTGAATCATCGGACAGAAGATACTTCTCTGTCTCTCCCCATCTCTGTATATATCTTACTACGCAATAAAAATAAACAAATCTTTAAAAATAATTGATAAACTAAGCACAAAACTGCCAGTTGGTTCACTCAATAGATACACTGTGAAAAGATCAGTAAACAAGTCACAGAATTGGAGAACATATATGCAAATATGCTTATTTGAGAAGGTAATGAATCACCTTCACAGATGAACAACAAAGAAAACCCAAATTTTAAAATGCTGCAGCAGAAAACAGAGGCAGTAGTTGAAATGGGACAGGTGCATCCCCCAGAGAGCAGTTTCCTACTCCGAGAGGGAGGCGGTGATAGCGCCAGCGCCATCAGGTGGTTGAAGTGAAGATTAACATACTCTTGGGCTGCCACAGGGTACAGCAGCAGGAACCTCCCCCGGGGAAGCTCACATCCCAGGTCACACTGTCTGGGCTGAATCCAGGCTCTGCTTCTGGTCCGGCCTCCTGCTATTGTGCACTGCTGGGAGACAGTGGTGGTGGCTCGAGTACTTGGGCTTTTACCTGCTCAGAAAGCGTTCTCAGCTCCTGGCTTCGTCCTGGCCTAGCTCTGGGTATTGTGATCATTTGGGGTGTGAACGAGAAGTTGGAAAAACTTCTCTCTCTCCCTCTGCCTTTCAAATAGACAATGAAAATATATAAATAAAAATTCAAAAATAAATACTTAACACAGTTCAAGGCAGGTCAATGATGAGACAATTTTTTTTAAAATCGCTTAATGTGACAATTTTTTTCTCTGCAACCAAAAAAAAAAAAAAGAAGAAGAAGAAGAAATCTAGTTCATTGAATATGCAACACATGCGTTAAAATTCTGGCTCCTGATTGTCACTGTGACGTGGTACTTCGCATTTTGTTCCAGCAGGGGGAGCTCTGACCAAGGGTTTGAAAAGTACAGCCACACCCTAAGGTGCCTGCTTGGAGCATCCAGACTTTTTATATCCTTGTCTGTCCTCTGCTGCCTATGTCATGGTCAGGAGTTTTTTTTGAAGGTATGATTTATTTCTTTATTTTTAAAAGATTTATTTATTTTTATTGCCAAGTCAGATATACAGAGAGGAGGAGAGACAGAGAGGAAAAGTTCTTCCGTCCGAAGATTCATTCCCCAAGTGAGCGCAACAGCTGAAGCCGAGCCGATCTAAAGCCAGGAACCCGGAGCCTCTTCTGGGTCTCCCGCATAGGGCGCAGGGTCCCAAGGCTTTGGGCCGTCCCTGACTGCTTTCCCAAGCCACAAGCAGGGAGCTGGATGGGAAGTGGAGCCGGCGGGATTAGAACTGGTGCCCATATGGGATCCTGGTACGTTCAAGGTGAGGACTTCACCCACTAGGCCACCATGCCGTGTTAAATTCAGCCAACATCGGGGTGCAGTGGGTTAAGCTGCTACCGGTCATGCCAGCATCCCACACAGGCACTGGTATGTATCCTGGTTGCTCCACTTTGGATCCAGCTCTCTGCTCAGGTGCCTGGGAAAGCAGAAGATGGCCCCTGTTCCTTTCCCAGGTGGGATAGCAGGAAGCATTCTAAAGTCAAATGAATACAGGTGTTCTCTGCCTAGACAGGAATGCGTTCTGAGACACACACCGTTAGGCAAGCGCAACATCACAGTGTGTCAGTCTTTTGTAGTAACTTTTCGCTGGAAACACAACCACGTTGCACAGCTTCCTCTAGATCCTTGTCTCATAAACCTTTTCTGTAGAAGTTTTTGTTAAATAACAGATACAAACACAACCCAGACTCCAGCTTGGTCCCCGCGCGACTGGTGTGGTCTCCTATCCGCACAGAGCGCCATTTCAGGACACCCCCAGAGGGCTTGCCTGAGGCTGTTCCGCAGTTCACTGTGCTTTCTTGGTTTGTACATTAAGATGAGAAACTCTGAATTAATGATGGCTCACGTAGGATGGCCAGCCCTGGCCCAGTAGCACCTTGTGATGGCAACGACCTCATGAGGCAGCACAAAATGCTCCGGCCAGGTGGGATCTTACGGAACCGCGGTGGAATAGATGGTCTGACATTGACCGACTCGTCCCTAAGCGGCACGGGACTAGATTTTCCAACTCACCACGTCCCGGCAGGTGAAGCACATACGTCGCTCTGCTCCACGCCAAATCTGTCATTTCTCTCACCATTGCCCTTGAAAAGGCTGATTTAAAATCAAGTCCATGAAAGCGGACGCATCTCACTAATTTCAGGTTGCTAAGCAACCCATCACCTCCACTGCCTCTCCCCTGTTGCTTGAGGGATGGGGGAAGCTGAGGGGGAAAGGGCGTACCTTTTCAGTCAGATACCTCGACATTTCTGTAGAACAGAATAAGGGTTGGAGAACTGTTAGCCCGTCGGTGGACTTCATGTGGACTTTTTTTCTCCAGACCAACCTCCTAGTGCAGCTTTTCAGTTTTATTTCTATAAATAAACTAGTTAGAATTTCAAAGAATGCCAGTGGATGTCCCTTTCCAATGGAAATGTCTCCTGTAAGAGTTAAGGTTTTCTTCACAGTAGCATCAAAGGCCTGCTCCTCTCAGAGATGTTGGCATGCGTTCCTGCCGTGGTGGCAAGGCCCCGGCTGTGGTCCTTTGCCCGTGCTGCCATGTGCTCCAATCACAGTGGCTGCTGCAGAAAGCATATTGAGAGATGCAGTATTCATCTCAGATTTCTACTATTAAGATGATAATTGAAAAGAAGAGATATTACACTGATTAAAGCAGCCAAAGGTGGGATCGTTAACTAAGAGAGCGAATCTCTCTTCCAGTGATGAAAGGCCAGCAAAGCTGACCTGATGCAGCTGCTGCCAGAGGCATGACCTGTGCCGCCTCACCGTCCTGCCGGGCAGCACGCCTGGTCTGTTCTCACACCTCTAAAAACCTCTCTGCCTCTCGAGGCAACTTTCCTAGCTCTTTTCTTTACTTAAAATAAGCAGGAATAAAGCCCGACACGATGGCTCAGTGGCTACATCTCCAGTGGCTAAATCTTGCATCGCGCCAGGATCTTATGGGTGCCAGTTCCTGTCCCAGCTGCTCCGCTTCCCATCCAGCTCCCTGCTTGTGGCCTGGAAAGGCAGCTGAGGACGGCCCAAAGCCTTGGGACCCTGTACCGGTGTGGGAGCTCTGGAAGAAGCTCCTGGCTTCAGATGGGCTCAGTTCTGGCTGTTGTGGATACTTGGGGAGTGAACTAGCTGATGGAATATCTTTCACTCTTTCTCTCCTCTCTGTAAATATGATCTGCCTTTCCGATAAAAATAAGTAAATGTAAGAAAAAGTGCAGAAGTAATTCAGTCCTGGGTACTCTATAGAACCCTTCCCACAAACGCTCAGTTTCTGTCCTGTGTGATCATAGACGTCAGAAGCACTCAGTCTCTCCCTCCATCCACCCACCCATTCCTGATTTGTGGACTCATCTTTGCAAGAATTCATCCATCTATTTAATATACTACACACTGCAGATGGGGTGACTGGGTGAATCAGAGATTTGCTGATCTTTTTCCTAAGTCAAACACTTTTTTCTATTCTTAAAAAGGTGTGTGTGTGTTTGTGTTTGTGTGTGTTCAAAGATTTATTTATTTTTATTGCAAAGTTAGATATACAGAGAGGAAGAGAGACATAGAGGAAGATCTTCCTTTCGATGATTCACTCCCAAAGTGACCACAACGGTCGGAGTTGAGCCGATCTAAAGCTAGGAGCCAGGAACTTCCTCCAGATCTCCCACATGGGTGTAGGATTCCAAGGCTTTGGGCCGTCCTTGACTGCTGTCCCAGGCCACAGGCAGGGAGCTGAAATGGAAGAGAGGTTGCCAGGATTAGAACTGGCACCCATATGGGATCCTGGCGCTTTCAAGGTGAGAACTTTAGCCGCTAGGCCACTGCGCTGGGCCCAAAAAGGTGTATTTATTTATTTGAAAGGTAGAATGACAGAGAAACACGGAAAGAGAGGGCGATATCCTTCATCCACTGGTTCATTCTTCAAATGTCTGCTACAGTTAGGGCTGGGCCAGGCTGAAGCCAGGAGCACCAGAAATGCCAGCTGGGCCTCTCCCATGGGTGTCTTGGACCCAAGCACTTGGGTCTTCATCCGCTGCTTTCGTAAGTGCATTAGCAGGGAGCTAGATCTGAAGCAGAGGGGTGAGGACTCGAACTGACACTCCAACAAGGGGCAGCTCCACCATGCAGGCCCCTCAACACTCTTCCTGGTGCCTGCTTGCATCTTCGGCACTTCGGATCAGCTTGCTCAGCATCGGTGTTAACATCAGTGGCAGTTTTCAAGGTCTCAACAAAGTCAAATCCATTTTGTGTTATGGTCACCGTCCCTGGGAGAGGCTTCCCAGCTGTGAGCTGTCCACCTCCTGTGGTTCAGGAGGCCAGGCTCTTGCTGGCTGGTAGCTTTTCTTCCTTGGGCCTTAAGGTCTGTGCATGACATAGGTTACTGACACAGAACAGGGTACCAGCGTTTCCTTACGCCCTGGCCAGGTTGGGTCAGCTCCCTTGCTCCTGCATCCCCGGCAGACATCGGTTGATTCTGTCCAGGAGGAGTGCTGGGAAACAGATATCCTTGTTACAACCCCATGGTGTGGGAGGGCTCCTGGGGGCCAGCGGGCCAGCTCTGCTCCAACAGCCAAGACTGAGGCATGATTTTCTGCTGTAAGGTTACCTCGGTGTAGGTAAATCATTGGTGGGATTGCTCACCTCTGATGTCTGGAAAGTAAATTGCACTAAAACACTGAAGACTTCCAGAGGTTCGCTTCCCATCTCGCTTTATTCTAGAACAAAAATTGCTTATAGCATGTCAACCCAGAAGCTATGCTTAATAAGCTGAGTATGACTTCATATTTACAACAATTAGTCCCCATTAGCAAACATCCCTTTCTGAAATAAAGCTTACAATTCCAAACCCAGGCTTTTGACTGAGTGAAACTGAAAATGGTTAGTATCTATACAGATAGGAACAATTTTATGCATTCGACATTGTAATGGTTTGAGTATAGCCTTAATCAGAAGGCTTATTTTCCTAAGTGTCTGTGAGATGGAACGCATTTTTACTGTTTTGTCTGTTCTCAACATCTGCTTTTCAGAGCTTGCTACTGATCTTTGTTAACTCCAGCAACGACACCTTTTCAAATGAAAACTGCTTCATTTGAAAGGCTGAGAGAGGGAGAGAGAGAGAGAGAGAAAGAGTATCTTCCAGGTGCCATCTCTCTCTCCGAACGCCTGCAACAGCCAGCGCTGGGTCAGGCCAAGGCCAGAGGGTCTCCCACATGTGGGGCAGGTGTCCTAGGGTTGCAGTATCGCCCGCTGCCTCCCAGGTGGCACCAGAAAGTGGAGCCGAGATTCCAACCCAGGCACTCTTGGCATGTTGGCATCCTCAGCAGCAATGATGTCTTAACTGCTGTGTCAAATGCCCGCTTCTCTATGTTTTTTTTTTTTTTAAATTATGCATGTTTTTATTTTATTTGGGAGACAGAAAAAGGCGACATGGCAGGCTGACAGAGCTCCCAGCTGCTGGTTTGCTTCCTAAATGCCCACTGTAGCCATGGCTGGCCCAGGTGAAGACAAGAGGCACAAACTACATCCTGATACAGCGCTGTTGCAGCCGCTTGGAGTGAACCAGTGGTCGGAAGCTCTTTCTGTCTCTCCTGTTCTCTGTCAATCTGCCTTTCCAATAAAAGTAAATAAACATTAAAAAAAAATGCCTTTCCATAGGCCGAGGCAGAGCTAGTTACCAGAGTTAATGATGGACAGTGAGAGGCGTGGCTTCTAAAGGAATGGCTCTTCAGCAGTTACAGTGGATTGGTTTCGATTTCTCTAAGTGTGTTGCTTAAATCTCTACGACTTAGAGCAAGGAAATGAGAAATCACTGGGCCAGGAGGATTTCAAAGGCCAGGGCAAGAGAAGTCCCTAGGGCCAAATCTTCCCAATGGCCTCAGATTTCTACAGAGGAGGAGACTCCTTCCATTTCTTAATTAGAATCTCAAAAGGAATTCATGAGGGCAGGCGAGTAGCCTAGTGGTTAAGCTACCTAGATAAGGCACTGGTGTTGTGGTGCAGTCAGTTAAGACCTCCCACCCCCTCCAAGATGCCAGCAACCCATTTGAGTGCATGTTTCAGTCTTGGCTACATCACTTTCAATCCAGCTGCCTGCTAATGCGCCTGGGAAAACATCCCAAGACGTCAAGTATTTGGTCCCCTGCCAGCCCCTGTCATAGACTCAGATGGAGTGCCAAGCTCCTGGGGTTGGCCAAGGGCCAACCGTTGTAGCCATTTGGAGACTGAATCAGCGAACAGAACATTTCTCTCTAACTCTGCCTTTCAAATAAATAAATATTAAAAAACAAACAACTTCCATCTGCCTGTTGACTCCCCAACAGCTGTAACAGCCAGGACTGGACCAGGTCAAAGCCAGGGGTTTCTCCATGATCTCCCGGCTTGGTGGCAGGGGCCCAGGCACATGGGCCATCCTCTGCTGCTCTCCCAGGTGCATTAGCAGGGCTGGATCAGAAGCGGAGCAGCTGGGCCGTTGCCATCACAGGTAGTGGCTTAAGTGACTACACCACAATGTCAGCCTTTCAAATAAATAAATCTTAAAACAAAAAAAAAAAAAAAAAAAAAAGGAAAGGCCGGGTCTGGCACGGTAGCCTAGTAGCTAAAGTCCTCGCCTTGGAAGCATTGAGATCCTATATGGGCACTGGTTCGTGTCCTAGATTCCCGGCTTCCCATCCAGCTCCCTGCTTGTGGCCTGGGAAAGCAGTCGAGGACGGCCCAAAGACCCTGCACCTGTGTGGGAGATCCAGAAGAAGCTCCTGACTCCTGGCTTTGCATCAGCTGAGCTCCAGCTGTTGCAGCCACTTGGGGAGTGAATCAGTGGAGAGAAAATCTTTTCCTCTGACTCTCCTACTTGTAAATCTGACTTTCCAATTTATTATTCCAGTGCAGTTTATTAACATTATATATCTTTTTTCTGATAAAATTTACAGAAGTAGGAATTCATAAACATGGAATTGAGTTGAAAACTCTGGCCAACTAGACAACAGTGCTGGTGGCTGCAGGTGGGACGGGGGTGGGGGAGCAGGGCGGTGCGCCCCCAACTGACAGGGTGAAGGACTCCAGAGTGAGTGCGTCCAACATACAGAGCCGGATTACACCGACCCTCCTCCCCTAAGGAGGAGCCAGGTTCTGGGCACTGGGCCCCAGGAAAAGTGGAAACCAATTTGCAAGAAGTTAAACTGTGCCTATGGAATTGCCCTAGGCTCCAACCTGCTTATTGTAGCTTCTGCACCCTTGCTTGTGTGTCAGCCCACAGGCCACCAGTGGTGTGTGTGGGTGTGTGTGTGTGGGTGTGTGTGTGTGTTCCCTTTAAAAGCTCACCGCCCCACAGCTCGGAGCTGTCTCCTTCAGTCTTGTTCTGAGTGGCGGAAGGTGCCAGCTGGCTAATAAAGACTCCCCAGTTCTAAACTGGCTTCAGTGGTCTTTTATACGGTGCGCCCCGCAACACAATCCAGCAAACAGTGCTGAGGTGGCCTGGAACAAATCGCTCAAACACGACACGGATGCTGAAGAGTCACAGAAGCAACAATGCAATTTCTTTGCACAGGAGTGGGGCGGCCACCGAAGGAGACAAGCAAGAAAGTTTCTGTGGCAATGCTGGGCATCAGTTTAACCCGGGCCACGTAAGGACTGCGGGTGAGTTGCAACGAGGCGGGGTGTGTGTGTGTGTGTGAGATCCTTTCTCGGTGAGGCCTCCCCATAAAGGGATCCTCTTCCCCCAAAGAGAAGGCCACTAGCGAGTGTCAGCACCACAGCGGGGCCCCCGGTTCAAGTCCAGGGCCGGACCCCCAGGAGGCTGGTCCCGGGTGGCGCCGTCGCCGTGCGCGCGGAGCGGGACGCACACCCGGGCTGCGGGGGCGCGCCGCCAGCCCGGGCCCCGAGGGCTTCGAGGAGGCCGAGGGGCGCCGGGCAGCGCCTGACGGACGGGCGGCCAGCGCCCAGGGCCCGGCGCGCGCGGCCCGGGCGGCCTGGCCGGGGAGGCGCTCTGGGCGCGCCGCGGTCACGTGGCGCGGTCACGTGGCGCGCGGCCCGGCCGGCGGCGGCGGCGGCTGAGGGGAGGCGGAGACTCGGCCGAGACGTGTGTGTGAGGGGGGCGGGAGGCGGCGGCGGCGGCGGCGGCGCGGGGCTGCTGGAGGCGGAGGCGGAGAGGCGCGGGGGAGCGGCGGGGGCCGCCGCCACGGCCGCCCGCGAGGTGAGGCGCGCCGGGGGCCGCGGCGGCGGAGTGGCCGGCGCGCCGGCCCGCGGCGCCCTCCGAGCGGCGCCGGGCATGGTGGGCGCGGCGGGGCGGCTGGGCCGCGGCGGGGGGCTTCGGAGCTGAGGCCGCGTCCGATCTGGGGTTCCGGGCGGCTCCCTCAGCCTTTGTTTCGGCGTGGGAGAAGAGGGGGCGAAAGAGGAGTCTGTGTGCGCGCGCGCGCGTGTGTGTGTGGAAATCAAGGAGGCGTCTGGCTTGAAGCCATTTTTTCCCTTAATTGTAGAGACAGATCCCACCCCCCGCACCCCCAGCACGGGTTCCCCAGGGAGACGGGCGTGCTCCTCCTCTTCCTCCGCGCCGTCTGGGCACTGGGCTGCCCTCCCCGCTGCCCACCTCGCGGGCCTCGTTCCCCGGCCGCCTGTCTGTGCGGGGTGGCCCGGTCACCTGTCGTGGCAGCTGCCTGCAAATGCCGGCGCCTCGGCCGCTCCGGAGCCTGCCGCGGACACTTGGCCTCCTGACCAGCGCTGGCCCCCTTGGCCCTCCCTGCGCAGTCCGGCCGGGCGGGATGCAAAGTTGGACTCGCTTGCGACCCTTGGGCTCCCGTCACGCTGCCCCTTCCCGGTGGGAGGAAGTGGGGCTGATGTCACCCGGGGACCTGTTCGCTGCGGCCCAGGTGATGGGAAAAGTCTTGGGAGACTTGTCGCCTGGAGGGGTGGGGGTGCTGAGGGGCGTCGGCTCCCTCGGCCAGGGCACTGAACCCCGGACTTGGCTGTTGGGGGGCCCTCTTGATGTTTGCAACAGTTCATTACCGGGTGGGTATATGCATGATGCCCATGGCAGATTACCGCTAAGGGTTGAAAGGAGGAGAATGGAAACCGTCGCTGTGTTCTCTTTGTGCCTCTCCCGCCTGTGTCCGGCGTCTCAGCTTCCTCTCCGCTTCCTCTGGGCCAGAGTTTGGTTTTGGGGGGCGAGGATCGAGGGTGCCTGCTGGGAATGGTGTGGGGCTGCCGGCTGGGCCATTTGAAGCCCGTTGCAAAAGTGATAGCCAAATTTAGAATGGGACAGCCCCACGTGTCCTCCCCTCCCTCGTGATCACCGTTCACTGTCGTGGAAACGATCCTGTGAAGAAGTTATGAATAGCCAAGCCTGGTGTGGAGCTTCCCAAATGTAGGGAATAGTGTTCGTCTGTAGGAGAGAGCGAAACGGGCATTTCTGGCTTTCCTTTTAAGAATTTAAGCGCTCTATTTTAGTAAGGGCTAGGAAAGAAGGTGGCATTTTTTTCCCCCTGTGTGATTGGAAGGGATTGGCCTCTAGACTTGGAAGTAGGTAGGAATGAGGTGGTGGAAGAAGAAATGGTTTTTATCCAGGATTTTTGAGCAAGCTGATGGTTCCTCCAGTGCCTGGGAAATAGTACCATCCCGTGTTTACTGCTGTGTAGCCTAAGGGAAGGTCCTTGCCATTGGCAGAGGATGCGTGTGTCAGGTTAAACTTGCTTGCTTTCATGTGGAACTGTGAGAGTGACTGCTGGGTGGTTCACACTGTTCCCCTTAGGAACACTGTATAGGACTTTTCATTTTAACCCACGAAAGGTGGTGGCGGAAGCCTGTTTAGCTGGGCCATTGGCGCTGATGCTGCGACCCCACATCGCACGTGCTGGAGCACACCTTTGCTTCAGGCCACAGGTCACCGCTGTGACCGGCTGGTTGGCAGGCTTGCTGCTGGTTCTTGAAGTATCTGAATTCTGGAAGTTTCATTACAGTCTCGCTGGTGTTTTGGGAGTAGATTCAAGTGGCCCTACCACAGCCATGATTTCATTGCTGCCTAGGATCCTGATTGGGATTCTGTGTTTTCAGTGTTACCAAAGCCTTACGAAAACTGCACATTTGGCCTAGGCTATAGGGACTGTGTTGTGGAAATATTAGAGTTCATTTAGGTTATGAGAGTGTTAATTTGGCTACTAAAATTGAGCATAGTAAACATACTTTTTTTTTTTTTTGGTTGTAAAACATACATGACATAAAGTTACCAATTTAGCCTTTGTATAAAGCAGTTGGTTTGTAAGACAGGGGGAAACGCCGAGGGAGGCTGCAGGTGGCACTCAGGTACTTGCCTGCCACCTCTGTGGCAGATGTGGTTTGAATTCCTGCCTCCTGGTTCTGGCTGGCCAGCCCTGGCTCTCGTGGGTATTTGGGAAGTAAACCAGTGGATGGGGGATTGTTCTCTGTCCGTCTCTGGGTCTGTCAAATAAATAATTACAAATTGAAATACAATGATCTTACCTTAAAACAAAAATTTTTAGTAGTATTACGAACCCCATAAATATGTTGCATAACAAATAGGGTTTTAAAGATGGAGAGCCTGGCGAAATGGCTCAGTGGCTAAATCCTCAGCTTGCACGTGCCAGGATCCCATATGGGTACTGGTTTGGGTCCCAGCTCCTCCACTTTCCATCCAGCTCCCTGCTTGGGGCCTGGGAAAGCGGTAGAGAATGACAGCCCAAAGCCTTGGGACCCTGCGCCCTCAAGGGAGACCTGGAAGAAGCTCCTGGTTCCTGACTTCGGATCCGCTCAGCTCCAGCTATTGCTGTCGCTTGGGGAGTGAACCAGTGACCGGAAGATCTTTCTGTGTTTCCTTCTCTCTGTAAATCTGCCTTTCCAATAATAAATAAATCTTTTTTAAAAAAGTACATTGAAAATAGGTGTTACTGTGGAACTGTGTGGATTTCAAGTTTTTTTTTTTTGGTAGCAAAGTACATTTACCTTTAGAAAAAAGTTTTTAAAAACTTTTTGCTGATTTGAAATGCAGAGAGATGCCAGCAGACGTCTCTCATCAGCTTGTTCCTGCTCCTGATGTCCCCCTCAGGCGGGAGTTGGCTGGAGGCAGGGGCTGGGCCTGTGTCTCCCCTGGGTGCCGGGAGCCCCGCCTCCTGATGCATCAGCCAGGGTGCCCAGCAGTGAGAAGCTGGAATCCAGGCGTGCTGCAGGCTGGCGGTATAAGCCTCCCTCGAAGTGCTGCACCAAGGCCTTGCCCCTAAGCTCTTTGAATTCCTTTTTCCTAGATTTCCTGAAATTGCTGTCTTTTTGTGAGTTAAGGGTAGGAGCAGATCAAAAAAACCTTTAAATTTCAACTTTCTAGCCTGGAATCATATATACAAGTTGTTGTAGATGTCTGACTTTGTTGATTGAATGACTGAAGTATTAAGCACTTTTATTTCCTGTTTCCTATACATTGTTTGCTTGATCTAGAATCAGAATGGAGACCTGTGTGTGTGTGTGTATGTGTGTGCGCGCACACAGCATTGTTTCTGTTGGGTGCTTCTAGCTCTTTTTGTGATGTATTGGCAACAATTCTCGACTGTCCCAGGGGTTACCAAGTGGTTTCATTCGAGTTGCCTTCTTCTCCAGTTACCTGAAGAAATACTTAGTGGAAACCAGCCTTTATCAGTGGTTTGCTTACCTTGATTGAGGTGGACGCTGCAGGAAGGATGTGGGAAGTGCCTGCTTGTGTCTGTGCTTTGTCAGTTATTATTGTCCTGGGGTCTCTCCTCCATTGGTGTGTGGGTGAGGGACTTCCCCCATGATCGGTGTGTGGGTGAGGGTCTCCACCCCCATTGATGTGTGGGTAAGAGTCTCCCCCCGCCATCAGTGTGTGGGTAAGGGTCTCCATCCCTATCAGTGAGTGACTAAGGGTCTCCACCCCCATTGGTGTGTGCGTGAGGGTCTGCTTCCCTTTGATGTGTGGGTAAGGGTCTCTCCCCCCATCGGTGTGTGACTGAGGGTCTCTCCCCCGCCATCAGTGTGTGGGTAAGGGTCTCTATCCCTATCATGAGTGACTAAGGGTCTCCACCCCCATTGGTGTGTGAGTGAGGGTATCCACCCCCATTGGTGTGTGGGAGGGGTCTCCCCCTCATTGGTGTGTGAGTGAGGGTTTCCATCCTCATCGGTGTGTGGGTGAGGGAATCCCCCCCCATTGCTGTGTGGGTGAATTCTGGTTTAGTACTTAGGCTAGGTTTTGGTCCTTGAAGTTTCTTTTTTTTTCCTGATTTTTTATTTTTTTATTTGAAAGGTGGAGAGAGGGAGGGTTGAGAGAGAGACAGAGAGAGATGGATTCAGAGATTGCTCACTGCTGATTTGCTCGCCAGATGCAACAAACGCTGAAGCCAGAACCTGCTCTCCCACCTGGGGACGGGCCCAGCCACTTGAGCCGTCACCTGTTCTCTCCCACGGTGCATCTTGGTAGGCAGCTGGTCCTGGGTACAAACCCAGGCACTCTGATACAGGGTCCTGGTCCTGTGGTCCTTCTGGGGTGCCAGTTGTTCTCTCTGGAAGAGGAGGCTCCTTCCGGGCAGCCCCTGAACCCGGACAGGCCCCAAGGACTCCCATAGCTTCCTTGCTTTGGGACAGCAGTGTTCCAGACTCACCCTTTGCACTTGGTGTTTCAAGCCTTGAAGGCAGAGCAGAGCTTTTTTAAAAGGAAAAATAATTAACTAGTAAACATTAAAATATTTAATGTACCAGTCAGTAAAGAAATGAACTTAAAAGCAAAGAACAAGGGGAGCAGAAAAAAAAGCAAAAAATAAGAAATCATTCATGTGGGCTGAATGTTTACGTGTCTCCCGTAGGCTGATGGCTAATCCTCAGGTGTGGTGGTGTGTGGAGCTGGGCCTGGGGAGGTGATGAGGTCATGCTTGAGGACAGCCTGGGGTGGAAGGTACCTCCGTAGCCCTTGACCTTAGGCTTCTAGCCTCTAGGGCTGGGAGACTTTTCTGTTGTTGATTTCTGTTTTATTGTATCTGTGGTACAGGCAGCTGTTCAGTATCTGCAGGTTCCACATGTATGGAGTGAACAAAGTGTGAAGTGAACTTATGTGAAGGGCTAGTGCCGTGGCTCAACAAGCTGACTCTCTGCCTGCAGTGCCGACATCCTGTGTAGATGCCAGTTCGTGTCCTGGCTCCTGGCTTTGGATCAGCTCAGCTCCAGCTGTTGTGGTAATTTGGGGAGTGAACCAGTGGAAGGAGGATCTCTCTGTCTCTCCTTCTCTCTGTGAATAAAATAAAAATAAATAAATCTTAAAAAAATAGGGTTGGAATGTATGATTGTGGAACATCACAGAGTGTAGAGCGCAGGCTTTACAGTGTGGAGAGTTATTCTGTAGATGTTCTCTAGGTGTGAAGAGGTGGCATACGAATCAGACACTTATATTTAAATATCTCACTGTGATTTTTTTTAATCCAAAAGCACAACTAGGGTTAAGTTGGATATGAAAAATAGGTAACGCAAAGTTAGATGCTAACTTTTAACTTTTTAAAAATTTTTTTTTATTTTTTTAGATATTTACATAATTGAGAGGGATGCATGTCCGTAGGGTGGGGAGGATCAAGCGTGGAGGAAGGGAGGAAGGTGGGTGGGGCATGTTTTATTTATTTATCTATTTCTCCTGTGTCTGCAGGGAAGAGGGGAAGAGACTGCTGCTTGTCAAACTGTATCAGTACCTGGGGGTGGGGGACAATCATTTGATAACGTCTTAGGGAAGAGTGTTGGCGAGGGTGTTACTTGATAGTTCTGAGATGATGTCAATTTTGTTGCTCCAGGGTTGAAAAAGTCCTTCCAAGGTCTGCTGGTTGACAAGTCCACCTTAGTGTTTCACAGATCCAGGAACTTGTTGCAGAGCTCGGCCAGGAGAATTGTCCAGCCTGATCTGCTTTCCTTCCTCTGATGAGGCTGTGACGTCCCCTGCTGGCCTGGATGAGCTGGCCATCATGTCCTTCCTATTAAGAACCACATTCTGTCAAGCATTATGTGGTCAGTTATTTCTACTGCTCCTTCTTTCAATACATATGTATCTTAAGAATGATTTCTTTATTTGAAAGGCAGAGTTACAGAGAAAGGGAGAAACAGATCTGTCACCCTCTGGTTCATTCCAAATGGCCACAACAAGCAGAGCTATGGCCGGCCCACAGCCAGGAACATCTTCCCTGTCTCCCGCAGGGGTGCAGGGGCCCAAACGCTTGAGCCTTCCCCCACTGCTTTCCCAAGCACATTGACAAGGAGCTGGATTGAAAGTGGAGCAGCTGGGACACAAACTAGTACCCATATGGAATGTTGGCACTGCAGGCAGCAGCTTCACCCACACATGACTGCCCCTCTTTGATATTCTTTAAAAAAATATGTAATTTTATTTTTATTTGGAAGAATTACAGAGAGAAAAAGAAACAGAGGGAAGTATTCATTCATTGGTTTAAAATAGCTGCAGTTGAGCTGACCTGAAGCCAGGGGCCTCCTCTGGTCTCTGTGGGTGCAGGGGTCCAAGGACTTGAGCCGTCCTCTGCTGTTTTTTCAGGCAGTAAGCAGGGAGCTGGCTCAGAAGTGGAACAGTCAGGGCTTGAACTAGCAGCTGTTTTGGCTACAAACACCAAAGGCAGAAGCTTAGCCTGATATGCCACAGCGCTGTGGATGGTCTTCATATGTGCTAGGATATCTTCTCCTACTTTGAAGTTTTTGTGGTTACCGGATATGTTAATAGGTGGTTAAGGCTGAGAATATGGTCTTTTTAGTGAATAATTTTATGAAAGGTGTAGCCTTTATTTTTAATCTATTAATCCATGTAGTTATGAGTTGGAACGCTGGGTTCGGAAAACTTCTGTGTCTGCTTTCAGAGTCTGTGGCTCAGTGCTTCCCAGTTCCTTTTAAATGTTATGGACATATGGCGCTGGGCTCCACATTTTTTCACCCTCCTGGAATATTTCTTTCGCCAATTTGTTGCCAATAGCAGAAATTAAACTTCCTGAGGCAGTGATTACTCCTCTGATTTTTGTGTGTATGATTTTCACTCCTCTTTATGGAGATCAAGTCTTGTGCAGAAAACCCTTTAGGTGCCATATTTTTCCTCCCTGCTACTCTACCTTTGTGCCATGTTTGGCTGTTGAAAATGCATGTTGTGACCCTGGGGAACTAGAGCGTTGTTACCATGGTTAGAATAGCGTCAGTGCTCCAGGACAGAAAGGGCTGAGCTGAGTGCTGGGAAGGGTGTAACACCAGTGAAAGGTGCCATATGCCGAAGATCATCTTCACACCTAATCAGTTTCTTTAGCTGAGACAAGCCTCCTGGTCATGGAACCAGATGGACCAATTCAGCTCCAGCGGTTAGAATAGCAAAACCTGCCTCATAGAAGTTAGGCTTACACTGTGTATGGAAAACTCTGGTCAGCCAAAGCCGACATTTTTGGCAGCCAGAGTTAATGTTTAGAATTGTTAAATAACCAGAAAGTTTAACTGTGTGTTAACATTGTCAGGTTGGAGAATCTGCGTATGCAAGTGCTGCCTGGCTCTTATTTGGCTGAGAGAGCCGATTACGGAGGCTGGGGCCTGCCGCAGCCCAGGGATGAGTGAACTTGGCATTCAGGGCACATCTTTCAGCCTTTGCAAGTAATTTGAACCTTTGCTATTTTTGTTCTTGTCATCTTTTCCCGTGAAATGAGAAACCAGCCTAGTGTTTCATAGGTAGGAGAATTTTCTTCTCTGAATTAATTTTTCTGATATTGGGATAATGGAATAAATCGTGTAATATTTGAAAGGTTCAGAGTAAAACACAGCCACTCCTAATAAAAGATAGAAAGCCACAGTTTGCTTATCTTATTCCATGGGTGATAACTTTGTATATTGTGACAGAAGTGAGAATGAAAATGGCATGACGAGTGTTGTGTCTCCTCCGCCAGCTTTGATTCTGAGACTGGAGAATGCAGTAAGTAGCATGGGGTTGGGGCGCTACCCAGGATCTCCGCCAAAGCTCACTTGAGCATCATCTCTCAGCCCTTTTGAATTTATGGTTCCTGTTTGTTTGATTCCACACCTTTCTTCTCACAACTTCTTTAACAGCTGCAACAGCCAGGTTTGGGTTATCAGTGATGAGCCGAGTGCTGATGTCAGAAGTCCACAAGTTAACACCATCATTCAGTTTCATTTAATTACATCAACCTTTAATTTTAATCAATGACTCTCGGACTTTTTCTGAACCATTAGTAAGCTTTATGATTGTTATTATATGGACTGTATGTAACATTGTTTACTTAAAATTAATGTTTTAAAACATTTTGTGGGGGCCCGGCGGCGTGGCCTAGCGGCTAAAGTCCTCGCCTTGAAAGCCCTGGGATCCCATATGGGCGCTGGTTCTAATCCCGGCAGCTCCACTTCCCATCCAGCTCCCTGCCTGTGGCCTGGGAAAGCAGTCGAGGACGGCCCAAAGCTTTGGGACCCTGCACCCGCGTGGGAGACCCGGAAGAGGTTCCTGGTTCCCGGCATTGGATCGGCACGTACCGGCCCTTTGCGGCTCACTTGGGGAGTGATTCATCGGATGGAAGATCTTCCTCTCTGTCTCTCCTCCTCTCTGTATATCCGGCTTTCCAATAATAATAAAAATCTTTAAAAAAAAAAAAAAAACATTTTGTGGGACCCGGCACACTAGCATAGTGGTTAAGGTTCTTGCTTTGGACACGCCGGGATCCCATATGGGCAGCGGTTCTAATCCCGGCAGCTCCACTTCCCATCCAGCTCCCTGCTTGTGGTCTGGGAAAACAGTTGAGGACGGCCCAAAGCGTTGGGACGCTGCACCCACGTGGGAGACTCAGAAAGAAGTTCCTGGCTCCTGGCTTTGGATCAGCACAGCACCGGTTGTTGCGGCCACTTGGGGAGTGAATCATCGGATGGAAGATCTTCCTCTCTGTCTCTCCTCCTCTCTGTACATCTGCCTTTCCAATAAAATAAATAAATCTTTAAAAAACATTTTGTGGTGTTGGATTAAACGTAATCAGTCATAATGAAATTTGTGTCTTATGTGGATTTGTGTACAAGGAATATGATACAGAAATATGTAGCTACCTCCTGAACTCCAAGTGCTTGTCTTTACAGAAGTATACAAATGACAGTTTTATGAGGTGCTTTGAAATCAACTTTTGGAAATCTGATACAGTAGGTGTGTTGAAATAGAAACAGAAATCACAGTGAGCCATATTGGTGTGTTGTTTTCAATTCGGAGACCCTTGAGCTAGCCTGTGTTTTCTCCTTTGGTGGCTGTCTGAGTGTGTCCGCTGCATGTGACCTCGGTGGCTGGCCGATGGGACGTGCCGATGACTGCTCTTCGTCTGGGTTCAGTGGGTGAGGTTCTTTGACTTTTACCCAACACAGGAAGGGGACACGTGCTTGCCTTACAGGGGGACAGATCCATTTCTCTGGCGTGCACAGAATGGCTAAGATTTATGGGAAGTAAGCAGGCACTGTCAGGTGAGTAGTACCAGTAATTTCTGGAGGTCTCTGTAAGCCAGTTTGTCTGATATAAAACCTTTGGTTGGGTTGATAATGACTGGTAAAGTTGTGCTGGACTTCCCTTGGAGCCGACAAACCGTGAAGTGGACTTCAAGGCGAGAGATCTGAAGACAAAACTTTGCTGGATTAGGTTAGGAAGGCGCTTCTACAAGTTAGGTTTTGGTTTATTTCCTTTTTTCTCATTTTATGTTACCTTGTCCTTTTTGTTTTTAATTTATTTTTATTTGAAAGGCTGATTTCCAGAGAAAGAAAGGACAGAGAGAACTGCTTCATTCACTGGTTAAGTTCCCAAATGGCTGCAACAATGGGGCAGGATCTGTCTGCAAGCCAGGAGCCTGAGGCGTTTTCTGGTCTCCCATGTGGCCACATGGACATTAGGACTTGGGCCATCTTCTGCTTTCTTGGAACATTAGCAGGGAGCTGGACTGGAAGTGGAGCAGTTGGGACTTGAACCGGCACTACAAGCTCAGATCCAACTCACTGCTCCTTGGTTCTGGTCTTGTCTTCTCCTTAAACACTGTCCGTTGCCACTTACGTTTATTTTGAGATACGAGCTGGTATGTTATCACGCTTTAAAAAAATGTTATTTTTGGTGATGTTTACATTGCTGATCAGGGTAGGAAGGGTCAAGGATTAAGGGAAAGTGGGGGAGACCATTTATTTATTTGTTCATGATTTTTTTTGATTGTTGGAAAGGCAGATACACACAGAGGAGGAGAGACAGCAAAGACGATCTTCCGTCTGTTGATTTACTCCCCAAATAGCTTCAGTTGCCAGAGCTGTGTCGATCTGAAGCCAGGAGTCCGGAGCTTCTTCTGAGTCTCCCATGTGGGTGCAGGGTCCTAAGGCTGTCCTGGACTGCTTTCCCAGGCCACAAGCAGGGAGCTGGTTGGGAAGTGGGGCTGCTGGGATTAGAACTGACACCCATATGGGATCCAAGGAGAGGACTTTAACTGCTGGGCTACCATGCCGGGCCCAAGGGTCAGACCATTATTTCCAACCTTTTTCTTCCTGTATGGTTGGAAGGAAGGATTCAAGGGGAGAAGCCACACCCAGCCTCCCAATTGCCCCAGCACCCAGGGATGGGAAACAGCCACCCGATGTCATCCCAGGGTACCGAATGTTGAGCTTGTTCTGAGGGTTCTGTGAGTGTTTCGATAGTTCTGAAATGTTGTCGATCTTGCAGATCAAGGATTAGACAATCCTTCTAAGGTCCATTGGCTGACATAGTCTAACCTAGAGCCTCCATTTGCCTAGAAATTTGCTGTCAAGCTTCGCTGGGGTAGTTGACCAACTTGTTCTGTCCTCCTTCCTTTCCTATGGCATCAAATATTGTTATCAGGCTTTTGTTTAATGTTACTGGAACAATGTAATCAATTGGTATAAAAATATTCAGATACTGAATTTTAGTTTATGTGTTAATCATGGTCACACTATGTGAAAAATATTTTGTTACTTGAAATTATTTTGTCTGTTGAACTAGTGTTACATGAAATGTACAATCTTCTTAATTCTTAACGTGAATAGGGGTAGTATTCTCTTTTAAAGAAATTTATTTATTTAGAAAGGCAGAGTTACAAAGAGGAAGAGAGAGAAAGGTTCCATTCTCTGGTTCACTCCCAAAGCAGGAAGTAAATGCCGAATCCAGAAGCCAGGAGCTGTGTCTAGGCTTCCCACGTGGGTGTCAGAGGTTCAAGCACTTGAGCTGTCTTTGCTGCTTTCCCAAGTGCATTAGCACGGAGGTGGGTGTGGGACTGGAATAGATACTCTGGCCTCACAGGTAGCAGGACTAGTATTGTTAATGTAATTCTCTGATTTAAGGTAAATTGTATATGAGGATGTCTCGAAAAAAGCTAATTTTCCTAATTTTCTGCTCCTCTTCTAAGGTAGTTCTAACTAGCCAAAACTTACCAAGATAGTTGACTATAATATAAATGCATGTGAATTAGGAGGTAGCACTTTTTATTTTGTTGAATGTATGAGTCTTATTGGAAATACAAATAAATGAAGCTCTAGAGAGGAAGCAGCTGCTTTTCTGGAAGTTTCCCTTTTTATCCTAGTTGATTGGCCCGGTGCTGAGATTTGAGTCTAGTTTTTATAGTGTGGGTCTTCAAAGCTGTTAGTCATTGCCCATTTATGGTGTGACCAAATTACTGTTAAAGGCACCACATAGTGGGTCTTGATGTATTGTGGGCTCCAGGAAGAAAAGCTGTGGATTCTAGAGGGAGACTTGTGTGAGGAATGACCCAAAAGAACAGTTATTGGGCAGTGATGCAGCATTGAAGCTCTGTGTTCTGTAGCAGAACTTGTGGGCTGTGGGGAAATCTGAATGCTGGGTGGGCTGGAGAGAAAGGTGTGGCTAGAGGATGCGGGCTGTGAGTGTGGATGTATCTTGATTTAAAATCTGTAAAAACGGTTGAAGCACAACTCCTGGCTATATGTTTTTTTCCTTAAATAAGTGCTATATTACTGCATTAACCTCTCTTTTTTATGTGTTTATTATAAATGTTTTTCATAGAAATGTGTACCTTTCAACTCTGTGTCCTTGACAATTAATTTTTAAAGTTTTATTTTGAAAGGTAGCGTTACAGGAGAGAGAGTCTGCTCCATGCATGGGTTTAGTCCCCTGGTGGCTGCAATGGCTGAATTGGAGCTAGGCCAAAGCCAGCAGCTGGCATGTTCTTCCAGGTCTTCCATGTTGGTGCAGAGGCCCAAGCACATGGGTTATTCTCTGCTACTTCACAGGTGCATCAGCAGGGAGCTGGATATGGAAGTGGAGCAACCGGGACACGAACTGGTGCCCATATGGGATCCCAGTGAATGCAAGGTGAGGTTTAGGCACCGAGCCATTGTTCTGGGCTCATACCTAATGATTTATCAGAAACTCTTCTCATGGAGAATTTTTCTTTTTTCCCTTTGGGCAGATCTCATTGCTTTACATTTTTTAAAACTGGATTTTTGTTTTAAAATGGTTTTGAATTTATATTCTGTGAAGATTAGCATTGCACAATGCCCGTATACCCTTCTCTTGGCTTCTTCTATAGATGACATCTTACATAATCATAGACTTTTTGTCAAAATTAAGAAATTAGCAATATACTGTTATGAACTAAACTTTAGTCTTTTTTTTAAAAGATTTATTTATTTATGTATTTATTTTTTATTGCAAAGTCGGATATACAGAGAAGAAGAGAGACAGAGAGGAAAATCTTCCATCCGATGTTTCACTCTCCAAGTGACCGCAATGGCTGGTGCTGTGCCGATCTGAAGACAGGAGCCTGAAACTTTTTCTCCAGGTCTCCCACACAGGTGCAGGGTCCCAAGGCTTTTGGGCCGTCCTCAACTGCTTCCCAGGCCACAAGCAGGGAGCTGGATGGGAAGCGGGGCTGCCGGGATTAGAACCGGCACCCATGTGGGATTCTGGCGTGTTCAAGGTGAGGACTTTAGCCACTAGGCCATGGTGCCAGGCCCTAAACTTTAGTTTTAATTCAGATTTCACCAGTTTTTCCACTAATGTCCTTTTCCAGGGTACCACATTACATTTAGGTGGTAGATGTGATAAATTTTATTTATTTTTATATTCATTTATATATTTCAAAGATTTATTTTTATTGAAAAGACAGAGAAAGCTCTCCCATCTGCTGGCTCACTCCCCAAGTGGCTGCAACAGCTGGAGCTGAGCTGATCCAAAGCCAGGAGCCAAGCCCTTCTTCCAGGTCTCTTATGAACCGGTGCCCAAGTGGGATATTGGGTTTGCAAGGCAAAGATTTAGCCACTAGGGCACCGTGCTGGGCCTGTTTAATATCTTTTAAGACACATAAAAAGAAAATTTGTGGCAAAAATGAGGTGGAAAGATGTTTATTTTGGTGCATACGTTTTGGACTCCATGCCTGTTTTTTGAGTCCCTTGATGTCTGTGACTGGCTGGAGCATCAGCCCTTGGTCTGTTGACTCCCTGTGTCTGTGAGGTACACGCCCTGCGCCTGGTCTAGGTGGGGCCGCAGGAACTTGGGTGTAGACAAGCCTTGCAGGTGCTGTGAAATCATCGTAACCCAAAGTGTTTTTGCCTTCACTCCAACACTGTGTCCTTCTGACACCTTGACCGTAGTGGACAACTAGGATGTGTTGCTGCTGACTTATAGCTAGCGGAGTCGCATTCACTGAGAGGAAGCTTTTTGCTATTGCTGTCCATCGAAGAACGCGGTGTGCCGTGCCTCCTCTCCGGAATCTGGCTGCTAGGTGTGGTCAGCCTTCTGACTGCTTGCCTGGATGAAGCGTGTTGCGCAAATGTGTCTGATTGTTTAGATAGTTTTGTAGATGTCTCAGGCCTGCTTGCCTATCCCTGTCCTTGCTGATAAACAGAGTTAAGGAAGTGAGGAGGGGACTGGAGCCGTGGCATGCAGGCTAAGCGTCTGCCTGTGTTGCCAGTATCCTTTATGGGCACTGGTCCTAGTCCTGGCTGCTCCACGTCCAGTCCAGCTGCCTGCCAGTGTGCCTGGGAAAGCAATGGAGGATGGTCCAAGTGCTCTGATTCCTGGTCACATGTGGGAGACCCACAGGAAACCCTGGGCTCCTGGCTTGGGTCTGGCCCCCCCGCTCTGGCCGTTAAGGCCATCTGAGGAGTGAGCCAGCAGATGGGAGGTTCTCCCTCTGTTTCCCCTCTCTTAATGCTACCTTTCAATTAATAATAAAAAAAATAAATCTTTTACCACACAGTTTTCTCATGTTCGACCTTCTCTCCCATCTTTTTAGTGCAAGTGAAATCATGCAATATTTTTCTTTGTCTTGTTTCATTTAATATGATGCTTTTCTGGTCTGTTGCTGTTGGGACAGACAGCAGGATTTGCTCCCCTGCTTAAGGGTGAATCACTGCGTTGTTTCTGCAGGATGGCTGCTGTGAGCAGTGCGAGGCTGTACCTCTGCTGTGCGGGGAGCGCCCGCACCGTTTACTTGTCCCCTCTGCTGTGCGGTGAGCGCCTGCACCGTTTGCTTGTCCCCTCTGCTGTGCGGTGAGCGCCCGCACCGTTTGCTTGTCCCCTCTGTTGTGCGGTGAGCGCCCGCACCGTTTACTTGTCCTGGCTGCAGGAAGTGGCGGAGGTGCAGCAGTCCTTGCAGGTAGTGCTTCCATGTCCTTTGGATACATCCTTGGCAGAGGGATTTGACCCAGTTTTTAATTTTCTTCGCCTTAAAATAAACTGCTTATTTTCATTTTATTTGAAAGAGAGAAAATGAGACCAATAGGAGGAGATCTTCCATCCGCTGGTTCACTGTTCTTCACTTAGGACAGCTCTGGCTGGGTCAAGCCCAAGCCAGGGGAGTGTGGAAGTCCAAGCAGGCGCCTCCTGGGGGCTGTGCCCCAATTTTCTTAACTACTGTTTTTCATTTCCACTTAGAAACAGTGAGAATATGATTGTTCTGTGTGGCTGAGCAGATGTCAATGAAAGAGCAGAGAAGGGGGATCCTGGGTTGGGCCTTCTGTGAGCCTTTAAGACAGTTTCTGTAGGATTGTTTTGTTACATCCCAGCTGTTAGGATCAGGGCGTCTTGCTGGGCAGCTTGTAACCGAGTTACCCAAGTCCAGAGAAGGGACGTGTAGGAAGCCGGAACCTTCAGTTGGTTGTGCACCCTTGAGTCTGGCGATTGGGCTTATTCCCAGGTTTTAACTCGGTATTTGTGACATTGGTGTATACCTGTGCAACAGTTTATGAGGTGTGTCTACATATGCCATTTTGTTTGATTCTTCGCAACAACCTTTTGTGTTATGTGAAGTCTGCATATTTTTATATGTGAAAAGCAAGGCTGAGAGATTTGTCTGTGGTAACAAGCTGTTAGTAAGTCTTGGGACTTGGTACCATATGCCTCACTTAGGCTGTGACGTCCCCTGCCTTTCTTACAGATCCACCTGCGGGTAAAGCCTTTGGAATTCTCTCTGGCAGCTGTAGACGGTGTTGGGGATCAGAGCAGATGTGACAGGTTGATAATTAGTAGAATTGATTTTGTTTAGATTCCTGCCTCTTCCCAAGGCTTTGAGCCATCTTCCATGCCCTCCCATGCCACCAGTAAGGAGCTGGAATGGAAGTAGAGTAGCCAGGACAAGATCTGGGGCACAAATGGGATCCTGGCAGATGCAAGGTAAGGATTTAGCCACTAGGCTACTGTGCTGGGCCTATGAAATAAACTACTTTATAGTTTAAGCCAATTTGAGTTGGGATGCTCTGTTCCTTGTTGGTGCTAATTGGTGTCATAACATTAATTTATACAGTGAAGGAGAAGCCAAGGGCATAAAAACAACACTTGATCTAATCAGAACAGTAGAGCTGTGTCCCTGCATGGTGGGATCGATCGAACCCTTGTCAGGAAGGGCCTGCTGTGCCACGTTGAAGGATCTGGGTCTTTATTGCCGGAACAAGTCTTCTCAAGTTTTAAAATACGGAGGCCTGTCATGAATATCATTACTTTCATCTGTCCCCCACTCCTCCCACCCCCAAAATTTGGTTTAACATTCAAGAGTCAAGTTGGATCTGCTGAGCAGGCCAGGCGCAGCTGGTGGGTAAGGCCCTTGTGGTTGGCAGGTGTGTCAGGCAAGCACAGAGGAACATCTCTGGGACATCCTGAAGAAAGGGGTCAGATTAACTACTCCCTCCTTGCCGTGGAGTGTGTGTGTGGAGACGCAACTTCCTTGTTTTATCTTCTAGATAATTTATGAGCAGTTTGGCATTCTCTTAGCCTTTGATTATTTAGGTTAAAAAGTTGTAGCCAAGAAATCTACCTTGAGGTTACAGACAGGACAGCTATGACAGTTGGTGGGTGCAGGATGGCCACACCGTTCCATGTCTGAGACCTTGGGTTAGACTTCTGGCTCTACTTTTGGTTCCATTGCCTGCTCGTGTGCAGTCCGGAAGGCAGCAGACTAAGTCTCCAGTACTTGGCTTCCTGCTGTCCACGTGAGAGACCTGCTGGAGACCCAGGCACCTGACCTCCGCCTGACTCAGCCCTGATGGGCCGGCATTCGGGAAGCAAGCCAGAGGATGAAGTATCTCTTGTTTCTGTCTGTGTCCTCGCTTCCCTTCAAATAAAATGAAAATAAATAAAATAAGTTTGTTTCTTTTTGAAAGGTTTATTTATTTCTGTTGGAAAGTCAGATACACAGAGAGAAGCAGAGACAGAGTGGACAGATCTTTCATCTGATGATTCATCCCCCCAAACAGCCGCAACACCTGGAGCTGTGCAGATTCGAAGCCAGAAGCTAGGAGCTTGTTCTGAGTCTCCTACGTGGGTGCAGGGGCCCAAGGCTTTGGACCGTCCTTGGCTGCTTTCCCAGGCCACAGCAGGGAGCTGGATGGGAAGTGGGGCCACCAGGATTAGGACAAGTGTCCATATGGGATCATGGTGCATGGAAGGTGATTTAGCCGCTAGGCTAATATGCTGGGCCCAATAAACAAAAATTTTTAAGAAAACAAAAAGTAGGATAGATGGTTCCATTGTAAATAAAAGTTTAATTATGCATTATTGTGTCTGGAATTGAACTTTTAGCATCTTCAAGGTTTTCTTCGTTGATAAAATGAGATGTGCTCTGTTTCTTATGCACATGGATATATTAGCAAAGCTGGATTATATCCCAGTGTAATCAGGCAGGGAACCTGTCTGACCCATATAGTGGAGCTGCAATGAAAAGCTACAGTATTTCTGTAATCATATTAGGATGCGATGTGGTCCCTCCCCATGTTTATTAATTAGCGGAGTTGTAATGAGACTTCCCCCGCTTTGCCTCAAGGATGCTGCTCGGTTGGCGTCCAGGCAGGGTTTTAGTTGTGTTTGGGAGCCTTCTGTGTAGAGGTGGGAGGGATTGGTGTTTCAGGTGGTGGCAGGTGAGCCTCCTGCCAAGTTGGCGTAATGGGAACAGAACTCTCCTGAGTTGCCATCTGTTTACAGCCGATAGGAAGCCAGCAGTGATTTCTGAGGCATGAGGAACTTCTGTTTATGTTGAAATATTTAGGAGTTGGTAATGCTAAGACTGCACTGAAAAGGTATTAATAGGTTGGGGGAAATAGACTAGGGTGTGGAGTGAGTTTTTGTTATTACAGAATTCAGGCTGTCTGCTTGGTTTAAACCACTCTCCTTTCCCTCAGTTTTCAAAAGCACACAATTTTTGCTTTTCTGTACACCTTGAACTAACCACTCTGTCAGCTACAGTTCTGTGCTGAGCTGCTGCGGACATGTGTTGTTGTCTTTCAAAACAGTCAGCAGGAAAGAAACTAGTTAATTAGTTAGTTAGGAAACTTGGTTACTGATAAAAAAGGACTAATTGAGCCACCTTACCTCCCAAAAAGAGTTGTGGACAGTTCCCTATTCTGTCTGAGTGGTCACAGTTGATATGTCATGTGACCCAGGCCAGTGAAACACTGCTTTTTGTTGTTCTGTTTCCTATTCTTTGATCGTTTTCTTCTTTTTCTTTTGCTCTTTTTTTTTAAGATTAATTTTTATTGAAAATGCAGATTTTACAGTGAGGAGGGACAGAGAGGTCTTCCCTCAACGGCCAAAGCTGAGTCAGTGTGAAGCTGGAAGGCAGGAACTTCTCCCACCTGAATGCAGGGCCCCCCAGCCGTGGTCTTCCTCTTCTGTTTTCCCAGGCCATAAGCAGGAATCTAGATCCACAGGCGGAGCCTTGAACTGGCACCCATATGGTTAGCTTGCCATGCCACTGTGCTGGTCCTGCCTTCTTCCTCTTCTCTCCTCCCCCATTTTTCTTCCTTTTCTTCTCCGTCTTCTCCTCCTCTTCTCCCTCCTCCCCTGGCTGTTGGGGCCATTTGGGGAATGAATCAGCAGATGGAAGACCTCTCTCTGTCCCTCCTGCCACTGTAAAATCTCTCGTCTGCTCTTTCTCTGTAACTCTGCCTTTCAAATAAATAAAGCTTAAAAAAAAAATCACACACACAGAACAATAAAATAAACTTTAAAAAGAAAATACCACAACACTACCTCTATAACTGCTAAGGACAATTTTGGAAGTTAAGATGAACATGCAAAACAAATTCTGCATTTTATATAAACTTGAATTCCATTTTTTAAAAGAATGTTTAAAAAAGATTTATTTATTTTTATTACAAACTCAGATATACCGAGAGTAGGAGCGATAGAGAGGAAGATCTTCCATCCAATGATTCACTCCCCAAGTGAGTCGCAACGGCCGGTGCTGTGCCAGTTCGAAGCCAGTAGCCAGGAACCTCCTCCAGGTGTCCCACACGGGCACAGGATCCGAAAGCATTGGGCTGTCCTTGACTACTTTCCCAGGCCACAAGCAGGGAGCTGGATGGGAATTGGAGCTGCCGGGATTAGAACCAGCACCCATATGGGATCCCGGTGCGTTCAAGTCGAGGACTTTAGCCGCTAGGCCATGCTGCCGGGCCCTTGAATTCCATTTTTTTAAGATTTATTTTATTTTTATTGCAAAGTTATATATATACAGAGAGGAGGAGAGACAGAGAGAAAAATCTTCCATTCGATGATTCACTCCCCAGGTGACTGCAATGGCTGGAGCTGCACTGATCCACAGCCAGGAGCCTCTTCCGGGTCTCCCCTGTGGGTGCAGGATCCCAAGGCTTTGGACCGTCCTCGACTACTTTCCCAGGCCACAAGCAGGGAGCTGGATGGGAAGTGGGGCTGTTGGATTAGAAGTGCCCACATGGGGTCCCGGCGCATGCAAGGTGAAGACTTAAGCCGCTAGTTACCATGCTGGGCCCGAATTCCATTTTTTTTTTTTCTGATTTAGGTAACTTGGCATTACTAGACATAGGATATGTTTTTTTTTTTTATTACATTGCATTATGTGACAGTTTTATAGGTACAGGAGTTCCCCCCACACCTTCCCAAACCCTCCCCCCATGGTGGATTCCTCCACCTTGCTGCATTGCCACAGTTCAAGTTCAGTTGAGATTCTTTCATCGCAAGCATATACCAAGCATAGAGTCCAGCATCTTATTGTCCAGATAAGTTCAACGGCTTCTTGGGGAGACCATCTCTGGTCTGAAGGTACAGCTGGTAGAGTGTCATCCTGATCAAATAAAAGCCCCAACATAGCATCAGCAACAATTTATAACGTTATGGAATTAGTGGACATAGTATTGAATAGCCAATATGTTAAAAAAAATGAAAATTCTTAACCACATGAGGTTGAGATAATATTACATTTTACAGGTACTATTTTTCATATTGATATCATTTCATCTTAAATTAAGGCAAACATGTGGTATCTAACCTTTTGCGATTGGCTCATTTCCCTTAGCATTATGGTTTCCAGTTTGGCCCATTTGGCCACAAAGAACTGCATTTTGTTTTTTTTAATAGCTGAGTAGTATTCCATGGAGTAGATGAACCATAGCTTTCTTACCCCATCTTCTGCTAATGGGCATTTTGGTTGCTTCCGTATTTTTGTAATTACTGATTGTGCTGCTATGAACATAGGGGTGCATGTTGGTTTCTCGTGAAACAGGTGTTTTGGATATATTCCTACGAGTGCTATTGTTGGATCATATGGTGTGCAGATTTTGAGTTGTTGAGTGTTCTCCATACTGCTTTCTATAGAGGCTGTACCAACCTGCAGCCCCACCATCAGTGGAGTAGGGTTCCCTTTTCCCTGCAACCTCGCCAACAAGTGTTGTTGGTGTTGTTTTTTTATGTGGGCCAATCTTACTGGCGTTAGGTGGTACCTCATCGATGTCTTAATTTGGATTTCCCTTATTGCTAGGGAACTTGGAGCATTTTTTCATATGTTTGCCATTTGGGTTTGTTCTTTTGTGAAATGTCTGCCCATTTCTTGTGCCAATTTCTTGAGTGACTTGTTTGTTTTGGGATTTTGGTTGTTTTGTAGTTGTTTGTATATTCTGGAGATTAGCCCTGTATTACCTACGTAGTGTGTGAAGATCTTTTCCCATTCTGTGGGTTGCTTTTTTACTTTGTTGATTGTTTCTCTAGCTGTACAGAAGCTTCTTAGTTTGATGAGGTCCCATTTGTTTATTCTGGTCTTGATTGCTATTGCTTTTGATGTCCTTTTTAGGAAGTCAGGACCTACCCCTAGATCTTACAGGGTATTTCCAACATTTTCTTCCAAAAGTTTGAAGGTTTCTGGATGTAGGTTTAGGTCTTTTATCCATGTAGATTTGATCTTAGTGTATGGTGAGAGATGTGGGTCTTTTTGTTTCTGCAGGCTATTAACCAGTTGTCCCAACAGCATTTATTGAAGAGACCTTCCCATTTGCCTGGATTGTCGTTTGTCTTTTTGTCAAAGATTATTTGGCTGTATCTGTGTGGGTTCCCTTCTGGTGTTTCTATTCTGCTCCATTGATCTTCCTCTCTATCTTTGTGCCAGTACCAGGCAGTTTTGATAACCACTGCCCTATATTATGTCCAGAGGTCCGGAACTGTGATTCCCCCTGCTAACTTCCTGTTCTTCAGGATGGTTCTAGCTATTCGTGATTTTTGTGTTTCCAGATGAACCTTTGAATCATTGTTTCTAGTTCCATGAAGAATGTTTTGGGCAATTTGATTGGGATTGCATTGAATGTATCTATTGCTTTTGGCAGTATAGACATTTTGATGATATTGATTTTACCTATCCAGGAGCATGGGATGTTACTCCATCTTTTGAGGTCTTGTTCAATTTCTTTTTTAGGCAGTTTGTAGTTTTCTTCAAATACGTCTCCTACATTTTTGGTTAGATTTATTCCCAGATACTTCATAGTTTTCTCTGTTAGTTTGAATGGTATCTTGCTGGTTAGATCTTTTTCCAACTTGGGGCTGTTTGCATACACTATGACTATTGATTTTTATTCATTAATTTTTTTAAAGATTTATTCATTTTATTACAAAGTCAGATATACAGAGAGGAGGAGAGACAGAGAGGAAGATCTTCCATTCGATGATTTACGCCGCAAGTGAGCACCACGGCTGGTGCTGTGTCGATCTGAAGCCGGGAACCTGGAACCTCTTCCAGGTCTCCCACCGGGTGCAGGGTCCCAAAGCACTGGGCCATTCTTGACTGCTTTCCCAGGCCACAAGCAGGGAGCTGGATGGGAAGTGGAGCTGCCAGGATTAGAACCTGCACCCTTATGGGATCCCAGCACGTTCAAGGCGAGGACTCCAGCCACTACGCCATGCTGCCGGGCCCCTGTTCATTAATTTTGTACCCTGCCACTCTACCAAACTCTCATATAAGTTCTAGTAGTCTCTGTATTGAGTCTCTTGGCTCTTCTATATAATGAATCATGTCATCTGCATATAGTGAGAGTTTGACTTCTTTGTTTCCAATTTGGATTCCTTTGATTTCTTTTTCTTGTCTTATGGCCTCAGCAAGTACCTCTAGGACTATGTTGAATAGCAGTGGAGATAGCGAAATCCTTGTCTTGTTCCAGTTCTCAGTGGGAAGGGTTCCAGTTTTTCTCCATTCAGTATGATGCTGGCGTTGGGTTTTTCCTATGTTGCTTTGATTATGTTGTGGATTTTTCCATCTATGCCTACCTTGGTTAGGGTTTTTAGCATGAAATGGTGTTGGATTTTGTCGAAAGCTTTTTCTGCATCTATTGGTACTATCATGTCATTCTTGTTTTTCAGTTTTTGGATGTGGTGTATCACATTTATGGGTTTCCGAGTGTTGAACCATTCCTGCATTCCAGGGATGAATCCTACTTGATCCGGATGAATGATCTGTCTGATGTTTTTTTGAATTCTATTGGCTAGGATTTTGTTGAGAATCTTAGCATCAATGTTCATCAGAGAGATAGGTCTGTAGTTTTCCTTCTCTGTTGGTTCTCTATCCGGTTTTGGGATTAAGGTAATGTTGGCTCCATAGAATGAGTTTGGAAGGGTTGCTTCCTTTTCTATTGTTTTGAAGAGTTTGTAGAGGATTGGGGTTAGTTCTGATCAGAATGTTTTGTAGAATTCTGTAGTGAAACCGTCTAGGCCTGGACTTTTCTTTGCTGGGAGATCTTTAATCACTGATTCAATCTCTGCTTTGGTTATGAGTTTGTTCAGGTCGTTTGTTGCCTCTGGGCTAAGTTTTGGCAAGTGGTGGAAGTCTAAGAACTTTTCCATTTCTTGGTGGTCTTCTGATTTATTGGAGTATAGTTCTTTGTAGTAATTTCTAATTATGTTCTTAATGGTTGCAGTGTCTGTTGTTATGTTGCCTTTTTCATCTTTGATGCTGTTAATTCTCACTTTCTCTTGTTTTTTTCTTTGTCAGTCGGGCCAGTGGGGTGTCTGTTTTGTTTATCTTCTCAAAAAACCAGCTTTTTGATTCATTGATTTTGTGTATAGTTTTTTGATTTCTGTTTCGTTTATTTCCTCCCTTGTTTTGATGATTTCTTGTTTCCTATTGTGAGTGGGGCTCTTCTGCTGCTGTTTTTCCAATTCCTGGAGGTGTGTGTTTAGTTCCTGTATTTGGCGCCTTTCTTGGGCCTTGACATGAGCTCCAGTTGTGATGAGTTTACCCCATAGCACTGCTTTGGCGGTGTCCCACAAGTTTTGGAGTGTTGTATCAGAGTTTTCATTGGTTTGCATAAATTTTTTGATCTCGTTTTCAATTTCTTCTCTGACCCATTGTTCGTTTAATAGCATATTGTTCAACCTCCAAGAGTGTCTATATATCTTTGGGCATTTTGAGTTGTTGATTTCCAGTTTCATTCCATGGTGGTCTGAGAGGTTACATGGTATGATTCCAATCTTTTTGAAGTTACTTAGATTTGCTTTGTGTCCTATCAAATGGTCAATCCTGGATAAGGTGCCGTGCACTGCTGAAAAAAATGTATAATCTGTGGCCTTAGAATAAAAAGTTCTATAAATTTCTACCAAGTCCAGTTGTTCTATTGTTTGTGTGAGCTCTGTTGTTTCTTTGTTGAGTTTTTGTTTCGTTGATCTGTCTATTGGTGTTAATGGGGTGTTGAGGTCACCTACAATTATTGTATGTGTATCTATGTCTCCCCTTAAGTCTGTAAGTAATTGCTTCACGTAGCTAGGTGCGTTTTAATTCGGTGCATAGATGTTAACGATGGTAATTACTTCCTGATGGATCATTCCTTTCACCAATATCAAATGTCCTTCCCTGTCCCTCTTGATGTTTGTCACATTGAAGTCTATATCGTCTGAAATTAGGACAGCTACCCCAGCCTTTTTTTCTTGTCCATTGGTATGAAATATCTTTTTCCATCCCTTCACTTTCAGTTTCCTAGCGTCTTTTCTGGTTAGATCTGTCTCCTGTAGGCAACAGATAATTGCATCCTGTTTGATGATCCATTCCGTTAATCTATGTCTTTTGATTGGTGAGTTTAGACCATGTGTGTAAAGAGTTAATATTGAGAGGTTGCAAGTTTGCCCTGCCATGTGAGTGTGTTTTTGTGGGTGTTGGTATCTGTGCAATTGCCCCTCCTTGTGTGGGCTTTAGTGGGGAGATCTTCCGGTTTGCCATCTTTGTTCATGGTTTGCCTCCCATTTTTATGGATTTAGCACATTTCTAAGGAGATTTTGTAGAGCTGCTTTTGTGCTGGCATATTCTTCTAATTTCTCTTTGCTATGGGAGTATCTGATTTCGTTTTCAAATACAAATGAGATCTTTGCTGGGTACATTATTCTTGATTGACAGTTGTTCTGATTCAGGATTTGGAAGATCTTTGTCCATTCTCTCCTTGCTTGTAGGGTCTCTTCAGAGAAGTCAGCAGTGATTCTGATTGGTTTTCCCCTGTATGTGATCTTTTCTCTGCTTCATACTTGTCTCAGGATTCTTTTTTTGTCTTCACTGGAGTGGAACTTGAGTACCATGTGTCTGGATGATGATCTCCTTAGATCGTGTCTGTTGGGAGTTCTCTGTCCGTCCTGGATTTGGGCTGGAATCATGTTCCAAGTGTTTTGGAAGTTTTCATGTATAATTTCGTCAAACACCATTTGCATTCCTGACTCTCTTTCCACTCCTTCGGGAAGGCCTATAATCCTGATATTCAATTTTCTTAGGTTGTCTTTCATTTCCTGTATGGTCTTGTTGGCTTTTCTCAGACTTGTCTCCAGCTGTTTAAGGAGCTGGATGCTTTGATTCTGCGTATCTTCAGTTTTAGAGATCCTCTCTTCTGCTGTATTTATTCTGTTGGTTAGACTGTCAACTTTGTGTTCTAAGTCAAGAATTTTGCTTTTGATTTGTTGTATTTCTGTGACTATGGTTCTTGAATTCCTTGAAGTCTTCCCAGTTCTTCTCATTGTCTCTGTCAAATTTTATCATTATCTTTTTAAAATTGCTTGTCTGGTAGAACTTCCATGTCTTCATGTTGCATCTCTGAAATAGATATTGTCTTTTGGTCTTTTTTTGGTGGGGAGCTGGCTCTCTCATCTGGATCATTACTTTTTCTGATACCTCTTCTCATTGTGTTATTGTTTCCTGTTGATGTGGGGCCTTTATTCTCTGATTTGTTTGTTTACCGTTTCTGGTCTTGGTGCAGTAGTCTGGAGTAGGTGTGAATCTGCTACTGTTATTTGGTTTGTATACGGAAGAGAATTTTCCTGAGTACTACTGGGTGTGTTTGGCAAGGGTGGGGGTAGGGTATCTTTGTTAACCCCTGGATGTATATAACCCTCTGTAGCTGGGATTCTCTAAAGCCTGTTGGCTACGGCGTCATCCTGTGTATGTCTTCAGGGGTAGGGCGTTGTAGCAGCACTTTGTAGCTTTAAGACTCCGTGTCTCTGGTCTTGGCGCATTTGGGAGACCCCCAGCGTCCCTCAGGCCTGTGAGGGAGTACAACTCAGGCCGCCAGGATCTCTGTCTCTAGGCATCGGGACCACAGCCCATTAAAGCCTCTGCCCCACCCCCCACTACTGTTTTTCTCTACAGCCTCTGTTGGGGATTCTTTTCCCTGGTGCTCCCTGCAGTCCTGATAGAAAAGGCGTACTCCGCCCCGCCCCTATGCTGTCTGGGGCCCTTGGGCTCCTGCACGTTACTGATGCTCTTGCAGCTGCAATTTCAAGATGCTCTGCCCAGCCCCTGTGATTGCCAGCGCCCTGGGCGCCTACCCATTGCACATGCAGGTGCCTCCAAGAGGTTCCTGTCACGGTCTGATTGTCCCCTATGCTAATGGAGACTTCAGGTGCCGGAACTACTTAGGAGTTTTCAGGGCCGGTTCCGCACTGCCTTGCCCTGATGCAAAATCCAGGTGCCAGTGCGCTGAGGAGCCTCCCAGAACAATCCTGCTATTGCGCACCACCGGCCTGTGCCGCCTCAGAACGTGCAGGTGCGGAGCAGTGCTGCCCTGACCTGATGCAAAACCCAGGTGTTGGGGCGCTGAAGGGCCTGCAGGTGCTATCCTGCAGAGAGCCTGAGCCAAGCCACACCCCAGGTGCCATGCTGCTGGGGGACCTGTAGGTGGGTTCTGCTAATTGGAGTGTCAGGTTCTCACACAGTTTCAGTTTCGGAGAATTCCACTTGGGGAGGTGGAGCACGAGCTGGATCAGGCTCTGTGTGACTCTCTCAGGAAGCAAGATCTGCGGGGGCCCTTTACCTGAGTTGTCCCTGCCTCGCTGGAGTCTTATGAGTCTCCGAGTCTCCAACACTAGTGCAAAGGGGCTTCCAAGGGAGGTCCTGCCCGAGGCCTGTTCCGCCTGGAGCCTGGGGCAGACTCGCCACTCCAGTTGCTGGAAACTCCCCGGCGGTAGGGGGGGAGGGGTACGAGCAGGATTGGGCTCCATGTGGCACGCGTTTGGGAGTGAGCCCCTAGTTCACCCTCCACTGAAGCCTCGGTCCCTCCTGCAGACAATCGCTGTTGCTGGTGGGGATATTCACGAAAGGCAAACTGTCCAGCTCTTTCTTCCTCCTCTGGGTCGGCTGGTTTTCCTGCTTGCGCTTCCCCTGCCTGGGGCGGCTCACCACGTTTGGAGCTGGTTGCTGTGTTCCCTGCTTTCTTTCTCTGGATTCCTTCCAAGTTACATGATTCTTCTTGGTTGCTCGATGTTCAGGAAGCTTCAAGCAGTCTTCCCTGCAGTTTTCTGATCTGCTGCACTCCCCTCAGCTATTCCCCGTCCCTCCTTTACCGGAACCTCCTCTGTGCCTGCCCTCCCTAGTCGGGCATCTTAACTTTCCTCCCGAATTCCATTTTTTTAAAGAAAGGTTTAATTATTTGAAAGAATAAGAGAGGGCCCGGCGGCATGGCCTAGTGGCTAAAGTCCTCTCCTTGAATCCGCCCCGGGATCCCATATGGGTGCCAGTTCTAATCCCGGCAGCTCCACTTCCCATCCAGCTCACTGCTTGTGGCCTGGGAAAGTAGTCAGGGACATCCCAAAGCTTTGGGACCCTGCACCCGCGTATGAGACCTGGAAGAGGTTCCTGGTTCCCGGCTTCAAATCAGCGCAGCACTGAGCGTTGCGCTCACTTAGGGAGTGAATCATCGGATGGAAGATTTTCCTGTCTCTTCTCTCTGTATATCTGATTTTGTAATAAAAATAAATAAATCTTTAAAAAAAAAAGAATAAGAGAAATAATGTCTGCTGGTTTATTCCTCAGATGGCTGTAGTAGCTGGGACTGGGCCAAGCCAAAGCCAGCACCAGTAATTGGAATCTCCTAAGTGGGTACCAGGGCCCATGTGCTTGGGCTGTCATCCACTGTTTTCTTCGGTGCGTTAGCAGGGAGCTAGATTTGGAGCAGAGCAGCTGGGATGCGATGTCAGCATCCGCAAGTGATATTTTGGATCTATACTAGAACTTTGGCCCCAAATGAGAGACACATTATAGTGTATTTTCTTTTTTTTTTTTTTTTAGTATAGTGTATTTTCATATCCATACTCTTTTATGGTAAAAAGCCAAGAGTGTCCCTGCTATGCTCTAGGATTGGGGGGACCCTTTTACTGCCTAGGGCTATATGTATGTATCTATAACAGCATTTATAACACCCATACTGAATAATCAACTTAAAAAATTTAGCTTGTTGTGGCTTTATTGAATGTTAAGTCCTGTCTGTAGTTAACTTAATAGGGTGCTGGAGGGAATGCAACCCCCACCCTGCTGACTAGTGTTCAGTGCAGTGTAGACTCAGAAGTCTGAGAGAAGGACGGAGGAAAGAGGGCATGTGGTGTTGGTGGGGGCACATGCAGGGGTCCCAGACTGCCACGGCAGGGAGAGCAGTTGGTTAGAGCCCTGTGATATCAACTTGCCTTGGGGGCTGTGACCAAACGTGGCATTGTGCAGTTGCTTGGCTTAGGGAATGGTGTGGAGGCAGGCGTCCTTCTAGGCCTTTGGTTCTGTGTCTGCCTAGTCACAGCACTCAGCCAGCTGGCTTCTCTGTGGCGAGGGAGCTGCCACGTCCACGCAGGCTGGTATTAGTTTGTGCTAGTGAGTGTGTTGCTTGGAATTGTCATCATTAATCATAACAGTGTTTATAGAGGTTGGAAGCAAAGAAGTAAAGAAAAATGTATTTATCTGTGTAGTTATGAATGAATCACATGCCAGGTTGGGCCTTCCCAAGGCTAGTTATATCTAAATTACCTGTGAGACTTTAGAAAGTTGCTGCTGGTTTGTGGTAGAGTTATTTTTAGGTTGACACGAGGTGTTTTGTTTAGCATTTCAGCAGTGAGGGCACTGGACCGTTAGCATTCTTAAATGTAATGGGCAGGGCTTGAACTGTACCCATGACCCTCATCCCGACTGCTACACTGGGCAGTTATTTGTAGCTTGGCTGTTCTGCTGGGAGGGGGGGGCTGACAGGAGTGAAGGCAGGCACTAGAGAAGCAGCCCGAGGGGAGTTACTTTCTTCTGCTTCATTTATAAGCAGTAATTCTCCTGAACTGCTAGGCTGTTTCTGTGTGAGAAGTGCTCTATAGAGAAGAAAGGCAATATTGATAGAAGTAAAAATTCTGAGCAAGTGAGTTCTTAGTAAAAAACTAGAGATCTCCGCTAATTAAAATAATAGACACTGAATTTGGTAGTGCCTCGGGTCTGTAATGCCAGTGAATCAGAAAGAAAAATTTTGTAGCAATTTGCTTGTAAAACAGAAAGACAAAACTTGAGTGCACTTTGAATGGCTTGGAGTGTTGGGAACACCATGATGACTGTTGCAGGGTGCGAGCGAGATCGCACCAGACATGTCTAAGGTTTATTAAGGAGTCTTTATTAACCAAGCTTGGTGATAATAGAGCACACTAGAAATAACAATTCACAAGTCCATATGGTAGTCCAGTCAATTGTCATAACCCTAAGAGGAACAAATGATCATTACCCTGAAGATCATCCATTAAGCTTCCCCAGCAATATAAGTTACCCTGAGAGACATGCAGTGAATAACCTGGACACACTTCCAAAGCTGCAGACATTCACCTTTCCCTGGCTTCTCTGCTCACACTCCATCACTGCTAGGCCTCACCTCTCTTGGAACTCTCCATAGTACACAAATTAGAAATACAAAGTATCTTAGCATTGCTGTCTTTACTGCCCTTCCAAGCAGTGTACAGAGGGTGAGGACTACAGACACACAAGGACCTTGCTCATGCAGTGCTTGTCCTTAGAGGTACTGGGGAGGCCAAGAGTCAGAGTGCCAGAGCGATGGAAGCACAGGACCAAGAGAGCAAGCCCCTCCTTATCATGGCCTTTATAGGGGCTTGTAGGGGCGTGGTTACAGAACAGTGCAATACTGCCCCCTCTCAGGTAATAGGTGAGAGTCACAGGTGGGCAGGTGGGAACACCGAGGTGGTGGTGGGGAAGAGACTTCCAACCTCCTGACCCTGAACTAGCTGCCTTCCTCACCACAGTGATATCCAGGACCATGTGCCGACTTTTGTGAAATGGCTGGTGGTTAAAGCAGTGGTGACCACGGAATTGTGCTTTGATGGGGGCAAAGATTGGTCTGGCAGTTCTGGGAGTTCGTGTGGGATGGAGGCTGAGGATTTTGAATGCTGAAGTTTTGTTATCTCACCATGTGTCCAGGCTGTAACCTATGTGTACACTGTTCAAAGTGGTGGTTTATTACATATTTAAAATGAAAGCTTAAACCGTTCTGCTTCCACAGGAAGCCTGTGTGGTATGATGTCTTTAGAGTTGTTGAGGCAGGGGGCGCGGTTGGCATCTGAATAAACATTGTTCAGTGCAAGGCACTCCAGAAGGTAACACAGACATGCCTATTACACTACTGAATATCCTACCATGGTCTATGGCCATTCCACCCTGAACGCGCCCACTCTCGTCTGAATATCCTACCGTCAAAGGACTGAGGGCATTCACAGCTTGGAAGTATTTACAAAGCAAATGGCCTTCCAGAATAGTGCTGTTGAGTGAGAATGGGAATCCTCCCATTCTCCCATTGAATCCTGTCCTCTGTACACCTTTGTGCAGACCACCTGGGAAATGTCAGGTCCTATATAGAATGCCTGGGACCCTAACCATTGTTGGGAACAAGGAGTCCAAGGAGCTCTGAGGCCGGGGGTCTCGGTGCCTTCAAAATGCCAGGTGAAGAGTGACCCTGTGACAGCAGCAGTGAGGCCGCTGAGCTCACGGGGCCTTGTGACAACACAGAAGGAGCCTGCTGGTCCTGCACGTTTGACAAGGCACCAGCCCTCATCTGAAAGCATTTCTTCTGGACATCTGACTCCTTGATGAAGTACAGAGCAGATAATCCCTCCATTTGCAGATGGAGAAGCTGACTTTTGGAGAAGCTGTTCGCAGGCCAGGGCTCCCCAGCCACGCACGTCGGGGTGGTGAGAACTGGTCTTCTGATTGTGGGTTTGGTTATTTCCTATTTCACTTTCTGTCCTTTTTTTTTTTTTTTTTTGATTTAGTTTTGTTGATTTGAGAGAGAGATAATAAGAGAGCTTCCATTGGCTGGTTCTCTCCCCTGGTGCCTGCAGTGTGCCATGCTGGACTGAAGCTGAAGCCTGGAGCCAGGAATTCCATTTGGGTCTCCCAGATGAGAGGTAGGGACCCAGTTACTTGCGCAGTTGGGAAATTCTGGCCCAAGCACCAGCGTTGTGGGTAGATAAAGCTGCTGCCTATGACGCCGGCATCCCATATTGACACCTCTTTGTGTCCTGGTACTTCTAATCCAGCTTTTTGCTAATGTGCCTGGGAGAAGGCTCCTGGTTTCAGCCTAGGCCAGCACTGGCCTTAAATTTTTTTTAATTTTAATATTTATTACAAAGGTGAGGCGATTGCAGATGCATGTGGGCCTTTGATTAGGGCTGAAAGGGTTGGGGTGGGAGGCGCTGGGGGCACAGGTGCTTCCTTTTTTCCCTCCTGTGTCCGCGGCGGGGGGAGAAAATGCTGCTTGCTGTCAGACTGAATCAGTGCCAGGCGACAGACGGTTTTTTGGTGTCGCTTTAGAGACCCTCATATGGGGATGAACGTTCCAAGGGTATTAGTTCAGTGGTCTTGATTGTTCTGAGAAGTGGTTGGCTTCATTGCACTGGAGGTGACACACTATCTAAGGCCAGTTGGCTGACTGTGTCCACCTCCGTGTATCCACAGACCTGGGCGCTGGTCAAGCCTGGCCTGCCTTCCGTCTTTTGGTGAGCTACTTGAAGTCTTCTGTTGGCCTAGATGAGCTACTTGTCTTGTGTTTTGTGTACATTTGGGTATGCTCTCTGTTTTTGCTTGAGGGTCAGCCACTGAGGTGGCCCAGGCCTGCAACATGTGTTTCAGAGTTGGACCACATGTCTAGGATTTTCTGTGACGTTGGGGATTGGGCATAATGGTCTTGGTAAGCCCCCTAAGGGAGCGCCTTAGACCTGGCTCTTGTATGCACTGGCTAGTGCATGGCCAGGTTCAATCTACTCTCTGTACCAACCGTATATAAGGAGAGGAGACTCTTGGGCATCAGCCTGGCCAGTCCTACCCCCAGCCCTGGTTCAGCTGTGGCCTAGTTGGGGCAACCCCAAAGAGCCCCTACCAGGTTCTCATGCGTGCTGGCAGGTGCTGTGGTTTAGCCCAGTGTGGCCCACTGTGAGCCTTGACACATGTGTGTGCCAGCCGGTGCTACAGCCTATCCTTGCCTGGCCTGCCCCCCAGCACTGGCCGTTGTAGCATCTGGGGAATGAACCAGTGAAAGGAAAGCACCTGATGCTCTCTCTTCTCCCGCTGTGATCCTCTCAGATAAATAATGCTTTAACCTTTGTGTTTCACCCCAAAGCTAGGGATGTGTGAATGGAGAAAGGAGTGACAAGTGAGGAATCCAGTTACCTTAGCTTTGCTGTTTTATAATTTATTTTCATTTTCATTGGTTATATGTCAAAATTTGCAAAATATTATAGTACATTTAAAAGATGGGGAGATTTCACCATGGTCTTATTATAACTCAGAAAAAACATCTCTTCAGTTTTTTTCTTTTGTGCATTTTTTCAAGTCTGAAACTTCCTTTGTATGATTTTAAAATTTAAAATAATGTAAGCATTTTTTATATTTCTGTATGATTTTCATTATATATTTTCTTGTAAAATTTGTTGTGGTAAAATATTCATAAAGTTTATCACTTTTAACGTAAGAGCCCAATCCACTGCTGTGAAGGACATTCATATTGCTGCTTAGCCACTGCCACTGTTGAGCTCGAGATGCTTCCATCTTCCAGACGGAAATCCAGACCCATGAAGAGACTGGGCATCAGCCCTCCCTCAGCTCCTGACTGAAGGAACTTTCTGCTCTGCACACTACACATTAGAGTGCTTGGTCACTCCCCTTGCGTGTTCTCCGGTTTCATCCCTGTTGTACCGTGTGTCAAAATGCCCTTCCTTTTCAAGGTTGAGTAATATTCCACTGCGTGCATGAGTACATACTACTTTTTGCTTAACTGTTCATCTGTGGATGGAACACTTGGTTAATTATGCCTTTTGAAAACTATAATATTTCACAGTATAGGTAGTTCTTAATATGCTTAGACAATCCAACTTTTTAAAATTAAATTTATTTTATTTTATTGGATGGTGATTGCAGGATTGACTGGGGCGGGAAGGATTGACGATCAGGGAAAGGTGAGTAAAATCATTGTTTCCTAATTCACCATTTCTTCTTATCTCTGGGAGAAGTGGAGAGATAAAGGGGAAGCCACACCTAGCCTCCCGTGTCCCAGCACCCAGGGATAGGGAGCCATCACCCATTATCTTTGAAAAATTATTTTATTTTCTTAAAGTGCAACTCATTTTTTTTTTTAATTTATTTTTGTTGGAAAGTCAGATATACAGAGGAGGAGAGACAGAGAAGATCTTCTGCCGATGATTGACTCCCCAAGTGACTGCAATGGCCAGAGCTGCTCTGATCCGAAGCCAGGAGCCAGGAGCTTCTGGGTCTCCCATGCGGGTACAGGGTCCCAAGGCTTTGGGTCATCCCTGACTGCTTTCCCAGGCCACAAGCAGGGAGTTGGATGGGAAGCAGGGCTGCCAGGATTAGAACTGTCACCCATATGGGATCCTGGGTGTGCAAGGAGAAGACTTCAGCCTCTAGGCTACTGTGCTGGGCACCCGCCACCCAATAAAACCCAGAGTTACCATTATAGTAATGTTCTGAGAGTTCTGATCAAGTGACAATCCAATTCTTGATCTCAGGTATCTCTATTTCTGACATGGTGTGCCAGCATGTCAAGCCTAGTTAGAAACCCAAAGCAACTCAGTGGCAAGAGAAGCCAGAGCAGGTTCATGCAGTCTTCACAGGCAGGCTCTCTTCTCCTCTACACAGTTGTTGCCCTGAGGGTGGCAGCTGCTAGCAGTATTTCACAGGTCCAGAGTTGGCCTCTGCCCTCCGACTCCACACTGGCACTGTTGTCAGGTCCCTGTGTGGCATGAGCCTGCATCTCACAGGGAGCCTTCCACATCCCTGCTCCCTGAAGCAGTCTACTCTGCATTCCGGTCACCTCATTGTGTGCAGGCCAATATCCCGAGGGCTGCTCCCTGTTGCTCTGTGCTGCACTTCTGATGCAGGCAGCACAAGAAGGCCTGCTGAGGTCAGACTCCTGCTTTCTGGTTGGCTGGTGTGGACACTTTCTGGCCAGCTCTTGCCTACCGGGTTGAGGCTGGTCTGCATGTTTTTGCATGGTGGGATTAAGACTCTAGGACTTTTGTATCCTTCCAACCACATCCGCTTCCTGTCGTTTAGGGCTCGGCAGTGGTGCCTTCCTGCGTTACCTGCAGATTGTTTTTGTACTTTTCTATATGATCATTTTCATGGGACTTTGGAGAGAGTGAGTACGGGTAAACTCTTGGCTCATTCATCATTGTGAGTTTATACTTTTGTGTTACTGACTCAGTCTGTTTGGCTGCTGCAACAAAGTATTTTAGACTAGATAATTAATAATCCACAGTAGACATGGTTTACATCCATAATAATCCACAGTAGACATTGCTTACAATTCTGGAGGCTGCAAGACCAAGAGCAAGTCCTAGCAGAGGTGGTGTCTGGTGGTGGCTTGTTCTGTTTCAGAGCGGGTGCCTTGTTGTTGCATCTTTGCGTGGCAGCAGGGAGCCCTGGGAGCTCCGGACCTCAGCCACAGGGTGTGGATCCCGTCTGGGTAGCACTGCCCGGAGGCATCACCTTTCAGCACTGCCATTGAGGATGCAGTTCCAACATCTGAACCTTGGGCAGACTCCAGCATTCGAACAATGGCCGTTTTGTCATTTCCTCAAACTTTCTCTTTTTAAAAAGGATTTATTTATTTATTGGAAAGTTGGAGTTAGAGAGGGAGGGAGAGATCGAGAGATCTTCTATCCGTTGATTCACTCCTCGAGTGGCTGTGATAGCCAGGGCTGAGCCAGACTGAAACCAGGTTTGCTGTGTGGGTGACAGGGTCCAAGTCCTTGGGCCCTCTCCTGCTGACCTTCTCAGGCTATGAGCAGGGAATTTTAACAGCTGGGACTCCAACTGGCACTGATATGGTTGCTGGTAGTGGCTACATGGCAACATCAGTTGTGGGAAATAAGCCCGTCTGAGATCACTTGTCCTCCAAAAGATGGACTCAGAAGCATGAGGGAAGCAGAAAGTAAGGAGTTTGTTTCTACCTGGCTACACCAGTGGTGACTAGGAGGTGGAGGCAGACACCTCCCTCAGAGACTCCACCCCTTTTATCTCTGCCTCAGGGTCCCTTCCCCCAGTTCCTCACTGGTGGAGAACTGTGCAGGGTGTCTGAGGAGCATGGTACTGGGGATGAGTGTTGTTGGGCAGACTTGGACAGGTGAGGCCATGAGGCTTCCAGGACCTGAGATGTGAAAGCACTGTGTAGCAGACATCAGGTGTTGCAGATTATAGACCTGCTCCAGGTTGCAGAGAGAACAAGTGGTGCCTGGTTTGTGACATGAGCTCAGCAGTTGACTGGGATTTTTGAAGCCCTTCTACCCTCATGCTTGATTGCACTAAGACTAAGTTGGATCTCTTCTCTTTTTTTTTTTTTTTAAAGATTTATTCATTTTATTACAGCCAGATATACACAGAAGAGGAGAGACAGAGAGGAAGATCTTCCGTCCGATGATTCACTCCCCAAGTGAGCCGCAACGGCCGGTGTGCGCCAATCCGAAGCCGGGAACCTGGAACCTCTTCCGGGTCTCCCACGCGGGTGCAGGGTCCCAAGGCTTTGGGCCGTCCTCAACTGCTTTCCCAGGCCACAAGCAGGGAGCTGGATGGGAAGTGGAGCCGCCGGGATTAGAACCGGCGCCCATATGGGATCTCGGGGCTTTCAAGGCGAGGACTTTAGCCGCTAGGCCACGCCGCCGGGCCCTGGATCTCTTCTGAAAGTACACTATAGGGTTGTTTCTCACCACTGGCCCCACATGAAACTCTTTTTCATCCTGATTTTGTTAAATTCCATTGGGTTTTCCAGATAATTACATGTATTAATATGGAAAGGTGTGATTTTTTTAAAAGCTCACCCCCCCTTTTAATAAAGTCTTTTAAAAAAATATTAATTTATTTTTATTGGAAAATGAGACATACAGAGAGGAAGATCTTCCATCCTATGGTTTCCTCTCCAAGTGGCCACAAGGGCTGGAGATGAGCCAGTTCGAAGCTAGGAGCCAGGAACCTCCTCCAGGTCTGCCCCATGGGTGCAGGATCCCAAGGCTTTGGGCCGTCCTCGACTGCCTTCCCAGGCCACAAGCAGGGAGCTGGATGGGAAGTGGGGCCACTGGGATTAGAACTGGCACCTATATGGGATCCTGGCGCATTCAAGGCGAGGACTTTAGCCGCTATGCTATCACGCCAGGCCAGCTTTTTCCCTTTTTTTATGTGAGTCTTTTTGTCATACTGCCTAGAGTTTCTAGAACAGTGCTGAATAATATTTAAGGTGGGTGTCTTTGGCTTCATCCTCACTTTAGTCTTTTAGTCACTTTCTGCACGTTGCCACATTATTCTCCTGAAAGGGAGAGTTTTTGTCACTGTACCCGTGCTGAGTGACTACAGTATTGCCACAGTTCTTCCAAATGTATGTCTCTGTCATTTTAAAATTAAATTTGAACTTGATCATTTATTATTTCGTTTAGAAACTGTAGAGTCTGAGAACACTCAGGGCTGGCCTAGATTCATACGTCATTTTGTTCTCATCAAACAACGCAGCTTTCCCTCCCCATTGTGGGGCAACAGGGATGTGGAGTGGAGATGACTGTTGTTAATTTTGGCAGGCCAGTTTGTTGGGAAAAGTGTTGGTCTTGGAGTCAGATAAGGAATGTTAGTTGTGTTGGTAGTAACCTGGTAAGTTTTTAAATAAACTTAAACTCTTGGAGCCTTGGTTTGAGCGTTTGGAAAACGAGGGTTTTGCTGCTTTGCGTATGTGGATGCATGGTGAGCCTTTCCGTATGGATGTAGAAATTGGAGTTCTGGACCAGCCTCTCCTTTCCGCAGGATTCATTAACCTTCCTTGGCTGTTCAGCAGGAGTTGTGGGTGTTTGAAGCTTTTGAGAGATTCTGATCGCATATCTTGCCTCCTCCCCTCTCTGATTCTTTATTTCTAATTTTCAGGTGGAGTTAGAGTGAATGACAATGGGATTTGCAGATTTCTTTTTTTTTTTTGTAAGATTTATTTATTTTTATTGCAAGTCAGATATACAGAGAGGAGGAGAGACAGAGAGGAAGATTTTCCATCCATTGATTCACTCCGTAGGTGGTTGCAATGGCCGATCTGAAGCCAGGATCCAGGAGCCTCTCCCAGGTTTCCCACACTTCCCAAGGCTTTGGGCTTCCCTTGACTGCTTTCCCAGGACACAGGCAGGGAGCTGGATATGGAGGTTGAGCAGCTGGGACAGGAATTGACGCCCATATGGGATCCCAGTGCATGCAAGGTGAGGGTTTTAGCTGCTAGGTGCTCAACATTCCTGCTTTATAGAGAACTGAGGCACAGAAAGGCCACCCAGTGAAAGAACCTGGGCGCCATCTGTACACCCAGGCTGTCCGACTGCAGAGCCGTGCTGCAGCTGCTGTGGGGGTGCTGTCGCAGTGCTACCTTGAGAGTACAGAAGATTCTTCCCCTTGTTCCATGTTCTGTAAGCCCATTTTGTTACTTGGTAGATAAAGATGTCTTAAAATAAATAGTTATTTTTGGGCCCGGTGGCGTGGCCTAGTGGCTAAAGTCTTCGCCTTGAACGCCCGGGATCCCATATGGGCTCCGGTTCTAATCCCTGCAGCTCCGCTTCCCATCCAGCTCCCTGCTTGTGGCCTGGGAAAGCAGTCAAGGACGGCCCAAAGCTTTGGGACCCTGCACCCGCGTGGGAGACCTGGAAGAGGTTCCAGGTTCCCAGCTTCGGATTGGCGCAGCACCGGCCGTTGCGGCTCACTTGGGGAGTGAAACATCGGATGGAAGATCTTCCTCTCTGTCTCTCTTCCTCTCTGTATATCCGGCTTTCCAATAAAATGAATAAATCTTAAAAAAAGAAATAGTTATTTTTAAATTAAAATTAAAGAGGCAGAAGGACAAAAAGAGGGAGAGATAGTTTCCATTTGCTGGGTCATTTCCCAAGTGGTTATAGCTGTGCCAGGCTGAAACCAGGACCTTGAAACTCTGTGAAGGTTTCCTCCATGAATGACAGGAACCCATCTCTGGTGGTCACCTCTGCTGCTGTCCTCGGCGTTAGCAGGGAGCTCAATGAGCAGAACCGCAGGGACTTGAACCAGCACGACACTGCAAGAGGTGACTTAACTCACTATGCTGTTACACCAATCCCAAGACCAAGTTTTTGAAGAAGCTAGTTATTAAAAGTTAGATAGCAAGTATCAAATATGAAACATTTTTTTCTATTAAAAATGTTAATTGTAAGGTGTAGGTGTTTAATTATCTGGATAGTCTAATTTGAAATTGCCACCCAGGTTTGGATTGTCTGCTGCATCCCGAGAGCTCTAGTGTTTCCTGGTCTCCTGGATTGCATTGACGTTTTCCATGGTGGGACATCCTTGTCCGTAAGAGAATTCTTGCTTTGATGTGCTTTTAATCTCTGTTTCTCTGACTTGCTCTGTATAAGATCCCGTGTTGGCTTTCTTCTGCTGAGGACCAGCCGTTCCGTCAAGATCAGCTTGGCTCAGCCTGGAGCACTTTTTAGGTCATTGGTTACAGCATTTATTTTGTTGAGGTTCATCAGTTTTTCCTGCCTTCTCCTGCGGAGCTGGGTGCTGCCTGGGGCTACTTGATTAACTGTATTGCTAGTGCCTGGGCCTGTGGTGCAAGTGTGGGACCATTGCTTGAGTGTCCCTTGGCTGCTTTCCTAATTTCACAATTCTCTTTGGACCTGAAATTAAAATGGGGACACATCATCTATTGATTTGAGGTTTGACTTTTTTTCAGCCTTTCCTAACCTTTCTAAATTTGTTCCTGAAATCCTGGATACTCTGCAACTCACTCCTAAACAGAGGTAATCCACTCTAGCCTCCATCAGGCTAAGGACTGCCTGTGCTTTGGTGCCAGTGGCGTAGCATGAGGCTGGCAGTGTGGCACAGTGGATTGAACTGTGTGGGTACTGGTTGGTGTTGCAGAGCCCTGCTCCTGCTGGCCCAGCTCTGGCCGTGAGAGCCATCTGGGGAGTGAGCCAGTGCATGCAGCTCACCCTCACCTTCACTTTCTTCTTCCTCCTCTGCCTCTCCTGCTTTCTCCTCTCCCCCAACTCTTAACTCTGCCTTTCAAGTAAATCTTTAAAAATGTCACATAGCAGCCTAGTAAAAAATAGAGTGTAACTAGATTAATGTAATCAGTTTCACGGGTGTCTCAACTCTGTCCTGTTGTGTTTAGTGCCGATTGTTGTCTGTCGTGTGGTGATCAGGAAAGCCTTTAGTCAGGTGGGAAGCTGTTTTTGGCCCAGCTGCCTGTTGCTATGTCCTGACTCATTGATGAGCAGGGCAAGGGCCAAGTGGCTTTCGTTCACATGGTGTTCTCTCTTGCAGTTCAGAGAGGGGTTTCTCCCCCTAGCTTTTTGAGAAGGTAGCTTTGATAGTGTCACTGTCCTCTTGAAGTACAAGGATGTGATGGAAAGTAGGATTTTAAAGTCAGAAAACACTTAGGATGGATCTCTGTGACAGAATGCATTTGCAGATGTGTAGAGATGCTTGAGGGGAGGCACAGAGTATGGGCCAAGGCTGGTGTGGCTGTGTCTTTGCAGGGGTACCTGGGGAGCGGGGGGAGGGAAAAGTTATAGTATTCAATGTCTTTTTCTAAAAAATTTATTTATTTTTATTGCAAAGTCAGATATACAAAGGGGAGGAGAGGCAGAGAGGAAGATCTTCCATTCGATGGTTCACTCCCCAAGCGGTTGCAGTGGCCAGAGCTGTGTCGATCTGAAGCCAGAAGCCAGAAGCCTCTTCCAGGTGTCCCATGTGGGTGCAGGGTCCCAAGGCTTTGGGCTGTCCCCCACTGCTTTCCCAGGCCAGAAACAGAGAGCTGGATGGGAAGTGGGGCTACCAGGATTAGAACCAACGCCCATATGGGGACTGGTGCATTCAAGTCGAGGACTTTAGCCACTATGCTAACGCATCGGGCCTCTTTCTTTTTTGAAAGGCAGAATTAGAGAGACAGAAAGAGAGAGAGAGAGAGAGGGAGAAGCAGGCTAGATTGGAAGTGTTGGAAGTGGAGCAGCTGAGCATAGAAGTGGCACCCTTGTAGGCTGCTGGCACTGCAGGCAGTGGCTTAATGTGCTCTGTCACATTACCGGTCGTGACAGGTCTTATTCTAACACTAGACACATTACAGGCTGCTTTCTTCTGCCTCTTAGTTTACCCTGCCCCAGCTCACCACTGGATGTTGCCAGCAGTCTCCTGGCTCTGTCTGCCTTCTACTACCTGCCAGATTTCTCTGTGTGGCAGTAATACTGGCTTTCAAATGAAAATGGAAACATTTCAGTTCACTGCTTTTAACACTCCAGTGCACTTAAACCTTCAAACTATCCTACATGCAAAATAAAATAGATGCTCCTTTTTGTAACTGTAAGTTCCCTTCAGCCCCCAGTCTTTGTGCACATTCTCAAATGTACCCAGGTCTTCCCTGCATTTGAACATTTTGTCTCTTCCCTGAAGTGATTTTCCCCAGCTCCTTGAGTGTGAGTTCAGTAAGTATTGAAACAAGTGTAGGTTAAGTTTCAGAAACTTTGGTTTATTCCTGCTAGTAACTGTGAAGTCTGGGTGCAGACCCACACTGAGCTGGGGATGCAGTACAGCTTGGGTGCTTTCTGAGGAGTCCCAGGACTTTTGCAGCTGTGTTTTGTTGGCATTCTACTCTTGGCCAACCATTGTCCCACATGCCACAATGTTTGACTGTCCCAAACCGTGGCACCTGCTGTGGTTATATGATGGGGAGAGGGAACTGGGTAGTTAGTGTGTGTGTGAAGTAGCTGAGCTGGCCATGCGCCTGCCAGTGAAAGACTGATGTGTTGGCTAGACCCTCCAGGCCTCTGTTTTAAGTTCCCGATGGACAGCATAAAAACGATATTCTTTTTCCTGTTGATACTTGCCCCAATCCACTGAAGGCAGCTCTGTCCCTTGCAATTCTGAAGCCACCATGATGTACAGTTACTTAGTGAAGAGTTCCTTTTCTTTCTCCAGCAACCAGGCCACACTAGGTGAAAGTGTTGCTTACAGGAATTTGTGTAGTAAGCAAAGAGATAGAACTTAGACTGTTTATAGATAAGCAATAACTTAGCAAATTAATTCTGATATTGCTTATAGTTGCATTGTGGAGAACAGTAAGTCATCTGCTTATATAAGATCCCATGATATCTAAAGGATTGGCTTTCTGTGCCAGTATTGAGTGCAGGTGGGCCTCTGCTCTGAGGTGCAGGGGTGTCCAGTCAGTGTAGCCTTTCTGTACCTGGAGCACATTTACAAGCACTTGCAGTTGATCAGTTGAGGACAGAGACAGAAAAACACACGGGCTTCCTTCTCCAACTAGTTCACATGCCAAGTGCCTGCAGCATCCAGGGCTGGGCCCAGCCAAGGTCTTGACGTGGGTAGTAAGGACCACAGCACTTGAACCATCACTGCTGCCTCCTAAGTTTATGTTGGTCGGAGACTGCAATCAGGAGCTGGAGCTAGACGTTGAAACCAGATGCTCTGATGTGGGACGCAGGCATTTGAATGCTAGGCTAGATGCCCATTTCCACACTGGAGCTTCCTGAGTGGTGGTCATGACTGTGTACACCAGGAAGGGCGCATCATGAACACTGCAAGGGTGATGGAATGACTGTCTTCAATGATATGCAGGGAATCAGAGCAAGTGTTGAGGGTGTTGCAGCCATAAATATTGTGAATTAAGACAACTTTTCTGTAGTAGCCTCTGCAGCAGTGAGATGCTTAGAATATTCTTCTTAGAAATATTTTTCAGGGGCAGGTGTCATGGTGCCGCATATTAAGCTGTCATCTGTGATGTCGACATTGCATTCGAATACCAGTTCAGGTCCTGGCTGCTGCCCTGCTAACTGGCACTCCCTGCTAATGTGCCTGGGAATGCAGCAGAAGGTGGGCCACGTCTGTAAGTCCCTGGCATCCACAAGGAAGACCTGGATGGAATTTCAGGTTCCCGGCTTCGTCCTGGTTCATCCCGGGTTGTTGTGGTCGTTTTGGAATTGAACCAGTGGATGGAAGAACTTCTGTCTCTTTTCATGCTGTCCTGTTCCTGCTCATGTCTGTTGCTCAGTGGCACTCCTCTCCCTCCCCTGCTCCTCCCTGCCTCCTCTCCACCTCAGATACCTTACCAGCTGTGGGTTGTATTGGCATGTAGCTTGCCTCCAACTGTCACCCTGGGCTTGGTAACTGTGACTCAGCTGGCTTGCAGCATGATTTTTGGCTTTTGTGTACAAACTGTTGTCCTGCATTCAGAAACATATCTTTCTCATCTTCTACCCTGGAATTCTCCCCATTTGTTACCCTGGCCATCTGTGCCAGGACCCGCCTCTAGTGTGTGTTGCTCGCCCACGCCACAGCAGCAAGGGGACGTGGGTGGCCTCCCTCTTGGGATGAATTCATGGTCACAGGCGCAGAGTGACAGAGCTTTATGGAATCTTTAAGCTGTTTCTTGTCAGCCAGGTGGACTTACCTCTGGCTTGATGGAGCAGGGAGGCGGCGGGGAGGTGCAGCTCCCCTGGGATTGCCGAAGGGGCGTGCTCTGTTCTGGGAAGCAGAGTGAGTATTTGGGCCAGTGCAGCTGCAGAGAGGAAGAGCCAGCCTGCAGTGTCTTTCCAGTGGTTTTGATGTGGTACATGTGGGAGCATTCAGATGAAAAGATTTTTTTGACCATATGCTTAAAAGGTAGAACAATCTAGCACTTTCAAGTGATTTCTTTATTATTAGAACTAGAAGATTATATTTATGCTTGTGTTGATTAAATTGAGTAGAATAATTAATTTTAAATGTATATATTTAGTTCTTTCCTGGAAAAAATATGCAAGGTTATTTTGATAACTTTTTTTGTCTAATTTAGCTTTAAAATGTTTTTGTTTTATTGGTTTAGAAGAATACTTGTAACAGTTATGAGATTTCTTTTTCTTGATCCTTTTTACCTGTTGCTTTATTTTGATTTTTAATAGGTTCCACCAAGTATTCTTTTGGAGGGCCTGTTGCATACACAGCATTTGTGGTAGGAATGTGAAAGAGGAGACTTGGTGTGGAAGTGCAGAGAGGTTGGCTGAGTCAGGTCGGAATGCCTTCACACAGGCTGCTGAGGAGCCAGAATACTGGCCAAGATGTTTTGATGATGCAGCATAATTATCCTACCTCAATAATTAGATCATGTAGAGTACTTGTTAGGACTTTGGGTTTAATGTGCTTTTCTGCTATCTGTTTAAAAATCCTTTTGGGGGCTGGCATTTGGCACAGTAGGTAAGACACTGCGTGGAGCCACCTGTGTTGGAGTGCTTTGTTGGAGTCTGAGCTCCTCTGTTTGGAGTCAGCTTTCTGTTGAGACACACCCTGGGAAGTAGCAGCTGCCTGTTTACCTGGGGGAGACCTGCATTGGATTCTGGGCTCCTGCCTTTAGCTTGACCCAATCCCGGCTGTCGTGGATATTTGGAGGTTGAACCAGTTCCTTTAAGGCCACTCTGCCAAATGCCCACACACGTATCCTGTCGTTAATGTCATGGGATGATGACGTTCTATTTAATGGTAACATATTTAGATGACAGTCTTCAGCCTAAGTCCCATTTATGTGTATACAGCCATCTGCACATTGGCTGCAAGTTACTTCATCTGCATTTAACTTCAGATAATTTTGTTAACAAAAGAAAATGGAGAATATGTCTTTGCTCTGTGTCTCTGTTTCTATCCGCTTCGTTATTTGACACTAATGTAACTGTAGCCATATTCCTAGCTCATCCCCTGCCTCCCTCCTTGGTGTAGGTGCCCCTTCTATTCTGAGATGGACAGACGCATTCGTTCTCTTCCAAGAAATTCTTGAAGCAGTAGAGAGCTGTTCATACTTGACCTTGGCTTGGCTTGGAACCCAGCATGGGAATCTTTGCCTGGAAGATCATTCCCCAGACCAGAGAGGGCTGTTATTTCTGAGTTCTGTCCCTGTATTAAATGTGAGGCATAGCTGTACACACAGTAAGTAGATGGATGGATCATGGTTGAGGTGGAGGCTGACTTTCTTGGTCTCTTGAGCACCAAAATAGATAATTCAGTAGACCCAAAGACTGCATATTTTCACTATTGTACCTCCATTTCATTTACTTACCAAGTTATATGTTTCTGAGAGTTGTACATTTTAATTGGAATTAGTTGTACATTTTAATTAGGACTATAGTCTAGCATGAATCTTACTAGGTAACAAAACCAGTGTGAGGTGAATGCTTGTAAAGAAAGGAAATCTTGGGCCCGGCGGCATGGCCTAGCGGCTAAAGTCCTCGCCTTGAAAGCCCCGGGATCCCATATGGGCGCTGGTTCTAATCCCGGCAGCTCCGCTTCCCATCCAGCCCCCTGCTTGTGGCCTGGGAAAGCAGTCGAGGATGGCCCAAAGCTTTGGGACCCTGCACCCGCGTGGGAGACCCGGAAGAGGTTCCAGGTTCCCGGCATCAGATTGGCACGCACCGGCCCATTGCAGCTCACTTGGGGAGTGAAACATCGGATGGAAGATCTTCCTCTCTGTCTCTCCTCCTCTCTTTATGAATCAATAAACAAAAAAATCTTCCTTTCTGTCTCTTCTGCTTTTTGTATATCTGACTTTCCAATAAAAATAAAATCTGAAAAAAAAGAAAGGAAATCTTATACATTATAAATTGAGTAATTGAAGCTGTTGGATGTCTCTTAAATTGCTTTTTTTCTTTTTGACATTTTCAACTGGTCATTTATTGCTTTTACCCCCCCCCCCCCCAATTATTTAAAGTCATCTTTTCCTCAATTTTCTTTAGGAATCCATTTCATAGCTGTCTTGAAATGATAGGCTGTCTGAATTAAGATTTTATTTTTGTTAGGAAGATCAGTTTATTAGAGGCATTCTTCAATGAAATTCACAAACATCTCCATGCCCAAGGAGAAGGCTAGCTAGACGGTGTCCTTGTGGGCCCAGTATGATTGCTCAGTTGGCTAAATCTTTCCCTTGCAAGTCCCAGGATCCCAGATGAGCACCAGTTTGTGTATTGGCAGTTCTGCTTCCCATCTAGCTCCCTGCTTGTGGCCTGGGAAGGCAGTGGAGGATGACCCAAGTCCTTGAGAACCTGTACCCATGTTAGAGACCCAGAAGCTCCTGGCTCCTGACCTTGGATCGGCCCAGTTCTGGCCGTTTCAGCTACTTAGAGAGTGATGTGCCCTTTTAGGAGACCTTGGAGCGTCTGTGGCTGTGAAACCCCCTGGCTTCAGGGACAGTGTCGAAAGCCTGGCTTTCCTTCAGGTGGTCAAAGTAGTATGATTAAATGAAGATGTGATTTTTATATTTTGGACCCTAAACCATCATGAGGTTTGCAGGAGACAATCCTACATTTTAATGGTATTTGAAATGTACACTCTTATCTTGCAGCACACAATTTAACTGTCTAAATTGAGGGAGAGAAATGTTGTCATTTGTCATCTAAATTAAAAAGTCAAAGCTGTATTTTATTTCTGGTTTTCTCAATGCTTAGCACAGGGCCTGGGATGTTAAGGCCCTCAGATGTTTGTGTAGTGAATTAATGGACGTATAGGTGGATAGGTAAAGCCATTCAGTGGCTTTTTATTTTAATTAACTTTTTATTTATTTGGCAAGCACACATCTATCTCCTGGTTTGCTTCCTAAATGCCCATAATAGCTGGAGCTGGGCCTGGCTGTATGTGGAAGGCAGGAACTCAGTTGAAGTCTCTTGTGGGTAGCAGGGACCCAGCTTCTGCTGCCTCCCAACGGGCACGTAAGCAGGAAGCGTGGCTTGGGGTTGGAGTGAGCACGAGAATCTAGACATTCTGATAGGGAATGCAGAAATCTCAACTAGTGTTTTAACCACTAGGCCAAATGTCTGTCCCAGGCTTTATTTATTTTTTAATATTAAGAAAGCACGGCAGATATTTATATTTAAGTCTGAGGGAAAATACCCACTTAGGAGGTGGTGTGCTCCTGAGTTTTGGTGCATGAAACAGGATGAAGCACAAGGGGTTATTGGGTAGGGTCAGGTTGACGTGCTTGGCTTTGTGTTCTAGGAAGGATGAGTGAAGGAGGAACAGCATCTTTTTGTATTTGTGTTTCTTGAGGGAGGTGAAAAGAGGGAGGTAATTTAGACCCTGGGCTCCCAAGCTGAAGTCTTAAGTATTTACAGAACTGGCCTAAAAAGATTGTGGTGTGTCTCTTCCCCTTCTGGTGTTTGTCCTTTGGTGAGTCTGAGAGGATGGCAGGCATGAGTGGCAGCATTGCCTGCAGGTATGCAGGCTGGCAGGAGATGCAGCCTTTAGCTGGTTCATTAACCGGCCTGGCTGAGTCGTAACTTTCAGGAATAGTGGACAGGGTGCCGTCTCTTGTCTGGTGTATCCATAGCATGTGTTGGATCACATTGTCTTAATCCTCAAAAAATTGCTTGTACTGGGTGGGTATTATGGCTCAGCAGGTTAAGCCACTGGTAGAAAAACCCACTTTTCATTATAGGGGTGTGTTGAGTCCCAACTACTCTGCTTTTGATCTAACTGCCTGCTAATGCATCCTTGATTTTAGCGAATGATGGCTCAGGTAGGTACCCTGCTACCCACATGGAAAACTCAGATGGGGTTCTGAGCTCCTGGCTTTGTCCTTACCCAGCCTTTGCCTTCAGTGGACGTTTGAGGATGACCCAAAAGATGGATGATCACAGTGTCTGTCTTTCAAATAGATGGAAATAAATTAACATTCAAAAATTGCTTATATTGAGTTACCCATTAATATTGAGTTTGTATCCATGCTTGCTGCAGGGAGTAATTTTAATTCCAGAGTCTTTGTATGAGATTGTTGTGGGCACTGACCTTCCACTGTCTGGTAGCTGATCTGGAGTGCCTCATTTCCTGGGTAATTAGATAAGTTTCCTAATTTCTAATACTAAGATTTATGTAAGCCCTCTTGACTCTCTTTACCCTCATTGGAAACAGTTAAGACCAATTGAAAACATTGGGGAGAAATAGATCCTGATAGTTGTGGATCCTCCTGTCTGTGGGCTCACTCTGAGAATGCCTTCAGGAGCCGGAGGTGGCCCCGCAGGAGCCGGAAGCCAGCAGCTCAGCCCACGTCACTCAGTGTAAGTGGTGGGAGCACACTGCTTCCCCTGAGCATCGGCACTGTCAGGTGGCTGGGACTGGGAGCAGAGCCGGTGTCCAGTTCAGGTTCTCTGCTAGGGCATGTAGGCATGCCAGCTGCCATCTGAACCTCCAGGGGGCATGCCTGTCCCGGCACCAAGATTTTATGCTGTTAACATTTTTGCCGTCTGCTTTTTTAAAAAAAAAAAAAAATTTATTTTTTTATTTTATTTTTTTATTTTTTTTTATTGGAAAGGCAGATATAGAGAGGAGGAGAGACAGGGAGGAAGAGCTTCCATCCGATGGTTCACCCCCCAAGTGGCCACAATGGCTGGAGCTGAGTCAGTCTGAAGCCAGGAGCCAGGAGCATCTTCCAGGTCTCCCAAGCAGGTGCAGGGTCCCAAGGTTTTGGGCCATCCCTGACTGCTTTCCCAGGCTACAACAGGGAGCTGGGTGGGAAGTGGAGCTGCCGGGATTAGAACCGGTGCCCATATGGGATCCTGACATGTTCAGGGCGAGGACTTTAACCACTAGGCCGTGCCATCGGGCCCTATACTGCATAATTCTATTTTTTGTATGTTTGATAAAATGCTTTCAATTATTCTTGGAAAGAGTTTTAAAATTTCTTGGAAGATTATTTGAAAGAGTGACAAAGAGAGGGAAAGACAGAGACATCTTGGATATATTGGGTCACTCCCCAGGTGGCTGCACAGCTGGGCAGGAACCAGGAGCTCCAGCTGGTTCTTCCTCATGACTGACAGTTTGTTGGACATGGAGCCTATTCTCGTATTTTCCAAAATGCACTAGCAGGGAGCAGGATCAGAAGTGGAACAGCTGAAACTTGAGTTGTGATCCTGTGTGGGATGCCGGTGTGATCAGCCGGAGCTTCGCTGACCTGTTCGCAATACTGGTCTTGGCTGATGACTCGTTACTCATATAGCTCTTGCTCTGCATTTGTGCGTGTTACTGCTCTAACCTTCTTACCAGCTCTGGTTGACTTTTCCTCATTGTTTAGTCCTGGGCCCAACTGAGTACATCCAGATTTATGTGTACAAATACGGTTTTATTTATAGTCTTAAGATTGTAATGTAAGAACTTGAAGACATAGAACAGATTTACTCATGCTAAAAATCTTAAGATTTTGTTAAATGAGTATGAATCCAACCTGAGAACCTCATTGATACAAATCATTGCCTGGATCCCAAACTCAAATTTGTTATCTACAGTCACAAATTTTTAAAAATCATGTGTATATGTATTTGAAAGGCAGAGTTATAGGGAGAGAGAGCTTTCATCTGCAGGTTCACCCTCCCAGTGACTGCAGTAACCAGGATTGTGCCAGGCTCAAGCCAGGAGCTTCATCCAGATCTCCCACATAGGGAAGGGATCCAAGCACTTGGACCAGTTTCTACTGCTTTCCCAGGTGTGTTGGCAGAAAGCTGGGTTGGAATTGGAGCAGCTGGCACTCAAGCTGGTACCTGTATCGAGTACCGGCATTGCAGGCAGTAGCTTAGTCTTCTATGCCGCACAGCGGCCCCTCTGGCTATGATTATAGCCCTTAAAAGAAATTGATGTAAGGCAAGATTTTTTTGCTGCTTTTCCCTGCTACCTGTTGTTTTATTTTATTTTTTTGTAAAGATTTATTTTATTTTAACTGGAAAGGCAGATTTATATGTAGTGAGACAGAGAGAAGGATCTTCTGTCTACTGGTTCACTCCCCAAGTGGGTGCAACAGCCAGAGCTGAGCTGATGTGAAGCTGGGATCCAGGAGCTTCTTTTGAGTTTCTCATGCAGGTCAGGGTTCCAAGTTTTGGGCCTCCTCCTAATGCTTTCCCAGGCCACAGCAGGGAGCTGGATGGAAATTGGAGTAGCCAGGATAGGAACCAGTGCGAATGCAAGGCAAGGACTCTAGCCCCTTGAGCCATTGTGTTGGCCCCTTGATACTTTTTTTTTTTTTTAAGATTTATTTTTTTTTTAGAAATATTTACAGAGAGAAGGAGAGACAGGGAGAAAGATCTTTCATCTGCTGGTTTACTTCTCAAGTGGCTGCAATGACTGAAGCTGAGCCGATCTGAAGTCAGGAACCTCCCTCAGGTCTCCCACACAGGCGCACGGTCCCAAGGCCTTGGGCCATGCTCTACTGCTTTCCCAGGCCAGAAGCAAGAAGCTGGAAGGGAAGTGGAGCATCTGGAATAAGAACTAGTGCCTATATGGTACATGCAAGGCAAGGACTTTAGCCACTAGGCTACCGTGTCAGGCCTCAGTAACAACATTTTTAAGATAAGAATGGCTATGAGATTTAAATTGTGCAGTGAAATTTTTCATATTGTGTTTAAATGCTTATCTAGGGCGCAACGATAGTCATGGATCAATGAATTTCTTCGTTAGTGCTATCTTACTAACAGCTGAGTGAGGCAGGCCCGTGGCTCCTGTAGGAACACAGGATTTACTCAGAGAAGGAGATTACTGTGCATCATCTCGTGTCAACCTGTTATCTGTGTAGAATCTTGTTAAGGAGTGTCTATGCAGAGCATTCAAGAGCTGTGTTCTGGCTCTCGACTTGAGCATTCTGATGACACCGGCCCTGGGAGGAAGGAGCAGTGAGGGCTTCTGCAGTTAGATTGCTTTCATCCACCCGGGAGACCTGAATTGAGTTCCTGAATCCTGGCTTCAGCCTGGCCCACTCAGCCAAGCCCTGAGTGACTGTCCGCTTGGTCTTGATCTGGCTTGTGCCCTTGGTCTTGGGACTTTGTGGTAGCACAGCTGATCCACTTGTTTTTCTGGCTGCAGGGTTTCCTTGTGCTTTCCTCTGCTTGAATTTGCTTCACCTCTCCGTCTCTGTGCTTGTTGTCTTTTTGGGGGGTAGGGGCAGGGTCTGGGGAGAGAGTGAATTGTGTATGTTTCTGAAACTGTCTTTTTTATCGATGGAAACAGCAGTACAGACAATATGTTCATTTACCTGTGAGTTCTCCTTTAGAACTAACTTCTGAAGTGTATGGTGGCCTTCCAGTTCTTAACAAGCAAACTCCCCTGCATTTTGTTTTCTGCTCCCTGCAGATCTTCATCCACAGGACCCTCTTCTCCGCCAGTCCTGGCCCTGCCTTGGATTGGCTCCTGGGGTGTCCCCTCATCCACTTTGTGTAGCTCTTTGAGCAGCCATACCTTCTTCGCTTATTTGGTTTCAGGCTCTTACTTAATTCGGTATGGTTTCGAAACCACATCTGATGCTAAATTTGGTAGAATATGGAATGGAATGAGGCCAACCAAATATCTTGAAACACCCAGTTATCTAAGTGCTGTTAACACTTAGAAACACCAGAAAATATATAGTAGATGTCCTTAAACAGTTGGAGGGAGGAAGAGCGAGAGGAGGAGTATGTTCTGAGACCTTGTGATCATAGTGAGAAGCCGTAAGCACCAAAGACCAGGACTGGTCAGGCCTGCCGGACAGAAAGCAAAATCTGTCCATTAGCAAAAGGGAGCGAGATGCTTCTTAGTTTAAAAGAATCTCTTTTGGGGCCAGTACTGTGTTTATGTCTTTGCTGCCCCATTTCCAGTGCAGCTCCCTGCTAATGTGCCTGGGAAAACAATGAAAGATTGCACAAGTGCTTGGTCCCCTGCACCCATGTGGGAACCCCCCGAGTGCCAAGTTAGCTGTGGTCATTGGGCCGTTTGGACGTGAACCAGTGGTGGAAGACCGACCTCTCTCTCTGCCCCTGCCTCAGCCTCTCTGTAACTCTGCCCTTCAAATAATTAAAAAAAATTTTTTTGAGACCACTGGGTTTAAAATTTGAAATTGTGGTATTTGTGTGGTTTGGAAAATCTTCAGCTGAAAACTGATTATTTTAGTTTATGGCCTTTTTAAAAATTAATTTATTTTTATTGAAAAGACAGATTTATAGAGAGAAGATCTGGGGCGGGTGCCAGAAACAGATATTTACCAAGACGTGGCCGAGTACTCAGAGGCCAGGGAGGTCCCAGGCGTGAAGGTCTTCGGCTCCTCGGCCACCCTGTTCTTTGCCAATGCTGAGTTCTGTGGTGATGCACTGAAGCAGCGGTGCGGCGTGGATGTCGACTACCTCTTCTCCCAGAAGAAGAAGCTGCTGAAGAAGCGAGAGATGCAGCTGAAGCGACTCAAGAAGAAAAGCAAAACCCAGCCTCAGACACAGGCTGATCCTTCCAAGGTCACCTCTGTTTCCGTCTATGTCAACCCCAGCCAGGGGGACATCAAGAGCGATGACATGGAAGACTCAAGGGAAAAGGTGAAGCCCGGAGATTACCTGGATGGTGTGGCGGCCAGCAGTCAGGAAGATGCCAAGGCACCGAGTGGGTCCATGCTGAGGATGCTGGGCCTGCCCCAGCCCGACTGCCATAGCCTTGTCCTGGATCTAGGCACGCTCTCCTTCGTGGACGCTGTGTGCATCAAAAGCCTGAAGAACATTTTTCGTGAGTTCCGGGAGATCGAGGTGGAGGTGTACATCGCAGCCTGTCACAGCCCTGTCGTTGCCCAGCTCGAGGCTGGAAACTTCTTTGACACATCTATCACCAAACGCCATGTCTTTGCCTCTGTCCGCGACGCTGTCACCTTCGCCCTTCAGCACCCTTCAGCGAGCGAACGAGTGGTCGAGCCGCCGGCTGCAGCCCCAGGATGACCGAGTGGGAGACGGCTGCACCTGCGGTGGCAGAAACCCCGGACATCAAGCTCTTCGGGAAGTGGAGCACGGACGACGTGCAGATAAATATTTCCCTGCAGGATTACATTGCAGTGAAGGAGAAGTATGCCAAGTATCTGCCACACAGCGCAGGGCGCTGTGCTGCCAAGCGCTTCCGCAAAGCCCAGTGCCCCATCGTGGAGCGCCTCACCAACTCCATGATGATGCACGGCCGCAACAATGGCAAGAAGCTCATGACCGTGCGCATCATCAAGCACGCCTTTGAGATCATTCACCTGCTGACTGGGGAGAACCCTCTGCAGGTCTTGGTGAACGCCATCATCAATAGTGGACCCTGAGAGGACTCCACGCCCATCGGGCCAGCTGGAACTGAGGCGGCAGGCTGTGGACGTGTCCCCGCTGCGCCGTGTTAATCAGGCCATCTGCTGTGCACACGTGCTCGCGAAGCTGCCTTCCGAAACATCAAAACCATTGCTGAGTGCCTGGCGGACGAGCTCATCAGTGCAGCTAAGGGTTCCTCCAATTCGTATGCCATCAAGAAGAAGGACGAGCTGGAGCGTGTGGCCAAGTCCAACCGCTGATTTCCCAGGCACTGCCCAATAACAGAGTGTGTCTATGTTTTTTTTTTTTTTTTTTGAGCCAATCAATCTTTATTCCTGAGGCTAAAAACAGGCAGCGGCTCCGTCCCTGCGCCTAGCCAAGGCCAGCCTGACTACGGCGCCCCAGCCCCTGCCTGGAGCACTGAACTGGGAGTCCCAGACCTCCATCCCTGAGTTGTATGTGCTTGGAGGGGACTCCAGGGCAGCACCAGGAGTGGATCGGGGGCAGAGAGGGGTTCCTGGAGCACCCCATGTCGACTTGCAGAGGTGCTGGCGGTTTTAGGCAGCTTGGTGGCACAGTCACAGTTTTGTGGCCAAAGCAGAGCTGCCGGGCTCTTGCCTTGGTTTACTCTGCCTGCTGGTTTACTCCCCAGGTTGCCACAATGGCCAGAGGGGAGCTGATTCAGAGCTAGGAGCTAGGAGCTTCTTCTGGGTCTCTCACGTGTGGGTGCAGAGTCCCGAGGCTTTGGGATGTTCTTTGCTGTTTTCCCAGGCCACAAGCAGGGAGCTGTATGGGAAGTAGAGCAGCCATGAACCAGCGTCCATATGGGATCCTGGCATGAGCAAGGCGAGGATTCAGCTGGTGAACCGTTGCACCGGGCCTAATTTATGACCCTTAAGATGCAAGCACCCTTCAGTGACTAGGAGAAACAGAATAGGGCAATCAAGGTTTTATTACTTAGAGGTTGTAGGGGTTCCACAAGCACCCCCTGGAGCCTCACTTGTCCCTATGAAGTTCTAAGAGAGTGAGAGAAAGAACGGAGAACTGTGGGCCAGTACCTGCCTTGGGTCCCACCATTCTCCATACAGGTGTGCAGTGGGTTTTTTGAACTGGTGGCTTGAACCCAGCAGGCCTGAATTCCAGGAGGTCATGAGTCACTGAGGGTTCCCTGAGCCCGGCTGCTTGGGCAGCAGAGCCGGCAGGGCAGTCAGAGAGGCGGTATGTAGCTGTCTCCGAGGGGTTGTGTGCGGCAGAAATCCTGATGGTGGACCTGGAAGCTGTCCAGGGTATAAGAGCCCTCGCTGCTTCTGGCGTGGGGAGGTTAAACTATTGAAGGAGCATGCTGAATACCACACTGAATGCTTCCAAGTTAGAAGCACCCAGAGGTGCTGGCTGGAAGAATACCAGCCTTCTCCCACTACTGTTGAGACCCAACATGTGAGCTTACAGCGGATGATTACTGGTGGAGAACTAGGAAATGAGCTCCTGTGAATGAGCCCACTGAAAGCCAGCTGGGCCATTTCATTCATTTCTCTAGTTTCTATAATTTCTTGTTGATACTAGGTATTATTCGCAGTGCTGGGGTTATAATGGCACACCATTCGGGGGAGGGTGGGCACTGGTCTGTTGACCAGGGAATTCGGTATATTGTATTGTGGAACCCTGCCCACTTCAAGGGCTCTGAGTCATTGCCAGGAAACTGGTATTTGTCGGTCACAGTTTGAAAACGGCTGATTTGTATCAGTCCCTTTGTTTTACAAATGATGAAAGTTTAAGATGTGAACCTCAGTCTTCCTCTCTGTAGAATGGAAATGATGAGTGCTTCATGGGAGTGCAGTGATTATGAGAGGTGAATTATCGTGTTGTGTGTCTCTTCTGCCATCTGATAGTCACTGAGCATCCAGGGGCTAAGCTCTCCTACTCCTGGCTAAATGCTTTCCTGCTGCAGGCACCATTGTTTGAGGCCTTTGCTTGTGTAGGGCCTTACAAGACTTCCCATTCTCACTCTGTAATTATTTAATGCATGTGAGTTTGGCTTTCATTACAGCTTATAAGCTGTTCAAGTTCAGGAACCAGTTCTCGTGTTAGCTCTCTGCTAGTCTTGTACTAGTCACTTGCTAAGTGTTTTATTTGTACATTGTTACTTGGTGTAGGACCAGTAGTGCCACTTCATAAGAAAGTAAAAATATTTCTGCCTCCAAGTTATTATTTGAGTGTTTGCGTTTTGACAGCTGTTGTGATACAGACATGTATGTTTGCCTTGTTCTCACAGTGCCTGATGCACACTTCTCCCCAGGTGTCCAGCTGCAGTGTCCGTCACAGCCCGTGTCAGTGCCCCCCGTAAGGCTGCTCACCACTGGGACTCTGTGTGTCTGAGGCTGGAGATAGGGCCGTTTGGTCCCTCAGTGAGATGTATCTTGCTGCCCTGCCCTGTGACTTGGAGGGACAGTCTGGGTATGATATTTGTGTCTACCCTGACCTCCTGTTGGCCACGGGTCAGGCACCTCTCACCACTGGAACCAGCAAGGCATGCTTAGAACTGACTCATCCTCCTGAAGCCTAGTGTGGCTGAGCAGTTGCTAGCACCCTGTTCAGCTGCGGGCTCGGTTCTGCCATCCATTTGAGCGCTTTCTATATGAAGAACATGAAAGTGCCAGGGGATTATTTTGCAAGTGAAAAAGATTGCAGCAGATGTGAGAACAGATTTACTCATTATGATGTAAATTGATGTTTTGTTCCATTATAGTTTACCAATATAAAGGTATTCATGAAAATATTTGGCTCTGAAAAATTAGGAAAATTATAAACTGCCATTGTCTGTTAGAATTCATTCAATTGACTTTCTTTGGGAAGAACTTCAAATTGTAAGTTAAAAATATTTGCTGAGAGGTTCAGCGCAGTGGCCTAGCGGCTAAGGTCCTCACCTTGAACACGCCAGGATCCCATATGGGCGCTGGTTCTAATCCCAGTAGCTCCACTTCCCATCCAGCCCCCTGCTTGTGGCCTGGGAAAGCAGTCGAGGACGGCCCAAGCTTTGGAACCCTGCACCCATGTGGGAGACCTGGAGGAGGTTCCAGGCTTCGGATTGGCTCAGCAATGGCTGTTGTGGTCACTTGGGGAGTGAATGATCAGACAGAAGATCTTCCTCTCTGTCTCTCCTCCTCTCTGTATATCTGACTTTGTAATGAAAATAAATAAATCTTTAAAAAAAAAAATCTTCATGTCTATGATTTTAAACTTTAAAATTTTAACAACCCAATTTCAGCAAAATTTTTTTAAAGATTTATTTTACTTTTATTGCAAAGGCAGATATACAGAGAGGAGGAGAGACAGAGTGGAAGATCTTCCGTCCGATGATTCACTCCCCAAGTGAGCCGCAACGGGCCGATGCGCGCAGATCCGATGCTGGGAACCAGGAACCTCTTCCGGGTCTCCCACACGGGTGCAGTGTCCCAAAGCTTTGGGCCGTCCTCGACTGCTTTCCCAGGCCACAAGCAGGGGGCTGGATGGGAAGTGGAGCTGCCGGGACTAGAACCGGCGCCCATATGGGATCCCGGGGCGTTCAAGGCGAGGACTTTAGCCACTAGACCACGCTGCCGGGCCCGAAGATTTTTTTTGAAAAAAAGATTTGTTTATTTTTATTGGAAAGTAAGATTTATAGAGAGGAGAGACAGAGAATGATCTCTATCCACTTGTTTACTCTCCAAGTGGCTGCAACAACTGGAGCTGAACCCATTTGGAGCCAGGAGCCAGGAACTTCCTCCAGGTCTTCCAAGTGGATGCAGAATCCCAAGGCTTTGGGCTGTCTTCTCTGCTGCTTTCCCAGGCCACAAACAGGGAGCTGGGTGGAACGGGGGCAGCTGGGACCTGAACCTGCGCCCACATGGGATTCTAGTATGTACAAGATAAGGATTTCAGGCATTTAGCCATTGCACTGGTCTCAGAAGATTTTTTTTTAAGATTTATTTTTATTACAAAGTCAGATACACAGAGAGGAGGAGAGACAGAGAGGAAGATCTTCCGTCCGATGATTCACTCCCTAAGTGACCGCAATAGCTGATGCTGTGCCAATCCGAAGCTGGGAACCAGGAACCTCTTCTGGGTCTCTCACGCGGGTGCAGGGTCCCAAAGCTTTGGGCCGTCCCTGACTGTTTTCCCAGGCCACAAGCAGGGAGCTGGAGGGGAAGTGAAGCTGCTGGTGTTAGAACCAGCGCCCATATGGGATGCTGGTGCGTTCAAGGACGAGGACTCCCGCCGCTAGGCCACTGCGCCGCCGGGCCCTGAAGATTTTTTTTTTTAAGATTTATTTATATTTTTCTTTATTGGAAAGTCAGATACACAGAGAGAGGAACAGAGACAGAGAGGAAGATCTTTGGTCTGATGATTTACTCGCCAAGCAGCCGCAACACCTGGAGCTGAGCCAGTCCGAAGCCAGGAGCCAGGAACTTCTTGGGACCCACTTGGATCCCAAGGCTTTGCGCTGTCCTTGACTGGTTTCCCAGGCCACAAGCAGGGAGCTGGATGGGAAATGGGGCTGCTGGGATTAGAACCAGCGCCCGTATGGGATCCTGGCGTGTTCAAGCGAGGACTTTAGTCTCTAGGCTACTGTGCCAGGCCCAGAAGTTATTTTTTAAAGTTAAGATTTACTGTAATGGTTGTGTTTTTCTTCAGGCAGATGCATGGGTTGAGTGTTATTGCTCCGAAGTTCTTGGGACCAGAAGTGTTTCAGAATTTTCTCAAAAATTTTTTCTTTTTTGGAGAGGGATTTTCGAATATTTTCACCTGGTTGTACATAACAAAAAATATCTCAGGAATGCGAGCCAGTCTAAACTTGAAATTAATTTGTATTTTGTATATATCTAATGAGTATTGCTGAAAGGTAGTTTTATACAACATTATAAGTAATTTGCGCATTAAACAAAATTTCATGGTGTGGAATTTTCTGTGTGTGATGCATGTTAGTCAGAAGGTTTCAGAGTTTGTATCTTTGCATTAGCGATGCTCAGTCTAATGATTTCAGAAACATAATGTAGTGAAAGTAATACAGTGCTATTCTGCCACTTTCTTTATAGTCTCTGGTAGTTTTTTCTATGTTTTAAAAATATATTTACTTACTTGAAGAGTTGATATGGAGAGAGAGAGAGAGAGACACAGAAAGATAGCAGGTCCACCAAGGGGTTCACTCTGCAGAAGCCTGCAAGAGGCCGAGCTGGGGGGTGCTTTGTGTGGATGCCCTTGGGGTAGCAGGGACTGGGTACTTGGTCGTCTTGGGATGCCTCTGGGACATTTGCAGGAAGCTGCTCCTGGGCCTGAGGAGTTGCAGCTCACATGGGACCCTGACCCGGGGTGCCGGTGTCCTTAGCAGCAGCTGCTCGTGTGTTTCTCCTGTACTTCCTTATTGTTAAGTGTGTCCCAGTTTGTCGATTAGTCTGAATCTCCTGTTCCCATGTCCTTGTGAAAGGATCCTCTGTTGCTAGTGTCCTGGTTCAGCTCAGGATGGTGGCACACCTAAAAACAGGCGTATGGGACACAGGCCAGAGCCACCTGAAACTTTATTATAGTGATATTTATTGGTATTTTAATCCAGGTTTTGTTGTGTAATTTGAGGCAGTGGACCAGGATTCACTGTCATTTAGAGCTGTGGTGTTGTAGATGAGCAGAATATAGCCTTTTCTTTTTTAAAAAAAAAAAAGAAGAATTATTTGTAGTTATTAGAAAGGCAGATTTACAGAGAAAAGGAGAGAGAGAGAGAGAAAGATCTTCCATCTGCTGGTTCACTCCCCAAGTGACTACAACGGCCGGAGCTGAGCTGATCCGAAGCCAGGAACAGGAGCTGCTTCTGGATGTCCCACGCATGTGCAGGGTCTCACGGCTTTGGGCCGTCCTCGACTGCTTTCCCAGGCCACAAGCAGGGAGCTGGATGGGAAGTGAAGCATTTGGATACCAATGAGGGCCCAGCAGGTGCAAGGTGAGGGCTTTATGCAAGGCAGGGACTTTAGCCACTAGGCTACTGCCCCGGGCCCAGAACATAGCTTTTTAAGAGTCCTCAGCAATTACTTCTGCCCTTTCAATGAAGATTTTTCAGAAACATGCAATTGCTTTTAAAACTGGGAGATAGTGAATGTAACAGAACCTGTAATTAATAATCTAGGGTCATCTCTGTTCCTTTTTTTGGGATACACTGGTGCTTTTGCAGAGGGCTAGCATGTTGAGCTTCTGCCTGCATGTGGTGGCCCTCCGCTCAGCGAATCCTTACCGAGTTCATCCCTGGCAAGCAGACTGGGGCATGAAGGTATGTCTGTGCTGTCACTGGTCACAGTGTGGGGAAGGTCACAGAGCAGCTAGTGAGGTCTTAGGAGAAGCTACTGTGTTGTGGACTGCCTGAGGCAAGCGGTTTCCCCTTAGCCAAGCTCCCTTACAGTCCCCTCACGGATCCCATTCCTAGCCTAAGAACATGCTCCTCAACCTAACATTAGGCCGTAAGGGAATGACCCCTCACCTACCCTTGTTACCTCAATGTCCACTTCTCTCCAGGGTAAAAAACATGTTTATTTCATTATTGCTTTCGCCAAGCCCCAAGCTAGACTCCTTTGTTACAGCATGCATCCTAAATTCCCATAATTTAAGCTTTTTTTCAGTGTTGTGTCTTTTTCCATATGTTCCTGGGGGCTTTTCTCTACTAGTTGATTTTTAATCACATAAGCAACTTTTGTCGTCTCTTAGTTGCTCCCTCAGTTGTCCGCTGTCGCAGAGGCCCCTGAGTGCCTACTTGGGAGGTGCATCTGTTAGGCAGTCATACAATGTTTTTCCCTAGGCATGAGTGGCCCTGTGTAGGAATGAAAATGCTCTCCTAGTGCCGTTGTAAATTGTAATCGTTCGGGTCCACGGGCAGCAGTGTGCATCGCACAGGAGCTGACCAGGGCCGCACGCGTGCCATTCACCCATGGTTGGCATCTGTCCTGGCTGCATGTGAAGCTGTGACATCTGTACCCGCCTCGCCCACTCACCCTCTTGGCAGAATAGGTGAGCGATTAGAGCCCTTAAACTGTCTGTTGGTTTGGATTCTGGCTTCAGACTTTAACTTTAGCAAAATTGTTTAAAACCTTTCTGAACTCTGTTTTCTCATAGAAAATATGGAAATCCTCATTTCTTCTTTTACATAAGTTTCTTAAATGTTACAACATTTGTGAAATTACCCTTCAGAATTTGTGTGTGCTTTTGTTTTGAATTTCACTCCAGGGTGTTTTTGTGTTCTTCCTGTTTTGTCCTTGTCTTGCTGTGCTGGCTTGGAGCTCTAGTGAAGTGTGATGGGAAGGCTCACCTCCTTCCCTGGTGGGGATTTCTAGTGAAGGCACCCATAACCTGTTTCACTGTTAAATGGGATGTTTGCTATAAAGATATTATATATATTTGTAAATATCCTAAAGAACTACTCTTAACTGGGAATTTGTGAAAAATGTGTTGAATTTTACCAGATACCTTTTGTGCTTAAATGAGAGTACCTCAGAAAGTTTGTAGAAAAATAGAAGATAATTTGTTTGGGCACAAAAGGTTTTTAAAAACACATTCATTTTTTTATAACATGTATTTTTCATGAACTTTTTCAAGTATCCTTGTACCGCAATGATCTTTTCAATCTTAATGTTTTAGTATTATGTATGCTGGCTAATACATTATGATTCTGATTGACCTTCAAGTGTTAAGTTACTCTACATTTCTGGGATGAACCCAGTTTGGTCAAGGTGCAGTATTTTCTTTATATACTCCTGGATTAACTAGTATTTCTTTAGGATTTTTACCTTTTTTGTAATTGGTATTGCCTGGAGTTTTTAATTTCTGTATTTTCCACATCTGCTTTGGTAGCAAGGTAGAGCAGCCTCCTAGCACTAGCTGTGAACGTCGGCACGTGTTCTTCCCTGTGAACAAGGCTATGCGGGCCTGCCTGGGTTTGTCTGTAAAATGAACAGTTGAGTGTTTTCTTTGTAGTATGATTTTAAATTACTGAGTCTTTTCTTCTTAATGGTTGTGAAATGATTTAGACTGTTTTTCTTGAGTTAGTTTTGTTAAGAGAGAAAGCAGGCAAGCACTTCCCCATTTGCTGGTTCCCACCCAAAGTGCTCCCAGAGACCCAGGTCTTTGCTGTACTGAAGCTGGGACCTGGGGACTTGTCTCATGTGGGTGGCAGGATCCCAGTCCCTGAGCCTGTGCTGCTGCTTCCAAGACCGTGCTAGTAGCTGGAACCCTTGATCCAACCCACAGAACTGTGATGTGGCCTACCCAGCATCTTCATTGTAAGACTGAATGCCTACCTCACACCCCCAACCCCTGCCTTTATGAAATTCTGATCCTCTTAACTGGAAACTATGTATATTTCAATTACTAATATGTTATAATTCATTTACACTTACATCCTCTTGTTTTCTTTTAAAGTTAATTTTGATGTTGCTTACATAGTTGACAAGGATGCACAACCGTGAGGTCCACTGATTAGTGTAGGGAGAGTCGAGGTATGGGAGAAGGTGGGTGGGACAAATCAAATGCTTCCAATTTTCGTTTTCTTCTGTGTCTGGGGTTGAGAGAGAGGAAGGGAGAGGGAGCTGTTCCCAGCTGCCAAACAACGTGAGTACCCACAGATGGGGATGTCCATTTGATGTCATCTTAGAGGCCCTGATGTGGAGAAGAATGAGCGTATTGGTTGAGTGGTTGCTACGATCTGTCCTGGCATGACCACCCCCATCTTGGTCCTTGCCTTGGGATGCTGCAGCCTGGTCTGGCCCAGTAAGCCCTCAGCCCCAACTCTGGCTGGTGGTCACTTCAGCCTAGGCCTGTACAGCCTATCTCCATCGCTGGCTCTCATGCAAACTGGTGGGTGTGATAGTACCTGTATTTTCTTTTTAGGTTCTTCTGAATTCTGTGTGTTCGTGTGTGTGTGTGTGTGTGTGTGTGTGTGTGTGTGTGTGTTTAAATATTTTTTTATTGGAAAGGCAGATGTACAGAGAGAAGAAGAGAGAGAGAGAGAGAAAGATCTTGCATCAGGGGTTCACTCCCCAAATGACCGGAAGGACTGGAGCTGAGCCAATCTGAACCAGGAGCTTCTGGTTCTCCAACATAGGTGCAGGTCCCAAGGCTTTGGGCCATTCTCCACTGCTTTCCCAGGCCACAAGCAGATTGCTGGAAGGGAAATGAAGCAGCTGGGACACAAACTGGCGGCCATATGGGATCCGGTGCTTACAGGTGAAGGATTAGTCTGTTCAACCATTGTGCTGGGCCTAGGATTTCCTGCATTTAGATTCTTAAATTATGTGACCAAATTACTGTCTTGTTTTCCTGTACTCTGTCACACTGGGTATTTTTTCTAGTCTGTGACCTTGATAAATGAATTGCTCTCCCGTTATAATTCAGGCATATGATTTAATATAGTGAGCCCTATAGATGGCACCTTAATATTTTAGCATCTGAAGTTTCAGGGGTAGCATCACTCTTAAGTATTGAATATCTACACACACACACACACACACACAACCCTTTCCCCCTGCTCTAGTTTTTCAGCTTTTATTATTTATTTGGGAGATAGAGTGTGCTGTTAAATGCTATGGATGGTTAGGGGCTGGTTTGGGGGGTCACATCTCCCATGTTGAATGCAGAAACTCAGTTACTAGAGCCATCAGTGCTGGCTCCTAAGGGCAGTGTTGGCAGGAAACTGGAGTCAGGAGCCAGAGCTGGAAATAAGCCTCTGTGTTCCAATGTGAGATACAGAGTCTTACCTAAAAGGCTACACAATCGCACCTCTTAAACTAGTAATCAAGCTGTTTGGTAAGCTATACTCTCTCCTGTCACTGTACAGATAATTAGATGTTCTTGGGTTGGCTGTTAAAATCAGGCAGGAAAGCAAGTGAGATTACCCGCTGAAAGCAGACCTCCTCATGGTTCTGTGAGCATCGTCTTCCTGCCTGAGGCCATTAATGCCCTAGGCTCTGAAGCCCAGTGGCTTCCAGACTGCAGGAGACCGGGCCCTGAGCGGTGGGTGGTGCCCTGGTTTTCTCTATGCCCCTGTTTACTGCATCACTGAAGTTCATAATGCAGGCCCTTGGGACTGGTTGGATACCAGTGCAGGCTGTAATCAGAGAGGGTCTCTGTGCTAGGGTAGGATCTCGCAGCAGGTGTTCAGAAGGAAGAGGCACAGGGATCATGTGGTAGTGGTAGACGCAGAAAGTCTTTGTAGTGGCGATGTAGTTTTCCACCAGTGTTGGTAAAGTAACTAGGAAACAAGTGGTAGAGGATACCCTTTGCCTTAAAGCTTAGTATTAAAAGGCAAATTGTAACCAGCCCCCTAGGCAGCTATTGAAACTAATTAGGAACCAGTTAGATCTGCTTTGAGCTCAGTGGGTATTTGTGGGTTCTGGAAAATTCCCAAAAGAAAGGAGTTACTGTAATTAGAAGAAGGTCATTGTAGTTACTTAGAAATGCATAGGCTAAAGCCTGTTGCCATCTGTAGAGATGGACGCTGGAGGGAGCCCTGGGCTGGCACGGGAGGCAGCATCATCCCTTTTCCCTGGGCAGAGCTGCCAAGAGGACTGTCTTACCTAGGGCACTCCAGCAGGCAGCTGCAACAAAAATCATTCTCCCTAGAGGTGAAGCTGGGGTGTTTAGTATAAATCACCACTCAGGAAAACTCACTTGTATTCCCTTTCTTTTCCCCAACTCCCCAAAAAAGTGTGTAGGCATACATTAAACTGCAGGGTATTTGGGTGTTTCATTGAAAACTTCCTGCTTTGCATTCATCTAACAATATCTATATATTTTTCTCCGAATCTGCCTTAGTCCTTTTGTTTCTTTCAATCTTGTGTTCTACCACTGACATTTTTAATCTATTGAAATAAATAGGACTTTATTTTGAAATTCTTATCTCTGCATTACTATTCATATACATTTTCTTTTTCTAAAATAAAACATTTATTTGGTAGTGGTTGGGGGAGAGTGAGAGAAAGCACTGTTATTTGCTGGTTCACTCCCCAATTGCTTGCAACATCGAGGGCTGAGCCAAGCTGAAGCAAGGAGCCAGGAACTCTGTCTTGCACATGGATGGCTGCGACCCAGCTACTGGAACCATCACAGCTGCACTCCAGGGTCTGAGCAGGAAGCTGAAATGGGGGCCAGAATACCATTAAAATGTTTTGTTGTTTTGAATCTTTATTTGAGGGCCTGGCGCCATGGCCTAGTGGCTAAAGTCCTCGCCTGGAACATACCAGGATCCCATATGGGCGCCAGTTCTGGTCCCGGCAGCTCCACTTCCCATCCAGCTCCCAGCCTGTGGCCTGAAAAAGCAGTCGAGGATGGGCCAAAGCCTTGGGACCCTGTACCTGCGTGGGAGACCTGGAAGAGCTCCTGGCTCCTGGCTTCGGATTGGCGCAGCACCGGCCATTGTAGTCACTTGGGAAGTGAACCATCAGATGGAAGATATTTCTGTCTGTCTCTCTCCTCTATATATATCTGACTTTGCAGTAAAAATAAATCTTAGAAAAAATCTTTATTTGAAAGGCAATGTGACAGGTAGGTGAGGCGAGGGAGGGGGACAAACACAGACTCAGAGTGAGAGGTAGTGAGGAGAGGGAGAGAGGGAATATGAATGTGACTAAATAAAGCAGTACGAGTTCCTGCTGGCTCGCTCAGCCAATGGCTGCAGTAGTCAGGTCTGGGCAGGGCCAGAGCCAGGAGCCAGGATCTTCAGCCTGGTCTCTCACATGGGCAGCAGGAGCTTCCACTGCTTTCCTGGGCAATGAGCCAGAACTGCACTGGCAGAGGAGCAGCTGGCATTCCTGTCAGAGTGCCAGGCTCAAAAAGGGACAGCTGAACTTGCTGCGCCACAGCTCTGGCTCCTGAATCTTTCTTACTGTTCTGTTATTTGTTTTCTAAAACTTGTTGTTGTTGTTGTTGTTGTTGCTGTTGTTTTTTCACTCGGGAGTAGCCTTTTAAATATTTTGTAAGTCCACTGGGGTTGATTTGATAATATTCTCATCATCTCACAGAAACTACTCAGTCGGTTACCATCTTATTTTCCCATGCTCATGAGAAAATCAGGCAGTACAAAAGAGAATGAAATAATGTTCATTGTCCATTTTTGTTAGTGGTGCCACTAAATTGGTGCCAGGCTTTCAATGATTTGGATGCTATTTAAAAAAAAAAAGATTTATTCTTCTTGGAAAGGCATATTTGGACAGAGAGAAGAAGGCACAGAGAGAGAAAGATCTTCCATTTGGTGGTTCACTCTCCAAATGGCTGGACGGGCTGGAGCTGATCTGATCTGATCTGAAACCAGGAGCCAGGAACCTCTTCCTGGTCAACCATGTGGGTGCAGGGTAGCAGGATCCCTCCCATATGGGCACTGGTTCATGTCCTAGCTGCTCCACAGCCTCTAGAAATATGCCTTTCCTGTGGTGCTGGCATCCTGTATGGGTCCTGTGGTGCTGGCATCCTGTATCGAGTCCAGGTGGCATCCTGTATCGAGTCCAGGTGTTCCATTTCCTGTCCAGCTCCCTGCTGTGGCCTGGGAAAGCAGTGGAGGACGGCCCAAAGCCCTGGAACGCTGCACCTGCGTGGGAGACCCGGAAGAGGCTCCTGCTTCCAGCTCTGGATCAGGTCACTCCCGTGGTTGCAGCCGTTTAGAGAGTGAACCAATGGATGGAAGATCTCTGTCTCTTTTTCTCCCTCTCACTCTGTAACTCTTTCAAGTAATAATAAATACGTTATCTTAAAGAAAACAATAAATCCAATAAATATTTTATATTTTAAGAAAAATTAACCTTTCCATGAAACCGAAGCAGTTAATAGCAAGTGTATTTTACATGTCGGCAGTTGTTTTTAGTGTTTTACTTACTAAATGACGGCTATCTTCTCAGTATTGCTTCTGCATTGAAGCTCTTGTGATGTTTTTATTGAAGTGTGTAGAGATGCACAATTGGAAAAGAAATGGAATATTTTGATAGTCTTTTTCTTACAGTCATAATTTTTTCTTTACTGTTATATCAGTTCAACAAAGGTCAGTTACTTAAGGGTTAGTTGAAATATAGAATTTAAAATGGCATCAGTTGGGCCCAGCGCAGTGGCCTAGCGGCTAAAGTCCTCGCCTTGAAAGCCCCGGGATCCCATGTGGGCGCCGGTTCTAGTCCCAGCAGCTCCACTTCCCATCCAGCTCCCTGCTTGTGGCCTAGGAGGGCAGTCGAGGACGGCTCAGTGCATTGGGACACTGCACCTGCGTGGGAGACCTGGAAGAGGTTCCAGGTTCCCGGCATTGGATTGGCGCGCACCGGCCCGTTGCGGCTCACTTGGGGAGTGAATCATCGGACGGAAGATCTTCCTCTCTCTCTCTCCTCCTCTCTGTATGTCTGGCTGTAATAAAATGAATAAATCTTATACTTGGTTGGTCTTGCATGTTGAATAGATCTCAATTTTAATCTAAGCTTGTTAAGTATTGCTGAAACATAATTCCCATGTTTGGGGACTTTATGAAGTAAATAAATGTGTTCAGCTGACAATTTATAGGATGAAAGTTTAAGTTAACCTCTTGGAGGTCTTTGTGGCAGATGGTGTTGCAGTGGCTTGTGTGAAGAAAACTGTTCATTGAGGCAGGAAGCCAGAACATGCAAGGCCAGCTCCCCTCGCACTGCACCAATGAGAGGCCTATCACCCTTAGAAACCTACAGCATTCCAGGAGTCCCTGACAGTCCCTCTGACTAGGCCCCAGTTCTTGAAGGTTCACCGCCTTTCAGCACTGCCATCCTGTGGACCAGGCTTCCAGGGCAGGAGCCTTGTGGGGACAAGCTCCGCACATAGCATAGCTGTGCTCAGGCAAGTGTGAAAGAGACAGTTCAGAACTGCATAATGGTGTGTGTTGCTCTCATTGCGTAAGAAACGAGTTTGAGAGCGTTGGGAGCAGTCACACTCAGATTGATGATGCTGACTTGCTCTAAATCCTAATATTTGGCTGGAAAGCTCATCTTTTATCATTGGCAATAAATGCTGTCAATTGTTTCCCTTACAATAGCAGATTTACTTTGTGCAAGGACATGTCTGCCAAATACCCAAGCCGGAATAACCCTAATTTGTTATTCATTCTTTCCGGTAACCATGGTATACCATGAGAAAAAGCAGCTAGGTCAGCTTGCAAGTTAAAGTACAGCACACAACGCTTTTCCTTAGGATGAGCATGATGCTTCGTTGGTTTACAGGCAGACTTGATGGGGACTTGATATTTTGGAGCACAGATTAAGATATTTTCCACATTGATAATTTGTCCTACTGCATCAAGGGCACTTCCAAAGTAAACTGGTACCAGTGACAGCCATGCCTTTACCCGTTGAAAGAGAATAGTGTGACCCACTGCTGCTGTCACATCATTGACCCAAGGAAGAGGCAGGTGATGTCCTGGTACTGTGAAGGTGGCTTTAATCATGGGATGTTGCTGGGTCTTGATCCCCACAGGCCAGTGATTCTCACAGCCTTGTTTCCTGGCCTGTAGCTCTGTCCTACCCCTTCAGTGGTCAGGTCCTTAAAGCTTCCTTGGGAGGTGGGAGGTGGGGCAATTAGGGACAGAGTCTGCTAGTGTTGGTGGAAGATGTGCTTCAGATTTAGGCAGGCAGGTTAAGAGAAGAAGGGGGATTTGCTGGGGAATGATGCTCTAGCATTTTATTGCTAGGAGACTGCAGAAGCTGCGGCTAGAGCTGTGGCCCATTAGCAGTGGGATGGGATGCCTTTGGTGTTTTGTGGCCCTGGGGTGTGTCTATTGATAGTAAGAACATCAGTTTCAGGCCTGAGCCCTTTAAATCTTTTTCTTCTTTTGGACATTTATTTCTGAGTCAGAGAGCTCCGTCTGCTGGTTCAGTGCCACAGTGCTTGGGGTGTGTGTGTGGGGCGGAGGGTTGTGGTGTAGTGTGAAGCTGTGGAAATTGGAACACAGTCCAGGTCACACTCACAGTGTGTGAGTGGCAGGAGCCCATTGCCTTGGCCATGCCTGCGTCCTTCTGGAATGTGCGTGAACAGAAAGTTAGATCTGAGCAAAGCTGAGCTGCAAACCCAGGTCCTTTAATGTGGACTATGGAATTGCTAGCCAGCATGCTAAATGCCACCCCTCATCTCCTCTGGAGAGGGTCTTGTGTCGTGAACAACCCTGGCCTTGGAGGGTGAAATCACACATGCGGAACTCAGAGGTTCAGAAAGGACTGTGTGGTAGGCAAGAAGTGCAATACAATGTAAACAGTAGTGAAATCACTTAAATCATTCGGTCTGAAAATCAAGGGGGAGTATCTTTTGCTACTTACATTTTACCAATCATTAGCTCCATGCAATTGATGTAAGGGTAAGATGGGTCTCCAATTCCAGTTATGCCAACTGTTCTGCTAGAAACCGTATACTTTAGTGTTGTAAGATTCTTCTATTTTTATATCCTTTTTTGTTTTACAGATTTGTAAGGCTCCAGAGCCTTCAAGCTGTGATTAATCTGATGGTTCCTGAAGTTGCTTGGAGAATAGTCGCCTCGTGTGCCATTTGAAGAGTGTGTATCCATGTATGCTTAAGACCTTCTGTACAAGTGTGTGTACTGAAGAAGACCGTCTCATCTTGTGCACACTTGAGTTTCACAACTTAGAAAAATTAAGAAGTAGATGGAGCAACTTGACACCACGAGGCTCCAGAGCTCTGGAAGAAAAATACATCACTAATGGCCAGTTTTCCTCATGGTCTTCACGGGTAAAGAAAGTTTGCAAAAAGAAGAAAAAAAATTGTACAGATTAAGCCTCGAAAATACCTCTCTAAAGACAGAGCTCAGTGGGAAGGTGACAGGGAGGAGTGTGATGCAGACACTGCATATGGGATTGCGAAGTGTCTCCTGCACTTTATTTTTTAGTAGGTTTGGTCATTCAGTTAGACTTTAGAATTCTGGACTGGAAAGTGACTGTTACTGGTTATGGCTGGAACAGAGCAAGTTTAGGTGTGATGGGACAGGTCTGAACAGTGAATTAACTGATTCCTGTGCTTTTTTAGTTAATTGTATTTGAGGAATTTTAATTTATTATTTCCCCTTTCCTTTCTTGCATCTATATGATATTATCTTAGAAGAGCAATTGAAACGTGTAAGTACAAGAAAATCTCCAGGAAAATCCTAGCAAAGCTTCCTTTTCCTTACAGTCGTGTCATTTGGCAGCAGCAGTCTCTGAAGGTGAAGGGAAAGTGGCTGTCAGCATTGCTCGGGCCCTGCCGCTGGCCTGTGTGGTTGAAGGCCTTCCCTCCCCGGTGGAGTCCAAGCAAGCTTGCGCATGAGGCAAAGACTTCTTGATGGACTGACCTCTGAGATTTGTTATTTTAGGAAGACGGAAAAATACGTGTTCTTTAGGAGCAGAGAAGGGGAGAGGTAACCGGGGAGGGAGAAAGAACTCTTTAAAAGAAACGAAGTCGTGTGTAGTGTGTTCCTGTTTGGTCGGCAAGTGGATATACGACTTGCCCTTGGCAAACCTTCGTGCCACTTCCTAGCTTTGGTACCTCGACTCTGGCCAGCAAAGGGGCTTTTTCCAGGCTCCATGGCACCCAGGGGTGCCCTGGCCGGCAGAGTTGTCCGAGAGAACCTGCAATACTTGGGAATACAGGGCCAGAAAGGGTCTGGTTTTGAGCAGTGAGGAAAGAATGCTTTTTTCCTGAACTTAGGATTGCTGTCTGCATGAATTCTGGTCTGTTTTGCACAGTTTGTGTGCCTTTTTTTCCCTTTATGCAATCTTTTTCAGCTTTAGCAGCAGAAATTTGTCCAGTCCAGAAAACATGCCAGAGGCTGGCTTCAGAAGGAAGTTGATGAGCCCATGCGCTCTGTCTCTGCTTCCAAACTTTGGAACAGAGAATTCCAGCTAGAGGGATTCTTAAAGCCTTAAGTTACTTGAAATCTATGTATTTGCAACCTGTTGTCTCTGGAATCATATACTAAACTGGAATCTCAGGCTGAGTGAGAATAACCCAAGTTGAGTAAAAAGAGGAAAACTGTTCCTTGATCACCAGTGACTGATGATGCTGTTTCTCCAAAGGATCAGTGTGTTCTTCCCTTAAGGACTTGAACCTAAAAACGGACCACACTTTTTTTAAGCATTACCTTTTCTTAGCAGACTGCCATCATCTTTTATAGAGGAATTTTTTCACTATGCATTTGGTGGATCTTTATAAAATGCTAACCTTGTAACTAGATCCAGGTCAGTGTCAAGTAAAGGGGACAAAGGCAGCGGAAGCCAGGCACACAAGTAAAAGTCAACAAGCCCATGAAAGACATTGGTTTGAATTCTCCAGCATTAAGCATTATTTTAAAACTAAAACAGTACATTGGGCAAAAGTATGTATGCAGCGGTGGAACATGGGCCTGTGCTCTGCAGCGACTCCAACATCCTCTGCCTGTCCTGGAAGGGACGCGTCCCCAAGAGCGAGAAGGAGAAGCCGGTATGCAGGAGGCGCTACTATGAGGAGGGCTGGCTGGCCACTGGCAACGGGCGGGGCGTGGTAGGCGTGACCTTCACCTCCAGCCACTGCCGCAGGGACCGGAGTACGCCACAGAGGATAAACTTCAACCTGCGGGGCCACAACAGTGAGGTGAGCTGTGGTTTTGTGTCGTGGGGTGGCTTGTCATGCCCACATTCTGGGGCCTTGACACCAGGCTGCTTTGGTGTCTTAGACCTGATGCTGGTGAGACCTCAGCCTAGGACTTGTGTGTCCTGTGCTGTAACAGGATGCTCGAGGCCAGGCCCTGCCCGTGTGAGTCTTTTGTCTCTGCCCCCTTCCCTCCTGTCTATGACAGTTGCACAGTGGTGGAGTCACCAGCAGGTAGTGGCTGGTGCTTTTTGAGTTAGGTGGTCTCAGCCAGATTTTCATGCTCCAAGGGAGTCTCCCTGGTATACAGCTAACCCACGGGATGGAGAGAAAACAGTGCTGCCCTCGCCTTGCCCACTAAGCACCCATGTGTCTTTGATGATAACTAAACCCTTGGCTTGTATTTCTATAGGGTATTATATATTTGTACATATGATTTCTCTGGTTTTCTAAAACATAAATAGCAGCATTATCTGTGAAACTTATTCAGTCAACATTTAGTGAGCAAAACATTAGCAGCTGTGTTGAAAAGAAGAGCATGATTGATAATTTCTCTCAAACATTTATTTGTTAAGAGCACCCTGCTGGCATTCACATTTCATTCCTCGCTAGCTGTTGTGTATTTTCTTATGAGGAAATGATGACTATTGCAGGCATCTTAAAAATGGCACTTGATGGTTATTAACTATTATAAAGGAGCAAGAATATGTTTGAATCTTGTCTTAGCTCATTTGGGTGACCATAACTACGTGGGTGGTTTATAAACGTTACGAATTCGTTTCTCATGGTTGGGGAGTCTGTAAGTCAGTGAGCCAGGGAGTCAGTATGCTGGGGTTCTGCTGAACACCTCTTGGGGCTGCACACTCGTGATTTCTTGGGAAGAAGGCGAGGGTGTCTTTGAAACCACTTCTATGAGGGTGGCACCTATCCCATCCATGAGGGTCCTGGTCTAAAGACCCCTACCTCCTAACACCATCACCTTGGAGGGGGTTAAGATTTTAATGCCTGGATTTTGACAACAGCAATGTAACTCCAGTTCTAAGTGCAGTTGCTATTGACGTTCCAACTAAATCGAGGTGCAGAATATTTCCAACACCCACCAAGTACAGCAGTACTCCTTCCCAGACTGGACACCTTGGGTCCATTCTTGCTGTGATAATGAAATTCCTTAGACAACTTAAGTTTCTCGTTCACAGTTCAAGGCCCTGACCCATTTGGTGTCTGGCAAGTCCTCTGTGCTGCACGTAGCACTTTGTTGCTGCATTGTCATTTGGCAGAGGGGTGGAGAGCTCGCTCAGGACTTCGTAGGGGACTGATTGCTTGCATGAAGGCAGAGCCTTCACAGTCTAGTCCCCTCCAAAGGCCTCCCTTTAAATACCACCACAGTCAGGTATAGGATGTGTACTAGTGAGTGGGCTTCTTGTTACTAACCCAACAAAGGCTACTTAGGAAGGAAAGAGATTGTTTGTTTGTTTAAATTTTTTTTTTCTTTTGCAAAGTTAGATATACAGAGAGGAAGAGAGACAGAAAGGAAGATCTTCCATCCGATGATTCACTCCCCAAGTGACCACAATGGCTGGAGCTGTGCCGATCTGAAGCCAGGAGCCAGGAGCCAATTCTGGGTCTCCCACACAGGTGCAGAGTCCCAATGCTTTAGGCCATTCTTAACTGCTTTCCTAGGCCACAAGCAAGAAGCTGGATGGGAAATGGAGCAGCCAGGATTGAACCAGCGCCCATATGGGATCTCAGTACGTGCATGGCAAGGACTTTAGTTGCTAAGCTACCACGCCAAGCCCAAAAGAGATTTTATTTGGCTCACAGTTTTGGAGGCCAGAAGTTCAGATGGCTTGATATAGGCTGTGGTGAGGGCCCTAGGGCGCTGGCAGGGCATGTGCTGAGAAGGGTCATAGGACAAGACGAGAACCAGAGAGAAGCTATGTTTTTTTTTTTTTTTTTATCATAATTTTCTTAAGAACCTATGGTTGCATCCCCCTCAATGACTCTTGGATCTCGTCTCTAGACCCCACCTCTAAACACCCGTCATTGGATTAAATTCCCCCCTCCCGAAATCCTGTATTATTAGGTCAGGGGCCAAATCAGGTTCAAAGCATAGCAGTTTCCAACAGTTGGAAGGAAGATAAATCATTTCACACGCCCATCTGAGAGGTCACCGTCTTCTGAACTCTGTCCTTCCTTTGTGTGCTCTCTGTGCCTTGCTTCCCCTCAGCACAGTGTCCGTGACATCCATCCAGGTGCTGTGTGATGTATAGGCTTTTAACTTGATGTTAATTTTCCGCTGCAGGAAGGTGACATGGTTTTTCCATTCTCCCGTTGAAGGGCATTTGGATTGCTTCCTGTTCTTGGCTGGTCTGAGGAACTCTGTTATAAACTTTATGGGCGGGTCTCCTTGTAGACCATGTGCTCAAAAGATGAAAATCTTGAGTCATAGTGTCAGTGTGTTGGCATGCATTTAGATTTAGTAGAAATGACTGAGCAGGTTTGCAAAGTGACTGGACCACTTTACATGCCACCACCAGTGTTGAAAGTGTTCTGTGTGAAGCCAGATATATTGGGGGATTCTTTTTTCCAGAATAAGTTTAATATATTAGGTACTTCTTTTAAATTTAGATTTGTCCTGTTAAAAGTTTTATTCAAGGAATTATGTTTTGTGATAGCTATATGCTTTCTTTTTTTCTCTTTTAAAAAAATATTTACTTGAAAGGGTTAGAAGGAAAGAAAGAGAGACAAAGATATCTTGCATCTGGTTCACTCCCTGGATGTCTGCTATAGCTAGCACTACACCAGGCTCAAGCCAAGAGCCAGGAGCTTAGTCCAGGTCTTCCACATGGGTGGGTGGTAGGTACCCAAGCATTTGACCCACCTTCCATTACTGTCCTGGGTGCATTAGCAGGGATCCGGAGCAGCTGGAACATGGACTGGTGCCCCATATGGGATGCTGGTGTTATAGGCGGCAGCTTTGTCCACCATGCTGCGATGTGGGCCACACTTCTGCATTTATTGCAGTGGCTTACACACACATACACACACACACTTTTTAAGTGGATAATGTCTTAAAAGATGTATTTTTCTGTGAGTATGTAACAAGTGATCACAACTTAAAGTAGTCCCCTGGTCTCTGGGTGCTGGAGGTCTGAAGTCCTGGCATGGTGTTGCTGGGCACCAGGATGCTGGCTCTACTTGAGGGCCATCCAGGCTCCTGGGCCAGCTTCTCACCTCAGACAGCTGCTTGCAGTTGTAACCTGTGGCCTTTGGGCTGTCTACCTCTGGGTCAGTCCCTGCTATGTGTTCTCTCCACAGCCTTTTCACCCCTCCTCTCTGAAAAATGGCTCCTGTGGGGAGGCTGTGGCCTGGGGTGGGGCAGGAGGATGGCACCCAGGGATGTGACGTGACAGGTCTGCCTGTCACAAAGGAGAGGATCATAATTCGTGGTGGTCTGGGTACTTCACTGTTGAATTACTTTATGGAAGTTTTTCTCTTTTTATTTTTAATTCATTTCTCTTCATCATCCTAGAATATGTCTCATTCATTGAGTGCCTGCCAAGTAATGTAGGAACTTGTCCAGGGTTTGCAGGCCTGTCAGAGCCAGAAGCAGGGAAGTTCCAAGCACATGGAGGTGGTTGTCACCCCCCTGCCTAGTGCAGGGCTTGGTACAAGACCTTTCTACCTTGTGGCCTCGTGTGGCTCTGAGCTGGTTCAAGGTCAACCCACTATTTGTGTGTTACTGTCAGAATACTCAGGCTCCTAAATGTCGAATACCTGGCCTGCACTGTGTAGTTCACATGGAGGGGAGCTGGAGCTCGAACACACGGTCTGTCATTCTTCTTGCTCTGTCTTTATCTTCTGAGAACTTGTGGTAGATGTGGGCCTAGAGTTGCTTGTCCACAGTTGTGACATCTAAAGATCCGAGCATGGCAGGTATTTGTGGAATCAAATGGCAGGACTCGGTCTGAGCCCCTGTTGGGCAGTTTACTGTCGTCGTCCTAGTGTTTCAGCTGTAAAGTGCATTTGTTTATTGTGAATGCTACCCCCCAGACTGCCAGAGAGAGAGAGAGTGAGTGAGTGAGACAGATTGAGAGAGAAAGAGAGAGAGAGAGAGAGAGAGTGAGTCTTGAGCCGCTGCAGGGCAGATTACTGTCTAGGTGTGTCAGCTATAAGCATGTTAGTTTTATTAGGGACACTACGCAGAATGCTGGCGGGGGTGGGGGAGTGGTGTCCGTGTCCGTGTCCGTGTCCTTCCAGAGGGAGAGTGAGAAACGTCTGTGAGATGCTTCTCCTCCGTCCCCTCATTCCGCTCTTCCCTACTCTCACTTCCCACGTCATCCATCCTGCAAACTGAACAGTGCTAATGCTTTGTTGCAATTATCTCCTTGCATTGTTTGGCAAAACTTGATGGAAGGTTTGTTGTTTAATCGTTTTTTTTTTGACATTTGATTGATGAGTTTAAGCCATTTACATTCAGTGTTAATATGAATAGGTAGTAATTTGGTCCTGTCATTTTAGCAATGGGTTGTTCATTGATTTAGTCTTCTGTTGTTATTTTACTGGGATGTTCTTCACATTTGCCTTTTCTCTATGGAGAACATCTTGAAGTATCATTTGTAGGGCAGGTTTGGAAGAGGCATATTCTTTTAACTTTTGTTTACTGTGGAAGAATTTTATTTCATTTTCAAAGATAAAGGAAAGTTTTGCTGGTTATCTTATCCTGAGCCGACAATTTTTTTTCTTTTAGAATCTGGAATATATCACTCCATTCTCTTCTTGCCTGTAGAGTTTCCTGTGAGATCTCCTGTGAGTTTAATTGACATTCCTTTATATGTCAGTTGATTTTTTTCCCATGCACATTTAAGGATCTTTTCCTTATGTTCGATTGAAGAGAGCTTGGTTATAATATGTCTTTTTTTAAAAAGATTTTTAATTTTATTCTTATTACAAAGTCAGATATACAGAGAGGAAGATCTTCCGTCCGATGATTCACTCCCCAGGTGAGCCGCAACGGGCCGGTGCTGCGCACCGATCTGATGCCGGGTACCAGGAACGTCTTTCCAGGTCTCCCATGTGGGTGCAGGATCCCAAAGCTTTGGGCCGTCCTCGACTGCTTTCCCAGGCCACAAGCAGGGAGCTGGATGGGAAGTGGAGCTGCTGGGATTAGAACCAGCGCCCATATGGGATCCGGGTGCGTTCAAAGCGAGGACTTTAACCACTAGACCACACTGCTGGGCTCCTGGTTATAATGTGTCTTGGTGAATATCACTTTTGGTCAACCCTGTTGGGAATTCTGTGCCCCTCCTAGATGTTGTTTCCCAATTCTTTCTTCAGAGTATGGAAATTTTTCCTTATTATTTCATTGAATACACCCTTAATCCCAGTTTCTCTTTCTGCGCCTTCTGGGACTCCCATAACTCTTGTATTTGGCCTTTTATAGTGTCTTTCGATTCTTGAATACTTTTTTTGGCCTGATCCAGTTCTGCTTCCAGCTTTTTGTTTTTTTCCCCCCCTGGTGACAGGAAATATCTTCTAATTTTGAGATTCTTTCTTCTGCTTGCTTCATTCCCTTTTGGAGACTCCCCACTGTACTTTTATTTTGTTCCACAGTATTCTTCATTTCTGATATATCAGCTTTCATTTGCTTCACTGCTGTTACTTGCTGTGTAACATACTCCTTGAATTTCTTGAATGCCTGCTTCTTGTGCTTCTCATTGTTGAGAAGGTTTATAACAAGTGTTTTGAATTCTGTATCCCCCATTTTCTCGATGTCTTCCTCAATGAACTCTGAGGTTGGCAAAGGGTTTTGCTGCTTTGCAGGGGAGTCTTCAGTAATATTCGTTTTGCCACTGTCTCTTTTGCTCTTGGTCATTGTACTTCAGGCTATCAAATTCTTCTCCTTGGGGCAGGCTTCTAAGCTCTGTCTACAGTTCAATTTTACTTATTGCAGTTGGTACCTGGTACTTTCTTTGCAGTCACTTGTGCCACTCCCTACAGCAAGTTCCAGGTCTGAGTTCTTTTGTTAGATTTCCACCATGATCTCCGCAGCCCCAACTACCGACTCACACCGCTCCACCTCCTGATATCGTGCTGAGGCTGCACCTTTGTCTGTACAGCCTTTCTCCTACTTTCTGGTTGGAGCAGGTCCCAGGATTAGGGAGACACCAGGTATCTTATGCAGCTAAGTTGTTGTTGGTACAGATCTTGCTGGAGCCTGTTGGCTGTTAGGTCTGAGGGCCACACGGACCTATTTTGACGTGTACAATGCCAAAGCCAGTATTATTTCCCTGTAGGACCATTGCAATGCGCTGAGCTCAGCGTGTTCGCTCCCAGCTCAGCACATGTGTAGCTCACTGTTGTCTCCGCAGTCTTAGTTTTTCACACCATACAAAATGGCACCCAATTCAGCTGTAGGGGGTGGACCAGGTTGTTAAATTGACCCTTTTCCCCGCACTGCCCGTCTGGGACCTGCTGCTCTGTCTCTGCTCTTGGTCAAATCAAACAGACCAGCGAGACGGGCAGTTCTTTGAGTTGAGCTCCTGAGCTCCCGGTAAGCATCCCTTCCCACCTTGCTTCTGGTGGAGTCCCAGCTGCTGGTGGAGTTTGGATCGTGGCTTGCTGAGTGCCGCTGGGGTATCAGTCATGGCAACACCACACTGTTGCGTCTGCTGCTTTCCTGGGTCTGTCAGTTAGTGAATGTGTTCAAAGATACAGGATCGTAAGGATGTGTTTATGGTCATCCTAGGATGCTACTCAAAGTCAGCCAGGAGCTTTCGTGAGCCAAAACACCAGATGCAACGAGGTATCTTAGGAGGTTTATTCCAACGGCGCAGGAATGGGGTGGAGGTGGTGGGAGATCAGCAGGGAAAAAAGAGAAGGATGAGGTAGTGGGGAGGCCGGAAGAAGAGTTGTTGTTAAATCTTAAGCTTTTCATCCCCTATTGTTATTTCTTATTTCTTATTTCCTATTTATTTACTAGAGAGAGATGGAGAAGGGCAGGGGGAGAGGGAGGGGAGAGGCCATTCCTGTTCCTCAAGGCCCCCAACAGCCGTGTTTGGGCCAGATATTCGGTCTGCTTGTTCCCATGGTCTGCTATAGCAGGAAGCCGGAATCGGCATTAAAGTGGAACCTGGAACACAGGTAGTCCGTCCTGGGACGTGAATGTCTCAGTCCCTAAGCCAGGCACCTACACTTACCTCACTTTAAACCTTACAGCTCCCCGTGTCCCCAGGCAGGCTTTTTTTTGTTTGTTTTAGGTTGTCTCTAAGTTGACTTTTTAAAACCTACCTTCATAATGATGGCTCCAAGTTTATGTTTTTGTCTGTTGACTCTCTGAAGATCCAACTCTGCTTTCTGACTTGGTATATGAGATGCAAAGTTGGACAATCAGCAGGTTCCCAGATAGAATGTGTCTTCTCACTGGCCCTAAACCAGTTCCCCAGTGTGTCTTCCTCATCTTGGCGCATGAGCCCATGATCAGCCGTTCAGTTGAGCTTTCAGCTCTGTGCTTTCCTTGTACCAAATCTGATGAGCAGGGCAGCCTTCCTCTGTTTCTGCCCTCAGTCATGGCTGAAACAGGCCCCTTTTCCTCCTCCCTCACTGCCTTGCCACCTGGGACTGCAAACAGCGTCACATGTGCTTGAACCTTAACTTTAACATTGTATTAGGACTCCATTTACAGTGTCTATGCTGAGCTTTTAAAGTGTTAAACTTTTTAAAAGTGTATTTCTGAGGAATTTTAATTTTCTGTTTTCTTTCCTAAAATTCAAGAAAGATTGGGTGTTTTCAGGTGACAAGCATGATTTTCCTGAGCCCAGCATGATGGCTCAGTGGCTAAATCCTCACCTTGTAAACACTGGGATCCTATGTGGTGGTCAGTTGCTCTACTTCCCATCTAGCTCCCTGCTTGTGGCCTGGGAAAGCAGCAGAGGATGGACCCTGTACCTGCGTGGAAGATCTGGAAGAAGCTCCTGGCTCCTGGCTTTGGATTAGTTCAGCTCCAGCCATTGAGGCCATTTGTGTAGTGAACCAGTGGATGGAAGATTTTTTTCTTTTTAAGATTTATTTGTTTTGTATTGGAAAGGAAGATTTTACAGAGAGAAGAAGAGACAAAAAGATATTCTGTGTGCTGATTCACCCACAAGTGGCCACACTGCCCGAAATTTAGCCAATCCAAAGCAAGGAGCCAGGAGCTTCTTCCACATCTCCCATGAGGCCTTGGGCCATCCTTGACTCTTTTCCCAGGCTATAGGCAGGGAGCTGAATGGGAAGTGGGGCTGCCGGGACACGAATGGCACCCATATGGGATCCCAGTGCATACAAGGGGAAAACTTCAGCCACTAGGCTACTGCACTGGGCCCTGTGTGAAAGATCTTTCTGTCTCTCCTTCTCTCCATAAATCTAATCTGCTTTTCTAGCAAAAATAAGTGAATCTAAAAAAAGAAGGATCTCCTTTGCATTGAATCTTGTTCTGTTTGGCTTTGTAATAAGGGTTGTTCATCATCCTTCTAGAAGATTAGAAGCCACTGTTGACTCTTGTTCCTGCTGATGACCCGCTTTCCTAAACCTAGGAGAGATGAGAAAAACTAGTATAAAAAGCTGTTTTTTATTTGTTCGAAATGTAGCGAGACACCTTTCATGTGTTGTTCATTCCCCAAAAGTCTGCAGAGTTGCACCGAGTTGAAACCGAAAACTATGAGTTCAAGTCCTCCACGTAGGTGGAGGGACCCAACTCTGTGAGCTATTTCCTGTACCTTCCTCGGGTGTATGTTGGCAGCAGGGAAGTTAGAAGTAGAGTAGTGGGGATTTGAACTAGCTGCTGTAATAGGAGGCTAGACTGTCCCAAGTGACATCTTAAATGCTGTACCACACTTCCACCTGATAAACCATTTTTTATTTGAAAAATATTTGCACAGGACTTAACATTTAAGAATGTGCTTGCCTTGTTAGAGCAGGTTCCCACAGACACCGGAAGAGGCCCTGGAGATTCACAGAGACAGGACCGGCCTGTGCACCTCCACCAGCTCGGAGGTGATGTTCTTTTTGACTGTACTTTTTGAATGTACTAGCAAATGCTTATTCCTTGAAATGTGGATTTTATCCATTTCAGCATTCTGTGCACTAATTGTAATGGTGGGAATTTAACTAGAATGCTGTCTAATTAATTTGGTTTCATACAAATGTGTTTATTCCACATGTGGATGCAATCAAATTTGAAACATTACAGAATCACATAGTCATTACTGAGGTGACTTTGCCTTAATGGCTCACTTTATGTAAAGGTTTATTTACTTAAAAGGCAGATTTTTAGAGAGAGAGAGAGAGAAGGAAAGACATAGAGAGATCTTCCATCTGCTGGTTCACTCCCCAAACGGCCGTGATGGCCAGAATTGGACTAGCCTGCAGCTGGGAGCCAGGAACTTGCCCTGAGTCTCCTGCATGGGTACAGGGTCCAAATGCCTTGGGCAATCCTCTTCTGCTTTCCCAGGCCATAGGCAAGAGAGTTGGATCAGAAGTGGGGCAGCTGGGACTTGAACCAGTGCCTATCTGGGATGCCAGCTAGAAAGGGGGAGGATTAACTTGTTGTGCCATGCTGCTGGCCCCACTGTCATACCTTTAGAATTTTGGTTATGGTACTCACATCCTCACTTAGTGAGGACTGTGGATGCAAGGGAGGGTGCAGTTGGTGGAGGAAAGCTCTTGTTAGGATACCACCCTGCAGGTGGAGGTGATAGAGATATGAGAAGTTCAATGTGGGAAACTGCATCCATTCAGACTTTTACTATATTTTTGTAGACAAACTTCCTTTATTGAATGAAACTGAAAATTATTGAGGACCTAGTGTTGTGGTGTGGGTTAAGTTGCTACTTGTGTGGCCTGTATTCTGTATGGGCTCTAGTTTGAATCCCAGCTGCTCCAGTTTCAATCCCCAAATGTCTGCTAATGAGCCTGAGAAAGCAGCAAAGACCCCACGATCAGCCATTCACTTAATTTAATCCACTAAAATATCTCTATTGTAATTTGGTTGGGTGTGGGCCGGTTGGGCAAAGCCACTGTTCTTGTGAGGATAGGAAGTGGACTGAGTCAATCTGGGCCAAGGACCCACTGGGGTTGGTGAGATCTGCCACTGGGAGGTGATCTGATGGAGAAACTTGGGTAACTCTTTGTCAGGACATAGTCCCTGCAGTGAGCCCAAGAAACAAGGCTGGGAGCAGCCCAGACCAGACCAGGTTATGGTACCTGCCAGCATATGTGTGGGTCAGGTCTAAGGGCAGGCCAGGCTGGGCTGGTTCATAACACCCAGTGGCAGATCTGAGAACCAGGATGGGGTGCAAGACAGGCCAGGTCAGGCCGCAACACCAGCTAGTTCATGTCAGGGTTTGGATGGGGGCTGTCTGGGTTGGGCTAGGTTGCAGCACCCACCAGTATGAGCTGGAAGTGGGAGCAGACCGGGCCAGGCCAGGCTGTAGTACCAACTAGCAAATGTTGAGGTGAGGTGGGCCATGCCATACTGGGCCACAGCACCCACCAGCATATATGAGGCACAGGTGTGGGGAGGTGGTGCTAGCAAGGTAGGACTGCGGAGGACTTTGCTGCTGGGCCATTGCTCCCATTGGTGGGCATGAGAACTGGGACTGGGAGCAGACCAGGCCGGGCAGGACCACAGCACCTGTTGGTATGCATGTGAACTGGGTAAGGAGGAAAGCCAGGCTGGGCTAACTGACAGTATCCACTGGTGCAGGCATGAACCAGTTAAGTGCAGGTTGGTTGGGCCTTATCACAGCATCAGCTAGCAAGTGCTGGGACTGGAGGCAAATTCTGTTGAGCTAGACTGCAGAACCATCTGGGGAGTGCAAGATTTGGGGCTGGGAGTGGGTCTAGTAGGGAAATAATGGGCACCTCTCTGATGGGCTGCGACTCCTACTGGTGAGTATGAGAACCAGGGTGGGTGGTGGGCCTGACTTAGACAGGCAGCAAGTGGAGTCAGTTGAGTTAAGCTAGGCTTCAGTGCTCATTGATGTGTAGGAGAGCTGGATGGGATATGGGACAGGCTGGACCTGTTTGCTGCACATACTGGCAAGCACAGGTCTGGGGGCAGGCCTCATGGAGGTTATTGGGGGCCGCTCTGACTAGGCTGCGGGTCCCAGTGGTGTATGTAAGGACTGAGTGTGCAGTGGCAGGGTTGGGCTGGGTCACAGCATCCATTGGTTTATGTGAGAAATGGGGCTGAAGATAGAACTGACCCAGTCATTTCAGCTACCAGTATGTGCATAGGCTGATGTGGTGATGGACTGAGCAGGACCCTGTACTGGCAAGCACATGTAAGAGTTAAACCTGGGATCACTTCAGACCAGGTTTCTTTGGGGATTCCCTCCAGTTGGACCTCTGGTAGAAGTTAAGTTTCAGTCTTCCTCAGCACCAAGAGATGGTCTTTTGAGAAGGGTGCCCTTCTCAAAGATCACTGGATGGTAGATGCGTAATTATCTTCTGGAATCTCTCTTCTAGTTCCCTAGTCTCTGCATCTGATTTTACCCCAGTACAATGCTGTTTTGGTTTCAGTAGTTCCGTTATATGTCTCAAAATCTGGTGTAATGGTGCCTCAGTTTTTTTGCTTTTTGGTACCGGATTGCTTTGGTTATCTGAGGTGAGAAACAACTCTTTAAGACAATCTCTTAATTAGAACAAGAAATGTTTCTATCAGAGGCAGGAATTGGACTGTTGCTTCATCTTTAGATAAAAATTTTGTTTCACCTAAAATGTTTATCTACTTTTATACCAAAGCTCAAAAGTAGGAGCTAAATTTAATTTTTATCATAGTAATGCTTACACAGGGGTGAATGCTAAATTCAGAAATACAGCAGCACTGTACTTCTTGTCTCTTGCTGAGCTGTCTCTTGTCCTGGCTACTTACCAACTGCTTTTAGTATTATTATTTTAATGATTCCATTTTAGGATATTGCTGATTGTTATGATCCCGTCTTGCTAGGTGGAAATTTAGCTTTCTCTTTCGTAGCTGACTCAATGTATGCCTAGGATTGTCCTGTTTCAGTCATTGGGTAGCTTATTATTTAGTGTGTATATTATTTGCATGGTGGCCCTCTTGTACCCAGATGGCAGTTTCATGATGGTGGACCTCAGTAAATGTTTTTTTTTTCACCTGAAGTGGTAGGTACATTTGGTAGAGAGAGTGTCCTTCAATTTCAAATTTCTTTTTCCATTATTTCTCCGATAATCACTCCCTACATGCCTCCTAGCTGTTTTCTCATTTATTGTCCTCAGTTTATACTTTTATTACTGTTATTTTAAAGGTTTGTTTTATTTTTATTTAAAAGGCAGAGTTAGAGAAGGAGAGAGAGAGAGATCTTCCATCCACTAATTCATTCTTAAATGGCTGAACTGATCCAAAGCCAGGAGCCAGGAGCCTCCTCCAGGTGTCCTACATGGGTGCATGGGCCAAAGGACTTGAGCCATCCTCTGCTATTTTCACAGGCCATGAGCAGGGAGCAGCATCATAAGTGGAGCAGCATCATAAGTGGAGCAGCATCATAAGTGGAGCAGCTGGTGCCAAAGGTGGACGCTTAGCCTACTATGCCACGGCATTAGCCCTGTGATATCGGACTTATTAGAAGTACTTCATAATTGGGCCCGGCGGCATGGCCTAGCGGCTAAAGTCCTCGCCTTGAACGCCCCCGGATCCCATATGGGCGCCGGTTCTAATCCCGGCAGCTCCACTTCCCATCCAGCTCCCTGCTTGTGGCCTGGGAAAGCAGTCGAGGACGGCCCAATGCATTGGGACACTGCATCCGCGTGGGAGACCTGGAAGAGGTTCCAGGTTCCCGGCTTCGGATCGGCGCGCACCGGCCCGTTGCGGTCACTTGGGGAGTGAAACATCGGATGGAGGATCTTCCTCTCTGTCTCTCCTCCTCTCTGTATATCTGACTTTGTAATAAAATAAATAAATCTTTTTTTTAAAAAAAGAAGTACTTCATAATTAAAAATTTTCCTTTTTGTCATGCTGCACAGCTCTGCTTCCTCCTCACCTCCCACCCCCATGTGCGCGAACACTCCACAGTTGACCACAACATCTTATGTTGGACCAAGCTGAAGCCTGGAATCTGGAACTCCATACAGGTCTTCTCTGTGTGTGGCAGGGGCGCTCATACTTGGGTTATGTTCTGCTGCCTTCCCACGCGCATTAGCAGGGAGTTGAATTGTAACTGGATTAGCTGGAACTCAAACTGGTATTCCTGTGGTACGCCAGCATCACAGGCAGCAGGCTAACCCATCGCTTCACAGCCGCAGCTCCCTCACGTGGCTTTTTAAGCCTGTATAGGGCGTGATTCTGAGGACTGTGTTCTTATTACTTCTAACTGCTTAGTTCTGTCCCCTGCTGCAGTTTGTCATTGTTGCTGATACTATATTTTCTCATGTATCTGTAAGGATATGAATTATGCTTTAAACAAGCTTTTCTACGAGATGTGCTTTTTCTGAGGTTCCCTTTTAAGTCGTAAGTACGGCTGTGTAGGGATGATTTTATTTGAATCTCCTATTTTCATGCTTGAGGGCTTTTAAAGATAGTAATTCTGTCATGTAAAACTTTCATCAGCGGCAAATCCGTAGACTTAGAAAACCTTCACATAATTTTTGGCGACTGGAGAGAGGGAATTGAGAAGAGCGTTTGCTGAAGGGGTGTGGTTCCCTTGCGCGCCGTGGAAGTGTCTTGGAAGTAGACAGAGGTGGTGGCCGTGCGACAGTGTGTGTGTACTGAAGTGTCTTGGAAGTAGACAGAGGTGGTGGCCGTGCGACAGTGTGTGTGTACTGAAGTGTCTTGGAAGTAGACAGAGGTGGTGGCCGTGCGACAGTGTGTGTGTACTGAAGTGTCTTGGAAGTAGACAGAGGTGGTGGCCGTGCGACAGTGTGTGTGTACTGAAGTGTCTTGGAAGTAGATAGAGGTGGTGGCCGTGCGACAGTGTGTGTACTGACAGCCAGTGACGTGTACCCTGTAAAATGGTTAATTTTACATTACATGAGTTTCACTAAAAAACAAAGTGGTAAGCAACAACAGTCAGTAGCTCTGCTTTCTTACTCTTTCAATTCTACTCTTCAAAGACAATCTTCCTTTTCAGAGGAGGCCTTTGTAAAATTCACTTGAATTTACTCCACTGCCAGGATCCTGGGAGCCGGTGTATGTGTGTGTAAACACGTTCATCTGTGTGTGTGCATCTGCGTGCACTTGGACTGGGTAAGAGGTAAAGGCAGAAATCAAAGGGACAGGAGTGAGAGGAGGGGCTCACACTGACTGCTGACTTGCTGTGCTGGGCACCTCCCTAAGTTCTCGTACTCACTAATGCCCGCTCATTAGTTCTGCAGCTTTGCAACTGTTCCTGTCATTTTAGAGATGAGCAAATTGGGGTGTAGATGTTAGGAACGGGGTTAATTAACAGCTGGGTGTGAACCCATTAACTTTCCAGATTCTACCTCTTCACAGTGCAGTCAGGGTTCTAAGAACATCACTTCTGTTTTTAAACATGGCCCCTATCCCCAATATTAGTTTGTAGCTTTGTTTGTTTGTTTGTTTGCCTAGAGAATTCCCTGGTCACATGTCTCAATGGCTCTGAGGAAGAGATGTCAGGCTGCATGGGTAGGGTTGTGTCCTTAAGGGCCCGAACTGTTCCGTGTGCAGCTTTGCTGGCCAGCCTCACCTGGCGCCCTCTAGGCCCAGGCCTTCCCCGTTTCCTTCCTGGGTACTCTGTTTGACCCTCCTGACCCTCTGCCCAGAATCCTTTTTATTTTAAAATGTTAAATCAAAAATCCCCTTTTAAAGTGTTTTTTGAGAAATGTAAATTTATTTCACCTATGTAAAAAAGCAAAACAAAACACAATGAAATTAAAACCAGACTACAATTGACTTATATTTTATTGATAAAATGGATTTGATAAAATAATGGTATCATTTATTTTTCCCCTTAGTGGGTTATTCTGTTTAATTTTTTCTATTAATAAAAATAAATGATCATGTCCAAATTTAATGGAGGTTTGCTGTCTCCTGAGTGTATTTATGCTGGAGAGAATGAGAGTGATGCGGGTACAGGCAACAGCCTCCTGGGAAGCAGCTTCAGGCTGTGTGATGTTGCAGTGCGAATGACTGACATTATTACTCAAGTCCTAGGCAAATAAATCTCACCTTAACTATATAATCTGTGCTCATGATTTATTAGTACCCAAACCCCTATGGTTCTTGAACCAGCCTACCTGAGTGGGAACTGAGCCTTCTGGGATTCGGATGGATCACTTACTTTCAGTGTGTCTTGGTTGTATGATCTGTACCGGGGTGCAAACATCTGCCTCCAGAGGCCATGGTGGCTGCAGGATGTGGCCCGTAGACCATGGGTGTTACTGCCCCGATGCACTGTCATCCCCAGGTTTTTATTTTGTGCATTTCGTTCCTTCCTGATGAGCCCTCTGTTGAGAAGTAGTCTCATGATTGTTAAGTATAGGCATGGGATGTGGGCAGGAGGTAGGCGAGGGGTGAGGAGCAGGGTGGCTGATGTCCCAGCTGCGAGGGAGGCTGGGTTGTGCAGGTTTGGGATTCCATGGTACTGGGTGCCTACTATGTGTTGGTTCCTTATCTACCTCCATTCACAATTGCGTCTTCTGTGGAGTTCGTGCATCTGCTTACCTGATCCGCTCGTCACCTCACCTGTTGGTCCTTAAGCAAGTAGGCTTTTAGGCACAGACCATCCTTGGCACACTTGGCAGAGGGTATCCTATTGTAATTGGGGATTTTTTTTTCTAGCTGTCAACGTCATTTTTGGGAGGGAAGAGATACACAGGAACTGATCAGTGCCACACTCCACTGTTTCCATTTGGGTCTGCCCACGTACTTGACTCTAAAACAAACATAACTGCGCTTTTGCCCAGGATTCTACTGCTGGGTGGTGGTTTTTTTTTTTTTAAAGATTTATTTTATTTTATTGGAAAGTCAGACATACGGAGAGGAGAGAGACAGAGAGGAAGATATTCCATCTGATGATTCACTCCCCAAGTGACCACAACGGCCAGTGCTGTGCCGATCCGAAGCCAGGAGCCAGGAACTTCCTCTAGGTCTCCCACATGGGTGCAGAGTCCCAAGGCTTTGGGTCGTCCTCTACTTCTTTCCCAGGCACAAGCAGGGGAGCTGGATGGGAAGTGGAGCTGCTGGGATTAGAACCAGCACCCATATGGGATCCCTCCACTAGGCCACCATGCCGGGCCCTGAAAGAAGTATTCCATGACTTTAAGATACAGTAAATTAATGTTTATGATGTGGGAAATTGATTTTATTCATACAGAAAGCAGGAGTGAACAAATATTCTATTGTTTGTTCATTTAATATTTTCATGGTTTTTCCTCTTTTCAGAAAATTCATTATACATAGCATGTGGGGTAATTAGGAGATTACTTAAACAACATGGCCAAAAAGAGTTTTCTTGTCAACAAGGGCCTAACATTTCCCCCTTAATTATGCTTTAAAAAATCGAATCATCTGTCTACTTCAGAGATTGAAATCATTTGAGGGAAGCCAGGACTTATAACATAAATTAATATTTTCTGCTACTTAAGAAGTACTTGCTTAAGAGTAATGCCTCTTTGAAAGAAAAAAAATTGTATTTTACAACAGCTTGTGCAATGGAAATTTATGAGCCACATATGTAATACTAAGTTTCAAATAGTCACATTGAAAAACCAGTCGAAACAGATGAAATGGGGCCCTGTGTAGTGGCCTAGTGGCTAAAGTCCTTGCCTTGAATGCGCCAGGATCGCATATGGATGATGGTTCTAATCCCGACGGCCCTGCTTTCCATCCAGCTCCTTGCTTGTGGCCTGGGAAAGCAGTAGAGGACGGCCCAAAATCTTGGGACCCTGCACCTGTGTAGGAGACCGGAAGGAGGTCCCTGGCTACTGGCTTCGGATCGGCACAGCACTGGCTGTTATGGCCACTTGGGGAGTGAATCATGGGACAGAAGATCTTCCTCTCTGTCTCTCCTCTCTGTATATCTGACTTTCCAATAAAAATAAAATAAATCTTAAAAAAAACAGATGAAATGAATTTTAATGCTGTACTCTGTTGTGGAGTATGAGAGAGATCACACTCGACCTAACTGTAGGATGTTAGGAGGAGTCTGTTTCCCAAGCTTGGTGGCAGCTTTCACTACACTCTAGGAGCCACTACACTGAGCGACAAAGTCAGGGGCTTTGAAGCTCTCATCCTCCAATCAGATTGAGAGCCATGTAGTATGTACAAAGTTTCCACGTGCAAGAGACAGAAAGGGAGCTACCAAAGCCTAAAATTACAGTTACCTAACCTAAGGTAGCTCAACAGGAGCGGGAGGGGCTGGGTGCGTGGAGCCTGCGGAGTACTTACCATGCTGTCAGTTGTTCTGAATGGTGTGGAAGGCAGGAGCAGGGTGCACTTTTCATGCCTTGAATGACAGGAGGGGATATAAGAAGAGCGAGGTGGGGAAACTGCATTTCCATGCCCTGTCTGCTGTGGCGCTCTCGGATGGAATTGGTAGTCGCCAGCATGCTTTTTCATTGTTTCTGCACAAAAAGGATGTTGCCATCTCCTAGCCAGAGAGGGACTTCACCAGAGCCCAGCCATGCTGGTCCCAGTCTGACTCCAGACTTCCTGTGGCTCATTAGCTGCAGTCTGTTACTTTGTTAAAGCAGCAAAGGAAGCCTTCTGACTCTTCCCTGTGGGGTTTTTCTCGCTTTATCTGTTGAGATAGTTTTCTTCTTATACTTCTTCTGAAATAAGCCTGAACAATAGAATAACACTTATGACTTTCAGTGAGTTGGAAGTCCTTATTTTGTTGTACTGCAAAGGTAATCAATATTAATAATGTGACCCTAGGCATTGCAATATCTTCTGAATCATTAAAGGAAGATTATCTAAAACATAGGTTTTAAATTGATTATATTTTTCATTATTGAAAATCTACATATTCAAAACAAATGAAAACTTAAAAATAGATCATGGTCCATTAATACATGTAAAGAAAATGTAAATCTAGAAATATAAAGTATAGGAGCTGGCATTGTGGTACAGCATGCTACGACAACACCAGTACCCACACGGGTGCTGGTTCAAGTCCTGGTTTCTCTGCTTTCAAATCAGCTTCCTGCTGATGCACCTGGGAAAACAGCAGTAGGATCCAAGTGCTTGGGCCTCTGCCACCCACGTAGGAAGGTTAAGTGGAGTTTCAGGTTCCTGGTTTTCATACTGTCTGGTGCTGGCCACTGGGGAGTGAGTCAGCTGGTGAGAGAATTCTCTCCCACTCTGTCCCTATCTCTCTGTTACTGCACCTTTCAAATAAATAAGTAAATCATTTACTTAAAGGATTGTAAACTATTTAGAGCTGGCTTTTCTCATCATTTATGACTACTCTGCTGTGGCCTATGATCGAGTTCATGCGCACTTTCCTAGGTCATCCTTCCATTCGTTCATATGAGGAGCAGGACAGTCAGGCTTCCGGAGATCTCATCCCTTTGACTCGACTAGCCCTCCAGAATCTCATGGCCACCAGGACTTGCTGCTGGCTGTGTTTCTGACTTCATCTATTTTCTGTACCTCTCTTTGATCTGGGTCTTCCTGCTCACTTATCTTCCTGAAGTGAGATGAGCTTGTTCATGCCTTGGGACCCAGGGCATAAGCAAGGAGCTGGATCACAAATGGAGCTGTTGGGATGCTGGCACTGCAGGTGGAGGCTTAGCTTGCTATACCCTGGTGCTGGCCCCATGATGGTTCTTAAAGTCCTCACAAGCACTGTTGTTTCTTTGTTTCTGGAGATCCAAAGTGAGTCCTAGTAATAAAAATCTCTGAAGTGAAGCCTTTGATTTGGTGTATGTAAGTAGAAGTAATTGAGATCCTCTAATGTGGGCATTTGTTAAAAAAAGTTGGAGAGTTCTCTGAATTACTGCAGCAGTTGCTGTGTTGCTAAGTCTGGGAGTCTGTTGTGGAGCCAGGAGGTGCCCTCCTCCACGGTGTCCTCCTCCAGGGTGCCCTCCTCCAGAGTGCCCTCCTCTAGGGTGTCCTCCTCCAGGGTGCCCTTCTGCAGGGTGTCCTCCTCCAGGGTGCCCTCCCGAAGGCTCTCAGGGATATCAGCAAGCTCTGCTTCCCGAGGAGGTTAGGAGCACCTTTTGGCTTGAGAAGATGCAGTCTGAACACAGCACTGTAGTGGATTTTGCAGAGAATTGTGTGTTTTCCCCAGTATTTATGCTTCATGGTGAAAAGTCCTTTACAAGTGGACAGAACCATCAAGTATTGGGGAATAGAGCCCAGAATGTGAGAAGCTTTTGTGTGTTTTGATTTTTCTGGGTTTGTCTTTTAGGCATCTGGAGAATGTTGAATTATGTGACATCATTACTGAGCATGTGTAGCCACAGGAGGTAGTTTCTGTTGTATGTGTAGGCTGGCGTTTCTATTTTATGGTAAAACAAATGCAGAAGATTTCTCTGTCTAATGTTAGACTTGAAATCTCTTGAGTAGACGTACTTGGCAGAGTGTCCATTTTCTCTTATTTCAAGACTTTGAAATAGAAAATATGTTGCGGTGGCTTGTTGGTAGGTGTGATAAAAGGATAAAACATTTATCTTTAAGATGTTTGTTGTCAGAACCTGCATTATAGCGTAGTCAGTAAGAGCTGCTGCCTGCAGTGTATAGGTGTCAGCTCAACTCCTGGCTGCTCCAATTCTTTTTTTTTTACATTTTATTATTATTATTATCATTTTATGATACAGTTCCATAGGCTCCTGGCATTTCTCTTATCCTCTCCCCAGTTCCCTCCCCCCCAGTTCCTCTATATCATTACTAAAGTATACTTCTTCACACACGGTCATATGTCCATCATTGCGGGCATGGACAATGGCAGAGTCCAGCATCCTATTGTCAAGATATAGTGAACAGTTTCATTGTAAGTCCTTCTTTGTCTGGAAGTAGAAATGCACACTACATTGTATCCTCACATCCGGATGTTAGTCTCCATTTTACAGCTACTGTACATCCCCTTAAATGAAAAGCCATAATACAAAATCAACAATAGAAAGAAAAAATAGAAATTTACAATGCTCTGAAGTTAAATGACATGTTGCTAGATATGACAGTCTCCATTACACAGCTACTATACATCCCCTTAAATGAAAAGCCACAAAACAAAATCAACATCAGGGAGAAAAAAGAAATTAACAACACCATGAAGTTAAATAACATGCTACTAAATGACTAATGTGTAGCTGAAGAAATCAAAGTCAAGAACCTTCTTGAAGAAAATGATGTTACTGTATGATTTTAGAGTCATTGAATGATTTAGTCAGAAGAAAATGTTTTGAAGAGATGAAACTAACAGAAAACAACAAAATCCATGTGAAATAGTTTCTGCTGATCTTTGTTGGTGAAGTGTGTCTCTTCTAGACAATAAATAGATGTTGTTTTGCTTTTTAATCCAGTCTACTACTCTATGACGTTTGATTGAGCTTAAGCCATTTACATTCAGGGTTAATATGTATGGATGGTACTTTGGTCCTGTCATTTTTAGCAATGGGTTGTTCATTGGTTTAGTCTTCTGTTGTCATTTTACTGGGATGTTCTTCCCATTTGCTTTTGGTTTTGGTAGGTGCTATTCCTCTTCTCTGTCAAGAGAATATCTTTAAGTATCAATTGTAGGGCAGGTTTGGAAGAAGCAAATTCTTTTACCTTTTCTTTACTGTGGAAGAATTTTATTTCATTTTCAAAGACAAAAGAAAGCTTTGCTGGATATGTTATCCTGGGCCAACAATTTTTTTCTTTTAGAATCTGGAGTATGTCACTCCATTCTCTTCTTGCCTGTAGAGTTTCCTGTGGGAGATCTCCTGTGAGTTTAATTGACATTCCTTTATATGTCAATTGATTTTTTTCACGTGCACATTTAAGGATCTTTTCCTCATGTTCAATTGAAGAGAGCTTGATAATCATGTGTCATGGTGAAGATTGCTTTTGATCAAGCCTGCTGGGAGTTCTGTGCTCCTTCTAGATGTTGTTTCCCAATTCTTTCTCTAGGTTAGGGAAATTTTCCTTTATTATTTCATTAAAGACATTTGCAAACTCAGCTTCTCCTTCTGCACCTTCTGGGACTCCCATAACTCTTATATTTGGTTTCTTAATAGTGTCTTTCAATTCTTGAAGACTTTTTTTGGCCTGATCCAGCTTTGCTTCCAGCTATCTGTTTGATTCCCCCCTGATGACAGGAAATATCTTCCAATTCTGAGATTCTTGCTTCTGCTTGCTTCATTCTCTTTTGGAGACTCTCCATTGTACTTTTAATTTGCTCTACTGTGTACTTAATTTCTGATATATCAGCCTTGATTTGCTTTATTGCTTCCTTAAATTCTTTGAACTCTTGTATGTGCTTCTCATTGTTGATCAGAATCTTTAAAATGAGTTTTATGAATTCTGTATGCCCCATTTTCTCGATGTCTTCCTCAGTGAACTCTGAGGTTGGCATAGGGTTTTACTCCTTTGCAGGCAAGTTTTCAGTAATATTCATTGTGCCTTTGTCTCTTCTTTTGCTCTTGGTCATTGTACTTCTGGTTAGCACAGTCTTCTCCTTGGGACAGGTTTCTAAGCTGTGTCACCCACAGGTCTACACTGCGATTTTACTTATTGCGGTTAGTACACAACTTTTTGCTTGCAGCCATTTGTGCCACAACCTCCAGCGAGTTCCAGGTCTGGGTTCTTATGTTAGATTTACGCCGTGGTCTCCACAGCCCCGGCTCCTGGCTCACCACTTTCCACCTCCTGTGATTCTGTGCTGAGGCTGCACCATTGTCTCTGCAACCTTTCTCCCACTTCCGGTTGGAGCAGGTCCCAGGATTATAGAGACACCAGGTATCCTATAAAGCTAGGTTATTGGTGACACTGATCTTGCCGGAACCTATTGGACATTAGGTCTGGGTGCCACATGGACCTATTTTGACCCGCATGATGCCACAGTCGATATTATTTTCCTGCGGGACCAGTGCAATCCACGGACCTCAGTGAGTTCTCGCGAGCTCAGCACATGCACAGTTCACTGTTGTCCCCTGCAGTTCTAAAGCTATTGCCACAGTGTACAAAATGGCGCCTGATGTACCACTACTAGAGTTCTTGATCTGCTGGCCCTCAGGTCTGAGGGCTACCCAGACCTGTCTTGGGTGGAACCTGTAGAATGCCACGTTGATGCAGTTCACTGAGTCAGAAATGAGTTCACTCCCAGCTCAGCGTAGGCTCAGTCCTTTCCCTTGCCTCTGCCTCCTTATGTAAAATGGTGCCCAATTCGGCTCTAGGGGGCTGACTGGGCTGTGAAATCCACCCTGTTCTCACACTGCCCGTCTGTGATCTGCTGCTCTGTCTCTACTCCTGATCAAATCAAACGGACCAGCAGGACGGACAGTTCTTTGTCTGGGTTCACCTCCCAAGCTCCCAGTGAAAGTCCCTTCCCACCTGGTTGCTGGTGGAGTTCTGGCTGCTGGTGGAGTTCAGATCACCGTTTGTTGAATGCCACTGGGGTATCAGTCACTGAAACACCACACCGTGTGTCAGCTGCTTTCCTATGTCTGTCAGTCTCCAGGTACCCCTCTGCTGTTGTTCTGTCTTCTCCTATTTCCTGGAATGTGTCCTCTCTGCTTCATCCTGATTAAATGTTTTTCCGTCCATTTAAACGTGTCCTTACCCTATTCTGCCATCTTGATTCTGGCTGCTCCACTTCTGGTTCAGCACCCTGCTAATAGCATGGGAAAGCAGCAGAGTATTGTCCAAGTGCTTTGACCCCTGCAGCTCTGTGGGAGACCCAGAAGAAGCTCCTGGCTCAAGTCTGCCCCTGCTCTATGTTTCAGGCACCTAGGGAGTGGACTAGTGAGTGGAAGGTCTCTTTTGTTCTGACTTTCAAATAAATAAATAAATCTATGGGGGGAAAAAGATGTTCATTGTCAATTATCAATAATTGCCATTCTGATGGTGGTGTGTGGGAGAGTGTGAGGAACTCTTCAGGGGAAGGGCCAGACTAGCCGAGTTGCCAATTTGAGGAGCAAATAAACATTTGTGAGAAGAGTTTTGCAACTGGAAAAGGAGATGGAACCTTGAGTACCAAGTGAAGGTTGATGTTGGATGGGAAGCATAAAAGCAGAACCTGACCTGTTTTTAGTTGCTTTTACCAAGGCTCTGCTGATGCTAGTGTGTGTTCCAACTGAAGGAGTCTTGAGCCTGGTAGAAGGGTCCTTGATCAAAAGATGCTGCAGTAATCTGGGAAAAGAAGGATATGCTCAGCCAGTGATACCATAGAGGGCAAATTTGAAAGATAGACACAACGAATTCCTTTGTCATGGCATGGTCCCTGCAGTGAGCCCAAGAAACAAGGCTGGGAGCAGCCCAGACCAGACCAGATTATGGTACCTGCCAGCATATGTGTGGGTCAGGTCTGGGGGTGGGCCAGGCTGGGCCAGTTTATAACACCCAGTGGCAGATCTGAGAACCAGGATGGGGTGCAGGACAGGCCAGGTCAGGCCGCGGCACCAGTCAGTTCATGTCAGGGAACTGTCTTTGGAACCCACCAGTATGAGCTGGAAGTGGGAGCAGACCGGGCCAGGCCAGGCTGTAGTACCAACTAGCAAATGTTGAGGTGAGGTGGGCCATGCCATACTGGGCCACAGCACCCACCAGCACATGTGAGCCTGTTGAACTATATGAATAACAGACTTCAGTTGGGGCCATGTTGCATTGGAGAATCAAACAATTTAAAATGTAGTAAAAATTCAAGTTTAAGTTTATACATGCAACATCATGCCTGACTCTGTTGAGTGAAAAGATGATTACATATAATGTTTGACTCCATTTATGCAAGACAAAGGACAGAAAACAGCTCAACAATTGCATGAGAAAGCTCAGTAGGTAGGGAAACAAGAGGATTTGAGGGTTGTTTGGATTCTGGGTTGTGGTGATCATAAAAGCGGGCAGATTGCAGATCTAGATAGTTCTTAGCCAAGGACCCATGGCACAAGCGGAGAGGAGAGATGTAAGAATGCAGATGTGGGGCCCGGCAGCATGGCCTAGTGGCTAAAGTCCTTGCCTTAAACGCCCCGGGATCCCATATGGGCACCAGTTCTAGTCCCAGCAGCTCCACCTCCCATCCAGCTCCCTGCTTGTGACCTGGGAAAGCAGTCGAGGATGGCCCAAAGCCTTGGGACTCTGCACCCGCATGGGAGACCTGGAAGAAGTTCCTGGTTCCCGGCTTCGGCTTGGTGCAGCACCGGCTGTTGTGGCCACTTGGGGAGTGAATCATGGGACAGAAGATCTTCCTCTCTCTCTCCTCCTCTCTGATATCTGACTTTGTAACAACAAAAAAAAAGGACTGCAGATGTGACTTGCTTGTGTGAGGACAGGAGGGAGGGCTGGGTAAGGAAGCTGGTTAAGCAGTGTTGTTAGGCTTTCAAGAATAGCTCCTAGGAGAGGGGGAACCGATCTGACTAAGGGTCGCACAGTGTGCTTCTAATTGGAGAGTCTACGCCCAGCATCTTGAGGATAGACACTTCCGTTTCTGAAAAGCAGGTGACTGTCATCCGTATGCTGAATAATCAAGGTTCACATATCTTCCGTCTGGTCACTGAGGAGCTTGGAGTGGGCGTCATGGCCTCCTACCCCTCCCACCGGGATGAGCCTTCGCTGAAGACGTGGCTGCCATGAGCTGTGTCTGCAGTGGACTTCGGGACTTGAGTGGAGGCAGTATTTGTCTGGAAGGGGGCGTTTTGCCTGAGGAGAATGTGCCTTAGATGAAATGGGTGAGCATTTAAAGCTGCTGCTGCCAGTTGGGCTGGGTAGAGACCCAGGAAGGCTTGAATCTGAGTGACCAGGCCCAAGTTGCTTGTTGTTTGTGGTTTGTCTTCTAACAGGCATTTTGAGATGGAAATTTTTGCTTCTGGGCAGGGACCACTCCGGCAAAATTCTCTTTCCCAAGAATCAGTATTGCCTTGTAATATGTGTCTGAGATCCTGCTTAAAAGTGGCCAACTGCAGTAAGCCAACAGGACCACGAATGCCAATGGTTCCTAGATGAGTCGAGGAACAGCTGCCCTCCGTTCTTGTGGTTTTACTGGTCAGTGACCTATGCTATTGAGATGGACTTGTGTCCAGGAGAGAAATTGTCTTGGGAACCCAAAAGGTTTCCTGTGCTAAGGACTAGCCCTGCCCTGCAGTGTCACTCCACGGACCCCACTGCCTGACACTCCCCACTGTGGCTCTTTGCAGCCACCTGGGGTCTGCTAGGCAAAACCAAAGCCAGGCACAGAGCTTTCACTTCCATCTGTCCTGCTCGCTTCATTCTGTGACTTCTTCATTGTTTTCCTTGTAACTTCAGGGCCACAATTACACACTGCATTCAGAAAGCACACATTTCTGAAGATCTGTTGAAGTTGCAGTGTGAGCTATGAACTTAGAAAGACCTCTGACATTACTTTAGTGAGCTAAGTGAGTCTGCAGCGCCATACAGGAGTGCTCACAGGATGAAGTGAGACTGACCACACTGTTGTGTGATGCTGCTGCTAATCAGAGCAGCCTCTGACTTTCAGCTTTTCGACTTTCTTCCACCACGTAATGGCTGATTTCTCAGAATCTTTTCTGTAAAAACTGTATGGAAGGTTGGAGAGGGAAAGAGAGGGTACGTCCCTGGGATCCTGTAATTAAAGTTTTTATTTTTAACTTGGAGTGAGCATATGTAAGCAGCAGCCTGTGAGTACACTGCTGTTGGCCGGGGCTGGCCCACAGCTGGGGGCTGGGCCTCAGTCATTTGAGCCATCACTCCCAGAGTGTGCGCTGGTGAGAAGCTGGAGTCAGGAACCACAGGAGGCACTGAACCCTGGGACTCCAGTGTGGAATGCAGGCAGCTTAGACAGCTAAGTGCCTGCGCCCCTTTGATATGTTTTTTTTTTTTTAACCTAAAAACTTCACTAAGTAAGAATGATACAGGCCTGTGAGCACTTATTAGAGGCAAATGTGGTCCTATGTGTACATAAATAAATTGATTTTTGTATTTGAGAAAGAGTTCCTGTCTACTGTCTCATTTCACAAATGCCCACAAAGGCTAGGCTGAAGCTGGGAGCCAGGAACTCAACCCAAATATTCTGTTACAGCACACAAGTGTCTTAACCGCTAAGCAAAATGCTGCTCTGGGATGTGTCAGTTGCAAGCAAGTATTGTCTTCTGATTCCTCTACCCTCACCTCAATGAAGTATCTTGTTTATTTAAATGAACTCATGAGTCCTTATATACACACAGTGCTTTATTTAATTAAATTTGCCCATATGATTGAAAAATGTGGATTTATGTCTTGCTTAGGTCAGTTATTACCAGTGTTGCAAAAAGAACTTAAGTGTCATTTCTTGGTGCAGTTTTGGGTTACAAAAGATAAAAGTAAGTTTGTTGGTTCTTATAGTAAAACAAGTGTCCTCTAAAGACTAGCTAGTTATATCTCAGGTTTGTTTAGCATTGTATATATTAAAAAAAACACAAACTATGAGAAGTGGGCTATTTCTCAAATGTACACATCATGGGAAATTCCAGAGAGAATGTCTGATTAACACATTGTGGTAATTTAGAGGCACATTTCTTAGTTTGATGTTAGAACTCTTTTCAACCAGGAGTAGGTCTTGTGGCACAGTGGTGTAAGGTTTGACTTAAGATTTGACTTTAAGGTTTGGCTTGAGGTACATGCCTTCTAAATTGGAGTGTCAGTTCAAGTCCTGGCACCTCTACTTCGGGTCTATTTTTCTAATGTGTCATGGGAGGCAGCAGATACTGGCTCAGGTATTGGGTTCTTGCCCTACCCAGTGGAAGAACTGGCTGGAGTTCTGGGCTCCTGGCTTCAGCTTGGCCCAGCCCTGGCTGTTGTGGGCATAGGTGGGGTCTCCCCCACAGATTCCTTTAGTACTCCGTTGCCAGAGGGGGTGAGTCTGCTGCCCGCCACCCAGCCTCCCGGCGCGCAGGAGACAAACAGATGAGGCAGGGGTTCTGTCTAAGCAGTCCTGGCTTATTTGGGAAATACAAATTTTTATATAGAGCAGCACACAGCCTCAGGCCAGGAATTCCAGGAGGGGAGAACTAGTAGCCAGTTGTCATCAGCACGACTAGGGAAGCCACTTCCCATAGGCCAGGGGCAGGTGAGCGAAATGGTCCTGGCCAATCAGTCTTTCTTTGAAACAACTTGACCCCGTTCACACCCAGGGCTCTGCCCTTGGCCGTCATCTTGTTAGCCACAGTGACCTTAGCTGTTAGTTGCCATCTTGTTGAATTAGTGACCTGTTTGCCCTTTGAGCCCCACAGGCATTTAGGAAGTAAATCAGCAGATGGAAGATCTTTCTCCTAATTCCTCTGTTTTTCCAATGTACATGCATACTACAAACAATAGAGTTTCTGACTGAAGCCCACCCAGGGCATTTGTAAGGGACGTGAGAAGAGAAACAGTCCTGGGTGAGGGCTTGGGAGGAATGAGGTTGGGGGATGTGGGTCTCTGGGGAGCACATGCTAACCTAAGAGGATGGAGCTCTCTTCCTGGGCAGTGGTCAGCTGCGTTCATTCCATGCATCCTTCCCTTTTAACTATAAATGGTTTCATATTGAATAAAAAATAGATGTGATGTGTTCAGATACTCAGAGGATTCTGCTACCCACTAATTTTGTTTGTGTGGATTTCTAAGCCATTCACTTTCCCCTCCCTGAGGTCCTTAGGAGAAAGGATGTGGTGGCGTCTCAGTGTTGACAGTGCTGGGTACTGATGGGACTTTGGGCAAGCACTTCCTCCTTTTATGTAAGAGAAGGAGAGAAACAAAAAAGAAAAAAAAATATTGCTCTGTTCTTTCCAGGAACTCCAGTTTGGGGTGTGGGTGTTTAGGCAGCAGCTTGACCATTGGGCCAAATGGCCTGCACGATGGTTTTTGTTCTAAATTAGTGAATGTGAATGCTAAATGTCACTGAATCCAATGTGAATCTTCAATGTGTTTATAATGTTTGCTCTTCAAATCGTTTAGCATTGTAAGTATTTTCCTTGTTCAGTGATACAAGTTACTTGCTTTTTTAAAATTAACACCTGCCTGGGCGAGTTTGGGAGGGGTTTGGGCCTTGGGGTTGGGGGCAACTGCAGCTCCCAGCAGTGTGGCGGCTGTCGGGGGTGCCCCTGCCGGGTAGGACCCAATGCTGGGAACTCAGGCCAAAGACACTGCCAGAAGGCAGTGAACGAGTCCTCGGCCTCCCCTAGGACTCAAGAGAGCTCTTCCCTCAGGTTAAGTCCGCATGAGGGAACTTGGGAACTGGGTTAAAATTCCTAGCTCCGCCCTGCCGCTAAAATCTTGCAGCTGGGAGAGTTTGGGAGGGGTTCGGGCCTTGGGGTTGGGGGCAACTGCAGCTTCCTGCAGTGTGGCGGCTGTGGGGGGTGTCCCTGCCAGGTCGGACCCAGTGCTAGGGACTCAGGCCAAAGACACTGACGCAAGGCAGTGAACAAGTCCTCGGCCTCCCCCAAGGCGGCCAGTGCACCAAGTGGTGCCAGTCTTTGCCTGCTGGCCACCCAGCAGCGAACTCTGTGGTTTTTAAGATATCTAGTTGCTGCCTTGGGTCACCTATGACTAAGGCCAGTTTTAGTGTAGGTGCGTAATGAATTTTGGGTGATTCCAAGTGACAGGGTCATGAAAGTTTCAGGCATGCATGGGGACTGAGACCTGGTGGTTTGGAGGGAAGTATCCAGAAGATAATTTGGGTTAGACAGACTCACCATCCCAATTAGGAATCCAGAGATGGGCTGGTAGCATAGAACATCCCTGATCGCTATACACCAGCCCACACCAAAGCTATGAATGGGGACCTCTGTGGCAGTGTTGGGTACCATTACCTGACTGGGTGGTGGAGTAGTGGAGTGGTCACATTAGTCAGGGTCAAGACACTATCCAGCACGTGAGAGAACTTGGTCTGGGGGTAGACTCTGTGGGGTTGTGTGGGCCCAACTCTGTGGAAATACAAGTCCCCCTGGTTAGCTTGCAAGCTGGGGTTGCGATGGACTAAGCTAGGTGTGACTATGACACCTGCCATCACTCACGGGTAAAGAAACCCACAACAGTCAGGGCAGGTCAAGGCAGCAGTACCTGAATGTGCATCCTAAAACAGGATGTGGGGTGGGCCGGGCTGCCACTGGAAGGGGGCAGAATGGGCAGGGCCGAACAAACCTTAACTCACAAGAAAGAACAAAAATCAGGTTGGAGCACAGGTCATGCCAATTAGGTCCTTGCACCTACTGATCTGCGTGAGACAGGGACACTAAGCCACAACATCTAAGGGGCCAGGACAAGTGAGGGGCTCTGCCAAGCTGTGTCAGAGCAACCACTGGCCTTCACGTGATCTAGGGCTGGGAATAGGCCCGGTAGGGGAGTTAAGGGGACAACCTAGCTGGGTTGAGTTTCCCACCAAGGAGTGCATGGACTGGAATGGGGACTGCGTTCTGATCAGGATACAATTATAATCTCACTTGGCACCAAGCCGGGCCAGACTCCAACACAATTTGGTGCTCTAGAGGACCAGGGGAGATGTGTGACAGACTAGGCTAGGTCTCAGCCCTTACTGAACCATGTGTAAGCTGTATGGGGGCATGGAAGAGCTGAGGGTGGGCTGTAACATCCAACAGTAAGAACCAGATTAGGTTGAAGGCCAGTCAGGAAAAGCCACTGTTCCTGCTAGGACAGGAGGTGAACTGAGTAGTGCTGGCTCATGGACCCACTGGTATGTGCAAAATCTGGCACTGGGAGAGTTTCTGATGGAGGATCCTGGACAACTTCTCTGGCAGGACACAGTCCCTGCAGGTAAGCACAAGAAGCATGATAGCAAACAGCCCAGAACAGGCAATGGAAATTATCCCACAGGCATACACATGGCATGGGTTGGGGATAGACCATGCTGAACCAGTTCATATCACCCGCTGGCAAATCCGAGCACCAGAACAGAGTGTGGGTCGAGCCAGGTTTGGTTGCGACAAAAAACAGTACACATTAAGGAATGCCAAGATGAGATGAGCCGTACCAGATGTGGTTGCAGTGCCCTAACAGCACATGTGATAATCAGAGGGAGGAGGCAGAGCCAACAGGGGAATGTGGGCTCCCCTGCTGGACAACTACTTCCATTGGAAAGTGTGGGTCGGGATGGGAGTAGATCAGACTAGGCAGGGCTGTAACACCTGTGGGCCTCATGTGAGCTAGATAAGGGAAGGACCACAGTGGGCTGACTGTTCTGACTGGTGCAAGGAAAAATTAGAGTGGGTGAGGGTTGTTTGGGCTTAGCTGCAGCATTAGCTGGCAGAGGCTGGCACTGGGAACTAATTCTGTCAAGTCAAATTCCAGAACCACCTGGAGAGTGCACAATCTGGGAGTGGGTGTAGCCTAGAAGGGAAATAGTGGGCACCTCCCTCTTCGGTTACCACGCTATCTGGACAGCACAAAAACCAGGAAGGGGCAGGGGTGGCTAGACAGAAAGGCACCTGCCAGTAGGTGTATGGGCTGGATAGTAGGTTGGTTGGGTTGAATTAGGCTTCAGTGCCCGTTGACATGTGCGAGAGCTAAATGGGATGTGGGACAGACTGGACAAGCCTGCACTACATACTGGCAAGCATGGCAACCAGGGTAGGGGGCAGAACTGGTAGGGGTTGTGGGGACTCACCCCGACTAGGCTGCAGCTCCAAATGGTTTGCCTGAGGACCGAGTAGGAAGTGGGCAGGATTGAGCTGGGCTACAACACCCATTGGTCCAAGAGGAAGACAGGGCTAGAAACAGAACTGACCCGGCGATTACAACTACCAGCATGTGCATAAGTTGATTGGTGTGACGGATGGTGTAGGAGTCTGTACTAGCAAACTCACACAAGAACCAGGTCTGGGATCATCTCAGGTGAAGTTTCTTTGGAGATTCCTCCAACTGAACTGCTGATCTTAGAACCCCAACCATGAAGAGACTGTCAGCCAGTGGACTCTGAATAGGTTTCATTGCGATTGGAACTGAGGGATTGGCAGCAATCCAGAACTGATGGACTGTCAAAACTGTTTGAGCAGGACCCTCGGAGCGTGCCTCCCGTTGGGGATCTGGGATGGGTGGGAGGTTGGGTGGGGCTTTTCCCTTTGTTTCTCCCCTAGCCCCAGATACAGGGAAAAATGATAATATTAGTGTGGAAACAATGGTATTACCCACTTTCACCCTGTGGCCCTTGACCCTTTGTACCCTAATCAACTAAGTAAGATGATTAAAAATTAATCTAAAACAATAAAAATTAAAATTAAAAAAATAAAAAAAATCAACACCTGCCATTTCTCATTATAAAAGAGCTGAGCTGTATAGGAATTCTGGAGTAAATATCTTTGTTTTCCTTCTGGAGGGAAATGTGTTCGGAAGTCTCTTGGCCTCTGAGGAGCTGATGGTCCGTCATCACCTCTACTTTATGGCTTATTTTCCTTTGCAAAGAGAGTCTCCCCTCCAAATTATATCAGTTTAGCTCAGAACATGTCCCAGCCATCCTCATTAAAATTTTAGGTTCCTTATTCATTTTGCCTCCAGAATTCATCGCAGCACTTCAGCTTTGGAACTTTTTCTAGTGGTTGAAAGGCTCATTAGACATTACTGTTATTGAAGTCTACGCAGAGCGACTGACGGTGTCATTGAGATAGCTCTATTGCATAACTGTCCCATGTCTAAAAATACACAGATGAGTAGCATCAGTTCTTGCTTGGGGTATGAACCCACATTTTGGGTTATTTGCACTGCTCTTGCAAAAGCTGTCTTTAGTATGTCCAGAAAGCCACCAGGCTGATTGTAGTGAAGCTTGGTAGTGTTGTAATTGCTAACAGCTGGACACACGTCCTGTGTTTGGTGCTTGTCCAGGTTCATTCGGCCCACATGGGAGCTCTTGCAATTATGTTTTTACGTCCCTGTGTGTTTGGTGCCTGGGGTTACAGTGGACTCGGTCCTCTTTGCACTTAGCCCAGACACAAAAAGTGTGGTGAAATGAATCAGACTTGGCACTGCCTGCATGGTTGCAGTATTCATGTTAGGATCTGTTGTAGCTTAACTAGGATAGAGCTCCCAAACTTACGCAAGCGTGTTTACAAAAGTCTTAAGTTAGTGGTGCTAAGAGGTTTAAAACTTAATCTAAAAAAGAAAAGAAAAAGAAAAAAAGAAAGGAAATCTAGTTATGGCGTTTGTGGGGGATAGGGGTTGGCATAGTGCAAAGTTTTCATGTCATTGGAGACATGCCCTTGGAAGATAGTTTTCCAGAGATAGTTTGTTCTGAAAACCTGACTGGGGCCCAGACATTCTCTGCTTCCAGAATAATCATGTGGTCACTTCTCCATGTATGTTCTGCTGTTGTCATCCTCTAGCCCTACCAGGTGGCCATGCCAAGGGCTTTGCCTGATCATGGACTGTGGACCCCCAAACCATGAACTGGAACAAACCTTCCTTCATGGGTGTCTGATGCAGAGTTGGAGAGTGTTGTCTAGCTATGTATTGTTTAGGATTCATGATCCATTTATTGCCTATTCTATCACATGAAAAATGTTAGAGTCTCCTGTTCTTGGCTGTGAAGTCATATAATTTTTGGAGCCTGAAAGTAAAATAGTTAAATAATTGCTCTGGGATCCAGGTGTGAAGGTTTGATGACGATTTTATTGAGAAATGTGTTAACCTCTCACTGGATGCACAAAGGAATTAACAGTTATAAGTGAATCACTATTTTATCTGGATATGTAAGACACTTGTTTTTTTTATTCACAGAGTATCAGCTAGATGTTCATTGTGATTTCTTTTTTTCCCTTTTTTTTTAAAAAAAAATTAATGTTCATTGTAGAGGTGGCAGGATGGAGATTGCAGACCTATGCGGGCCACTGGAAGAGACAGAGGAAAGGGAGAGAGATGTGTCCGCAATGGGGGAAGTGGGGATGGTGAGAGAGTACACCGCTCTTTGTGGTCAGACTACATTAGTGCTGGGGAATGCAGATGATCTCTTGATACCACCTTACGGACCTTAGTAGGCAGAAGAATGTCCTGGGGGAGTTAGTTGAGTGGTCATAGTATCAGAGGTGACATAGTCCATCTGTCCTCACAGGGGCTCTTCATTGTTCTCTCTGAGTAAATTCTAGGACCCAAAGGTTGTCCATGTTTGCCTGAGCATATCCACAGCTTAGGCAGTTTCTGTAAAACTTGGCCTGAAGTATTGTGCCACTTACTTTGTTTCCCACCCTTTGAAGAGGAACTTGAGGTCGTTGTTGGGTTAGTGGAGCCAGTTGCCTTGTTTCATGTGAATTTGGGTATGTTCTTCATCCATTATCTGGCTTCAGTAATGGAGGTGGCCTGTTCTTTCAACATGTGCTCTGTGGTCAGACCACATGTCTGGAATCACCCCGAGATTGGGGATCCAGTCAATCTAATTCAAAGGACTACTCCTGACCAGCTAACCCTACCTGACCCACATCCAGGACTGGTTTTAACTCCATATTTGTAGGTAAATTGGCCTGGTTGAATGGGAAGAGGGTGAGAGGGTGGGGAAGGGAGTGCTATCAGGCTGGCCCTTAGCCACAGTTCTCTTGGGCACCAGCAGAAGCAGTGGTATAACCTGGCTCATTCCCAGGCCCAGCTCTCAAGTCCAGCAGTGGGTTCAGTGGCCAATCGGAAAGACCCTTTGAACCCTACTAGGCTGTTCCCTAGACCTGGTTCTCATGTGTGCTAATGGATGCAATGGCCCGGCCTGGACCACTCCTTAGTCCCAACTGTTGTGTGCAACAGTGGGTGGAATGATCCAAACTGGCCCTCCTAGACTTGACTCTTGTACCCACTGGCAAATGTCTTGACCTGGTTGAGGTGACCCTCCAAAATCTCTTCCAAGTTGTTCTGCTGACCTAGTTCTTTGCATTAGTGAGTACTGTGACCTGACCCAGCTTGCCCCTAGACTTGGTTTTTGTATATGCCATCAAGTGCTATGGCCTAGTCCAGCTGTTGCATATACCAGTGGATGCAGCTACCTAATAGGAAGAACCCTACTGACTCCTACCAGGCTTTTTCCCAGACCTGGCTCTCATATGTGGCAACGGTTGCAGCCGTGACCCAGCCTGCCTCCTCTTCACCTTTCCTGCCCACATGCCTACTACCAGGTACGGTGGCCTGACCCGTTCCAACCCCAGATCTGGCTGTTGCACTTGCTGACGGTTTTTTTTTTTTTTTTTTTTAGCCCTGGTAAGGGTAACTCTAGAATCCCTACAATGCTGGTCCCTTGACCTGGCGCTCAAGTGCACTGGTGGGTGCTGCAGCCTGGCCAAGCCTGCCACCATTCCCCAACTCATGTGCACTGGCAGGTGCAATGGCCTGGCCCCAGGAGATCCTCTATACACGCTCACCTAGCTGGTCCCCAGTCCTAGCTCTCCTTTGTGTTGGCAGGAATAGTAGTCCAGCTATGGGAAACCCTCCCGGTCTCCCCATCCACTCCATCATCTGTACCTGCTCTCTTGCTCACATGCAGGCACAGTGGCCTCTTCTGTGGAAGATCTTAGCAACTGTGTTACATTCCTTAAATAGCCATCAATGGTCTGTTTCTAGTTTGGTGAGCAACTGGTTCAGTATGTAGTTCCATCCAGGTTAACATGTGTTTTACTTTTGTTAACTCACTGTACACATAATTGCTATTTGCAGATTCTTATCTTAATAAATGCCCGTTAAAATAATGAAATAGTGTAACATTAAAAGAAAAAACTAGTGTTTGCCTAAAGGTGTACTAACAGAATCTCTACATCTATGGGCAGATTGTCAAGATTTCTGTATAAGTAGGTGAAAAATAATTATGTTTGTGTTAAATATAGAGGATATAAAAAAATTGCCATAGCCTGGTAATTTAATCAAGGAAATCCACAGATGAGATGATTAATAAATGACTTCTCATGGAGTTGTTGTTGTTTCTAATCACACTCTAGGGATCTTGTAAAATGAAGGAATGAAAATGAATATTCTGATAAATATTTAGAAGCTGTCAGCCTATGGACAACTTACATCTTAACTAGAAGTTCATATGTAAAAAATGGAATACTGAAAGATTAAAGAGAGGGCAAATAGTACTATATTGGTGATTGGTAGGTAATCTCCGCCCCTTTTGTCTCAGCTATTATTTACTTGTGAAACTTAAAACAAGTGCTGTAGTTTTCTCTCAGCTCTTACTTTTTAAAATGGGCTTTTAGCTGTTTTTATGGAGGTTATGTTTATGTGGTTTTCTGGGATGTGTCCTTCTTGGAGTCATTCCTGGTGATACCTTTCCTTAAGAGGCTTTTGACGTTGCTCTTTGTCCTCATGTTTTGCAGGTCACTTCAGTCTGCGCAGGAAGGGATTTATTTCTATCCAGTCTCTGCTTGGTATTGATTCATTGTAAGCTTTTAGTATCAAGGTTCATCTCTTCACTCCTGCAAAATTTCTCACATTCTTTCTAATATTGCTTCCCTGCCATTCCTTAGAGCTTCATTTCTGGAAACTCTGTTAGATGTGAATTTCTTCTCAGTCTACCTGTTATTTGCTTTTTCTTGTGTATTTCATCCTTTTTTGGTACCAAGAGTTTCTTCCATCCATTGAACTTCGAATTGGTGACCACACTTTTTGGTTCCAGGATTTCAAGTAGGTTTCTATTTTCAGATCTTTTCTAGATTCATTATCTTTCTGATGTTTCCAAATGATTCCTCTTTGCTTTTTGTTATCTTAACTTTCACATCTCTTGAAGGCTTTAACAATTTAAAATTTTCAGTCTGCCATGTTTTCATTTCACCGACTGTGAGTTTTGGCCAGTCTTGAAGTTGCGTTCCCTTGTCAGTTTGAGCAGGCTTGTCCTTAGAGGGAACCCTTCCCCAACCTCATTTGTCTGTGCAGTATTTTGACTGTTGCTTCAACCCTTTTTCAGGTCCCTGGTTCTGAGCCAGATCTTACTGAGGATGTTTAGGTGTCTGCCCTGACTCTAAACTGGCTGTGTTGCTTCTTGCTACCCACATATGTGACTGCTCCTCAAACCAGCACCCTGGACAGTGCTCGTAGGTATCTCACACCTGTGATACAGCCCTAACCCTGGTGTGGGCTTTTAGCAGCTGGTTCCACTGCAGGCCTCGTCCTCTCCCAGCCTCTCTTCTCTCCCACCTCTCTACTATCTTTCCTGCTCCTCTTTTCTCCTCAAGATTTATTTATTTACTTGAAAGATTGAGCCATGTGAGGGCTGGGGAGAGAGGGAGAGAGAGGAGAGATCTTCACTCCCCAAATGGCCACAGTCTCCGTGTGGGTGGCAGGGCCCCATACTTGGTCATCCTCTCCTGATTATCACACATATCAGCGAAGAGCAGGCTCAGGAACAGAGTAGAACTGGGATGCTGACATTGCAGGGGGCAGCTTAGCTCCCCGTGCCACAATGCCACTGTCACCCCTCCTCTGTGTCTGGGCAGCACAGCTGTGCATGTGGCCTTTATGCCAGCCTCTAAGATTTGTTTGCTTTTGCTGTCATCTGGGGTAGTGAGTAACATTTAAAACCTGAACACCCAGGGCATCTTGCCCAGAAATTCTTTGCCTTGGTCTCTTCATCTTTACCAAGTGGTCTTTGAGGGTCCTTTTCAGCTCCTGAGTCCTAACTCTCCAGGTTTAACAGATGCACCGTGCAGCAAGAGACGGTATCTGTGCAGTGGGATGTCCGCTGTATTATTATTAATCCATAATTGTTGGCTTTCACAATTGTTCTTCTGGACCTGGGCCGGATAATGTGTGAATTGCTGACTTGAAAGATTCCCAAAGGGTTAGAGCCCCTGCAGAAGTTTTTCCAGTTCATTTGTGTTCTAAGTTATTCTCTTCCAAGCTGCACTTGGATTTTGGCGGCGGAGAGGGGGAACTCATAGAAATGATGCTTTGGTCCTGTTGACCCAAAGTCTACATATGTGGACCTGGAGCTGGTCATGGTCTTCCTCTCTGTCACCCAGCATCCATGTTCTCTTCTGCGTATAACCTTAGACATCAGAGGACCCAAGCAGCTTTGGAGGAACAGGAATTATTGTAGGTTCTTCGGCAGGCTGCGTGTCTTAGCACAGCCAAAAGCAGACCCAGAAGGCAGGAGAGGGGTGACTTTCACTTGGAAGGAGTTAGACTTGACTGTTTTATAAGCTCTGTTATCTCTTTGTGGACGATAACCTGTACCATTTCTTTTTGTTTTATAAATAATGTCAGAATTACAGTTACCTTTTTTTTTTTTGAAATAACTTATTAAGGAGGTGGCCATGTTGTAGGGTATTTTATTGTTGATCTTGGAGATATATGGCTCCCATATTTGGGGAACTAAGTGTTGTTAGAAGCTGGGGTTGGGGAAGGAAGGACAGGGTAGGAGAGAGAGTAGCACAGGGGCTGATGTGTGGCCCAAGTGGCTCTGGCACACACAGGCACTGCTGTTGGTGCTGACATAATGAACTACAAGTGCAAGTTTGAATTATCCATGATTTTCTTTCTATGATTCTGATTTGATATAAAATAAACGATTGTTAGAATGTTTGGATACAAATTGGTTAGATTTTTTGCATTAAAAAGTACCAGATAAGGGTATAAGCCAAGTGGCTGTGACTCTTGCATCCCACCCCACAGTGCCTGGGTTTGGTTCCTGGTTGTGTCTCCTGATGCCAGCTCCCTGCTGAGACAGGCCCAGCACAGCCTTGATGGCTTAAGAGTGGATCCCTGCCACTCACCTGGGTGACCTGTGTTACTGACTCCCAGCTGGGTACTAGCTCAGTCCCTGCCATTATAGAGAAGTGGACCAGTGGATGGAAACTCTCTCCCTTTCTCTGATGGGATTAAAACTTAAAAATATTGTGATCATCAGTGCTGAAGTGCTGTCTTTGTTTTGAAGTATTTTGTAACAGAATTGGGTTGTCCTCTTCCATTTCACTCTGCTTGATTTTGTATACAGTATGTTGTATGATAAGCCTTTTGTCTTGGGTATAAACCATACTCAGAATACATCTTGAATAATGTTTGATGGTATTTGTGAGTTGGTCCCAAGTTCAGTTGGTTAAAACACTGTTGGCACTCTGGCCTTTGGGTCAACCATACAGTTCAGTTTCTGAACACAGTGCCTTAGTGCCAAAAGAGAAATACATCTGCACAATTCTATCCCTGTTACAGAAACTCAACTTAGGTATGAAGTACGAGCAGGAATATTTTCACCTATATACATATGCATACTGGTTTTTTTAAGCACATATAAATTGTGTGGTTTTCCATTGTGAAACAAATACTTAAATATTTTATATGCTTTTATTTTTGCAATATTTTTGCAATGTTTAGTAGATTATTTGTTCATTTGTCAGAGCACAGAAAATCTTTTTCATGTGATTCTAGGTTTCTGTGTCATCATAACCTTGCAGAAAATGTGCTGTGAAGCAGCTTTGCCTGTTTTAAAGGCACCTTGCTGGAATTATTTTAGAATCCCAAGAAGCCATTGTAAGAAATTTGGTGCCAAAAAATAAATAAAAAGAAATTGGGTGCCAAATTGCAAAGAGTGGTTCTTTATAAACTGATTTAAAAGATGAAGATTTTCACATGAATGTCATGATTTCAGAAGAACATTTGTTTTTTTTTTTTTTAAAAGATTTATTCAGTTTATTACAAAGTCAGATATACAGAGAGGAGGAGAGACAGAGAGGAAGATCTTCCGTCCGATGATTCACTCCCCAAGTGAGCCACAATGGCCGGTGCTGTGCCAATCCGAAGCCGGGAACCTGGAACCTCTTCCAGGTCTCCCACACGGGTACAGTGTCCCAATGCATTGGGCCGTCCTCAACTGCTTTCCCAGGCCACAAGCAGGGAGCTGGATGGAAGTGGAGCTGCCGGGATTAGAACCGGCACCCATATGAGATCCCGGGGCATTCAGGGCGAGAACTTTAGCCACTAGGCCACGCCGCCGGGCCCAGAACATTTGTTTTTAAAAAAGTTTTGTTACTATTTGTTTTTATTTTTTTCAAATTAATCTCTGAGAGACTGAGTTTTTTTTCTTAGATTTATTTATTTGTTTGAGAAGCAGAACTACAGAGAGGGAGAGGAAGAGAGAGATCTGCTATGCACTGGTTCACTTTCCAGATTGGCCTCAATGGCAGGGCCAAGCCAATGCTAGGAGCCTAGAATCCAGCCTAGTCTTCCATGTAGATTCAAGAACCCAAGACTCAGGCCGTCTTTTGCTGCTTGTAACTGGAGCACTGAGGACTTGAACTATCACCGATATGGGATGCTGGCATTGCATGCTATAACTTAACCTGCTGCACCAAAATGCTGGCCCCTGTAGTGTAGTTTAGCTTTTTTTTTTGTAAGTCTGTTTGTGAGACCAGCTGCTGTGTACTGACTTACTCTCCAGCAATCAGGGCAGGATGTGGCAACTTGTAACTTCAAACCTTCCACGTGAGTGCCAGAGACCCAACTAGTTGAACCATAACCTGCTGTCTCACAGAATCTACATTGGTAGGAAGCTGGAGCTGTTTATCGAACCCACACACTGCGCTATCAAACATGGGCATCTTAAGTCAATCAGCAACTGACGTGGAAGGAGCCTGGGGCTGGAATTGAAATTCTGAGACTCAGAGTATCCCTCTGGATAGATAGCTTTGTTGGATCCTGCATCAAAGGTGGAAGCTGAGTGACTCTCATGTTGCAGAGCAGATGATGCTGTCACTGCTTTTAGAAATTCTGTGGACGTGTGTTTCCACATGCATGGAATGTCACCAGGGAGATATGCAAGAAACTGACTGCTTCTGGGCAGGATGACGTGGTGTGGAGACAAGTGGGAGGGAGATTTCATTTCTGTGCACCCCTCTTTCACCTTTGAACTTGGTACTGTGCACACTGGACACATTCACAGAGCACACATGTCTTCAGGATGAGTTTAATTCTCGATAGAAGGCAGTCTGTTTATATTTCTCCTATTTTATTCAAGAAAGATAAAGATATTAAAGGACTTCATCAGAGAATTGATTACTAGCAATGCATTTTGCCAGGTCTGGGGGATGACTGGGCTGGGCTAAGCTGTAACCCCCACAAGCGTGAGCTGGAATTGGGGGTTGGCTGGGCCCAGCCAGGCTACAACACCCACTGGCAAATGCTGAGGTGAGGCAGGCCATGCTAGTCTGGGCCACAGCACCCAACTAGCACACTTGAGACCTGGGGACAGGGTAGGGGTGAACCTGGCTTTGGGGCTGCATGGGGCTCCCCTGTTGGACCACCACTCCCACTGGAGAACGTGAGAGTTGGGATGGGGGCAGACCAGGCCAGGCAGGGCCGTAACACCTGTTTGCTTGCATGTGAACTGGGTCAGGGGAAAGCCAGGCTGGGTTGACTGTTCCTTCTGGTGCATACACAAGTCAGAGTGAGTATGGGTTGGTTGGGCTTTGCCACAGCATCAGCTAGCAGAGGCTGGCACGAGGGGCAAATTTTGTTAAGTTAAACTGCAGAACCACCTAGATAGTGCAAGGTCCAGGAGTGGGAGTGGGCACATTAGGGATACAGTGGGCACCTCTCTGTTGTGTTGCCACTCCGACTGGTAAGCATGAGAACCAGGACTGGGGCAGGCATGCCTAGACAGAGTGGCACCTACTGGCATGTATGTGGGCTGGATAGTGGGGCTGGTTGGGTTGACTTGGGCTTCAGTACTCATTGACATGTGTGAGAGTTTTATAGGATGTAAGACAGACTGGGAAAGTCTCCTGTACATACTGGAAAGTGCAGGAACCAGGGTAGGGGGCAGACCTGGTGGGAGTTATTGCAGGCCTCTCCGACTAGGCTGCAGCTTCCATTGGTTTGCGTGAGGTTCGAGTGTGTGGTATACTGGATCGGGCTGGGCTCCAACACTCATTGGTTTGGATAGAGGACAGGGCTGGAGTCAGAACTGACCCAGCAATTGCAGCCACCAGAGTGTGCAACAGACTATGCCTGACCCTGTATTGGCAAGCACACACAGGAATCAGGTCTGGGATCACCTCAGATGAAGTTTTTGTGGGGATCCCCTCAACTGAATCACTGGACTCAGAACCCCAACCATGGAGGATATTACAGATTCCCTGGTCTGACGGTGGAGTGCATGTGTCAGAGCTGGGCCTCCTCAGTGGCTTAGATGGAGCAGTGTACAGTATATCCAAGTGCACTTGGAGGTCATGGCAGTACATTGGAGCCGCCAGAAGACACCCAGTACAACAGAGGACGGAGATCAGAACAAATTGGTCAAATAGCCCGGCCATGTGTTGGCAGTGAATACTTGGGCAAGTAGAGACTCTAAGGTGGGCTGTCAACCAGTGGATTTTGGAGAGATTTCATTGTGCTTGGAATGGCGAGATTGGCATTATTTCAGAACTGTTGAACTGTCAAAAGCTCTTCAGTAGGACCCTTGGAGCTCGCCTCACATCGGGATCCTGGGATGGCATCAGGTGGCTGTCCTCTATCCCAGGATATGGAGGCAGTTAGGAGGCTAGTTGTGGCTTCTTCCCTTTTCTTCCCCTTTCCCCCCAGGTACAAGAAGGAAAACAAAATTGTAGAAATGATGGTCTCACCCACTTTCCTGTAGCCTTTGACCCTTTGCACCTAAATCTACTATGTAAAAATCATCAAAAAGAAAAATTTTGAAAAGACACATTATAACCCAGTAAGCCAAAGACCAAAAAAAATGTTGAAAGCAACAAAATTAAATTTATAGTTTACCTTGTTCAAAGAAGGATGTTTTAATAAACAAACAAAAAAACAAACAAGTAAAGTATTGGAACAGACAATCAAGGTTTGAAGTTGAAGAGTTGGTTCTCTTACTGTTTTACTGTGGGAACTTATGTAGAGTAACAAGGTGTTGCTGGAGTTAGATGGTTACTCTGACTTCAGACAGTTGTAGTTAAAATTGAGGATGGGGAACCCTTTTCCTGCCAAGGGTCATTTGGATGTTATAACATTTATGTGTATAAAATTACTAGCTTAGGAAGTGTCCTGCTGTAAGTTTATTACATTTTGAGTTCTGCTATAGTTGCGTTGGCAGGAACAAGCCAAATAATATCATGGGTCTTCTGTGGCCCATGTGCTGGATGTTCCCCACTCCTGAGTTAAAGTTTCATGTTTTTTCTAGAAAATGGTAGTCTGGTTGACACTTGTTTTTGACATTCAACATCCATGTAGCCTTTCTGTCAGTCTTATGCTTCCCTGCTGGAGTTCATTCCAGTGTGTAGGTTAGTTGATGCCCTAAACCTTGGCTTTGAAATGTTTCCTGGCAGTAATGAGCCGGGATCATAAGATGGGATTGTGGTTGGTCAGAGCAGTGATCAACATCAAGGAAAAAAGAATTTTGATCTTTCTCCTTGCTCTTGAAGAGAATGTGAGGTTTGAGTGGCAGTTATTCTTGCTCCTGCCGTGTGAATTGGAGAAAGAGCTTGCAGCGTGAAGCCGTGTCGGGTCCAGCGATGGATGCTCGTTGGGTCTGGCCTAGGCATAGGCAACAGCTACAGTTTACCCTGGCCTGGCCCTGCTTGTCACAGCCATTAATGCTCAGCAGCCAGAATACGATGCAAACAGTGCCACTAGTTTTGGGGTTATGAGATGATTCAGGATGTGTTTGGCCCATCAGAACCTCTCAGTGGTCATTTTTAGAATATTTTGAGTCTACTTCACATTTTACTAGTGGCTAATTCTGAGGTGGGATTGTAGTAGAAACTGAAAGGCAGACAGTAACCAAATGTTTAATTCCCTGGCCCGACACTAATGTCCTGCTTCTGTATAAGCCTGGTGCTTTAAGATGGGAGTACCTTGAGAACATTTCAGGAGGAACTGGCTCTACTAGCTCAGAGTAGGTGCCCTGTGAAAGTAGATTGGAATTCTGGTTTTTCTTATATATAAACGTGTGTGTGTGTGTGTGTGTGTGAGAGAGAGAGAGAGAGAGAGAGAGAGAGAGAGAGAGAGAGAGAGAAATTTCATTTGCTGTTTGGGAAAAATAGAAAATTGCTAGATGACTTTAAAAGATAGCATGAGCTCAGTAATAGCAAGACAGGCAAGGACAGATCAGGCGCTCAGAAGATGGCGCGCTATGATGGCAATAAGATTTTGACCTCCTGACCTTCTTCTCTAGGAAAATCACAACAAGCAACTATAGAGATGAAAATGCATTTTTTTTTGCAGGGAAAGCTGTTAACATTGAACCACAGGACCCCATTGGATTACATAATAGCAGTAATAGTATTGTTGATCTGGTGACATCTCAACACTTCGCTTAAAGCACAGTGTGGCATGTTTTTTCTATTGTAAGAATTTGAGTAGTGTGAGGTAGTAGGAAAGGCCCTGAAGTGTACCAGTGACAGTTGAGCTAGTTGGTCTTAGAGATAGAAATGAACTCTTAAATGACAATATCTTACATACTCCAACCAACCTGATTTTCTTAACTAAAAATGTTACTAGTACATATGGAGCTCATGACCTCCAACTTCAGTAATCTTTATTTTTTCCCTTGATGCTTTAAAAAAATGATAATCTCATCTAAAACACTGTGTTTCTGGAGTATTTTCTGTTTTTAAAAAGGTTTATTTATTTTTATTGCAGTCAGATATACAGAGAGGAGGAGAAATAGTGAGGAAGATCTTCCGTCCGATGATTCTGGAGTATTGTCTTTTCAATAAAACGAATAGAATGTACAATATCTGTTTTTTGTTTTGTTTTGTTTTTGCTGCTTCAGTATTTTATGTTTCTGAAATAAAAACAGAAAGTTAGTAAAAAAAAATAGCCATTTGGCATAAATGTAAAACTTAGGTGATCAAGTTGCTATTTAGATTATTTTAATGCAGTCATAACAGATACCATTGAGAGCATTCTGGATCAGCATGTACTAGTGATGTTGAACAAGGTGTGACCAGCTTGGTGCTGCCCTGACAGAACCTGAAAATTAAAGTTGAAAATGAGTAGAGTCAGGTGGACCATAATTCTAATGACTTGCTGTCAGATTCAGTATAAGTGGGAGTGGAGAGTCTAATCGCAGTAACAGGAATTATGTCCTGTCTTAGTCTATACCAGAACACCCTTCCATTGGTCTAGGCTGTGTTCTATGCACTTTGCATGCGGTAAAATCTTGTTAAATTCTCCTGCGGCCCTCTGTGGATATCAAGAAGGGGTGCAGGGTGGCTCCGTGGCTTGTTCCGTCTAGCATGCAGCTGGAAATTGGTGCAGCCTACATTCTCCCAACTTAATGTCACATCTGATAGTGGAGATGACTGCTTTGCTCTACCACAGGATACCAGGCTAAGGTGACTGTTGCTGTAGGTACTGATTAAATGGCAACAGAGTCCAAATGTGTGCTGGTTGAGTTTAAGCATCTTCATCATCCTAGATGACTTTACACTTGGAGCAGGCTGGGAAAGCAGTGTGTTCAGTTCTGCTTAGTGTTACTATGATAACACTGTCTTAATAGCAATAATTTTCCAGGAAGAGACACTTGGATCAAACAGGCTGTGGCAATCTTAGTGTCCTAGAGGTTGACGCCTACAGGAAGTTGCTATTTTAACCTCCTTTAGCTTTAGTCATAGCTTTAGCTTTAGTCATAGTACTCATTTAACAACTGCCTTGTAAACCAGTGTGTTTTGAAACAGTTTCTTTTTGTGTTGTTGAGTCTTTACTGTGTGCCAGAGCTCGAAGGGGCAGATTTGGAACCACACTGGTCTTTGAGGTCTAAAGCAGATGATACGAAGAGCAGTAGAGTATGCAACCATTATGCAGTGAGTGGGAGACTTTTTTTCCTTTCTTTTGTAAAATAAGCTAAGAAACTATGTTTTCAGTTGACATGTCATGCTATTTTTGCACCTTGACTGCACACAGTGTTTCTTGACTTCTTTTAACAATGCCATTGGGATACTTCTAATAACCACACAGTGCAGAGGTCTACCTGGATACAAAGACTGATCCAAAGTAAACAGCAGCCATTTTCCAGGGACAAATTGGAAGTGCAGGTGTATTGCAATAAAGGTAGTTATTTTATTGGTTTACTGTGATTTTCCTAAAATAGAATTAAGTCAGGGAAGAGTCATGAATTTCAAAGAAGATAATTAGTCTGTTGATCTGCTGTGATTAGCTCCTGTTTGGGGTGCTGCCCTCAGAGAGCTGCCATGTGGAGGAACTGCGTGTGGAAGAAGGCTATAAGGATGTTGCCTCCCGGACTGCTGTTGATGTGGGCAACACAGTTTACCCATTCTCTGAGTAATTAGGAGAACCCACTATTGTTTTAGTTCCTTAGAAGTAGCCAAAGTGATTTATTAGAGTTGCCTTTTGTCCTGCAAAAACACCACAGTGTTCTCTGGCCCAGAAGCATTCTCTAATAAGAATTCCTGGTTTCAGCATCTTATCCATGAACGTATGAATGAGTGGCACTTCCCAGGATTTGAGGCAGTTTTGTTTTAAACAGGTCTGAGAAGTGAGTTTTCCTCAGTGGTCATTTTTGATATTTTGTACTCTTAATCTGATATTATTTCCCGCTTAGAATTGTGATCTTGTTCTGTATACAATAAACAAGTTCTCAAATGTAAAACAAAACAATGAAATGGGTGTTTTAAATGTGTGTGGTTTTTTTTTTTTAGTTGACAGTTGTGTCAGGATGAATAGGGTGATGGCCTGTCCCTCAGTCCAAAATGGTTTGTTGAGGAGACTGCATATGGTGCTGAGGTCAGGAGACAGATGTCGAGAGAGAAGCGTGTGTTAGTTCAGTGAGTGTGCAAGGATCAGAGACATTTCCTCTGGGGCTGGGAGAATTACAGAGAAAGCTACATATGATCTGAGTTTTTACAGGAATTTTTTTTGTTTGTTTTTAAAGATTTATTTATTTTCATTACAAAGTCAGATATACAGAGAGGAGGAGAGACAGAGAGGAAGATCTTCCGTCCGATGATTCACTCCCCAAGTGAGCCGCAACGGCCGGTGTGCGCCAATCCGATGCCGGGAACCAGGAACCTCTTCCGGGTCTCCCATGCGGGTGCAGGGTCCCAAAGCTTTGGGCCATCCTCGACTGCTTTCCCAGGCCACAAGCAGGGAGCTGGATGGAAGTGGAGCTGCCGGGATTAGAACCGGCGCCCACATGGGATCCCGAGGCTTTCAAGGCAAGGACTTTAGCCGCTAGGCCACGCCGCCGGGCCCAGGAATTTTTTTTTTTAAATTAAAGAAAGCACATTCTCCCATCTGCTGGTTCACTCCTCGTTTACCTACAGTGGCTGGGACTGAATGGGGCTGAAGCTGGGAGGTGGGAACTCAATTCAGGTCTCCTGCATGGGTGTCGGTAGCTCATCAGTCTGCATTGAGAGAGAGTAAAGAGCCAGAGCTGGAAATTAAACCCAGGTGCTCTGAACCTGCATCTTAAAGGCTAAGTTGAATGTTTGTTCCTGTACTGAGTTTTGAAAAGAAAAAGACATGGAATCATTAAATGGTAAGGGTAAGAGAACTCTGAGTGGACAAAGCTACAAAGTGTAAAATACCAGATGTGTAAGCTCATCCAGAAAGTATTGCTAAATGTCTACATTCTACCTAGCACAGTGCTTGGAATGTGGGCACATAGGAAATCTGCTGAGATCTCCACGAGCAGGAACTCGGCTGGACATTTTTGTTTACTTCGGAAGGATGGAGGAGAGAGGGGAAGTAGAAAGACCGAGAGTTACGTCTGCTGATTCACTCCCCAGGAGCCTGAAATTCTTGGGACTTGATCAAGTTGAAGCTAGGAGCTGGGGACTCAGTCCAGGTTTTTCATGTGTATGGTGGGGACTGAACAACTTGAGCCATTGCCTGCTGCTTCCTAAGGATACATGTTAGAACACTGGAATCTGAAAGGGAGCTGGGATTCAAACCCAGGCACTCCAATATGTAATCCATGCATCTTAACCACTAACTTTCTGCCTTTCAAATGTAAGCAACCAGAATGATGGGGAGGAAGAATAAGTGGCAGCATATACTTAGCCATGTCTGTCCTGGGCAGAAATAAAGGTGATCATCTTTGTGACAAGACTGGGCCATTATCTGGAGAATACATCTGCTTTGTTAGCTAGGCTTGGGACTCCAGGAAGGGAACAGCAGTGATACAAGACCTGGAACAGTAGAGGATATCAGGATAGTGAGCACAGCCACGGGTGGACAGATATGGGTGACCAGGGCTGTTAATGCTCGTCTGGTTCCTATTCTCACAACCTCGCTATTTTGCCTTTCTCCACTGTTACTGTGGTTACCTGTTGCTTCATAGCAAATTATCCCAGAGCTTAGTGGTCTAACACAGCTATAATTGTAGCCTCTCATGATTTCTTCAAGGTTTGTCATTGAGGCCAAGTAAGGGGATGGTTGGGTCTTCTCAAAGGCTTTTTACTACCATGCTGGTCCCTGAGCTGAGCAGGCCACCCTTAAGCACCCAGCCTGTCTCCATGTGGTATGCCGCAGGTCTCCTTGGGACAGCCATGCTCCTCACATGGCACTGCAGGGCCTGAGAGGTGGTTAGTCCAAGTGAGAGGGAAATACGGGGAATATGTCACTTCTTCTAGACTTACACAGCATCACCTCCACTGTTGTCAGAACGGCTCTTCGACCCCCAACCCTCCTTGTATGTGCGTAAGAAGAGCATGCAAGGGGAGAGATGCTAGTGCGGTCAGTTTTGGGGTCCAACCAGTCAGTGGATAGAATGTCAATGAAATCAGGAGAAGTTGGCTAGTAGCTCTGGGAAAGCTTTTGTTTTCTGTATAGCAGAGAAGACAAATGATGATCACCGCTTCACTCTTACTCCATTGGACACAGCTGCTATGTCAGGAGCTGTGGTCACCATCTTGTGGAACCAAGGGTGAGGCCAAGGAAATGCCTGCCTCTAAACTTTTTGTTTTGTGAAGAAATGAAACTCTTTCTCAGTTTCCTGTTGCTTGTGTCTGGACAGCTCTCTAAAAGATGCAGTGTATGGTACTACATTAGAGGGGTTAGTTAAGGTGATCTTTTGGTTAGAAGTGCTTGAAAATAGTTGGGTTTAGAGGGCAGTGGGAAGCCACTGGAGCTTCTTGTTCAGAGTGTGCAGTCTGCAATGAAGAAGTTAACACCTGTCCACTGTGTACCGGGCTTAACATGATGCTCAAGGAACTCGAGAGGCAGACACTCCACAGTATTGCACGAGAAAGGTACTCTTGTCTCCAGTGTTCCTGTACTTGAGGAAACTGATGTTAGAAAAGTTTTAGATGTGAAAGGAGCTTGCCCTCAAAAGGCAGGTTTTTTAATTTCACAACCACTGAGCACATGCATTGTGCCTCTGTGCTAGTGCTGGGCAGTGTCTCGGTGCAGGGAAAATGGAGATGAACATGACGGCATCCCTGCTCCTAAAGAGCTAAGTCTAGTGGGGAGACCAGCTTCTGCAGAACCATGTTTGGACATAGAGCACCTGAAGTCACACTGGTGTCTAACCGGATGCCAGTGTCACAACTGGAAGCTTAACCTGCAACACCTGCCCCAGCCCTGCCTCTTGCTGGGAGGAGCTGTAGTGAAGAAGATGAATTGTGGCCATTTTTACAGTCTGCCCCAAATTTTATAATAGTAGCACCTACCAAGCACATTGAAGCTGAAAAGGAAGGAAGAATGTTAGGCTTCTATCTTGAGAATGTGGCAACACCATGTGTAAAAACTGAGCGAGTAGCATCGGGGAGCCAGTTAAGGAGTGAAGATGAGTTCAACTTAGAAATGTTGAGATGGAGATGATACTGGGTTATCCAAGTAGAAGTGAACTTGGATTTATTTTGAAATTGGGCCTGGAGAAGTTGGAGATCAAGAAAGAGCTAGTAAGAATTTTCTTCAGGGTTGGAGGATGTTTTAGAAAAAAGCAGAAATCTTGGAGCTGTATGAGCAGCAGATTGGCATTAACATGGGCCAGGGAATGTGAGAACAGGCAGGAGGCTGCTGGAGTTACCTGAGAGCGAGTCCAGGCTCGTGGTGTAGGTAGGTGGTGCTGAGGCCAGCTGGCTCTGGCTGTTCTGAAGGTAGAGTTGGAGAATTAGCCAGACTTACATTTGAGGAGCAGGTGAAAGACGCAGAGCTTCCTGAGTTGGCCCCTTGGGAGGAGGAGTTGCTGTTTTCTAGCATGTTTGTCCAGACCTGTTTGCTGATGTGTCCTCAGAACTGGTCTCATGGAAGGTTCTGCCATGGACTTCCCCTAATTGTCCAGAGATGAAGCCAATATTTACAAGGAAAGTAGCACTAAACATCAGGGTTGTTATTCCGAAGCATTCATTTAGGAAACTTCACTTGCGAAGAGCCACAATGGTCAGCAAGAGAGAAGAGTTTTTGCACTGAGGCAAAACCGCAGCAAATGCATTAGGGTGTGTGGGTTATATGGGTTTGAGGTATGTGGCTCAGGGCCAGGTGGCTTCCTACATATTTAGTAACAGGTGTTTTGTTTTGTTTTGAGCAACAACCTGGACAACTTTAATAGTACTTGGAAACGTCCAACCTGCAGAGAGAAGAATGCAACTGCTGTGCACATGCAGAAAGGTGAAGAGTTGTGAAGGTCACAGGGGTGACAAAGAGGTTGGGGGCAACTGGCAAACCCTATACATTTAGGGGCAGGCGTTTGAGAGCTGTGCTTGGAACTTAGGTGGGAGGTGCCTGTTTTCCATCAGGTGGGCGTGGGGAAGTCTGGAGTACAAGGAGGAGATGCTGGCTGGAGATGAACACTGGGTAGCCATCTGTGTGTCACTGCCATTCTGACCACAGTATCAGGAGCGCTGAGCTGGGCGAGGCCATCTCAGGGCTGCTCTGCAGATGAGGTGAGGGGCTGGAGTAGGTGCTAGCAGTTAAAGTTGACAACGAGAATGTCAAGGATCGTTTCAGAGCATGGGAAGGGCTTAGTGACAGATGCTGTAAAATTTGAGGGACAGGACAAAGAATGCATTAAAACTGGAGTCAGTTGGAATCTGCATATGTTTAAAGGCCCTCCACAAAGATTCGCAAGGACTCTGACCAGCCCTTTGCCAGTGTCCATTCAATGGTGATGCTGTAACAGTGTCACTTAGCCTGTCACTGGTCTTTCTATGTTTAGCAGCCCTGTCTTTAATACCTCAGTTGGTTCTGTGTCACAACACTTTGAAGGAAAACAGAATGCTGGAAACCTGTCCCAGGTTTCATGTGCACTCTTGCCCTGAGAAGCAAGGCAACGCAGTGAGGGTCATTTGTATCTAAGTTGGCATGGCTGACTGGAACTCAGGGACAACCCAGGTGATTTTTTTGTGTGACAAGAACCCAGATGCTATGCCAAGTTCCATAGAAACATAAAACAGCTGCCCTTGCCCCAGGGCTCTTGTTCTGTGCCCAGGATAGATATGGTATGGCCAGGTGTGCCAGGTGGAGGGCCCAGCAGTGGCCTGTGTAGGCATGAGGGAATCGGGAGGCAGAGAAGGCCCCATGAGGGTGTAGGAACTCACCGGAATGTGGTGCTGCGTTCACGGCCACTGCGGGAAGATGACTGCAGGCCAGGTGCTTCGTTTGTAAACTTGACATTTTCTTCTTTTAAGGTCGTGTTTCTTTATTTTCTGAATTCCTAGGCGTCTCTTCATCATACACAGTTCCTTAATTTTATCAAGACTGTTCTTGAATTCTGAGTGTGTTGAGTTCTGATTTTAGAAAGTATGTGATGCCCATTCCACAAAGCATGACAGGCACACCTGTGCCAGCAGGGCTGGGCTGTTTTTCAGCAGAGGCAAAGCTCACTGCCTGGGAAGGGTGGAGGGTTTCCAGAGCCGTGTGTTCAGGACAGGTTTTGCAGACAAGTAAGTTACCTTAGGTTTTGCTAGAAATAAAGTGTTCGATGTCTCAGAGATTTTTAAAATGCGAAAGTCTGGATGATTGATTATAGACCCATAGTCTGAACATAGGATCCAGCTTTTCCCTCCTTCCCCTTTATAGATGATGTTCACTAAAACTGTGGGTTATATTTTAGAATGCGAAGGAGAAATGAATAGTTTGTGACTTGTTGTATGGGCTGCATTCTGTGCTCTAGAAGCAGAAAGTAGGTAGTAAAGAGGTCAGGTGTATTCTTGGGGAATGGCAGAAGTGTGATAATTTCATGCATCTTTCTGGAAGTTCAGCTTTTGAGTATTTCTCTTAGTGGCACCACAAGCAGCATTAATCCTGTGTTGATAATTTGTGTTTGCTTGGCTTTGCCAACATCAAGCTTGGCTATATGCAGCATAATTATTTACACATATATGTGTACCTTAAAAAATTTATGGAAAACTTGAATGAAAAAGAAATTTCATGTGATGGAAAACAGTTCCGGGCTGGTATCTGAGGCCCCGTGTGCCTCCCGTCCCTCTCCCATTCCCTGGATGGGTAAAGTGCAAGGGTTGGTTTCCGTGCCCTGTAAGTTGTGAGGACTTTTTCTCCTCGTTTGAATTGCTGCTTTAATGCTGAGATGGAGGAGAACAACTTTCCAATGCTGTGGCTTTCTTCCTACATGCCTGCAATCCACCTTTCCTTCCTTCGCTGTTTAATAACATAGTAAGCTTTGGAATCCAGCGGAATTACTAGGGTGACATTCACTGTGAATTTCATTTGGGTGAAATTACATTAAACCTCTGAGCCAAGTTCTCATCTCTGAAATTCTGGTGATGAGCTGGTAAGAGCCACCTCACAAGCGTGCAGTAGGATGGAAAGAGATGCTTTAAATAACACGTGAAGGACCCCCGCAGACCACTGATGAGCCTGTTGGAAGCACAAGACCGAAGGAGAGTAACTCTGGAAATCTAAGAAGCTTGATGTCATCACAGGAAGGTTGACATTAATTTGAACAATGTCCTTTTCACATAATGGGTCAGAAATATAACAAATTTCATTAAACATGGAAGTTCAAAAAGAAATGAAACTGCCAAAAATGGAAAGTGAACTTGGGTCCAAGGATCAAGATCACAGGTAACTTAGTTACCAGTGGGGTCCTCAGAAGCAGTTGCTGAAACAGTCTGATTTAGTTCATCCTGCCTTAGAGCATATTGCCCCCAGCTTGCACTCCCAAATCCCCTGCTATTAAGGTATGGGACCTAAACTCAGACTAAGTCCTGTGACTGCAAACCTGGAGTGCTTCTCCCTCCCTGTGCCACCTTCCTCTTGTTAAAAATCATCCCTTAGGGCCTGGCTTGGTAGCCTAGTAGCTAAAGTCTTCAACTTGTATGCCCTAGGATTCCATATAGGCATTGGTTCTAATCCTACAGCCCCGCTTCCCGTCCAGCTCCCTACTAGTGGCCTGGGAAAGCAGTCGAGGACAGCCCAAAGCCTTGCCCAAAGACCCTGCCGTGTGGGAGACCCGGAAGAGGCTCTAGCGGTCTCCTAGCTTTGAATCAATGCAGCTTTGGCCATTGCAGCCATTTGGGGAGTGAAACAGCAGATGGAAGGTCTTCCTCTCTGTCTTGCCTCTCTGTATATCTGACTTTGTAATAAAAATAAATAAATCTTAAAAAGAAAGAGAGAGAGAGTATTAGTATTGGGTGGGGGCGGTGGGGAGATTTTCTATCCACTGATTTACTTCTCCAAATGGTGGCAATGGCCATGCTAAAGCAGGAGCCAGAGCTTCACCCTGGTCCCCCACATGGGTGCAGAGAGGCCCGAGTGCTTGCCCCATCGAGTGCTGCTTTACCAGGTCCAAAAGCAGAGAGCTAGATTGGAACCCGGCACCCATGTGGAATACCGGCGTGAGAGGCAGTGAGTGGGTAACCCTCTGTGCCACAGTACTAGCCCCAGTTCTGTGAAATCTTATGTAGTTTCCTGTTGTAGCATGGAGATGATTGTATCTACTTTTGTGATACTGTTGATAAATAATAAAAATGAAAATGACATACATAACAACATTATACATACTTGAACGGTCATGAGGGGCTGGATTTACATGTTACCCATTGTTTTTCTTTTTTTTTTTTTAAGGTTTATGTAGTTTTTATTGGAAAGTCAGATTTACAGAGAGAAGGCGAGACAGAGAAAAAGACTTCCCATCTGCTGACTCACTTCCCAAGTGCCTGTAACGGCTGAAGCTGAGCAAATCCAGAGCCAGGAGCCAGGAGCTTCTTCCCAGTCTCCCACATGGGTCTAGGGACCCAAGACTTTTGGCCATCCTCCACTGCTTTCCCAGGCTGCAAGCAGGGAGCTGGATGGGAAGTAGAATAGCCAGGGCATGAACTGGCACCCATATGGGATCCTGGGAACGTGCTAGGTGAGGATTTAGCCACTGAGCCATTGCATCAGACCCCAGGTTACCTATTTTTAAAGTCATGAATAACTTTAAGGAAATGAACCTTATGAGAGAGAATAGAAATGTACCGTTAGGATTCCAAAATCGACAGAAAAGTGACTTGTCCCAGGATGGAGCTGACTGGTGATTGCTCAGCAGTCGGGAGCTGGCCTTGAACTTGAGGACATGTAGGCTGCAGAAGAGCAAGGCAAGTTCTGAGTGGGAAGGCAGAACCTGCTCAAGAACCAGGAAGGCCTTCTTGGGGCGTGTTCTCTGGAGTTCTTGATTGTTACCTGATCTCAGGGCGGTAATTGCAGACTGCCAAAAGGAGTTTTCGTTTGACATTCACCACTGGATTATGACGTTCTGCAGGGCTGGTTAGCTACAGGGGACACACTTGGTAAACAGCTTTGTCAAAGCTTTCAAAGGAGGGACTGTCTTCTAGCAGTAGAATGTGGTTTGGGTAAGGCTTTGGAAGAAAATAAAAAGCAAGGCTTCTGGATATGGCAAGGAATAAACTGTTGAACTTCATACTGGAAACCAGCATTGGCTCAAACTGGGTGGAGGAGATGGGTCTGTGTCGAGTGCTGAGTCGCTTGTGGGGTAGAGGTAGACTTGAGTGAACTTCTATAAAGCTGTGTTACCTTTGTGAATTATGGGCATTCTCATATATTCCAAACATGGTTTTTCTAAAATGCAAGCCAATTCTCTTGTCCTCTTTTAATTCTCATAATATAAATATTTGCTGATACTTCAGGAAGTTCTTACGAAACTTATGTTACAAATAGACCTAGATTTTCTTTTTTTACATCAAAATAAACATTTTGACTATTTTTCTATGAATTTTTGAAGTAACCTCATCGTACGGGGCTGAGAAGAGAAACCACTTGCATAGTTGACATGTAGTTTTCTATCCTTTAAAGTTGGTTGCCAGAGGCGGGCCTTTTCTTTGGGCCAGTCATTTAAATTGTTTGACAGGTTATTCACCAGCTGGCTCACTTGGGTTGAGGCGACACTGTAACGTCAGTGAGGAATGAGCAGTGACTCCATCTTCTGTGAAGCCTCCGAGCTGACCGTGCCCTATGGGCTGGGGCTGGACTCTGGGAACACAGTATTCTGGAGTGTGTGAGACAAGGAGATGCTGGTTCAAAGGATAGCAAAGGCTTATCTCATAAGCAGTTAACACAGAATGACTGCCGAGAAGTGATCTGCTTGGACAACTTCCAGTGGTAGCTCTAGAAAGTTTGAAATTGATGCCATAGAGTATCTCTCCCAGCTGCAAAGCTAGGCTTTTAACCAAATTAAGAATTATTTGAGCAAAATAAACAGATGCAGGCCTGGTGCAATGGCCTAGTGGCTAAATCCTTGCCCTGTATCCATCGAGATCCCATAAGGGCTCCAGTTCATGTCCCAGCTGTTCCACATGTCACCCAGCTCCCTGCTTGTGGCCTGGGAAAGCATTTGAGGATGGCTCAAAGCCTTGGGACCCTGCACCTGTGTGGGAGACCTGGAAAACGCTCCTGACTTTGGATTGGCTCAACTGTGGCGGTTGCAGCCACTTGGGGAGTGAACCAGCGAATGGAAGATCTTTCTCTCTGTCTCCATTCTCTCTGTAAATCTGTGTTTAAATAAAAATAAATCTTAATTAGTACATAAACAAATGAACTAAACAGATGCTTTAATCTGGAATGCAGTTACTCTCACAATCTCAGTTTGTTGCCCTTGTGAATGTGTGTCCTGGAGGCAGGGCCCTTTGTGACTGTCAACCTTTGCAGTCAGGGTGTCCAGCCTGCTGTCTCACGAGTAGCTGGTGCCATATATAGACGATTTCCCACGGGAAGATACTTTTGGTCAAAATAGGAAACATTGTGCCAGAAAGAATGTGAGTTCTGGAGTCTGCAAACTTCTGGTTCTAAGCCTTGACATTCACACTAATAATTGCATTGTTTTGGGCCAACTGCTTCATAGAGCCTGTATTTATTGTTGGGTCAAATGGCAACACCATGTTATTGCATTGTATAGGTATACATTTCAATATCTGTGGTAAAGTATGCATGTGAATGTATCCTTTGTGTAAGTGCATGCTATATTAAGTTCTTTTTAAAATGTTCTTTATTCAGTGTCCTTAAATTATTTTGAAGTGATTCAGAAACATTTTACCTATGATGGCACTTCAGAAAGTTTGTAGAAGTGGAGTTAAGATGTAAATTGAGGAGGCAGACATTGTGGTACATCAGATCAAGCTGTGGCCTGGGGTGTCTACATTCTGCAGTGGAGTCCTGGTTCCCCCCTTCCCGTCCAGCTTCCTGCTAATGCACCTGGGGAGGCAGCAGATGATGACCCAGGTACTGGGTCTCTGGCACTTCCCTGAGAGACTCAGGTGGAGTTCCAGGCCCCTGGCTCCTGGCTGTTGCCTGCTCTGCTCTGACAGGTGTGGGTATTTGGGGAGTGATCCAAAGGATGGACAGTCTTTGCCTATCTTTTATCTGTCACTCTGTCTTTCAAGTAAGTACATCTTTTTTCCCTTAAAAAAGATTGATTAGGTCATAAAATAATTGAAATCCATAAGGGTTTTTAAAAGTTCATGAAAAAATGCATATTATGAAAAAGCTATCCATGAATTGTGAAGTTTTTTTTTTTTTTGGTACCATAAGAAGTTTTGTGGCAAAACTTATCTTTACTTAGGTTTTTCCCCCCCATGAACTTTCTGAAGTACCTTTGTGTTTGTAGAACCATGTGGTGATTCAGTACATGTGTATATTGTGTAATATTCAAGGTGGTAATCAAACCTATCTCATGTTTATCATTGCTTTATGGTAGAAGTATTTAAAGTCCTTTCTTAAGCTTTTAAGAAATATGTGTAGTCCACTCTTTGTAGCCACCTGCTCCCACCTGCTGCTTCACTGGAGCGAGTGCTGAGAGCACAGTGCAGGCCTGCTGTGTGTGCGGCAGCGGCTCAGCACGCCAGTCCTTCCCTGCTGTCAGGAGCACCTGCTCCGCTGATTTTTAATTGAATTGTTTTTACTAATTCACTGTTGAGTTATTTAAGTTCCTTATATATTCTGGATACTTTGTTTTTTGTGCTTTAAAGATGTTATACAAAAAAATCCTTGGCCATTCCAGTGCCCAAAATGTTTCCCTGTTTTCTTCTAGATATGAAAAAAAATGTCATATCTTGCATTTAAGTCTTTAATTCACTTTGAGTTGCTATTTTTATGTAAGTCATTAACTTTTAGGCTCCCTTCTTCTCCAAATTAGTTTTCCATCAAATTTGGTAGCATATTCCCAAACATATGCCAGGAAAAGCCCACAAGTGCATTGAAGAATGTCTTGATTATTAAGATTGCAGTTGGTTAGCTAAAATAGTCACCCCAAAAACACTTTTTAAAAAATTCACCACAGCTGCAAGGTTTAGCACAGTGGTTAAGAGGTTGCTTGGAACATGTGCATGTATCAGAGTCCCTGGGTTCGAATTCTGGCTCTCCCCACTTCCAGCTTCTTGGTGATGTGTCTCCTGGGAAGCTGCATGTGACAGGTGCAGTAGGAGACTCAACTTGAGTTTCCCGTTCCGGGCCTCAGTGTGGCCCAGCTCCAGCCCTTGTACACATGGGGGGATGGAACAGTGGATAGAACAGATGTTGTTAGTCTGTCTCTGTCTCTTTCTTCCTTTCAAATAACTAAGTAAAATATTAATATACATCCTGGGAGCAGTGGCAGATGACTCAAGTACATGGGGAGTCTAGCTGGACTTCAGGCTCCTGGTTCTCTGGAGCCCAGAAATGGCTTTTAAAGGCATTGGGGAATTAATCAGCAGATAAACGAGATCTCTCTCCTTTTTCAAATGAAATTAAAATAAATTTTGAAAGTTTTATTCATCTAACCATTTGTTAGTTTAGTAATTTTGGGAAAGTTGCCAAACCTGTATAATCCTGTATTCTTATCTGTTAAGTGGGGCCAATAGAAGTGTTACTGTGAGTGCTAAATGCATTCATACCTGGAAATTCCTTACAGACCTATCTAATGTACAGTATTAGCTTCAAAATGTAGGGACTTATTTTCTGTTCACTTATCAAAATTATTTGCAGCAAAAAACAGATGAGGAAAATTTGGGGGACATTAGTCAAAATGGAAACATACTTAAAGTTAGAAGGAAGATTAGTTAAAAGCCTATAAGCAGTGAAGCTGGGAACATAGAGGATGTAGGGCTGAAAGGGAGAAGGAAGTGGCTGCCCGAGCAGACACAGACACCTGCTGGTTCTGGTAAAGGGAAGACCTTGAAACAGAGACAGTAGTTGCCTGTGGTGGCTATTTCATAGTTCTGTCAATTAAAGCTCCCAGTGCAAGGTCATGGAATTGACAGTGAAGTGCAGATCAAAATGTGGAGAGCTTTGCTGCCCAGGGATGTGTCCTGACCTCATGTGTGAAACAACTCATAGACGTGTCTTCAAGCTTCTGGAGCTCCCCGCTCAGGGTAGCTGTCATCCATACCCCCTTTTTTGAAGAAATTGAGACTTGAAGGTGATTGATTTATTAAAAGAGCAGTCTTTTTTTTTAAAGATTTATTCATTTTTTATAGATTTATTTATTTTTATTACAAGGTCAGATATACAGAGAGGAGGAGAGACAGAGAGGAAGATCTCCCATCCGATGATTCACTCCCCAAGTGAGCCGCAACGGCCGGTGCTGTGCCGATCCGATGCCGGGAACCAGGAACCTCTTCCGGGTCTCCCACGCGGGTGCAGGGTCCCAAAGCTTTGGGCTGTCCTCGACTGCTTTCCCAGGCCACAAGCAGGGAGCTGGATGGGAAGTGGAGCTGCCGGGATTAGAACCAGCGCCCATATGGGATCCCGGGACTTTCAAGGCAAGGACTTTAGCTGCTAGGCCACGCCGCCGGGCCCGAGCAGTCATTTTAAAATGAAGCATAAATACTTTATTAAATATTTAATCTCAACTGAAGCATGACTTCTGAATAGCAATTCCATCTGTAAATAGCCTTCCATATGTTCACTACATGGATGTGGGCTGCAAGATGTTACCGGGATTATTTTGAGAATGGGGCTTCAGGTGTTCATCTTTCCACATATGCGTATATACACATCGCTCCTACGGAAAATGGTTTCCTTTTTTCCTTAAGTCTTACCCGAGATATAGCTCACAAACAGTTCAACTGTTTCAGGGTTCTGTCTACAATTTGGTCATTATGAATTTATTATTTTGCAAGATTCCAAAGCTGCCTCACAATGAAAGCTACAGTGTGCCTCATTCCATTTGTGAATATGCATGTGAATAATTCCCACTCCCTCAGCAATGGAATTCTATAGCTAATCACTTTGTCTTATTTAATATTTATATGGACTTTCCAAAAAATTTATGGAAAATGTGACCTAGGAGAAATCTTTACTCCGATTAAAAAAAATATTGCCCCAAATAACACAGCTTTAAACTTTATTTTCCATGGACTTTTTTAAAAAAGATTTATTTGTTTTTATTGCAAAGTCAGATATATAGAGAGAGGAGGAGGAGAGAGGAAGACCTTCTGCCCTGTGATCCACTCCCCAAGTGACCACAATGGCTGGAGTTGCTCCGATACGAAGGCAGGAGCCAGGAGCTCAAGCAGCCAGAGCCTGGGCTGAGCCAAAGCCAGGAGCCAGAGCTCCATCCTGCTTCCACATGAGAAGCAGAGGCTCGGGCCCTGGAGGCATCAGCTGCTGCTTCCCAGAGGGATTGGCAACGAGTGGAGCATCCGGGACTCCAACTGGCACCCTGCTAGGATGTGGGCATCTCAAGCAGGAACTTATCTTGCTATACCACAAACCCAATCCAAAACTGATTTTAACCTCCCTACAAGAAACATACACTTTTTTCTTAAGCAGAAGCACTGGGACTTCTGAGCAGCTGGCCAAGCCTGCTCTCCATGATGAGTGCCCAGCTGCAGGTGGCCTGTCTGTGGGCCACGCTGGATGGAAGAGTGTGGATCCTGACAGGATTAAATGGCTCAGCAGGAGAGATTGCAGCAATGAGATGACATTCAGGTGGAAACTTCACAGCCCAGTGTGGAGCACCTAGGGGACCCGTAAGAAATGACCCTGTCTCTCTGGCAGCTGTATAGAGAGGTACAGGGTTAGTTAGGCCAGGGGTGGAGTGCAGAAGGGACTCTGCTATGGGAATGAGGTCACTTGTACTGTTACTCTGACTTGTCCAGTTCTGTTCTGTCCAGGGACAGGTACAGTCACCTTTCCTTCAGGCTAGATCTAGGTCTTTGCATTAACTGTCCTTATTTAGTGAAAAGTGCATAGACTTTGAAAAGCTCTGCCGGTTCTTTCACACTCCCTCCTCCTTGGTGCTTCAGTTGGCCATGGTACAGGGTCTGAAAGCTGCACCAGTAATGACTGGCATAGAACCTCACTGCCTCACGGAGGGAAGAAGCATGGGCCAGGTGTAAAGCTCTGTGGGCCGTGCATCTGGTGTAGTGCTTGGTAGGTGGCCCCTGTCTTAGAGACTTGGTTGCAGCTCCTGATTCTGGCTTGCTGCTGATTTTCACTCTGGTGGCAGCAGGTGATCGCCTAAGTGGTTCTTTCCCTCCCCACCCCACCCCCACCACGCATGAGACTCAAAATGAGTTCCTGGTTCCTAGCTCATTCTGCTTGGGAGGTAAGGCAGCAGATGGGAGAGCTCTGCCTGTCCTTCTCTCTAGTAATTTATCATCATCATCATTTTATGATACAGTTCCATAGGCCCTGGGATTTCCCTTATCCCTTCCCCAATTCCCTCCCTCCACTGAGTTCCCCTATGTCATTACTATAGTATAGTTCCTCATACACAGTCATATGTCCATCATTGTGGGAATGGACAATGGCAGAGAGTCCAGCATCCTATTGTCAAGATATAGTAAACAATTTCATTGGGACTCCATCTTTGATCTGGAAGTAGAGATGTCTACTGCATTGTATCCTCACATCTGGATGATAGTCTCCATTACAGTTACTGGCTGCTTTTCTTTTTTTTTTTTTAGAAAGATTTATTCATTTTATTACAGCCAGATATACACAGAGGAGGAGAGACAGAGAGGAAGATCTTCCATCCGATGATTCACTCCCCAAGTGAGCCGCAACGGGCCGGTGCGCGCCGATCCGAAGCCGGGAACCAGGAACCTCTTCCGGGTCTCCCACGCGGGTGCAGGGTCCCAATGCATTGGGCCGTCCTCTACTGCTTTCCCAGGCCACAGGCAGGGAGCTGGATGGAAGTGGAGCTGCCGGGATTAGAACCGGCGCCCATATGGGATCCCAGGGCCTTCAAGGCGAGGACTTTTAGCCGCTAGGCCACGCCGCCGGGCCCCTTGCTGCTTTTCTTAAACAAAAAAAAAAAGAGAGATTTATTTATTTTTATTGGAAAGGCAGATATACAGATAGGAGGACAGAGGAAGATCTTCCATTCGATGATTCGCTCCACAAATGGCTGCAATGGCCAGAGCTGTACTGATCTAAAGCCAGGAGCCAAGAGCTCTTCCGGGTCTCCCACACTGGTCTAGGGTCCCAGGGCTTTGGGCCCTCCCTGACTGCTTTCCCAGGCCACAAGCAGGGAGCTGGATGGGAAGCGGAGCTGCCGGGATTCGAACTGGTGCCTATATGGGATTGCAGCACATACAAGGTGAGGACCTTAGCCACTAAGCCTCCACGTCAGGCCATGTTTGCTGCTTTTTAAGCAGTCGGGGCATACCGCGCCCCCTGCCCATCAGCCAAAAGCGGTCGATGAAGCAAAGGTTCCACTCTGCATGCCTGGCCTGCCGCTCTAGTAATTTAAAAAAACACAGAAATAATCCTTTAATCCAGTGATGTTTGGGGCATTGTCACTGCAGCAAAGTGTACCCCCATCTAGTCCTCAACCCTACAGCACCAGTGCACTGTTCCTAGAGCTGGTGTGTGTTAAACCCGAGTTAAACCAAGGTCAAATTATCATATTCCTCTTCTCGCCATCTTATTCTGTAACCCATTGAAAATGATCTATTTATTTAGTATACAATGACCTTCTACTTTTACTTATTTCAATTTTCGTTTAATTTGAAAGGCAAAGGGCAGAGAGAGAGATTTTCACGTGCTGATTCACTCCCCAAATGGCAACAGCCAGGGCCGTGCCAGACTAAGGCCAAGAGCTGGGTACTTAACCCAGGTCTGCCATGTGGGCGGCCAGGACATAGTTGCTTGCATCAGCACCTGCTGCCTCCTGGGGTTGATCAGTAGCCAGAAGGTAAAATCAGAAGCAGAAAGCGAACTTGAACCCAGACTCTCCAGTAACATATGGGCATCTCAGGCCGCATGTGCATATTTGCTCCATGGCCTCCTAATTCTTCATGTCTTTAAATTTGAAAAGAAAAAGACTAAAAGGCCAGAGGGTAGGTCTAGATGTTCTGTAGTACATTGAAGTCTGTCCAGACCCAGCAAACTGTAAAATAACAGGCATGTTCTGGGCCTACCTTCTATAGATCTAGGCAGTTCAGTGAAAGGTGCCCCCAGCACTAGCCAAAGGCCTCTTGCCTCCTTTGACAAATACTACGGCTGATACTTTTGGATCTGTAGTCTTCAATTTGCCTGTACATAGTCAACAAATTACCCTGATTTATACAGTGTTTGGGAAAAGAGCGCAGCAGTTCTTTAAAACAGGCTCAAAAGAAGCAGGCTGCTCCTGGAAGGGTTCACAGGCACCCCTTGCCCAGATGTCCCACGTGGCCTCCAGAGTGGGCACAGGAGGGGAGGCTTGGGCACAGGCCAAGAGAGGCTCAGTTAGCACTGAGTAACCTGGAGCTGCATCGCTGCAGATGCCTGCTTCTGTTTTTATTTTTATTTTTATTTTTATTTTTATTTTAAAAAACGACAAAAGAAGACTTTCCCTGGGGATAGTTGTAGGAGGGAGCACCTTTATATGGTTAGGCAATTGATTTTGCCATTCCTTCTCCTGCCTCTGAAAACAAAACTAAGTAGTTTGGCTTAAAAAATGCTATTTGCAGTGCCCATATAAAATTTAAGTGGAAAGGCAATTTGTTCAACATCTGCAAGTGAAGGACCACCAACATAGACTGTAAAGCTATTTTCTTTCTGTGGACATACACTGTTGTCTTTTTCTTGTTAATATATTTGTCTGAGCTGGAGAGAGAGAGTGTGACTGAGTGAGCACACACTGTTCATTCACTCCCTATGGTCAGGGCCAGGATTGAAGCTGGGAGTTGAAGATTCAGTAAGTCTCCCATGAGGGTGATAAGAATTCAGTTACTCTCAGGTTCCATCTTAGCAGAACTAAGAACTGGCGTCAAGAACTGGAGCGAGGTGCTGACTTCTGGCACACTGATGTGGTGTGTTGGTGTTTTAACTGCTAAGCCAAGTGTCACTCCTGGCTCTCTTTTATAGGCTGACAAAATTTAAAATTTTTTTGATCTCTTAGTATGGTATTTGCTTTCTTTTGGCAATGATATGCTATGAATTTTGCCACTCCTGAAGTGGCAATCCAGTATATCAGTGTTAGGCTCAGGTTATTTTTGCTGTTCATTTTCTGAGATATTTTCTAAGTTAAAAGACATTCGGTGTGCATGCATTTCTAGAAGGATCTTCAAAAAATCTAGGGTGGTGCCAGGGCTGTGGTGCGACGGGTTTAGTCTCTGCCTCTTGTTTCCCCTCTCCCAGTAACTGCCATTCCACTGAATAAATAAATCTTAATTAATGAAAAATGTGTACTGCACCTCCTATACCTGAGGGCCTGAGTTCAAATCCCAACTCTGCTTCCCACTCAACTTCCTGCTGGTGTGTAACCTGGGAAACAGCAGATTATGATTCAAGTACTTGGGCCTTTGCTGTGCATGAGGGAAACTCAAGTGGGCTACCCAGCACCTGACTTCACCCTGGTGGGCACTTGGTATTAGGTTTTACCGCATTTAAAGCTTTTAAAGTTCTTAAACAGCCAATTCCCACAGCCAGGTCCTTTTACCTTAATCCCAAAAACACCAGACGCCACGAGTACTTTATTCCAGCAGGGTAGGAACTGGTTGGGGTTGGTGGAGAGCAAAGAGGAACGGGAGAGAGGGACACACCTGGGGACCCCTTTATGTCGTTCAGGTGAACCCACAAGGTGTGGGGAGGATTTGGGAGGGAGTGAGTGCAGGCCCCAGGGGATTGGGGCCTGAAATTGTCACAGGTGATTGGTAAGTGGGCACGGGTTGGGGAAGGGCCCTTGATGGATTGGGAGGGCAAGTAGGATGCTCAGGCAAGATGCGAGGAAGTGACATCTGACTGGTGGACAGCTGGACCTGCAGGAATTTCATGAGCTGTGAGGAGGAGGAGGAAGTGGCACCGGGTCCAGGATGGTCAGTCTCAGTCTCCGTGACGATATTTGAACCGCTCCTCACGCTCAGAGAGTGAAACCAGCAGATAGATGGTGTCTCTTTGCCTCTCTTTTCCCTCTCTCTTGCTCCACCTTTCAAATAAATAAAAAAGAAGCTTTAAAATCATTTCTGTGTTTTTTAAAAAAAGATTTTTTTTTGTTGGAAAGTCAAATATACAGAGAGGAAGATCTTTTGTCCAATTATTCACTCCCCAAGTGACCACAACCTAGAGTTGAGCTGATCTAAAGCCAGGAACCCAGAACCTCTTCCAGGTCTCCCACGTGGGTGCAGGGTCCCAGGCTTTGGGCCGTCCTCAACTGCTTTCCCAGGCCACAGGCAGGGAGGTGGATGGGAAGTGGGGCTTCCGGGTTTAACACCGGTGCCCACATGGCATCCTGGAGCACACAAGGCGAGGACTTTAGCCACTCGGCTGTTGTACCGGTTCCTAAAATAACTTATAAATATATGCTTTCCTCTAACCCAGTTTTAGAGTTATATGTGTTAAACGCTATTTTAGGAAAATAACAGAAAGTAAGAAGGGTTTATGCTAAGCAGTGAGTGACCCTGTGGGCTCACCTTGCTCTGCACTCATAGTTTACCTCTCTGGATTGCAGTGACCCAATAAAGGAAGCACTGCCTTTTGTCCTCACCTGAGCTTTGTTTTAGCTTGATGTTGCAGCAGCCGTTGGGCACTGAGTTCTCCTTGAGTATACAGTCTTGAAAACTCCAACATGCATGTGAGATTGCTATCAGCATGTCTTGATTCACTGGGGTGGGGTAAGGCCTGGTCCATTCTAACAAGTGTGCTTTGGATGCTGCTGGTCCAAGGGTCAGACCACAAAGCACTCTGCTGACTGGCCTGCTAAATGCTGTCTTCATAGCAGGTGCCTTAAGGATGGCTTGCTATAAGGCAAATGTGGAGAAAATCCCACTGAAAGGCTAATAGAAGACTCAATCATAGAACAACACATCGCTAAAATGACAGGACCAAACTGCACCTTGTCCATAATAACTCTGAATGTAAATGGCTTAAACTCATCAGCCAAACACCATAGGTTATAGGACTGAATCAAGAATGGCTTGTTACACGTCTGCCTTTTGGGAGGGCAGGTGCTTCATAAAGATAGCCTTAAGTAGAGAGAATCAAATACGTGAATTCTTAAAATTCCCTGTGCCAAGTACTCTGATTTGGCTTTAGTTTGTTCGTCAGAGGTTCTCTGTGAATGATAAATGCCTCAGAGCCTGCAGTCAGTATGTTCTATAGCCAGGGTTCATGCAAGTCCACCTGACATGAGAAGCCAGCCTTGATGCTACTGTACTATATATTCAGAGCTCTTGAGCATTCTTGTCTAGATTAGTAGGACACTTTAAAAGAAATGGAGAGTTTTTGAAGCCATTTTTTAAAGAAATTTAATTATTTGCAAGGTAGTGTCAGAGAGAGGAATAGATAAAGCGAGATCATCATTTGCTGTTCTACTCACCAAATGGCTGCAATTACCAGATTGTAGCCAGGAGACTGAAACTCCTTCTGGGTGTCACATGGGGGAGGGACCAAAGTACTTGGACCATCTTCCTCTGCTGTTGGAGCCACATTAGCAGAGAACTGGGTGGGAAGTGGAATAGGAGGGACTCCTCTCATCTTCCGTGACCTGTAGCAAGGTCATGATGCCGAGTTGTAGCCCATTGCCTGGCCAGAAGCGTTTGGGAAGTACCAGCTGTGGACACACCAAGTGTTTCATTGCCTTCCCTTCTCCAGAGCTGCAGAGCTGAGGTTGGGATTTTGTTTCCACAGGGCACTGAAGGAGGCTGCCTCTTCAAAGAGGCAGTGGGTTGCATGGACCAGCCTCATAGCTGATCTCTCCTGCTCCTGAAGTGGCAGAGGGTGAGCACCGGCCTGCCACTTTCCCTGGAGGTCCCCATGTCCCTGGTACTTGAGTCCATTGGGAATCTCCTCAGCAGCTGATCAGTGAGGGTGAAAGTGAGCTTGATTTCCCAAGGGATGTGCCTCCTTCATGACTGAGAGCAAAGCAGGCAGGAGGGCAGTGGCACTGCAGTGTGGTGGGAGGAGAAGTGGGGCATGGCACATCTGGCAGCCTGGTTGACAGTATTTCAGGACCATCCAGAAAACCATAAGCTGCTTAACAATATGGTTACTCAAATGGGCACTGTTTCTGGAGACTTACCTTGTACTTGCCAGGTACTGACTTAGGACAGTTGTTAAAGAATGGAGAGTGGTTTTGAATAAAGGCTTTAGGGTTCAGTCAATCTAGACTGCATTGCCAGATACTGAAGGTTGGGACAAGTTGGCAAGCACCTGTAAGTGCGTTTGTAAAATTAATACAATGACTCCTGTCTTTCCTCTGAAAAGCGGATTATTGCGTCGAAGGGAAATTGTCTGCTTCTGTAGGGAATTATAGATAATCGTGTGTGTGCGTGTGTGTGTGTGTGTGTGTGAGGCCGTGCACACGTGCGCGTGCGTGTTCATAGGGATGCTAAAGTTCTTGCTGCTGGGGTTGGAGACATCTGCAAGTGCTTTTTGTTGCAGAGATGAGGCACTAAGCAAGTTCGCTTTGTTGGCTTTGCTTGTATCTAGCGTTGTGCTCAGCTCATGGTCGTGCAGTTATTTACCTGCCTGTCTCTCCTGTGCGGAGCACTTCCCCAGCGTGTGAGCCAAAGGCCCTGTTCAGCTGTCTCTGGCTCCAGTGTGCCCATATAGGATCCCAGTATGTACAAGGATTTATCCAGTTAGCCATCTCACTGGACATGATTGATTTTTGTAGAAGCTTGTCAGTCTATAATCTCAGTGTGGTTGAAATTGATCAGTGGAAAGCAGTCAAATATTCTGAATTGCTAATTAGGAGTTCAACCATTTATCCTAGTTCTACAAGTTAGGGATAGGTCCTATGTTTTCTTATATGCAAAATACTCCTGGGCCTGGCGTGGTAGCCTAGCAGCTAAAGTCCTTGGCCTTCACGTGCAAGGATCCCATATGGCCGCCGGTTCTAATCCCAGTGCCCCGCTTCCCATGCAGCTCCCTGCTTATGGCCTGGGAAAGCAGTAGAGGACGGACCAAAGCCTTGGGATGCTGCAACTGAATGGGAAACCCGGGAAGAAGCTACTGGCTCCTGGCTTTGGATTGGCTTGGCTTTGTCCCTTGGGGCTGTTAGGGGAGTGAATCCACAGGTGGAAGATCTTCCTCTTTGTCTCTGCTCCTCTCTGTATATCTGACTTTCCAATAAAAATAAAATAAATCTTTATTAAAAAAATACTCCTTGGTTTCAGGGAAAGTTAGGAAGGTTGCCATGGATATTATGAAAACATGTAAAATAGAAGTCCTTAGAGTTTCAAAGGTTAAGAGGAAACTACCTCACATCCCCTTAAACCCATTGAGTTTACTGTCCATAGCCTTTCTCCCTCCTATACCCTCAGTTCTGTCCTCTTGCCAGCATGGTGACCTGTTTCCAGTGCCCTACGCACTCCCACCCCTAGATCAGTGCTCTGCTACTCTTTTAATTAAGCTGGAAAAGATAGGGTAAGAATGGAGGTGTTGGTTGATATTTTCTCTTTAATTCATTGGAAGATTGTGTTGACTGCTCTATTTTATTATTTGTGTCATAGAACTTGAGAAAGTAAAGAATGAATGTGAGAAAATGATATAATGCTGTGCAGAACGTCAACTCTAATAAAAGTAACTCCTCTCCCAGTGGTGTGAGACTTCAGCAATTTTTATAATTTAATGTACTTGGAAGGCAGAAAGAGAGGGAGGGAGGGAGGGAAGGAGAGAGAGAGAGAGAGAGAGAGAGAGAGAACTGATATTCCCCAATGCACTGGTTCAGTAGCAGTGGGGATGGGCCAGGCCAAAGCTAGAGTTCCCAAGTCAGTTCAGGGACCTAACTCCTGAGCCATTGCTTGCCTCTGAGTGCACGTTAAGAGGAAGCCGGAATAAGGATTGGGACTCGGATTTGAACTCAGGTAGCCTAATCTGGGAAATGGGTGTCCAAATAGTATCCTAGCTGCTTTGCTACACACCTGCCTCTACACATAGCATTCCAAAAGTTATCATTGAAGTATCCTTAATAGCCTAAAAATGTTGTATATTTGATTATGTTTTGATTTTTCAATGACATGAATATTAGGAAGATAAAATTATATTGAAAATCTGAGCTAAACTGTTAGGTTTCCTTCCAGATTTTTGCTTAGAAAGTGTATGGTATTAAAAACTTCAACAGCCTGTTGGCTGCCGGTAGGTTCCAGGCCAGGTCCATCCTCCTGCTCGGAGCCCTGATTCCAGCCACCGTGTACATGTGGTGAGCTATCCCTGGGCCTGCCCAAGCTCCAGAGGCTGCTCCCTTTCTGATGAGTATACTGAAAGGGGAAATATGGAGAACAGGGTGGGAGGGGGCGACCTTGGGGTCTGGGGGTTAAAACTTCCTGCAGCCTGTTGGCTGCTGGTAGGTTCCAGGCCAGATCTGTCCTCATGCTTAGAGCCCTGATTCCAGCCACTGCGAACATGTGGTGAGCTGTCCCCACCTGTTGGCCACCCAGTGGTGAGCTCTGGGGTTCTGGGGCTATGAACTGCTTAGGCACCTCCATGTTGAGGCCACTGTGCTTCTGGGTTGCAAATCAATCCTGAAGACAGAATAACTTTTCCTTTGAAGGTAGGCAAGGGTACTGAGACCTGGTAGGTTGGAAGAGAGGGACCAGATGACCTTTATTGGTAAGATTGATATACTAGCCTCCCTTGAGTCCTGTGTAGAACTTGTTACCACCGAACAGTGCTGACCACTGTACATGCAAAAGCTAAGACTGGGGGTTTGTCTAGCAGGACCATATCCTAGTACCTGACATAATGATGGATCAGGAGACGGGTCACATTAGGCAGGGCCAAGACACTGACTAGCACATAAGAGAACCATATCCGGGGGGTAGATTCTGTGGGGGATGTGTGGGCTAAACCCTGTGGAAATACTAGTCCTACTGGTTAGCTCAAGAGTTGGGGTGGTGATGTACTAAGCTAGGTGTGACCAAGGAGCCTGCCATCACTCACGGGTAAAGGAACCACAACAGTTGGGGCTGGTCAAGACAGCAGCACCCGAATGTGCATCCTGAATAGGGTGTGGGGTGGGCCGGGCTACAATGTTCACCAGCTCATGGAAGGCCAGACTGTGCTGGACACCCACTGGCATGTATGAGAACTGGGTCTGGGAGTGAGTCAAGAGGTAGAACTTGGGAAACTCCCCTGGTGGGTCATAGCTTCCTCTGGTGAACACATGGTCCAGACCTGGGGGTTGGACAAGTTGGGCAAAGTAGCTCCAATGGCTGGCTAATGTGTGGGTTGGTGATGAAACCAGGTGGACTGGGCAGGATTGAGCAAACCTTAGCTCATAAGCAAAAATAGAAATCAGGCTGGAGCACAGGTCATGCCAAGTTAGGCCCTTATACCTACTGGTCTGCATGAGCCAGGGACGCTAAGCCACAGCATCTAAGGCAAAGGCCAAGACAGGTGAGGAGCTATGCCAAGCTGAGTCAGAGCAACCACTGGCATGCACGTGATCTAGGGCTGGGAACAGGCCCGGTTGGGGAGCTAAGGGGATACCCTAAATGGGTTGAGGTTCCCACTGAGGAACGCGGGGCTGGAGTGAAGGCCTCGTTCTAGTCTGGATATGGCTGTAGTCTCCCTTGGCACAAGTGTGGACTGGGACTGGATGCACCAAGCTGGGCTAGAGGCCAACACCATCTGGTGTCCTGGAGGACCAGGGTAGATGTGGGACAGACTAGGCTAGGTCTCTGCCCCTACTGAGCCATGTGTGAGCTGTTTGGGTATGGACAAGCCTTGGCTGGGCTGAAACATCCAATGGTAAGAACCAGATAGGGTTGAAGGCCAGTCAGGAAAGGCCACTGTTCCTGCTAGGACAGGAGGTGAACGGAGTAGGGCTGGCTCATGGACCCACCAGTATGTGCATGAGATCTGGCATTGGGAAAGGTTCTGATGGAGGGGCCTGGGCAACTCCTCTGGCAGGACACAGTCCCTGCAGGTAAGCGCAAGAAGCATGATAGGAAACAGCCCAGAACAGGCCATGGAAAGTTACCCATGGGCATACATCTGACATAGGTCAGAGGCAGACCAGGCTGAACCAGTTCGTATCACCCGCTGGCAAATCTGAGCACCAGAACAGAGTGTGGGTCAGGCCAGATTCGGTCACGACAAAAACCAATGCACATTATGGAATGCCAAGGTGAGATGAGCCGTACCAGATGTGGCTGCAGTGCCCAAAGAGCACACGTGAGAACCAGGGAGGGAGGGCATGGAGCCGGCAGGGGGAATGTGGGCTCCCCTGCTGGACAACCACTCCCACTGGAGAGTGTGGGTTGGGATGGGGGCAGACCAGACCAGGCAGGGCTACAACACCTGTGGGCCTCATGTGAACTAGATCAGGGAAAAGCCAGGTTGGACTGATTGTTCTGACTGGTGCAAGCAAAAATTAGAGTGGGTGAGGGTTGTTTGGGGTTTGCTGCAGCATCAGCTGGCATTGTCTGGCACTGACTGCTAAATCTGTCAAGTTAAATTCCAGAATCACCTGGAGAGTGCATAGTCCTGGAGTGGGAGTGGCCTAGAAGGGAAATAGTGGGCTCCTCCCTCTTGGGTTAACCACTTCCACTGGAGAGCATGAAAACCAGGGCAGGGGCAAGGGTAGCTAGACAGAAAGGCACCCAACAGCATGTGTGTGGGCTGGATAGTGGAGCTGGCTAGGCTGAACTAGGTTTCAATGCCCATTGACATGTGTGAGAGCTGAATGGGATGTGGGACAGACTGGACTAGTCTGCTGCACATACTGGCAAGCACAGGAACCAGGGCAGGAGGCAGGCCTGGTGGGGGTTATTGTGGGTTGCTCCAACTAGGCTGCAGCTCCCACTGGTTTATGCGAGGGCCGAGAATGTGCTGGGCAGAACCAGGCTGGACTGCAACACCCATTGGTTCCAGTGGAAGACAGGGCTGGAAACAGAACTGACCCAGCAATTGCAACCACCAGCTGATTGGGGTGATGGACTGTCGGGCCCTGTACTTGCAGGTACATATAAGAACCTGGTCTGGGTTCACCTCAGACAGAGTTTCTTTAGGGATTCCCTCAATCGAACTGTCGGACTCAGATCCCTAACCATGAAAAGACAGAGGACAGAACAAATCAATCAACTACCCCAGCCATATGTTGGCAGTAAAGAACAGGGCAAATGGAGACTCTATGATGGACTGTCAACCAGTAGATTCTGCAGCGACTTCATCGTGCTTGGAGTGGCGAGATTGGCAGTGATTCATAACTGTTGAACTATCAAAACCACTTGAGCAAGACCCTCGGAGCATGCCCCGTATTGGGGACTAGGATGAGTGGTAGACTGGGTGGGGCTGTCCCTTTATCTCCCCCTTTACCCCAGATACAGGAAAAAAACAAAGTGGAAATAATAGTCTTACCCACTTTCCTGTAGCCCTTGAACCTTTGTGCCCTAATTAACTAAGTAAAGACTGTAAAAAATAAACAAAAAAATGGGAAAAAAGAAAGTATATGATATTATACTTTAAAAAAGGACTTGCTTTCTTAAGGTCTTCATGTTACTTTTTTAGCTATCTGAGAAAATAACTGATGAATATAAATCATTAGAAAGCCAGTTATCTCTGTGCCAAAATTCTGGTTTTGGGAATTTTTGCCAGCTTGTATTAATAGAAAACAGCAAATATCACTCTGCACTATAAATATACTAATGATTTTTCCAGTGTTTACTGAAAGCATGTTTATACTTTTACGCTATTGTTCTCAGATAGTGGAAAGTGACTTGACAGACTTGCGGGATCAAACCTGTGGCCCCCAGGGCAATTGGTGGTTAACTCAAATGCTGGGTCATCTTACCAGTGGCTTGTGACAGATTAGTTGAGCTAACCTAACAGTGGAGCCCACCCCACCTGGAGCTGCGAATATGTGCTCTGAAGGTGAGCGGTTTGTTATGTGCCTTACCTTCTGATATGAGACATTGTACTCATCTTATCTTCAATCCTGTTAATATATTTTTTTTATGTCAGAAGCAGTTTACCTACCCCAGTAGCAATGAGTGTACCTATTATCTTCTTTTGGTTTCTCTTTTATTATTTATTTATTTGAAAGAGTGACAGAGCTCTCCTTTCTGCTAGTTCACTCCCCAAATGTCTGTAGCAGGTAGGTCTGGGTCAGGTCAAACCAGGAGGTTGGAACTCAGTTCAATCTCCCACAAGAGTGGCCAGGACACAACCCTGTAAGCCATCACCTGCTACCTCCCCAAGTATGTGATAGCACGAAGTCGGAGTTGGGATCAGAGGTGGGACTTGAACTCGAGCAGTGATAGAGGATGCAGCATCCCAAGCTGCGTCTTACTGCAGTGCCAACGCCTGTGTCTGATCCTGATTTCTAATACCAATCCTTAACAAGTGGAACCAGAACTCCATAGAGAAATGTCTAATTTAAGACCTGGGGCAAGAAATTTACATGATGAACCTAGACTATCTTTTAGGGTCAGGAAGTAACATTCAAAGTATAGGCACATGTCTAAACATACACAGACCCATACAGTAATGGGGAAGATTAGATGGAAGGTGACTGGTATGTCAAAGGGACACGAGAGCCAACTTAGAAGAACTCCATTAGCCACAACTGGAGCTGCTGGAGCAGCAAAATCAATGTCAAAGTCATTGGCTCAAAACCCAAAGTATAAATATTCAGAAATGTTGTATACATTTGATTAAATAGATAACAGAACAGGCGAATCTCCTCAAAAAAGGAGTTACAGCTTTTTGTAGATATTTCATCCTCCAAGAGATGGGACACAGATTATCACATCTTATTGGTTTTGACAATAATGTCATGTTGATAGTTGGTAATTTCACTAGGACCTTCTTCCTTAAAATCTGTGAGAAAACAAGTAAGCATATCCCAATTCTGCAACATGCTTCCTAAGTCCTCACAACTGTCAAAGTCACCAAAAATGAAGGAAGTCTGAAGAGTCTAGAGACATGATGACCAGCTGTAACGAGGTGTCCTGGCTGGGATCCTTGGACATTACAAAAAGGGTTGGGTAAACACTAAGAACAACAGCATTAAGAAAGGAATGTGGTTATCAGTAATGTATTAATACTGGCTCATGAATTTTAGGAGACATGCCGTACTAATGTGAGATGTCAATAATAGGGGAAACTGGCTAGCGTCAGTCAGATAGGTAGGTAGGTCCTCTACTCCCTCACAGTTTTTCCTTTGTAAATCTTAAACTGTTATAAAATTTGAAAGTTTTTAAGGAATGCCTAAAAGGGTATTTACCCTTTGGCCATGACTCCAGTATTCTTATTGTGTGTTGATGTGTTCACATTCACAAATCCTTTCTTTGAGTAGTTAGGCAAAGGAGTTATCAGCTAAGCTCATACCATAAAATGAGTAACAGGGCCAAGTTGTGGTATAGTCGCTAGTGCTGCCACCTGCAATGTCAGCATCCCAAAGGGGTGCCAGTTTGTGTCCCAGCTGCTCCACCGTCAGTCCATTTCCCCACCACTGCTCTGGGAAGGCTGTGGAAGATGGCCCACGTGTCTCGAGTCTCGCTACCCTGCACAGAGACCCCACTGAAACTGTGGCTCTTGATTTCAGCCTGGCCCAGCCCTGGTCATTGTGGTCATTTGGGGAGCGAGTCAGCAATGCAAGATCTGTGTCTGTGTCTCTCGCTGTTTGTAAATCTTTCAAATTAGTAAATAAATCTCTCCCTCTTTTTTTAATGGTAAAAGCTACTCTAAGGATGCCTGAAGTCTTGCCTTGAAATGGGAGTTTTGCCAGGTCTCTGCCCAGCCGGCTTCCATTGCCCTCATCCCAGCTGGTGGGCCTAAGAGCAGGAGTGCAGTCCTGGGAACTCTGAACACACAGAGCAGGGGCTGAGGAAGGAGCAGCCTTAGGAAAAAAAATCAAGAGAAAGCTCAAGGATGTGCAAGTTGTCTGTCAGACATACTGAGATACTGAGTTAGTTGGCTTTGCATTTAATGTATGTGATGGTAGGAAGTTGGAAGTTTTCGATGTTTATTAGGTGGTTGAATTTTGGATTTAAAGATGAGACTAGAAAATCAGTGTCGACTGAAGAGAGGAGGATCATACCTGAGACCTGGAGCTCTCCACCTTCAGAGGGCTGGGAGAGGAAGACCTGGGAGAGAGAAGGTGGAGAGGTATGTTGGAAGGCTAGTGCAGTAGACACTGTACTACCCTCAGTGTCTGTGTCTCACTGGTAAGGCTCACAGCTGCCACCTGTTCCCTTTCCTACCACTTCAGCCCACCAAGGAATTGCCAAGAACTGCCCACCAAGGAACTGTTGGCTCTTTCATGCAACCAAGTCCTCTTTTCGAGATAAGTTTGCTGCAATAAACCAAGATACCAGTCGCAGAAGGGCTCTTAGAAAGTCCTTTGTTCTAACCTGAGACTAGTGAGTGAGTCATCCCCTAACACATTCAAGTTCAGAACCAGCACTTAGAGGTTCCTGGTCTTTATAGACAATGTTTTCTGAATGCCTTTATTGCCTCTGGGCTATTTCAAGTAACAAAGTAAATGAATGAGGACTGAGAGAAATTGGAGTAACAAGTAATGAAATCTCAAGTTTTTCTCGAAGGCAGTCAGTGTTTCAGAGGGCTAAAGAAGAGAAACCCCTGCAACTCCGTGACGAAAGAGCATGGGACGTGCACATAGCAGGTCAGCAGTATGATGCTGCTTCTCCATGCTTCCAGCCCAGCATCGTGCTAGTTCACCTGGAAACAGCAATGATGGCCACTCATGTGGGAGACCCAGATGGAGTTCCTAGTGCCTGGCTTCAGCCTAACTGAGCCGTGGTGATTTTAGGCATTTGGAGAATGATTCAGCAGACAGATCTCTGTCACTCTGCCTTTCATAGATAGATAGATAGATAGATAGATAGATAGATAGATAGATAGATAGATAGATAGATAAAGTACCTCACATGATGACTCAGTGACTAGATCCACATCTTGTAAGTGCTGTTTCATGTCCTGGCTGCTCCGCTTCCTATCAAGCTGCTTGCTTATGGCCTGGGAAAGCAATAGAGGATGGCCCAAAGCTTTGGGACCCTATACCCATGTGGAAGACCCAGAAGATACTCCTGGCTCCTAGCTTCAGATCAGCTCAGCTCCAACCATTGCAGCCACTTGGTGTTTCCTTCTGTTATAATGCCTTTGGGAGTGGAAAGCAAGCTGCTTGAAACAGTTTTCACTACTTTGAGTAGGTCAAAGGATTATAACTTCTAATGCTGTAGGTTCATTTGGCTCAATATAGTCACGACTACGCCAGCATTTGAAGATAATCCCACCTCTCTCTCTGTCCTCAGATCCGTGAGGGGTGGCAGTCACATGCTGCCTATGTGGAGCTGGGCCAGAGGAGGGAGCAAGGACAGAGCTCAGGGCCACAGCTGGAGTTGGCACCTGCATCTCTGCAAGCCGAGGTCAGCGTGGGGAGCCACCAAGCAGACTAGAATAAAATAGTGCTCACCTAGTCCCACCGCTCCGCTTCCCTTGACTTTTGCAGTTTTTTTTTAAGAGCTATAGTTTTCTTCACAAATTCTTTTAGAATTTAAAAGTTTATTATATATCTTAGAAGTGCTGAAAACAAGTATGGTGAACCAAGGCTTGCTGAAGGAGAAAACTGAAACAAATTTCTTAGGGTTCTCTGCGAGCTGTCTGCTGCCCATAATGAGGTGTGCCCACTGCCTAACTCGGAGAGGCGAGGGGCGTCGTGAGCTGTCTGCAGCAGGCAATGGGCTTTGGCCGAGGCTGGGACTCGGATGTAGACACCAAGCAGGCCATGACCAGCAGGCAATGGGCTTTGGCCGAGGCTGGGACTCGGCTGTAGACACCAAGCAGGCCATGACCAGCAGACAATGGGCTTTGGCCGAGGCTGGGACTCGGATGTAGACACCAAGCAGGCCATGACCAGCAGGCAATGGGCTTTGGCCGAGGCTGGGACTCGGCTGTAGACACCAAGCAGGCCATGACCAGCAGGCCTTGGACTAACTTAGGTTAGTCCAGCATTTGGAAACCAGTTATGCAGCGGCACAGGTTCCCCATGGATATAATTAATTTACCAGGCACAAAAGTATGGGAAGGAGACAGGGACTCATGGTTTCCTTTCTGTGTAGCAGGAGCACTCCTGCCAGTAACCGTCCTCGTTTAATCTGTGGGTGTTCTGATGTTCTTACCTTACCCGAGGGGCATTTCACATTCTGCAACTCAACATTAGTCACAGAACACAAGCATAATAAATATGTACAGAGGTGTCAACTGAATTAACTCGCCACGATCACCAGGAAAGACCAGGCAGGGGTGTGCCGGGGACGTTGACCTCGGCGAGCCATGACGTATTGGTTTTTGTGGCTTCTGCTTTCCTGGAGCCACTCCAGAACCCTTGTCCCCGTACAGATCCTCCTGGGCCCCTGAGAGCTCATTTCAGACCTGCTGGGTGTTGACATTATCAAAGGAAACATAGTTAAAACAAGTGAATGCAGTTTGTCTGGATTTGGGGTTATTAAAATTTTAACATTTAGTTCTTGTCCTCGTAAGTTTTGACACTTAGGATTTCTTCTTCTGTGACAAATCTTCAGCAACTTAGATCCTCTGGCTATGTGCTTTTTTTGAAGTACATTTCCAAAAGCATATTCCCAAAGTATATTTCCATGTGGAAATAAGCAGTGTGAGAGGAGAGACAAAATGTTTCATTTTGAGAGGAAAACTGAAATAAATAATAGTTTGATCCAGACACATCAGCAGTTTTGTGGGGCTGGTTTGCCCTCAGCACAGGAGCTGGAGGTGAGGGACCACAGCAGACCTGGCCCAGGTAGGGCTGGGGACACGCGGGTCCTCCTCGTGACCTGCATGGCAGCAGGATGTTTGTGCTGTGCGGCAATGTTTGCTCAGATTACTGCTGGGGTCTGGCTCCCCCTGAGACTGGCAAGTGCGGACTCACCTGAGCCCCTCCACTGTTCCTCCCGTTCTCCAGTCTTTGTATGTGCTTAACTTGATTCTATTTCATTCTCAAGTGTGATGATTTCAGAGAAGTAACCCGATGAATATCTTCTTGGCACTCTCCTAGGTTGTACTGGTGAGATGGAACGAGCCATACCAGAAACTGGCCACGTGCGACGCAGACGGAGGAATATTTGTGTGGATTCAGTACGAAGGCAGGTGGTCCGTGGAACTGGTCAACGACCGAGGGGCTCAGGTGAGTGAGTAGCAAACATTCTGTCCAGACGGCTGGACAAAGAGCACGAAACCAGCCGTGCTGGAGCAGAGGTGTAGCGCCGCACAGCCCTGGGAAACCCTTTCCTGCACAGAGTGGGGCAGTGATACCTGAAGTCAGAGCCTTGCTTCCATTGCCCTTAAATGTGTCACTGTGCAAGAAGCAGGGGTGTGAGGTCAGACCTTTTCCTCCCCGGCCGCACTGCCAGCCGCCGGAGCTCTGCGGGTTTCCCGCAGTCTGGAATTTAGAGCTTGCCTTCAGGTGCTGTGATTGCAGGGGTGGTTTGGAGCCTCTGAAGTGCTCCTGACCCAGCACTTTCTGCTGGCTTTTGAAAGGTATTTCCCTGTGTTGTGATCTTTTTCTTTCTCTCACAGAGCTCACTGTGTGACTATTTCTCACAGCCTGCTCAGCGGAGTTTCTCACACTCTGTCCTGTCAGGCTTCAATTAACAAGGCCACCTGTTGTCATTGCTCAGCTCTTTCTGATACACTTTGTCACTGATGTGAGGAAAACAGTGGCTCCAAGGATGCCCTGCTGAGTTGCGCTGTTTTGAGAACTGATCTGGGTTTTTTTCTGGTTTAGGGTACAGCATGCCTTCCATGGAGAGGCTGGACTATAAGGTACTCTTCCTGCCTGACAAAACAGTGACCCGGCAGCCCAAATCCTCAGGGGACATTTGATGAGGGATTCCTTGAACTGCTTTTAACTCACCCTTAATGACTTCCCTGTGACTGTCTTTCTGTACGTTTCTAAGAGACTAAATTCTTGTCCTCACCTCTCCCAACTATTGCTTAAATAAGCTAAGAGCTTACCAAGTTTGAACAGAGTGCAGAGTAGTCTTCAGGGAACAAAGGTGTTCTCTTGGAGGCTGGTTAGCAAGCCGAGGATCTCCACACGGAAACAGCCCACCTAGGGTGAAAGCAGCAGGCTCTTCTGACTTGATGTGTTTCACAAGGGGACCGTAAGAATATTGTCTGACTGATGAGGCCTCATCTGTGTCCCGAATCCCTCCTTGGAGTGGGAAGAGAGAGGAGTACTCCCATGACCACCAGCTGGCCTTTCTGAAGTAGAGCTGTCATTGCAGAAGCTGTGACCTGGAGAGGCTCATGCTTTCCTGAGCCCAGCCGTCCCACTGTGGAGCACCAGCTCCGAGCTAGGCAGCTCGGGCAGGAGCGTCACTCTGTGGCACTGGCTTCAGGTTGGAGGCGTGTGTGCCCCACCCACCCGCCTCACCCCAGTTTCGTTGCCTGTAACACAGACGGCAGGGATCCCAGCCTCAGATGACGTGAACACTAGAAATACTTGGACTCTGTCAGCAGGCAGCAGTTTCCGCTGATGTATTTTACAGCACTGCCCCCTTGTGGCACCCAGCCCCCAGCTGAGCCGCCCCACCTTTCATGCTAGCTGAACATCCTCACCAAAGTCGAGTTTCAGGCTTTCAGGTAGCAGTGACTTCCTTAAGATGCTGGGATCCCCTTTACCAAAGCAGGGCTTGCTCCATGAGAAAGGCTGCAGGGTGGGGTGAGACCAAGGCTGCTAGAGCACTTTGAGTCATTGCTCAGAAAGGGACCTAATGCCTATGCCGAGTAAATGCTGCGTTTCTTCATGGGTGAGTCCTCTCAGTCTGCTGGGAACTTGCCCTGGAAATGTCCTTCCTGCTAACAGAACAGAAAGGCTTATGGCAGGGTGGCTCAGTAAACTACGGATGGGACAGCCAGAAAACTCAAACCCTGCTTTGAGTCCAGATTGTTCCACCACACAGTCGCATTCTCAGACAAGAAACTGTTCTTTGTTTTGGTAAAAAATGCATGAGTTCATAGTATTTCCAGAAGAGTTCAGATTTTGTTATCATCTGAGAGGCTCACACCGCCAGCCAGCAGTGCCACAGCCACATGGTTTCTTCCTGGCAGCACAGCACCTGTTTCCGTTGCTGTGGCAGCGATGTAGTCACCACCAGCACCAGCACATCTCTCATGCTGCTTTCCAGTGAGATTTTGGAACAGAAAATCATGCTCAAAACAAGACAGAGGATGAACTCAGGCCAGCAGGTGAGCGTGCTCAGTGAGCCTCAGCAAATCTGGAAGCACCCAGAATCTCAAACACTCTTGCCTACTAAATTTAACTAAAGTTACCTCTGTCTTGTGAAGAGATTCCAAATTGCATGTAGTGCTGCTGCGTCTACAAATCTAAAAGCCCAAAGAGCAGCTGTTGTTCAGAAATGCTGGCATTTTGCAGAGGTTTGGTTGTTTTTAACAGTGTTGGAGCCAGCTCCTACCTGAGTGAGAAGATGCCACACACTGTGCTGCTGAATCGCTGGTCCAGCAGTGGTGGTTGCTGGTCCAGGCAGTGTTGGTCAGTGGTCCAGGCAGTGTTGGTAGTCCAGGCAGTGTTGGTCACTGGTCCGGCAGTGTTGGTCACTGGTCCAGGCCGTGGTGGTCCTTGGTCCAGGCAGTGTTGGTCACTGGTCCAGCAGTGGTGGTCGCTGGTCCAGCAGTGGTGGTCATTGGTCCAGGCAGTATTGGTCACTGGTCCAGCAATGGTGGTTGCTGGTCCAGCAGTGGTGATTGCTGGTCCAGGCAGTGGTGACCGCTGATCCAGCAGTGGTAGTCACTGGTCCAGCAGTGGTGGTCCGGTGCACCTGCAGGAGCATTGGCAAAGGGACAGTTCTGAGAGTTCAGCGGGAGGATCTGTGAAACCAATTACCAATTCAGAGAAAAATTCTTTTCAGAAGAAACGTCAGGTGTTGCTTGTTACATTGTTTGCCTTTTGTTGTCATAAATTCACAAAACATTTGGCCAAAGCCCAGTGATGCTTTAACAATTTCCTATCCAGGAAATGATTTTGAGTCCTTCATTTCAAGAATGGTTCTGCAACAGTGCATGTAGTATAGCACCGAGGATGGCCGTGCCACCCTTACCCACTGTGATGAGAAGCTGCTTTAGGTGGTGCTGTGCTTGGGGTGCTGAGAGCTGAGTTTAGTAGAGCAACACCACCTCCACTGTCGGCCTTGGTTAGGCAGCCAGAGGAAGGGGAATTAGCGCTGTTTGTCAGCAGCTGATGCTTGGATCCCCTGGATTGTGATCTGTTCTTATCACCTGGTGTGACACAGAGCATCCAGTTAATTCACAAAACATCCAGTTCCATCTACTTTTTTATGGTTGCCATTGTCATAGAGAAACTTTTTTTTTTTTTACTGGATGGCTGTTTTAGCCCTCTATTAAGAAAATATATATTTCCTTTATTACAGGTACTTTCCAAGTTACATAGTTAAAATAAATATAAATAAGTAGCTTTATCTTTGCAAAACGAGCAAACTTGTAAAGATTATCATGGAGTGTAATGAATGCGTCGTATCTGCAAAGTTAGACTGTATGATTGATTGGGCCATTAATGTTGGGACAAGAAGGTTCTGAGTGTCCCTAAGGGAACAGCTTTCTTCAGTCACCTTGAGCAGCTACTCAAGCACTGCTCCTCAGGTAGATGCATCATCATGAGAGACACTGCTGATTGCTCAACATAAAACCTATCACCCCTATTAGGAGAACAGCCAAATGTTCATGTCCCTTGGTGTCTGTTCATTTATTTTCTTGTTGCCTGAAATCTGACAAAACCACTAATGTCACAAATTTTAAAGAAAGTTCAACATTTCTAACTATGAGCATATGTATGATTCTTTAGATTCTTTTTTTAGTTAGAAAAGACTGAAACAAAATGTGCAATCAACTGAAAAAGTGTATTAAAGGGACAGAAACAGAATCAAATACAACACTAAGGTGATTAAATGTAAATGGACTAAATTCATCAATGAAAAGGTAAAGCTTGACATTATTTTATCATTTATAAAGCCCAGATACATTTTATTAAAAGTGCACATAAAACCTAAAGAGATGCAGGTAAACTCAAAGGATGAAAAGGATGCCTTTGGTAAATGCCAAGAAATAAAGTTTATATACCTGTATTTTAGTAGCTAAAAGTGTTATTCAGTTTATTGGAGAATTAGTAATGCTGATAATAGCTGTAGTTTATCAACATATTCAAAATTTGTGAGGGAAATTGATAGACTAGATCAGTAAATCGATTGACAGCCGGTGTTTCAGCAGCAGCAATTAACAGATATAGAATATCTGATCAGCATTAACAAACTCGACTTAATAGACATTTATAGATTCTGAGCCATCAGTTAGAGAAAATGTGTTGTCTCAAACCTACAGAGATTAATCATGTTTTAGGACAAGGCTCTTCAACCCTTTTCTGTAAAGGGACAGATAGGTTTTTGTTTTTATTTTATTTTGGTAAACTAGGAGCCACAATCAAGGATATTTTGTATATGTTATGTAACAAGAAAGTCTAAAATTTTCAAATGTGAAGACACAATGCAACATGCATCCCTACTTCCAAATAAAAAATAGACTCCCAGTGAAAGTGTTGAACATATCCAGACAATGGGAGGATGGACTGTCTGACATTGTCTGTACCAGCAATATCAGGGTACACTTAAATAGCAGACTGACGGAATTGTAACTCTTTATGAAGGAATGTACTGTTGTGACAATACGGGGAAAATCAGTCGGGCGGGGGGGTGTGGAGAATTGGGGAGGAGAATCCCAGACTATATAGAATTGTACAAAATTCAAAATTTAAAATAAAAATTAAAAAAATTTAAACTTATGGAGTTATAGAAATAATCAGATATTCTCCTGCTTATTGCTTTTAGGCATTTAAAAGCATGCTTTTGTGGACCCAACAGAAATAGAAGAGAGGCTGGATCCATCCTGCAGGCCATAACTTGCTAGTGCCTGTTTAGGGCATAATTTTTTTTTATTAATTATTTTGCATTATGTGACAGTTTCATAGGCTCTGGTAATCCCCCCACCCCTCCCCCTCCCCTCCCCCCTGGTGGATTCCTCCACCTTGATGCAGTATTACAGTTCAAATTCAATCAAGATTCTTTCCTTGCAAACATATACCAAGCATAAAGTCCAGCTACTTATTGTCCAGATGGGTTGAACAGTTTCTTGGGGAGACCATTTCTGGTCTGAAGTTAGAGCTGGTAGAATATCATCCCAGTCAATTAAGAGTCCCAATAAAACATCAACAGCCATTTGCAATATTATGGAATTGACATGGTTTTGAGTAACCAGTATGTTAAAAAAAATAGAAAAGCATAATTAAAAGCTTCAGTAGAGTGCAGGTGGTGAGTCTGTTATAGACTGTGATGTCTGGACACAGTATAGCTGTGCTAGAAGTTGGGTAAGGATACATTTGGGAAATGCTTGTATATCTGGGGATTGTAAGTGGATTATTAGGTATTTCAAGTGTTAAAGATTACATTTAATGGATTAATGTTTATAAAAACATAGCTGGAAATCATGATGAGAATGTTACATATCAAGATTTTGCAAGGTGTGACCAAAGATATTGGAGAGGGGTATCCCCTTAACTGTTCATAGAAGCATTTCCTTGTGTTGGACAACCCCTTGCTATGTGATGTTTCTAGATTGTAAGTTTATGTTCAAAAAGTCTGTGCCATTTTTGTTGGAGCAGGTTGTCACACTGTGTCACGTTTAGCTTTGAATCTGTCATGGTTGTCTGTGCTCGGTGATCTTTGGTGTTCCCATTGTTTTTGTTTTGAAGAGCCATGAGCTACTCCTACACTGATGTCAAAGTTAACCGTACACCATTAACCATTCTTACTGCCCCTCCAACTCTCTTTTCCTGTCTGTCCCTCCACTCAGTCCTCTCCAGTCCCTGAAACACAATATTAAAAGCATTAACATGCCTACAGTGGCCTCTAAGTGTTCATGTGAAAGAAAGACTCATTCGCCTTTCACTTTAAATCAAAAGCTAGAAATGATTACATTTAGTGAGGAAGGCATTTAGAAAGCTGAAAGAAGCACCCGCCCCCAACCCTCTTGGATCACCTAGTCAAGAATAGCTCATGAAGGAATTCTAAGGAACATAATGAGTGATAAGAAAACACATGGCCTTATTGCCGATTAAGAGAAAAATTTAGTGGTCTGGATTAAAAATCAGCCCAGCTACAGTATTCCTTAAAACAAAGTCTAATCAAAAACAAAGCCCTAGCAGTGTTCAAAGCCCCGACTCTCTTCAGTTCTGTAAAAGGGTGAGCCACAGAGGGAAGTCTGAAGCCTGCAGAGTTGTGGTCCATGAGCCTTAAGGAAAGAATCTGTATTAGGAAAGCCCAAGGCGAGGCAACAAGCACTGATGGGGAAGCTGTGGCAAAGCAATTAGAAGAGCAAGCAGATTTCCACTGTCAGTGAAGTAGCCTTCTACAGCAAAGATGTCTCCAGAGCTTGAATGGTTGCAGAGGAGAATCAGTGCCTTGCTCGAAGGACACGCTGACTCTTCAAGCTAATTCAGCTGTTGCCTCCAAGTTGAAGCCAGTGCTCATTTGTTCTCCTGAAAATCCTAGGACCCATATGAGGTACACCAAAGTGACCCTCCCTGTCTTTCATAAAGGGAATGAAGCCTGAATGATGGCACACATTTGTACAAAATTTTTACTAATGAGAACTGCTCAGAATTGAAGGTTCTTTTTCAAAATGTTACTGCTTGATTGTTGTACTTGTGGCTGTTGCTGGAGGACTATACCATTGTAATAATATGGGTGGAAATAGTGGAGGAGGAGAATGGTTTGAGGAAGGAGGGGGGAGGAGGGGGAATCCCTATGCCTACAAAACCACATCATAGGAAAAAAAGTTACAGCACACTAGCCATGCACCATGATCCAAGAGCTCTGATGGAGATCTACAAGGTGGTGGTTGTTTTTGAGCCTACTAACACAGCACCCCTTCTGCAGCCCGTGGATCAAGGAGTACTTTCAAGTGTTGTCATAAAAGGAATACATTTCACAGGGCTACAGGTGTCATAGAGAATTATTCCTCTGGTGGATTTGGGCAGAGTACATTGAAAACCTTCTGAAGATTCAGCATTCTAGATGCCAGTAAGGACATTCCATGAAGGGGGAGGTCAAATACCATCGGGTAGGCACCGTGGTGCAGGTTGTTACACCACTTATGGGGACCCCTGCATACCACTTCACAGTGCTGCCGTTCAGTCCCATCTCTGTTTCCAGTCCTTAGGAAGCCATCTGATGACTCAAGTACTGGGTTCTTACCACTACGTGGGAGACTCTAGCTGTAAGCCTTGGCTGTTTTGAACCAGCAGTTGGCAGGGAGTGCACTCACTCATTTTCCTTCATTCATTATCATTTCTGTTGTTTCTCTTTCTCTACTTTTGCCTATCCTTCCCTCTCCTCATTCTGCCTTTCAGATAATACTTTTTGAAAGTCATTGTTAACAGAAGTTTATAAAATGTTGATTCCAGCTCTGTGGACAGTGTTGGGGAGTTCACAATTTTAGTGGGGGATAACTGCAGGTGTGATGTGAAGAACAAGAGAAAGTGGAGTGTGGTGATGTGGCTGAATTGATGCGGTTTCGGATACAGTTTAAACTGACAGGGAATTACTTCTTATGGATCAACAAAGAAGGTCGTTTCTTGAGATGGCATCTTCTCCTGGGGAAGATGCTATGAACGTTGCTGAAATGACAGCAGTGTGTTTAGAATGTGACATGAATTTAGTTGATAAATCAGCCACAGAGTTTCAGGGGATTGACTCCAGTTTTGAAAAACGTGCTGTAAATAAAATGCTATTGAGAGCATCACATGCCTTAGAAGAACATTTCCTCCAGAATCAGTCAGTGGATCAACCTTTACTGATGTCTTGCTCTAAGACATTGTCATGGCCACCGACCCTGCAGCAGCCACCACTGGACCCAACAGTAACTACTTGATGAGTGCTCAGGTGATTGCTAGCATTCTTTAACATGGTACTTTTATAATTAAAGTGTATACATCTTTTTCTTAGACATAATGCTAATGCATACCTAGCAGACTTATTGTGTAGTTAGAAACTAACCTTTATACACACTGAGAAACCAAAAAGCTCATATGACTGATTAATTGTACTATCATATTTGTTTTATTGTGGTGGTCTGGAATCAAACCATCAGGACTTCCAAACTGTTTCTGTTTTTGAAACAGTTTTTGGTCAGAAAAGTATCTCTCAGAAAGTGCTACCAAATGAGCAACAGAACAAACCAGGTGAAGACAGAAAAGAGATAAAAACAAAAGAGGAAAGCTGTACAGTAGGAGGAAATGATATAGTAGAAATCAACAAATCTAAAGATTGTACTTTGGAAACAAATCAACAAAGTAGACAAATTGTTGGCAATGCTTATCAAGAGAATAAAGCAGAAACAAGAGAATAAAACAGAAACCGTGGATGATGAATGGTTAATCAAAAGCAACTAGAAGATGTATAGATGATTTACTGAGGGAAAAGATCATCTTTCTGCCAGTGGCGCCAAAACAGCTGAATATCCATGTTTAAAAAGTGAATCTTGCTTCTTTCCTCACACACTGAGTGAGTCAGGCATAAACGGGAAAGATGAATGTCTCTGAATGTCCGCAAGCCTGTATCAGGTGAAGGTTCTCTGCCCGGGGCACCGGAAACATGAACCATGAAAGGAAAAAAGCAGTGTTGGATTTAGTTTCAAACTTCTGGAAAGATACCATTAGGGAAAGGAAAAGGCAAGATGCAGACTGGGAGAACAATATTTTTTAAATTGCTTTTATTAGAAAGGCAGAGTTCCAGAGAGGAGGGGAGAGAATGAGATCTTCAATTTGCTGGTTCACTCCTCAAATAGTTGCAGTGGCCAGAGTTGGGCCACTCCAAAGCCAGGAGCTTCTTTCTGGTCTCCCACATGGTTGTAGGAGCTCTTGGACTTTGGCCAGCCTCTGCTGCCTTCCAGGCCAGTAGCAGGGAGTCACATCAGAAGTGCAGCAGCCAGAACTTGAACCAGCACCTGAATGGTATGTCAGCACTTCAGGCAGAGGCTTTAGCCTGCTGCCTCACCGTGCTGGCCCGGCAGGGGGAAGCATTTGCATTGCATGCTTCTGGCAAAGGATTGTGTTTAGAATTTATACAAAAATATTGCAGCACAATAAGAATTTGAACAATACATATGTGGCAATGTATTTGGACATATGCATCCTCTTGAAAAAGAAGTGCAAATAATCAGTAAGCACATGAAATGTTGCTCAACATTATAAGTCATTAGGGAAACACAAATTGGAACGGTATCTTGCCACCACATTCTATTAAGTTAGCTAAAATTATAATTTAAAAACACCAACTATTTGTTTTGTTATTTATTTTTTCTTTTTTATTGTATTTTGATGATCTTTACATAGTTAATTAGGGTAAAAAGGTTCAAGGGCTATAGGAAAGTGGGTAAGACTATTATTTCCATATTGTTTCCTTCATGTTTAAAGGGGAATATTGAGGGAGAAGGCCCACCCAGTTTCCCACCCACCCCAGGTCCCGGATGTGGGGCATGATCCGAGATTCTTGCTCAAGTGGTTTTGATGGTTCACCAGTTCTGAATTGCTGCCACTCTCACCACTCCAAGCACGATGAGATCTTTCACGAATCCACTAATTGACATAGTCCATCATAGAGCCTCCATTTGCCCAGTATTTTGCTGCCAACATATGGCTGAGGTGGTTGATTGACCTGTTCTGTCTTCTGTCTTTTCTTGGTTAGGGTTCTGAGTCCGGCATTTTGATTGGGGGGATCCCCAAAGAAACTTTGTCTGAGGTGTTCTCAGACCAGATTCTTGTATGTACTAGCAAGTACAGGGCCCGGTACAGTCCATCACCCCAATCAGCTGGTGGTTGCAGTTGCTGGGTCAGTTCCGTTTCCATCCCTGTCTTCCACTGGAACCAATGGGTGTTGCAGTCCAGCCTGGTTCTGCCCAGCACATTCTCGGCCCTCGCATAACCAGTGGGAGCTGCAGCCTAGTCAGAGCGATCCACAATAACCCCCACCAGGCCCACCCCCTACCCTGGTTTGCCAGTATGTGAAAACGTCAACTATTTGTAAAGATATAGAACTCTGCCAATACTTTGGTCACTTCTAAATGAACATTCACCATATGACCCAGTCATCAATTTTACTCCTAGATATTCAAGAGAAATTAAACTGTATGTTGCACAAATGTTTGTAGTGATTTTATAACAAATACCGGGCACAGCCCACATGCCCAACAGTGTGGATAAATAAGCAGATTGTGGAATAGCTGTCCAGAGAAATAGCACGAATCCATGGGAAGAAGTGAATGGCTTAGGCAACCCTTGTATACACCAGGATCCCATATGGGAACCAGTTCTAATCCCAGTAGCCCTACTTCTCATGCAGTTCCCTGCTTGTAGCCTGGGGAGGCAGTCAAGGATGGCCCAAAGCTTTTGGACCCTGCATGCTCATGGGAGACCTAGAAGCTTCTGGCTCCTGGCTGCTGGCTCCTGGCTTTGGATCAGTTCAGCTCTGGCTGTTGCAGCCACTTAGGGAGTGAATCAGCAGACAGATTTTCCGCCTTGTCTCTCCTCATCTCTCTATAAAATCTGACTTTCCAATAAATCTTTCAAAAAATGGCATGAAGAATATAGCTTTTTTAAAATGCTTGACATTTAGTTTAGTGTTAATAAAGTGCAGTGGGTTTTCAATGCATGAGTACACTGCAGTGATTGCAGCACAGAGTATGTGCTTTACTTTATTTCAACGATCTTGAGGTGGTATTGCTTTTTGGTGGTCTGTCATGTAGTAAGGATATGCTAGACATACTCTGTAGGTCCAACACTCTAGGCCAGTGGCTGGCACAACAAAATGTATGTTGAACTATAGTGAGAGTCACTTGGGTCTTGCATTCTCAATGGTTTACAAGCATGTTCTACCAAACTTGCAAGTAGAAAAGCTTCCTGGTTTATGCAGATTCTTCTAGGCAGTGGCCAAAGAGGGACCCCTCTCCAGCTTGTCAAAGTTCAGCACTATGCTGACAGATCCAGAGAAAGACATCACCAAAATTAAGTGCTCTGTTTTGCTCATGAATGCAAATGTGAAGATTCAGAACATGTTATTAGCAATCAACTCAACTGTGTTTATCAAAGATAATGTTTCACTTCCATGTTGGGCTCTTGTAGATGTGTGCGGATAGTGATATATTGGAAAACCAACATAAGTATTCTACCACAATCAGTTGAAAAAGAACATAGTCATTTGAACAGATGCAATACATGCCTTGAAAACTAAATACCAAAATGTAAGCTGTTTTCCAGTTAGACTTTTTCCCTGTCGTTTTAACTGACAATGTAATTAGAAACCTAGAACTTTTCTGCTTGGGTAAGAGACCAAGAGCCACAAAGGATCTGTTACTGATCTGAAATGAGAGACAGTTTAACTGTGGTTGTAAGAAAGGCCCCGGAGCCACATATTCTTTGTATCCTTCACCCGCTGGGCCTGACTGAGGAGAAGTCATTCATCTTTCCTGGGCCTCAGTTTACCCTGTACACATTTGATATGAGTCTCAATGGGTTAATGTATAGGAAGCTTGCATGACAGCTCTGGTCTGTGTACTATATTTTGTTTCAGTCATTTTTATCACAGCTTTTCAGATGTCTCTCAAATTATTTTGGTTTTCAAAATATGTGTTTATTTGTTTGAAAGCCAGAGAAAGTGACTGAGAAGCACATCTCCACCTGCTAATTCACTCCCTAGATAATTCCCAGCAGCCAGTGCTGGTCTGGGTCAATGCTGGGAGCTGTGACTGTGATCCGGGGCTCCCGTGTGGCCAGCTAGGGCTTCACCTGCTGCTTCTCAGAACGTGCAGTAGCAGGAGGCCAGGGGTGGGAGCTGCTCTGGGCCTGCAGCCTCGGCACTCCAGCGCGAGCTGCTGGGTGCTCAGGCAGCGGCTTACCTGCTGTGCCCAAGGCCAGCCCTACAGACTGTTTTCTAAGTTAATGCTGAATGCTGAGAGAACTGCAATGAAAGTGCTTGAAAGTGCTTTTCCTTTGTCATTGCCATTGACCCTGCTTGTCTGTGTGTATCCCCAAGGTGAGTGATTTCACATGGAGCCATGATGGGACTCAGGCGCTGATATCATATCGTGATGGCTTTGTTCTGGTCGGTTCTGTCAGTGGACAAAGACACTGGTCATCTGAGATCAACTTGGAAAGTCAGATTACTTGTGGCATATGGACTCCTGATGACCAACAGGTGAGCCTCTGGGATGGGTAAGTGATGCTAGTGCCAGGGGAGCTGAGGAGGAAGACGGGGTGGGGGAGACAGAGCTGACGTGTAGTGTGTCTTAAAGAATCACTAAGACAAAGAAGAATAAAAATGTCCAGGTAAAATATTTTGTAAAAATTTAGATGAGCCATAGCTTGGAGAAATAACAATTTCCACCAATGTTGTAAACATTGAATTAGCATATTAAATAAAATTTTTATATAAATTTATTTTATTTTTTTTATTTTTTTATTTTTTTTATTTAATTATTTATTATTTAACTTCATTAATTACACTGTATTATGTGACACAGTTACATAGATACTTGGGTTCTCCCCACCCCTCCCCAAACCCTCCCACCATGGTGGATTCCTCCACCTTGTTGCATAACCACAGCTCAAGTTCAGTTGAGATTCCCCCATTGCAAGCGTATACCAAACACAGAGTCCAGCATCTTATTGTCCAGTCAAGTTCAACGGCTTCTTAGGTATACCCTCTCTGGTCTGAAGACAGAGCCAACAGAGTATCATCCCAGTCAATTGAAAGCTCCAACATACCATCAGCAAAAATTTACATCATTATGGAATTAATTGACATAGTAATGAGTAACCAATATGTTAAAAGTAAATGCGAGTTCCCAGCCACCTTCTGTGACCACCTCACCTACACTTCAATTTTAGTTTATACACAACATATAACATTCATAACATAACATGTTATACATAACATCATATTATCTTAAATTAAGGCAAACATGTGGTATTTAACCTTTTGGGATTGGCTCATTTCCCTTAGCATTATGGTTTCCAGTTTGGCCCATTTGGCCACAAAGAACTGCATTTTGTTTTTTTTAATAGCTGAGTAGTATTCCATGGAGTAGATGAACCATAGCTTTCTTATCCAATCCTCTGTTGATGGGCATTTTGGTTGCTTCCATGTTTTTGCAGTTACTGATTGTGCTGCTATGAGCATAGGAGTGCATGTTGGTTTCTCATAAAACAATTGTTCTGGATATATTCCTAGGAGTGCTATTGCTGGATCATACGGTATGTTGAATTTGAGTTGTTTGAATATTCTCCATACTGATTTCCATAGAGGCTGTACCAGCCTGCAGCCCCACCAGCAGTGGAGTAGGGTTCCCTTTTCCCCGCAACCTCGCCAACAAGTGTTGTTGGTGCTTTTATTCATGTGGGCCAGTCTTACTGGCGTTAGGTGGTACCTCATTGATGTTTTAATTTGGATTTCCCTTATTGCCAGGGAACTTGAGCATTATTTCATATGTTTATTTGCCATTTGGGTTTGTTCCTTTGTGAAGTGTTTGCCCATTTCCCGTGCCCATTTGTTGAGTGGCTTGTTTGTTTTGACATTTTGGTTGTTTTGTAGCTCTTTGTATATTCTGGAGATCAGCCCTCTATCACCTATGTCGTGTGCGAAGATCTTCTCCCATTCTGTGGGTTGCCTTTTTACTTTGTTGATTGTTTCTCTAGCTGTACAGAAGCTTCTTAGTTTGATGAGGTCCCAATTGTTTATTTTGGTCTTGATTTCTACTGCATTTGGAGTCTTTTTTAGGAAGTGAGGGCCTACCCCTAAGTGTTGCAGTGTGTTTCCAACATTTTCTTCCAAAAGTTTGAAGGTTTCTGGATGTAGGTTTAGATCTGTTATCCATTTAGATCTGATCTTAGTGTATGGTGAGAGATGTGGATCTATTTTTTTGTTTCTGCAGGCTATTAACCAGTTGTCGCAACAGCATTTATTGAACAGACCTTCCCATTTGCCTGGATTGTCGTTTGTCTTTTTGTCAAAGATTACTTGGCTGTATCTGTGTGGTTTCCCTTCTGGTGTTTCTATTCTGCTCCATTGATCTTCCTCTCTATCTTTGTGCCAGTACCACGCTGTTTTGATAACCACTGCCCTATAGTATGTCCAGAGGTCCGGAACTGTGATTCCCCCTGCTAACTTCCTGTTCTTCAGGATGGTTCTAGCTATCCGTGGTTTTTTGTGCTTCCAGATGAACCTTTGGATCATTGTTTCCAGTTCCATGAAGAATGTTTTGGGCAATTTGATTGGGATTGCGTTGAATGTATCTATTGCTTTTGGCAGTATAGACATTTTAATGATATTGATTTTACCTATCCAGGAGCATGGGATGTTACTCCATCTTTTGAGGTCTTGTTCAATTTCTTTTTTAAGTAGTTTGTAGTTTTCTTCAAATAAGTCTGCTACATTTTTGGTTAGATTTATTCCCAGATATTTCATACTTTTCTCTGTTATTTTGAATGGTATCTTGCTGGTTAAGTCTTTTTCCATCTTGGGGCTGTTCGCATACACTATGGCTGTTGATTTTTGTTCATTAATTTTGTACCCTTCCACTCTACCAAACTCTCGTACAAGTTCTAGCAGTCTCTGTATTGAGTCTCTTGGCTCTTCTACATAAAGAATCATATCATCTGCATATAGTGAGAGTTTGACTTCTTCGTTTCCCATTTGGATTCCTCTGATTTCTTTTTCTTGTCTTATGGCCTCAGCAAGTACCTCTAGGACTATGTTGAATAGTAGTGGAGAAAGTGGACATCCCTGTCTTGTTCCAGATCTCAGTGGGAAGGGTTCCAGCTTTTCTCCATTCAGTATGATGCTGGCGTTGGGTTTTTCATATATGGCTTTAATTATGTTGTGGATTTTTCCATCTATGCCTACCTTGGTTAGGGTTTTTAGTAGGAAGTGGTGTTGGATTTTGTCGAAAGCTTTTTCTGCATCTATTGATACTATCATGTGATTCTTGTTTTTCAGTTTTTGGATGTGGTGTATCACATTTATGGATTTGCGAATGTTGAACCATCCCTGCATTCCAGGGATGAATCCTACTTGATCTGGGTGAACGATCTGTCTGATGTGTTTTTGAATTCTGTTGGCTAGGATTTTGTTGAGAATCTTAGCATCAATGTTCATCAGAGAGATAGGTCTGTAGTTTTCCTTCTCTGTTAGTTCTCTGTCTGGTTTTGGGATTAAGGTAATGTTGGCTTCATAGAATGAGTTTGGAAGGGTTGCCTCTTTTTCTATTGTTTTGAAGAGTTTGTAGAGGATTGGGGTCAGTTCTGTTCGGAATGTTTTGTAGAATTCTGGAGTGAAGCCGTCTGGGCCTGGGCTTTTCTTTGTTGGGAGGTCTTTAATCACTGATTCAATCTCTACTTCAGTTATGGGTTTGTTCAGGTCGTTTGTTGCCTCTGGGCTAAGTTTTGGCAGGTGGTAGAAGTCTAAGAACTTTTCCATTTCTTGGTGATCTTCTGATTTGTTGGAGTACAGTGCTTTGTAGTAATTTCTAATTATGGCCTTAATGGATGCGGTGTCTGTTGTTATGTTGCCTTTTTCATCTTTGATGCTGTTAATTCTTGCCTTCTCTTGTTTTTTCTTTGTCAGTCGGCCAGTGGGGTGTCTATCTTGTTTATCTTCTCAGAAAACCAGCTTTTTGATTCATTGATTTTGTGTATGGTTTTTTTTATTTCTATCTGGTTGATTTCCTCCCTTGTTTTGATGATTTCTTGTTTCCTATTGTGTGTGGGGCTCTTCTGCTGTTGTTTTGCCAATTCCTGGAGGTGTGTGTTTAGTTCTTGTATTTGGCGGCTCTCTTGGGCCTTGACATGAGCTCCAATTGTGATGAGTTTACCCCGTAGCACTGCTTTGGCAGTGTCCCACAAATTTTGGAATGTTGTGTCAGAGCTTTCATTGGTTTCCATAAATTTTTTGATCTCATCTTTAATTTCTTCTCTGATCCATTGTTCGTTTAATAGCATATTGTTCAGCCTCCAAGAGTTTCTGTATTTCCTGGGGCATTTTGAATTGCTGATTTCCAGCTTCATTCCATGGTGGTCTGAGAGGGTACATGGTATGATTCCTATCTTTTTGAAGTTATTTAGGTTTGCTTTGTGTCCTATCATGTGGTCGATCCTGGAGAAGGTGCCATGCACTGCTGAAAAAAATGTATAATTTGTGGCCTTAGGGTAAAAAATTCTATAAATGTCAACCAAGTCCAGTTGTTCTATTGTTTGTATGAGCTCTGTTGTTTCTTTGTTGAGTTTTTGTTTTGTTGATCTGTCTATTGTTATTAGTGGGGTGTTAAGATCACCCACTATTATTGTGTGCATATCTATGTCTCCCCTTAAGTCCGTGAGTAATTGCTTCACGTAGCTAGGTGCGTTTGAATTTGGTGCATATATGTTCACAATGGTAATTACTTCCTGATGGATCAGTCCCTTCACCAATATATAATGTCCTTCCCTGTCCTTTTTGATGTGTGTCAGATTGAAGTCCACATCATCTGAAATTAAGACAGCTACCCCAGCCTTTTTTTCTCGTCCATTGGCATGAAATATCTGTTTCCAACCTTTCACTTTCAGCATCTTTGAATCTCTTCTGGTTAGATGTGTCTCTTGTAGGCAACAGATAGTTGGGTGCTGTTTGATAATCCATTCTGTTAATCTATGCCTTTTGATTGGTGAGTTCAGGCCATTTGTGTTAAGAGTTAAAATTGAGAGGTTGTGATTTTGCCCTGCCATACTTGTTTTTGTGGGTGTTGATATGTGTGTAATTGCCCTTTCTTGTGTGGACTTTAGTGGGGAGATCTTCCTGTTTGCCATCTTTGCTTATGATTCACCTCCCTTTTTTCTGGATTTAGTGCATTTCTAAGGAGATTTTGTAGAGCTGGTTTTGTGCTGGCATAGTCTTCTAATTTCTCTTTGCTGTGAAAGTATTTGATTTCGTTCTCAAATACGAATGAGATCTTTGCTGGGTACAATATTCTTGGTTGACAGTTGTTCTGATTCAGGATTTGGAAGATCTTTGTCCATTCTCTTCTTGCTTGTAAAGTCTCTTCAGAGAAGTCAGCAGTGATTCTGATTGGTTTTCCCCGGTATGTGATCTTTTCTCTGCTTCATACCTGTCTTAGGATTCTTTCTTTGTCTTCATTGGAGTGGAACTTGAGCACCATATGTCTGGGTGAAGATCGCTTTGGGTCATAGCTGCTGGGCGTCCTCTGACCGTCCTGGATTTGGGCTGGGTTCATGTTCCAAGTGTTTTGGAAGTTTTCCTGTATAATTTCGTCGAGCACCATTTGCATTCCTGACTCTTTTTCCGCTCCTTCAGGAAGGCCAATAATCCTAATATTTGATTTTCTGAGGTTGTCTTTCATTTCTTGTATGGTCTTATTGGCTTTGTTCAGACTTGTCTCCAGCTGTTTAATGAACTGGGTATGTTCGTTTTGTGTGTCTTCCGTTTCAGAGATCCTCTCTTCTGCTGTATTTGTTCTGTTGGTTAGGCTCTCAATTTTGTGCTCTAAGTCAAGGATTTTACTTTTCATTTGTTGTATTTCTGAGGCTATGTGGTTCTTGAATTCCTTGAAGTCCTCCCAATTCTTCTCATTGTCTCTGACATATTTTAACATTATTTTTTTGAATTCCTTGTCTAGTAGATCTTCTATGTCTTCATCTCGCATCTCCGAAATAGACATTGGCTTTTGATCCTTTATTGGTAGGGTGTTGGCACTCTCATCTGGATCATTACCTTTTCTGGTATTTCTTCCCATTGTGTTCGTGTTTCTTTTTTGAGAGACCTAGGCACCAGTGTGCTGAGGGGTCTCCAAGCACTATCCTGTAGAGATCGGAGTCTGCAGGCGTGGAGTAGCAGGGTGTGGGAATTTTCAAGGCACTTTTGGTGTGTCTCCAGAACACTGGACCTCAGGGCGCCACTCCCAGGGCCCAGCGGATTCAAAGCGCACTCTCAGCTCGTCCCCTACAGGTATGCTACCACAGGGCGTGGGGGAGTGAAGGCACTCTCTGTGTGCGCCCCCTGTGCGTGCGATCACAGGGCTCAGAGGATTCTAGGTGCTTTCTCGGTGTGTCCCCAGTGCCAGGAACTGCAGGGCATGGAGGTTCCAGGTGCTCTCTGGGAACGCCTCCTGCACATGGGTCCGCAGTGCTCTCCTGGTTCGTCTCCCAAGCACGGGACTATAGGGCGTGGGGTGTTCCAGGTGCTCTCTGGAAGCGCCTCCTGCGCAGGCCCGCCCACCCCAGCGCTTGCAGGGGACCGACCGCCCCAGCGCTAGCACGGGACTGCCCAGCCCAGAGGCGTGCTTGGGTTCCTGTGGGATAGCACCGCCCAGCTGAGTGCCAGACTGCAAAGGCACAGGGGAGTATTCAGTGTGCCTTTTGCCTTTCTCCCAGACACAGCTTTGGCAGTTTCAAGGCACTCTCCCGGTGTCTCTAGACGCTGGAGTCTGGGGGGGGGAGGGGCGGGGAGACGAGCACCAATTGTGTTCAGGCTCTGTGCATGCCCCTGGGGGGCCAACTCCCGAAGCCTCCAACCCACCACTGTCCCCACCCAACTCACTCAAACCTCAGGTTCTTGCAGTTTGCCTCTTCCTCTGGTGGGAACCCTCGCCGCTGGTGCGTCTCCCGGCTACTGCGTCCGTTGCTGGTCCCGGCGGGTGTAGGCGGATGGAACCTGGAGGCTGCAGCTGGTGCAGGTCCCGGCAGGGCTTGGCGACCAGGGTGGGCAGATGCTGGCTGGTCCCGATGACTCAGGGTCCTGGTGTCCGGTCTTGGCGCAGGTCCTGGCGGGTCCTGGTGACCAGGGTGAGCAGATGCCAGCAGGTCCCAATCACCGCTGGTCCTCATGGCCACAGCATCTTCGGGTCGGTCGGTGGCTTTCAGCGTCTGCGGGTCGACTGCGGCTTTCAGCTTCTGCACTCAAAGGTGACTCAGCAGGTCAGGAGCGGAAAGTCATCTTCCCTGCCCTTTGTTTTGTTTTTCCCTGGTTGCTCTTCCGAGTTGTGTGGATTTTTTTGGTTCCACACTGTCCAGGGAACTTCACGTTCTTCTCCCTGTAGTTCTATGCTGCTCCACTTACGCCTTTGTCGCGTTCTAGCCCTCTCTGTGAGCTCTCTCACAGTCTTCCTCCTATGTCGGCCATCTTGCGAGTCTCCGATATATATAAATTTATTTTAAATCCATGTAAATAACTAATCAGTAAATGTGGCTCCAGGAGCGTGTTCCACTGTGTCTCGGGAGAGATTCATGGATCACTAAGTGTGACGCCCATGTGAGGATTTAGCACAGGGAAAAGACTTGGGGGTCCCCTGTCTACCTGCTTGACCTGTGACATGAAAAAGCAGTGCATACATCTCCTGCTTGGTTGGAGAATTATTCGTGGCAGTGTGAAGCTGCTGAGGGTACCTACCTGATGTCAGCGGCACCATGTCCTGGTGGTGGGTATGGACATGGGGAGTAGCGCCCCCTTGTAGAGGATCAGGGAAAGCTGAGGCCGTTCCCTGAGAACCTCCTATCCTCAGGGTGGGGTCGCCACCGCTTCCGGGAGGAAACTGCTGGATAGTCTGGGGGAGGAACTATCAGCATGTAATAGTACAAGCATCCGGATCTTGCTAGCATATAGTTTTAAGTCTAGCTATTTTCCTATTTGTCAGCCCCATTTATATACCCTCTGGGGGCTTGTAGTTTGATTTGAATGAATGTCTCATGGAAGCTATGAATCCTTTCCTGGAAAATGTACATGAATGACATATAATTATGTATTTCTTCTCCCCTCAGATATTGGTCCAGGTAGATTGGAGGTTATCTTCCATGAACTGTTTAAAACACCCTTGTATGTTCAAACAGACAGTCAAGGTCAATGAATTTACCCCCTATAAAAATTCAGCAGCCGACGTTTTGTCAGTTTGCTGGGTTCTCTTCTTCCTCCCCCGCTTACTGCTACATACGCACATCTTTGTAGTATTACCTTTGAAAGGAAGTTGTGACGATGGCCTGTCAGTCTTAAACACTTGAAGATGTGTGTCCCAGAAGAGTAAGGCCTTTAACCTGCACCAGCACACCTAAGAAATTTCCAGTGATAGTTCCCTAATTGTTAGAAAGATGTGATTTGTGTAAGACTTTCCTCTCTTGCACCGCACCTTTTAATGTTCTGGGACCAGTGTCCAGTTTCATGCAGTGGTTGGTGGTTCTGGCCCCTCAGTCTTTGGTTTGGGGCAGTATGGTCTTTTCTTCTGCTCGGCCGGGTTACCCTGTGGACTGCTGACCTGTGGAGCTGTTGATTGTTTACCCTTAGTCTCATGGAACTCCTATCAACCTTGCATCTCCTGCAAACTGGAAGCTAAATCCAGAGTGATGTTGGATTGAACATTTTGCTAAGAATATTCCATTGGCGGTAGCATTCCCTTTACATGGACTACCCTGAACGGTGTATGATGTCACAACTGTCCACTATATGGGCTCCTGATGGGGCCTTTGTGGAAAGAAAACTGTTTCCCATTCTTTATCTTTTTATACAATATGTTTCACTTCAGGCTGAAATTCATCTTCCATCAAATCTTTTTCTTAAAGATTTATTTTACTTTTATTAGGAAGGCAGATTTACAGAGAAGGAGAGACGGAGAGAAAGATCATCCGCTGGTTCACTCTCCAAGTGGCCTCAATGGCTGGAGTCCATCTGATCCAAAGCCAGGAGCCAGGAGCCTCCTATAGGTCTCCTCCACAGGCATAGGGGCCCAAGACTTTGAACCATCCTTGACTGCTTTACCAGGCCATAAGCAGAGAACTGGAAGGGAAGTAGAGCAACTGGGACATGAACCTGTGCCCATATGGGATCCTGGCATGTCCAAGGCGAGGATTTAGCCAGTACACTATTGTGCTAAGCCCATATTCCATTAACTCTTAGGCAGAGTGTCTCATCTTCACAGAGTTTGTACAATGGCTGAGGGGCTTGCACAGTCAATGTTTGCTCCTCGCAGTTCCGGGTGTTGGAAGTCCCGGATCAGGGTACAAGTTACTGAGTCTGTCCTGCAGCCTGCAAACTGCTGGCAGCCCTCTCCCGTGTCTTCTCTATGTCCTCCCTGCATGGATGCCATCCTCTTTGCGTCCTCCCTGGGCCTTCTCTGCTGGACATTCTGCTAGCCCTTCCTCATCTGGCAAGGGCAGTGCTCGAGTTAATAGAGTCCCTCCTGTCAAACCTCAGTTAACCTTCCTTGCCCCTTTGCAGGCTTTGTTTCTAGATAGAATCACATTGGGGACCCAAAGCCAGGAGCCAGGCCTCACTTCATCCTGTCTCACATGGGGCCCAAGCATTTGGGCCTTCAGCTGCTGCTTTCACAGGTGCATCAGCCGAGATCAGAAGTGGAGCACTGGGATTTGAGCTGGAGCTCACATGAGATGCCAGTATTGCAGGCCGTGGCCCAGCCCACTATATCACAATGCTGGTACCCCACATATGATTTTTGGGGTGTTCATAATTCATCCCTTAACAGATATATTGTAAAAAATATTTTGGAGACTAGAAAATACACAGGAGAAACTGGTATGAACCCTGTTGATAAGCTTAGAATATTTTTACAAATGAAATTACATGTCAAGCATGAGCAAAAAATAAATGTAAATAGAAACTGTTGAAGAAATACATATGTGTCTGAAGAACCTATGGGTGCTGAGCTTGTCCAGAGTTCCACAGCAGTGTGGAGCTTTGTAGTGCCATACCGAGAGAGTGCTCCCAGCCCTCTCTGCTCTCCAGAACCCAGTGTTACCCAGTGACATTGAGCCCAATGATTCATGGAGGGCTTGAACACAGAGACATTCAAAAGTCCTTCCTAAGACCTGGCTTGGGTCTAGGGGTAGGCTGATGGTTCACTTGGAGAGTGTGAGAATCTGTTGAGAGCTGGAGATGTGCTCTATTAATAAAGTCAGTGTGCTTTCAGACATGGGTAGGACTCTGTTCAAAGGCCAGTGACCAGCTGGAGTGTCTGTCCATATAAAAATAAAGGACTTGGGCCCGGCTCCGTGGCCTAGCGGCTAAAGTCCTCACCTTGAACACGCCCCGGGATCCCATATGGGCGCCAGTTCTAATCCCGGCAGCTCCACTGTCCATCCAGCTCCCTGCTTGTAGCCTGGGAAAGCAGTTGAGGACGGCCCAAAGCCTTGGGGACCCTACAACCATGTGGGAGACCTGGAAGAGGTTCCTGGTTCCTGGCTTCGGATTGGCACAGCACCGACCGTTGCGGCTCACTTGGGGAGTGAATCATTGGATGGAGGATCTTCCTCTCTGTTTCTCCTCATCTCTGTATATCTGACTTTGTAATAAAAAATAAATAAATCTTAGAAAAATAAATAAAGGACTTACATACTTTATTAAATTTACTTTCATATCCATTTCATATTTTTGCTGTACTCATTTTTCAGTTATTTATTTATTGGGGCCATATTTTGATGCAGTGGATAAGCTGTTATTTGCCACACCACAATCTCATATCTGAGTGCCAGTTCAAGTCCCTGTTCCTCTTTCAGTTCAGCTTCCTACTAATGTGTTGGGGAAGACATCGCACGCTGCTCAGTGATGATGAGGCTGATGATGGCCCAAGTGCATGGGTCCCAGCCACCCATGAGGGAGACCCAGATGAAGTTTCTGGCTTCTGGTTTTCCCCTGACCCAACCGCTGGCTGTTGGTTTCTATCTGGGGCATGAAAACATGGAAGATTCTCTCTCTCTCCCTGCCCCTCCCTTTCTCTCTCCCTCACACTTCCCTGCCCTTCTTTCCTCCTGCTCACTGTCTCCCCCTTCATACAAACATTCTCTGCCTTTTGCGTGAAGTTTTGTTGTATTCTGTGTTTGAATTGATTGATTTTTATGCAGAGTTACAGTGAGCAAGGGAGAGATGAGAGAGATCCTGTGTCCACTTGTTCACTGCCTAGATGTCTGCAAAGCCCAAGGCCGGGACTGTCTGAAACCAAGAGCTTCATCCAGGTCTCTTAGGTGACTCAGGGATCCAAGTTCTTTGCCATCTTCCTCTGTTTTTCCCAGGCCATTTGCAGGGAGATGAATAGGAAGGGGAGCAGCTGGAACAGGAGGCAGCGCCCTGTGAGTTGCCAGCATCATAGGCAGCAGCTTTTACCTGTTATGCTGCAACATTAGCCTCAATGTGTCTTTAATTTAAAAATCATTTGAGAGGGAGAGGAAGTGTGAGTGTTCAATGGCTAGGGCTAGGCCAGATCACAGCCATGAACCTGAGTGACAGGGACCCTTGCACTTTGGCCATTGTCCTCTGCCTGAGGGCGCATGTAAGGTAGAAGTTAGAGCTAGCACTCAAACCCAAGCGTTTCAGTATGGGATGTGGGTGTCTCAGCAGGTGGCTTACCTGAGAGGGCAAACACCCACCTTCTTTGTTGCGTTAAAGCTAATCCTGGGTCCTGGCATGGTAGCCTAGTAGATAGGTCCTCACCTTGCACCTGTTGGGGTTCCACATGGGCACCAGTTCATGTCCTGGCTACTTCACTTCCCATCCAGCTCCCTACTTGTGGCCTGGGAGGGCAGCAGAGGATGGGACCCAGGGCCTTGAGACCCTGCATTGTTTTGGGAGACCTGGAAGAAGGTCCTGGCTTATGGCTTCAGATCAGCTCAGTTCCAGCCATTGGGGAGTCAACCAGAGGACAGAAGATCTTCCTTTCCATCTCTGCTTCTCTCTGTGGATCTGCCTTTCCAATAAAAATAAATAAATCCTTAAAAAAAAAAAGCTAATCTTGGACAACATATCACAATATCTGTGCATATTAATCTCTTTCAAATATGGCATTCTTTCTATAACTGTGACTCCATTGTCACACCTCCTCTAGTCTCAGTGCCAAGAAGGCTCTTGAAGTACGTGTGGCTTTACCTGGGCTCTCAGGAGCACGGCTGGCAGTGTCGGAGGCAGCCAGGCATTCCTGCAGGAGGCTTGCATCAAGGAAACTTCAAGAAGGATCACTATCCTTTGATTTCTCAGCTGCAACACCTCAGCCTCACAGATGAAAAGTAATTCATTGATATTTGACCTTCAAGTAATGATAGACATATACAAGAGGCCCATTCTTTGACAGAAAAAGTTCAAACTTGGCAAAACCAAACTAAAAAGAATCGTAAGTCATTCTTTGCAAGGAGTTATTTTCTCACTGTGGAGAACATTACCCTCCACTGGCCCTGAAGGCTGTGCAACCCAGAGAGCACTCAGCCTTCTAGCCTGTGGTTTGGGAATCCTGATGTACCCCCTCCTGTGTGTTTACATTCATAGATACCTTGTGGATTTTACTGTCCTTGAAAAGAACATCCGAATCTGTCTCACACAGGCTGTTGTAGTAGATGCTTTTTTCATGTATTAAAAAATAAATCGGGAGAGCTGCTGAAGTAAGCCCCCAGTAATTGTTGGCACCCCGTAGACGCTGCCTGGTGGCCTGTGAGTGATACAGTAGGGGGAGGGCTGAAGGGCTGAGGGGGCATGGCTCTGAAATTGGATCTAAACCAGTGCCAACAGTAATTTCCATCCCCCTTCCCTCCTTGTAGATCTACTGGTGACTTTTTAGTAGGGCATACACTGCAGAAGGGAGACCTGCCTGTTTTTAACCCTGCACTGAATGTATTTAGGGCTAGTTTTTGCCAAAACAGGCAGGGAGCACATGACTCACAATCAAGGAAAATAATAGAGACCACTCAGGAATGAAGGTGGGGGACTGGCCTGCTACACCCTCTTGGCTATCTTTAGCCAACTGTTAATACTGTTTTATTGTCAGTTATTTATTTTTTAGCTTCTGCTTTTGTCCTTCATTTTTCTTTTTTTGTGCTGTTTTGCTTGACGGTGTAATTGAGATGTTTATACATCAGCTTGTTCTTTGTTTTCTTTGAACTCAGATTATTGATGAGTCAGCCACTGTGTTCAGTATAGATGAATTACAGAATGAGCTAAGTGAACATCTTTGCATTGAACCAAGCAGGAATGTCAAATGGGAGGGCATTCCATGCTTTTGGCTGCTAACCACATACACCTTCTGAAAGTCAGTCATTTATCTGGCAGTAGATTTTCTTCATATGACTGTTTAGTGCCCTAGCAGCCTGAATTTGATATTCGTCCAGATGAGTAACCTACAGAATTAATCTTTGAAGGATTTCATGTAGCATTGTAAACATCCTTGATGTGCACTCTGGCATTGGTGCCCACCACCAGGACACAAGCTCTGTCCTTGACCATACTCTGCTCAAACTCCTCTGAGCAGTCTCATCAGCTCCAGCTCCCGTCTTGGCCTGTGAAGAGCACAGACCCTCAGGCTGATGGTGTCACCCTTGCCCACCTCTGTGCGCGCGAAGAGCCAGGAACAAAGCTGGCACGGTTTCTGGCAGTTCAAGACTGACAGTAGGGTGAAGACTCCTGCCCCTAAAGTGCCTACCTCACAGAATTCCAGGTAGCCAAGAGAACTGACTTTTGCAACCAGCATCTGAGAGCAGACCCCCATCTCCCTGTCTCCTGAGAGAGCAGGGGCCTAATTTTCATTAATCCCAGGTAGCCAATCTAGAGGGCCAGATCAGTTTGCAGCATGGCCCTTGCTTCCTTCCTTTTGTTCATTCCCATTCTCTGTCACTGCTCAAGACCCCACAGTGGCTATCTGCCTCTCCCTTTACTTGGTGACCTCTGCAAGCAAGTCGAAGTTCAGTGCACTTTGGACTCTTGACCCTGCTATATTGTCACCAGTCAAAACATGTGCTTCCCACTTGAGTGTGGGTCTGACCTGGGCAATTGTTGACACTTGCCACAAGCACTGTGGGCTCTGTACCTGACCACCACAGGCAGTGCAAAACTGCAAAGCCCCTCCCACAAGTCTTATTGAAAAAGCTTATTAGGGGCCCGGCACCGTGGCCTAGCCGGTAAAGTCTTCGCCTTGAATGCGCCAGGGTCCCATATGGGCGCTGGTTCTAATCCCGGCAGCTCCACTTCCCATCCAGCTCCCTGCTTGTGGCCTGGGAAAGCAGTTGAGAACGGCCCAAGGCTTTGAACCCTGCACCCGCGTGGGAGACCTGGAAGAGGTTCCTGGTTCCTGGCTTCAGATCAGTGCAGCACCGACCGTTGAGGTCTCTTGGGGAGTGAATTATCGGATGGAAGATCTTCCTCTCTGTCTCTCCTCTCTGTATATCTGACTTTGTAATAAAAAAATAAATAAATCTTTAAAAAGGAAAGAAAAAGCTTATTAGGAGCCAGTGGGAAGAAACAGTTGTTTGCATCATATTTAGAGATGTATGAAAGAGTTACAGCCTTTTGAAACAAAGCGATTTTAGAGTCAGCAGAGGAAATTTGGCATTCAGGAAGGGAGGGTGATCAAAATTGGAAGTGAACATGGGAGTAGACCACCCACCAGGTGATCTTGGCCCCCAAGTCCTTTGTAAACAGAGTTTCTCCAATGGGCGTGCCCTGTCTACAGCAGACTGGTGAACATGCTGTATCACATGGCATCTCCTTCTCACCCAAAAGTGGGCGCTCAGTCCATAGGCTCATTGGTGCATGGGGAATTTGTACCTAATATCAAAGACCTGATGTAGGGCTGTTCCTGAAGTGTTTCTCCCTTCTTCATTTAGAGTCTATTTAAATGTATTTTTATGATGGAACACTCCTTTAATGTACCCTAGCTGGCCACTTCAGTCCCCTATGTTTACATGTGTCCAGGTCTTTCTGTATCCTTCTGGAAAATCTCTAGCTAACTTAATTTTTTAAAGATTTATTTGTTTTTATTGCAAAGTCAGATATACAGAGAAGAGAAGAGACAGAGGCGAATATCTTCCATCCATTGATTCACTCCCGAAGTGACCCCAAAGTCCAGAGTTCCACCGATCCGAAGCCAGGAGCCAGGAGCTGTTCTGGGTCTTTTACGTGCATGCAGGGTCCCAAGGCTTTGGGCTGTCCTTGACTGTTTTCCCAGACCACAAGCAGGGAGCTGGATGGGAAGCGGGACTTCCAGGATTAGAACCGGCACCCATATGAGATCCCAGCATGTTCAAGGCGAGCATTTTAGCCACTAGGCTACTGCACCAGGTAAATTAATTCTATATTGGTCCTGTGCTCAACCTTTTGTCTTTTCACCCACTGAAATTCTTAGGAGGGTGAATATACTTCAAAAAGTAACATGGAAGATCTGGGGAAGAAAATTTTAGTAATGGGAATTATTTAACATTAGATCCAAGGCCTGTGACAGTTAGACTGTCTCCTTCTCAGAAGATGGGTACACATAGGACAGCCCCTAATTTTTATGAGTTTGTTTGTAAGTGGTCTTTTCTGTAGTGAAGAGATGAAATGACTTCAAAATTACACATTTAGCCCAAAGATGTAGTTTTAAAGGAAATTATTGCAATTAACTATGAAATTGCATTTCGTCTCTCTTTTTCAAAGAAGTAAGGCAGAGGGTGCTCGCAGGAAGGATTCTGTAGGTGAGTGAAGCAGTTCCGGCATTTGCAAGGCTCTGCTGTCCGTGACTGGTCTTTGAAGGGAGACGTGCTCAGACCCGGCCTTGGCAGCATGCATGCACACTTGAGGGCCCGTGTTCCACACCCCACAGAGAGGTCTTTGTTTTCTTTTTTAAGACAGAAAGGGAAGTGGTGGCTCTCCTTTTATTTCCCAATCCCCAATGGCCCGTGTAGGTATTTGCCACAGTAGTGCTGGTGACCAGTAGGAATTTGTGAGGGATTTCTATCTTTCCCCTCAGCTTTAAATTGTAAAAACTTGAAAAAGTCACCTTCTTTGACTCTTCCACTGCGAAAGGGGTGAACGTTCACGGCAGCACGTGTTTTACATACTGAAAGTTCTGGTATTTTTGCAGGCACAGCGCTGAGTCCTGCTACCCAGGCAGAGCACTCCCAAAGCAGCCGTCTTAGCATTGGCCTTGTGTCATTTCCATCCTTCCTTGTGGTTTGGTTCATGTTATGCTACTCACAAAAATTTTGTTTTTGCTTAAACATAATTGCATCTGAAGATAGTCTAGAATGGAATACAGTAAAATTAAGACATTATATTGCATTGCTATTTAAAAAAAAAAAAACCCTGTGGGACCCACGAAGCTTAGCAGAGAAAACTGCCGCCCAAGATGTCAGTATTCCAAATGGGCATTGGTTCATGCACCAGCTGCTCCACTTTTGATCCAGCTTCCTGATAATGATGTGGAAGATCAGTGCAAGATGGCTCAAGTGTTTGGGTCCCTGCCACTCATGAGAGAGACCTAGATAGAGCTCCTGGCTTTGGCCAGCCCCAACCCTGGCTGTTAGAGCCATCTGGGGAGTGAGCCAGTGGATAAAGGATCTTCCTTCCTCCCCTCAACTTCTTCCTTCTTTCCCTATAATTCTTTTAAGTAAATAAATACATAAAGTCAAAACAAAGCAACAACAAAACACAACCTTTAACTAACTGTATTCAAGGCTGGAAAGTAAACTGATGAACCCAAAGAAGCAGTCCCTAATCTGGTGTGACTTGACTCACAGTCTCTGTGGTCCTGATGTACATGTTCTGGCCCTTGCATGAAGCATGTACAACTATTGTTGAAAGTGCTTAGAGGGTTCGTTTTCTAAGCATCACTTTCTGTTTTGAAGAAGAAAGAAGTTTTGCTCCTAAGAGCTGGTGTTGTAGCACAGAGGGTTAATCTCATAATGCATGCATCCCATGTGAGTGCTGGTTTAAGTCCCAGGTGCTCTAGTTGCTATCCATGTCCCCACTCATGCACCTAGAAAAGCAGTATCTGCCACCGATATGGGAGACCTGGACAGAGTTTCAGGTTCCTGGCTTCAGCCTGGTCCAGCTGTGGACACTGTGGCCATTTGGAAAGTTAAGTGATAAATGAAGGATTTGCTCTCTCTTCTTCCTTCCCTCCCTCCCTCTCCCCCACTATCACTCTGCCTTTCAAATAAATAAACCTTAGGAAAAAAAATTAAAACTTTGTCTCCTTAAATTGCAGGAAAACTTGGAGAAAGATCAAAGATAGGCAAAGTTCAGTTATTGCCAGTCACTGAGAAGCCACTCACGAACAGTCGTGAGCACCCTTGAGTGCAGACCTGCCCTTGACACTGTTTACTGGAAGACAGGCATGCAGAACCATAGCCTAGCCCCCAGCACTGTGGGCACCATTCTTAGACCCAGCTTGTTTCTATGTGGTGAGTCCTGAAGGCCTCAGGTGACATCCGAGCACTTGTTATAGGCAACTTGCAGTGCTGTCTGTTGGAGCCCAAGCACAGGCAGTCTTTGCTGGAAGAATCTGGTTGGTTATGTTTTTCAGTGGAATAATATGATTGGGTATTTGACCTTGTTCTATTGACTTTGAAGGGCCTATGGCAGAGCTGGGGTAGATGGTGGGAGGGCAGTTGATGTGTGTGAGTTGGGGGCTCAGGAATGAGGCTGGCAGGCTGGCAGGCTGGAAGTGTGGAAGCGGTCCCCAAGGCCACATGCCAGGCCCGAGGAGCAGGGTAGGAAGGCACCTCGAGGGGACTGGTGTCTGGGAAGGAGCAGCCTGTGTCAGCCAGCGAGGAGCAGCTCAGTTCTTGACCACGGTTTGGGAGTAGAGGCAGCAGACTGGTGTCTGCCAGGGGTGTGTTCATTGCTTTGTTCTCCTGAAGACCTTGGCTCCCCGAGCTTTATCTCATTGGAAGTGATTAATATGGAAAGAACTTGGGATGGCGACGAGCTTTTAAAATCTGATTCTGGGTTGTAGCAGGACACAGTCGTCTCTGACGTACTTGTTTCAAAACAGAGCAACCTCTGTATCGTGTTTAACAGCCTGTTAGTGCCTTCTGTGGCCTGTACTCCGTCTTAATGGTGGATTAGAGTCTTCCCAGGAGCTGCAGTTGGAAAGGATTAATGGTGGAAGATATGGGAATGGTTCTCCCCTCTCTTCTGCTTTAATGTAATACAGAATGCCTGTTAACTCATTGTAGCACCCATTCTTTGTTCTTTTGTCTCATCTCTTCATTCTTAAAAATGCAAAATGTGAATGACACACAAATGCTGTCTCCATGCAAAGATGCAGAGACATGTCTTTCCTTCAGCTCTTCCTCCTCCTTGCTTCCTTCAGGCACTTTCTGCTGTTGGTCAGACACTGTGTCAGATCCTGAGGAGGAACTGGTGAGCTGCTAGAGCCTGAGTCCCTACTCGGGCTTACCTGATGCAACACGCAGTTGGACGGCTATAGCGACAGACTGACTTACGGCGCCAGGTGAAGGGGCTGGCCAGTTCAGTCCTGGGCAGGGCTCCCCCTGGCCTGCAGCAGCTGCCTTTCTCACCCTGTGCTCCTACACTGTTCCTCAGTGCTTGTGGGTCGAGCGTGTATCCGCTTAGGTCTGAGCCTCCTTTTACAAGGACACACATCTCATCCTGGGGCCTATCCTCATCACCTTGGAGACACCGAATCAGCTTCCAGACACCCCACTTTTGAGATACCATCAATGTATGAACTTGGGGAGCATGTAACCATTCAGTCTGTAACAGCCCACACCTTCAAAGCTTAGTTTAGCTTGGGAGTCAGAAAACAGGGATCCACATAGGAAAGCTATCTGAATCCTGAGTGCCCTAGAGCGTGCTTTTCATGACATCCTTGATTAAATGAGTAAACACGAGGCCGGGGTAGAGAGAAGCCTGGGGTCCTAGAGGGCTTCGGCAGTTGCCCGGGCCCAGCACTCCTCCCTGTGTCCATCACAGCCTGGTCTATTCTTGCTTTCACCAGTGTACACTAAGGAATCCATCACTGCCTGTTTGGGAAAATTGGTTCTGGCTTTTCGTAGGATTCATTCATTACAGTGTAGATCATGTTTAGGGAAATATGTGATAGATACATGATTTGTTCTTAAAATCTCTGCCTTACTACTTCACGAAATACATTTTTGCAGACATATCTGTGTACAGCAAATCTATCCCAGTTGTCAAAATTTATTCCGTATAATTACCTCGTGATTGTCACTGAGTTCAGTTTGTTCATTAGCGATAAATACTGATGGAGTGCCCTCTGTGTCCCAGAGGAGAGGAGCGGCATGGTCAGCTCACAAGGAGCTTCACTTCCGAATCTCTAAAGCAAACCAAAGCAAGGAAAGAACACCCTGCAGAAATTTCCCTTTGTGTAAGCTACAGCCTCATTCATCAGCCAACCTGGTGTGAGCTCACCTGAGCCCACAGCTGCAGTGCCAGTACCCAGCTCACCTGAGCCCACAGCTGCAGTGCCAGTACCAGCTCACCTGAGCCCACAGCTACAGTGCTAGTACCCAGCTCACCTGAGCCCACAGCTGCAGTGCTAGTACCCATGTTAACCTGAACCCACAGCTGCAGTGTCAGTACCAGCTCACCTGAACCCACAGCTGCAGTGTCAGTACCCATGTTAACCTGAGCCCACAGCTGCAGTGCCAGTACCTAACTAACCTGAGCCCACAGCTGCAGTGCCAGTACCCAGCTCACCTGAGCCCACAGCTGCAGTGCCAGTACCTAACTAACCTGAGCCCACAGCTGCAGTGTCAGTGCCCAGCTCACCTGAGCCCACAGCTGCAGTGCTAGTACCCAGCTCACCTGAGCCCACAGCTGCAGTGCTAGTACCCAGCTCACCTGAGCCCACAGCTGCAGTGGCAGTACCCATGTTAACCTGAGCCCACAGCTGCAGTGCCAGTACCCAGTTAACCTGAGCCCACAGCTGCAGTGTCAGTACCAGCTCACCTGAACCCATAGCTGCAGTGCCAGTACCCAGCTCACCTGAGCCCACAGCTGCAGTGCCAGTACCGAGCTCACCTGAGCCCACAGCTGCAGTGTCAGTACCCAGCTCACCTGAGCCCACAGCTGCGGTGTCAGTACCCAGCTCACCTGAGCCCACAGCTGCAGTGCCAGTACCAGCTCACCTGAGCCCACAGCTGCAGTGTTTAGATCCAGCTCCTCCCTGAGACACCAGTGGTACTAGTACCAGTGTTCTCAAGTTTTACCCAACATCACTAGGTGCTGTTAGCTAATGTTTTGACAGTTAAATACGTTGATCTTTTAGCATTTTGCTTATTTTGGATTTAGCTGGTATATGTGTTTGTGTTTACTTTAGTTAGTGATAGATACTATTCTCATGGAATAAGGCATTAGACCCCAAACACTACAGTGTCTCTTTAGAAGCATCAGCATTTCCAGGTATTATCCAGTAATATTCGACTGTAGCTCTGTGTACCAGTGCAGACAAACAGAAACTTATGTCTCAGTTTTAGAAAACCATAGCAGTGAATCTCTGTTACTTCTTTTCCAGAAAAGTAAATGGCTATTTCCTGTCTTAATCCCTCTACTCCACCCTCAAAAAGTGAGGCAGTGGTTTTCCACTCCTGTTTGGAAAGGTCCGTCCAGCATCTGCTATTGGTCATGTTTGTGTTGAGGTCTGCTTTGCTTGCCATGGTCACCAGCTGTTCTGCTGTTGGTGTGTCACTGCTCAGTTCCTGAGCTGCTTTCTGTTTCAAGTTCTATGTAAATTTTGTCCTCTTCCTACTAGTGGAGACCACAAGGGTTGCTGAGACACCAGCACTCATTGGCACTTGGTCATAGGTCTGGTCTTATTACAGGTGCTGTTTGGCACGGCTGACGGGCAGGTGATCGTCATGGACTGCCATGGCAGGATGCTGGCCCATGTCCTCCTGCACGAATCAGATGGCATCCTCAGCATGTCCTGGAACTACCCCATCTTCCTGGTGGAAGACAGCAGCGAGAGCGACACAGACTCAGACGACTACTCCCCACCCCAAGGTAGCCGACTCTTGGCCCTCACGTTCCTTGTCACTGAATAGAAGGGGACAAAAGAGTTTCAAAAGAGAACCAGCTGGCTCAGAGAAGGAAGAGTGAAGATCCATTCCAGGCCTGGCATGTTGACTTGCTGGGAAGGATTCTGCAACTGCAATGCAGGCAGCACTGGCCTCATCTCTGTTTCCTGTGCCACTGCTTCTCCAGCACTGTTACCCACTGGTTGAGGCATTCTTATATGCACAGCAAGATAGGGCTCTTCCTGTGTCCCTGAGGGAGAATTAAGCGAAATGAGGATGAAAAATCCTAGCTATTAATGTAGCCAAGTCCCTAATGGTATTAAAGCATGTAACATGAGCTGCAAGAGGAGAGGATTGGTTCAGCTGTAATGAAGGCCAGCTGTTAGGCTGCCCCTGCACACCCATGTGCTCCTTATCTCAGGCAGACTCGCTCTCACTCCTCAGTTCACGGGTACCAACTGCACCTCTGTGATGGTCGGTGCTCTTCCTAGATCCTTCACCCCAGTGTGTGTTACCCACAAATGAATAGGAGATGGTAACAAAAGCATAGGGCCCCTTGGCTCTTGACACTGGTCATCTCCACAGCTGAGGCTCTCCAGTGGCTGCTGTGTGGGCCCACCACCCACATGCTCTTCCCCTACACTGCCTCTTGTTCATTTGTTCTTTCTTTTTTTACAGTAAACTGTGTTATCGACTGATGGAAGGGAATAGCTCTTTGGTCAGAAGTAATGACACTACAGTAGGCTTCTGTCTGTGACCAGCATGGCCATGTTCCCAGTGTGGCGTGGCCTTAACAGTGGCAGGCCACTCCCTGGGGGGTCCTCATGTTCCTGTCACCAAGCCCCATGTTGTCCTGTCCTATGAAGGGCAGGCCCAGGGAAAAGTGAAAACGTTCCCCGCCCTGCCCCCCCCAGCAGTAGCTATCTCCAACAAGAGCCCCTCTGTTAGAGAGAGACAGTGTGTTATGTTGCCCATGTGTGTGTGTGTGTGTGTGTGTGTGTGTGTGTGTGTTGCCCAGGTGTGTGTGTGTGTTATGTTGCCGAGGTATGTGTGTATGTTACATTGCCCAGGTGTATGTGTGTTATGTTGCTCAGGTGTGTGTTTGTTATGTTGCTCAGGTGTGTGGTTGTGTGTATTTTGTTGCCCAGGTGTTTGTGTGTGTTGTGTTGCCCAGGTGTGTGCCTCTTTATGTTTGTATGTTATGTTGCCCAAGTGTGTGCCTCTGTGTGTCTGTGTGTGTGTTGCATTGCCCACGTGTGCATCTCTGTGTGTAGAGGTGTTGCTTACTGTGAAAAAGAGACCAAGATTGATGTAGCATTGCAGACCCAGAGGATCTTAGGAGGGAGCATTCCTGCCATCGGCGAATTCTTCTGGGAGGAAATTTCCCCTTAAATAGGGCAGCAGCCTTGAGTGAGCTGATGGTGTTTCCACAGCCATGTCGTAATGAAGTCTGTGTCTTTACAGCACAGATTCGGTAGGCTTGTAAAATGGAACTCCTCTTAAGTACTTTGAATTCAGGTAGAATCATCCCTGTTTTAGGACAGGAAGAGAAAGTTGTGGAGATAAATAATAAAGCAAGTCCAGATTAGGTCTCAGAACAGATCTCCATCCTCTTCTCGGCAGCCATGGGGTAATTCAGAGGATGCTAGGCCTCTCCTATTCGGAAGTAATGGGTTATTGGTTGATGGCCTGGGTAATTTGAGCATGGAGGTTGGTATAGAACAGTACTGTAGTATGAAGCAGTGGAGAGCAATCCTGCAGTTTCTGTGCAGGCAAGTGTCAGGGCCACCCCAGTGGCCACTGCAGAGGGGCTCAGCGTGGGCTGAAAACCCTGGCTCACCAGGACATGGAAGAATTACTCACTGTTTGAGACTATACATGCAAAAACCGTTCCACAGTCCTTCCTGGCCACTTCCATAACATCTGGGCAAGTATTAGAAAGCAAGAAGTTTCCTTCCACTGGCTTGAATTAGTTGCCATGCCACACACTGCTTTTATGAGCCATGCCCAATTTTAGCCTTTACTCTAAAGTTGGAGTCTTACAGAGATTGCCCCATTGGAACTTGGACCTGAGTGGGTGCTGGTTGCCTCTTTTTCACTTGGCACTTGTTTGTGTTCACAGATGGCCCCGCAGCATACCCCATCCCAGTACAGAACATCAAACCTCTGCTTACTGTCAGCTTCAGCTCGGGGGACATCAGCTTGATGAACAACTACGATGACTTGTCTCCTACTGTCATCCGCTCAGGGCTGAAAGGTACGAAATGTCGCCCATGACCCAGGCTGGTATTGCACACCCAGCGCTGAATGGTGTCTGTCTGCAGCAGTGACTTCCTCTGCACCTCATGGAGGCTGTTTGAAGAACACGCTTCAGCTCCCCTGATTATCTGGTCTGATACCATAGAGGATTTCCTGACATTGTCTTTGTCTTAGCTTCTTTTCCTCACTGTGGCATAAATGGTACCAGGTGATCAGGTATGCAGGTGTTTGCAGCTGGCTTGTCTTGTGTCAGCACACCAAGCAAACAGCAGCAACTGCCACTCCTGAGGCAGCAGGTGGTGCACAGGACATTCCCACAGCAGCCTGTTGTCTTGAAGAGTCTGGCAGGCTCATTAAGGAGCAGTCCTCATGAGTACAGCTGCCTCGAAAGGCTTGTGCAGGTGCAGAGGAACTGGCGTGGAGGCAGCCGTCAGGGCCGCCATCTTCCCAGTAGATGTTTTGAAGTGTCACCTTAAGAGGCAATGGTGGACTCAGGTGTTCGGAGTCAACTCTGCCATGTGAGACGGCTATTGATGTTATGACCCTGGGTGAGTTCTTTGGAAGACAGTCTGTCTCTTCAGGGTTGACTGGTGCTATATTAGAAGATGTTAAAATTCAGTGTCCTCAGCTGCTTCTGGTCCTTGATGTTAGAGGGGACCTACATATATGAATGCAGAGCTGAGTAGCTAGCCAGACCTGCTCAGTAGAACCAACTACTGTCGCTGAGGACTGGCCATCCATCTACAGGCACTGACATGGTCTGCTGCTCTGGCTGAGTGGCTCAGGACTACACTGAGCTGTCAGTCACTTGGCCACCATCTGTCACACTTGCCTGCAGCCCGGCCCTAGCACAGACTCACTCTGAGAGGAGCAAATCCTACCCTTTGTGCTGTTTCAAATGTGTTTGTAGGGAATTATGTGGCTTCTTGTTTCAGCTTCCTGGAGCCTCCAATGCTGCTGTGTGTTAGTGTTGGGTGAGGGTTGGGATTGGGGTCAGAGAATGACAGCCTCACGTTCTCGAGCAGGGTGGCAGCGACAGGGATCCAGGCGTTGGCACCACAGAACACCTGCTAAGATCCGCGCAAGTCCTCCAGCTTCTCCTCCCGTCCTCTGAGAAATCATGTTCTCCAGGGTGTTTACTTGAGTCTTTCCTGTTATTTTTCATTCCTTGGCTTATACATAACTTCATTCATGTCTTTTTATTAGAACTTCATCCATATCCTTTGTTTAAAAATTGACAAAGCCCCCTGTATGGATGCTGCCACTTGTTTGGATAGCTAGAAGATTTTTTTTCACTTTGTGTCTCACTGCTTTTCTCAGCCCTCCCTACGACTGCTCTGTGGCTAATGTAAAGGGAAGCTCGGGGCGCAGACAGGTCCCAGGGAATGTCATTGCGGCAGGAGGCCCGTGTGTTTAGTGTCTCAGTCATTACTGGCTGTGAGTAGGAGGGGTGGAGTGATGAATGCGACCTGGGGGAGCCCTGAAGCGGCTTTGTGGCAGGATCCCTTTTGGTCATGGCTAGCTGTGCTGCAGAGTGAGCCACCTGGTTCTAGGTGTCACACTTTTTGTATTATCTAAGCAGGGCCATGAGTTTAGGGCCTTTAAGATTGGATAGCTGGATAGGTGGGTAGGTAGATAGAGTGTGTGTGTGTTCTAAAACTTGGAAGTACCAATAATTTTGATTATTTGGAAAAAAAGGAAATAATTGCTCACATAGGAGTACAACAAACCATTTAAAACTCCCTGTTACAGGCATTGAATGGTTTGTGGGTAGGTATTGCATGTCTAGTGTGAAAATTTCTCTGACAATACTACCTCCAAGTGGGAATGTTTATCAGGCATAAATATGAGCTTTGCCATTGGTTCACTTGCATACTTTGAGCCTTTGTAAACTCTGGGAGTCATCTCCAGAAGCAGAGGACACAGCACTAGGAGAGCACCTAGGTGGTACACAGGTCTGCTGATTATTCCCTTACTCGCCTTAGAGAAAGTGTTCTGTAAGTCTCATTATGGAAATGTTGGTACCAGAGAGATACTTAACATTCTGCTTTGTTACGCCTGAGTTGCTGCCTGACTTTGACCCAAACAAACACTTGTTTTTAACAGAGCCTGTATGCAGAAATAGCCTTGGTTATCTCCATGAGTTAACAGAGAGAGCCGCATCTGGGTTTACTTGGGCATCTCTGTTCTTGAACACTTGCAGATGAGTGATGGTGCTGCTGAGTGGCCTCACACTGACGGTGTCTTCTGTACTTTCAGAGGTGGTGGCCCAGTGGTGCACACAGGGAGACTTGCTGGCAGTCGCTGGGATGGAGCGGCAGCCCCAGCTTGGCGAGCTCCCCAATGGGCCGCTTCTGAAGAGTGCCATGGTCAAGTTCTACAATGTACGTGGGGAGCACATCTTCACACTGGACACGCTTGTGCAGGTAAGGGCCTTCAGTCTCTGGCGTGCATTCCATCACTGACCGCTTTAAAATGACATGGACAACCTCTATTACATAATGAGTAAGTTGGTTATATTCATGACAATTGTTTTTGGCAAACATTTATTTAATCCCTTAAACCACATTAATTGAATTGTAGTGTAGAAGAAGCCAGGAAAGATAAGGGACAGAGCAATTTTTTCTTTTAATCAGAATGCTTTATTCCAAATCCCAGACAGGATGGGAAGTAAAGTAAGTCTGTGTTTTTATGTCTGAAGTAGAAATCAGAAACTTTCAGACATAAATGCTGAGGCTTCATTTATTTACTTGTATGGAGGGAGAATAATTTGCTCTTCCATTTTTCCAGAGCCCTTGCCTAGGCCTTCTGACAAACATTCATAAAAGAAAATCAAATTTAAATTTAGCAACCTGTATCTTTCCTAAATACATGCAAAATAACTAAGAACACTGAGAACATCTCTACAGAGGATCTTGAAGGGGTAGGAGTGTCTTAGAGCTGAGCTCTAAAAACGTCCCCAAAGGGCCAGCATTGTGGCATTACAGCTAAAACCACCGCCTGCAATGCTGGCATCCTGTATGGGCATCAGTTCAGGTTCCAGCTGCTCTGCTACTGATCCAGCTCATTGTTGAAGGCCTGGGAGAAGCCTTCCATTAGAAGGTTAGCCAGGTGGATTACTAAGGGGACGCAGCCAAGGTGTGAGATTGAAACTCTGTCAAGGGACTGGGTTGAAGAGCTTTCAGGTCATGTGCATTGAAGCCACAGTTGAGAAAATGAAGCTAATAAATGCAAAGAGAATGAAGAGACAGTGAATGAGGAGAGAGCCAGTCACAGAACTTGGATGGCGGAGTAGTAGCCTTTCTTTAGCAAGTGGAAAAAGGAAGAGATGGTAGAGGAATGTGGTAAAAAGCCATTAAAGGAAAATGCCAAGCAAGAAGATAGCAGTTGAGTGTAGACATGAGCAAATTGGATCTGGAGGTTTTAAGGTCAGCGAATGTCCTCAGTAGAGCAATAGTGATGGAAGTCACATTGGGAAAGACGTGTTCAGTCATCATTCAGTCTCTGTTGAGTCAGCTGTGTACTACACACTTGTTTTTAGGGGCTGGAGATAAGAGCTACAAGAGCTGATTTGGCAGAGAAGCAAAGAATGATAGCTTGAAATGGAGAGCATGACCGTGCTTTTATAAGCAAGTAATCAGGCTTTGGGACAAAAACTAGGAAGCAGAAGGTTAACATGAGGCAAGGACAGGTTGGAAGATGGGGTTTGAGAACAGTAGGAAGGTCAGTTTGGAAGAGGTGATGTGGAACAGAGAGATTGTGGCAAGAGCCAGAGCACATATTGTAGAATGACATCTGTCTCAGTAAAGCAAACGGATTGAAGAAAGCAGTGAGGATTTGGCATTGGTGCTGTGGGGTCCAAGAGGCTTGGCTGGATCAAAGCCCCAGCAAAGCTGGGTAACGTGACCTGCAGAGTCCATGCTGCCCACACCTCTTCCACCCTCCTGGAGTCACAAGTGATGGAGCTTGCCTACAACTAGCAATTGGCTAAATCATTGTGCAGAAAACTAAAACAAGAAAAAGAAGCAGTGCTATAAGGAATCCAGGGAACTGCTAAAGATGTGACTGAACCAGGCAGCCTCTGAGTAGGTGTGGAAGGAAACTTTGTGACCTGATCCTGGGAGCCCATGGTTTGGAGGAAGTAATACGACAGAATGAGAAGTTGTGGTTGGGTAGCAATTTCTAATTCCTAGTTTAGAAGGGAAGTAGTTCTAAGTGACAAAGTGAACTGAAGTGAAATATACTTGACTGTTACTAGCCGTCTGTGATACAGGGGAAAATAAACATAGATATTGGACTCTCTGAGGAGTTGATATTGAAGAAGAGGTGACCCTAATTACAATTGTAAACTCACTGTCAGATCACTACCTAGAAGATAAGACGTGCTCCGTAAATATTTGCCCATTGGATTAATGAGGTGAGGCTTGGGGTGACTGATGTCAACATAGGCATTCTTCAGTCTCCCTGTTTATTGTTGAAAGCACTGGTCTAAACGCACCCTTTATTTATAGTTTACACTAACTTTTACCTCTAGCCCAACCAAAAAGCAGTGTATTATTAAACTATTATCTGATGCTACAACAAGAAGCCAGATAACAGGTAGTTTATAATGGACTGAAAGTTTTTTTTTTAATTATTTATTATTTTACTTCATTAATTACATTGTATTATGTGACACAGTTACATAGGTACTTGGCTTCTCCCCACCCCCCCCAAACCCTCCCACCATGGTGGATTCCTCCACCTTGTTGCATAACCACAGCTCAAGTTCAGTTGAGATTCCCCCATTGCAAGCGTATACCAAACATAGAGTCCAGCATCTTATTGTCCAGTCAAGTTCAACGGCTTCTTAGGTATACCCTCTCTGGTCTGAAGACAGAGCCAGCAGAGTATCATCCCAGTCAATTGAAAGCTCCAACATACCATCAGCAAAAATTTACATCATTATGGAATTAATTGACATAGTAATGAGTAACCAATATGTTAAAAGTAAATGCGAGTTCCCAGCCACCTTCTGTGACCACCTCACCTACACTTCAATTTTAGTTTATACACAACATATAACATTCATAACATAACATGTTATACATAACATCATATTATCTTAAATTAAGGCAAACATGTGGTATTTAACCTTTTGTGATTGGCTCATTTCCCTTAGCATTATGGTTTCCAGTTTGGCCCATTTGGCCACAAAGAACTGCATTTTGTTTTTTTTAATAGCTGAGTAGTATTCCATGGAGTAGATGAACCATAGCTTTCTTATCCAATCCTCTGTTGATGGGCATTTTGGTTGCTTCCATGTTTTTGCAGTTACTGATTGTGCTGCTATGAGCATAGGAGTGCATGTTGGTTTCTCATAAAACAATTGTTCTGGATATATTCCTAGGAGTGCTATTGCTGGATCATACGGTATGTTGAATTTGAGTTGTTTGAATATTCTCCATACTGATTTCCATAGAGGCTGTACCAGCCTGCAGCCCCACCAGCAGTGGAGTAGGGATCCCTTTTCCCCGCAACCTCGCCAACAAGTGTTGTTGGTGCTTTTATTCATGTGGGCCAGTCTTACTGGCGTTAGGTGGTACCTCATTGATGTTTTAATTTGGATTTCCCTTATTGCCAGGGAACTTGAGCATTTTTTCATATGTTTATTTGCCATTTGGGTTTGTTCCTTTGTGAAGTGTTTGCCCATTTCCCATGCCCATTTGTTGAGTGGCTTGTTTGTTTTGACATTTTGGTTGTTTTGTAACTCTTTGTATATTCTGGAGATCAGCCCTCTATCACCTATGTCGTGTGCGAAGATCTTCTCCCATTCTGTGGGTTGCCTTTTTACTTTGTTGATTGTTTCTCTAGCTGTACAGAAGCTTCTTAGTTTGATGAGGTCCCAATTGTTTATTTTGGTCTTGATTTCTACTGTATTTGGAGTCTTTTTTAGGAAGTGAGGGCCTACCCCTAAGTGTTGCAGTGTGTTTCCAACATTTTCTTCCAAAAGTTTGAAGGTTTCTGGATGTAGGTTTAGATCTGTTATCCATTTAGATCTGATCTTAGTGTATGGTGAGAGATGTGGATCTATTTTTTTGTTTCTGCAGGCTATTAACCAGTTGTCACAACAGCATTTATTGAACAGACCTTCCCATTTGCCTGGATTGTCGTTTGTCTTTTTGTCAAAGATTACTTGGCTGTATCTGTGTGGTTCCCTTCTGGTGTTTCTATTCTGCTCCATTGATCTTCCTCTCTATCTTTGTGCCAGTACCACGCTGTTTTGATAACCACTGCCCTATAGTATGTCCAGAGGTCCGGAACTGTGATTCCCCCTGCTAACTTCCTGTTCTTCAGGATGGTTCTAGCTATCCGTGGTTTTTTGTGTTTCCAGATGAACCTTTGGATCATTGTTTCCAGTTCCATGAAGAATGTTTTGGGCAATTTGATTGGGATTGCGTTGAATGTATCTATTGCTTTTGGCAGTATAGACATTTTAATGATATTGATTTTACCTATCCAGGAGCATGGGATGTTACTCCTCTTTTGAGGTCTTGTTCAATTTCTTTTTTAAGTAGTTTGTAGTTTTCTTCAAATAAGTCTGCTACATTTTTGGTTAGATTTATTCCCAGATATTTCATACTTTTCTCTGTTATTTTGAATGGTATCTTGCTGGTTAAGTCTTTTTCCATCTTGGGGCTGTTCGCATACACTATGGCTGTTGATTTTTGTTCACTAATTTTGTACCCTGCCACTCTACCAAACTCTCGTATAAGTTCTAGCAGTCTCTGTATTGAGTCTCTTGGCTCTTCTACATAAAGAATCATATCATCTGCATATAGTGAGAGTTTGACTTCTTCGTTTCCCATTTGGATTCCTCTGATTTCTTTTTCTTGTCTTATGGCCTCAGCAAGTACCTCTAGGACTATGTTGAATAGTAGTGGAGAAAGTGGACATCCCTGTCTTGTTCCAGATCTCAGTGGGAAGGGTTCCAGCTTTTCTCCATTCAGTATGATGCTGGCGTTGGGTTTTTCATATATGGCTTTAATTATGTTGTGGATTTTTCCATCTATGCCTACCTTGGTTAGGGTTTTTAGTAGGAAGTGGTGTTGGATTTTGTCGAAAGTTTTTTCTGCATCTATTGATACTATCATGTGATTCTTGTTTTTCAGTTTTTGGATGTGGTGTATCACATTTATGGATTTGCGAATGTTGAACCATCCCTGCATTCCAGGGATGAATCCTACTTGATCTGGGTGAACGATCTGTCTGATGTGTTTTTGAATTCTGTTGGCTAGGATTTTGTTGAGAATCTTAGCATCAATGTTCATCAGAGAGATAGGTCTGTAGTTTTCCTTCTCTGTTAGTTCTCTGTCTGGTTTTGGGATTAAGGTAATGTTGGCTTCATAGAATGAGTTTGGAAGGGTTGCCTCTTTTTCTATTGTTTTGAAGAGTTTGTAGAGGATTGGGGTCAGTTCTGTTCGGAATGTTTTGTAGAATTCTGGAGTGAAGCCGTCTGGGCCTGGGCTTTTCTTTGTTGGGAGGTCTTTAATCACTGATTCAATCTCTACTTCAGTTATGGGTTTGTTCAGGTCGTTTGTTGCCTCTGGGCTAAGTTTTGGCAGGTGGTAGAAGTCTAAGAACTTTTCCATTTCTTGGTGATCTTCTGATTTGTTGGAGTACAGTGCTTTGTAGTAATTTCTAATTATGGCCTTAATGGATGCGGTGTCTGTTGTTATGTTGCCTTTTTCATCTTTGATGCTGTTAATTCTTGCCTTCTCTTGTTTTTTCTTTGTCAGTCGGCCAGTGGGGTGTCTATCTTGTTTATCTTCTCAGAAAACCAGCTTTTTGATTCATTGATTTTGTGTATGGTTTTTTTTATTTCTATCTGGTTGATTTCCTCCCTTGTTTTGATGATTTCTTGTTTCCTATTGTGTGTGGGGCTCTTCTGCTGTTGTTTTGCCAATTCCTGGAGGTGTGTGTTTAGTTCTTGTATTTGGCGGCTCTCTTGGGCCTTGACATGAGCTCCAATTGTGATGAGTTTACCCCGTAGCACTGCTTTGGCAGTGTCCCACAAATTTTGGAATGTTGTGTCAGAGCTTTCATTGGTTTCCATAAATTTTTTGATCTCATCTTTAATTTCTTCTCTGATCCATTGTTCGTTTAATAGCATATTGTTCAGCCTCCAAGAGTTTCTGTATTTCCTGGGGCATTTTGAATTGCTGATTTCCAGTTTCATTCCGTGGTGGTCTGAGAGGGTACATGGTATGATTCCTATCTTTTTGAAGTTATTTAGGTTTGCTTTGTGTCCTATCATGTGGTCGATCCTGGAGAAGGTGCCATGCACTGCTGAAAAAAATGTATGATCTGGGCTCGGCAGCGTGGCCTAGTGGCTAAGGTCCTCGCCTTGATCCCATATGGCTGCTGGTTCTAATCCCGGCAGCTCCACTTCCTCTCTATCTCTCCTCCTCTCAGTATATCTGACTTTGTAATAAAATAAAATAAAATAAATCTAAAAAAAAAATGTATAATCTGTGGCCTTAGGGTAAAAAATTCTATAAATGTAGACCAAGTCCAGTTGTTCTATTGTTTGTATGAGCTCTGTTGTTTCTTTGTTGAGTTTTTGTTTTGTTGATCTGTTTATTGTTGTTAGTGGGGTGTTAAGATCACCCACTATTATTGTGTGCATATCTATGTCTCCCCTTAAGTCCGTGAGTAATTGCTTCACGTAGCTAGGTGCGTTTGAATTTGGTGCATATATGTTCACAATGGTAATTACTTCCTGATGGATCAGTCCCTTCACCAATATATAATGTCCTTCCCTGTCCTTTTTGATGTGTGTCAGATTGAAGTCCACATCATCTGAAATTAAGACAGCTACTCCAGCCTTTTTTTCTCGTCCATTGGCATGAAATATCTGTTTCCAACCTTTCACTTTCAGCTTCTTCGAATCTCTTCTGGTTAGATGTGTCTCTTGTAGGCAACAGATAGTTGGGTGCTGTTTGATAATCCATTCTGTTAATCTATGCCTTTTGATTGGTGAGTTCAGGCCATTTGTGTTAAGAGTTAAAATTGAGAGGTTGTGATTTTGCCCTGCCATACTTGTTTTTGTGGGTGTTGATATGTGTGTAATTGCCCTTTCTTGTGTGGACTTTAGTGGGGAGATCTTCCTGTTTGCCATCTTTGCTTATGATTCACCTCCTTTTTTTCTGGATTTAGTGCATTTCTAAGGAGATTTTGTAGAGCTGGTTTTGTGCTGGCATAGTCTTCTAATTTCTCTTTGCTGTGAAAGTATTTGATTTCGTTCTCAAATACGAATGAGATCTTTGCTGGGTACAATATTCTTGGTTGACAGTTGTTCTGATTCAGGATTTGGAAGATCTTTGTCCATTCTCTCCTTGCTTGTAGGGTCTCTTCAGAGAAGTCAGCAGTGATTCTGATTGGTTTTCCCCGGTATGTGATCTTTTCTCTGCTTCATGCTTGTCTCAGGATTCTTTTTTGTCTTCACTGGAGTGGAACTTGAGTACCATGTGTCTGGATGATGATCTCCTTAGATCGTGTCTGTTGGGAGTTCTCTGTCCGTCCTGGATTTGGGCTGGAATCATGTTCCAAGTGTTTTGGAAGTTTTCCTGTATAATTTCGTCGGGCACCATTTGCATTCCTGACTCTCTTTCTGCTCCTTCAGGAAGGCCAATAATCCTAATATTTGATTTTCTGAGGTTGTCTTTCATTTCTTGTATGGTCTTATTGGCTTTGTTCAGACTTGTCTCCAGCTGTTTAATGAACTGGGTATGTTCGTTTTGTGTGTCTTCCGTTTCAGAGATCCTCTCTTCTGCTGTATTTGTTCTGTTGGTTAGGCTCTCAATTTTGTGCTCTAAGTCAAGGATTTTACTTTTCGTTTGTTGTATTTCTGAGGCTATGTGGTTCTTGAATTCCTTGAAGTCCTCCCAATTCTTCTCATTGTCTCTGACATATTTTAACATTATTTTTTTGAATTCCTTGTCTAGTAGATCTTCTATGTCTTCATCTCGCATCTCCGAAATAGACATTGGCTTTTGATCCTTTATTGGTAGGGTGTTGGCACTCTCATCTGGATCATTACCTTTTCTGGTATTTCTTCCCATTGTGTTAGTGTTTCTTTTTTGAGAGACCTAGGCACCAGTGTGCTGAGGGGTCTCCAAGCACTATCCTGTAGAGATCGGAGTCTGCAGGCGTGGAGTAGCAGGGTGTGGGAATTTTCAAGGCACTTTTGGTGCGTCTCCAGAACACTGGACCTCAGGGCGCCACTCCCAGGGCCCAGCGGATTCAAAGCGCACTCTCAGCTCGTCCCCTACAGGTATGCTACCACAGGGCGTGGGGGAGTGAAGGCACTCTCTGTGTGCGCCCCCTGTGCGCGGGATCACAGGGCTCGGAGGATTCTAGGTGCTTTCTCGGTGTGTCCCCAGTGCCAGGAACTGCAGAGCGTGGAGGTTTTAGGTGCTCTCTGGGAACGCCTCCTGCACGCGGGTCCGCAGTGCTCTCCTGGTTCGTCTCCCAAGCACGGGACTATAGGGCGTGGGGTGTTCCAGGTGCTCTCTGGAAGCGCCTCCTGCGCAGGCCCGCCCACCCCAGCGCTAGCACGGGACTGCCAGAGGCGTGCTTGGGTTCCTGTGGGATAGCACCACCCAGCTGAGTGCCAGACCGCAAAGGCACAGGGGAGTATTCAGTGTGCCTTTTGCCTTTCTCCTCAGCACACAGGACCACTGTGCGTCACCTCCCAGACATAGTTTTGGCAGTTTCGAGGCACTCGCCCGGTGTCCCTAGGCACTGGAATCTCGGCGGGGGGGGAGGCGGGGAGACGAGCAACAAGGGTGTTCAGGCTCTGTGCATGCCCCTGGGGGGCCAACTCCCGGAGCCTCCAACCCACCACTGTCCCCACCCAACTCACTCAAACCTCAGGTTCTTGCAGTTTGCCTCTTCCTCTGGTGGGAACCCTCGCCGCTGGTGCGTCTCCCGGCTACTGCGTCCGTTGCAGGTCCCAGCAGGTGCAGGCGGATGGAACCTGGAGGCTGCAGCTGGTGTAGGTCCCGGCAGGGCTTGGTGACCAGGGTGGGCAGATGCTGGCTGGTCCCGATGACTCAGGGTCCTGGTGTCCGCAATGGGCGCAGGTCCTGGCGGGTCCTGGTGACCAGGGTGAGCAAGTGCCAGCGGGTCCCAATCACCGCTGGTCCTCACGGCCACAGCATCTGTGGGTCGGTCTGCGGGTCGACTGCGGCTTTCAGCTTCTGCACTCAAAGGTGACTCAGCAGGTCAGGAGCGGAAAGTCGTCTTCCCTGCCCTTTGTTTTGTTTTTCCCTGGTTGCTCTTCCGAGTTGTGTGGATTTTTTTGGCTCCACACTGTCCAGGGAACTTCACGTTCTTCTCCCTGTAGTTCTATGCTACTCCACTTACGCTTTTGTCGCGTTCTAGCCCTCTCTGTCTGTGAGCTCCCTCACAGTCTTCCTCCTATGTCGGCCATCTTGCGAGTCTCCTCTGGACTGAAAGTTAATGGGGTGCCCAGCGGCGTGGTCTAGCGGTTAAAAAAATCCTCGCCTTGAATGCCCCGGGATCCCATATGGGCACCGGTTCTAATCCCTGCAGCTCCACTTCCCATCGAGCTCCCTGCTTGTGGCCTGGGAAAGCAGTCGAGGACGGCCCAATGCATTGGGACCCTGCACCCGCATCGGAGACCTGGAAGAGGTTCCTGCTTCCCGGCATTGGATCGGCGAGCACCGGTCCGTTGTGGCTCACTTGGGGAGTGAAACATCGGACGGAAGATCTTCCTCTCTGTGTCTCTCCTCTTCTCTGTATATCTGACTTTGTAATAAAAATAAATCTTTAAAAAATAATAAAATAAAAAATTTAAAAAAAAGAAAGTTAATGGGCTCCCATTCAAATCCTAAAAGGTGAGCAGGAAGGGGTGGGAATTTTCAGCTCTGAGTTTATAAAGCTTTTGTATTTACAAGAACATCTGTGAGTTCACATGCTGAAACACACTCTCCCCACATTGAACATCATCACCACGTTGTCTGCATTAGGATGCTCTTCCTGCTGCCCTAGCTTCTCAGCAGGAGGAAGTCTGTCATCCGTACCCCCTCCCAAGTGCTGCCTCGGGCAATTTATTTATTTATTTATTTATTTATTTATTTATTTATTTATTTAATGATTTTACATAGTTGATGGGGTGGGAAGGATCAAGGATTAGGGAAAAGTAGGTGTGATTGTTTCCAGATTTTCTGTTTCTTCTTCATGTTTCAGGGGAAGGGAAGAGGGAAGAGGAGGAGCCTCACCCAGGGTGGAGAACAGCCACCCAGTTTGAACTCAGGGTCCTGATGTGGCACACACACCAAGGATTCTGCGCAAGTGGTTTGGGTAGTTCTTAAATGTTCTCGATCTTGCCAATCCAAAAATGAGGAATCTCCTCCAATATCTGTTGGCTGACGCAGTCAACCTTGCAGTCTCCATTAGATTACATTTTTGCTGTCATTATTTGGCTAGGGTAGTTGTCCAACTTGTTCTTTTCTCCTTTCTCTGCTATGCTACCAGATGTCCTCTGCAGGCCCCAAGACCTGCCATATCCTCCATGCAGGCACATTCTCTTAAATCTGCCTAGCAGGGTAGTCTCATTATTCCTCCAGGTACCTAATAACTTGGGCATGGATTGCACTTTCCTGCCTGATAGTTTTATTTGTTCACGTCAGCGACCCTGTCCTCTTCATTTCTCTGAACTTCACTGTGCCTAGAAAATAGCAGAGGTGCAACTGCCTTAACCGTTGCGGAAATTCTCATTAACTGTTACGGGAAACCAACAGGGATCTTGAGTTTGAACTATCTGCACCAGGGACAAAAGAAATAGAGCTTGACTGATCTTCCTGCTAGAAAAAATATTCCTCTAGCATTTTGGTGTTTTAGAAAAAATTCATTTTTTCATTTGAGAAAACTTGATCAGTAACAGAAAGGTAAAGAAACAGCCCAACATGATATGATAGCCTAGGGGCTAAAACCTCGCCTTGCACATTCCAGTATCCCATATGGGTGCCAGTTCATGTCCTGGCTGCTGCACTGCTATTCTCAGATTTTGAGATCTCCAGAAAATCATCAGGAGTCTGAAGTCGATGCAAACGCATAAGGACGGTTTATTCAGGCTAGCCTAGGCTCCCAGCCATCACCCAGCCCAGCAGGATGGGTAGCATCAGCAACCCCTTTGGTGGCAGCCGCAGCAGTAGCAGAAGGGCAGGGAAAAAAAAGGACTGAGGTTGGACAGCACAGGGTTTTTATACATTTCAGGCCAATTCCATAGTCATAATTGATCAGTTTAACTGTCAACTTTTTTTTTTTTTAAGATTTATTTACCTTATTACAAAGTCAGGTATACAGAGAGGAGGAGAGACAGAGAGGAAGATCTTCCATCCAATGTTTCACTCCCCATCTGTTAACTTTTAAAAAGAGCAGGTTGGCAGGCTTCTATTGGTGCGTTTGAAGCAAGCAACTTTCAAAAAGTACAAACTGGTGGGCTATAGGGTAGTGAGCAACTCTTATCTAAAAAGCATATCAGGGGCCTCCTTCCTGAGGAGTGCTCTGCTTGCGTGACCTGCCAGGTGTCACGTGGACTGTCAGGCCTGGAGTTCACACAGCTCCTCAGCCAAGCAGGCAAGGCAGAAATCACAAAAGCAGAAAACACTAAGGTTCTTCACCACTTCCCATCCAGTTCCCTGCTTATGGCCTTGGAAAGCAGTAGAGGATGACGCAAAGCTTTGGTAGCCTGAACCTGCAGAGGAGACCCAAAAGAAGCTCCTGCCTCCTGGCTTCAAATTGGTTTAGTTCTGTCTATTGCAACCACTTGAAGGATGAATTAGCGAATGCGGTCTTTCTCTTTTTATCTTCTGTCTATAGATCTGCATTTACAATAAAATCAAATCTTTCCATAAAAGGGTAAAGAGCATTAAAAATCAAGTTGAATATTAGTCATGTAGCAAGAACTTAGCTCTTGTCTATAATGAATCTTCACAGTATATATACTCTGTGCTCTTCAAGGGGTCTAAACTCAGATGCATTTTTATAGCAGGAAGGAAGTTAGGAAATTCATTGGATAGCTTATGAAAATAACTAAGTGCAAGTTAGATTGAATAATTTATTTCCAACTTAATTTGATTATAGGTTATTGGGTACAAAGTGTGATAGCATCAGTTTTAAAATTTGGTCTCAACTGACTTACAACAGCAGTGCCTGTGGCTGTAGCTCTTACAAGGAAATATACTGTAGTTTGTTTTGCTTTCTGTCCTGTGTTGTAATTCAAAATCCTGAGACTAATCTTATTGGGTGCTTTCTATGACACTTCTGTGTACATGCATATCTGGCAATCTGATGGAACACAATGTTAAGGTTAGCGTTACTGGGTGACATTTGTAGGCTAAAATGAGTTATATCTGGAGTTTTGTTTTGTTTTATAAACTGCCCTTAAAGGCAGACTAGGGAGGGTCACCCTATGCTAGTCATCCATAGGAAGATATTTGGATAAAACATTACAAAAGGAATACGAACAATAAGATTGGGGTGGGAACAGGAAGACCAAGGAGCTTCACTGATGGCCAGATGCTGCATGGCTCTTGGAGGAGCTTGTTCTCCTGATACTAGCAGGATGTGTTCTTCCTGTAGGTTGCTGTGACTAAAGGAGAAAGTCTTTTGAGGGCTTTGAGCTTAGAAAATACAAGAGTGGTTGTGATCTTTAAGACCTGAGATTGGGAACTCATTTCTGACTCAGTGAACTGCAACAATGTCGCATCCTATAGGTTCCACCCAAGATAGGTCTGAGTAGCCCTCAGACCTGATGACGACCAGATCAAGAACTCTAGTAGTGGCACATCAGGCGCCATTTCTTACAGTGTGGCCAAGAATTTAAGACTACAGGGACAGTAGTGAGCTGCACATATGCTGAGCTGGATGAGAACTCACTGAGCTCAGTGCATTGCACTGGTCCCACAGGAAAATAATACCAACTACAGCATTGTACAGGTCGAAATAGGTCTATGTGGCTCTCAGACCTAATGGCCAACAGTTCCCGGCAAGATCAGCACCACCAACAACCTAATATAGGACACCTGGTGTCTCCCTAATCCTGGGACCTGCTTGAACTGGAAGTGGGAGAAAGGTTATACAAATAATGGCGCAGCCTCAGCACGGTATCATAGGAGGTGGAGACTGGTGAGCCAGGAGCTAGGGCTACAGAGACCATGGTGGAAATCTAACATAAGAACCCAGACCTGCTACCATATCCAGCTGTAGGGGTACAATGCAACATGCATTCCTGCTTCCAAACAAAAGATGGACTCCTAGTGAAACTGTTGGAAATGTGTAGACAGTGGGATGCTGGACTGTTTGGCATTGTCTGTACCAGCAATGTCAGGGGACACTTAAATAAGAGACTGATGGAATTATGACTCCTTATGAAGGACTATACTATTGTAATGACATGGGGAAAATCTGTCAGGGGTGGGAGTTTGGGGGGAATCCCAGTATATACAAAATTGTACCACAAAATTCAAAAATTCAAAACAAAATAAGGAAAAGAAAGAAAAAAAAAGAAAAAACCCAGACCTGGAACTCGCTGGAGAGAGTGGCACAATTGGCTGTAAACAAAGAGTCATGTACCAACTGCAATAAGTAAAATTGAACTGTAGACCTGTGGGTGACAGAGCTTAGAAACCTGCCCCAAGGAGAAGAATCTGATAACCAGAAATACAATGACCAAGAGCGAAAGAGACAAAGGCACAATGAATATTACTGAAGACTGCCCTGCAAAGGAGCAAAACCCTTTGCCAACCTCAGAGTTCGCTGAGGAAGACATCGAGAAAATGGGGGAGACAGAATTCAAAACACTTGTTATAAAACCTCTTATCAACAATGAGAAGCACGTAAAGCAGGCATCCAAGGAATTCAAGGAATATCTCACACTGGAAATGAATCAAACGGAAGCTGATAATCCGAAATGAAGAATACAGCAAAATAAAAGTACAGTGGAGAGTCTCCAAAAGAGAATGAATGAGGCAGAAGAAAGAATCTCAGAATTAGAAGATATTTCCTGTCATGAGGGGGAAACAAACAAAAAGCTGGAAGCAGAGCTGTGTCAGGCTAAAAAATGTATCCAAGAATTGAAAGACACCATTAAAAGGCCAAATATAAGAGTTATGGGAGTCCCAGAAGGTGCAGAAAGAGAAGCTGGGCTTACAAATGTATTTAATGAAATAATACAGGAAAATTTCCCTAATCTGAAGAAAGAATTGGGAACATCATCCAGGAGGGGCACAGAACTCCCAACAGGGTTGATCAAAAGCGGTCTTCACCACGACACATTATAACCAAGCTCTCTTCAGTCAAACATAAGGAAAAGATCCTTAAATGTGCACGTGAAAAAAATCAACTGACATATAAAGGAATGTCAATTAAACTCACAGGAGACCTCTCAAAGGCAACTACAGGCCAGAAGAGAATGGAATGACATATTCCAGATTCTAAAAGCAAAAAAAAAAAATGTCGGCCCAGGATAATGTACCCAGCAAAACTTTCCTTTGTCTTGGAAAATGAAATAAAATTCTTCCACAGTAAAGAAAAGCTAAAAGAATTTGCCTTTTCCAAACCTGCCCTACAAATGATACTGAAAGATGTTCTCTTGACAGAGAAAAAGAATGGCGCCCACCAAAACCAAAGGCAAATGTGAAGAACAACCCAGTAGAATAATAGAAGATTAATCAATGAACAACCCATTGCTAAAATGACAGGACCAAATTAGCACCCATTCATATTAACCCTGAATATAAATGACTTAAAACATCAATCAAACATCGATTAGTAGACTGGATTAAAAAATAAAACCCATCTAATTGTTGCTTACAGGAGACACATTTCACCAACAAAGATCAGCAGAAGCTGTGTCGTATGGATTTCGATTTTTTTCTGTTAGTTTAATCTCTTCAAAACACTTCTCATTGAATTGTTCAATGACTCATAGCTCATGCAGTAGCATAATTTTCTTCAAGAAGGTTCTTGATTTTCTTTCTCATTTCTTCAGTGACTCATTAGTCATTCAGTAGCATGTTATTTAACTTCATAGTGTTGTTAATTTCTTTTTTTTTTCTTCCTATTTTGGATTTTGTTTTGTGGCTTTTCACTTAAGGGGATGTATAGTAACTGTGTAATGAAGACTGTTATATCTAGCAGCATGTTATTTAACTTTGTGGCATTGTAAATTTCTATTTTTGTTCCTGTTGTTGATTTTGTATTGTGGCTTTTTAAGTGGATGTATAATAACTGTGTAATGGAGACTATCATCCAGATGTGAGGATACAATGCAGTAGACATTTCTGCTTCCAGATCAAAGATGGAGTCCCAATGAAACTGTTTACTATATCTTGACAGTAGGATGCTGGACTCTCTGCCATTGTCCATGCCTGCAATGATGGACATATGACTGTGTATGAAGAACTATACTGTAGTAATGATATATGGGAACTCAGTGGGGGGAGGGGAGGTGTAAGGGAGGGTTAAGGAAAATCCCAGGACCTATGGAACTGTGTCATAGATGATAATAATAAAAAGAAGTAAAATAAAAAGTAAATTAAAAATTAAATTAATAAAAAAGAACTGAGATTTGATTCCCTGAGCTGGCTGTTATTATTACTCCTTAGTTGGAGGCTGCATCAATGTAACTTCGTGTTCAAAACTCTTTAGGTATGACATCTGGAAGATGACTGCTTTTGGTGTGAGCTGTGCAATTATGAGACATCCTTCCCCCAGGCACGCATCCTCTGGGAAGCACACACATGCTTATACTCACACACTCCCTGTTCTGCACACACAGACACACAGTGTGGAAAAGGGAGGCTTCAGAGTCCTGGCTGCAGGTTGCTTGTGTCCGCCCAGGACCTAGGGCAGCCCAGACCTTACTGTCTTGTTCCCCCAACACTTTTGTCACGTGTTTACCTTAGTCTGCATATACGGCTTTCCTTTCACAGGTAAAGAACAATCCCACATTTTGTTCATCTGTCCTTTTTAGAGTCTGTCCAGCTCACTGCTACATGCAAAAATCCCATCGAGTGAGGTTGCTGTCTGTGCCAACTGAATAGACAGCTTCCTGCTCCTCCTCGCAGCAGCCTTCCTCCCTACTCTCATCTCTCTGAAAGCAGTCCCTGTCTGTAGGCCTTCCCCACTGTGTTTCTGCTCCATGCCAGTTGCTTTCCCCCTCAGTGAGACCTTTCACTGTCTCTGCCACCCCGGAATGGAAGCTCCTTGAGGGCAGGGGACTGATTTTATTCAGCATAGAATGTATCCGGTCCATTGTAAACACTGAACACCTTTCACAAGCTGGCTGGTGAGTAGCTCAGCAGGTGCGTAAGTGATTGGGTGATGCACAGCAGGTGTGCATGGCAGGAGAGGAGGTGACATAGTAGCAAGTTATTACTGCACTGGAGAAGAGAGATGTGGCTGCTGCAATGCCTAGCCTCCTGGGAGGAGAGCAGCTGGCTTCTGTGAGCGCCGCGTCTCCTGGGAGCTACCACTGCCCTGCGTGAGTGTCAGGAGCTCTGGATTGCCAGCTGCTGCTCCTTGGAAGGCAGCACGTTCTCATGCCTTCTTGCTTCAGACTGAGATGTACCAAAACAATGACCCCGTACACAGAATTTGTGTTGTTAAAGGCATGGCTAGTGGTTCTAAATAGTCACTTTGAGTGATCTGAGAAAGAAATGAGATCGACAACTTAGAGCAGCTGTTTACATAAAGAGGGGCCCACGGAAGCCGCGTCTTCATGGACCCTTCCGAATCCCAAGGTCTCATCCCATAGGTGGGTGTTGCTGAGGAGAAAGGCTGCCATGTGGTTGGGTGTAGGGGTGAGTGCTGCTGAGCCTGGGGCAGGTCACAGGGACCACAGCAAGCCTCAGCCCTCCGAGGACCCCACGACTCCGGCACGTGTGGTCACTCCCAGACTCTTCTCCTCCCAATACTGTGCAACTTCCGCAGTAAATACGTTACAGGCTGGAATACCAGTAAATGACCCAGGAAGAATAGCATCACCAGGAGAGAAGAGACTTGTGAAAAGAAGATGATCCCTTATAAAGAAACCTTCTGTGGATTGACGGTGATCCTGGAGGCCATTGTTCTGTCCCCTGACCACTAATTCAGTGACAGTTACAGTAATTAGTTTTCCTCTGTTTACTCATACAGCTTTATGAATTGTGGCAAAGGTACCAGTATTTGTTTTACTGCTTTATCATCTTACATGGCAAAAATGCTGTAAAGCTAAAATAACATGTATCTCCCACCCCTGGTTGAAATAAACTGTCACTAACTTGGGCAAGTGGCTGCTGTCCCCAAAGTAGTTTAGTCTCAGTTCCTGTTGGTATCCTTGCCCTATTCTTACTGCTGCAGATAGTAATGAACTGCTTTGAGACCCTGTGGTGTCACTTCTCCAGGCCAGAAAACTGACAGCTCTTTTCTCCTGGGTGCTCGATTTCAGTGCTTCAATCTTGCAAGTCCTCTAACTCCTAGCAGCCTGAAAATTCTGAGATCATGCAGTACCCAGGTTGGAGAAACACGGTCTTCCCTCCATTCCCGGATCTGCTGTCCAGCTGCTGTGTCATGGGCACCTCCATTCATGGCTGTCATGGGCCCATGTGGCCTAGGGCTTCTTTTCTGCCAAAATGACTCAGGTGGTACCTTAGCTGTCGCTGACACATAAGTAAGGCACCACTTTCTGGCGGTGGCTATGAAGTTGGAGCTCTCCCAGTTACTGTAAGTTGTGTAGCCCCTTACGGTTTCATATGTGTTAATACGTTGCTAATGTGATGGAGCCAAGATGACTCCGTTAGTGTGCTGCTAGAATGTAGTGGTGGTTCTGATGTGATGGATGATAATTACACAAGGGAAGGTAACATGGGCTTTTAAGGTGTGCGTTTTATTAGGAGGGAAACCAAACTTATTAATAGTTTAATGATGACAGAATAAAGACAAGCTTTTGGATCTTCTATCCTCTGGTTTAGTTCCCAAATGGTCCGGACTGGGCAGGCTTAAGCAGGAACCCAAAGCTCCTTTCAGGTCTCCCACATGGTGGCAGGGGCCATTGTTAGGTTCCTTGGCAGGCTGCTTAGCAGGGAGCTGAATCAGAAGCAGCTGATACTAGAACATACACTCCATTGTGGGATGCCACCTTGGCAAGCAGAAGTTGAACCTGCGGCCGCACAGTGCTGGTATTGGCAGGGTTTTCATCCATTCTGAGTCTCTGTAAGTAGCTGAAGTTCTTGGTACAAAGGTGTCTGATACATATTTATCACAGTGTTAATTATATATAAAGCATGTAATTGGTGATTGCACAGAGCTAGCTATTATGACAAGCAGAAGTAAGGAGGGGACAGAGGAATAAAGATAAGTAGTCCCTGCCATATGACCATTGTCACCTCAGGGACATCAGCAAAAGTGAGATGGGATTTTGGAGGAAAGAATTCTTGAATTGCTGCCACCAGCCCCAGTCAGTCTTGCAGTGACAGCTGGCTTTCATGACTTGAACTCTATGTCAATAATACTGTCTTGAGGGGGCTCCAAGATGAAGGGGAAGCAGTAGATTTTGTAAGATCCAGCATCATTGGTACTAACTAATAGGACCCCTGTTGCAACCTGAACATTCATTGTCAGTCTCCCCTGGCTTCAGCAGCAACTGTGCTTTTCCTGGCACGAACAGCTCCTCCTGTGGAGTCTGTGCTCTGGGTGAGCCATGTCCTTGGCCTGAAATCCGGATTGACGGTGGGCAAGCACACTGAGCTGCTCAGGCTTTGCAGCCCTAGGCTGCCCTTGGGCCTCCTGCTTCGTGCAGTGGAGCCGGAAGTCTTCAGCCTTTCATTTTGCTTTGAAGCTGAATGTGGGATCAGCTGACCCTAAGGGCTATTTTAAGGAAATATCTTCACATATTCTTTTTACCTTGATGTTTGTCACTAATGTGTTGTGAAAATTCTGTTCCTGCCTGTCACTCATATCAAAGGGCTGCTATTCCCAAGGCTGATGTTTGAAATCCCTTGGGACCTCGTTAAATGAGGGCTCCATCTGCCTGAATGGGAAGGAGTTAGTCTCGCTTCTCCAGCCTTCACCTGTCTGTTCCGTGCTTGAGCCCTGCAGACAGTAGCCCCAAGCTCAGGGGATTGGCAGTTTTGCTGGCGTTTTTGGATTTCTGCCTCTGCAGTGAGGCCATACAGGGACTGTTTCCCTCATGGTCCTTGTCCTCCCCTGCCCTGTTTGGGCAGGGGTGGCTGGGCAGTAACCTTTGGTGGGTCCCAGAAGCACCACAACCCCACCATCTCCTATGGCCGTTGGTGCTCCTGTTGGCCCAGGAGAAAGGTTGGGAGGCTTCCAGCATTCTGTAGCAGCCCCCAGGTCACCCTGCTAGTGACACCACAGCTGTTGGTCTGACATGAAGTGCTACCCCCTGAGACAGAAGGGAAGGGCCATGGAAACCACTGTGGGTAATTGGGGGATCCAGATACCTGGTATTTGAGTGAGGAGCACAGGTGACTGTACCCATTGTAACTGCCCCCTGAGTGGAAGCAGCGCTTTGCAGAGCAGAGCCACACTGGCTTTATGGTCCCAAATTCAGGGAGTCAGACCCTGGAGAGAATTACAGACTATTGTTGGTGCGTTGTTTTTGCTCCAGTGTAAGAATCTAACTACTTTAAAAAAAAAAACTAAATTTTTGTCATACACTCTTGAAACTTTTCCTGTTGTGCTTGAGTACTCGAAACTATCTGCATTTCATTTTCTTAGGGCAAGCTGTATTATCTTCCGTTGTTTACCCCCAGAGCAAAAACTCATCTTCCTTCTCTCCCCTTGCGGCAGCGCCCCATCATTTCCATCTGCTGGGGCCACCGAGACTCCCGGTTGCTGATGGCTTCCGGCCCAGCCCTGTACGTGGTCCGTGTGGAGCACCGGGTGTCCAGCCTTCAGCTGCTGTGCCAGCAGGCCATTGCCAGTGCCCTCCGGGAGGACAAGGACGCCAGCAAGCTGACCCTGCCCCCTCGCCTTTGCTCCTACCTCTCCACGGCCTTCATCCCCACTATCAAGGTAAAGCTTTCCACTCTCCCTCTTCTCTTCTGCTGCTTGCCCAGCAGGAGGGCGAGGGCGAAGGGTCAGAGCAAGTGCATGGGGTCTTGTCCGCTTCCCGACAGGAATGCCTAAGCAGTGGCCACCCACAGCCTGGCAGGATCCCACCAGGCTCCTCCATGCCTGCAGTCCACCCCCAGCACCTCTGGGGGCGTCCTCGCAGGGCTCACCCTGTGCAGGAGATGCTGTCTCCTGGCTCGCATGGGGATCACAGGACTGAACCTTTACTTAGCACATGTCCCCTTCAGTCCTTTCTCGAGGACTGACCTCGCCTGAAGAAGCAGGAAACAAGTTTGGAGAAGTTAAGTTGGCCCATGGCTGGTAGGGGAGCTGTCAGGCCGGCATCTTGGACTGGTTCTCCCCCAGCTTGGGCGCAGCTGCCTGTCTCACTGACTGAAAATTCCAGAAGCCAGTCTGTGCAGGAGGCCTGCCTGCCACCTGCTGTTGCACAATGGATCCTGTCCCCAACACCCTGGCTTCTTTTTTGCATTTGATCTTTACTCCTAACTCTTAGGTTGACTCGTTGGTTTCCTTTTGCCTTGAAGCATAAGGATTTTCGAATTTTGGGGGGATTTCTTCTCCCAAGCTGTCTTACGCTGTTGTATTAGGACATGCAGATGTCCAGGCCCACCCCTCGATTCAGCTGACTTAAGCCAGGATGCTGGCACAGGTGTTTCAGAGCTCCCAGGGATTCTGTTGGCTAGCAGCATGGTTAGGCATCCCAGCTTCATGCCCGGCCCTCTCCCTGGCTGCCTGTGCCCTGTGGGAGTTACAGGGACTGAGCCCACGTGTCTCTCACGTGCTCCCTCTTTCCCTCTCTCATAATCTCAGCACTTGCTTTTCCTCCCATGCCGTTCATTCTAGCCCCCAATTCCAGACCCCAACAATATGCGAGACTTTGTCAGCTACCCCTCCGCTGGCAACGAGCGGCTGCACTGCACCATGAAGCGCACGGAGGACGACCCAGAAGTGGGCGGTCCGTGTTACACACTCTACCTGGAGTACCTGGGCGGGCTCGTGCCCATCCTCAAGGGGCGCCGTGTCAGCAAGCTGCGGCCCGAGTTCGTCATCATGGACCCACGCACAGACACGAAGTCAGGTGAGTTGGGTGGACGAGGCCTTGCTCCTGCATGTTGTGGACTGTCTCTGTACAGGGGGACCACCTGAGCATCCCCGAAGCTCCGTGTTGCCTCAGTCCTACTCAGGCAAGTGGTTGTGTCCGTGTGCCTTCTTGCAGGCTGTGACACTGTTCTGGGAGGCCTCAGGTAGCTGTGGGTGGAAGCGGCTCTGACTCTCAGTCCAGGAGGAGCAGGTTCGGGCCTTCTAGGAATGAGAGCTCCTGCTGGGTTATTTTGCAGGTATCCATTGAATTCATTAATGTAATAGTGAGGCAATTTGAAAAGAATGAAATGCAGTCTCTCCCAACTCAAGAACAGATGAAATAATTAAAATTTTCAAACCTTCAGCCTCCTGCCTTTGCCCTCACTAAGCTATGATTAACTGCTTTTTACCTGAATGCCAATGAGATGTCTTGCTCCACTCATAAAGATTTTGACACCGTGAATCACCTGGTCTCCCTGAAATCTCTGCCCAGTGCTGATCATGACTCAGTTGATGTGTTTGAGGTGCTTGCTGCACGCCTCCCTGGGCCGCGACGCCATCAGGAGAAGGGGCTCTGTTTCTTCTGCTGTGCTGCTTAGTGCCTGCCTGGTTTCTGCACCTGTCAACACGTGCAGTTCACACAGTCTGCCACCTGCCTGGGCGACTTCCCCCACCACCTGCTACAGAGCTAGCAGCACCCTGTCCATGCCTCTCAGCACCCTGGAGCCTTCCTCTGCCTGCCACTCTGACTCCTGAGGGCCTACAGGGGACCAGGTCATCTTTGTACCCTGTTAAGCAGTACAATGTAGCTACTTTCAAAGGGTTTGCAAAGCCTTAGTACAATAAGTACTTGGAAAGTTCAGTTAAAAAGTCAAGATTTAAATACCAAGGACACAAATAGAAAAAGTGCCACAAGGCATGATGTGACTAATTGCCAACTGAATGGTGTATGCATAAACTTCGAGAAGCCAAGAATTTCTTATCATGAGAACCAGATTGACTCAAGCCTCCACATCAGAGCTTCCCAAAATAGGGTGTATGGGCCACTCCCATGGCAGTCCCTGGGTGCGTGCTTGTGCAGATCCCAGGGTCCACCCCTCAATTATGAGTCCCTGAGTCTGGAATGGGACTTAGAAATCTGATTTGACAGGTTTCCCAGCTGGCATATTTTATATATATATATATATATCTTTTCTTTCTTGGAAAGGTAGATTTACAGAGAGAAGGAGAGATAGGGAGAGATCTTCTGTCTGCTGGTTCACTCCCCGAGCAGCCACAGTGGTCGGAGCCAAGCCTATCTGAATCCAGGGAAACCTTCTTTGGGGTCTCCCACACAGATGCAAAGTCTCAAGGTTTGGGGCCATCTCTACTGCTTTCCCAGACCACAAGCAGAGAGTTGGGTGGAAAGTGAGGCAGCTGGGACACGAACCAATGCCCACACAGGATCCTGGCGCATGCAAAGCGAGGGCTTTAGCCATTAGGCTACCATACCAGGCTTACCTAGCTGGCTTTTATTCTGTCAAGTTTGTGATCCACTTTGCAAATGTTCAAGTAGCTTGACAAATATATTCCTCAAGATCACTGATAATGTATTTTTTATTCTAGATAACAGTCCTTTTTTTTTTTTTAGTGAAAAAAATCCAGACATTTTCAAACATAGTGTTCAGTCAGAACTTGCTGTGGACTGAAGTCCATTCTCCCAAATTTGTCTGTTTACATCTATCCTACTGTGGAATACTTTTGGGGGCTAAGGCTTCTAGGGGTAGTTAAGGTTAAGTGAATACTACATGTGTGTAGCAGAGAGGCCATATGGCACATGAATGAGAAGATGGCCATGTACAAGCCACGACAAAAGTCCTCACCAGAATCCAAACCTGCCAGCGATATGAGCTTGGATTCAAAGATACAGAACTCTGAGAAAGTTCACTTCTGTTACCCCAAGTCCACAGCATTTCCCTATGGCAACCTGAGAAAACTTGGGGCTTTATTTAGAAGTCATTCAAATTGCTTTTTAAGATTTTTGTGTGGGCCCGGTGTGGTAGTCTAGTGGCTAAATTCCTCGCCTTGCATGCACTGGGATCCCATGTGGCTCCGGTTCTAATCCCAACAGCCCTGCTTCTCATTCAGCTCCCTGCTTGTGGCCTGAGAAAGCAGTCAAGGACGGCCCAGGGCCTTGGGACCCTGCACCCACATGGGAGACCCAGAAGAAGCTCCAAGCTCCTGGCGCCTGGCTTCGGATTGGCTCAGCTCCGGCCATTATGGCCACTTGGGGAATGAATCAGCAGATGGAAGATCCTCCTCTTTGTTTCTCCTCTTCTCTGTATCTCTGACTTTCCAATAAAAATAAATAAATTTTTAAAAAATAAAAATTAAAGATTTTTATTCACTTATATTTGAAAAACAGAGACAGTTTACTACCCAAATACCTATGGTACCTGGGACTGGGCCAGCCAAAGCCAGGAACTCAGTCCACATCTTGCCTGTGGGTGTCAGAAACCCGCATGCTCAATTCCTCACCTGTTACCGCCCAGCATATGCATGAGCAGGAAATCAGAATTAGATGCAAAGTCAGGACTCAGACCTCACGTGGCATGCAGGAACAGCAGGCAACATCATTTATTCACAGCAGCACCAACTCTTGTCCCCAGACAACTTTTAAAGGTTGTTAGTATTTATTTGAGAAACAAGAAAGGGAGCTTCCCTGAATATTGGTTCTTTCCCCAAATGCCTCCAATGCCCTGGCCAGGAACTGGATTCTAGTCTTCCACATTGAGAACAGAGACCCAACCACTTGAGTCATCATCCACCCCCTCAACCCCCGCATGTGCATTTCCAGGAAGTGGGCTCAAGAAAGGAGCTGGGACTCCCACTTAGAAGCCTGCCTCCCAAACCAGCTTCCCAGCTGAGAAGCCAAGTGCTGTCCTCTTAAACACTAGCTTCCAAAACTTGAAGATGTTACTCAAGTCAGGTTGCATATTCAGAAAGCCTTCAATCCAGAAAAAATGAACATGTTTATGAAATTTGACAAAATTGGGGTTTAAAACCCAAAGATCCATGGTTAAGGCTTTGTTTCCCAGTGACTGATGCCAACTTCAGATTCTCTAAGTACGAGGTACACACATCTACCACCCTAGCTCCACCAATGCAATGCAGAGATTTTTTCTGCTTGTGGTGATGGCAGATGGCAGAGCGGGGGCCCTTCCTAGGCGTGATTACAACTCTGAGCAGCAGCCCACCAGATGCACACTCGGAAAGCACCTCTTCTGCCTGCCACCGCTCAGCTCATTTGTTCTTTCTGGAAGTATTATCGAGTCCCTGAAAATGTCCTAGTTTCTGCGAGTACCAAATGGCAGGCAAAGTTCCTTCCCTTAACTTCACCCACTAGTTGGGAATACTGACAATCTGGTAGAGTGAACAGTTAACCTAACCTTTAAGTTGCCCACATCAGATTGCCCAAGTTCAATGTCTGGCTTTATCACCTGACTCCAGCTTCCTGCCAGTGCAGACCCTAGGAGACAGCAGTGATGAATTTAGTAACTGAATCACTGCCAGCCATGTTGGTGGCCCTGTGTTGAGTCCCCAGCTTCAGCACTGGCCCAGTTCCAGGGCCAAGCATTTGGGAAGTGAAGCAGCAGATGGCGCTCTCACTGTGTCTGTCCCTCTGAATGAACAATGTTTTGGTTACTGTTTACAAAGCAGTTATGAGTGTAAGAAAAGGGGCAACGGGTATGGCACCTCACATTGAGGGATCTTCCATCGAGGAGGATCCTGGTGGTTGGGTGGATGGTGCATAATTGGATTTCCTCAGTTCATGTACACACAGAGGCTTTCACGTTTGAGTCATGGCTGGGCTTCCCTTGGTCCAGAGACCCTTCAGTCAAACAATACAACAGTGCCCTGTTGCTCTGGGGCGTGGGAAGTTGGCCTTTTGTTTGAGGTAATTCAAATGCATATCACTGTCACTTGCTGGATGTGTGAGTTGTGCCATTTGAATTCCATCAGTAGTTTTGGAACAGGGTGATGTAGGTGGCACAGACAGGGCACTGGCCTCCTGCCCAAGTAGTGTGTCAGCTTCTCTGCTCCAGAAAGTTCCTGTTCATAGATGTGACCTCCACATGCTCAGGTACTTACAGAGAGCTTTGGAGTGACAAACTCCTCCTGTAAAAGGAAGGATGGAAAACTCATTCTCACACTGAAGTGTTTCATTGTACCGAGATGATTCCACTTTCTGATTATCTGTCAGGGCTTTTGGGGTCTTCTGGGAATGAGATCTTAGTTGGCAAAACAATTGTTGGAGAACTGGATTCTCATTGAAGGCAGACCTGGGATGTGCTGGTGGGGGACTTGGGGTGCAGGGTTGAGAAGCCCGAACAAGGCAGGTGACAGGAGCAGCAGTGGATGGAGTTTGAGAAGGATGAACCTGGTCTGCTACACAGATCTTTTCTTGAAGATTTATCTTTTTTACTTAAAAGGCAGAATCGCATAGATAAGGAGAGACAAGAGGAGCAGGCCTTCTTTCTGTTCATTCACTCCCCAAATGCCTGCCTGCCATTCCACATATGGCTTTCTCGGAGACCTGGGGACAGGGACAGCTCAGGCAGCACCGCTGTGCAAGTGGGCCTCACTCAGCAAGGGCCTTCCTTGGCCTGAGCCACGTTCCAGGGCAGTCTAAGTCGGCAGCTCTGTTCTGAGGCCCCTGAAAGTCCACAGGGGCCCAGCTGACCGCCGCAGCGTGAGGGACAGCAGCATAGCCATCTTGGTTTCTGCTTTCAGCATAGTGCCAGACTATTTTTGTACATTCCTCCAGGCATTAAAATGCCAGGCTCATTTTGACAGCAGTAGAAGTAATTGCCTACTTTTGCCTAAAAAGAAATAATAACCTCGAAATGTAAAAAGAAACAATGGCCACACTGCTACCTCAACCACTGGACCTGAGTCCTGGCCTGATAGCAGTGACTGTCCTTGGGCCCTCATTGGCATCATTCCCCTCACGTTGCTGGGTGTTGTCTTAACAGATGAAATCTATGGAAACAGCTTGATTTCTACTGTGATCGACAGCTGCAACTGCTCAGACTCCAGTGACATCGAACTGAGCGATGACTGGGCTGCCAAGAAGTCGCCCAAAATCTCCAGGGCTAGCAAGTCACCCAAACTCCCAAGGTAATCTTGGCCTCCAGGGGCACTCTCCCTTTCCTGTGCCACCAGACATGTCCGGGTTTGTGCCTGCAGAAGAATCCCATCAAAACCGGCACCAGCAGGACATTCCAACCCATTTTTGGTACAGAATGCTGCCCAGTTACAGAACTTAGTCTGCCAGAAGTGAACTTTGTTAAGATATTTTACAAAGAAACTAACAATAAAAGAGGGCAGTTACAGAAACAGCCGCTTTCTCTTCTCATTGCCTTTTCTTAAAGATTCTTCCTAGAATAATAGCTTTTCTTTGTGTTTTCTTTTGGAATATAAGACAACAGCAAATCAGAAGTTTGACGACCCCTGGAGCTTCTCTGAGGGGGGACCAGAGGGGTGAGCAGCACAGGGGCCATGGCTGCCTGGCTTCTTTTTCCTTCTAGTTTGAGAAGAAGAAAAAAGTTCTCCAATGGTTGTGTGTTGGAGAGAATGTCTCTGCTGCTGTCTTCGAGATGAGATTAGTAAATGAAAATAAAACCAGGTCCCAGTAGCAGGAAGCTAGGTGGAAGGGCGTGTGATGGTGCAGACGGGAGAGCCTCCTACCCTCTCTGTGCTGGCTCTGAGAAACCCTAACTACGTGGCCTTGGATATAAATGGGCGTCTCTCATCTGTGGAAGTTGTGGTGGACTTAGCTTTAAAGTTCCTCGCTGTGTGACTTACATGCAGATGCACACAGGCTCACTTTGTAGACAGCTCTCACTGTGCGCGCAGTGCGAGGGAAGTTCACAGAACGCAGCGTGTGCTTCCCTCCTGTTGGCGAGAATCACTCTGCTTCCATCACCAGGTGTGAGCCTTGCTTATTCTTAAACTTCCAGACAGTATGTACTTGTATTATCAACTGTCATGTTCATTGTAAGGATGTTTTGAGATTTATCCACACTTCTGGAAGGTATTTCAATGTGATAACTGTGCTATAATGTGTTTATTCTCTTTTCCAAACAAAGAGTATTTGATAGTTTCCAGCTTGGGCCTATTAGGAATAAATCCATTGCAAACCTTCTATGTCTGCAGTAGCCGTATTCACTCCTCCCTCTTGGGTATGTGAAGGGAGCCATGTCATGGCTTAGATCTGTGTTACACTCCCCTGGAAACTGCCAAACACGATTCTATTGTGGCTGTGCCAACTTAAATTGCCATCAACAATTTTTGAGTGTCCAGCCGCTTCTATTCTCCCTCACAGCTGCAGTGTCATTTTTAAAAAAGAATCCGCCGATTCCAGTGGACATGTATGGTATTTCTTTGTGGGTTAGTTCTGACTCGTGCACATTCTCACACGTCAGTCGATCATTTGGCTGTCTCCTTTGGTGAAGTGTGGGTTTAAGCCTTTTACTATTTTTTATGGATGGTGTTTCTCTTACTGAGTTTAAGAGTTCTCTATGTGTTTGAGATATGAGTTCTTTGTAGATATGTATACTATCACATATTCACGTATCTAATGTGTGGCGTTTGGTCATGTTTAATGCTTTTGATGTTCTGTTTAGGAAATCTTTGTCTGCCCTGGGGCCATGAGGAGGTTCAGCTCTCTTTGAGCAACTCTATAGTTTGAGCTTTCACTCTTAAATCTCAGGTTGACTTTATAATCAGATGAGTTTGTACATGCAGTGAATTAAAGATATTGTATCCATTGTGTCCATTTAGAGAGTGAACCAGTGAATGAAAAAATCTCTCTGGCTTGCATATTTTCTTCTCTCTCTCTCTCTCTCATGTACACACATATTCTTTCACTCTGCATCTGTGGCTCTGCCTTTAAAATAAATATTTTAAAATAATACTTAAAATGATAAACTTTCTTACCCTTCCATTGTTTCATGATTTCCGAGTACTTGAGTGGAGAAGGCAGTCAGCAGACAGACAATGGAACCTTCTGCCTTGTGCTCAGGCCCTTTCAGGGCTGCCATGTGGCCATGCCCGGGGTCCCTTGCTGCCCGTCTTCCCTGCTGCGGGTCTCCTTGCGCACAGCAGGCAGAGTAGTAGTCCTAGCTCCTTCCTTTGGTAAACTCAGTCCCCTGTCCTCCTTTGGAGCTCCGAGTTTCCCATCAGGCTCACCAGCAGTATAATGTGAGGCTTCATGCATTTTTTTCATAAAATGTTTTAAAGCTTAACAGTGTTCATTTTTATCATACTGTAATTTGGGGTTGACCAGCATTGAGTGTTTGTCTCTATGTTGTAAATAAAGGAATTGAGGCACAGAAAGAAAACATAGGATCAAGAGGCAGAAGAACATTCAATTTGCTGATTTGATGTATAAAGTACTGCAGGTGGTAAAATGCCAACCAAGTCTGTTGAAATCGAGAATGCCACCATGGTCTCAGAGAGAAGTGCCCTTCCTGCCTGCCGTGTTCTCAGTGATAAGCCCTGGCAGAAGTGTGGATGCTTCCAAACCTACTGGCATTAGTAGAAAATGAAAGACAGTTAATCCTGTCCAGTTCCTAACACAAAGATCGTTTGATCTAAAGTCAGTATACTTTCAGAATTCATACATAATTCAGTTGTATTGATTCTTTCCTCGTGCTCATAAAACAGAAGCAGGCGGTGATGGGTGCTTTGTGAAATGAGGACACTGGCCACCGAGGACCCCGTGCTCACAGACAGGGACGAGGGCTGCCGTAGGGTCAGGGCTGCAGTCGTGCTTCCCTCTGTGGGTGCCTGATTCTCATAACTTTGTCTTTGTAGGATCAGCATTGAGGCCCGGAAATCTCCCAAGCTGCCCCGGGCTGCCCAGGAGATCTCGCGGTCTCCACGGTTGCCCATGCGCAAGCCGTCCATCGGCTCACCCAGCCTGACACGGAGAGAGTTTCCTTTTGAAGACATAACTCAGGTAGTAGCACGTGCCGACAGCACAAGCGCATGCCTCGGAGCCATCCTGAACCCACCTTCCTCCCAGCCTTTCAGCCCAGCTGCAGCCACTGCGCATGCACACTGGACCCTGGCTCTGCCCCACCTGCTCAGGCTGCCCCTCTGCTGCAGGAAGCTTGCCCAAGCTCACGCCTGACTGAGATGTGTTCACCCATCTCTGCCCACAGTGGTGCCTAGTGTCTGTGCGAGAACTCCTGGTCCGTGCTGCCAGTCATGCTCCGCCTTCCCTTCCCCCGGCCCGGCGACACCTCCCCACCCTGCAGCTGCTACAGCCACACCTGCCTCTCTCCACTTTGTGCTCATGTTCTTCCTGCATCACCTTTCTCTTCATCCTTATTTTTGTTCTCCTGCTTCCAGACCAACCCTAGGACCAAGTTGGTTGTGAAGGCTTGCTCTACAGGCTCAGGCACATGGTATATAACTCAGTTCTGATGTTTGCCTGTGGCTCTGTGTATGAAGCCACCCCAAGCCCTGACTCCTACATTGGGTTCTGAGCCCCTGGAAGACTCAAGTGTTTTCATTCCACTGGTGACCCTTGCCATCGTACCTTAGGTGCATGGTCACTTTTGAAATGTTAATTGGATAGAGTGAGAAAATCGATCTTTAGGCTATTTTAGGATGTAGTGATATGAATGTAACTGACATTGGCAGGGCAGATATCAAGGACAGAAGCAATTCAGTGAGATGCCCTCTCTAGCGCAGTGACACAGCAGGTCACAGGAAAGGTGAAAGTTGATGTACCTGTGTCACTTGAAGGTCCTTTTCAGCAACACATGGGCATGCAGGAACAGCTGGATCCCACCGGTAAGAAACAGGTGTCCAGCATGCTCCAGTGAGTTTCTGGTCTAAAAATAGCAAGATGGGGTACTGCTGGTCGTGTACTCAATGTTAACGTTTTTCCTATGTAACCAGTAAGAAATCAAACAAATTGTAATTCTTCCTTTGTCTTTTTGGCCCACAGCACAACTACCTTGCTCAGGTCACGTCCAACATCTGGGGAACCAAATTTAAGATTGTGGGCTTGGCTGCTTTCCTGCCAACCAACCTCGGTGCAGGTAAAAAAAAAAAAAAAAACCACATCTTAATCTCATTAACTGAATTGGAACTCGTAATTAAACATCCCTTCTTGGATGGCTTAAAGTAGAAAATGAGCCCTCAAAACAGTAAAATATTGGTGTGTATTTCACCCTTGAACTATAACTCCAGCTACTTGAGTCCTGCAAAAATTAGAACTACCACCAAAAGTGTTTTTTTCCCCTGTAAGTCCTGACTTGTAACAACAATAGAAATATAGAAATGGTAGAAATACCTCAGACGTCCTTCAGAGCACTCTTAGGTTTCTAGATGTTTCAACTTCTAGACCTTGCAAGTGGGTAGATTTTGGTACCAATAGCTAGGGTGTTAAAACAGAAGAAGCTTGTTCTGAAGAGAGTGGGGAAGAAGCATTAGAAACTGTGAAAAGTTGGCCAGTTATTAATACCATCCTCGGTGGTAAATATCAATAAAGTTCATGTTCTAATACCTGATCCATTTCCTGCCCCTGGCAAGTTTGAGACATGGGGAAAACGGAGCCAAGGGAGCGTCCAGCTGGGCTGTAACCCAGATTTGGGCTCTCCTCTGCCCTCCCACCCAAATAAGAGGGAATGGCTTGGTGTGTGCACCTCTGGTTCAATGAAGAAGTGGAAACAGCAGATCCTTCTCAGAGTGGCTCCTTTCTGCCAGGTGGGTCTGTTGGCAACAAGGAGCTGTGGGCTCCCGTCCTCAGTTTTCTTACCCTGGAGGCAACTGGGCTGTTGTAATCTTCCTGAAAGGTTTTTGTTTTGTTTTGTTTTGTTTTGTTTTGCTGTCAATATGGACAACAAAGATCAAAACTTAGTGCATTAATTCTTAAATGATGTGGAGCCATATAGAGCCATACAGAAGTTTTTTCTGCCAGAATTCTTATTTCTTTTGAGTACAGGTAGCAAAAGTCATCTCAGCCTGCCCCAGTCCAGTTTTGCGGTGCAGCCTCGATAAGGGTGGTGATTGAGAGAACAGCTTGGGGACAACGAGGGGCTTCTCAACAGAAAGTAGGAAGACCCTCTCTGTCTACCTGTGTCAGATGAAAGCTTCTCATACAGAACTAACCAGGCAGTTTTATCCAGCTTGTAACCTACTGTCAAACTTATATGCAAATTCATTTTTACATGTATTTGATGAAATGAATGCAGATATTTCAGTTGCCATCCATGCCTTCCCTTAAATGCCCCTACTAGTCAACTTGAATCTTAAGGTTAAAACCACGTGGAAGTCCCCTTGGACTGTCTCACCGCAGTGAGAGTGAGAGTCCCTGCAGATCCCCACATCACCCCTGTCCTCCCTCACAGCACCCTGTCCTCTCAGGGCCTCTCTCACGGCACCCCTGTCCTCTCAGGGCCTCCCTCATGGCACTCCTGGACTCCCTGAGCTTGGCACTTTAGTTCTCACAACTCTTCACTGAATTGTTTTTCTGGTGGCAAGTGAAGATTTTGAAAGATGAATTTTTTTAATACCACAACCCAGTCTTAAGATTTATTTCTGACATTCACGTGCGTGTGTAGTTCTACTGACATGCCTCTGGCCCACGGGCTGAGTTGGACCAAGCTTTGCTGTGACTGAGTCCAGAGCGGCTGCTGGTATGGCCGCACGTGTGTCTGGAGAGACGAGCAGCCCCTCTTGGGCTCCTGGTGCCCGCGCTGCTCCCTCCCGGAGCCCTTGTTGCTATGCTCGTGGCTCATTTGGCACTCAGCACTCCCCAGCATGTGTCTATTAATTGTGCCTCTCTTGCTCCCGCCAGTAATCTATAAAACCAGCCTGCTGCATCTCCAGCCACGGCAGATGACCATTTATCTCCCAGAAGTCCGGAAGATTTCCATGGACTATATTAATTTACCTGTCTTCAACCCAAATGTTTTCAGTGAGGATGAAGATGATTTACCAGGTGCGTTCACATATGTTGCCCTGTTTGTCACAGTCCTTTCCTAGCGGCCCATGGCAGGGGAACAGAGTGGGACATCACTGAACATTACAGGCTGCTATACCACCCTTGTTTTGGAAAAGGCCACCATTAACCGTTAACTGTTAAGGTTACCATTAACCGTTAAGGTTGGTGGCTGAGGTCGCCATGTCCCCCAGAGACACAGATGGACATTGCTTGTGGAAGGAGAGGAGTGCCTGAGGTTTGCACAGGTTGAGGTGGCAGTGGAGTTCGTGCTCATAGGGCGTGTCTCCCATCTCCCATTATCCTCACAGTAACTCTCGTGGGGTGCATAAATACAGAGAAGCAAGCAGGACCCAAGACAATCAGAGTGACCGAGACAGCCCTTGTCCTTAGAGTCCCCACCAGGAGTATGCCCCCACTCTCACCAAGGCTCAAGGCCTGCCCTTGTCCTTAGAGTCCCACCAGGAGTATGCCCCCACTCTCGCCAAGGCTCAAGGCCTGCCCCTCCTCCAGGACACCTGTCTTCTACCCTGCACTGCAGGGCTCAATGTGCAGAGATCCAACCTGGGTTCAAGGTAACATCTGTTTCAGGTGTTTACCGTTGCGGTTTGCACATTATACTGCTGAGATGGAAAACCACAGCTTGGTGAGGCCTTCCACACCTGTGCTTTCCAACAGACCCTTATGTTTAGAGATATGCTCTGATACCTTCCCTTGAATACCTGTTCAGCTGCGGATGCTGTTTGTGGTTCCCAACAAGAGGGGCAGCTTACATTCAGTGACAGCGACTCAGCCAGGAGACCCTTCTCTTCTGTGCTCCCTGCAGATGAGAGGGCTTCTATAGGAAATGTGATCCAGGACACAGATGTGTGCCAAGGCCAGCTAAGTGTTGCAGAAGCACCCCAGGAGACAGGAGGGAGGCAGTTTCAGTACCAAGTGTGGCCTTAGCTTTGGATGACCTGGAGGGTTTTGCTGTGTACTGCAAACTTGTCCCTGGATCTTTGCTCACATGCACACGCCATTGCATTCTCCCATGTCTGCCTGGGTTGTATTCACACGATACTGCTACTTGTGTCCCTACTTTGCACACTGTTTGAAGTGTATTTTAGCAGGTAAGCTGGGACAAAACATATTGGTTTTCTATTACAGTTTATTCTAGTTACAGAGATTTGATTTGCACATGTAAACTTTTAGATACACACCGGTTGCATGAGACTTTCCATAGCCATCAGTAAATCCTGGATAAACCTACTCAGGTGCTCTGGGATTGTGAATCCTCATTGCATCCTTCTTGCATAAAAGGGTGGGCACTTTATGAATATTTAAGAACTTCTTTAAAATATGAAAGGTGGGGCCCTGTGGCGTGGCCTAGCAGCTAAAGTCCTCGCCTTGAACACCCCGGGATCCCATATGGGTGCCAGTTCTAATCCCGCCGGCTCCACTTCCCATCCAGCTCCCTGCTTGTGGCCTGGGAAAGCAGTCGAGGATGGCCCAAAGCTTTGGGACCCTGCACCCGTGTGGGAGACCCGGAAGAGGTTCCTGGTTCCCGGCTTCGGATCGACACAGCACTGGCTGTTGCGGTCACTTGGGGAGTGAATCATCGGACGGAAGATCTTCCTCTCTGTCTCTCCTCCTCTCTGTATATCTGACTTTGCAATAAAATAAATAAACCTTTAAAAAATATGAAGGGTGATGGTACAGCTCAGGGACATGATGCTCAATTCAGAAGGTACGAACTCGGAAGTCATGATAATGCCCTGGCTCATGGACTGCGGGCAGAACCGCTGGATGCCTATATGCTTCCAGAAAAAAAAAGAAAAAGGAAGCTTTAGGAACAGCCTAGATTTCCCCAAGCAAACACATCTGTTTCTTGGAATTGCATCACATATTACAAAAGGACTGTGTGCATCCAGATATGTTGCTTATTCTGACCCAATTTCATGACAGTGCTTTACAAGCAGTTCTTTTTTGTTAATTTCCTTGCAGTGACAGGAGCGTCTGGTGTCCCCGAGAACAACCCGCCTTGTACCGTGAACATCCCTATAGCACCGATCCACAGCTCAGCTCAAGCTATGTCACCTACCCAGAGCATAGGTCTGGTGCAGTCCCTGCTGGCCAATCAGAATGTGCAGCTGGATGTCCTGACCAATCAGACAACGGCTGTGGGAGCAGCAGACCATGCAGGTGACAATGCCAGCCAGTATCCCATCTCCAACCGGTATTCCAGCCCTGGACAGGTGATTTTTGGAGGTGTAGAGATGGGCCGTATTGTTCAGAACCCCCCTCAGTTGTCCCTGCCGCCACCGCCACAGGGGGCACTGCAGTTATCAGTGGTGGACCACGGAGAGCGAGACCAGGAGCACCTGCAGAAGCCAGCTAAGTCCCTGCGGCCAGTGCCCCAGCTGGCTGCCGAGGGGGATGCCGTGGTCTTCAGTGCCCCGCAGGAGATCCAGGTGGCAAAGATGAACCCTCCGCCCCCATACCCAGGAACCATCCCCGCTGCTCCCACTACTGCGGCACCCCCACCCCCTCTGCCACCACCTCAGCCTCCCGTGGACATGTGCTTGAAGAAAGGTGATTTCTCCCTGTACCCCACATCTGTGCATTACCAGACCCCATTGGGCTACGAGAGGATCACCACCTTTGACAGCAGCGGCAACGTGGAGGAGGTATGTCGGCCTCGCACGCGGATGCTCTGCTCCCAGAACACCTACACCCTCCCAGGCCCGGGCAGCTCGGCAACCTTGAGGCTCACGGCCACCGAGAAGAAGGTCCCCCAGCCCTGCACCAGTGCCACCCTCAACCGCCTCACCATCCCGCGTTACTCCATCCCCACGGGGGACCCACCTCCATACCCCGAGATTGCCAGCCAGCTGGCCCAAGGGCGAAGTGCTGTCCAGAGGCTGGATGGCAGCCTCATCCATGCCACCCTGCGGAGGAACAACCGTGAGGCCACACTCAAGATGGCCCAGGTGGCCGACAGCCCTCGAGCTCCCCTGCAGCCACCGCCAGCCAAGCCCAAGGGCGGCCCTGCCGGGGCACAGCTCCCTGCACGCCCCCCACCTGCCCTGTACACCTGCAGCCAGTGCAGCCCGCAGCCGGGTGCCGTGCTGGCGCACACAGTCAGCACCTCCCCACTGGCCTCCCAGTCCTCTTACAGTCTCCTGAGCCCCCCGGACAGCTCCCGTGACCGCACCGACTACGTCAACTCGGCCTTCACAGAGGATGAGGCCCTGTCCCAGCACTGTCAGCCTGAGAAGCCACTGAGGCACCCCCCGCTGCCCGAAGCTGCTGTCCCTGTGAAGCGGCCACCCCCTTACCAGTGGGACCCTGTGCTGGGTGAGGACATTTGGGTACCTCAGGAAAGGACAGCACACACTGCAGCACCCAACCCTTTAAAACTGCCCCCTCTGATGCTTGGTCAGGGCCAGCACCTGGAAGTATCCCGAGTACCCTTCGTCTCCCCCAAGTCTCCAGCCAGCCCTACTGCCACTTTCCAGACAGGCTATGGGATGGGAGTACCGTACCCAGGAAGCTACAACAACCCTCCTTTGCCCGGAGTGCCAGCTCCCTGTGCCCCCAAAGACGCCCTGGCACCAGCCCAGTTTGCACAACCAGAGTCTGCTGTGGTCCTTCAGCCCACGTATCCGCCTGGCCTCTCCCCGTATTGCACCTTGCCCCCCATGTACCCCGGAGGCAGCACGTGCTCCAGTTTACAGCTGCCAGCTATCGCCTTGCACCCCTGGAGTTCCTATAGCACCTGCCCCCCCATGCAGAACCCCCAGGGTACTCTCCCTCCAAAGCCCCACCTGGTGGTGGAGAAGCCCCTTGTGTCCCCACCACCCACTGACCTCCAAAGCCACATGGGCACAGAGGTGATGGTGGAGACAGCAGACAACTTCCAGGAAGTCCTCTCCCTGACGGAAAGCCCCGTCCCCCAGCGGACAGAAAAGTTTGGCAAGAAGAACCGTAAGCGCCTGGACAGCCGAGCAGAGGAGGGAAGCGTCCAGGCCATCACTGAGGGCAAAGTGAAGAAGGAGGCCAGGGCTCTGGGTGACTTCAACTCCCTCATTTCCAGCCCCCGCCTCGGGAGGGAGAAGAAGAAAGTCAAGAGTCAGAAAGACCAGCTGAAGTCAAAGAAGTTGAATAAGACAAACGAGTTCCAGGACAGCTCCGAGAGCGAACCTGAGCTGTTCATCAGTGGGGACGAGCTGATGAACCAGAGCCAGGGCGGCCGGAAGGGCTGGAAGAGCAAGAGGAACCTGCGCACAGCCAGCGAGCTGGAGGAGGCCAAGTGCCGCAAGGCCAGCGAGAAGGAGGACGGGCGACTGGGCAGCCAGGGCTTCGTGTACGTGATGGCCAACAAGCAGCCCCTGTGGAATGAGGCCACACAGGTCTACCAGCTGGACTTCGGAGGACGGGTGACCCAGGAGTCTGCCAAGAACTTCCAGATTGAGTTGGAGGGACGGCAGGTAAGGCAGCCCAGTGTGTTCTGGCTCGGGGCATCTTTCCTTGGGCTTTTGGGAGCATTTTTGGTGGGGCAGTGCCAGCGGGGGAGCTCTCCTGGGTTCACCTCTCACTGATGAGATTGTGTGCACTGAGTGGTGCTCGGATGGTCTGGGAGACCCAGCAGGTGCTCCCAGCCCATTGTGTTTTTTGGGCATTAGCCATCCTGTTGGTAAGGAGCTGTGCTTTCTGCTTATGTTCACTGATTTTTCTGTTTCTTGGTATTGTATGTTGGCTTCTTCCTGAGGAACCTGAGGACTTGTTTTCTGCACCCACCCTTCCCCATGTACACAGGAACTTTCCCTCGCCCACCTCTTTTCCCACTGGAATCATTAGCCACTGGCTTCCCCGTTGTTCGTGGCAGAGCCGCTTCTGATGGAGCTGGGTTAGTGAGTTTTCCCTTGACCTGCACTGAGTCCCTGCATCTGCTCACTGTGTTTCTGTGTTTCCTGTTCTGTCCTCCTGGTGTAGTCTAGCAGTGGCTGTTAGGACAGTCCTCCAGGCTGGGGTGGCTGCCCTCCTCTTGCCGTGTTATCTCCGTCACCGTCTGGGATTTCCTTCCCCTCTGGTATTTAGTTTTGTGTTCTCACTGGTAGACTCCATACACATCCATCTAGGGCCTGCCAGCTGCCTGGCGGTTCTCAGCCAGGGTCAGCATGCTGGGCTCCCAGCTGCCTCTGCGCACCACGTTCAGGAAGCGGGCAGGTCTGAAGTCTGGCCCACTGCTGCATTTTCCTGAGCGCACAGAATGGAGGAACTGTGGCCCAGACCATCCACCCTCCGTAGCCTGAGTTGCCTGCTGCTCTCCCCTCACGGGGATGTGCCCCCTGCTCTAAGTGGGAGATGGACAGTAGAGAGAAACCCTGCCTTCACGACCACAGGCAGCCTAGCATTCAGGCCTGAGTGGGGTCTGCTAAGCTCCTGTGAGGTGGGCACAGAGGTAGTGAGGAGGGGAGAGGCCGCATGGCGTGGCAGGAAGGTGCCGGATCTCCTGCGGCCATGAAGGTTGCCAGCCACAGTTGTCCTTCTCCACTGTGTTCTCCTGGGCTGTGGAAGCAAGACTGAGTTCTGCTGATGTCTGCCCTCACACTGGAAGGTGTTGCTGGGTCCCCATTCTTGCAGAAACAGGAACTCCAGAAGCCTGTCGGACCCAGCGCTGCTGGGCTGGGCCAGGCCAAGCCTGGAACCCTCTAAGGTGGCCTGCACAGCTCCCTCTGCACCTGGTTCTCACTGACGTCTTTGCCCCTCCCCCCAGGTGATGCAGTTTGGTCGGATTGATGGCAACGCCTACATCCTGGACTTCCAGTACCCCTTCTCAGCTGTGCAGGCCTTCGCCGTAGCCCTGGCCAATGTGACTCAGCGGCTCAAGTGAAGAGGTTGGCGTGGGCCCCTGAGAAGGAGCCTGCATGGCCCGGCAGTGGGGCACCAGGAGACCTCGGCACCACTGGGATTGGTCCTGGCTGAGACAGGGCCTGACCTGCAGTCACTGTCATTCGTTTGGGCTTTGGCTCTCGTTCACTGCGTTCCTTTCTTTTTGTTGGGAGGGTGGCGTGGGAAGGTGCAGGGTGCTGGTGCTCCTTCATTCCTTCAGGAGGTGGATGGGGCTGGTGGAGTTTGGCTGGCCTGGGGCCCTCGGGGTGAAGACGGACTGCCTTCTCGCCTGCTGTTCTAGACACAGGGAGGATGCATTCCTGCTCACCCTCCACGATGTCTAGCTTTGTCACTCCTGCAGTATCACCACTAGTGGACACAAAAATCTTAAAAAAAAAAAAGAAAAAGGCAACAACACAGCCAAAAATCTTGAAGATGCAGATTGTTTTGGGGAGGGGGTATTTAATTCACACCTGCTCTGTTCCCCCTAAGAGGGAAACTTGATACACAGAGGCTATTTGGGCAAGTGCACTGTATTTGATGAATAAAAGTAGGTGCTTTCCAGGGTGCTGTCACCAAGCGTTAGTGTGCTCAGCTCACAGTGACATCAGGGAGCGACTGCTGGCTGAGGGGTTGTACATGCAGACTGGTGCACCATGCCCTGCGCACCTAGCATGGAGGAGGGCCACCTTGCACTCTGAGACCCCACTGGTTCCCCCCCGGGTTGGCAGAGCAGAAGGCCTGTGAGGAGCTCCTGGTAGGGACAGCTGACTTAGGAGTCAGTGAAAAACTGAAAAGGCCGTGGCTGCAGCAGTGGCCCAATGGTGAGTCACCACATCCCACCTGGAGAAACCACCTCTGCCCTCTGGTCCACTCCTAGTGGCTACTCTGGAGGGTCTGTGCAGTGGGTCCCCGCTGCTCTCTGCTGTCCTCTTGTGCCAGTGTGGGTGAGACTTGACTTAAACCCACTCCTCTCCCACCTCTTGGCTACCTGAAGATTTCAGTTTTCCAGAAATGTTTTCTGACACCAAACAGAACCCAGAGCATTTGCCAGATCATTGCAAGGTAGGAGTGTGGCCAAGGTTTGACAGGAGTTCTATCATCTTCCCTATGCCAAAACCCAAGAGAGGGTCTTCATTAACTGGGCAGACTGCTTACTAAGGAGAAATGCCACTCAGAAAGCGTGAACGTCGTAGTACTTAAAGTAGATGGTTGTTGACTCTTTGTTAGTTGGAAAAACTCCACGCATCATATTTTTCCTACCTCCCCTCATCTTGGGCAAGATTTCATAACTTAGTAACAAGACCTGGGATTGCTTTTCAGCTCTTCACACTTGTGATGTTTAAGCACAGGTTATGTTTGAAAACAGACCAATGGAAGATGCGAAAGGCTTTTTTAGTTCCCTATTTTGGTTTAAAAACTGAGGGGAAGTGAAGTGGTCCGTCGTTTCCCAGGGTAAGATGACATCACCACCCTCTGTCCCATGCTCCAGCAGCCCTGGCGAGGCTTTCACGTGTGATGGGTGTCTGGCGATGAGTGCCAAACATCCTGTTTCACATGTAAACCATGGGAGCTGATTTTGGCGGGTGAATTTTTTTCAGAAAGAACTGGTTAGTCTTTTCAGGAGTATCTAATTCTTTATATGAGTTTCTGTAGCTTGGTAGAATGTTTCAATGCTTATTATTAATGGTGCAATAATTGTTGTAGCCTGTTTTCTAAAATAATTTAAAAGCAGTTCCCCTGTTGTTTTGTCCAAGAGGTAATTATTTATCTTTTTTTTCATAGTATTAGGAATTATTTTGTTACTATGTATTGGTGAGTTACACCGTCTTATTATTTATTTAGAAAACTAGTATCTTTGTAACAGCTTACTTGGTAGAAGTATATTTTACTGCGAGAAATAAAGAGGATATGATAGAAAGGGGTTTTTGGCTGGACAATTTGTAAGCTTTTCTAAATGGGAAAAAAATCCCTATTAGTCATTTAAAAATAAATTTCCTTTAATGTTTTATGATATTGATTATGAGCAAAACTATTTATTTCAGATAGCATATTCTAAAATAATATTTTCCCTTCGTTTGAAGATTTTATTTTTGATGAAAAGTGAAAGGGGATGTGAAAGGGGAAGATCCATTAGAATGTGAGAGTAGCAAAGGAAGGAGCTGTCACAAACTGTGCCTCTGGTTTGTGCGTTCTCATTGAGACAAAGGAGGAGACATTTTAGGGCTTTAGTAAGTGCAGACAGAGGGCCAGAGCCTTGTTGAGAAAGCTCATGCAATCAAGCGACTGATTGCACCTCTAAGTTCTTAGCTTGCTCCCCAAAAAGGCAATTTCCATTATAGAGACACAGGCTACCTGTCTTGGAAGTGCCTGTCCCTGGGGTCTGTCTGGGGAGGGGACAGACCCTTGTGCCCTGCCCCAGGCCAGAAGAGCAGCAAATCAGACCATGTCTGTGGCTCAGGGTGGTGGTTCCACACACTAGGATGATGTCCATCCAGTCTCTACGGAGACCACTGAAGTTAGTGCTATAAGTTGCAGAATCCTAGGTACTTAACGTTTAGTAGTAGCCACTTAGGAATCACAAGATACCTCGTGGAATCGCTAGTCCAGTCCAAAGTCAACTACACAAGTCCCTGGCTTTTCAAGAGAAGCAGTATGTTAACAAACAGATGACCCCATCTTCAACTAGGCATTAGCTCTAGCCTCATCCAAGCAGAAGTCTGGGTCTGGGGAGGCTCTGCCTGCTGGGTGCATGTTCCAGTAGAAGCTGGGACCAGAGGAGCAGGGCTCCAACCGCTGCAGCAGACGCAGGCCCCGCAGCCTGGTGTCCACAGCTGTGGCTCCCCCATCAGGTGACCCACAAGTGCACGCAGAGATGTGCCGGTACCCAGGAGAGTCCAGGGCTGAGCTAATCCTCCCGCAGAGTAGGAAAGTGATCCTGGGCAGGTCCCCTGCGCTGGCCAGGCCACCGTGGGACCATCTGTAAGATGAAATATAGGCCTGAACTATGTTCTAAACTCCCCGACCTGCAAAATTCAGTTTGCCTTTGTGTAGAGAGCGCATCTTTCCCTGTGGTAACCACCTGCCTACTGCTTAGAAACCAGTGCATTGAAAAGAGTTTCTGGAAGTTGAGTCCCCAGAATGCATCTGGACAGGTACTTACTCTCCTACAGTGACACACAAGCTCCGACTCTAAGCTGGATGGGGTGTGTGTCCAAATGAATGTGCCCCGCATAGCTCAAGGCCTTGAGAACAGCCGTGAAGGAAGTCACCCCTTGCCCCCAGAACTGTACAGACAGGTTCAGGAGAAAACAGAGCTGTGCCTGTGCCTGCAGGGGCTGGCGGGGACTCTGCTGTGTGCCGCTGGGTCACTCGCTGGCAGCTGTGTGGCCCGGCCGGTGTGGCCCTGGGCCCTGTCAGTAGTGGCAAGCACAGTTCACTGAGACAAATGTATTTAAACTGTTCTGAGTTCCTGGGATCTTGTCAGAGGCTGGAACTCCAGACTGTTCTCTGCATATTTCATTTTCTCCAGCTGGTGAAACGACGAGCTCACAACTTACTTTGTTTTTGTTTTCTTTGACTTTGTGCAATTTTTCTGTAACTTTACTTGTATTTTCTGTTTACAAGTTCTTTTAAGAGGAAGGGTAGGCTTCTAAGATCTCATTGTTTATTGTAGATAAAACAATTTTTTTCTGTGTCCTAGACAAGCATGGATTATGCGTTTGACTGAAAAAAAAGGCACTGTGTTATTTACCAAAGGGGTATTGTTTTTGCATTTGTTTATAAATGCATTATTTTGGTACTGTAAATTTGGGCATAACTTCTGAATTTATTACTACTGGCTTTTTTTGTTTAAACTTCTAAGTGCGTGCTGCAGCTCCTTAGGTCCTGGACAGACACGACCACCAGCATGTTGTCGTCCAGACCTGTGGGTGGTGTGCATTGCTGTGCACCTCAATTCCTGTAATATTGGTTTATTGGGGGGTTATTATTATTTTCTTATTAAGCATCCTGCTTTGTTTTTACTTTCTAAGCAAGTTCTGTTGAAAATCCCGGTTGCATTGTAATGAGCTCATCCTTATCTGCCTCTTACGTATTTTTGTGTATTAGACTGTGTGGGAGGTATTCTAGAAGGCATCAATGGTTTGCATTCAAAATGATGTGGTTTGTCTATTATTGAGATGGATTAATCTCATTTTTTCTTAATAATTTAAACTTGTAAGAGTTGTCCAGCTATTGCTTATTAAAATTTTGCAGACCAAAAAAAAAAAAAAAAGAGAGAGAAAACACACAAAAACCAAAAATCAATGACTTGTGTGCAGATTTCAGATGTGAGTCTCGAATCCTTTGAGACGCATCTCCCTTGGCCTCCAGGGTCTAGTCCCTGCCAGCTGTGACCCAGGACCCTGAGTGTCTGGGCAGCTTGCTGTCCGTTCTGAGAAGTCAGGGGCCACCCTTGTGTTGTCTTAGTGTGAGTTAATTTGGGTGTTTCTTTTTCTTGCTTTTTGAGAAGATGTGAAGAATGCATCTGAGTAGCACCTGAAGGATCAGAGATGCTAAATAGATGACACCTTACTTGTTACTTTGGGGAAAAGGTAACAGAGCCAGGTTTTAAGCAGTTGACTGTAACTGCTAATGTAGCTGTGAATTGCTGCTACTGACAAGTATTCAGTGAATATCTCTGCCCACTCCCCCGCCTTCTCAGACTCAGCTGTGGCCACAGGACAGGGAGGACACTAACTGAGTGCCAGGTCTGTGGGCGTGCACAGAACTGCCCCAGTCTGCTCACCCAAACCTCTGTCAACTCTTAATACAATCAGAAATCAGAATTATAATTTTTTAAATTATAAATTCTGAAATAACCCTAGAACTCTATTCTATGCTTTAGGTAGCAGTAGCAATTATAGATAGCTAAGTGATCAGAATGTTTTGAAAAAATCAAAATAGACCTCATTTGATTGTCAAATGTAATATTCATTGTAGCTTGATCACTTAAGTAATAAGGAAGACAGGATCAAAAACAGAACCAATTCAAGATTCCAAAACCCTGACACCAGTGCCTGAGGGGCTGTGGGAAGGGTTGGCCCACTGTCCACTCTGAGGCCATTCAGGGCACATCGGGCTCCTGGAGGGACCCGCGGTTAAAGCGCGGGGGTGGGACAAAGCTTAGCACCTCACTTTCCTTCCTTACATTTGCTGTGGAAAGGATGTGTTCTATTTTTACTTGTAATTTTCAGTAGCCTTCAAAGAATAGGAAATTACAGAGCCCTCCTGTCCCAGCCCCAAAGACCCTATAGAAGAGACCCCAGGGGAAAGGGACAGCAGCTTCCCAGGAGCGCACTGCTTCAATCCATCATGGCCCTAGCACCGCTGCCTGCCTGCCTTTCAACAGAAGTTGGAGCGTTGAAATGCCTTAGTGATTTTTAGGTTCTGTAGACAAAATCTAGTCCAGAAATAGAACCCATAATTTCTGGGTCATGTTAGTGAATAGGCCTAGTTTCTTCCCAGCTTCTTACTCTGATGTCCAATGATAATTTGGTTGTAATGGGCTGCAAGCTGTTTACATTTTGTCATCTCCTGCCCCCCCCACACACACACAGAGCAAGGTCTCGTGGTGTGTCTCCCATTCCCTCCCAAGTGAGTTCACCTGCACCAAAGAATGAGACTTGAGTACTCAGGTCTGAATTTTTCAAAGTTTGGCCATTGCACCAGTGGGCTGAGCTGCTGGCCCAGGCCTCACCCAGCAGAAGGTCTGTGTGGATTTCTTTGTGTGTCTTAGAACAGTCTCTCCATCCCTACAGAGGGTGAAAGCAGCAGGGAGAGCTGGCTGCCTCCTCAAACCCACTTCATGTCCTGTCAGAATGGTATCCCCAGAGAAAGATGCCCAGTATGCCCAGGCCCCAGCAGGGGATGGAAACACCACCTCGCCCCTTCTGTGCCCCAGGTTGCATCTCCACGGGCGGGACTGTGTTAAAGCCACCCTCCGCTCCTCTGGAGGAATGAAGCCTCTGACGATGCTTTTTTGCTTATTTGTTTTTGAAACTTGCCACTGAAACAGGTGGCCTTTCTCTCTGGGTAGGTAGAAAAGTCTACATGAAATCATTGTTTCTTCCAAGGCTGAGGGAGCCAGCATGCTTGCGGAGCTGCAGCCACCTCACCGTGGGGAGCATTTTTCTCCAGAGCCTTTTCCCAGCTGTATTAGGAGCCTTGTGGTCCCTTGGCTCCATTCCAGGAGCCACTTTATTTTTTCTTTCTTTTTTTTTTTAGGGTTTATTTTATTTTTTTTAAAAGATTTGTTTATTTAATTACAAAGTCAGATATACAGAGAGGAGGAGAGACAGAGAGGAAGATCTTCCATCCGATGACTCACTCCCCAAGTGAGCCGCAACGACCGGTGCTGCGCCAATCCGAAGCCGGGAACCAGGAACCTCTTCCGGGTCTCCCACACAGGTGCAGGGTCCCATGGCTTTGGGCCGTTCTCAACTGCTTTCCCAGGCCACAAGCAGGGAGCTGGATGGGAAGTGGAACTGCCAGGGTTAGAGCCGGTGCCCATATGGGATCCCGGCGCATTCAAGGCGAGGACTAGCCGCTAGGCCACAACGCCGGGCCCAGGATTATTTTATTTTTTATTGGAAAGTCATATACAGAGAGGAGGAGAGACAGAGGAAGATCTTCCATCTGCTGATTCACTCCCCAAGTAGCCACCATGGCTGGAGCTGAGCTAATCCAAAGCCAGGAGCTTGGAGCTTCTTCCAGGTCTCCCACATGGGCGCAGGGTCCCAAGGCTTTGGGCCATCCTCGACTGCTTTCTCAGGCTACAAGCAGGGAGCAGGATGGGAAGGGGGGCCGCTGGGATATGAACCAGCACCCATATGGGATCCCAGTGCATGCAAGGCAAGGACTTTAGCCACTAGGCTACCATGCTGGCCCCAAGAGCCACTTCCCAAGCCTCGAGATTTGGGGATGTTTTCCTTGCAGATACAACTGCATCTCTCCCTGCTAGACCCCCCAAGAAGGTGGAAGGAACTTGTTTGACCAAGCATGACTGCCATCTCCAACTGGTCACCCGGGCATCCAATTGAACAGATTGGACCTCCTTTTGGTCTGTCCCCCAGCTCAGGCAGTCTGTGCTCCTTGGTTCCCTGACTCGGCTGTGTGCAGGTGTCACCTGCCTACCAGGTGTCACCCTGAGGGTCTTGTCTTTGACCCTGCAGCCAGCACAGTTTCTTTTCTTGTAATTCCACTGGGACTCTGCCATTATGCTGTGGTTTCCCTCCCTTCTTGGTAGAAAGCAGGCTGCACAAACCCGAGAGCATGGGTCTTCAGCAGGGACCCTGACCACAGGATAGCCCCAAACCCACAGGTTCATGTTGTCCTCTTCATGCTTCTCTCGTGGACTGCTGCTCATGGTTGGAGGCTTTTGGATTCTTGAATGACCAGAATTAGACTGGAACCAGGCAAGGCGGAAGAGAACTTTGTGTAAAGGCTGTGAAGCTTACATTGATTGGATCCCCAGGGTCCCTAGCACATCTTGGTCCTCTTGCCTTTGGCCCTGAATTCCCCTGGTTCATCTGTGCTTAGTGGGACATCCGGATTCATGTCCCATCACCTGTCCAACATCCACACTTCCCAGCAGAGGTTACAGCCTGAAGCTCACCAGAACTGCAGGAAAGCTGGCAGGAAGGCCACAGTGTCCAGCCATATTCCTCCACCAACAGCTCTCAGGTAAGACCTGACCATGCTGGCCTCTTGGGGTTGTCACTTGGTACCTGCTCTGTCCCCAGCCCACTGCTCACTGACCAGACCTTGCAGCGGCCCAGCCCTCCACCGCCGTCTGTGGACGCTAACCAATCCTGTCTGGCTTCTTTGTGTTTTTCATGATGGTGTAGAAAAGGTAAGGAACAAGAGAAAGAGAAACAAATGGAAGAATGTGCATGGAGCCTCACAAAACAGGAAACTCAAGAGATGCCACGTGCTGGGGTTGGATGCCCTCTGCATGGGGAGGGCACGCTGGGGCTCTTGATAGCTTTGGGGAGGGGCAGCACTGAGAGGTAACGAAGGCCTGAAGGCAGTCAATGGCCTTGGACATTTGCTTTTCCATCTCCCATGGCCTACTCCTTGGCTAAGGTGATTCTGTAAGACTTGTGCTCCTTTTGAGAAGGGAGCTTCCCCAAGGTGGATAGGGAATTGTGCTTGGAAAGATTTCTCTGCCAACAATGAAGGACTCGAAGCTCATATTTGAAAACATTTTAAAAAAAGCAACTGTGGGGTGGGGGAGGGAATTGAGGCAGGGATAAAGGAAATTTCAGGACCTATGGAACTGCATCATAAAATGATAGTAATAATAAAGTAAAATTTAAAATATAATAATAAAGTAACCAAGCATGGGTCCGGGTAGGTCTGAGCAGCAGCAGGTGGGTGTCTGGATCTCCCAGTCACAGTCATGTGGCTGTGGCTGGGGGAGCCTGTGCTGGGCCAGGCTTTGTGCTGTGGATCCTGGCTCCTAGCCACCACTGCTTGAGTGGGAGTCCAAGAATTTCCTCCATCCACAGCAACCATGCTGGAGGTGGTTCTCAGATGGCTCTGGGCATGCTCAGAACCGTGGCTCCGCCCACTGCCATTGTGTTGGTGGGTGCAATCCAGGTAAGTCTGAGCAACAGTGCAGATATCTGGATCCCCTGGCCATATGGCTGTGGTTGGGGAAAACCCATGCCAGGCCAGGCTTCCTGCTGGGAATCACAGCACCCCATCCACTGCTGCTAGGGAGGGTCCTGGGCTTGTGGGCAGCCAGAACACCAATCAGTGCTGGACTTCACCCACTGGCCACCCAGCAGTGAGCTCTGGGATCTTGGGGGAATGGAATTACTGCCTGGTGACATCCATGGATAAGGGCATTGTGCGTGTAGGTGAGGAATGAAGCCTGAAAGCACACCCAATGACAAGGCCACTGTACATGCAGGTAAGCAAGGAGACTGAGGCCTAGGTGGTTTGAGGGGGCGAAACCTGAAGATTGTTACGGGTCAGACTGATGCACCAGCCCACATGGGAGTCCTTGGTTGGACTTGTTAGCATAGAACATGGCTGACCACCACACACCACTGTTCTTGCAAGCTGTGGCTGGGGGCCTGTCTGGCAGGGCTGGATCCCATTACCTGTCAGTGAGTGTCCGATTAGGGGGTGGGTCACATTAGACTGTGCCATGACACCAACCATACAAGAGAACCAAGTCCAAGATTGGATTCTGTGGTGGATATGTGGGCCTAACCCTATGGAACTACAAGTCCTGCTGGTTAGCTTGAGGATTGGAATGGTGATGGGCTGAGCTAGGCGTGACCGTGGAACTCACTGATGCTCACCGGTACTGGGGCTGGGAACAAGCGGGAGAGGTCCAGGCTGCAGCACCTGCATGATCACCTTAAAACAGGGTGTATAGGATCCTGTATCAGCACCGGTTCTAATCCTGGTGGCCCCGCTTCCCATCCAGCTCCCTGCTTGTAGCCTGGGAAAGCAGTCAAGAGTAGCCCAAAGTCTTGGGACCCTGCACCCGTGTGGGATATGTAGACAAAGCTCCTGACTCCTGGATTCGGAACAGCACAGCTCTGGCCATTGCAGTCACTTGAGTGACCATCGGATAGAAGATCATCATCTCTGTCTCTCCTCCTCTCTGTGTATCTGACTTTGCAATAAAAATAAATATTTTAAAATATGTAAAAAAAAAAAAACAAAAAAACAGGGTGTAAGGCAGACCGGGCCACAACAGCTCATACAAAGGCTGGGACAGATGGAGCAGGCCATGCCAGGTAAGGGCCAAGCACCTGCTGGCATATGTGAAATCTGGGTCTGGAAGTGGCCCAAGTGGGAGAACCTGGGAAACCTGTAGTGGATCATAACTCCCGCTAATGAGAGGTCCAGGCCTAGGTGTTGGGCAGGCTGGGCAGAGTAGCTCCGTCTGTCAGCAAGTGTAGGATTGGTTTTGGAAGGGTGTGAACTGGACAGAGCTGAGCAAACTAGCCCACTGACAAGTGCAGAAACCAGGATGGAGTGCAGGTCATGCCGGGATAGACTGCCAAACCTACTAGTTTGCATGAACCAGGGATGAGAGTAGACTGAGCAGGGCCAGGTTGCAGCACCTTCCAGTAAGAGTTAGGACTAGGGGCCAGCTGAGCCAGGCCAGGCTGCAGCATCCAAAGGCAAAGGCCAAAACAAGTGAGGGACTAGGTCAGAACAACTATTGGCACTGGGATCAGGCCTGGTTGGGGAGCTAAGGGGACACCCTGGCTGGGTTGGGGTTCCCACTGGTGGGCATGGGAGCTGTAGTTGGGGCTACTGTCTGATCTGAACATGGCTGCAATATTCTTAGGCATGGATGTGTGCCAGATTGGGCTAGATTCCAGCACTCACAGGTGATCATGAGAACCAGGGTGGATGTAGAATGGGCTAGGCTAGGTCTCTGCCCCTGCAGAGCCATGTGTGAGCTGTGTCTGGGTATGGACTAGGCTTGGCTGGGCTCTAGCACCCAACAGTAAGAACTGGAATGAGTGAGGGCCAGTCAGGAAAGGCTACTGTTCCTGCTAGGACAGGAGGTGGACTAAGTAGGACTGGCCCATGGACCCACTAGTGTGTGCAAGATCTGGCATTGGAAGAGGTCCTGATGTAGGGGCTTGGGGAACTGCTCTGTTGGGACACAGTCCCTGCCCAGACCAGGCCAGATTACGGTTCCTGTAGGCTTAACTTTGGCTCAGGACTGGGGCGAGCCAGGCTGGGTCAGTTCATATACCTACTGGCAAATCCGAAAGCTAGAATGGAGTGTGGGTTATGCCAGGTCAGGCCACAGTACTAGCCAGTTCACATTAGGGCCAGGACTGGGGGCTGACTGGACTGGGCTAGGCTGTAGTACCCACCAGCATGAGCTGGAACTGGAGTTGGGCCGGGCCAGGCGAGGCCAGGCTGGGCCAGGCCAGGCTACAGCACCCACTAGGAAATGCCGAGGTGAGGTGTGCCATGCCAGACTGGGCTGCAGTGCCCACCCAGCACATGTGAGACACAGAAGAGTGGACAAACCTGGTAGAGGGGCTGCAGGGAACTTCCCTGCTGGGCCTCTATTCCTACTGGTGAGCAGACCAGGCTGGGCAGGGCTACAACATCTACTGGCCTGCATGTAAGCTGGATTGGAAACAAGCCAAGCTGGGCGGACTGTACCTGCTGGTACATGCATGAGCCAGAGTGGGTGAGGATTGGTTAGGCTTTGCTGTAGCTTCAGCTAGCAGATGCTGGCCTGGTGGTGGAGAGTGAGGAGTGGGAAGCTCTGTTGAGCTAAACCACATTACCACCTGGAGAAAGCAAGATCCGGGAGTGGGAGTGAGCCCATGAAGGAAATAATGGGCACCCCCCTGTTGGGTTGTCACTCCAACTGGTGAGCGTGAGAATCAGGACTGGGACAGGCATGGCCAGACAGAGGTTGGCACCCACCAGCACATATGTGGGCTGGATAGTGGGGCTGGTTGGGTTAAACTAAGTTTCAATGCCCATTGATAAGTATGAGAGCTGAATGGGATGTGCCAGAGACAGGACCAACTGGCTGTACATACTGGCAAGCACGGGAACCAGGGTTGGGGGGGCAGGCTTGGTGGGGGTTATTGCAGGTTGCTCCAACTAGGCTACAACTCTCACTGGTTTGTGTTGTGACCAAATGTGTGGTGGGCAGGATTAGCCTGGACTGAAACACCCGTTAGTTTGTGTAGAAGACAGGACTGGAGGCAGAACTGACCCAGCAATTGCAACTAACAGTGTGCGCCTAGGCCAATTTGGGTGATGACTGTCCCAGACCATGTATTGGCAAGCACACATAAGAATCAGGTCTGGGATCACTTCAGATGAAGTTTCTTTGGGAATTCCCCCAACTGGACTGTTGGACTCAGAACTCCAACCATGGAGAGAATTGCAGGTTCCATGGTCTGACCTGGAATGCATGTGTCAGAGCTGGGCCTCCTCAGTGACTTAGAGCAGTGGACAGCATATCCGGATGCACATGGAGGATATGGTAGTATACTGGAGCCTGCAGAGGACACCTGGTACCATAACAGAGGTCGGAGGTCAGAACAAATTGATCAACTACCCAAGCCAAGAGTTGGCAGTAAATACATGGGCAAATGGAGACTAAGGTGGACTATGTCAGCCAGTGGATTCTGGAGAGATTTCATCATGATTGAAGTGGCAAGATTGGTAGCAATACAGAGCTGTAGAATTATCAAAACCACTTGAGCAGGACCCTCGGAGCATGCCACACATCGGGGACCGTGGGATGATTGGGAGTCTGAGTGTGGTTTCTCCTCTCCCCTTAGCTCTCCCCTCCTCCCAGATACAGGAAGGAAAAAAGAATGTGAAAACAGTGGTCTCACCCACTGTCCTCTAGCCCTTTACCCTTCACACCCTAACAAATATGTAAACATTATCAAAAATAAACTTTATACAATTAATAATAGTAAAGCAAGCAGGGATGAGTGCACCTATAATAAGGAACTGTTACTGGAGCCTGGTGTTTTCTGACTTCATTGTTTTATTTTATTTTACTTTTTATTACAATTATTTAATGATATAGTTCCATAGGCCCTGGGATTTCCCTTCACCCCTGCACAAGTTCCCTGCCCCGCCCCGTGTTCCTCGGTATTATTACAGCAATATAGTTCTTCATACACAGTCATATGTCCATCATTGCGGGCATGGACAGTGGCAGAGAGTCCAGCATCCTATTGTCAGGAAATACTTAACAGTTTTCTTGGGAGTCCATCTTTGTCTGGAAGTGGAGATGCATCTGCATTGTATCCTCACATCTGGATATGACAGTCTCCATTACAGTTACCATACATCCCCTTAAACGAAAACCACAATACAAAATCAGCAACAGGAAGAGAAATAGAAATAACATGCTACTGAATGACTAATGTGTCGCTGAAGAAATGAAAAGGAAAATCAAGAATCTTCTTGAGGAAAGTGATGCTGCTGTATGATTTTAATCCTCAGTACGTGTTAGACTGAAGACCATGTCATTGCACTGAGAACGGTTTTCTCCCGTTTAAGTGGCAGGACACCAGTGTGTAGAGTTGTGTGTGTAATCCAGAAAAAGGGTAAGGGCGACACCAGCAACCCAGCCCACAGTAACGGTGCATTTGCCACACACTGCCAGAGGATACTCCACGCTGGGGCTGGCAGTCAGGCCCTTGGGGGAAGGTGACAGTGTTCAGGACACATCCCCAAAACTTGGCACTGGACAGGTAAGGAAACTACATGAGCAAGTGGGTCACTGTCCCCTTCCCTAGGCCCTCCGGCAGAATTAAGCAAAAGGCACCAGAGGCTGGACTTGAGTGGGGGACAGGCCCAAGAGCAGGCCCCTGTGAAAGGCCTGCAAAGCTACAGTCTGAATGAAGCTCAAGTCTGGACAGCACTGCATCAGTGCAAAACGAGGGCTCTGTGTTGGCAAGGGGCTGGTGCGGGTCTGCCACCCGCTTCGGGGAATCTTAGCTCAGATTAAATAAAGCCTCGCATGCTTTGTTTCGCTCAACTGAAAAATGGGGAAGCTGAACAATATCAGTATTCTGCAGTGCGTCGCCTGCTTCCCCAGGAGTCATCTGCACTGCTTAGCTTCCTGCATAGTTCTGCAGAAACTTCCATATGTAAGTGCGCTGTGCTCAGTGGATTACCAAAGGAAAGGGCCCCTGGCACAGTCCCCAAAACTACTGCAAAGGAGCATCTGGCCCTCCTCTCTCCAGAGTCCATCTGTGCCTCAGGATGGCATGACTGCCCAGCACCCAGCACCACAGTCCACAGCCCGCCTGTGCCAGGGGAGCAGCACAGTCCTGAGCTAGTCTCCCAAGCAGAGAGGAACAAGGTCCCTGCCCTGCTCCCTGGTACAGGCGGGGCGCTGGTGGGGAGAGTGTTTCTTGCTGCTTGGGCAAGTGAAAGCCAGGTGTGACTGCACAGGTGCCCACAGACTGCCACGGCTGTCCTGCTGTCATTCCTGATGCACTCCCCACTGTGTTCGCTCTAACAGCATTTCTCAGCCTAAAGTCATGTGCTTAAGGCTGAACCAGGAGCTGGAGCGTGACCTTGCCTCTCTGGACGGCACTTGTAGCTTCCTCTGTTATCAAACTAGAACCGCGCAGTCCCAGGTAATTGATTCATGTTGGTGTACTGCTGTTCAGGGGTGGTACACTTGTCTCACTCTTCTTAGTGAAATTCTGGAAAATTGGGAGTGCGCTTATTTGAACTGAATATCTGAACGGACAGTGGCAGAATCCTACGTATAAAAGCAGAAGTCTGGCACACTGTCAGAGCAGTGAGCTCTGAGTAAGGCAGGCATTCTCTCCCTCAGCCTGCTGGCAGGTAACCTAGTATCAGTCTCACTCTAGGGCATGCTGTCTCTGCCAGCAATCCACGCAGCCGTAGAGATGGCCCCGAATGACTAGATGTAAGAGAACTGACAACTTCCCCCAACACTCGTCCCCCACCTCCATCTCTGGTGCAGCCACAGAAAGCCAGATAGGCACCTAAGCAGTACCCAGGGATGCCTGGCTTCTAGCAGCCGCCTCCAGCTTTCTGGAGCAGCTGGCTTCAAGCAGGGCACACCTGGACCTGTCTCCCAGTCCCCCCTGCAGTTTTCCTCTTCCAGTCTGCCCCTCAGTCCCCTGGAGAGGTTGGCTGACTGACTGGATGGCTGCAGCGAGTCTCATTAGCTCACTTTTTTCTTTCAGTTTCGCAGCCTCAGCCCCCCAGGCTGCCCTCCCAGAGCCAACATGGCCAGCACTGGGTCTCCCCCAGGAGAGTTTCCCCAGGGGTTGGGAAACCTGGGGCAGCTCAGTGGTGGACCATGCCCCGGCCACGTGAGCAGGTCCCCAGTGGGCAGCAGCTGCTGTCCTGCCCGGCCCAGCCGCCTACAGGGACATTATCTGCTACCCAGCTTTCCAGTGTCAGCTCTTTACTTCTGGCAGCTCAAATGAGAAAGGGGCTTGTGCACGAGCTTGGAAGAAACGCTTGTGTGTGTAAGTCTCCAAACCAGCCCATTGGAGTGGCAAGGAGCTGGATCAGAAGTGGAACAACTGGGACTTGAACCGAACCCACATGGGATACCAGCATCATAGGTGGAGGTTTAGCTTGCTATGCCACAGCACCAGCCCCTTACTCAGCATGCTTAACAGTTGATGAGGAAGCCATTACTGTTATCAGAGTCTTATTTGCATTGGAAATGCAGATTTACAGAGAGGAGAGAGACCACACTCCGGATGTCCACTCCAGTGCCTGGGCAGGGCCTCAGTTTACAGGACTACATGGCTCACCCCAGGTGGTTCGGCTTGCCTCAGTCCAGTGGAAGCAGCCACCTAGAGCCTGCAGCTGGGTGGGCGGCAGAAGCCTTGATGGCGAGTGAGTCAGCCTGCTCTGGTTCGGGTCAGGAGAACTCTTTGCATGCATTAGAATTCTACACTAAAGCAGGTGGATTGTAAAAAGGGCCGGAGCTTGTCTGTTTCAGGCAGCTCAGGCCTGAGGGGATTCACAATTGTTGCCACCAAAATACACTTTTCATCCCACTTTTCTACAAATGTTGAAATCCCCTTATACATGTCATAAAGAACAGTAGTCAGGAGACAGAACCATGTGGCGTACGCACAGATCTCAACGGGGGCCATGGCTCCCCACTGCTGCCTTGCTGCAGTGCTCACAGCCCACGTCACTATCATCCCCAGTGTCGGGCACAGCATTCTCCGCTCCCCAAGCCAGAGCACTGAGTCTCCAGCTTGGCTCTTTTCCCACCCTCTCTTCCATGCCTATAAATTCCACTTTGTCACCCTCTACATTCCACTGTGGTGCTTGGAACGCTGCTTCTGCCCTTGGCACCACTTTTCTGGATGAGATCACAGCCTCCTGAGTCACTCACTCACCTCCATGGGAGGTGAACACAGTCTCTCTCCCACGGGCTCTCTCAGTGGAGGGTGGAGAAGGGCCACCCAGACACATGTGGGTAGAAGGGCTTTTCCTGTTTCTTGCAAGACTATGTGTGTTCTGATCAGCTCCTCAAGCCCTACAAGCTACAACTGTGTCAAGACTGCAGCATGAAGTCCCCATGTGGTAGCCTAGTGACTAAATCCTCGCCTTGCATGCACTGGGATCCCAAATGGGCACCAGGTGCGTATCCCAGCTGCTCCATTTTCCATCCAGCTCCTTGTTTGTGGCCTGGAAAAGCAGTCAAGGATGGCCCAGGGCCTCGGGACCCTATAGCTGTGTGGGAGATCCAAAAGGAGCTTTAGACTTCAGATCAGACCAGCTCCAGGCATTGTGCCTACTTGGGGAGTGAACCAGCAGATAGAAGCTCTTTCTCTGTCTCTCCTCTGTAAATCTGCATTTCCAATGCAAATAAGACTATGATAACAGTAATGGCTTCCTCATCAACTGTTAAGCATGCTGAGGGGCCCGGTGACCTAGCGGCTAAAAGTCCTCACCTTGAAGGCCCCGGGATCCCATATGGGCGCCGGTTCTAATCCCGGCAGCTCCACTTCCCATCCAGCTCCCTGCTTGTGGCCTGGGAAAGCAGTCGAGGACGGTCCAATGCATTGGGACCCTGCACCCATGTGGGAGACCTGGAGGATGTTCCAGGTTCCTAGCAGCACCGGCCCGTTGTGGCTCACTTGGGGAGTGAGTCATCGGACGGAAGATCTTCCTCTCTGTCTCTCCTCTGTGTATATCTGACTTTGTAATAAAATGAATAAATCTTTAAAAAAAAAAAAAAAGAATGCTGAGTAAGGGGCTGGTGCTGTGGCATAGCAAGCTAAACCTCCACCTATGATGCTGGTATCTCATGTGGGTGTTGGTTTAAGTCCCAGCTGCTCCATTTTCAATCCAGCTCCCTGCTAATGTGCCTAGGAAAGTAGCAGGAGTCGGCCCAAGTCCTTAGGCCCTGTCACCCACATGGAAGAATTAGAAGAAGCTCCCAGCTTTGCCTGGCCCAACCTGACCTTTGTAGCCCTTAAGGGGAGTCAGTTAATGGGAGCTTCCATTGGATCTTCCATGTGGGTACAGAAGCTCAAGACCTTGGGTCATTCTCTGCTGCTTTCCCAACACATTAGCAGGGAGCTGGATCAGAAGTGGAGCAGCTGGAATTCGAACCTGGGGTGTCGGTATTGGAGGCAGCAGCTTTACTTGCATCCTAAGTGAGAGGCAGAATCAGCACCATGTCAAGGGTCAGGCTGGTGACATCTGCATATACTACAAGGCGACTGAGCAGAGTGAGATGACGGATTGTTCGAGTGCTGCACAGCAATGAAAACCCCACAAACCAAGACACACAACCTCACATAAGATTCTGTGAACAAGGCTCACGGCTCTTCTATAAGGGAGCATTGTCACTTTGGCAGGGCTTACATGGGTAGATAAGCACATTGAATGTGAGTGATCCATGTGTTTTGTGTGTTCTATCTCCCCAGCACCTCCCATCCCTCTGCCTCCAATCCACAGCTAGAACATCAGCTGCCACAGCTTCATCCTCCAGGGAGATGTGAGTGCCACCCCCTGCAGAGCTGGACCACCTGCCTTGCGTACTGTACCAGAAGACTAACCTAACCCTAACTGTCCCAGACTCTGCTTGAAACATAAGCAATAAATACCACGATAGGTCGCTGGCGTGGGTGGGCATTCATTCTCTCCCCTCGTTCTCTGTTGGTGCCACTCCCTGTGGCCCCTTCAGCCGAGGGCAAGGTTGGGGCTGGGATGCTTACTTAGGATGGCGGGCTGGCATGTCCAGTGGTTGGCCTGGCAGCTGCCTGCACCCACCTCGAGTCTTCACCCAGCCTCTTGTCCTCCAGCGTCGGGCGAGAGCTCCTAAGGAAAATCCACCTTTCCTCCCCCAGAGGCCGACTTTCAGGCGTCTGCAAGCACAAGGTGCAGTGCTTTGGAAGCCTGGGCCCAGAGGATGCAGGGTATGGCTCCCAGCTCCTCCCACGTGACCTGTGAGTTCCAGAACCTGCCCAGGTTCAAGATCCCATCCACTGCTAGGCGGGATGGCGGTTACACAGCTAGCAGGGTGCCCTATGCACACCAGGGGAAAATGTAACAGTGTTAGTATCAGGGTACCCCAAGGAACTAGTCCAGTTTGTACAACAAAAGCATTGTCATTCCCCCACCCCCCAGACACATTCAGAGTTTCCAAGCTTTTCAGAACTGAACTCATAAAAAGAAGCATCCACCCAAATTACTGGCTCTGTGAGAACTCACATAGAAGGACATAGGCAGCATTGGGAGGTCTGCATCGTGGCCTAGTATGTTAAACCTCCACCTGTAACACCAGCATCGCCACGCCCCTTCTGATCCAGCTCTCTGTTAACGCACCTGTGAAGGCCAGGAAGATGGACCACGTGCGTGGGTCCCTGTACCTACGTGGGAGACCCGGAAGAAGCTCCTGGCTTTGGTCTGGCACAGCTCTAGGTGTTTCAGCCATTTGAGCAATGAACCAGCAGCTGGAAGACCTTTCTCCATCAATCCTTCTTTCTCTGTAACTCTGCATTTCAAATAAAAAGGACGAACTTTTAAAAGAAATCAAGCTGGAAGATCCCAAATAGCAAAGCGGTCTGGAGCAAAAATGAACAAAGCGGTCCTGATGGACTAGCCTATGGGCTGAAGTCCTCGCCTTGCATGAGCCTGGATTTCATATGGGTGATGGTTTCTGTCCTGGCTGCTTCATCCCTTCCAGCTCCCTATTTGTGGCCTGGGAAAGCAGGAGAGGACAGCCTAAAGCCTTGGGACGCTGCACCCACATGGGAGACCTAGAAGAAGCTCCTGGCTCCTGATGGTTTTGGATTGGTTCAAATCTGGCTGTTGAGGCCACTTGTAGAGTGAACCAGTGGATGGAAGATCTTTCTGTCCTTCTCTCTGTAAATCTGACTTTTCAATAAAAATAAATATTATAAAAATGAACAAAGCAGTAGGCATTATACTACTTGACTTTAAATATATGGAAAAGCTATAATAAGTAAACTACACATCCCTAGCATAGTAGAGCCTTGGACCAAGGGAACAGAGACCCTGGAAGTAAATCACACTTGTACAGCTGATTGATCTTTGGCAAAGGGGCTCACAGCATTCATTGGAGAAAGGACAGTCTTTGTAGTAAATGGTGCTGAGGAAATTGGATTTCTATGTGAGCAGGAATGAAATGACCCCTGTCTTTCACCATGGATGAAAATCAACCCAAAATGGATTAAGGATTTAAAATATTAAGATCTGAAACTTCAAACTGACTAGAAGAAAACACAGGGCAACCATATCAGGACATTGGTACCAGCAAGAACATTCTAGAACAGGCCCCCGAAGCACAGGAAATAAATACAAATGGACGATTGGGATGAATGCACCAACTGGAGTTTCTGCATTGCAAAGAAAACCATCCACGAGAGCACAGAGCGTGGCCAGAAATACCTGCAAGCCGCCTCTCTGCATGAGCTTAATATCCAGGAAACAGAAGCAATTCAAACAACTCAGTGGCCAAAAACATTTTTTTTTCCAGTTGAAAAAAATGGGCTCTATTCAAGCCCTTGGATATAGGTTGCTGGCATCCCATGCCATGGCTGAACCAGCTGCACCATAGCGCCTGTCCCTGCATGTAAAATTCGATTTGGCATTTTTAGTTCTTTGGCAAAGAGATAACCAAGGAGATCAGTAGCTCCACGATGCTGGAGCTGGAGACTTGGATGACCTCTGGAGGCTACTGTACTTCCACAGGAGAAAACAGGCCTGGGCTGAAGAAGCCTGCCAATGTTCTTGCTGAAGTTGGTTAGTGTTCGCTTAATGATAAGCTGTCTGCAGACACTTGTAAGAGATTGGAAATGCAGCACACGCTGGACTCACAGTCTCATTACAGAAAATGAAAGTGCAGGGGGAGCCGTTCCCAGCATGCCTCTTTCTGCACCGTAGTCAACATGGTATCACATCTGAGCTCCATTTCATGTCATCTTGAGATGGTTAAAACAAGCACTCATTGTGAGCCGGGGCAAAACCTGACTGTGTGCAGTGTGGGATAATGAGACATTTCCGGAAGATTTGCAAGGTCTGATAGAAAAGGCTGCCTAGCAGACAGAGTTGCTACAAAGTGTCAGGGCAAGCCCTTCACTGTGGCTCAATGGGCGATGCCGCTGTTGGAGATACAGGCATCTCATACCGGAGCACAGTTTTGAGTCTTAGCTGCTCTTCCTGTTCGGCTGTCTGCCAGTGCACCTGCTGCCACATGGGAGGCCAGGACAGAGTTCCAAGCTCCAAGCTTTAGCCTGGCCCAGATATTGCTATTGTGGGCATTTGGGGAGTGAACCAGCAGATGGAAGGGCTGTGTGTGTATTCTCTGCCACTCTGCTTTTCAAGTCAATGAATATCTTTTTTAAAAGGTAAAGGGAGGAAAAAATAAATGTGATGATAAAAGACGCAAGGAATGTGGAGGAAGGGAGGGCGAAGTTGGAGCATGGGACAGGTGGAAGGAAACATGGGTATTCTGGGAACAACCTAAGTGGGCCATGTAGACTCCAGAATTCAGGTTCAGCCTCCGTGGTGCGGGGAGACCTGTCCTGGACCCAGGTGGAAACGCACCAACAGCATGCCGGTAACAAAGGGGCGCACAGCACCCTCAGGAGAGGTGATCCCCGGCAAGATGTGTTCGGCAAGATCCCCGGCAAGATGTCTCTGTTCTGCGCATGGCATTAGCAGAAGTTCGTAGGCCTAGGCGTGACTGCTGGCGGTGAATGGACGGGAAAATAGGCCTCTTGCCCGGCGCCCTCCATAGTCCCGGTGGGCGAGCAGAGCCCACAGACTGCGGGAACCCCGGGGCTCTGTCCGCGGTGCTGAACGCAGCCGCTGCTCCCGCCAGACCTGGCCGGTCAGAAGTCACCCTGCCCTCCCACCCTCACCTCCAACTTCCGCAGAGTTGCGCCCCCCGGCTTTCTGCCACACCCCACTCCACCCCCGCGCTTCTGTCTCCCCTATCCCCGGGTTAGCCAGCAGCTGGCGCAGCATCCTTCGTTTTCAGTGCCCCGGGTGGGCGGCGGGGACCGGGATCCCTAGTTCCAAAGGCCGGGCTCTCAGTTCCCCGCGCGCGTTCGCGGCGGAACCCAGAGCGCGCTCCGCGCCTTGTTCCTGCGCGCCCCTTCCCCAGCTGCCGCACCTACTGCTGTTGCTCTTCCTTCTCCTCTTCCTCCTCCTCCCAGTCCCTCGCGCCCGCCCAACGCACCGGCAGTCGGGTCCCCCGGGCCCGGGAGGAGAAAGGGGCGAGTGAAGTGGCACAAAGGCCGGCGCGGCGCGACAGGCGGAGGTGAGGCGTGGGCGCGAAGCCAGCATGGACGCCGAATACCCGGCCCTGGAACCCCCGCTCTGCAGTGAGCTCAAGCGCCTGTGCAAGCGGCTGCAGGAGGCGCTCCGCGAGCTCAGGGAAGACCTCGCGCCCTTCCGAGATGACCGCTACTACCGGTAGGCGCCGCGCGACCCACGGGCCGCGTGGGCTCCCGGCCCGGCGACAGTTCCTGCAAGCACCGGCGCGCCGGGGGAGGGGCGGGATGGGGCAGCGGCCCGCGCGCGCTCCAGGGCTCTGGGATAGACCCTGGGGAGAAAGGTCCCTGCATCCCTAGAACCCGGAGCCCAGATTCCGACTTCCAAGAAGGAGATCCGCGGGTTGTGGTGCCCTCCCGCTCCTCCCTCCGAGGGGGCCTCTGCCCGCTCTGCCTGCCTGAACGGCAGACGGGGAGCCCGGAAGGTCTTGCCTTGGCCTGGACTCCCGGAACCTCGGCCGCGCCATTTGCGGGAGATCTGCAGGGCCGGGCTTTGCCCAGGGGTCCCCGGACTCGGTGAATGCCCCCCGGCGAGCTGAGGCCTGGAGCCGGGCGGGGCTCGTTTCTGTCTACCGCTCCTGCAGAAAGCCGAGAGCTGGGCGGTGGCAGATCTGCGCCGGCTCAGCTACCCCTTCCTCCCGTTCGCAGGGGAGGCTGGGTGCCGGGCCTTGGCGATGTTAGGGGGGCGAAGTCGGGATCTTCGGGGCTGCCTTCGGGAACGTTGGAATGGTTGGGAAACACCTTCCTCTCAGCATCAAACCTTTCCCCAGCTGGCTGGCTTCCCAGGAAGCTGACCATAGTCATGAATGCTGAGTGCAAAAGCTGGGGCATATGATGCAGCTTCTTTAAAAGATTTATGTAGTTTATTACTTGAAAGGCAAATTTACAGAGAGAGAGAAGCAGAGACAGGTACACACACACACACACACAGAATATGTTCTTTCTGTTGGGTCACTCCCCAAATAGCTGCAGCACCTGGGAAGTCTCACAAATGGGTTCCAAGGGGCCCAAGCACCCAAGGCCATTCTCCGCTGCTTTCCCAGGCACGTTAGAGGGAACTGGATGGGAAGTGGAGCAGACAGGATTCAAGCAGGCGTTGGGGACACAGCAGTGAGCAGGACAGACAGGGAACCTGCTTTCTCCTGGTTTGCAGGCAGCAAGGCAATGGACGTGGGCCAAGGGCGCGTGACATTAGAGTGGCTGGGTGCGGTGTCACGGAGATCATATTTGAGAACAGAGGAATGGTGTACTTATAGACCAGGAGCTGGAGGGGAAAGTTGGGAAAGACAAAGCAGTGCTGGCTGTCCCCCGGGCCATAAACACGGCAAGCTGAGAGTCTGGTCAGAGGCCCGGCAGCTCCAGTGTGTCCTGGTCCGAGAAGCCAGGTGGGTGGAGCTTTGAAGGCTGGCTGAAGGAGGAGCGTGGATTGCAGTGGAAGCACAGTGTGTCTCCCCGGCAGGTCTTGAGCCTGGGATGGGATGAGGCTGCTGTCGCAGAGCAAGTAGCTACATTTGTGCTACCTCGCTAGCTGGATTCATCCTGAAGACCAAGTGACCGTGGAAGGGAAGAGTTGGTTGGTAATAGATTGCCTATGGTGAGAGCCAGTTGAGTGCCAAGGGCTCTACTGTGTTCTGGGCAGACAGAGCAGCTGGGCTGACCTGCACTGTGTGTTTCTTAAAGATTTTTTTTCTTTCATATTTGAAAGACAGAATTATAGAAAGAGAAGGAGAGAGAGAGATCTTCCATCTGCTGGTTCACTCCCCAAATAGCTACAACAGCCAGAACTGGGCTAGTCCGAAGCTAAGAACTAGAAGCTTCTTCCGGGTCTCCCACATGGTTGCAGGGGCCCAAGGACTTCAGCCATCCTCTGCTGCTTTCCCAGGTGCATTAGCAGGGAGCTGGATGGGAAGTGGAGCAGTTGGGACTTGAACTGGTGGCCATAAGGGATGCTGGTGTGGCAGGCAGCAGCTCTACACCCATTTTACAGTCAGGGCCTGTTTTGGGTCTCTGCATAGTCTTCGCATGCGCCATGGAGTATCAGTTTCAGTGGGCTGATGCTTCACACAAGGAGGTGAGGTGCTCTTGGGATTCTTTTTTTTTTTTTTTTTTTTCCCAGTGGAAAGGCAGATTTACAGAGAAAAGTAGACAGAAAAGTTTCTGTCTGCTGATTCACTCCCAGATCGGCTGAGCCGATCTGAAGCCAGGAGCTTCTTCTGGGTCTCCCCTGCAGGTGCAGGCTCCCAAAGCTTTGTTCTGTCCTTGATTGCTTTCCCAGGCCACAAGCAGGAAGCTGGAAGGGAAGTGGAGCAGCTGGGATATGAACTGATGCCCATATGAGATGCCAGCACTTGGAGGTGGAGGATTAGCCAGTGAGCCAGTTGGACCGGCCCCTACTCTTAGGATTCTTAGTCAGCAGACTGTTAACTCCAGCTCCTGTGTTGGCCATCTGGAAGGCCCACAGGCTATGGTGGTTGTGTTCATTTCCTCATCAGTGATTCATGCTGAAACTCCCCCTCCCAACCTCCCAGACCCTGCCTTCACCCTGCCCTCCAACCCTTTCTTCCCCACAGGGTCAGGGGCCCTGCTTCTCACAGTGGACACTTATCACAGGGAGTAAAGGTGCCCAGGCCCCTCCGTTAGTTGGCGCAGCCATTGACTTGGGAGCCCGTGTCATTTGGCACCCCTGAAAGCTATGGCCGTGGGAGCATAGAAGTTATGGTTGCCTCCACGGAGTAAGAACTGCTGGTCACCCCATCTGCCAGGGACAGCACATTGGAAAGCAGTCCCTGGGGGCACTGGTACCCTGGGCTCCTTTCTCCACTCCACCCTTTGCTAACCCCCAGCACGTCACTGATTTCCAGTTACCAATGTCCATATCCACCGAGGCCCGCAGCTCAAGGGACTCTTGGGAATCTGGCTAAAGATGCTCTTGACAAACACTGAAGCAAATGCTCTGAACGGTGGGGTGGCCCTTTGGCTCCCCAGCAGCTCTGTGAGGTCCCTGGCACAACTGGGTGCTGATGCCCTGTGGGGCGCTGCTTAGCTTCTCTGCAACATTCATGGGGAAGAACTCATTCTGCAGCTCCCTCCACACGGAAAAGAACAACCTGGATCTCCCCTCTGCCCTTGCTGACAGTAATTAACAGCAAGAAAAACAAATGTGTTGACGGGAGTGGGGAGCCCTCACACTGGCAGGTGGCAGGTGGCTAATGGGTGCTCTGGCCCGGTGCCTCTTCTCGGGCCTTCACCCTGCAGAAATGCACATGCCTGTCAAGCCGGGCACTGCCATGCTCACAGCGGCATGGGTTATAATGCTCCCACTGGCCTGGCTTCCGCGTAAAAGCAATGGTAGAAAGCGTTGTTGCATTTGATTTGCTCTGTGCTGAACTATTAAATAGCACTCTGATGAATAATTTCTTAAATTATTTTGGTTTTATTGGAAAGGCAGATTTACAGAGAAAAAGAAAAACAGAAAGATCTTCCATCTGTTGGTTCACTCTCCAAGTGACTGCAACAGCCAGAGCTGAGCCGATCCAAAGCCAGGAGCCAGGAGCTTCTTGTGGGTCTGTCACGCAAGTGTAGGGTCCCAAGGCATTGGACCATCTGTTACTGCTTTCCCAGGCTACAAGCAGGGAGCTGGATGGGAACTAGAACAGGTAGAACACAAACTGGCGTCCACATGGGATCCCAGGGCTTGCAGGATGAGGATTAGCCAGTTGAACCCCAACGCCAGCCCCTCCAGTAAGTAATTTTCAGTGGTGCACAAGATGGTTTTCACACTGTGATAACATGGCAAAGAAGCCAGCTGATGTGTGCCACGAGATTGCACATTAAGTGTACGAAACAGGCACTGTAAGCAGTCACGGTGTGATTGTCCCTTTAGGGGACAGGGACTGGATGGTGGCTTTGTTGGTCCTAGCAGCATGCTTGGGTGGGTGCTGGCCATATTGGCTGTGAGCATTCCCCAGCTGGAGGTGCAATGTGTGCTGGAGACTTTAATTGAAACCCACCCTGGGTCTCATGGAAGGTTCACCTCACTCCCCCATCCCTGCCAGCCCATCCCATGGGCACTACTTGCTTTACCTTCTGGCATGTCCAGGCACAAGGCTCTGTGCCTGGGGCGGGGGGTGCCCTGAATGCCATGACCTGCTAATCTGTTTTTACCACATCTGGAATTCCCTCACAGCGGTGCACCTGTGGGGCCTGGGTGGTGGCTTGCAGCTAGCCTCGGGCCTGGGAGCTGCAGGCTGAGGAGCACTGCCAGCGAAGCACCACCGGTGGATGGCCTTGGAGATCACAAGCCCAAGCTCAAGGGGTCGCGGGGCTGGTTCCTCCTGCAGGCTGGGAGGCAGACCCATACCAGACCTTTGCCCTGAGCCACAGACACTCCCAGGCTTGCCTATGGCCACCTTCCCCTCCCTGAAGCCAGGAGCCATGTCTCCCACATGGTTCCAGGGGCCCATTTAGTTGAGCCATCTTCTGTTGCTTTCCCAGGTGCATTAGCAAAGAGCTGGATGTCAAGTGGAGCAGCTGGGACTTGAAAACCAGCACCTACATGGGATGCCGGCATTGCAGGTGGAAGTTCAACGTGCTATGTCATGTCATCAGCCCCTTGTTCTCTATTTTATTGGCCCAGCCTTGGCCTCCCCCCCACCCTCCTAACAGTTGCCACAGGCCAGTGGGGGCTTTAGGGCTGTAATTTGTGCCCCAGGTTCTTTCTGAAAAACGGCAATTACAGTGCCTCCTTCCTACTAGGCATCATCACAGTGTTCTAAACACACTCTGAAGATTCAAGGGCAGAAAATAACCTTGGATAAGACCCTGTCATGTCTTGCTGGGACCGCTAGAAGAAGAAAAAGACCTGGAAGAAGCCCCTGGCTCCTGACTTCACACCGGCTCAGCTCTGGCCGTTGTGTCCATTTGGGGAATGAACCAGCAGATGGAAGATCTTTCTCTCTGTCTCTCCTTCTCTCTGTAAATCTGCTTTTCCAATAAAAAGTAAATCTTTAAAAAAAATGCACTGCCCAGGCTCCCCAAAGATGCCATTCTGCTGCCCTGCTAGGTCCCCTCATGTCCCTGCAATCTGCACGGTCTCTGCTCAGGACACAGCCAGGTCCTTCGAGACGCATCCACAGCCCTATTCCTGCCCCGGCTCCTCCCTACACGGATAGATTTGAGTTGTACATGTTAGACAAGTCTTAGGAAATTAGGAAAGAAAAAAAATGTTCTTTCTGTTTTTTTTTTTTTAAGATTAAAAAAAGTTGTTTGAAAGGCAGCGTGACAGAGAGAGGAAGAAACAGAAGAGAGAGAGAGAGAGACAGAAGAAGAGAGAGTTCACTCCACAAATGGACGCATCAGCCGGGCCTGGGCCAGGAAGCCAGGAAGCTCCAACTCTCTGGGTCTCCCACACAGCTAACAGGGGTTCGAGCAGTTGGCCCGTCTTCTGCTGCTTTCCCAGGTGTGTTAGCAAGGAGCTGGATGGGAAGTGAAGCAGCTGGGACTCACAATGGTGTGCCTATGAGATGCCAGGGCTTCAGGCAGTACCTGTTCCACACCACTGGCACCCACATAAGGTTACTGGATGCAGTTTCTTTCAGCCAAAAGGGGCACACAGCTGAATCACAAAACCAGATGGCGAAGATGCAGCCGGCCCAAGGAAGTAGCCGTAGGCCCAGCACCTAGGCCTGCTGCTGCTCACTGGCCACACATGTACTCTCGCCTGTCTGGGGGCTTCTCAGAGCACAGCTGCCCAAGGATGGACTGGGTTCAGGGGCATCCTGGACACGGCTCTGTGGAGTCTCCCCAGATGGTTCTAACTGCAGCAGGGGCTGAGCTGCACTGTCCCACACTGATTGGCCCCTCTGCCCTTTTGTCGCTCTGCCGCAAGCCCTGGCTGCTAACCACCCTAAGCACTCCCTTTCCATGTCAGGCTACCCCTCCAGCAGAAGGGAGTCACCAGCAGGCAGATACTGACACCACAGCACAGGACTCCAGTTCCCAGCAGCCACCTGACCCATGTTCCTGTAACTGGCCTGTCCCCCGAGCTTCAGGGAAGCCCTGAAACCCTGCGGCTTTCCCCAGACACTCAGTTCTCTGCTGGGCTGTCCCGTTGAAGGTCCACGTGGCCCTGGTGTCTGCCCTTTGCTGGGCAGCAGGTGCACTGGCTCCACCTCTGGCTGCTCAGGGGTTCCTGCAGGCCAGTGACATCACCTGGATGTGGGAGACAGGTGACGGGACAGGGCCACCAGGTTCTCAGCGCAGTGGTTTCCGTGTTTCTCTCCAGTGCCATCCTGTGGGACTGAGCAGACGGTTGAAAGCCACGCCCCGGAGAAGGCTCCTTCCCGGACTTCCCGCCTGGTTCCTTCTCGCTCCTTCCTGGATCCGGGGGGGCGGGGTTTTGCTTCTAAGTGAAGATGATTAGTGTTTCCCAGTTATTCCCTAGTGGGGCTGCCAGTACAGTTAGCATGGACATGCTGGCCTCAGGGTCTGTTTCCAAAAAAAGAAGTGAAGGTGTACTTTAGACGGTCAAATATTTTGGAAAAGCATAGGCGAGAAGTGGGAGGCCAGCTGTGCTGGTTGGCCCGGGACTGAGGTGAGAACCCCTCCAGAGGTGAGGTTCTCGGGCTCATATGTGGACACACTCTGGCAAACCAGGACCCCCTGGCCAGCCAGGCAGATGGTGGGAGCACTTCTTCCTCCACCCCCGCCAGGGACGCCCATCCTGGCGTGCCACCCTCTTCCCTTGTCTTCTGGGGAAGGCCACCCCGGCTCTTGCAGAACACAGGCCAGTCTGTTGCAGGTCAGCCAGACAATCCCGATGAGCCACTTGTTCAGTGTGCTTATGTTGGATGTCTTTCTGTACCAGGCTGGGTGCCAGGAAAGAGGACACACAAGCTGGCACCATGAAGTCTCTGGAGATGGGAGAACGGCTTTGTCCAGACATTAAGAGTGAAACCGAACGTGGGCTTCCCTCCCAGCCTTGGGGATTAACGCTTCCAAACTCTGGGGTGCCAGGGGCAAGAGGCATGGCACAGGTCGGGCTGTCAGGGATGTTGGAGACAGAGACTTGAGACTTGCAGTGGAAGTAGCCTGGGGTGTGAGTGAGAGCCATGCAGGTGGGAGTCGAGGGAGAACAGGAGATGCGGCACAGCCTAGTCTTCTGGTTGCCAATGCCAGAAACCAACTGATGCCAAGGTGAAAGAAGCATTTGTTTTAATGGTTGCCAAGGAGATGACATGAGATGTGTGTGAAGTCTTTAGCACGGTACATAACCTTGAGAGTGACCTTGACTGAGTTCTGTGCATGACCACCTTTCCTTTGGAGCTGGCACAAAGAGAGGAAGGCAATGCTGAGCTTTCTTGGGGACTTCAAGACAGTGGTCCCCACCCACCCACACGCCTCGCTTGTTCTGGTCCTTCCCCCTGCTGGGCTACCCTGACTCTTCCTGCTGAAGGAAGGCAGTTCTGCTGACTGGCAGCCTTGTGGCTGCTGCTGTGGTGACGTGGAGAGATCAGCCTACCCAGTGAAAGCCTGCGTGCCCTGACACCCAGCCAGTCATGGGGAGGAGCCACGATGGTGAGCACCCCGTGGCTAGCCCCCAGCTCACCGGCCAGCCCAGCGCAGGCACTGACCTGCAAGTGACAACACCATTTTGAATGTCATGAAAGTTTTGGGGGGCAGCTATAGGAAACTTGGACAGCTGTTACCTTTTAGGTAGCTTGTTAAGCTGGTTAAATGGGAACAAGTACTAGGACAAGAGGGAAAACAGCAGCCTGCAGTGTTCGGTGGTGCTGAGGCTGGCTCGTGTTCCGGGCATTGCTCGTCCGGATGAGATCCATGGAGTCTCTGAACCAAGTGAGCTAGGCCCTGGCTCCTCTGAGCCGCCTCAGGCAGAAAGATGCCTGTGAGAAGCAGGATCCTGGGTCGGCTGCCTCGAGTGGGCCAGTGTGAGTGAGCCTCGCTTTAGTGATGGCCAGGTCTGGGCAAGTGATGGCCAGCAGTGGGCAAGCTGCAGACCAGCCCTGGCACTGCCGACCCAAGACAGGACAGTTCCACTGAAGATGGTGTCTGGGTGCTGTCTGCACCTCGGGCCCAGCTGTGTCTCCCCACTCCCCTGGTGTCAATAAGGCAGGGCTGAAGCGGAGGTCCGGGAGTGAAGACAAGACCCCGTAGCCCTGGCATTGCCATCTTTTCTGCTGTCTGCCAGGAATATGTAAGTCAGTTTCCCTGTTGAAGAAATCTGTAATGCGGGAGCGTTCTCCCAAAATTCATCCCTGGGAGGCTTAACCACTAGTGTGCACTGAGGAAATCAGTAAAATGAAATTATGGGTAGGTCCCTAATCTGATAGGGTTAGTGTCCTGATAGGGTGAGGCAGGAGGAACAGAGCCAGCAGGCTCCAATGCACATGCCAGCTGAGCAAAGGCCATATCAGCTCACAGAGAGAGGTGGCCGTCTGCAAGCTGTGAAGAGGCCCCCCCCGCCATGGACCCTCTGGCCAGAGCCTTGACTTTGGACTTTAAGCCTCTACAGTGTGAGAAATAAACTCTGTTTTAGGCGCCCAGTTGATGGTGGTGCCCGACCAACCAAGGTAGCAGGTCGGGGAGAACTAGGAAGCTCCATTCCTGCCACATTCCTGTTCAATTCAATGCCAGAAGCTGAGTAGCTATTATTGATGAGTCATCATTATTGATGACTGTGATTGGCATGTCAGAGTGACAAGAGCATAACAGTGTGTCTAGAGAATGCTAGGAAATGTTAAGTTGTTGAAGCAGGAAGAGGGTCCAGATGCTTCGGAGCACACGGTTGCCTTCCGAGGGCCCCGGGCTTGTCGCAGACGAGACTGTCATGTTGTCACCATCCACTGGTAAAAATAGCAAGTTGGAGTCAGCAAAGTCAACCGGTGGACTTGACTTCCATCCAAGCCTACAAGGAAATTACATTCTAATTTGGCCCCTTAGAAAGCGAGTTGAACATTTGGGTATATGCCAGAGGTTTTCTAAGAATTGGTGAGTCAGACCAGCCTGGTGGCTGTCAGCTTAGCGCTTTCTGGAATAAAGCTGACATGGATATCAGACACCCTAGTTAAGTTGTGTCCCTGGAGACACTGTGGCCATCAGATGTCTGAAATTCAGAAGGCATTTCACAAATACTATGACTTTAGGCATGCTTGGGAAGTCTGCATTGTAATTTTCATCAGTTTCGGGAAGCAGCCCCTGGGACACTCCCCGAATGCCTTGAGAGCCTTGCTGAAGCCAGGAGCCAGGCACTCTGTTGGGCACGGGGACCCAAGCTTTGAAACCACCGCCTGCTGCTTCCCAGGGTCTCTAAGAGTGCGAAGCTGGATCAGGAGCACCCTCTATCCACGTGCCCCAGCTGGCGTTGCAGCCACTGTGCCAAAAGCCGGGCCTGGAGCTGAGTTGCCAGACAGGAGCCAAATGACTATGCTTGGAGAGGCCCTAGTTCATTCACAGCCGGCTTCTGCCGGTTACTGCGGCTTATGGGGTGTGTTGGCCAGGGTGTGGGGCTGTGGGCCGGCTTGTCCCAGGCTCTCAGCAGTTTGGCCAAGTGGGCTTGGGGTTCCACTAAGGGCATCCAAGCCAGGATCAGCAGGTGGGGGGCAGCTATTTGGAGGAGGTGGTATGCACCCCAGGAAAGCAGCCCAGAGCTGGGATGTGATCGCCCCTCTCCAGGGCTGTCTTTGGAGAGTCAGGCACCTCGGGGAGTCCCATGCCAGGTGCCTGTGCACTGTGGAGGCTGCAGGCAGAGAGAACCTCTTAGAGCTGGCAAATGTGCCTGCTTGGTCTGCCCTCTGTTTAAAGCTCTTTCTTGAAGTTAGTTTGCAGCTTTTGAGGATCAGGAGATACTGTGTGAATGTTACCTTTGAGGCCACTCTGGGTCACGTCCTTCCGTGTGGGCAGACAACCCCAGCTCACGGCCCCACCTGTCCCGTCCCAGGTGTCACTGTGGCAATCTCTGCCAGCCAACACGGGGTTCACGCGCCCTCTCTGCCTGTGTTGTGCCGGTTTCTGAAATCCCCAGATAATCTTAAGTCTGAAGCCGGTGCTAAGGCATAAAAGTGGTTTATTGAAACTAACCTAGGTCTCCCAGCCACCTCCCCCAGCCCAGCATGGCCGGGCGGGGGAGGGGCAGCCGCTGCAGGATCCGCAGCGCTAGCAAGCCCGCAAGCCAGAGAGAGAGCCCGAGAGAAAAGACCCCGAGAGCCCAAGCTCCCCAGTTTTTATACATTTCAGGCTATTAATTATACAGTCATGATCTAGCAAGCTTCTATTGGTGGGTTTGAAACTAGCAACTTTCAAAAAGTATAGGGCGGTGGATCTTATCAAACACCAGGTACCTCCTTCCTGAGGAGTGGTCTGCCTACGTGACCTGCCAGGTGTCCTGCTGGGTGTCAGGCCTAGAATCCACACAGCCCCCAGCCAAGCCATCAAGGCGGGATCACAAAGGGCAGAAAACTTCCAGGCTCTTCATTCCCCCCTCTTTCTAGTAACTAATCAAATCTTTGATTCAATAACACACTTAGTAATACAGTTAACAATGTACAAGCATCGTTGAAAATACTAACATTTAAGAATTTTTTAGTGTTAAGATGTTACATGTACACAACACAGTTCTGTCAGGAACCGGAGACCCTAACTGCCTATCATCCCATCTGGCTCCTATATTTCCAGACAGAGGACTAGACCCCAACAGTTTAGGGAAAGGGGACGTCGTCGTCTGCTCTTGACTACTTCCTGCTGACATGGGGGCGCAGTTAAGTAACAGCAGCAGTTGGGGGGGAGTCCATCTAACGGTTCCTGATAGAAGGCAGAAGACATCAGGTGTTCTGGCACTTGAAAGGCCCTTCTTTGTTGAAGTCTAGATAACAAAACATAACATAATTATAATTTTTTCTAACTTAGTAGGTCGTGAGTTCAGCTAGAAACTTCAGTTTGAATACTTGAGCTCTAGAGCTTAGATGCAAAAGAATTGCTATGTTTTAACCTTTGTTTCAGCAAATATTTCAGTGGAACACATGAAACTCCCCTTGAGCTGCATAAATAGTTGACCTAGATCAATCAGAAGGCACAGTAACAATGCAAGGATTAGCATGCAGCATCAGGATATAAGCCCATCACAGAACAGGTAAATGCAAGCTGACTTCTTGGAAATTATTGCATTTGACATTTGAAATGTAGTGCTGGCGACCACGACAGGGTTTCTGGGTGGATACAGTTCCCGTGGGGCAGCCGGCAGGTGCCCGTATTCCTGGACCGCAGGCGGGCGGGGCCCGGACCGCAGAGTGGCCGAGGAGCAGCCGGCAAGCCCTGAGCCGCGGGCAGGCGGGGCTCGGACCGCAGAGCGGCCGACAGAGCTGCCAACAGATTGACCTTGGCCTGAGGCAGGTGGGCTTAGGCGGGGCTCCCTTCGGGCAGCGAACAGACGGAGGTGGGGCCGTCAGCTCTTTCGGTCGTAGTTGGTCACGACCTAGAACAGTGTTACAGCTCAGTGTTACTGGCCAATGACAGGCCGGTCCGCGTACAGCTCTACAGGCGCCTCCTCTTCGGACCTATGTTACAGCTCCACAGTCAGGGACAACCTAGGGCCGTCCCCGCCGCTGCTGTGGTCAAGGCCACGTTCCGCTGCTGCTTCCCTTCTTTGCGGTAGCTGGAATCGCCGTTTGGAGCCCCCTTCTGCTGCTACCACCTCCGCTGCTACCACCCTCTGGGTGCCACAGTCGCCCACCGCGGACGCAGTCAGCACCGAGGTGCCCCGGCTGCCGCTGCCGCCGCTCTTTCCCGAAGAATCACCAGGAGCCAGGAGTCATCAGGAGCGTTTATTCAACCACAGCCGGGTCTCCGAGGAACAAGACCCCGAGCCTCCAAATCTTAGGGTATTTATACAGAAATCAGCCAATCAGAGGGTTATTTTTTAGTATCCTTCATTTGTATAAGGGACCTTCACACTACTGGTTAGTTCAACGGGAGGTGGGGGCTTCCTATCCAGGTGATGGGATGAGTGTCACGTAGGCAGGTGGACCCCCGCAGAGTACCTGGGCAATTGCCCCTAAACCATCAGGCCTGGGGTCACATGGCCTTTTAGCAGAGCTAGTGAAGCAGGGTTACAGAGGCAGGAATACAGCACCGAGCAGGGGCAAATTAGATTTTTAACCATTCCACAGAAAATGCAACAGTAGTTTTATATCTAGGTAGGTGATGTCCAAAGTAATCAGAGGGAGGTGGAGTTTGCCTCCAATCAAACCTGGAATGCATGGCAGAACTCTGGTGGGGCCCCTCTCAGGTTGTGAGACCACCATAGCACTAATGAGGGGCACAAACCCACATCACTCCAAAGAAGGGTCGAGGTGACCCTCATTTCAGCTTCCATGCCAAGCAGAGTTCAAAAAGGCCTCTTCCTTATCTCCTCCATGCCCATTTTCCTCCGCAGCCTTTAACTCCAGGTCTGTCTGCTGCATGGGGAAGGGAAGCCCATGACCATGGCTCCCTGAGACAAAGGCCATTCAGATTCTCTTTATATATTTGGCAGAGTTCTTTCCCTGAAAATTGGCAAATCCAACAGTAGGGAACAGGCAAGTGTTAGATTTTTCTGAAACAATTATACTTTACCAATTGTTGCAAGCCCTAAGAGTTTCGGAATTACACGCACAGCCTAGAACATAAAGCACAGCATTGAAAGCATTCTGTTGCAAGACCTACTAGTCATGCTATTGATGGCAAAAGATTTAAACAGGCTTTCATTTACAATAACTCAGTAGTCTGTAGTATTCTGACAAGAGGTTACACAACTTTATACACTTTAAGGCAGAGGTAAGCAATATACTGGTTATAGTCTAACAAGCTATGTACTTGCAATTCAAGAATACAAGAATCTTAAGTAGGTGAACAAAGAGATCTCAAACAATTTGGCAAGTGAGGAAGGCATGAGCTCCGGCACTGGTTGAGCAGTCATAGGCCAACTAACTTACAGGCCACTGGTAGCCACTGTATTTCAAGCTCTTCTTGTTAATAAGGCTTTTTAGATCCACAAGACACTACTTAGAGAAATCTATGAATATTAATAATATATCTTTCTAGCATAACTCTGAAGTTACAGGTCCTGCATGGGAAGTCAGTACACAGTGACTCTAATGAATTTAATAAATTAGCACTCTTATGTGACGTCAGTGTCAGTGATCACCTGAGGCTCCTGACACACGATGCTTAGGCTGTGGAAACTTCTTGAATCCACAACAACCCCACGAGGCATTAGACAAGGCCACACACAAAGTGGAAGTTCTCTCCTCCACTGAGAGAAGAGCACAACCATCTTCGATGGCTGCTTCTTTGCACAGGGGTATGGACCACAGAGGTCCTTCATGGAGGGACACTCTTTGCAGCAGTGTCCTGGTATTCCACACCTGATATGTTTGTTCTCTTGCTGGCTCTTCTGTCAGACCAGAATGCCTTTGGGTTGATTCTGAGGCCACTGAGTGCTACTCAAGATAGTCTATGAGTCTGCTGTAAGAACCGTTTCCCATGTTGGAGCATTTTAACATTACCTGACATCTGAGTTATCATAGCCATACATTTTACCACCTAGTTCATGAGGATTTGGCATCCTATGGTGTTTTGAAACTGTGCCCTTAGCAGTAAGTCCATTTGAATGCATGCAGAATTATATAGCTGAACAGACTTCGTAGGTCCTGAGAAAACAGAAACAGACATGACTCTCCAAGAGCTTAATTGTTCATCCATACATTATTTTCAAAAGGATTTAGCTTAACAATTCTCATTCATGAGCATTTTTATCTATAAGCAAATTAAAATAGATGACATAGCTTGTCACATTTAGATAGCACTGTGAAACCAGCTGTGCACCTGTAGAATTTTGCACACTCTTGCACTTTTTAGACCTAGGGGCCTAACCACTATGACAGATAACACCACAACCAGATGGTCACTTGGACATCAGGAGGGAAGGTTTGAGGAATTTACATAATAACAAGAGGGAGTATACCAACAAACAATTTGTTTCTCTAGCAGATTTTTTTTTTTTTTAGTCTGTCAGTTCCCCTACTTGGGGGTGAAAGTACCTCTTTGATCTGTTATCTAAAACTTAGGATGAGGGAGTTCCTATCATGTAAATTTTCACACCAATCATTTCTGGAGCTTTCCTGGCAGGATTGCAACTAATTCTGGCTCCTTGTAGACAAGGCTTCTTAAAGTCATTTTTGTAACCAAATTTTTCTACACAATTATCTTTACCAACCAAAAGATGCAATCTTTGACAAATATTCTTATGATTTTGAGATTCCTAGGGGCCCATCTAGGAATTCCAAAAATCAGAAGAGTCAGGTTGATTCAAACAGTAATGGATCAGATTCATTCAAACAGTAGCAGATCAGATTTTTTTTTTATCACTTATAAAATGACCACACAAATATTTCTTGAAAAAAATGCAGCTCTTTTAAACCATGAGAATTTAACAAAGACAATTAAGTTACCTTTCTGAGACACGAAATGTGTATTTCTTTGGTCAGTCACTAAAGGCAGATATAACCTTAAACACAGGAATTAGTGCATAATATCATCACATTACTTCTAAGAATTTAACAAATTCAAAGGTTGGAATAACAACAGAGCTTATTGAACGAGGCTGGATAGACAATTGACAAAGTTATCAATTTGTTTCCATTAACAGTTCTCAAAACTTGAAACTTCCATGGTCAGATATTCAGGAGCACTTCCATAGATGTCCACTTCAAAGGCATTTTGCAACAAATTTAAATGTCAGCATACATTAGATATTAATGTGAAATACTTAAACAATGTTGTAGCAATCTTAAAAATTATAGCCAGATTCATTTCTGAAATTTCATGACTTTTTTTACCTCTTTCTTAACATGCTTAAACCTTTAAGTATTTTGCTTCACCTTTCCTTTTGCTTCTTATGGTAGCCATACTCCTGTAGGACAAAATATTTTAACAGCAATGTTCTTTTTCATAATTCTCCTTTTATAACCTTCTCACCAAGAACACATTCTCAGGCTTGCAACCATCCTTCATCTGCCAATTCTCTGTCTCTACATTTTCTAAATAAAAGCAGGTTAGATTTTAAACACAATTGTTTCAGGCAATCTTCAGTTATCTTTCAAATGTAGCCAATCCATGAAAACATTTTAAAATGCAAACCCACTTTAGAACCAGAAGCAGTTACCACCTTCCAGCAAACTTGGGAACCTCCTCTTTCTTGTATTAAGGCAGATAAGCAACACAATGGCAGGGACAAAGTCAAAGACCAGGCTCCAAGCACGCCCCTCCCTTTAGGGCCTGAAGCATCTTCTTATCTTCTGTTTCATTCAAGTCAGGGGAATGGAAGAACTCCAGTTCCGCTGCCAGAAGAATTTACTGAACCTAGTTAGCAGGGTTAGTCATCAATAAGATGAGAATAACTGAAAAGATGTTAAAACGCTGTTGTTCTCTGACTAGGCATCAAACAATTTCAGTTCTGTTGCTTTAAAGGTTAAACACTTAGAAAATTTACACAATATAGACAATTTCACCACACATTCTTTTAGGAATTTGTTGTCTTCCTGTAAGACAAAGTCTCAGAAACAATACTTTGTAAATAAGAACACAGATAACTTACATCCTGAATCAATTTCGTGATTAAAAAATATTTTGACTAATAAACATACACATCAATATGCATTCTCTGCAACCATGTAAATATCCATCACTTTAATAGAACGTAAGTAGCAACCAACTTGGCATAACTTCATAACATTGAGATAATCCAGATTATTTCAAATTACAATTAAATTATCCAAATTGTCTCTATCTTTGAGGATTCCATGGATCCTATGGAATTCCCAAAGTCAGGAGACTTGGTTCAGACTTTTGAACATTTAGAGATTCAAATAAGTTGGTTAAATGTACATTTAACTGAGCATGCTAACAAGTAGGCCAGATTTGATCAATGTTGGAACACTAGAAGCCACATTAAGTTTCAAAATTAAAAAGGAGCAGAAAGCATTACAAAACACCTAAAGTTTATTCCTGAAGTCAGTTGCTGTAACACAAAACACCTTGATTCAGCACAGGAACTCTAAAAAGAGGGGACTAAAGCCAGACTATAAAGAGTTAAATTATTCCAGGCCTTTCCCCAGCAGGGGGGTGGTTGGGTGGCGAAAGGCTGTCTCTGGGCAGGTCCTGCTACATATGCATATCAATGCCTAAAAGCCAAGCTGAGGCCGACCTGCAACACCAGGAAGCAGAGAGTTTTCAGACTCCAAACCCAAAATCACCTGGAGAAAGCTTTCAGGCTTCAAGCCCAAAATGAGAACAGGGCTGCAGGACAGGGACACATCCAATTCAAGACAAAGACATAACAGCCTCTCGAACCCGGAACTCAGGTGGAAAGGGCACCTTTCAACCACTCGGATTCGGAACTTAGGCTACACATACACAAACCGGTCCCTCTGACCTGGCACCTGGACACTGGCTCTTCCCTCTCGAGCTTGGAATAACCAACCTACCCCTCGAATCCGGAACCCAGCTAGGAGGCCGCCCTCCCCATCAGACTCTGCAGGCGGAAGCCTTATCGAACCTGACGCCCAGTTAGAAGGCTGCCTCCGAACTCATCGGACTCGGAACCCAGGCAGGCTGGTTCGTCCACCTTGGAACCAGGGAGAGCCCACAGTCCCTCAGGTCAGGCACTTGGACCCAGGAAAGTCAGCCGTGGGGGCCCGGTCGTCACCAAGGAAGCCCCAGCCAACAGGGCCGAATTACGCGTCCGCCCAGACTCTGTAATGTCAGCTGCCGACTCCCTATCCTCCGGAGACTTTCGGCCGTCCTGCTTGCTCAGAAAATTAATCTAGAGAAACTTTCCCTCACTGTATTCAGATTAGAATTTAGGCGGCCACTCACAGGTTCAATTTAACTTCGGCACGCCACTCATAGGTTCAATTTAATTTAGGTAAGAGGTCCTCTTACAAAGTTCTCACAGTTCAAGATTTTACAGTCAATAGTTCAACTTGTTCCAGCCAATTTAACTATTCTAGCAAGCATTTATCCTATAGCCGGCAGACACAAAAACATACAACAGTTTCACGACAAAACAGACACACAGTTAAAAAGCCTACTAAAAGATAAAAAAAACATTGGGAGGGGACACACCAGCTCCTCCTTGGCAAAAAGGTGCCTCACCTGGAGAGGCCTTCCGGCCCACTCACCAGGCACAAACACTTAACCCATTCAGGGATTCCTGCCCTCATGCTGGGCGCAAAAACAAAATTCAGCTGAAAAAAAAAACTAGCTGGCAAATAAAAGTTAGATGACACTCACCACACACGTCCTTAGTCTTGATGACCTGGGGATCCCAGTGAACCCCAAAATGTTGTAGACTTGATGACCTGGTAGTCTCGGTGGGACCTCCAAATGTTGTGCCGGTTTCTGAAATCCCCAGATAATCATCAAGTCTGAAGCCGGTGCTAAGGCATAAAAGTGGTTTACTGAAACTAACCTAGGTCTCCCAGCCACCTCCCCCAGCCCAGCATGGCCGGGCGGGGGAGGGGCAGCCGCTGCAGGATCCGCAGCGCTAGCAAGCCCGCAAGCCAGAGAGAGAGCCCGAGAGAAAAGACCCCGAGAGCCCAAGCTCCCCAGTTTTTATACATTTCAGGCTATTAATTATACAGTCATGATCTAGCAGGCTTCTATTGGTGGGTTTGAAACTAGCAACTTTCAAAAAGTATAGGGCGGTGGATCTTATCAAACACCAGGTACCTCCTTCCTGAGGAGTGGTCTGCCTACGTGACCTGCCAGGTGTCCTGCTGGGTGTCAGGCCCGGAATCCACACAGCCCCCAGCCAAGCCATCAAGGCGGGATCACAAAGGGCAGAAAACTTCCAGGCTCTTCACCTGCCCGTTTGCTGCTGGCGGGCACTGTTTTTTTCACGCCTGTACCCTCATGCCTGCACGTGAGGCTACATCAGGAAGAATGCATGTGTGAGTACCCCCAGTAACGTGGGGATCGGGAACATCTTTGCAAGTGTACCAAGAAAAGTCTCAGTGATGTCCAAACCCTGGCGAATTCCGAGAAAGTGCTTTGGTGAGCAGATGAGGCCCCTGACACCTGCCCTAGGACAGCACTGCTCCGAGACGCTGGACCCACCACCTGTGCAGAGCCTGCAGCCTGGAAAAGATTTGCAGAGCTACCGGAAGGAGCCGGCTCTTACCTTTGTTGCACGGAGAGGCAGGATGCTTGCCCTGGCTTTTAACATTTTGGGGGTCACAAACCCCTTTGGGAACATGGGAAGTTACTGGGCCTCTGTCCAGGAAAATGTACACTCAGACTGCTCAAGGTGCATCTTAAGCTTGGACTAAGACCCTGGAGCAGAAGGGCAAAGGAAGAAAGGAAGAAAGGATGGAAGCAAGGCGTTGACTGCCTTCCCCAGCGGACCTGGAGTAGAATTCAAGTCTTCCACGCTTTCCATGGAGAGTCCCGGCCCAGAGCCTGCGCGCCACCCCCCGCCGGCGCGCGCCCCGGCCTGCGCGCCCCCGCGCGCCGCTTCCGCGCACGTGACCGGCCGCGTCGCGCTCTGATGAGTTTTCCTGGGCTCGCCGCTCCGGTTGCGGCTGTGGCTGCAGCGCAGAGGGCTCCTGCTCCGGCTGCTGCTGTGGCTCCCCCGGCTGCTGCTGCGCGACGCCGGGCGGGCCCGTGGCGCCGAGATGGAGCCGTGAGTTCCGGGCCCCGGGAGGGTGAAAGCCCGCGCCGGGAGTTGGGGGTGCCCGGCGGTCGCGCGTGAGGGACCCACTGCACCCACGTGGGGGTCGGCCGCGAGGAGGAACGGGGCGCCGCGGGGCCCGTCGGCGGCCAGCGGGCAGGAGACGGGGCTGGGGGACCCCGGCTCCCCCCAGGGACCCGGCAGCCGGCCTCCGGCGCTTCCCCCGAGTGTTTGGTGACGTGCGCTGGGCCTGCGGGCGTCCCTGGGCGGCTTTGGGGAGTTCCGAGTTGCACTTGCGGCTGACTTCGGCTGGGGTTTCAACGAGGAAAAGCTGTCACGGGGGCACCCCAGGGACACTGTCCCTAAAGCTCGCTTTGTTTTTTTTTTTTTTTTTTTGGGCGCAGCTGTGTCCCGCAGAGCACTTCCGGAAGGGGACCTGCCCCAACTCCCAGGGTTAGCCAGGACTGTGGGGGCTGGTCACTTGGCGACGTGTGGGGGAGGAGAGGCCGGGTCGTTGTGGGGTCTGCGCCTTGTTTGTGGCTCCAGGGGACAGTCACCTGGGTGGGCTCGTCTCCTGTGCATGCACTGACTGTAGAAGGGCCCTTGACTCCGTAACTGACTGTGGTGGCTCCTTGCCTAGCTTCCCGTGGGAAACCAGACTGACCTGACCTGTTACACCTCCGTGGAGACTTTCAGGCTCTTAATGGTTTTTCCATAGCAGATGGAGGTGGGTTAGCGGACCACCCTGGCATAACTCCAGGGGGCAGCCTTCATGTGTTTTCTGTGTGACTTGCCCAGCTTGAAATTGGGGACCAGCCTGTGGTGGCTGTGTCCCACCACCCCATGGTGACAGGCACAGGGTGTGGCTTCAGGTCGTCCACGCAGCAGTCCCCTGAGTGTAGAAAGTGGACAGAGTGGGCTTTGGGGAGGACTGGAGGACCGGGCCTGGGGTAGCTTGAGTGCTGGACTGCGTGGAGGGATGGGCACTGCAGGTTGGGGTGTTAGGGTGGGATAGTTGCCAGTCAGGCAGCTGCTGGCATTGGATGCTCAGAATGGTGCTGACATGAAAGCCTTTGGCAGCAATAAAATTGTCCCCAACACGAAGCCTGGAAGTGAGTGTATCTTGGATTCAGGTGCCCGGTAGGGCAGAGTGTTCTTGGCGGTGAGAAAGGTGAGTAGCGACAGGTTCAGAAAGAGAAGCTGGAGACAGTGAGAGGGTAGAGCTGTGTAGAGCAGGTGTGCTGCCCAGGGGCTGGGGTGGGGACACGGCCACAGCAAACCCTGGCCCTGGTGACTCGTGGCCACACCTTGCGACAGGGCAAGGCACAGTGGACTGCACTGTGGTTTAGCATAGCATGCTGCCCTGTACTGCTGGCATCCCTTGTGTAAACTGTTTTCAGTCCTGGCTGCTCCGTTTCTAATCCAGCTCCTGCTAATGTGGCTGGGAAAGCAGCGGAGGATGACAAGGTGACCCCTCCACCCATGTGAGTGACCTGAAGACATCTCCCGGCTGCTCCCTTTGGACCTGCCCAGCGCTGGCCGTTGTGGCCATCTGGGAAGTGAACCGGTAGGCGGAAGTGCTGTCTCTGTCTCTCACTTTACCTCAAAAATAAATAAATTGGGGCCAGCGTGGTAGCCTAGCAGCTAAAGTCCTTGCCTTACATGCACCGGGATCCCTTATGGGTGCCGGTTCTAATCCCGGTGACCCAACTTCTCATCCAGCTCCCTGCTTGTGGCCTGGGAAAGTGGTTGAGGACGGCCCAAACCCTTGGGACCCTGCACCCATGTGGGAGACCTGGAAGAAGCTCCTGGCTCCTGGTTTCAGATCAGCACAGCTCCTGCCGTTGAGGCCTCTTGGAGAGTGAATCAACGGATGGAAGATCTTCCTTTCAGTGTCTCCTCCTCTCTGTATACCTGACTTTGCAATTTAAAAAATAAATAAAAAAGTCTTGCAAAAAGATACAGCAGGAGTGGACATTTGATTAAAATGCTGGTTCGCACCTGTGTCCCTTGTAGAGGTGCCTGGATTCACTCCCAGGTTTCCCCATCTGGCCCCTCACCGCGTGGCCTGGAAGAGGCAGTCTGAGGGCTGGCTAGAGTCCCAGGCACCTGCCTTCACCCCCAGCTGCTGTGTGCTTTTGGGGAGGGAGCTAACTGATAGGTGAGCTCTCACCAGCGCATGCTCACGTAACTATTCTTTCTGTCCAGATAAAATCAATAAATGAAAGAACCAGCCCACGGGCAGGGGCCTCAGATCCTCCTGTTCACTCTGTAGTTTCACCCCTTCTCTGCTCAGGCCGTGGTGGCAGGCTTGTCACCATTGCCTGGGACGCGCCTGGGACAGCTGCCAGGTAACTGTGAAGCACAGAGCAGCCTGGGCCGGAGCCTTCCCCCCAGGCATTGGGCACGATGTTTCCTGTGTTCATTTCTCTGCAATTGTCATTGAGCTCGCCCTGTGTGTCTTGCTTGATGCTTCAAGGTTGTGTGTGTTTGTTTCTTTCTTTCCTTCTTTCTTTCTTTTTTTTTAATCTTTAAAAAATTTGGAAGTCAGGGACAGACAGGTGTAGGGGCGAGAGAAGAAAGGTCTCATTGCTGGCTCACTCCCCAAATGTGTGCAGCCATCAGGACTGTGCCAGGCCTAAGGTGAGTGCCCGGAACTCAGTCTGGATTTGCCATATGGGGTGGCAGGAGCTCCTGCGTGTGTGTTAGAGAGCTGGAACCAGGACTCGAACCAGGCACTCTGATTGGAGTGTCCCACACAGCATCTTCACTGCCATGCCAGATAGCAGCCTCCACCACAGCTTCCCCTATAATTTGAGAGGCAGAGAGGACATTTGGGGTCACACCCAAATGGCTGCTGTGCTTGGGGCTGTCCAGTGTTAATGGCAAGACCCCCAATAACTTGCTGCACTTGCTGGGTCAGAGGGAGGAAACCAACAGAGGCTCACAGCCCGCCACACCCCTCCGCGAGGAGTGTGTCTTGAGTTTCCTCCATCCTGGGGGTGCTTGTGTGCAGGCGTGTCTTAGGGAGACCCCTCTTTTGCCATCAGCAGGGATAGCACTGTCATCCTTTTGATGCCTGAGAGAGCCTGTGGTGGTGTTTGGGTCCTGAGCCTGCGGGGTGTCCCTGTGCTTGAGGGGACACAAGGAATGGGTTAGTGACCCATTCCTGTCAACACCGGGTTGCATTTTTAAGAATATCTTTTGGGTGTGGCCTCTTTTGTTTATCATGTTTATCTTTTTTTCCCTGCTGCTTGAGCTAGACCGTCATGCCTTGGCTGCTTGCAACTCCCAGGCTGGTTCCCCAGTAGCCCAGTAGTGAGCCCTTGTGGTCGTGTTCAAGTTACTCCCTCCAGCCTGTCCAGGAGAGGCGGGCCCAGCACAGCCCCTTTGCATACCCACATCTCCTCGGACCAGCATCAGACACCAGCGTGTCCACAAGGAAGGTGGCTTATGCGGGGACTACAGCTCACCACTGAAGAAATTACGGTTTTTCAAAGCTCAAGCCCTGGCATTACGTATGGGTGCTGGTTCTGATCCCAGCTATTCCACTTCCCATCCAGCTCCCTGCTTATGGTACAGGGTCCCACGTGGGAGATCCAGAAGAAGCTCCTGGCTCATGGATTCAGATTGGCTCAGCTCTGGCTATTGTGGCCATTTGGGGAGTGAACCAGTAGATGCAAGATCTTTCTCTCTGTCTTTCCTCTGTAAATCTGCCTTAAAAATATGGGGCCCAGTGAAGTGGCACAATGGCTAAATCCTCACCTTGCAAGTGCTGGGATCCCCTGTGAATGTTGGTTCGTGTTCCGGCTGCTCCACTTCCCCTGCAGCTCCCTGCTTGTTGCTGGTTAGTTTCCCAGCTGTCCTGCTTCTCAGCTTTGGCCGGGCTCGGTGCTGACGTGGCCATCTGGGGAAGGAACCAACAGATGCAAGATCTGTCTCTTCTCTTTCTCTATAGCTCTGCCTTTCAAATACAGTCTTTAAAGGTAAACAAAAAATTGCTACTACCTTAGGGGGAAAAAGCAGAATTATGTTTTGTTGCAACCAAGATGATCCTTAGAAACGGTGAATGAGATGGCAGCCATCAGCCATTGTTTCATCTGGCCTAAGCGGAGCACCTGCTAGCCTAAGCCACAGTGGGGCCTGGCTCTGGGCTGGCACACTGCCTGCGCTCAAATGAGCTCAGGCACCAGTCTTTGAGCAGCCTCTGCATTCCCTTTGCCCTGGAAAGGGCATTTGGTGACCTAAGCAGCTTGTCCCCGCCTCCTGGGGTGAGCCTGGCTTGTGGTCTAGAGGGGACTCACATGTGTGCTTCCTTGAGGTGCTCGTAAAAGCACCTTGAAGTTTGGGCTTTTGAATGCTCACACGGTGGTTTTCTTGGAGCTTGAGTAACTGCAGGAGTTGTTGGGCAGATAGTCCTGGCTGCATGACACTTCGGGGCTGTTCGTCTGCCCTTCCCATCAGCCTTTCCTGTCCAGCCCCATTGCATGGAGAGGCAGCCCCAGTGGGAAGGTGTGGTGGCCTCCTATCCACCCCGACCTTCCTGTACTAGGTGTGCGTTTGTGGATTCGAATCCCACCTCCACCTCCTGCGACCCCAGTTGGAAAAGCCCCCTTGGCCTGTTTCTGCCTGTGTAGATCGGGCTGCTGTGGCCTGATACCTTGGGAGGCACCAGCCCTGTGCTTCCCTCCTGTGGCTGGAGCTGGGCAGGGAGCGGCCACTTACCCCGTGCACCTGCATGGATGTGCAGTGGAAGACTAACTGGGTTCAGAAATAACCAAGTGGAAGTGGGGGATGGGGAAGCGGAGCTCTTCCTGGCTGCCGTCTCCGCTGAGTTCTTGCTCCCTGCCTGCCACACTGTGCAGACCCTTCCCATCTCACACCTCTGGCAGCGTGCAGGACAAGGCCCCTGCCACAGTCCGGGTGCAGACCAGGCCTAACCCTAATCCTAACTACCTCTAACTAACCCTAACTCTTTGGTTGCCCGTAGTCAGGGAGCTGGGAGAGGGCAGCCAGACGGGTGCAAAGAGTAAAATCCTGGCCCAGATGCAGAAACAAGTGTAGAACCTTCAAGCCCATTTCCAGTACTCAAAAGTTCCGCTGCTGGTTGCTTGCTGATACATGTGCCGTCCTGCCCACCTGCTGGATCAGTGCCTTGATGAGATAAACCGCATCTTCCTGGCCAACCTTTGGCCTCCAGTTGAAGTGCTGGCCACCTGCTGGGGCGCTGCTCAGCCCTGGGACTCCGGAAAGGCGGCAGGCTCTCGGTGCTTGAGTTTTCCTTCCCCTGTGTTCATCCAGCACCTGAGAAGGCACCGTGGGGTTCCCTTGCATCCTCCACCACCCGAATTATGGCTGCTTTGCGGTCATACCGCTCACAGGCCCGCAGGTGAGTCAGGCCCGTCACATGCCCTCTTCCCCCCTCCTCCCACCCCCTCTTCTTAGCAAGGCTGTTTTATGAGCTCTCAGGAGGGCTGTGTGAGGGAGAGGTGCTCTGTGGACACAGCGTGGCTGCCGCAGTGTGCAGAGGCACTCTTGCTGGGGACGCAGGCTTTCCAGCTGGCCCAGCAGGGTGGCCTCCAGGAGCCAGCTCCCAGGGCGCGGCCGTGTGGGGGTGCCTGGGCCTGTGCTATACACAAGCAGATGGCAAAGGCCAGGTTGGTTGTGGCTACGCCAGCTCTGTGAGGGGCCCCTGGGGACCCGGGGCTGGCGCAGCGGCTCAGGTGCTGCTGTGTGGGTTGCTGTCTCAACTCTGAGCAGCCGGGTTCAAGTCCTGGTGCTGTTTCTGGTGCCAGCTTCCTGCTGCAGTGCACCATGGGAGGCAGCAGGTGTTGGCTCCTGGGAGCCCCGGGCTGGGTTCTGGGCGCCTGTCTTTGGCCTGACTCAGTTCCAGCTGTTATGTACATTTAGAGAGAACTAATGGATAGAATATGGCTCTGTCTCCTTTTTCCTTCAAAGTCGATAAAAAGGTAAAACAAAACAAACCAAAAAAAAAAAAAAACGGGAGGAAAAGTTTTTTTTTTTTTTAAGATTCATTTTATTTTTATTGGAAATGCATTTACAGAGGAGAGAGAGAGAGAAAGCTCTTCTGTCTTCTGGTTTACTTCTGTAATGTCCACAATGGCTGGAGCTGAGTTGATCTGAAACCTGGAGCCAGGAGCTTCCTCTGGGTCTCCCCTGTGGATTCAGGGTCCCAAGGCCTTGGGCCGTCCTTGACTTCTGTCCCAGCCACAAGCAGGGAGCTGGATGGGAAGTGGAGCAGCTAGGACACAAACCGGCGCCCATATGGGATCCTGGCGTGCGCAAGGCCAGGCCTCAGCAACCAGGCCATCACTTTTCTTTTTTTTTAAGATAGATAGATTTATTTATTTATTTATTTATTTATTTATTTATTTATTTATTATTTCTTTACAGATTTATTTATTTTTATTACAAAGTCAGATACACAGAGAAGAGGAGAGACAGAGAGGAAGTTCTTCCGTCTGATGATTCACTCCCCAAGTGAGCGCAACAGGCTGGTGCTGTGACAATCCAGAGCCAGGAACCAGGAACCTTCTCCGAGTCTTCCACATGGGTGCAGGATCCCAAAGTATTGGGCCGTTCTCGACTGCTTTTCCCAGACCACAAGCAGGGAGCTGGATGGGAAGTGGAGCTGCCGGGATTAGAACCGGTGCCCATATGGGATCCCGGGGCGTTCAGGGCGAGGACTTTAGCTACTAGGCCACGGCACCGGGCCCAAGATTTATTTATTTTTTATTGGAAAGGCACATTTACAGAGAGAAGACAAACAGAGAAAAAGATCTTCTGTCCACTGATTCACTCCCCAAGTGACCGCCATGGCTGGAGCTGAGCCAAACTGAAGCCAGGAGCTTCTTTCGGGTCTCCCAAGTGGACACAGGGTCCCAAGGCTTTGAGCCATCCTCTATTGCTTTCCCACACCACAAGCAGGGAGCTGTGGATGGGCAGTGGAGCAGCCAGGAACACAAACTGGCACCCATGTAAAATACAGGTGCTTGTAAGGCAAGGATTTATCCGCTGAGCCACATGCTGGGCCTAAATATTTCGTCTTGACATGACGTGTGTATGGGTACAGTTCTCACAGAATTGCACCTGTGTGGGCTCCACCTGGGCCTGGTCTGACTCCAACCCACTGAAGCTCCACTCCAGACCTGAGTCCAGGAGAGCGTCTCCCTTCTCAGCACCTCTCAGCGAGGCCTGACTGTAGTGAGCTCGAGAGGCCCTTCCCAAGGGCTTGCTGGGCAGCACCCCAGGGAAGGGCAATGGACATGCTCGGTGAGGTGTTCCAGGAGAGGTGCCTTGCATGTGTTCAGGCTTGTGTCAGATGCCATAAAGCACCTTTAAAAGTGAGGATGACTTAGAAAGGGCCCGGGATGGCCGTTTCGCTGTGTCTGAGATCTTCCAGGGCAGGAGGCTCCCCTGGACCAAGGTTTTAGAGTGTGTGTTGCTGCCCGGTGTGGGAAAGGTGCCTGGGCCCAGAGGGAAAAGCTCAGGACCTCCTGTCCTGCCCGATGAGATCGACACTATCAGGAGCTGGTGGGGGAGGTAGGAAGACTTCCTGCCCTGGTTAGCCAGGCTGGAAACATAAGCTGGGCTGGACTTGCCCAAGGCCTGCAAGGAGTCAGGGAGCCCCCACACTGCTTCCCAAGATTCACCAGCAACTTGAGGGAGCTCCACGGACACTTGTCAAAGAGCCGACAGAGTTGATGGGAGTAGATATCCATTGGAGTTAGACTAGAATAGAGACCGAGGGGCTCCCATCTGGTCACTCCCCGAGTGCCCACATGGCCAGGCCAAAGCCAGGAGCAGGGCACTGTCTGGGTCTTCTGTAGGTGGGAGGGACTCGACTCCGGGGCTGCCACCTGCTGTGCCCCAGGCTGTGCCCGCGGGCAGCTGGGGCTGGATGCCAGGCCCTCTAGTGTAAGACACAGCCGTCCAGACCACCTCCACGCTCGCCACGTAGACACCCTGGGCCTGGCGTCAGTGCTCAGCTGTGCAGCATGGTCCATGAGGGACGTGGGCACACAGGGGAGCCTTGAAGGCCAGGTAAGTTGGATTGTGTCGGGATGGGGGTGCACCTGAGCTTTCAGGTCAGGAGGTTGGCATGGGAGTGAAAAGCTCAAGCCTGGCTTGGCTGTGTTGGGGGTTGTTAGAGACCGGACCTCTGATGGCTGGCTCCTGGGACTGAGTGCTGCTGACTCACTGCTTGCCGTCAAGGGTGAGGCAGACCACTTAATTACTCTGAGTCTGTGACAGGGTCCTCATGGTACGCCCTCAGGAGGCATGCAGGGGGCTGGATCCAGGATTCCTCAGAGGCTGGCTGTGAGAAGCCACGAGGGAAGCTGGGTCTGGGAGGCGTGGCACTGGCTTGCTGAGGAGCGTCGAGGACCTGGGTGCCAGGAAGCCGGGACTTACCACCTGCCTGCTGGCCGGGGCATCGGGGAGAGGAGGTGGGCTGAGATGACCCTGAGCTCTCTGATGGAGAAGAGAGGACAGAGGTAGGACACGGGCAGGGGAATCAGGTGTTTCCTTTGCTTCTAAGGGTTCAGTTTGCCCATAAAGCAATGCAGGTCTTTGTATTTCACAATAGAGTAAATGTGGGCAGGTTGCTGGAATGCCCCCTTAATTAATTAGAATATTTGAGAGAATGAATGAATAATGAGCATGAGTGAATACCTTCATGTGCTGGTGTACTGGTGCTGGGCCAGGCTGAAGTGGGCAGCCAGGGCTGCTATCCCTGTCTCCCCCGTGGGTGACGGGATCTCATGTACTTGAGTCATCCTCTGCTCCCCAGACGCATGAGCAGGAGGCAGGGTTAGAAGTGCGACAGCCGAGACTTGAGCAAGCGCTCTGGTTTGGAGGTGCCTGTGTCCCAGACAGCGGTTTACCCTGTTGTGCCACAATGCCTGCTCCAGGCTGTTTTCTGAAGGCAGGAAGGCTGCTTGGAGCACCAGCAGGGCCCAGGAACTTGCCTGGAGAGTGAAGTGGTGACAGGTGTGATTTATGGGGTGAGGACAGGGAGGCCCAGGGTCAGGCCTCTCAATGGTGGCCCTGCTTGTCTCTGCATCACAGGGGTGCTGCGTGTGGCCAGCGCACCCTCCTGCCCGTCTGAGTGGAGAGCGCCGCTGTCTGGGTCCCTGCAGCCTGCCTGTCTTGTAACCAGGGCCAACATTCAGCTGGGAGGTGACTGGGGCAGGAGCAGGTGTGGTGCCTGGGCTGGAAGGGCTCTGGTCTTGCAGCATGGGGGGTGGTCTGGCAGAGGCCTCTCCTGTCCCTCAGTGTTCACTTCTCGGGCGGAGCTGCCGTCTGGACTTGTGGAGCTGACTTGGCTGAAATTGGCAGTGTTTCTGAGCTGTCAAACGGCTAGTTGTCTGCCTAACGCTTCAGATGGCAGCTTGGGAGGCCTCGTCAGGTGGGCTCGTGTTGTCTGGACGTTGTCCCCAGCCTGCGTTGGCTGTGGGGCTGCTAAGGGCTCTGGGCCCAAGTCTCCTGGCGGGAGGGTGCCCAGGGACTTCCCGGTGGGTGGCGTGTGAAGACAAGGGAGAGCAGGCAGCAGGCCTGTGGTCCTGCCTGCCTGCAGCCAGCCTGGCCCCACTGTGCCCTCAGGCAGGGGTTTTGCCTGGACATTCCCTGATAACCTTTTAAGGACAGGGAGATGCTGCAGCCATCCCGCCCTGGGGGAGGGGTTGTGCCAGCACGTTTGGCCTCAGGCTGCACCACTTTTCTTTTTTTCTGGAGGCCAATGTGTCTTTTTTTTTTTTTTTTTAAAGATTTACTTTTTTTTTTTTTTAATTGGCAAGTCAGATTTACAGAAGAGGAGAGACAGAAAGATCTTCCATCCACTGGTTAACTCCCTAAGAGGCCGCAAATGCCAGAGCTGAGCCAACCGAAGGCAGGAGCCAGGAGCTTCTTCCGGGTCTCCCACAGGGGTGCAGGGTTCCAAGGCTTACGGCCATCCTTCCCTGCTTTCCCAGGCCACAGCAGGGAGCTGGAAGGGAAGTGGAGCTGCCAGGACACACACCTGGTGCCCATATGGGATCCTGGTGCATGCAAGGACTTTAGCCACTAGGCAACAGTCATAGGCCTGCCAATATAATGCATTTTTTGAAAGATTTATTTATTTTTATTGCAAAGTCAGATATACAGAGGCGAAAATCTTCCGTCTGTTGATTCACTCCCCAAGAGACTGCAGCGGCAGGAGCTGCTGAGCCAATTTGAAGCCAGGAGCCTGAAGTCTGTTCCGGGTCTCCCACATGGGTGCAGGATTCCAAGGCTTTGGGCCATTCTCAACTACTTTCCCAGGCCACAAGCAGGGAGCTGGATTGGTAGCGGGGCTGCCAGGACTAGAACCAAAGCCCATATGGGATCTGAGTGAGTTCAAGGCGAGGACTTTAGCCAGACTTTAGCTGCTAGACCATGGCGCCAGTTGCCAATATAATGCATTTCTTTTGTTCTTTTTTTTTAAAATTACGTTGCATTATGTGACACTGTTTCATAGGCTCTGGGATTCCCCCAACCCCTCTCTGTGCCCTCCCCCTGTGGTGGGTTCCTCCATCTTGTTGTAGTATTACAGTTCAAATTAAGTCAAGATTCTTTCTTTGCAAACATATACCAAGCATAGAGTCCAGCATCTTATTGTCCAGATAAATTCAACACTTTCTTGGGGAGACCATCTCTGGTCTGAAGGTAGAGCTGGCAGAGTATCATCCCGATCAATTGAAAGCCCCAGCACAACATCAACAACATTTTATAACGTTATGGAATTAATTGACATGGTATTGAGTAATTAATATGTTAAAACAATGCAAGTTCTTAACCACATCCTGTGACTACTTCATTGACATTTCAATTTTTGTTTATACACAGAACTGGCTGCTATACACCTTGAAGTGGCTATAGGGTACTATTCAGCTGTCTCGTGTCTATTTTCATTTTAGTATTTAGCAGTTTATTGTGTTGAAGCATGATTTTGCTGAACTTGGCAGATTTTAGGATAGTCTAAACTGGCTTATAAATCTTACAAGGCCTTTGTCAACAGTTGAAGTGCAGAATAGTTTTAGGAGGGGTGTGCAGAGAAATCTTCAATACCCTAGTGAGGAGTAACTAATCTTTGTGTCCTACCTAGTAAGGTATGTGTGAGTCCGAGCTGTTTCCTGTCTGGTTCTAAGCTTTCCTTGTTGTTCTCTGTCTGTCTACTCTAATTTTTTTTTTGGAGGGGGGCCTCCGGAGCGACCCTGATAGTCATTGTAAGAGAGGGTGGGGATCCAAAGTTGGAACCGAGTAAGGACCAGAAGAAGCTCCCCTCCCTAGTCCCGAAGGAAGTTTACTGTTCTTCTGTTTCTGCAAACCACTCAGGGCCAATATAATGCATTTTAAAGATACAAAGTAGCTGCTCCCACTGCTTCTCCTTCTCAGTAAGGCCAGTCAGGCAGCTCAGCCTGAGAGCCCTGTTGGGGGTTGGAGCCAGGGTGGGTGGAGAGGGGGGTGGGTGGGACTCCTCTGCCTTTGCCTTACTCCAAAGTGGCTGCCACAGCATGCAGACTGCACCCCGTCACCCATTTAGCATAGTGTCACTTGCCTTCAGCATGGAGGGCACAGTGTGGAAGCAGCCTCAGTGCAGATGGTGTGGGAGTCAAGTGACCTGCCAGTCAGCCGGAGTGGGGCCCTCGCAGTGCTGCCAGTGTCCCAGAAGGGTTTGCTGGCACTTGGATCCTGCCTTCTCCCCCAGCGGGCAGTGCTGTGACATGTTGCACAAGTCCACTGTCTCCAGCCTCAGTGTTCCCAGCTGTAAACCGAACTGTCCTGGAGACCGTTTCTTGCTTTGGTGTTTTGAGGCTGTTGGGCTCCCATCATCTGTGGGGTACCACATCTGGATAGGATCAGGTCTCTCCCTGATGGGAACAGTCTGGTTGTAAGTATTTATTCCCATCTGCATCTAGACTGCTCCATCAATAATATGGGTATAGATAAAAATGAATCTATGGGAAATATGGGTAGTAATATTATCAATAATCTTAATTATCCTTAATATTAGTACACTTTTGTCTGAGATTGATGACCCGGAAATAGCTATAATAATAGACCTTTTATGTGAATTATGCTGTGACTTAATAATGGATATAGTATGTATGTTGGAGCTTTTGAACAGAGGTGACTCCATCTTCCTAAACTACTGGTGAAATGGGGCCACCTCTCCTTTCACTCCTGTCAAGAAACCCCAGTGTACGTAAGCTCTCTCCTATCATTCCTGTTAAGAAGCTCTAACGTACGTAAGCATGTCATGAAAAACAAGTTATGGTAAAAATGATAAAAGAAGAAGAAACTGTGTCTTGATAAATATGTAAAAAACCATGTTTCTCAGAACTAAGAGAAAGCAAATGTTGTTGATAGATAACATGTAATAAGCAATCAAAATGTAACGACTACTGGCTTGACCCACTGAATTGTATAAAAACCCATGCCTTGGTCCCAGTCACTGAAGCCGGCAGGCTTCCACTAGACCGGAGCCAAACCTCTCGGGCTTCCATCGAAAGCCAGCAGGTTCCCACTAGGCCGGAACCAAGGCCCAGCAGACTTCCACAAGGCCGAAGTCAAGGGTGCTCTCGGTGGCTTCCCCCGTCCTGTTTAGTGTGTGCTCGCTTGAATAAACGCTTGATTGCAAGCATCCATTCTCTCGACTCGTGGCATTTGTTCGAGTAACCGGGCTCGGTGTTCGCGACACTCCCCCGGCAGGGCCGGTAGCAGCTCACGGTTGGGCTGGTGTGCTGGGGAGACCTTGCGTGACCTGCTGGTTCCCTCACCCAGTGGTCTTGGTGACGCTGGCCTGAGGCTGGGGACAGTACGTCCTCCTGGCCAGCGTGGCAGCACTGCCACGTCACAGCAGTGCTGATTCCTGAGCCTCACCTTTGCCCTGGAAGCCAGCCAGCCCAGCAGTTGACTTCTGCCCTGAAGTCACGGATGTGTAGAGGGGTGTGTGTGCACACACCTGTGTGAAAGTCAACAGCCTCTGGGGCTCGCTTCCTGCTGGTGTCAGCCCCTCCTCTGCACTTGTCCTGTTGATGTTGGGGTCTCCCTGTAGGGCCTAGGGAGGGATCCAGGGCTGCTGGTGGGGTCCCTGCCATGGCTTTGGAGTGTGCAGCCTAGTTGGGTCATTGCCCTGTCCCACATTAAGCAAAACTGCTTCTGGGGATGAGGCTGAGCGCTGTGACACACCCAGGGCCCCCAGGCCTCCAGCCATCATCGTCTGGCACTTCTATCCCCGGATACAGGAAGTCCTGAATGAGTTAAGGCAGTTGGGCCCAGCATGGTAGCCTAGCAGCTAAAGTCCTTGCCTTGCATATACTGGGATCCCATATGGGTGCCGGTTCTAATCCTGGCGGCCCTGCTTCCCATCCAGCTCCCTACTTGTGGCCTGGGAAAGCAGTTGAGGATGGCCCAAAGCCTTGGGACCCTGCACCCATGTGGGAGACCCGGAAGAAGTTGTGGGCTGTGGGGGGAGTGAATCAACAGACGGAAGATCTTCCTCTCTGACTTTCCAATATTCCCAGCCCCCTGCTTTGTTTCTCTAACGTGTTGGAAATGGCAGACTGCAGGTCGCGGGCTTGGTCCTGCTCATGTAGACTCCCTCTCTGCCCCTGAGGCCAGGCTGCCCTTCCCCTCGAGGGCCCAGGAGCGGGGGGGTGGCCCAGCAGTGTGGTGCTGCTGGAGTCTGGGGCTCCCATCAAGCCTTGCATTTGCCCTCCGTGGCTGTGCTGGGGCTCAGTGTGGCAGCTGGAGGTGGGGTATGCTGGCCACAGGCATCACAGCCCGGAAGTCCCTGCCTGCAAAGTGGGGCTGCCTTCCCTGCAGACCATGGTGGCAGGGATCTCGTCAGTGGAGCGTGTAGCCTTGCTTCCTGGAGGCCTTGCGGAGGGTGTCGGGGCTGATTGTCAGGGAGAGCCATGTGGGTTGACTGGTGTGGCCGGAGTTATTGTCTGGGCGGGCAGGGCCTGATGCCACCTGGTGGCATGGCTGACGGCATGGGCTGGTGTGCAGGCCATGTGCCTCCTCTATAATCCCCTCCCCCATTGACTGTCCCACTGGCTTCTGCCCGCAGGCTGGCGCCCATGCGGCTCTATACCCTCTCCAAGCGCCACTTTGTCCTGGTGTTTGTCGTCTTCTTCATCTGCTTTGGGCTGACTGTCTTCGTGGGCATCAAAGGTGAGTACCCTTTGCCATCATTGAATCACCATGCCACTCGCAGCCCCTTGCAGTGTGGCTTCCTAGCCACTCAGCTGCATCCCAGCTGCCAGTGCCCAGGAGCCCACCATGGAGGGACATGACACATGCCATCTGTTTCTCTTAACCCTCCCCCTTGGAGGTGCCCGGCTCTACACCCCTGGCTGCTCCTCCACTTCTGGGGTGGTACAAGGCGGGACCCAAGGGTGTCCACAGTGGGCTCCCGTTAGCCTGGGCAGCTCTGAGCAGGCTTGAGTCCACACCTTTTGTAGTCGTACACACACTCCCCAGAGAGCACTGGGCTGCACCCCACCCTGGGTGCTTCCTGGCAGGAGGAGGCCAGGCTGTGGGGAACAGGGTAGGGGTGGTGGATGGTAGATGTGTGTGGCCTGGGCAGGTGCAGTGGTAGTGCAGGGCTGCGACCAGGCCCAGTCCGTGGGTCCCCGGTGGGGTTGCCTGTGCCTGAGAGGACGAGCTACCTTGGAGCCTTCCTGGCTTTGCAGCCTTTGACTTTGCTGGGATGATGGTGATGCCAGAAGCAGACGCTGCAGAGTCTGGAGTCACTGTGCAGGCCACACTATTGTCTTCCTTGGTGCTCACAGCCGTCCTTTCGGGTCGGCAGGAGAGGCGTCCCTGTCCTGGTCTCCAGGCTCAGTGGAACCACAGCCAGCATGGGTGTCCCTAAGCCACTCTGTCACAAGCATCCGTGATCACACTCCTGCAGAAACAGAAAGTCACATGCCAAGGCCCAGATAAGGACATGCGGAGCCAGCAGGAGACGAGGGTCTCCCTATGTCTGTGGAGTTAATGATCATGAACTGGCTGCAGGGTTCTGGAGCCCCCAGAACACTCCCTGCATGCCCATCCAAGTCCAGATGCCTGGCACCAAGAGCACCAGTGGTAGGTGCCGCAGTCCATGAGTAAGTGTGAGTCCAGAGGCAGAAGGCTCTTGTCTCAGGTGGGAGCAGAGAGAGCCGAGGCGGAGACAGCAAATTCTCCTGTAGTTTGTGTTCTGTTGAGGTGTGCCCTGAATGCAGCTGCCCCTGGGAAAGGAGATCTGCTTTCCTCAGGCCACTGGTACAAGTGTCATTCAGAGATGTCTTCACAGATGCCAGGGCCCCTGGGGGGCAGTCACATTGGCACACAGAGCTAGCCATCCTCAGTGCCCGCTCTGATTACTGTGTGTGCTAAGGTGATGGCAAGTTCAGAGCCTGAGCAGCCAAATCAGCAAGTGAGGGGCTCAAGACCCAGAAAGCCCGGTGAACCAAGACTGGGGCACAGGCTTTTCTGACTGCTGCTGCTTTGTTTAAAAAGATTGTTGTTTTTATGTCAGAGAGAGATCTTCCATCCCAGGAACCCGGAGCTCTGTCTGGATCCCAAGCAGGTGCAGGGACCCAAGCATTTGGGATACTGACTGGCGGCTTCCCGGGGTGTGCATCCACAAGAAGCTAGATGGAAGTGGAGCCACAACTCAAGCTCAGGCCCTCCGGGGGGGCGTGGGCACCCCGAGGGACAGCCTGACTGCGTGCCACATGCCCGCCCCATCTGCTGGGTTCCCCTTCTTTCCAGACTTCGTGGGTCAGGGGTCCACTCGGACTGACAGTCTGTAGAAGAAGCCTCATTGTGGATGCAAACCTGCTTCCTATGTAGAGATGTCCGTCTCAGCACTGGAGATGCAGCCTGGAGAGGGGGCCGTGCTGCCTGACGCAGCTCCAAGCATATCTCCTGCTCTTCGTGAACAGCTGTGGTGGCAGGCTGGTCACTAGGCAGCCCAGAAAACTGCCAGCACAAGGTGGAGGCATGCGCTTTAGAGGAAGTGCAGTTCCCACCGTCACTGAGATTTACTGTGTCTGCCCTGACGACTTCCTTTGCAGCTAAAGCTCTGAAGAGTCACAGGCTAGGCATCTGTGAAGTTGAGGAGGATTTGTGGGGAGGGGTTGGAGCAGCGAGCCCCAGGATGGGCTCTCTCCCCTCAGGTCTCGGCCGCAGTGTGCAGTCGGGCTGATGGGGCTGTTGGGGAACTTCAGAGTCTGTTAGAGCATTATGGCTGCTGGGCCGAGGCTCAGACATCAAGTTGCAGCTGGTTTCGGTCAGTGCAGCTGGAGCAGCCTGCGCACAGCTTGCAGGAGCCACAGCAGGCCCCCCGCTCTGATCACTGTAATCACAGAGCTACGGTGAGGTGGCTGGTCATTGTTGCTCCTCCTCCCATGGCTGTCAGCCCTACTGAAATGAGTTCCAGGTGATTGAAAGGGCTGGAGCAACAGTCTGCCCCAACCGCGCTTCATTTTCTCTTTCCCTTTTAGAGCCAGATGTTGAGGACCAAGGCCTGATGTACAGCTGCAGCTTCAGTTGCCCGTGGCAACTGTGATCCAACCTTAACTAAAAAGTGGCAGAAGTAAACAGTCCCATTTTCTAAGGAGTATTCTGTTGTATTATTGTTCAGCTCTTAGTGGACCTAATTTATAATCTATCATAGGGATGTATGTATAGGGACAGTGGTGGTGTACGTGGGATTCAGCGCTCTGGGCAGTTTCACGCATCCTCTGGGGTCTTGGAGTTGATCCAGCTCTCTCCTGGGTAAAGGAACGAGGCTCCTGTGCAGGGACAGAACCTGTGCAAGTCATAGAACCTTCCCAGAGAAAGACACCAGCTCAGAAAGAGAAACCACTGAATGCCCTTGTTGAGACGGTGTGGCAGGAGAGGAGGCGTGCCCCGGATGGAGGGACCGGGGGAGACGCAGCACACCCACAGAGGGAGTCTGGAGCGAGTGCCAGAACGGCAATGAGCTTCCCCTTGGGCTGTTCACAGGCCGCTGGAAAACAGTGCCCCTGGAGCAGGATGGTGGCGCCTTATTCTGAGGAACAGAAAGAGATTGAAGAAAAGGTGAACAGAGCCTGAGGGCCCTGGGATGCACCCAGCAGACCAGGTTGTACAAGTGGGAATCTCAGGAGAAAAAAAAACAAAGAAGGATCAGAGAAAGTAATCAGAGGAACAGCAGTGGAAAACTCAGATTTGGTGAAGGACACAAATCCAAATATTCAGGAACAACAGGCGCACAGGAGGAGTAATTCAGAGACTCACATTACAGACTGTGCAAAGCTGAAGACAGAACCCTGAGTTATCCCATACGAGAGATTCTCAATAAGCTGTCCAGCAGATACTCATGGGAAACCTTGGAGGCCACAGTGGCTGAGACAGCCACTGTGCTGAGACACCCGTCAGCCAAGGGTCGGCAGCCGGCAGAGCTCTGCTTTGTCAGTGAGAGGACAGTGACCAAGCAGTTGACATGTGCCTGTCCTGTAGGAGAGTCCCTGGGTCCCATGACCGGCTCCCGAGTCCAGCCACCTGCTGAAGTGCACCCCAGGGGCGGGGCTGGTGTCCTAAGGAACTGAACTCCGCCTCTCCTGCTCACAGCTGAGGCGGGGCCCAGTCCTAGACACTTCTGGCATTTGGAGAGTGCGCCAGCAAGGGGACTCAGTCTGTTCTTATGTGCTAGTGTCAAGATCTTCCTGAATAAACAAAAGCTGAGTTTGTTGCCAGTAGACCTACCTGAAAGAATTACTAAAGGGAGTCCTGTGGATGGAAACGAAAGGGTACTAGACAGCCGTTCGTGTGATCTCAGTAAAGGCAACCCCGTGGGTAATTACTAAAGCTCGTAATAGGGCAGGTTTGGGGGTACAGTGCCTAAAGCACCACCTGTGATGCTACTCTCTTGTATACCAAGTCCCAGCTGTTACACTTGGGATCCATCTGCTTGTTACTGCACCCAAGAGGCCAGCGGAGGATGGTGCAAGTATTTGAGGCCCTTCTGTGCACACGGGAGACCTGGATGGAGTCCCAGGGTCCTGACTTTGGCCTGATGCAGTGATTTTGAGAGTGAGCCCAAGGGTGGAAGATTTTGTCTCTAACACCACCTTTCAAATAAATAAGCAAATCTGATTTAGAGAATGCTCATAGTATTGTAGCAATGGTATGTGCCTCCACTTCTTATTTTTTATGAGACTTGTATACTTAGTCTAAAAACTAATATTTTAATTTTGATTTGTAATTCCGCATTTTATTTTTGATATAATTAAAAAATGAATGCATTAAAATTTAATAGGTCTTGGGCAATACATAAAGATAAGACGTAGTCAAAATTGTGACATGAGCAATGAAGGAGGCACAGAAGGGGCTGTAAGGCGGCAGAGTTATGCTCTGGATGCTGAGCTGCTCTAAGTTGAAGTTTGGTGCTGTAACTTTAGGGTGTAAGTAAGGCACTGAAAAGCTGTGAGGCATTTGGGAAGCAGATGCAGATGGACAACAAGATGACAGAGACCAGTTCTTCTTCATCAGTAATTAGGGTAAGTGTAGGTGAGGTTCTCCCTGCAAATTACTGCAAGATCAGCCATTCCCTCCCGAGTGAATACTCACAAAAGAACCGAACATGGTGTCTTTTTTTTTTTTTTGTAAAGATTTATTTGTTTTTATTACAAAGTCAGATATACAGAGAGGAGGAGAGACAGAGAGGAAGATCTTCCATCTGATGATTCACTCCCTAAGTGATCACAACAGCCAGTGCTGTGCCGATCCGATGCCAGGAGCCAGGAACTTCCTCCAGGTCTCCCACACGGGTGCAGGGTCCCAATGCATTGGACCATTCTCAACTGCTTTCCCAGGCCACAAGCAGGGAGCTGGATGGGAAGTGGAGCTGCCAGGATTAGAACCGGTGCCCATATGGGATCCCGGGGCGTTCAAGGTGAGGACTTTAGCCACTAGGCCATGCCGCCAATCCCTGAAAATGGTGTCTTAAATGACCTGTGTATCTGCAGAAGTTTCTTTTAAAAATTTATTTACTTATTTGAAAGAGAGTTAGAGAGAGAGAGAGAGAGAGAGAGAAAGAAAAAGAGAGAGAGAGAGAGAGAGAGAGAGAGAAAGAAAGAAAGAAAGAAAGAAAGAAAGAGTTAGATAGGTAGATAGATAGATAGATAGATAGATCTCCCATCTGCTGATTCACTTCTTAAATGGCTGTGTCAGCCAGGACGAGCCAAGCCAAAGCCTGGAGCCAGGAGGTTCTTCCTGGGTTTCCCACCTGGGTACAGAGTCCAAACACTTGTGCCATCCACTGCTGCTTTCCCAGGTACATTAGCAGGGAGCAGGATTGGAAGGAGCATCCAGGACTGGAACTGGCACCCATATGGGCTGCTGGTACTGTGGGCAGCGGCTTAATCTTCTAATGACACAGTACCAGCCTGAATAAGTAAATTTTTAAATTGAGAATCAAGCTATGCAACTTGTACCCTTGTTCTTTCTGGAAAAGCCATAGACTGAGCCGGGACTGAGGGCAGGCCAGACAGATGGCTTGGAGGGCTTCCTGGACCAGGCGTCAACAGCCATCAGCACATCTGATAGCTACGGCTGGGTCCTAAAGAGCTGTCATGCTGGGGTTCCCGGCCCAGGCTGCTGCACCACTGTCCGGGGAGGCCTACCAGTGGCTGCTGGCGTCAGCAAGCAGCATATCCTTCCATCTTATGAAGCCTCGGACACGTCAGGAACTCCAGTCTCAGGGCTCAGAACCTGTGGGGGTGTGGCCTGGCCCTAACACACATGTCACATGATTTGATTACTTTCGGTGCTGACTCATGTGCACCGAAGCCAGCTACACCTCAGGATAATGATGACGATGTAGGAGACACAACCATTGGCTTGGGAAATTAGATGAAAAGATGAGGAGAGAACCCAGGAGAGGCAAGCCCTCTTCCCCGAGCAGCAGAAGTAACCTCGGAAGATGTGGTGATTCTGTATCCTTCAGCAGAATCTCTGAGGAGGGAGTGAGATGGGACGGGTAGGTCGCCAGCTTAGGGCAGGCTGGGAGCCGCACTCCGCCTGCTCTCTGTATCATGCAGTGTGACTGCTCCCCAGGAAGTACCTGCCTTCCATGAGGATCTGGGGTGGGATCATGAAGCCCTCCCCTTCCCAGTATCGTAGGAAGACTGACATGTGGGAACAGAGCATGGAAGACAAACTTCCTCCTGTCCTGCCCACGTCCTGATCCTCTCCACTCCTGAACAAACCCACATGGACCTGTGATCGCCTCATCTTTGAAATAAACTTCAATAAAAAAAATTTAAAGCTATATGCTGTTATTTGTATGTTGGTATATATTGTATTTATTCATAGCTTTACTTAATATTTCTGGAAGATCAGATGAACGTGTCCTGGTTGTGAGGAGAGACCCACATCCTTCACAAACCACAGTGTCTGCAGAGTTGATGATTTTAGAGAGAACTTGTGTGGACAGCACGGGGGAGGGCTTCCCATGGGAACTCATGTGTTGTCCGAGAGTGTCGGTGTGTGCTGGGAAACCTGACACCCAGCAGAACACACACAACGTGTATGTGTGTGTGTGTGTGTGTGTGAGAGAGAGAGAGAATGAGAATTCTGGAGTAAGTCCACGTCCATAGACTGTGAGTCCTTTTAGTATTTGAACAATAAATGATCAATAAAAACATGCCCCCCGTTTCTCTCTTGTATACTAGGACCCAAAGTGATCCAGACTTCTGCAGCTAATTTTTCACTGAATAATAGCAGAAAGGTAAGTCAGGGTGCATGGACGTGGGAGCTGGCTGGGCATCCCGCAGGTGAGAGGGTCTTTAGGGTTTAGGGTCAGCTGCCATTGAGGACAGTCCTCATGCCAGTGTTGCCTGCTGGCTTCTTGCTGGCCAGGACTGCCCCGTCTCCTGTAACCAGCACCTGCGTCCCTGGGGAGAATGGTATTGCAGGGAGGGGTTGCTGCTCGTGTCCCTGAGCCCAGTGGGGAGGAGGTTTTGACTGGGATAGCCCGCGGCCTGGCCCGTCTGACTCAGTCTGTCCGAGAGACTTCAGCTTGGTGTCCGTTTTCTCATGGTAACCATTCTTTCCAACGATTCTTGAGTTCCTCTTGCATGAATCAGGATAAATGAACTGCTTTGCTTCCTTGTGTGTGTATGTGCCTTGATTCAATGCCATAATTAGAGGAAAAACTGGTCCATTCCATGGGAGACTTTGGTTTTCTTTTATGAATACTCAGGAGAACCCAAGCAGCAGGAACGCCCTGTGTTTCTGTTAAATATGTGCCCTGCATCTCCAGGGCACTGAGGTGGGCATAGTTGCAGTCTGCCTGCGGGACCCAGAGTCCCTCTTCACTCAGTCCCCCCACCCTGTCAGCTCTCTACTTCCGTAGCTTTTCCAAAAGACTTAGAGAGAATAATGGTCCAGCTCTTCCTGGTGTGGCAGGCCTCTGCCTGCCCGGCTTGGCACTGTCTGAGCACTCTCTTCGCACCTTTTGTTTTGCTGTGTCTCCTGAGAGATGTTGGTCTTTCCAAGTCTTTGTCACCTGGAGTGTGACTCCCTGATGCTGCAAGCAGCAGCTGTCCCTGCAGGCTGACATGCTGCTGAGAGACTGCCATCAGAACAGGGACAATACACCTGTCTCTTGGCCTTCTTGGGCCCGGGTCCAGGAACTCCTCCACAATGCTGGAGTCGAGTCCCAGGTGCCAAAGAATGTGTGGTCTATGCGTGTCCTCCTAGGCCCTGGGCTGCTTGGGGTTCCTGGCAGGGGGAGAGCTGAGTGAATTGGGGCTGCCTTGTATCGCTTAGAGAGTAACAGCGGGAAAGTCTCTTCCATGCGGGTCATGTTTTACTTGCCCTATTGTTGGTGATCTTAGGGTGTCAAATCCCATTTCAAAGCCTATGGGCATGGAGGGCCAGCTGTGGGCTCACCAGGAAATTCTTAGAGAAAGTGTGTATTGTGAAAAATCCATTTGACAAACGCATGTGCTGCCGGAAGCCAGTTCCAGCCGAGTTCAGAACTCAAGAAGGGTGCATGAAATAGATGTAGAGAGAAAACAAACGGACCACTACAATTTCAGGATCAAAATGGACAATGCAAGGAAGCTGTCATCTTTATTTATACAGAAGCAGTCACAAACTCTGGCACAGACCTTTTACGTCATGGTATTTCATCCACTCAACCACAGAGTGCAGGCCCTGAGCAGTACAATTACAAAGTTTTCTTTAGGGGCAGTTTGACATAGCTTCAAGGGGGCACAATTTATAACAGGTGAGTGAGGAAGGATTATGCATTCCTTGCTTATCTCGGCTTGCCAGCCCCTGCCTGCTTTCCTCAGGCCTGGGCGCCAACCAGACCCCAATCTTGAATTATCTATGGGTAATAAGGCTGGGGCCTTGGTTTATGGGGATTGGGGCAATTGGCACTAAAGGTCATGTTGGCCATTAGGCCTGCAAGCTCACACAGTTTGTTAGCTAAGCAAGTGAAGCAGGAGTTATAAACGCAAAAAGAATTGCAGTTAGCAATGGGCCATGTTTACTCCATTTTGATTTCAACTCTACAATGGACAAGTGGGTGTTTCCAAAGATAATTTTGCAAATTGTTTCACCTTAAGGCAGGTCATTATCCATTCTGATGCTGCAGCCAGGAATTCCTCAGTAGACAACACATATTGATCAGCAATATACTCCTACTACAATTCTCATTCTACAGCTTATCAGAGGAGAAAATATATCACAGAAGGAGAAACCTAAAGGTCAAGGAAAGAAAACCCTAAACAGATTCCCACTACACCCATGGACTCAATAGCCCTAAGTTAGTTTGACAACATGTATTACGATGTTAGTACAGACATTCTTGAGCCCTTCCAGCCAAAGGGCCATAAGAGCAACTGAGACAGCACACATTGTTAAAGGCCCACTCACCAAGACGTTAGCAGCAGCATTAACTCCCAAGCTCGCAGTGGTTGTCAAAACCATCTCACGGGCAAACAAAAATGCCTCAGTAGATTACAGAATTCTTAGCAGGGTGGTCGAGTGTGCTTGCAAAGGGAGCTGGAACTGTGTTCAGGTGGTTGCAGAGACATCTGCCAGGCCCTGCCATACAGCGGGAAGCTGCCCCGGGCCTTGCCAAACGGAAGCTGTTCTTGTCACACCTTCGTGTCATCCACACCTATTGCGCGGACCCCAGCAATGTGCCAAAGCAACCTTTAATTCCATTTTCCCACAGACTTTGTGAAGGGCCCTGGGTATCATGCCTGATGGGGTCCATCGCCTTGGTGGCTTTGAGGCAAGTCACTGGTTGCTAGCAGCTTCACAGAGACGGAAGTGATGAAACAAAGCAGCACTTCCTGTGCAGCCTTGATGCATTCAGACCCCTGGCCTTCCGCTTCCAGACCCAGCCTGTGCTTTTCAGGAGGGTCCTTGGGAGCGTGGCCTGCCTCTAGTTCTGTCCTGGACTTGTAGATGTCTGGCATGCTGATACAAGGAAGCAATTATCAAGACACATGGTCTTGTGACCCGGAAGTCATTTCTTTGGTGCCCCAGTCTACCCTTACTCCATGTCTCATCTCTCTGCTCTTTTCCTGTGATGGAGATAAGCCCATTGTCCCAAGGCTGCTGCAGGTGCGCGCCCCCGCTGCCAGGCCTTGGTGGGACCACGAGAGTGAGTCTTAGCTCAAGACGTTGCTCTCCTGGGGAGACTCATCGTCCTGGTGTGTCAGGGCTAGCGCGAGGCCTTTTGCTAAATGCGACTCTTGAGTGTGGAGATGATGGTCTGGCTGCTCAGTGGTCCCTGGAGATCCTTTCCTTTTCTCTCCGCTGCAGCTAAAGCCGATTCAGATACCTTCAAATCCACTGTCGAAGTATAATCAGCAGCTGTGGCTGACATGTGTGGTTGAATTGAATCAGTCAAAAGGTATGGCGTCTGGGGAGGGTGTTTCACCCCGTGGTGATGGTCAGGTGTCCCACATCAGAGGGCCTGCTTCAGGAGCCACTTCTGCTTCCCACCCAGCTTCCTGCCGATGCACACCAGGAGGCAGAAGGTGAGGACTCGAGTAGGCGGGTCCCTGCTGCCCACATGCGAGGCTTGGGTTGAGTTCCTGGTCTGGTCCTGCCCCTTGTGTATTTGGGTAGTGAGCTAGCAGGTAAAATCTTTCTCTGTCTCGAAGTATGGTGCCCGAGATTTCCTTGTAGTTTCCTTCCTACGAAGCATCATGCTTGGAGGTGAAAGGACCTGTCCGGACAGGTGCGTTATTAGCAGTAGTGATACATGGAAGTCCGAGGTGGTCTCTTCAGGGCACCCAAGTAGTCTGCACCCCAGGGATACCCGAGCATGTCTGGGGTGGTTTTGGTAGTCACAGCTGTCGGGGAGGGAGTGCTGGAGGCCAGCCATGTAGCTGAACAGCCCACCCTGCCTGGAAGCCCCCCACCTCCCGCAGGATGTTCTCCTGAGTGTCGGCTGTGTCAGGCTGAAGAGCCCTGGCCCAGAGTGTCTGTGGCGTGTCACAGACTCTGTGCAGCTGAAACATGTGCATTTTGTGTCACCCTAGGGAGGACGGAGATGGCCACCCAAGTGGTCTTTTCAGTCCTGTGATCCAGGGAAATGCGGACAGAACCCAGTGACCACAGCAAATGAAGTTAAAGAGTTGATACCACAAAATAATTATTCACTTTTCATAACCTGAAAAGCAGAAACAAATTTATACCACTGTCTGTTTGTATGTCTAGGAGTGGTGTAAAGACAGGATCAAAAAAAGTTAATTATAGTTAGGTCTCTCTGGGAAAGTATACTCATTTAACCCTTTCTTTATGTTTTTTGCTCTCTGATTATTATTTATTTGAAGGAGTTACACAAAGAGAGGAAGAAACAGAGAGAGAGAGATACCTTGCTCACTCCCCATTTGGCTTTAATCACCGGGACGAGGCCAGGCCAGGAGCCAGGAGCTTCTTCTGGGTCCCCCATGTGGGCGCAGGGACCCAAGCACTTGGGCCGTCCTCTGCCAGGCACCTTAGCAGGGAGCTAGATCTCATCCACACCTCACAAGTGGTGTTTTACCAGCTGCGTCACTGATTTTCTTTAATGAGAATTAAATCAGAAATATGACAAATTATATAACCAGAAAAAATAAGAAATCTTTTTCTGTTTTGATCCATTAAAATTTATGTAGGAAAAGATAAATATGATTGTATTAGCCTTGAAACACCATTTTATTAAGTAAAGCCAATGGTTCTTAAATGTTGATCTCAGTGTCAGCTCTGAGTGACAGGATGCTGGTGGGATATTCAGGGTCCCTGAGATGCAGCCGGGCCGAGGGAGACGCTCTGCGGGCCCCATAGGTGCTCCCGGCTCCATGTCAGCTCCTGGCGCCATCTTGGACCCTGTGTCTCTGTTTTGTAGAAACCTCTATCCAGACGAGCTTTCCCTTAACCGTGAAGGTGGATGGTGTCGCTCAGGATGGAACCATGATGTACATTCATAACAAAGTCCACAATCGGACGAGGACGCTCACCTGTGCAGGGGTGAGTGTTGTGGCGGCTGCGTGAGGACTGCAGGGCCACGTGGGCGGTCACGGCCTGCAGCTGGGCGGGTGTTCCTCAGTGCAGTCATCCAGGTTTGCACTCTGATGCAGTTTGACATTGTCACCAGCTCCCACATGCCCACATAGGAGTGTGCACTCATGTGAGCTGTAGTGGCCGTCTAGCTGACTCACGGCCTGGTGCGGCCACAGACAGACATGGAGAGCCTATGGCTGCTGGAGGAGGGTGTGCCCCATCAGTGGCCATTCCCTGCCCCAGGGCTGTGCTGGGCGCTTGGATCTGGTGAGAGGCAGCATCCCCCACCCGTGGGCTCAGTGGCCCTGCCTGAGCATCTGCGTTAGGTGCGGTGCGGCTTTGGGACAGGAGACCTGACGCTTCACATGGAAAAGGGCCCTCACTGCCCACTACATTTTCATGTTGCAAAGAGTCATGTCAGATCCCTGCCATGGTTAGGGGGCCTTGTGAGATGCACCCAAGGAGCCTCCAGAATGGGCAGTGCATTGGATGAGAGGCTTGGGAGCCAGGCGTCAGAGCCAGGGCAGCCGCTGTCTCCGTGCAGAGCATCAGTTATGCGCACCAGCTGCCCACAAGCTGACATGAAGGGGTGCAGGCCTTTGGTGAGGGTCCACGCCGGTGCCTGCGGCTGTGCTGAGTGAGGTGCAGGGATCACAGCCCAGGCTCTGCTCGGGGGCTCCCCAGCACACCTGACACTTTCCCTGGGAGTGAAAGGGGTCAGGGACAGGCAGCTGAGTGGACACATCCAGGTAGTGCTGTGACCTCACGTGTCTGGCGGTGGGGTGGCCTCATGTGGCCAGCAGTGGGGCAGGCTTACCGGGGAGAGAGAGAACTGTGTCATCAACACTGAGTGTCCTCCTGGGGGTCGCAGAGGTGGTGCCGGCAGGACAGGCTCAGAGGGGATTAGCTTACACTACCACTGTGCCTTGTGGTTTTTGTTGAAATGTCAGGTTTGGCTTTCTTGCATGGTTAACCTTTTGATGCAGGTGACACAGTATTTCCTAGTCATCTGAATTGGAAATGTTCCAGTTGCTTTAAGTCATCTAGTGTGTTTCCCAAGATGTCCACTTGGTTCTCTCCTGGCTGGTCTTGGTTATGTGGGCTTTTGTCAAGTCCTGCTCCCCTGGGGTTGAGGTGTGCCCGCCAGGGGAGACACAGGCCTTCCTGTGTCCCTGCAGAAATGCACAGAGATGATCGTGGCTCATCTGGGCTACCTAAACTACACGAAGTACACGGTGACCGTGAGCTTTGAGCACCTCAAGCTGCCCGTCAAGGAGATCCACTTCACGGTGAGTATGCCCCGCCCCAGGCCATGCGTGTGCACTGGGCAGCAGGCTTCTGGAAACATGGGAGGGACACATTTCCTGAGTACGTGGAGGAGCAGCTCCCGCAGCGGGAAAGCCTTTGTGAAGGGATCCCTCCGTCCTGGCTCAGGACCACCTTCTGCAGTCCCTGAGAGCGAGGGCAGGACCTTGACTGGTTTGCATGGTCCCTGACCGGATTGCATGGTCCATTCTTGTGCCTTGTCCTTTCTGCTCACTGGGGTCAACGTAGTCGGCCCAGTGACTGGGATTGCACAGGTGCAGGGGATTTGAATCCCTGGTGTGGCACTTGCAGCCACATCTTACGTGTGGAATAGCTCTTCATGGAGTTGGGCATGTCACGTGAAATGCTAGCTTCATTGAATTGCCACCCTTACACCATAGAACAAGCCCTTCCCAAGTTTGGGGCTCCATGGGTTCAACAAGATGTGTGACCAATAGAGCGGTCTGACTCCAAACCATTGTCACCGCTTCTGAAATACACCCACTGCTTGTCATTTCCTGTCCTCTGCCACATAGCCCCTGGCAGTTACCACTCAGCATTTTGTCTTTGGGGTTTGCCAGCTCTGGACATTCCTGTGAATGAAATCAAACACGTGCCCACAAGCTGTGTGTGTTCTCTCCTCCTGTCACGGTGCTCAGACAACCACTGGTGGGCGTGGTGGCCACCACCCAAGGCTAAAGTGACCCCTGTGGAGAGCTTCTTGTACATCTCACAGAACTGTCTAGAGGCTAGTGTCCATGCAATGTGGACCATATTGTAGCCTTCCCGCAGCATTCTGGGTATTTTAGGCTTTAATTGTAATTTTTGAAGAGTGCTTTTAGGTTCACAGCAAAATTTAAAGGAGGGTGAGGGCTTCGCATGTACATCCTGGCCCCCCATGCGTGCAACCCCCTGCTCACCGTCGCCTCCTCCCGCTGTGGAGTGGCTGCCTGGGCTGCGGCTGGGGTACTTGGGTCCTCCCTGCTCTCTTGAGGGGGCAGATCTGTGGGTTTGGCCAGGCGTGGTCTGAGTCACCGTCACAGCACGGTTCAGTATCCCACTGTCCTGAGCCCTGCCTCCTGCTGGGCCGTTCCCCTTGAACTGTGGTCTGTCTGTCTCTGTGGTCTTGGCTTTTCCAGAATGTCCTCGGGTTGGAGTCAAATAGCACACGACCTTTGCCACCGTTTTCCTCTAGTGTCCAGGCTCCTCGGCACTCTTCTCGGCGTGGCAGTTCAGCACGGTGCTCCCCCATGGATGCACCCCGGCCCTCCCCTACTGCAGCGCATCTAGGTTGGCGCCAAGGCCTGGCCAGTGTTTGTGAGCGAGGCTGCCTTCGGCATCCGTGTGCAGGCTCTCGTTTTTAACTCCTTCAGGCAGACACCAGGGAGCACAGCCAGGAGTGCTGGGCGCTGCTTGTTACAGTTCTCGCACTGGGAAGTTAAGGCTGCAGAACTCATGCGTCTCTCAGCCATTGACTGCGAGACATTGCAGAGATAAGGGTTTTGCCAAATTGTGGTTACCACTAACATCCACATGTAGATCTCTAGCATGTTTGTTTGCTTTTTTGTCTTTTAAAAGTTGTTCAATTCTCAGAATCATTATCTATGAAATAGGTCAAATCTCTCTTTATATTAATGTTTAAAACAAAGAAAGTTGTTGCAGTCTGGAGTGGTGCAAGCACGGTGTACTCAACGGACGTGTCTTAAGGTCTGGGCGTATGCGGCACGCCTGCGGGAAGGCTGGGATGGGAAAGGGCACGCGCAGGTTTGGCCCACCTGCCCTGCCTGCTGACAGGTGCACCAGCCGTGATCGGCCCCTCTGCAGGCTGCCCTAGGGGCAGGATGGGTATGAAAGCCCAGGACATGTCCGTGACGAGCACTGCACGTAAGGATGGGCTGTCCAGCTCCACGCACAGTTCACAAACCTAATGTGGGGTGGAGTAAGCCAACAGTGAAATGGGGTGTATCTTACTTGTGTAACTACCAAAGCTGGCAAAACATCAGGACGGTGTCACTCTTGGGTAGGTTGGTGACTCAGTGTGGCATAAAGGGCAGGACCTCCCTTGTGTGGGGGTGGTGTGTGTTGATCAGAACACGCTTGCCCAGATGTGTGCAGCTTGTGACTTGAGCTGTGCACGTCGGACACGTGACACAGGCAGGGTTTTCTTCTCATGAGATCTCAGTGCACTGCAGAGATGGGGCACGTCGGGGTGCCGCAGGGGCACCCACACGCCTCTCTTTGGACACCTCTCTTTGGATGGTTCTTGTTTTTCCAGCCGAGTCCTTTGTGGATTCGTGGCAGAGCCGATTCCTGGGACTTTCTGGTCCTTTATTAGCTCTGCTTGGGAGAACCTTTGGCTTTTACATTTGGGTGTGGTGTTCTGGCCCAGTGTCTCGGCCCCCTTTGTGAGAAGGCTGGAGCCATATGGCCGCCTTCCCCTGCCCGCCACCATTGGCCTCGGGTAGGACAGACACCTGCTGGTGGTGGCTTTGGCTGCCATGCTTTTTTTTTAATCCCTTTTTGTTCTCTGAAGGTGTATGTCGGGAACATTTGGTTCACTGATTGAGATGTGTAACTCTGGGAGGTGCTAACGGTCTGTTTGTACTACGGTAACACTGTGGCAGGGCTGGGAAATGTGTAAGGAGTAGAAGCAAGCTCTGAGGTCAGGATGCCGGCCCACTGGAGTCCCGTGAGAACCTCCCAGGTGGAGTCTGCGAGCTCCCCCAGGACCTCTCTGGCTTCCTGTGGGAATCCCTGCAGTGGCCCCTGGAAGCTGTCCTGCTCCGTGCTGCCTCTCTGGGACATCTTTCCAGTTGTGCCCTGGGGCTCCGGGCTGTGGCACGTCACGTGCCAGGCATCGAGTCAATGCTGCTCGGGTCTCCTGCAGTGGCTGCCTGCCTCCTCCAGCCCCCTGTGTGTTCCTGGTGTGTTCTCAGGGTGCCCCAGGAAGGGGCGAGAACATCTGTTCTCTGCTTCTGTAGGCATCGTACTGGTGGTGTTTCCCACAGCGCTCACAGATTCTCATCTGCCCAGGTCTGGCATCTGTGGCATGTGTGCAGTCAGCAGGTGCTTGGACAGGCTCGGGCCACACGCCAGCCTGTTGACCGGAGGCGGTGGGGATGCTCGTTCTGGTGGAACTGCCCAGCTCTGGAAGGACAGATAAGGCTTTGTGGTGCCCGAGGGACCTTGGCATGTGGGGCAGCAGCTCTTCCAGTGTCAAAGGAAATGGCCGAAACCTCAGCAGTTTCTGGCATTTTTACTCTATTGCCTTTTTTTTTTTTAAAGATTTTTTTTTATTATTATAAAGTCAGATATACAGAGAGGAGGAGAGACAGAGAGGAAGATCCTCCGTCCGATGATTCACTCCCCAAGTGAGCTACAACGGCCGGTGCTGCGCCGATCCGAAGCCAGGAACCAGGAACCTCTTCTGAATCTCCCACACGGTTGCACAGTCCCAATGCATTGGGCCATCCTCAATGCTTTCCCAGGCCACAAGCAGGGAGCTGGATGGGAAGTGGAGCTGCCGGGATCAGAACCGGCGCCCACATGGGATCCTGGCGTGTTCAAGGCGAGGACTCCAGCCGCTAGGTCACACCACCGGGCCCATCTATTGCCTTTTACTTATTTGACTTTTAACTTCAAAAATCCCAAAACCTGATTCTGATGAATCTTGAAATATCCACAGGTGGGTACATACATAGGCCCCTGTGCCTCACTGGCTCGGACACTGTCCCCTGCAACCTCCCTGCCTTCGGGCCCCACCCACTGGACCATGTGTGGCTGGTAGGCCAGTGTGTGGGTGGGGGGGCGGCCTGGGGCCATGCATGCCCCTCTTAGTGCAGTTCACGGAAACAGCCCTCAGGCCCCCACGCACAGCCTGCTCAGCCCGGCCTCCCACCCACGTGAGACTCTGCTTGCTGCTGCTTGAGTGGAAGTGGGGTCTGACTCCAGAAGGACTGGGCACTGTGGAGCAGGGAGAAGCAACACCACATGGCGAGCGGTAAACTCATGCAACTGCTGTACTGTGCGGGGCGTGGCGTGGGGGCAGCCCGGCTTGCCGTGCCATGCCAGGTGTGGTGTGGGGGGCAGCCCGGCTTGCCGTGCCGTGCCGTGCCAGGTGTGGTGTGGGGGGCAGCCCGGCTTGCCGTGCCATGCGGCATGGTGTGGGGGCTGCCCAACTGCCTTCTCTCTCCCACTGCCCATCCTTCCCCTGCCTCCTTTTAACTCAGAGTTCACAATTAAGATGTTCACTGTGGCTTTAGGTGACTTTATTGGCTAAAGCATTGTTTTCTAGGGATGGCTTTCAGCATGAGAGACAATTGTTTTCTGTTGCTCTGACTGAATTTTTTTTTTTAAAGATTTTATTATTATTGGAAAGCCGGATATACAGAGAGGAGAGACAGAGAGGAAGATCTTCCATCCGATGATTCACTCCCCAAGTGAGCCGCAACGGTTGGTGCTGCGCCGATCCGATGCTGGGAACCAGGAACCTGTTCCGGGTCTCCCACGCGGGTGCAGGGTCCCAAAGCTTTGGGCCGTCCTCAACTGCTTTCCCAGGCCACAGGCAGGGAGCTGGATGGGAAGTGGAGCTGCCGGGATTAGAACCGGTGCCCATATGGGATCCCGGGGTGTTCAAGGCGAGGACTTTAGCCACTAGGCCACGCTGCCGGGCCCCAACTCTGACTGAATCTTTTTTTTTTTAATTATTTATTATTTAACTTCATTAATTACATTGTATTATGTGACACAGTTACATAGATACTTGGGTTCTCCCCACCCCTCCCCAAACCCTCCCACCATGGTGGATTCCTCCACCTTGTTGCATAACCACAGTTCAAGTTCAGTTGAGATTCCCCCATTGCAAGCGTATACCAAACATAGAGTCCAGCATCTTATTGTCCAGTCAAGTTCAACGGCTTCTTAGGTATACCCTCTCTGGTCTGAAGACAGAGCCAGCAGAGTATCATCCCAGTCAATTGAAAGCTCCAACATACCATCAGCAAAGATTTACATCATTATGGAATTAATTGACATAGTAATGAGTAACCAATATGTTAAAGATAAATGCGAGTTCCCAGCCACCTTCTGTGACCACCTCACCTATACTTCAATTTTAGTTTATACACAACATATAACATTCATAACATAACATGTTATACATAACATCATATCATCTTAAATTAAGGCAAACATGTGGTATTTAACCTTTTGGGATTGGCTCATTTCCCTTAGCATTATGGTTTCCAGTTTGGCCCATTTGGCCACAAAGAACTGCATTTTGTTTTTTTAATAGCTGAGTAGTATTCCATGGAGTAGATGAACCATAGCTTTCTTATCCAATCCTCTGTTGATGGGCATTTTGGTTGCTTCCATGTTTTTGCAATTACTGATTGTGCTGCTATGAGCATAGGAGTGCATGTTGGTTTCTCATAAAACAAGTGTTCTGGATATATTCCTAGGAGTGCTATTGCTGGATCATACGGTATGTTGAATTTGAGTTGTTTGAATATTCTCCATACTGATTTCCATAGAGGCTGTACCAGCCTGCAGCCCCACCAGCAGTGGAGTAGGGATCCCTTTTCCCCGCAACCTCGCCAACAAGTGTTGTTGGTGCTTTTATTCATGTGGGCCAGTCTTACTGGCGTTAGGTGGTACCTCATTGATGTTTTAATTTGGATTTCCCTTATTGCCAGGGAACTTGAGCATTTTTTCATATGTTTATTTGCCATTTGGGTTTGTTCCTTTGTGAAGTGTTTGCCCATTTCCCGTGCCCATTTGTTGAGTGGCTTGTTTGTTTTGACATTTTGGTTGTTTTGTAGCTTTTTGTATATTCTGGAGATCAGCCCTCTATCACCTATGTCGTGTGCGAAGATCTTCTCCCATTCTGTGGGTTGCCTTTTTACTTTGTTGATTGTTTCTCTAGCTGTACAGAAGCTTCTTAGTTTGATGAGGTCCCAATTGTTTATTTTGGTCTTGATTTCTACTGCATTTGGAGTCTTTTTTAGGAAGTGAGGGCCTACCCCTAAGTGTTGCAGTGTGTTTCCAACATTTTCTTCCAAAAGTTTGAAGGTTTCTGGATGTAGGTTTAGATCTGTTATCCATTTAGATCTGATCTTAGTGTATGATGAGAGATGTGGATCTATTTTTTTGTTTCTGCAGGCTATTAACCAGTTGTCACAACAGCATTTATTGAACAGACCTTCCCATTTGCCTGGATTGTCGTTTGTCTTTTTGTCAAAGATTATTTGGCTGTATCTGTGTGGGTTTCCTTCTGGTGTTTCTATTCTGCTCCATTGATCTTCCTCTCTATCTTTGTGCCAGTACCACGCTGTTTTGATAACCACTGCCCTATAGTATGTCCAGAGGTCCGGAACTGTGATTCCCCTTGCTAACTTCCTGTTCTTCAGGATGGTTCTAGCTATCCGTGGTTTTTTGTGCTTCCAGATGAACCTTTGGATCATTGTTTCCAGTTCCATGAAGAATGTTTTGGGCAATTTGATTGGGATTGCGTTGAATGTATCTATTGCTTTTGGCAGTATAGACATTTTAATGATATTGATTTTACCTATCCAGGAGCATGGGATGTTACTCCATCTTTTGAGGTCTTGTTTAATTTCTTTTTGAAGTAGTTTGTAGTTTTCTTCAAATAAGTCTCCTACATTTTTGGTTAGATTTATTCCCAGATATTTCATACTTTTCTCTGTTATTTTGAATGGTATCTTGCTGGTTAAGTCTTTTTCCATCTTGGGGCTGTTCGCATACACTATGGCTGTTGATTTTTGTTCATTAATTTTGTACCCTGCCACTCTACCAAACTCTCGTACAAGTTCTAGCAGTCTCTGTATTGAGTCTCTTGGCTCTTCTACATAAAGAATCATATCATCTGCATATAGTGAGAGTTTGACTTCTTCGTTTCCCATTTGGATTCCTCTGATTTCTTTTTCTTGTCTTATGGCCTCAGCGAGTACCTCTAGGACTATGTTGAATAGTAGTGGAGAAAGTGGACATCCCTGTCTTGTTCCAGATCTCAGTGGGAAGGGTTCCAGCTTTTCTCCATTCAGTATGATGCTGGCGTTGGGTTTTTCATATATGGCTTTAATTATGTTGTGGATTTTTCCATCTATGCCTACCTTGGTTAGGGTTTTTAGTAGGAAGTGGTGTTGGATTTTGTCGAAAGCTTTTTCTGCATCGATTGATACTATCATGTGATTCTTGTTTTTCAGTTTTTGGATGTGGTGTATCACATTTATGGATTTGCGAATGTTGAACCATCCCTGCATTCCAGGGATGAATCCTACTTGATCTGGATGAACGATCTGTCTGATGTGTTTTTGAATTCTGTTGGCTAGGATTTTGTTGAGAATCTTAGCATCAATGTTCATCAAAGAGATAGGTCTGTAGTTTTCCTTCTCTGTTAGATCTCTGTCTGGTTTTGGGATTAAGGTAATGTTGGCTTCATAGAATGAGTTTGGAAGGGTTGCCTCTTTTTCTATTGTTTTGAAGAGTTTGTAGAGGATTGGGGTCAGTTCTGTTCGGAATGTTTTGTAGAATTCTGGAGTGAAGCCGTCTGGGCCTGGGCTTTTCTTTGTTGGGAGGTCTTTAATCACTGATTCGATCTCTACTTCAGTTATGGGTTTGCTCAGGTCGTTTGTTGCCTCTGGGCTAAGTTTTGGCAGGTGGTAGAAGTCTAAGAACTTTTCCATTTCTTGGTGATCTTCTGATTTGTTGGAGTACAGTGCTTTGTAGTAATTTCTAATTATGGCCTTAATGGATGCGGTGTCTGTTGTTATGTTGCCTTTTTCATCTTTGATGCTGTTAATTCTTGCCTTCTCTTGTTTTTTCTTTGTCAGTCGGGCCAGTGGGGTGTCTATCTTGTTTATCTTCTCAAAAAACCAGCTTTTTGTTTCGTTGATTTTGTGTATGGTTTTTTTTATTTCTATCTGGTTGATTTCCTCCCTTGTTTTGATGATTTCTTGTTTCCTATTGTGTGTGGGGCTCTTCTGCTGTTGTTTTTCCAATTCCTGGAGGTGTGTGTTTAGTTCCTGTATTTGGCGCCTCTCTTGGGCCTTGACATGAGCTCCAATTGCGATGAGTTTACCCCGTAGCACTGCTTTGGCAGTGTCCCACAAATTTTGGAATGTTGTGTCAGAGCTTTCATTGGTTTCCATAAATTTTTTGATCTCATCTTTAATTTCTTCGCTGATCCATTGTTCATTTAATAGCATATTGTTCAGCCTCCAAGAGTTTCTGTATTTCCTGGGGCATTTTGAATTGCTGATTTCCAGCTTCATTCCGTGGTGGTCTGAGAGGGTACATGGTATGATTCCTATCTTTTTTAAGTTATTTAGGTTTGCTTTGTGTCCTATCATGTGGTCGATCCTGGAGAAGGTGCCATGCACTGCTGAAAAAAATGTATAATCTGTGGCCTTAGGGTAAAAAATTCTATAAATGTCAACCAAGTCCAGTTGTTCTATTGTTTGTATGAGCTCTGTTGTTTCTTTGTTGAGTTTTTGTTTTGTTGATCTGTCTATTGTTGTTAGTGGGGTGTTAAGATCACCCACTATTATTGTGTGCATATCTATGTCTCCCCTTAAGTCCGTGAGTAATTGCTTCACGTAGCTAGGTGCGTTTGAATTTGGTGCATATATGTTCACAATGGTAATTACTTCCTGATGGATCAGTCCCTTCACCAATATATAATGTCCTTCCCTGTCCTTTTTGATGTGTGTCACATTGAAGTCCACATCATCTGAAATTAAGACAGCTACCCCAGCCTTTTTTTCTCGTCCATTGGCATGAAATATCTGTTTCCAACCTTTCACTTTCAGCTTCTTCGAATCTCTTCTGGTTAGATGTGTCTCTAGTAGGCAACAGATAGTTGGGTGCTGTTTGATAATCCATTCTGTTAATCTATGCCTTTTGATTGGTGAGTTCAGGCCATTTGTGTTGAGTTAAAATTGAGAGGTTGTGATTTTGCCCTGCCATACTTGTTCTTGTGGGTGTTGATATCTGTGTAATTGCCCTTTCTTGTGTGGACTTTAGTGGGGAGATCTTCCTGTTTGCCATCTTTGCTTATGATTCACCTCCTTTTTTTCTGGATTTAGTGCATTTCTAAGGAGATTTTGTAGAGCTGGTTTTGTGCTGGCATAGTCTTCTAATTTCTCTTTGCTGTGAAAGTATTTGATTTCGTTCTCAAATACGAATGAGATCTTTGCTGGGTACAATATTCTTGGTTGACAGTTGTTCTGATTCAGGATTTGGAAGATCTTTGTCCATTCTCTTCTTGCTTGTAAGGTCTCTTCAGAGAAGTCAGCAGTGATCCTGATTGGTTTTCCCCGGTATGTGATCTTTTCTCTGCTTCGTACCTGTCTTAGGATTCTTTCTTTGTCTTCGTTGGAGTGGAACTTGAGCACCATATGTCTGGGTGAAGATCACTTTGGGTCATAGCTGCTGGGCGTCCTCTGACCGTCCTGGATTTGGGCTGGGTTCATGTTCCAAGTGTTTTGAAAGTTTTCCTGTATAATTTCGTCGAGCACCATTTGCATTCCTGACTCTTTTTCCGCTCCTTCAGGAAGGCCAATAATCCTAATATTTGATTTTCTGAGGTTGTCTTTCATTTCTTGTATGGTCTTATTGGCTTTGTTCAGACTTGTCTCCAGCTGTTTAATGAACTGGGTATGTTCGTTTTGTGTGTCTTCCGTTTCAGAGATCCTCTCTTCTGCTGTATTTGTTCTGTTGGTTAGGCTCTCAATTTTGTGCTCTAAGTCAAGGATTTTACTTTTCGTTTGTTGTATTTCTGAGGCTATGTGGTTCTTGAATTCCTTGAAGTCCTCCCAATTCTTCTCATTGTCTCTGACATATTTTAACATTATTTTTTTGAATTCCTTGTCTGGTAGATCTTCTATGTCTTCATCTCGCTTCTCCGAAATAGACATTGGCTTTTGATCCTTTATTGGTAGTGTGTTGGCACTCTCATCTGGATCATTACCTTTTCTGGTATTTCTTCCCATTGTGTTAGTGTTTCTTTTTTGAGAGACCTAGGCACCAGTGTGCTGAGGGGTCTCCAAGCACTATCCTGTAGAGATCGGAGTCTGCAGGCGTGGAGTAGCAGGGTGTGGGAATTTTCAAGGCACTTTTGGTGCGTCTCCAGAACACTGGACCTCAGGGCGCCACTCCCAGGGCCCAGCGGATTCAAAGCGCACTCTCAGCTCGTCCCCTACAGGTATGCTACCACAGGGCGTGGGGGAGTGAAGGCACTCTCTGTGCGCGCCCCCTGTGCGCGGGATCACAGGGCTCAGAGGATTCTAGGTGCTTTCTCGGTGTGTCCCCAGTGCCAGGGACTGCAGGGCGTGGAGGTTCCAGGTGCTCTCTGGGAACGCCTCCTGCACGCGGGTCCGCAGTGCTCTCCTGGTTCGTCTCCCAAGCACGGGACTATAGGGCGTGGGGTGTTCCAGGTGCTCTCTGGAAGCGCCTCCTGCGCAGGCCCGCCCACCCCAGCGCTTGCAGGGGACCGACCGCCCAGCGCTAGCACGGGACTGCCCAGCCCAGAGGTGTGCTTGGGTTCTTGTGGGATAGCACCGCCCAGCTGAGTGCCAGACCGCAAAGGCACGGGGGAGTATTCAGTGTGCCTTTTGCCTTTCTCCCAGACACAGTTTTGGCAGTTTCAAGGCACTCTCCCGGTGTCTCTAGACGCTGGAGTCTTGGGGGGGGGGAGGGGCGGGGAGACGAGCACCAATTGTGTTCAGGCTCTGTGCATGCCCCTGGGGGGCTAACTTCCGAAGCCTCCAACCCACCACTGTCCCCTCCCAACTCACTCAAACCTCAGGTTCTTGCAGTCTGCCTCTTCCTCTGGTGGGAACCCTCGCCGCGGATGCGTCTCCCGGCTACTGCGTCCGTTGCTGGTCCCGGCGGGTGTAGGCGGATGGAACCTGGAGGCTGCAGCTGGTGCAGGTCCCGGCAGGGCTTGGCGACCAGGGTGGGCGGAAGCCGGCGGGCTCCGATGACTCAGGGTCCTGGTGTCCGGTCTTGGCGCAGGTCCTGGCGGGTCCTGGTGACCAGGGTGAGCAAATGCCAGCGGGTCCCAATCACCGCTGGTCCTCACGGCCACAGCGTCTGCGGGTCGGTCTGCAGGTCGTCTGCAGCTTTCAGTGTCTGCACTCAAAGGTGACTCAGCAGGTCAGGAGCGGAAAGTCGTCTTCCCTGCCCTTTGTTTTGTTTTTCCCTGGTTGCTCTTCCGAGTTGTGTGGATTTTTTTGGTTCCACACTGTCCAGGGAACTTCACGTTCTTCTCCCTGTAGTTCTATGCTGCTCCACTTACGCTTTTGTCGCGTTCTAGCCCTCTGTGTCTGTGAGCTCTGTCAGTCTTCCTCCTATGTCGGCCATCTTGCCCAGATGCGACTGAATCTTAAGACAGAATATCTTTAGGAGTTCAGTTCCTTGATACTTAAAAAATAAATACCTAAGTAAACCTTTTATTCCTGTTACTTTAAGGATATTTTCTGTCCCCCACCCCCATTGTAACAATTCCTTCTTTTCCTCTTGACTGTGCTTCAGCCTCTGTATTTTGCAAGCGGGAGGTGTATTGTACTTGGTCCTGTTGGACTGTTGGGTTCTCATCAGCACGTGTTACGTGTCTGTCCGTATCACTGTGATCCCTCTAGGACCCATAGACTGGCGTGACAGTCAGACTGTGGAACGATCACCGCTTGGATGTGTCACTGTCTATTGTACGTGGGCTGCTGTTAGATTCGTCACTTGCCAAAATGTTAGATTCAACTGCCACCGGGGAAATATACGAATATATGAATCAGCGAATATATGAAAAGAATTTAGATGGCCTTGATTTCAGGGACCCATGGTCACGGGCTTCCCTTCTGTCTGCAGCCAAAACACAGACGTGAAGGAGAGGGCTACAGAGGAAGAAGAGATGGGGAAGGGGCCTTTTTAAACTCTCCTTGACACGGAAACCGAAACGGGGGTTGCCTTGGCCCGTATTTGATGGGGGGATATGGGCTTGTGCCCCTCATTGGTGCAGGGGTGGTTTCACAACCTGAATTCCGCCATCTGGTCTGGGTTCATTTGGAGGCAGGCTCCACCTTCCTTCGGTTACCTTGGTAGCCATCAGCTGCTGCGGCCACCTGTGCCTGGCTTGTACATCAACTCACGTCGAAGCCAGCACCCCGTCCTGCTGCTGCCTTTCAGCCCAGGCCCCCAGCATCTGATTTTATGACCGAGCTGGCAAGGACCTGGTGTGTCTGAATCCTGTCCTGTGGCATGCTCACTCAGCGCGGGGACGGCATGGGTGTCCTGCATCTCGGGCCCTGTCACAGCCAAGTCCCATTCCGCTGGGTGCTGCCAACAGAGGTCGTCCGTCCAGCTGTTGAGGACCTTCGGGTGGTTTGGAGCTTTTGTAAAGGCAGCTCTTGGGAACACTTGTGTGCCAGCCCTTGCGTGGACGTGTGCTGACAGCAGAGGTGGGGTGGCCGGGTCTCGGGCCAAAGAAGAGCACCCTCACCTCTGGGCCCCCTGTCCTTGTGCCCCTGGTGCTGTTGGTGCTGTAGGGTTTGCCATGCTGGCTACTGCGAGGTGCCACGCCGAGTTCCAGTTCACAGGGTATTTCTGCGTTGCGTGATCCTGGCACAGACTCCGCTGTCGTCCTCACTGAATCTTTGCCCCCAGTCCCCCTCCTCTGTTTGAGGTCTTTTACTTGGTGCCAGCTCGGTGGTGCAGCAGACTTTGTCCGCTGTGTGGCACTTGTATCCCACGTGGACGCCCATTTGTGTCCCGGCAGCCCACCCCACCCAGCTCCCTGCTTGTGGCCTGGGATGCAGTTGAGGACAGCCAGGGCCTTGGGACCCTGCCCCCACTTGGGAGACCCGGAAGAAGTTCTGGCTTCAGATCCGCTCAGCTGTGGCTGTTGTGGCCATCAGGGGAATGAGCCAATGGTTGGAAGATCTTTCTTCTCTCTCTCTCTCTCTCTTAAAATCTGCCTTTCCAAGAAAAATAAATAAATCTTTTTTTAAAAAAAAGAGCTTTCCTGTTGAAGCAATCTGATTACGGTGCGCTCCCCTGGGTTTCAGCCGGAAGCCCGTGGCCACCCCTGTTGCTGCCCTCCTGGCCTCGCCTGCCACCCCAGTGTCCCACAGACGCCCAGGGCACAGGGCGCCGGCCGTCTCTGTCTCCTCTGACTCGCTGTGTCCCAGGTGGCTTCTGGGCCCGCTCCCCGCAGGCTCTGTGGTGGTGGTTGGCTGCAGACCCCGCTTGTCTCTCTGGAGCAGGGCAAGGCTTCCCGCTGGCCCGTGGAGCTGCCTTCCTGCTGGTTCTGTCTTCTGACCTCTGGTCGGCTTTGATGTTGGGCCTCTCCTGTGCTTTTTAATTTCATGTGTGATATTACTGATCACTAGAGTTTGTGTTACAATATTCATCTTTAAAAGGTTTGTGCAAGTTGCTCAGCAATGGTGCTTCATTGCCCTGCGGTGATGGGGCTCACTGGCCTTGCAGCAGAGCAGTCGGGGCCTGACTGCCTCTGTGCTTTCGTCAGCAGGTGGCGCCTGCGTCCTCAGCGTCCCCTCTCACCCATTTACATGCTGCTTATTCTGGGTAACACTTGAAAACCTGTTTCTGTGGCAGGCATTTAGCCCAGTGGCTAAGACATGGGTTGGGGTGCTTTGCTTCTTTACTGGAGTATTTGTGCTTGGCAGCCTGCTCTTGGTACCCCAGCTGGCGTCTGACTCCAGCCTCCTGGTGGTGTAAGCCATGGAAGGCTGCAGGTAATGGTTCAGCTAACTGGGTCCTGCCGCCCACCGTGGAGGTCTGCATTGAGCTCCTGGCTGCCGCTTGAGGTCTGGTCCAGCCCAAGCCTGGCCAGCATTTGGAGCATGGATTGGCAGATGGGAGTGCGTGCTCTGTCTCAAGAAAAGATACAAAAGCATGTTCCCCGTTATTAAAGTGTGCTTTTTCTAACAAGGAGATGGGGTGGGGGTTGGTTTGAGAGGCAGAGATAGAACATGAGAGCAGCTGGCTGTGCCCAAGTGCCCCCGGGGGCCAGGCTGGGCTCAGGCTGAAGCCAGAGCCAGGAACACAATCCAAGCCTCTCTTGCCTCCCAGGGCTCAGGAGTCGGCCAGGGATCGAACCAGGCTCTCTGCCATTGGATGTGATGTCTTACCTACTGGGCTAGCTGCTTGCCTCCCTTTTTGCTTTGACAGGGTTGATTTTGATGGATTTAGAATCCACCTGCCGGAGTCCAGCTCCAGCCGAGCTCGGAGCTTGAGAAGGGTGCGTGGAGTTGGCGATAAGGAAAGACACAGACACTGTCACTTGGTGCCCCCTTGCTTTTTTCTCAAGAAGAAGCTGTCCTTTTTATTTGCTCAGACACATGACAAGCCTCTGTATAAACATTTGATTTTACTATCTTTACCTTCAGAACTAAGGCAACATGCACAGATGTTCAATTAATTTTTACTTCATGGTCAACCAGGTGCTCTTAAAGATAATTCTGTAAGTTACTGTAATCAGTTTCTTCAGAAGTAGCCATTAGGTGACAGCCAGAACTCCAAGGCCGAGGCACAGATGGTTACCTACTGATCAATAAAACATTCCTACTACATTTTATTTTCACAACTTATTTATTACTTAATGGGAAAAATACATCAAAAGAGGAAAAAACATAAGGATCTAAGACAAAAAGTTTCAAGCATTAAATCCCCCTACAACTGCAGGCTCTACAACCTCATAAACAATCAAAGAATAATCCAAAGTATATCTCTGTGATGGTAATAGAATCGCCCTATATTTCCTCTAGTTTAAAAAAACTGTGAAAGCGGCTAAAACAACTACATCTTCTATGCTCTAAAGAGTTGCAAGGACAGGCTAACCTTTAAGGTCACAGTAACTATATTTTTTGCCATAGCAGTTTCCACTGATACTCCCATCAATTCCATTAGTTTGTAAAATTCTTATTAAGGCATTTCCCAGAAGGCATGCTATATGTCTGGGCCAGATTTCAGGGCAGTGGGTAGGCACGCAATAAGGTATCCAGAAATGGCATGGGTTTAATTGTACTCCTGTGCGCAGTTAAAGGCCCACTCACCAAGACATTATCAATAACATTAACTCTCAAGCTCACATTACTTGCCAAAGCCATCTCACAGGGGCAAACAATGCCTCAATAGATTACAGAATTCTTAGTGGGGTGCTTGAGTGTTCATGCAAAAAGGGGGTGAGACTGTGTCAAGGTGGTCAGAGAGAAATCCGCTGGGCCCTGCCAACCAGCCGGAAGCTCCCCCGGGCCCTGCCAAACAGCTGGAAGCCCCCTCCCGGGCCCTGCCAAGCAGGGGAGCTGTTCTCTTCACACCTTCGTGCCATCCACCCCTACTGCACGGACCCCAGCATCCACCTGTTTTTCTAGTTATGGGATAATTTCTCTGGCATGTGCATCATTAAAAGATTCGTTTGAAAGTCCTTTCAGCTCTTGGTGATTAGGACTTTTTATGTTTGTATATTTAAAACAAATTCAGAATGTAGTAAGTGCCAAGCCCCTGGGACAGGGTAATGCAAAGGGCGCCGTCCGGAGCCCACTGCTCTTACTAACCCGGCATGTCTCTTCTTGGGTGCATTCTGTCCAAGTCACTTGCCATGCCTCCTCTTTGCAGTGGAAGACTTACAACCCCGCGTTTTCCCAGCTGGAAGTCTGGTTCCGATTTGCCTTCGTGGTGCTCACCTTTGTCATCACGGTACGTGCCCCTCGTACGCAGACTGCAGCAGACCGGAGCCAGGGCCCTGCTGTGTCCCACATGTCTGCGTGTGGCAGAGCGTAGAGGGATGGCGGGCTGTCACAAACCCTTCCTGGCACGTGTGAGGGCAGAGTCCTTTGGGATCCAGGGGCAATGCTGGCTGTAGGAACCCAGGGGAGCCCGAGACCCCATCTGTGCTGAGGAGGGAGTGGCTCGTGCTGTCTGCAGAGTGGCACTTTGCCCTGCCAGCTGCTGCCCGCCGGCGCTGACCAGGACGAGTGGCGTCTGAGAGCTGTGCGACCACACCCTCGCCCTGGCGAGCCCTTGGGCTGACCCCTGGGAAACACTTGGGACTTGCAGACTCACTGTCCAGAGACGGAACTGGGGGGCAGGCATGGTGCTCCCCGGTGTCTCAATGTCTCAGCCCCAAGTGGGCATACTGAGTGTCCTGAGGGTGGGGACCCCGCTCTGTAGCCTGGCCAGGATCCCTGCTGTTCCTGAAGGTGGAGGGCTGTTCCTCCATCCAGGCCCTAGTCTCAGCAGGCCACCTAGACTGGGGACTGTGGCCCATAGGCCAGCAAGTCCAGGTTGCTGAGAAGTCATGGGCTTAGATCAGGTTACAAAAAGAGTTGGCATGGTGGCTCAGTTGGCTAATCCTCTGCCTGCAAGCACCAGCATCCCATATGGGCATCAGTTTGTGTCCCTGCTGTTCCACTTCCCGGTCCAGCTCCCTGCTGTGTCCTGGGAAAGCGAAAAGAAAGGAAGGAGGGAAAAGAGGAAGGATGAAAGGGTTTGAAAGCAGTTGAGACTTCTCCCTGGGCCCACAGCTGCTTTAGGGTCCAGCCATAGTCCTGCTCCACTGGAGTTTTTCTCGGGAACCTGAGGCCGTTGGTAGCAACCTGCTCCCCCTTGCATGTAGAAGCCACAGATGTGGGCGCCGGCCCAGGGTGTGGGTGGAGGGGTGCCTTTCTCTTTCTTATAGAAGCTTTGGGCCCCCGCCCCCGGCCCTGTGCTGGTGCCCCTTTAGAGGCAGCCATTCTGCTCCAGGCGTCCCTGGGCTCGCAGCTGGCGCAGGCTGTGACCCAGCGGCTGCGGGCCTGGCTTGCCTTGCAGTGCCTGTTCACACACTCACTGCGCAAGTTCTCCATGCGGGACTGGGGGATCGAGCAGAAGTGGATGTCCGTTCTCTTGCCCCTGTTGCTGCTGTACAACGGTAGGCGCGGCTCGCTTCCCGTCCGCCTTGGAGGCGGCCCAGTCTCGGGAGGCCCCAGAAGGGCCAGTGCGGGGAGCGAGGTGGTGGGGCAGGGGTAGAGGCAGGCTCCTGCTGCTCCAGAGCCATGTCCTGCCTGGCCGGAGCAGACTGGTGCCACCTCAGCCGTTAGCACTGGGATGCACTGCACGTGTACACTGCTGGAATGTGCATGGGGCCCCTTCCGCCTCCCCTGCATGCGTGTGCTCCCGGGCCGGGCCAGCAGCTCTCTGTCAGCCCCGCAGTGGCCCGGGCAGGGGCGCAAGGTGGCATTCGGGTGTTGGAGAACAGGAGAGCTGTGGCTCGGAGCAGGGAGCCGGGAGGGGAGCTGGCTCTGAGGGCACCGGCCAGCCATGGACGGGCTCATGTCTCCGGCCCCTCGCCTTGCAGACCCCTTCTTCCCGCTCTCCTTCCTGGTGAACAGCTGGCTCCCTGGCATGCTGGACGACCTCTTCCAGTCCATGTTCCTGTGTGCCCTGCTGCTCTTCTGGCTGTGCGTGTACCACGGCATTCGGGTCCAGGTGAGCCGCCTGCCTCAGCATGCCCCAGAATGCCGGAGTCCAGCTCCGGCCCGGGGTTCGGAACTCGGGAAGGGTGCGTGGATGAGGCGCGAAGAGAGGATAAAGAAAAAGATGGACCACTAGGATTCCATGATGATTGTGGACCAAGCAATAAAGCCGTCCGCTTTGTTTATACAGAATCAGTCAAACTCTGGCTCAGACTTTTTACGTCATGATTAAATGGGTGTTACTAAAGATAATTCTGCCCTTTGTATCACCTAAGGCAAGCTCAATCAGTAACACATTCCTCTTGGATCAGCTAAGGGAGGAATGTGTCCGGAGGCAGGACCCAAAGATCAAAGAAAGAGGGAAAGAATGGATTTTCTCTACCTCTGGAGGGTTAGCACCCTTGATTAGCATAAGATCAATAGGGGAAGAGGATTCTGAGCAAAGGTAACTGCTATGCCTCTGATTAGCATAGGATCAAAGGGGGAGTTAACACCCCTGATCAGTATATTGCCAATGAAGGCAGCTGTGACAGCAATTGGTAAAAACCTTTTTGCTAAAGCGAATATCAGCAACATCAACTTTCAAGCTCACATAGATACTACACGTTAACCCGCAGGGGCAGACAATGCCTAGATAGGTTACAGGAAACTCAGTGGGAAAGTCCAGTGTCCAGCAGTGGGAAGCGGGCTGCATTCAGGTGGTCAAAGCAACATCCTGCCGGAGCCCTGCCCAGCAGGGAGTTCATTGCGGCCCTGCCTGCAATTGAACAATGCTGTTCACACCTTCCTGTCTTCCACATCCACCACACGGACCCCGGCACCAGAATCCCCCCAACCCAAGAGGAGTCCTTCAAGAGGGGGTGACCCCTGAAAACCCGGGCTTCCCACAGGATGGATGGATGTGGTGACAGAGATGTGACTCGCGTGTCTGCCACCAATGCTGAATTGGCACTTCGCTAGACTTTTCATACTTTTGCTTTCCTTTTTAGGGAGAAAGAAAGTGCTTAACTTTCTATCTGCCGAAATTCTTCATTGTTGGGCTGCTGTGGCTAGCATCTGTGACTCTGGGAATATGGCAGACGTGAGTAGGTCATCTGGCGAAGCTATGGGCCTGCAGGGTGTGCTGGAGGCTGGCAGAGCGGATCCCACTGCCCTGCTTTCTTAGCCTGACCGTGGCATTCAGCACCCCGTTTCAGGCATCCAGAGGCCCTGGCTGTGCCACCCACCAGGTTACTGAGTCTCCTACCCTGGGTCCTTCCCCGGCTCCTAGGGTTCATCTTTCTAGTGTCTTCTAGAAGGTGGCTGGGCAGAGGCCTAGTGGAGTGGAGCCTCCTGTACCCCCAAGGAAGGCTGTTGGTGCTCCTGCCCACCCACAGATGCCGGGCTCCCGCACAGGAGCCCTGTGGCTGGGATACGCCCCTGCCACCCTACTCCCTGCACCTGGGCCACCAGCTCAGAGTCAGCACTGAGCCCCAGGGAGGTGTGTCCCCGGCATCCTGCCCCGGAGTTGCCATCTGCAGGAGGCGTGGGGCCACCCTGCAGCCCAGGCGCACGGCAGCTGTGCACCTTTGCTATCTGAACCATGAAATTGAGGTTTCTCATGGATTTAGGATCCTGGGTAAAAAATCCTTTACTAGTATTGCACAGAGTTTAAAAATTCAGGTGAGAAAATGTGTGAAATAGGAAGTGAAGTGAGCCGTTCACCCTCAGTCTTATGGTGTTGTTTTGTAGTGTCAATGAGTTGCATGACCCCATGTACCAGTATCGTGTTGACACGGGCAACTTTCAGGTAAGGATTGTGTAGCTCCTTAATGCCACTTAGTAAACGCACACGCCGGCCTGCTGTTGCGGGCTTGCAGGTGGCTGTGTGGGAGGACCCATAGGATGTTCAAGGGTCGCAAATTTAAGGAAAAGGTTTGAGTAATACAAAATGTAAAAAACTGTGTTTTCACTTCAAATCTACGGCTTCTGGTTGAAACACCAGGACACAAGACGTGTCACCTTTTAGGAGAATTGTGTGGCCCAGAACGTGTTCCTATTCTGCTCTAGCTCTTTCAAGATTTCCAGACAGCTTGGGCACCAGCCTCCATCTTCACAAGTGGGGCGAGCAACCAGCCTTACCCCGGGGGCCGCAGGCTAGCAGGCCCTGCCACCTCATTGGCTTCTGCCTTTGCCCGGAGTGCGGTGTGTCCTGGGAGGGGGTTGGCTGTAGCCCCTCCAACACACTAGGGCCAGGCGTCCCTGTCCACAGAGGGCGCCCGAGAGGACAGTTCTGTTTCCTGGAGTGGCCTGTGGGGTTCCAGGGCCATCCTTGGAGCGGTGAGGCGGGCCACAGGGGAGCAGCAGCCAGCCTGACCTCACTCAGGTGCAGGTCTCGTCCCCCCACAGGGCATGAAGACATTCTTCCTGGTGGGGGCGGCTGTGTACGTCGCAGCCCTGCTGTTCCTGGTTGTTCGGGCCTGTTCTGAGCTGCGCCACATGCCGTACGTGGGTAAGCATGCCTTAGGGCTGCCCTGCAGGGTGGGAGGGACTGTTCATTCCACCAGCTGGGGACCTGCTCTTTGGCCCCAGGAGGCTGCAGCTGGCTTAAAGAGATGATGGCCCTGGCCGTTTGGTAGGAGGTCTGGGGATGGAGGTGCAGGCCCCAGACCCCGATGGCTGCTCAGAGGGGCTGGCTGCAGGCCTGAGGCAGAGCCTTCCTGGTCCCCGGCAAGAGCTCTGGGAGCTGCCAGCCTGGCTTGGGCTGCGACTAAGGGGCTTGAAGTCCATAAGTCCCATGAAGGGATTTGTTCTGGAAGCTTTGCTTTATTCCTGCTTGTATTTTGAAGATCCTGGAGATGGGAGGGGAACTTACTAATAGGAGCCCTGCTGTCTTTTTCAGATCTCAGGTTGAAGTTTCTGACAGCGTTAACCTTTGTAGTGCTGGTCATTAGGTAAGAAAATGTCATTGCTTGAAAGAAGGAAAGGCTGATTTTTATTTGGCCACCCCAAGGGCAGGGCTGGTCGTGCGTGACAGCCCAGAGCACAGGCTGGGTTGTAGGTGGCCAGGGCCAGGACATAGGCTAGCCAGAGCAGGTGACCCAGCCGGCCGACTGACACTTGCTCTGTGTGTGGTGGGCAGTCCTTCGGGTCAGGGAGTTAGGGTCTGGTGAGATGGAGGTGTGGGGTGCTTGACCCTTTGTTCCTCCCAGGACTGGACCCTAAGCTTGAGCTAGAGCCTCAGGTACTGGGGAGCCCTGTGGGGGCTGCCGGGCCTAGAGGGCTCGGTCCTGCTGGGGGTCACAGAGGAAGCCTGTGGGCCATGGTCACCTGCGGGCAGGCCGATCCCGGGAATAAGTTCCAGGTAATTATTTGGTTGTTTAGGGTTTGTCTTTCTCCTTAAAATCAGAATCCAGTGGGGAGAAGAAAAAGGTGTGTGCTGGTGTTTGGTTGCTTGGATAGCAGATGAGTCCGGAGAGCCCGACAGGTGTCTGGGCAGCAGCTCGTCCGGGAGACTCCTGCGGGCATCCATGTCCAGCCAGCCCCGTGTGTGCTCAGCTTGACTCCTCGGGGCTGGGGGCTCTCCTTCCGGCTGCGACCCTCGGCCTGGCGTCCAGCAGCGTCTGCACTATCTACTGTACACGTGCACACAGTGTCTCTGGCTTCTCTCTGTCTCTCTGTCTCTCACACGCATGCTCCCTCCCTCCCTCCCTCCTCAGGACACACCATCTTGATCTGACCTGCAGTAACATGCGTGTCCTCACGCCCTCACACACACGGACAGACACACCCTGAGACACTCCTTATGCCCACACATTGACACACGTGCCCTCACCCTCACGCCACGCAGTTCTCAGCTGGGGAGTGTACCTGCTCCTTGTGGCCTCTCTGGAAGCTGTGTTGGAAGTTGCTAGGCTTTTGTGACCTTGCCTCACGGGAGCGTCGCGGGGATTCCTGGGTGCGTCCCACAGCCACGCTGGCAGACAGCGCCTCCCTGTCACTGCATTTGTGCTCCGGGAGGGGGAAGAGTGATGAGGGGTGGGAAGCAGTGGCGACAGCACAGGGGCTGAGGAGGGTCAGCCCTCTGAGGAGGTGACACTCAGTTAAACGGATGTGCGGTGCTCTAGTGCCAACTCTGTCATCAGGAAGGGTCTGACCAGGGCGCTCTGTCCTTACGGTGTAAGACGTGGGTCAGGATAGGGGGTGGCTGAGGAGGAGTCTCCCAGGGGAGCTGTAACTCTGTAAGGAGACAGCCTTGAAGGGGTGAACTCCATAGGGTTGGCCTTGAGGAGGTGAATCCCATGGGGGGAGATGGCCTTGATTGAGGAGGTGAATTCCGTGGGGGGAGACACCCTTGAGGAGGTGAATCCCATGCGGGGAGACAGCTGTGAAGGGGTGACCTTGGGAGTGGGTGTGCCAGATGCCCCAGGCCTTGGGGGACCACTGCTGCCTGTGTTGGTGGCAGGGCTCTCTGCTGTCAGCTGGCTGGGGCTCTGGCCCTCCCAGGGGGACTGTGTGTGTGAATGGAGGCTTCTGTGCAGAATGACCAGTGAGCACACCGTTGCTGGGGGACTGGAGAATTGTCTGGAATGGGTGCCATTCCTGGGAGAGTTTTGCTTCATTTCCGCACGCCTTGTTTTTCAGCATCGTCATCCTTTATCTAAGGTTCGGAGCACAGGTGTTACAAGACAACTTTGTAGCAGAACTGTCCACTCACTACCAGAATTATATCCTTTTAACCCGTGCACCTGGCCTCACCGCCATCAGTGCTGCTCACGAGGTGACCGTCAGCTCCCTGTGGCCTGCACTGTAGAGGCCCCCAGGGACCTCATGGACCACCCCCCCCATGCTGAGAAACACTTCCTAACGGCTCGCCTGGCCCATGGTGGTCTGGGAGACGCTGGCTCTGCCCCTTCTCCTCTGTGGGCAGGACCAAGCAAGTCCCCGAGGTGGTGACCACGTGGCGCAGCCTGGGTCCAGTCCCAGGCCACTGGTCCAGCTCTCCTTCCCAGACCATGGACACGTGCAGGTCACTGGAGGCCCAGGCCCAAGTCCACACTGGGTCATTTGGAGCTATGGCCCCGGGGCTGAGTGAGCGTGCTGTCAGGCTCGGGCGAGTGGAGCAAGCTGAGTGTGCGCATTGAGGAGGTGCTCCTGAAACACCAAGGCCGCCTTATGTGCCCCTGGACCCGAGGCCAGTGGCGCATGCTGTCGCTTCCCAGGTGCCCTGTCCCCACTCGGCGTTGATATTCCTTGGTGCCTGGCACACTTTGGACATCAGCCTTTAAATCTTCGTCTTTGCACAGCCTTCTCAGCATGCAGGATTTTCCCATGCTTTGTGACTGCCTTTCTCACTAGGCAGTCTGTAATCTAGAAAGGTCAGACACGCCTGGCTGGGCCTACTCCTCCTGGTTTCCTGTGTGGAGACCTGCTAGTGCATGGGCTGGTGGCCTCCCTGTCCCTGCCCTGGGGGCTGCTGAGGACTGTCCTCCCGGGCCCGACTCCCACTGGTAGAAGTCAGTGACACTCTCCAGTGTAGCCCTGCACAGGCCTCCAGCACAGCGGCCTGCCAGGCGTGTGGGTCCACCTAGACGGGGCTCTGACTGTTGGGAGGGGAGGCCAGAAAGCAAGCAGACCTTCAGCCTTTCCTTGACGGCACCACCAGCAGAGTTCTTGTCCTTCTACGGCTTATTGAACTTTTACCTCTACACTCTGGCCTTTGTGTACTCTCCGTCGAGGAATGCGCTCTATGGTAAGGCCCTGCGCCTCGGGCACCGCACAGTCTGTTTGCTCAGGATGCACTTTAGTTTCCCATTCGTGCTGGGCACTGCAGCTAACAGCATTTCTCTTTGGGTAGGAGAGACAAGGCAGTGTACAGGGTAAGCTCTGAGCTTTAGTTAGAACGCCCAGAGGGAACTTGCTGGGACCCAACCAGTGCTGCCCTGACCATCATAGGTACTCTGGCTCTCAGAGCACCTTCACGCTTGGGGACTCAGCGAGCGGCACGGCAGCCTTGCTGGATGGCTGTAGCCACATGCAACGTGCAGAGGAAAAAAACTGGAAGGGAGACTTGCTGGGGGCAGGCACGACTGAGCCACCCCTGCTGGGGCCCATTTGCTGTTTCATTGTCCACGTGGGCACCTGGAACGAGCCTGCTGTCTCTCACGGGTGCCCACCCTTCAGAGCCCTGAGCCACGCAGGCCTTGGGACACTGTTGAGGCTCACACACGTGGGAGGAGCAGGACCCGGGGTGGGATCCAGCTCTGCGCTCTGGTCCCCATGACAGTGGTCTGCATCATCAGGCTAATACGTTTCCTGAGGTTAAGCTGCTTCTATTGGCTTTCAGAGTCCCAGCTTAAAGACAATCCCGCCTTCTCCATGCTGAATGACTCGGATGACGACGTCATCTATGGGTAAGCTGCCGTGGCGTCAGGCACTTCCTGGCTTGGCATTGGTGGTTACCGGCCGGGTTATTACTCTAAAATGATTTGCAAGGGATTGCGGCTTTGACGGGGTGAGCCATGTGCTCCCACGGTTTCCCGTTCTCACATTGCTCAGGCTGGTGTACAGGGCTGCTTTCTGTACATCCTGACTGCCTGGTGGCCCGCTGCCAGGCCCTGTGACTGGGGAGTGGCATGGGCAGGGGCACTCCGGGAAGGAAGCCATGTGACGGGCATTGTTAGAGTGGTGTCCACGTGAGGGAGCAGCGCGGGCCAGGGCGGCTCAAGGTCTGTCTTCCGGCAGGAGTGACTATGAAGAGATGCCCCTGCAGAACGGCCAGGCCATCCGGGCCAAGTACAAGGAGGAGTCGGACAGTGACTGAGCCGGCATCGGCCAGATCCGCCCACACCTGCTTCCCTCCAGACCCATGTGCCGAGAAGTCTCGTTCATAGTTGTTTACACATTCTCAAAAGAAGACCAAAACAGAGGACAAATTTAACGTTACGGTTATTGTCAGGGTAGCTGCATTTATTTAGGAAGAGGGGGAACTGACAAAAGTTTAAACAGCCAAGTCCTTCCTACGAAGACTTCAGATGAGCTAGGTGTGCAATGCTGAAACAGGAAATCGCCCATTCTCAATAGACAGCTACATGCTTTCCTTCAAGAAAAAGTCACAGCTCCCACGTTCCGGGGGCCTGATGGCCCAGGCGCCCCGCTGGCAGCTTCCCCCTTTCTTTCCCGCCTTCGCCTGGAGCTGGGAATTCTGATTTCTGTGCCCTTCACTCCAAGAGCAGCTGCTTCTGTGCCTGCCTGAGCCAGGCAGGCCTTCTGGGGGAAGTGGCCAGCGCCCCCTAGCCAGGCGTCTGGGAGCCTGCAGGTGGGGACTGACCAGGGGAGTGGTGGTGGTCAGGCCTTGGCCCCTGGGGGCCACCAGGGCAGGAGCTGTGGCGCTCTGATGAGTCCAGCAGGGTAATACCAGATAACCCACGGTGCCCGTAGCGGGGGCAGGGCCTGCTGCCCGGTGTCTCTGGAGGGCGTGTGGCCACATACAAGCATTCAGGAATGAGTGCGCCCCCCTGTGGCTGTGGCCCACAGGAGGGAAACTTTCCACTCCAAGAAACAGTCATTTCTGCAAACTGTTGACTGTGAAATCCCATAAAGCTTTATTTTTTTAAATAAAAGCTAAATAAAGTAGTTGATAAATTATTATAGATTCTTTACTGCTAACAAGATTTTCAGTGTCACATTTGGAAACAAAGTGAAAAGAAAATAAACGGCTTAAGGAAAATCATCTCTGGATGGGAAGCCACGTGTTTGGAAACGTTCCTGTGCTGTGGGAAGGAGGTTCTGGTGCTGCTGAGCCTCAGGCGGCGGGGCCAGGGGCGTTCCGGTGACTGCGCCAGGTGCCGTGGATGTCACCTTGCACTGTGTTAGTGTGGGATGCCAGCAACCGCCCTGGCTGGGGGAGGGCTGTGCCACTCTCCACACAGCACCTGCACCTACATCTCTGCGCTGACAAGTCACTCCCCACCTGGTCGCCAGCCCTGGGACCCTGGACATGCATGAGGACTCCCTTCTTCCTATTCAAACCTTAATGATAATGTAGCTATAGAGTCCACTTGTGAATATGAAGGAATGAAACTTACTGTAAGGGTAATTCAAGTTTATATGATTTTTACATTTGCAATGGCTTTTTAAATTCTGTGTACTCAGAAGTATTAAAAAGAAGTTTTGTTTCCCAGTTTTACAACTTCTAATAATACTCTCTAACTGTAGCTTTATGTACGAAGACGTGTGCTGATTAACATATTCCAATGTGAAACGCTCCCTAGGTCTTCAGTTATTACAAAGTCTTATCTACAGCCGGGTTATCAAGAAATGTCAACGATTTGAGGCATTCAGCCAGGCACAGGAGGACATGACCAGTATAGTGCCACTCCAGGCTGCGACTGTCCTCACACATCCATTCTTGTTGGCATCAGTGGAGTGAACAGAATACTGCTGGTTTCCTTTTTGTAGCTAAGGTGACACAGTGCTTAGCAGGCAAACAGTCCTTTGTTAAGCTGTAGATGTTCAGCTCCTCCTCCCTCGTAGCACACGCTCACGTTACACCCCATGCCAGAGTTTGCTGACAGTATTAGCACTCAGATCTGGTGTGACACGTGTCCGGCCAAACCAAAGTTCACCAGAAACTGCCCGACGCCAAGTGGTGCAGAGATGCCCACTCTGCAAACTTCAGTTACAAAGTCAAAGGCTCACTTCCTCATCTTGGGGTTTTTGTACTGGTGCAGTCCAGGGGAGTCTGCAGTGGGAGACTCCGGCGGGCCCAGGATGGCCTCCTTATCCACGTGGGTAACAGCCTGCTTGACTTATTACTAAATCACTACAGTGCTGGCACAGTGCCACTTTCTCAAGCTCTTTGAAAGGCCCAAGAAGGGGCCAGACAAAATAATCATGATTTGTAAAATGGCTACTGTACATAATTACAGATTGCAATAAAAGCTTAGATTGCATTCAATAGGTTGCTGTGTGCCCAGTGACTTCTTGGTTTGGTCCCACAGAGACAGGTGCTTACAAAAGGAATGGTGAAGGGGGACGTTCTGTGACCATGACCGAAAACATTTTAGAAACCACACGTGCACACACACACACACACCCTGCCCTCAGAAGGTGCAGACCTTTTTGTCAGAACAAGGCCACGCTGTCCCATCGCTGCTGTCCTTGTTAGGCTATGTGTCTCTGTTTTTAGTGCCATGCACCCGTACCAGTAAGTCTAGTCCCATATTATACAACAGATTTCCTGCTGCTGAAAACTGCCTTTTTATGCAGAAACTAAGTATTTATAAAGTGCAATGAACTTGACTAAGGAGGGAAGGCAGGCTGGGCGTGGCAGCCCAGTGCCCCTGACGGTCAACGGCTGTCTTCTGATGGCTGACAGTGGGTTTGTATCTGCTTAGGGCCGGCTCGCCTTGTGGGAACAGCTCCATTCTGATGCTACTTTCCTGTGAATGTTAATAAATTTTTACTATTCCTTACCTGTGTCTGATCTGCTCACTTTCTGGATCAGTCTAGCGTCTGTGATGTGGGTGCTTAGATCGTGATAGGTTCAGGCAGACAGACCAGCGTGGTGGCTCAGTGGCTAAATCCTCCCCCGCAAGTGCCGGGACCCGGGCACCAGTTCGTGTCCCGGCTGCTCCACTTCCCATCCAGCTCCTTGCTTACGGTCCAGGAAAGCAGTAGAGGACGGTCCAAAGCCTTGGGACCCTGTACCCATGTCAGAGATTCAGAAGAAGCTCTTGGCTCCTGGTTTCAGATCAGCTCAGCTCTGGCCTTTCTAGCCACCTGGGCAGTGAACAAGTGGAGAGAGCTTTTCCTTTCTCTCCTCTCCATAAATCTGATCTGCCTTTCCAATAAAAATAAGTCTTTAAAGAAGGGGAAAAAAAAATACAAGCAGCAGAACTTGGTTCTTTCAGCAAGCAGACGCCGATGTCCTCGCTGCCCTGCCTGAGCCGGCCTTCAGAAGGCAAGGAGGAAGATGGCGCCTTCAGTCTCATGACCCCACTTACAGACATTTGACCAGATAACCTCCAACAGTTTGTGGTTCTCAGGAACTGCCCAGCTGGTGTGGGTATGTAATGACCAACCATGGAAGCCACCACACACGAGAGTGATGATGGCAAAGCCTTGGGCCACCTGGCTGCCAGCTCCAGCCCTGGTCTCTGGCCCAGGAGAGTGGGCATCATGAGCCAACAGATAGATCACTGTGTGCCAGAGAGGCCCAGGGCCGCCCTGTGCTCTGCAGCTCAGCAACAGGGACTGCCCCCTGGGGAGGTCGGAGGGCCCCAAAGAACACCCCAGACTTTACACTGGAATAATTTATTCTAACAAAAGTAAAAAGTATGGAGAACTGGTGTACTTGAATCATCCCAGAGGAAAGAGGAAGCTCCCTGCTGGCAAACTTCAGCTTTAGCACCTTGGAAAGAAAGGCTCCAAGCAGGGACAAGGGCGACGCAGGCTTGTGCCCGGCCACTGCTGGTGACATCCGTGTGACCGCGGTGCAGCGCTCACATAACAGTGCGGCCATTTGGTTCCTCTACATTCTGAGTGCCACAAAACAAACACTTCAAGATACTGAGCATGGTGTCTGCGGAGTGCGCGGCTAGTGAGGGCAGAACAGAAACGCCGAGAGAACAGCCGCCCCCGCAGGCGCTCATATGGACAGGCCGAACGCACTGACAATGCAGTACATGGTCTTGTTCTCCCATCGCACGGTGCAGCTCCCTGGGGGGAGGCAGAGCAGCATTGGTGACCAGGATGGTGGCTGGGATGTGCCCACTTTTTGCCCCAGAGCCAGCCCCCAGTCACCCCCCCTTTCCTGCACCCAGAGAAGGCTGACAAGTCTGTCACAGCTGTTTTAAAGGTGACAGATAAACGTGCTGAGCCCAGGGCGGCTGTTGAGATTTAAACCTTGTGACTCAACAGCATGTTCACAGGCACCACATGCGACCTTAGCAATGGGACCCAAGTCTAAACACAGTTTCATCCACACCTCATACAGCCTCAAGGCACCTTAGGGTGCTTCCATCGTGTGAGGTAAGGAGTGGAATGTTCCACCCGTGGCATCGTGGTGGTGGCATTTCCAATCTGTCAAACTTTGGAGCCTTCAGACTCTCGGATCAAGGGTGCTCAGCCCGTGCTGTTCCCTCGGCCTGGTCGCGGTGCGGGCAGGCTCCTGGGAGCCGGGCGGGACCCCTACCGTCAGTGGAGCTGTCCCAGAAGCAGGAGCTGGCCGTGTGGAGCCCCGCGCCGTTCTTCTGCATGATGACACAGGTAACTGCAGGTGCAACACACTTCGTCAGGGAACTCGGCTCAGCAGCGGGAACTCCGTTCTGCCCACCCTCAGCCTTCTGTCCAGGTAACATGCTGACGTTTGTGACCAAAGTTACAGGCATAAACTACAAGTCCCCAGCCCACCCACAGCACGTCACCACTCCCCTCCCTCGGCCACATGCTTGCCCCGCAGCTGATGGGCAGCCCTGTGAAGTTCTGGGATCATGCCAGCACCTAAGCAGTGGATGGCGCCGTGGGCAGCACAGTGAGCTAACCCCCATGGAATGACCATGCCAGCTCCCTCCTGACACTGGACACTGCCCGAGAGCCACGAGCAGCACTGCTTACCAATGTACTTGAAGGGTTTCCCCAGCTTGGTGAGCTGGCTCAGCGTCTGCTCCACGACGTTGGTGGTCCACTGGTTCACCTTGCTGTGCTGGTAGGCGTTGCCCCCGATGGCGCTCTCGATGGCCTGGGGGACACAGGTGGCCCGTCAGCGCCCGCACCCCCTCACAAGTATAGTTTTCATCACGAGAACTCCTCACAGATGTGCCGTTATGTGCTACATTTCATCTGAATGAATTTTATACTTGCTTAAAAAATAGTTATGGTAGGGCTCGGCAGCGTGGCCTGGTGGCTAAGGTCCTCGCCTTGATCCCATATGGCCGCTGGTTCTGATCCCGGCGGCTCCACTTCCTCTCTGTCTCTTCTCCTCCCAGTATATCTGACTTTGTAATAAAAATAAAATAAATCTTAAAAAAAAAAATAGTTATGTAGACTGTCACAATTTTAAGACAAAACTCACTGCTGCTATTAACATCTGCAGTCAAGCAAGTTTTCTTCCTGCTGAGGCTGGAAAATGTCTGCCTATTCCTTTCGTTAAGGTAAATTGAATACTTTCATCTAACACTATCTAATGTGTCTTAGGCAAATTTTTATTAGTCATTTATATAACTGACTGCGGGCAAACTGGCCAGATGAGTACACAGCTGACGTCCTTGTGACGCAGCGTTTGCTGGGATGGTAACTACAGACAGCCTGTGCCCCGTTCCAGAAGCGGCCTGAGCTGGCTGACCAGGACCTGGCTTCACACGTCCCCCTCTGCCTTCGTGGCCTCCCTGGCTCCAGGAGGCTGCGCCCGGGGTGCTGTCTGCTCTCAGTGGGCACAGCGCCATTCCCATAGTGGCTTCCCGGACCTTCCCTGCTGATGCCAGGCTGCCGGGTGGGAGCAGTTCCGTTCTCTGCTCCTTCCTAACTTGCTATGCTGGAAACTGAACCTGCTCTGACCCCAAATTAAAACCCACTCGCTGAGGCCACGCTGTGCCCTGAGCCACAGAGAAGGGCGAGTTAGGTGTGAGTCACGCAGAGTGGGCGTGGAGCTGAGGGCCCTGCCCACACCTGGCCTCTGCCCACAGTCCTTCCTCTCTCTCTCCGGGCCTCCCCAGAAGGGACAGCTGCCAGGGCACCGGGTACTGCCAAACAAGGTGGGGCTTCCTTCAGGCCCAACATCTAGCCACTCTCCGCAGGGGGGAACCCTCCTGCAGTTGAGGCTCTGCTGGGTTCCTGGGCCCAGGAGCAGCCCGCTGCTGTCCAGCCCTTCTCTGCAGGTTAGGAAGGCCCTTCCAGCTGGACTGGCCGCCTGACAACCTAGCCAGCGTCCGTGCAGGAACCAAGGAGGCGATGGCAGGCGCCCCAACAAGCCAGCTGCACGCGCACAGCACTACTCGATCCTCCAGCCATCCTGCCCTCCCTGCACCCTGGCTCCACACAGAACTGTTAGAAATAAGTAAGGCATGGGCCCGGCGGCGTGGCCTAGCGGCTAAAGTCCTCGCCTTGAAAGCCCCGGGATCCCATGTGGGCACCAGTTCTAATCCCGGCAGCTCCACTTCCCATCCAGCTCCTTGCTTGTGGCCTGGGAAAGCAGTTGAGAATGGTCCAGTGCCTTGGGACACTGCACCCGCGTGGGAGACCTGGAAGAGGTTCCAGGTTGCCGGCTTCAGATTGGCGCGCATCGGCCGTTGCGGCTCACTTGGGGAGTGAATCATCGGATGGAAGATCTTCCTCTCTGTCTCTCCTCCTCTGTGTATATCTGGCTGTAATAAAATTAATAAAATCTTAAAAAAAAAAAAGAAAAGAAAAGAAATAAGTAAGGCAGACCGCATAGCCCCTGCAAGGCACCGTGAGCTCACATTCAAGGCCGAGTCATGCGTGCAGGAAGCTAGGCGGGAAGCGGACCAGGAACGCTGTCCCGGAGTCCCTCCTGCCCCCTTGCCTCCCACGCACCTCTGCGTGCTCAGAAGGTGCAGCCCTCTTAATTAACCCTCTTCCTCCTCCTCCAAACTTCCACTCACCGGGTCACTGGATCAAATCCCCCTTCTGTGCCTCCCAGCACTTAGATCTGGCAGGGGGAACCTCTGCCCTCCACTCTGATGAGATGATGTGTGGGGGGTCCTCCCAGCCCAGTGTCTGAGCCCCAGCAGCGTGGCTCAGCTCTGTACCCTCGCTGGGTATGCCTGTCCTGAGTGGTGTCCCACTACCCCCACCAGCCACGGGAGGAAGCGACTGAGCAAGCCCCAAACTCAGGCTCCAGGTCCAGACACCCGCAAGCTGACAGTCTGTGGCCCCTTCCCCACCAAGAGGCTGCAGTCAGGCTGGGGAGCCCCAAGACAGCGCGGCACTCTGCTGCTCCCCCAGGCCCAGCACAGCGAGGCAGAGCGAGCAGCCGGCAGCATCCACTTACCTCCTTGACAATGTTGCTCACCTCGTCCACCACGAAGGCCGTCTGCGGAGAAGACAGTGCAGTTAACGCACACGTGCTGAGGAGCCCGCCCGGGCCTGGAGAGCCAGCGGGCCCACAGAGGCCGCTCTCCCTGGGAGGGGGCAGTGTCTGCGACTCTGTGGATTTAATCTTGCTCCCCAAGACCTGACTTGAAACTACACTTGAGCGCCTCCTTCCGCTTCAGCCTGCGGTCAGGCTCAGGGCCGGTACTGGACGGAAGTGAATTGAATCTGCTCCAGCAATAGTTTCAAGATGTAGTCCCATCATCTCACTGGGAAGCAGACTGGGAGGCCTGCGACTTAGCAACTTGTTCCTAAGACACAGTTAGGAAACTGTGCGCCAGCACCTTGGACCAGCACCGGCTCAGGCCTGGCTGCTCCACAGATGGGCCTGGAACAGCACTGGAGGGTGGCCCAGGTGCCTGGGAGGCCAGCGCGGCGCTCCTGGCGCGTGGCTTCAGCCACGGGGGTCACTGGGGGGCGAACCAGCAGATGAAAGAGCTCTTTGTCTCTGTCCCTAATTCTGCCTTTCAAATAAATACAACTTCTTCAAAAATAGAATCTTTTAAAATATCTTTTTAAATGCTAGTTCCTGGTAATTCTTTCCTCAACACTGTCCCACTTCAGGACTCAGCCACGGTTGGCCGGGAGATGGGCTGCCTTTCTCCTGGCAGGAGACAGGTCCAGCCCCCTGCCAGTGGACCTCTCCCCTCCAGCAGGGGAGTTTGTGCTGTGTGGAGGGGCATGGGGGTGGGCAGAGCCCTGCTCGTGCAGCCAGCCCCCAAGACTTCGTCCTCGGGGAGGGTGGCCACACCCACAGGGCTGGACAGGTACACAAGGCCTACTGAGGGAAAGCCGCAGTGTCTTGGGGGTTACACCTGCCACGTGATGACGGCAACCTCGAAGCAGAGTCCCCTGGGGGAAGGGGCTCTCCCGCCGGTTCCAAGCACCAAAAGAGGCTAAGGGACACTTCCAGGGACGTCCAGGGGAAAGTACAGCATCGTGGCACGTGCAGGAGACAAAGGACAGAGCTGGGTGGAGGCCGGAAACGCCCCAAGGGACAGCGCATCACACGGTCTTGAAGGGGCGTCAAGTCCGGCACCGGCCGGGTCTCCACCCCGCAGGCCTCGACCTGCGCAACACACTGGTACAGCAGTCGGCAGGTGCGGGAGCTGCCCTCAGCAGCCTCTCTCGCTGCTCCCCGCAGTGCAAGCCTGTGAGCCGCTCCGCTGCTCACTCCCTTTACTACCGAGCTCCAACACTGCTTCCAACACCCCCAAAGCAAGCCTGGGCAGCCCTCCCGCGTCCACACCGTCTTCCACTGCCCTGGGCCTTCGGGCAGCTGGGGGCTGCGCCCCCGGAAGCGCCAGGGGCTCGCTCTCGGCGGGTCCCCCCCAAACCCACCCGGGGCCTGCGAGCTCGGCAGACAAAGAGCAGACGGCCTCCCAGCCGGGGCCCGCGCGCTCGCTCGGGGCGAGGTGATGCCACCCCGTCCGGGCCATGGCGGGCCGCGATGCCAGGACCGTCGGGACCCCGCCTGCCTCACCAGGACCCGGCGCCGGCCCCTTAGCCTGCGGCCCAGTCAGCCGCGGGGCAGCGAGGCAGGCAACCGGGCCCCACCCGCGCCCACGGCGCTCGGCCCGTCGCCGGCCCCGCGGCTACCTCCTCAGCAGCCTGGTAGTCTTCCATCTTCCCTCCGGCGCGTCCCCTCCACCGCCCGGAGTCCAGCCGGCCGCGCAGGCGCGCGCAGGCCCCGCCTACCACGGCACCCGCACGTCCCGTCACGCGGCTCGCCAGCCGGATCAGGCCGCGCCCACCGGCCGCAGGCCCCGCCCCGCCCGCAGGCCCCGCCCACCACCGCTGCTCGCTCACCCAAGCTGGCTCCGAGCTGAGCCGCACCAGGCACCTGCAGGGCCCGGCTGTGCCCGCGGAACCCACGGCTCCTCCCACCCTCGGGGAGGTGGTAAGTTTCCTAGGCGAGCTGTGAGGGTGGTCGAGCAGCTCGTGGAACCGCAAACAGGTGCACCCAGAGCAGTCTGGGGGTGAGAGACACCTGTCCAGGGGTTGTGCTCCGGGAGGGTCTGATGCCAGCATCATTTTACACATGAGTCAGCAAACCAAAGTTTCCATATGCAATAGAAATCTTCCATGAAGCACCGTTGAAAATTAAAACAGAAAAAAAAAAAAAAGAGAAACATTTTGTGCTGGGAAGTAGACCACGCACGCACTTCTGGGCCCCCAGGGCCCTGGCCTGTGCCCCCGTCTGCAGGTGTACCGAACCCTGACTCCAACTCTCCCAAGCACTGGATGTCTAGCTGTTATGTCTCCAGGGCCGGCTGCTAGGGCCCTCACCGGCCTCGGCATGGAGTGTGCTTACCTCTCCCCTGCTGGTGCCCGACTTCTCGACTTCTCGATGCTCCCCCGGCCCCTCCCCTGATGCCTGGAGAGGGGGCAGCGGGTCACCCTGCCGCCTGGGATGCTATTGTCACATGTCAGTGTTTGTTCTAGCCCTGACTGTGCCACTGCCAGTCCAGCTGCCGATGTGTCTGGGGAGGGGGTGGTCCTTGGCCTCTTCCACCCACCTGGGAGAGCTGGGTGGAGTTCCCGCCTACCAGAGGATGGAAGATCTTTCCCTCTCTCTCTCCTTCCCCTGCCCCTCTTCAGCACCTGACCTTAACTTGCTTCCCAAGTTCTAATTCTCTGGCTTCAACCCACCTGTGCATCATTGTACCCCCGTAGTGCACGTGTGATTCTGACATGGCTGTGTGATCCTCTCCCTTGCCGGCTTAACCCAAGATCCCTCGAGCTCTGCTTTGCCCAGTCAACCTCCACCCTCCACTATCCACGACTCAAAGTCAGACAGGTTTTTTTCTCCCCCCCTAAAACTTTATTTTTATTAGAAAGGCAGATTTACAGAGAAAAGGAGAGATAGAAAAAAGATATTTCATCTGCCAGTTTATTCTCCAAATGGGTGCAACAGCGGGGGCTGGCCTAAAGCCAGGAGCTTCTTCCGGGTCTCCCACATGGGGTGTAGGATCCCCAATGCTACAGACCAGCCTCTGCTGCTTTCCCAGCCCACAAGCGGAGGATGGTGGGAAGTGGGACATGAACTGGCGGCCGTATGGTATGCTGACGCTTAGAGATGGAGGATTAGCTGATGGAGCCATCACACTGCCCATCCCCCCAAAAGCAGTCTTTTTATCTCTCTTTTTTTTTTTTTTTTGGCTTCTTTGGGGCAGCTAGCTAGAAGCAGGAATATGGGGTCGGGGGAGGATCTTTGACTGAAGGGGAGGAACCTAGACCACCTTTCCTGTTGGTTTGTCAGTCCCGTGAACCTTCAGCATGGCCACCACGATAGTGCCATCTCAGACCTAAAGAACATCTCTCACGAACATTCAGATCAACCAAAAACTTGCTAATGTGCACGTGAAAGTATTGAGCGTGGCTTCAGCCTCCCTGCGTTGGGTACCGCTTCTGCTTTCAGCTGCCCAGGAAATAGGTGATCCCACCGACTGGGGCGTGTCGAGCGTGCCGATGAATGAACGAGTGATCAGGCTGACTTCAAGAATGCCTCCTCACTTGTTCCATGAGCTCCTATGGCTACAAAGTTATTTTTTAGAAAAAATATTTATTGGGCCCAGCGGCGTGGCCTAGTGGCTGGAGTCCTCGCCTTGAAAGCCCCGGAATCCCATGTGGGCGCCAGTTCTAATCCCGGCAGCTCCACTTCCCATCCAGCTCCCTGCTTGTGGCCTGGCAAAGCAGTTGAAGACAGCCCAAAGCTTTGGGACACTGCACCCGCGTGAGAGACCTGAAAGAGGTTCCTGCTTCCTAGCTTCGGATCGGCGCGCACCGGCCCATTGCGGCTCACTTGGGGAGTGAATCAACGAACAGAAGATCTTCCTCTCTGTGTATCTGACTTTGCAATGAAAATAAATAAATATATATATATTTTTAAAGATTTATTCAGTTTATTACAAAGTCAGATATACAGAGAGGAGAAGAGACAGAGAGGAAGATCTTCCGTCCGATGATTCACTCTCCAAGTGACTGCAATGGCTGGAGCTGATCCTTTCCAAACCCAGGAGCCAGAAACTTCCTCCAGGTCTCCCACACAGGTGCAGGAGTCCAAGGCTTTGGACCATCCTCGAATGCATTCCCAGGCTACGACCAGGAAGCTGGATGGAAAAGTGGGGCTGCCAGGACTTGAACCAGTGCCCATACGGGATCCTGGAGTGTTCAAGGCGAGGACTTCATTTATTTTTATGTTTTTAAAGATTTTTTTATTATGTTTTTGACAATCTTTACATAGTTAATTAGGGAAACAAAGGTTCAAGGGCTATAGGGAAGGGGTAAGACTATTATTTCCATATTGTTTCCTTCGTGTATCTGAGGTAAAGGGGGATATTGAGGGAGAAGCCCCACCCGGTTTCCCACCCACCCCAGGTCCCGGATGTGGGGCATGCTCTGAGATTCTTGCTCAAGTGGTTTTGATAGTTCACCAGTTGTGAATCGCTGCCAATCTCGCCACTCCAAGCACGATGAGGTCATTGAAGAATCCACTGATTGACATAGTCCATCATAGAGTCTCCGTTTGCCCAGTTTTTCACTGCCAACATATGGCTGAGGTGGTTGATTGACTTGTTCTGTCTTCTGTCTTTTCATGGTTAGGGTTCTGAGTCTGGCATTTTGATTGGGGGGATCCCCAGAGAAACTTTGTCTGAGGTGTTCCCAGACCAGATTCTTGTATGTACTAGCAAGCACAGGGTCCGGCACAGTCCATCGCCCCAATCAGCTGGTGGTTGCAATTGCTGGGTTGGTTCTGTTTTCCGCCCCGACTTCCACTGGAACCAATGGGTGTTGCAGTCCAGCCTGGTTCTGCCCAGCACATACTCGGCCCTCGCATAAACCAGTGGGAGCTGCAGCCTAGTCAGAGCGACCCACAATAACACCCACTAGGCCCACCCCCTACCCTGGTTTGCCAGTATGTGTAGCAGACTAGTCCAGTCTGTCCCACACCCCATTCAGCTCTCACACATGTCAGTGGGTATTAAAGCTTAGTTCCATCTAACCAGTTCAACTATCTCGTCCTCATGGATATTGTTGGGTGCCTCTCTGTCTAACCACCCCTGCCCCTGCCCTGGTTTTCATGCCCTCCCATGGGGGGTGGTAACCCAAGAGGGAGGAGCCCACTATTTCTTACCCAGGCCTCTCCCATTCCCGGATTATGCACTCTCCAGGTGGTTCTGTGGTTTGAATTGATAGAATTAGCCCAGAGTGTCACCTTCTGCCAGCTGATGCTGCAGCTAAGTCCAAACAACCCTCACCCACTCTAATTTTGTTTGCATCAGTAGGAATAATCAGCCCAGCCTGGCTTTTCCCTGATCTAGGCCACATGAAGCACACAGGTGTTGTAGCCCTGCTTAGTCTGGTCTGCCCCCATCCCAGCTCACGCTCTCCAGTGGGAGTAGCTGTCCAGCAAGGGAACCCCTCTATGTCCCCCCTGCCGCCTCTGCCCCCTCCTTTCCCTCCCTGGTTCTCACGTGTGCTGGTTGGGCACTGTGGTCACAGCTGGTACAGGCAACCTCACCTTGACATTCCGTAATGTGCACTGGTTTTTGTCGTGACCAAATCTGGCTCGACCCACATCGTTCTGGTGCTCGGATTTGCCAGTGGATGACGTGAACTGATTCAGCCTGGTCTGCCCCCGACCCATGCCAAATGTATGCCAGTGGGTAACTTTCCATGGCCTGTTCTGGGCTGTTTCCTATCATTCTTCTTGCACTTACCTGCAGGGTCTGTGTCCTGCCGGAGAAGTTGCCCAGGCTCCTCCATCAGAACCTCTCCCAGTGCCAATGTCAAGGTGAAGACTTTAGCTGCTAGACCACCACCACCGTGCTGGACCCGGCTACAAAGTTATTAAGACATGGTCTTTTTTTTTCTCTCTCTTAAAGATTTATTTGTTTATTTATTTATTTTTGAGAGTGAGAAAGAGATAGAGCATGCACACTTGTGAGCTCTTCCACCCACTGATTCATTCCCCAAGATGCCTGCAAAAGCCAGGGTTGGTCCAGGCGGAAGCCAGGAGCCAGGAACTCCACCTGCAGTCCCCTACATGGGTGGCAGTGGCTGTGTACTTAGACCATCTTCTGTGGCTTTCTGGAGCATCTGGGCGGGGAGCTGGGCTAGAAGCAGAGCCGTGAGCCTCTAAGCTGCACTCCATGAAGCAGCATAGACCCGTGAACCACAACGCTGGCCTCCAGACATGGTCCCTGGGACAGTCGTTCCCAAAGCTGGTTTTTGTCATTCTCAGGGTTTGAATGTCTAGGCTCAGGGGGTGCATGGCAGCTACGAGAAAGCAAAGCTGTGCTGTTGCGTAACGCCAAGTTGGCATTCCATCCAAGGGTGACAGAAATTTGAAGCCAGCATTGCGATGGGCAGGCATCTGCTGCCCTTTGCAGCGCCTCCCTCCTGCCGAAAATGAAGAGCTCTCTGTGGCTGTGGCCGACTTATAACTGCTTTGGGGTCTCTGTATTTAAAAATAATGCTAGTGTTCTTGCAGAAACTTGGTGGCGGGAAGCTGGGGTTTGTCTTTCAATTTGGGGTTGGCCGTAGATTAGCAGGTGCAGCCTGCAAGTGCACGCCTCCTCTTCAGTGCACACTCTGGAAGCAGAGTGGGGTGGCTGAGGCCTTGTTTACCGAGCCTGGGCTGCGTAATCCTAGCCATCATGCACGCCACGCAATCGTACTTGCAGCATTGCCCTACAGTGTACACAGTTCTCCACTGGCCAAATCCAAGCCCACGGATATCTGAACTTGCCTTTCCTTCCTGTGCCTGGGAGTGTGTTCCTGAGGTTGGGCATGGGGTCAAGCTAAGTCAGCCAGAATAATGCCAGGAGTCCTACCAGAAGAAGGTGACAGTGACAGCAACTGCAATGTGGCAATGTCAAAACACCCAAGCCCAACGGGTCTGATGGAAAAGAAAAGAAGCTTCAGGCTGATCTAAATCGAAAGTGAGATTCCTGGGCTGAGAAATCGGATGCTGAAGAGAGTAGCAATGCTGTGCCTATTTTTAGGTCTTGCAGTCCCCTGGGCAGCCTGGGCACTGTTGTGATGCAATATCTCCATGCCAACTGGAAACAGCTGTTGCTGCAGCTCCTGGCCCCTGCCCCAGGACACTGTTCACAAGCCCAGTTGCTGATGTGCGACTCTCAGCGCAGCATGGGGCCCCAGCTGGCATGATTCTGTTCTGCTTGGTACTGTGTTGTATTGCTTGTCCTTTAGCTGTCAATTATGCATCTATGGAAAAAATGCAAACCATAGCAATCAGGACAGGCGAGGCTGTCATGCCAGCATCACAAAGAGTGCTGGTTCGAGTCCCGACTCCTCTGCTTGTGATCCAGCTCACTGCTAATGCTCCCAGGAAAGCAGTGAAGGATGGCTCAAGTCCTTGAGCACCTGCACCCACCTGGGAGACACAGATCCTGGCTTCCACCTGCTTTAGCCCTGGCTTTTGCAGCCACAATGGCAGCCCCAATGACCCATGTCTTGCATATTCTGGAACTAGGATAATTGGGGCAGGTGCCTCTGGAGTCACTGAGGCACAGGGTGGCCCTAGGGTTTGTCTGAGCAGTGGCATGCATTGCCCCAGCACTTGTTTCTTCCAGGGCAAGGAAACTCAAGGGAGGAGTCATTTCCACCCCAAACACACACAGAACTCTGGAGGTCACTCCTGGCAGCTTCACTCCCAAATTCCAGTGTCTCTCGCCGGCTCTGCCAGCCCTACTCTCCCGCTGCTGGTGTGGCCTCAGCCCTGGTCAGCCTGTGTCACCTCACTGTGCTGTCCAGCCAGGTCTAAGCAGTCCCTGCTCACTTTCAGCACCCTGTCACACTCCTTCTCTGCTGACTAAAGGGATCAGGGTCCCTTTTGCCCGAGGCCACTGACCTCCAAACTTCTCCCTGTATCCTCCAGTAGGAACAATTACCCTTTGGCCAAACCCTGTGGAAATTCTAGCCCCACTAGTTAGCTCAAGAGTTGGAGCGGTGATGGACTTAAATAGGTGTGACCAAGGAGCCTGCCATCAATCACAGGTAAAGGAACTGATAACAGTCTGGACTGGTCAAGGCAACAGCACCCAAATGTACATCCTGAATAGCGTGTGGGGTGGGCCGGGCTGCAATGTTCACCAGCTCATATAAGGCCAAATGGAAGGCCCAGACTGTGCCGGGCACTGGCCTAAAATTCACTGACATGTATGAGAACTGGGTCTAGGAGTGGGTCAAGTGGAGGAACTTGGCGAGTCATAGCTCCCGCTGGTGAACATGTGGTCCAGACCTGGGGGTTGGACAAGCTGGGCAGAGTAGCTCCAACAGCTGGTTAATGTGTGAATTGGTAATGGAACAGGGTAGATGGAACAGGACTGAGCAAACCTTAGCCCACAAGTGAAACTAGAGACCAGGATGGAGCACAGGTGATGCCGAGTTAGGCTCTTGCACCTACTGGTCTGCATGAGCCAGGGACGCTAAGCCACAATGTCTAAGGCAGAGGCCAAGACAGGTGAGGGGCTGAGCCAAACTAAGTCAGAGCAACCACTGGCATGCGCATAATCTATGGCTGGGAACAGGCCTGGTTGGGGAGCTAAGGGGACAACCCTAGCTGGGTTAAGGTTCTCACCAAGGGGCGCATGTGCTGGAATTGGGGCTGTGTTCTGATCAGCAAATGGTTATAGTCTGTGTTGGCACAAGTGTGGACTGGGACTGGACACACCAAGCCGGGTCAGACTCCAACACCATCTGGTGCTCTGGAGGACCAGGGTAGGTGTGGGACGGACTAAGCAGGGTCTCAACCCCTATTGAGCCATGTGTGAGCTGTATGTGGGTATGGATGAGACATGGCTGGGCTGAAACATCCAACAGTAAGAACCAGTTTGGGTTGAAGGCCAGCCAAGAAAAGCCACTGTTCCTGCTAGGACAGGAGGTGAACTGAGTAGGGCTGGCTCATGGACCCCCTGATATGCACAAAATCTGCATTGGGAGAGGTTCTGATGGAGGAGCCTGGGCAACTCCTCTGGCAGGACACAGTCCCTGCAGGTAAGTGCAAGAAGAATGATAGGAAACAGCCCAGAAGAGGTCATGGAAAGTTACCCACTGGCATACATTTGGCATGGGTCGGGGGCAGACCAGGTTGAATCAGTTCACGTCATCCACTGGCAAATCCGAGCACCAGAACGATGTGGGTACATACAAGAATCTGGTCTGGGAACACCTCAGACAAAGTTTCTCTGGGGATCCCCCCAATCAAAATGCCAGACTCAGAACCCTAACCATGAAAAGACAGAAGACAGAACAAGTCAATCAACCACCTCAGCCATATGTTGGCAGTGAAAAACTGGGCAAACGGAGACTCTATGATGGACTATGTCAATCAGTGGATTCTTCAATGACCTCATCGTGCTTGGAGTGGCGAGATTGGCAGCGATTCACAACTGGTGAACTATCAAAACCACTTGAGCAAGAATCTCAGAGCATGCCCCACATCCGGGACCTGGGGTGGGTGGGAAACCGGGTGGGGCTTCTCCCTCAATATCCCCCTTTACCTCAGATACATGAAGGAAACAATATGGAAATAATAGTCTTACCCACTTTCCTGTAGCCCTTGAACCTTTGTTTCCCTAATTAACTATGTAAAGATTGTCAAAAACATAATAAAAAATAAAAAAATATGATGGACTGTGAATTTATTCAAAAGTTTTAGCTTTTTAATTATTTTTGTTTTTAGTAGTGAGACTGATAGAGAAAAAAAGAGAAAGAGAGAAAGTGCCTCTTCACCAGTTTGTCTCCCAAATAGCTCACTGGTCAGGCCTGGAGTGGAGCCAGGAGCCTTGAACACAATGTTGGCATCCCAGTGGGTGCCAAGTACCCATTCACTTGGGCATCCCACTGCCTCCCCGGGTCTGCAGGAACAGGAAGAGATTCAGGAGCTTCAAGCTTCTCAGTCATGCAAAGCATCTGATCAAAGCCGTGCTGTGACACCACAGGAGCTCCTCTGAACAGGTAAGAGCAGAAGGGCCAGACGGCGTGGGGGTGAGGGAGGCCAGGACCTAGTTAGAACTGCTGGGGGAACCAGCACAACCACACTGCAGCTTCTGCTAGAGCTGACCACGGTCCTAACTGAAGACCTGGTTGCACCTCTCCTGGCCAGGCACTCGTTCAACAGAATCCTTGGAAAATGTTTACCAGAGAGACAATTCCAAGATGTTTATAGCAACACTGTGGCGGAAGAAATGATGATACAAGGGCCCGTGCAGTGACTCAGTTGGCTAATCCTCCCCCTGCAAACACCGGGATCCCATATGTTCACTGGTTCATATCTTGGCTGCCCTGCTTCCCATCCAGCTCCCTGCTTGTGGCCTGGAAAAGCAGCAGAGGACAGGCCAATGCCTTGGGACCCTGCACCTGCGTGGGAGACCGAGAAGAGGCTCCTGGCTTCAGATCTGCTCAGCTTCGACATTTGAGGCTACTTGGGGAGTTAACCAGCAGATGGAAGATCTTCCTCTCTGTGTCTCCTTCTTTCTACAAATCTGCCTTTCCAATAAAAATAAATACAATTTTTTAAAAATTAAAAAGACATGAAGAACACAAATACTACCAGTGCAATAACTTGGTGCTTTTCCTACCCGTGTGAACCTCGTGCCAAGGGACAGAATGACTCTTTGGGCTCAATGCTGAGCAAGACGCTCCTGCTGTGGGTGAGAGTTAATATGGAGGGTTTCCACTGACACAGAGCGAGAGCGAGTGAGACCAAGGGGCGTTGTTCAAGGTCATGGTAACTCTTGTCCAGGGAAGGCGCTGGTAACCAGAAGAAAGTGCTGCTGCGCCTCTTCCTGGGGCGTGCTTGTTCTGGGGACACTTGTCAGGCTTGAGGGTCTGTCCGAGACACAGCTGTTGCATGCTCATCCGAGGCAACCAGGCCTGTCTGTCACTGACGTCCTGGCCTCGGTGTGGTCTTGGCTGAAAGCAGCTTGGGGCGGAGCCTGGTGGTTCCCCTGCTGGGTCCCTCGCGACCCACCAGCAGCCAAAGCCCTGGGGCTGGCCACACAGGGCGCTGCTGCAGCGGGGCTGGCAGGAAGGAAGGGGAGACTCGTCTGTTCTTTCTCTAAGAAGAAGTGGGACTTCCTCGTCTCTGGAGAGCTTCTCTGCTTCCAAAGCTGGTGCAAAGGTAGGCAGCGCAGCGGCTGCAGCCAGCCACAGCAGCAGGTGGCTCTGGGGATGGAGCAGGTAGACGGGTGGTTACTGTGACCTGGGCTGAGCAGGTAAGTCGATAGAACAAGCGAAAGCAGCTGGTAAGTGGGATGATGAATTCCTTGAGTAGCATGCTTTAAAAATGGTAGATGGTGTCGATGAAGTGACTTCAGTTAGTTAAAAATGCTGTTTAAAAGCTTAAGCTGTAAATGTTTTTTAACATGTTTTAAAATATGTTTGAGAGGGCCAGGTGCAATAGCCTAGTGATTAAATCCTTACCTTGTATGTGGCAGGATCCCATATGGGTTCATGGCCCGGCTGGCTGCACTTCCCATCCAGCTCCCTGCTTACAGCCTGGGAAGGCAACAGAGAATGACCAAACACCAAACCTACCTGGGAAACCCCGAAGGAGCTCCTGGCTGCAGCTCAGCTCTGCTCCAGCTGTTGTGGCCACTTGGGGCGTGAACCAGCAGACGCAAGATTTTCCTGTCTCTCCTTCTCTCTGTAAATCTGCCTTCCCAATAAAAATAAATAAATCATTTTTTTAAAAAAATGTGTTTGAAAGGCAGAGGGAGAAAGAGAGATAGATAAACAAAAATAAAACAAGCAAGCCCATTCCGCAAATGCCAGCACTGTGGCCGGGCTGTGTCCAGTCTGGGTCTCCGTCACCACGCCTGCTGGGGGCTGCATGGGGGCCGGGGCAGAGGCTCAGCTCCTGCCGCATCTCAACTCCTTGGTGTAAATTTTTTTAAAAGGTGTAACCTGACTCCTGTTTTGATTCGGAAATTCTTACACCTACAGTTTCTTGCTGTTTTGCTCTAAAACAACTCCCTTGAGTTAGACTGCCTTGATTAACCACTGTCTCTACTTTGGAAGGGGAACATAATTTTAGAATTAAAAAATTAAATTTGCTACAGCCTTTTAATTTCTTTAAGTGTCCTTGATACTTGCCCTCCCCAAAAAAAGCCCCACAAATTTCTTAGAGAGAGACTGTGAGGGGAAAATGAACATTATAGAGGCTAGGGTGGATTCAGATGTTAGAACTGGCAAAAGACAATTCAGCTAGGATAGTAAGAGAGCAGGAGATTCCAGTTTGTTCTCTGCCTCAGTGAAGCTTAAGGCCCAGGTCAGAGCGACTTGGATGATGCCATGATTCCGGTGCCTTGTCTGCAGAACTGGGGGCATCAACTTCACAATGCTGTCCTGGGTTCCCTGGGATCATGTGTGTGAAACACTTGTCGGCCCGGAGTGTTGGCCCAGCAGACTCTGCAATGGTGATTCCCGGTAGGACTTCTAACAATATCACACTTGGTCTTTGACCTACAAGTTTAGGCCCTAAGCACAAGTTTAGAGGAATTTGTAGCGCATACTAAATGCCAAAAGCAGACACTGGTTTGAGATGCGGCTGGTCTGGAAAGATCCTGAAGCCTGGGCAGCTTCATCTTCCTGGAAAACAGAATCTCTGAATAAGTCACAAGAGAGACAAGGGGCTGATAAAGTTACGGAGTCACTGCTGCTGTCGGCTTCCGCGTGGGCACGCAAGCATGTCACCTCAGCTTTGCAAAAATGCCCTTGAAGCTTGCGATGAGGTGGACTGGAGGCAGAGAGCTGGTCTCCACTGGCCACCTTCTTAGCCGGGCAAAAAAGTAACGAAATCTTCAGGCCATTTTTTTTCTTTCTTCCCCTCTTCCTCTCTTTCTTTCTCTTTCGTCTTTTTTCTTTTTCTTTTTTTTTTTTAGAGACAGAAATGCTGCTGCCATCTGTTTGTTCACTCCCCAGTGGCCTGTGCTGGCTGACGCCAGGAGCCACAGGGCCTCCCCACCTGATGGTGGGAACGGAAGCCATCACAGCTACCTGCCAGGGTCTGATAGGCAGGGCGCTGGAGCCAGGTCTGGAAGTGTCTACCCCAGCTCCGTGGAATCCCGCGGGTGTTGTTTCCCTGCTGTGGAGGGGGAGAGAGCCCAGTGCTGCAGGCTGGAGCTGAGCCTGTTGGGGGAAACAGCTGTGGTGAGACAGCGCAGGCATGGCGCAGAAACTCCCCCCCTCGCCAGCTGTGTGGGTAGCCCCGGTGAGACCGCGGGCTGGCCGGCCACAGCCGTTTCCCTGAAGGCCCTGGGTGAGGAGGTGACGGCAATCGCTGTTCACGCCGCTGCCATCTGTGGCTTTCCCACTCGGGCGTCATTGCCCAGTGAGGTGGTGGAAACGTATTTCCTCTAAGATGGGCCGCTCGGAGGTGACTCAGTGGTGCATTGCCTGCCGATGGGTCAGCTTCCGAGAAACGTGTCACCCTCTGGTTAGTTATCACGTTGACATCTCCGAGTGTACTCACGGCAACCTAGGACACGCCTTCAGGATGCTGTGGGTGCCGTGGGATCAGTGGACATGGGACGTGGAAGCCACAGCTGGCCAGGTGTGGCCAGCTGTTTTATCACACAATTTTTATAAGCAGGAGCACCTTCTGCAGAGATGAGCAAAGCTTAGCACGTAGATGCAGCAGCCACTCACTGTCGTTGCTGGGTGTTCTGTGTTCTGTGCTCCTGCACCAGCTACCTGGCGTATGCCTGGCAGAGGCGCGAGTGGCTTACACCAGCACCAACACAAACATGGGCAGTCCTGCTCTGTACTTTCTCCTAACACAGCTTTTCACGACCTTCTCCAACACCCCATTGTATGCATGCATTTCAAAGGTTTGTGCGCACCCACACACACAAATATTAACAAAGTAATTCATCAATGATTGAAGGGAAGAAGTAGGGCCAATGGCTAACAAGTAAGAACCTGTTGGGGACACTGCACGAGTGCCCTGCCCTAAGATGGCGCCTGGCTCAAAGCAATTCATGCCCTCCTGTACCCTACACCTGCCACATCAGCAAGTCCAAGTCAGGCTTTGTTCTTGGGCCCAGGATGGCCAGCAAAGCATTGCTTCTGGCTTTTGGCACATGAAGGAAGGCTCCCATCCCCTGGCAAAGCTATGTGTCTCCCACAGGAAGCCTTCCCTGGTCCCAGTGGCCTCACACTGGTCCTCCCTGGTCCTCCTGGGCCTCTTTGGGCCTCCTGGGCTTCCTGGGCCTCCCTGAGTCTCCCTGGTCCTCCTGGTCCTCCCTGGTCCTCCTGCTCCTCCCTGGTCCCTTACTGTCCTCTCCAGGTGGGGCATACCATGACTTGCCTTGTGCACCCTGCTTCTCCATAGACCCTTGAATCCACATTGTGCTTTGACTGTTGCCTGGCTCGAGTGTGCCCTTCTTGAATGTGGCATCTTGCTAGTTTCATTCTCCTCGGAGCCAGGTGTGTGTTTGCTTCATGTCCTGAAGATGTGTGAAGTTGTTGTGGGGCAGATGCAGGAAGCACCACAGTTCCCTTTGCGTGTCTGGGTGCCCTCCGTTCTCCTGGGACACAGCCTGACCAAATAGGGACCAAGCAGTCCTCACTCCCTGACCCTTTCGCTTCCTGCCATTTCAATGACCAGCTGTCCACTGTGGGCTGGAAATAGGAAACTGGAAATTCCAAAAGTAAGTCATTCCTCCCGAGTTTTCCAGAACGTTTGTCATGGCGTGTTGTCAGGATGATCGGACCTCTTTTACAGCATTAATATGTACATTGTACTTGATCACAGGTGTATGGACAGTATTTAAAATGTGGTATTGGGCAGGAGTCAGGCATCTCCCGCAGTGGCTTAGGACCTACCCCACGGGTGAGGGAGGGCCCTCGCCTTGGTCGCAGCACTTCCCACTGCTGCCTGTCTCTCCTCCGGGCACAGGCCAAGCTCAGTGTTCCTGTTGCTGGGCGTGTGTGCAGCTCACGCCGGGGACAGAGGGAGAATCGCCAGTGGGCTCACTCTGCCCCTGCTCTGGGGCTGAGTCCCATGATCCACTCGGTTCCCCTAACAAGCTGCTAACACGGGAGAGCTCTTCTCCACTGGGTGCAGGAGCAGCTGAAGTCTCCCAGAGGTGAAGCAAGCAGCCCTAGTTCTGGCAAGGCAGCCACTGCCGCAGCCACGCAACACACCGAGGAAAGGATGCCAGGCCTGGGCTCTGCAGGAGGAGCAAAGCCTGCAGACAGCCTGGCTCGGCGCAGAAATCAGGCAGAGTTTAAGAATGTGCTGGGCTGTGGGGGCACTGGACTAAGTAGCAGAGCCTGGATTGGGAGGCTTCAAGCTGGGAGACGGTGAATGCCGCACAGGACCATTCTAAGGGAGTATTGTCGTGTACTCTTTTCGCGTTGTCTTACTTAAAATAAAAAAGACTTATTTATTTTTATTGGAAAGGCAGATTTACAGAGAGAAGGAGAGATAGAAAGATCTTCCATCTGCTGGTTCACTCCCCAGGTGGCAGCAACGGGTGGAGCTGAGCTGATCCGAGGCAGGATCAGCTGATCTGATGCCAGGGGCTTCAGCCAGGTCTCCCATGCGGGTGCAGGCTCTCAAGGCTTTGGGCCATCCTCGACTCCTTTCCCAGGGCACAGGCAGGGAGCTGGATGGAAAGTGGAGCAGCCAGGATTAAAACCAGCACCCATACGGGATTCTGGGTGTGCAAGGTGAGGACTTGCCTACTAGGCTACTGCACCAGACCCACTTAGCAAAAGCTGATGACACGTGATTTTTTAGGCTTCCGGCTTTACTTGAGTTCATGCTTCCCACATTAGATGGATACACCTACGTCATGATATTCATCTAATTGCTCTTCAAGCCGAACCTTCAATGTTGTCTTTTTTTGTTTCAAGATTTATTTATTTTTATTGGAAAGGCGGAGTTACACAGAGAGAATTTTCTTCCACTGGTTTATTCCTCAAACGACCACAATGGCTGGAGCTGAGCAGGGAGCCAGGAGCTTCTTCCTGGTCTCTCATTGAGTCCAGGGACCCAAGGACTTAGGCACAATAGCAGGGGGCTGGATGGGATGTGAACTCGAACCGGCACCTACACAGGATGTGGGCATCCTAAGCAGACGAATCCATGAAATCCGTGTCATCCCCGGAAGGCAGACCTTCCCCTCAGCTCCGACATGGGACAGTGAATCAGGGTCCCTTGGGGGATTAAGCAGAGCGAGGGGAGCATGGCGGAAGCTGCCACGAGTGAGCTCACGTCTGACCCTTCCCGACTGCGGGCAGTGACCGCTCTGGACGAGCCCTCCGGCATCCACTGTTGTCTACACACTGCGCACCGAGTCCTTTGGGGCACCCCTGCTTTCCGTCACCCCAGCAGCTCCATGGAGCAGGTGTGGGCTGTGCTCCCTTCCCGCCCCCAAGTCCCAAAGGGTTCAGGTAACTTGCCCGACACCCTATCAGTGACAGCACAGCCACCTGCCAGACAGCCAGACGGCCAGACCCCAAGCACTGCTAGCCTGACCATGCCCTCCGTTGCTCAGTGTGGATGGAACTGGCTGCGCCCAGAGAAGAGGAGCATGATGTGTGTGCTGGGGTGAGGGGTGTCTCAGGTGAGCTCTGTAGGGGGAACTAAGGAGGGAGAGGCAGGGGGGAGGGTCAGATTGGGGAGGCCGAGAGGACAGCTTGGTGATTTAGCGTCCCTGTGCGGGATGTGCTGCTTCCCTGGGCAGTGGCAGTAGCCAGGAGGACTTCCTGCCCCTCCTCCAGGCCGTTCACCACCTGCATGTGGCTCACAAACGCCTGGGCCCTGCCAGGCTTCTATGCTACCCGTGTGTGGCTGTGAAACGCACCATCCTCACAGCTGGTTCTGTCACCCTGAGGGGTGTGGTGCACCAGCCTGCTGCTGTGAGTGAGACAGAATCGTGCAAGAAACACGCAAGTGAATTCACACAGAAGTATCTGACCCACTGTGTTAGCCTCTGTAATGTCACCAAAATCAAAAGCGTCCAAGACAGGCGGCAGTGTGTTAAGTGTGTATTGGAGAATGTGTGAAGTTGCCGGGCGGGGTGAGGCGGGGCAGCTTTGTGTCGATGGCACTGGGTTGTCAGCGGTCGCGGCACACCCCCCTGCGCCCATTCGGCTTACTGATGAACTCTGCTACCCTACACGCCGGCATTAGCTAGGGAAAATTTGCTCAAATCAAAACCATCAAACCATTTAAAAACAAGCAACTTCTCACCTGGGGGCATCTTGTCTTGGGTAAACAGACTCTGAGCAGAGAATGGCTTTGACAATTTTGAGCAATTTGCAAAACGAAACAGTGAGGAGAATCTCCTAGCTGGCAGGTGCCACAAAACTTGCAGGAGACCAAGGAGCAGCCTCAGAGAGCCCCCCCAGTTCTCATTCAGGAGGATTGAAAACTGCAGCTAAAATGATGTGGGCCATTCATATCCCACTGTAGGTGATAACTGGAACTCAACCTGGGGGTCAGCATCATCTGAGCAACCCACACCAACACGGCTGAGAACTACCACCCTCCATTTCCCCTGCCCTGTTCTTCTGCCAACCCTATCATAAATCCGCGAGGAAACCACACAATGCAATTGCCCTTAGAGATGATGGAATTCTGGGATGCGGTGGTTCTTACACTCATGAGACCCTAGCACTCACTGTTGGCAAGAATGATTTGTAATTTACTTTTTACTATCCTGAAATAAAATTCCTATCTAATTAAACCGACTTACACATATAATAATTATAATAATCGTACCATGTCATTTTTGTGATAAAGGAGTAAGGGAAGAATAATGATCATAACACAGTGGGAACTTGTAGAGTGAAACTAGAGCGGGAGAGGGACAAGTGGTCAGTGGCTTGCCGGGTAGAATCCAGCTGCATCTGACATCAGACAGGATCCAAATACCACGAGCAGCGGTCCCCTCTGTGGCATCCTTCTGAACGCAAAACAAATTCGTTTTCTAAAAAGCAGTTTGATTTGATTTACTTGAAATGCAGACAGGGGAGAGAGAGAGGGAGGGAGAGAGAATCTTTTATCTGCCTTTTCTCAGATGCCTACAACAGCCAAGGCGGGGCCAGGCCAAAACCAGGAGTCTGGGTGCTCCAGCTGGGTGTCCCAGTAGGTAGCAGGGATGCAGCTGCGTGAGCCATCCCGGTGGGAAGCCAGAATCAAGAGCGGTACCCTGACCACTGAGCCCCACAGCTGCCCTGCTGCGGTCAGTTCCTGCTGCATGCCTCCAGGGTACAGAGCAGGGACCCTCTGCGCCCTGCTGCCCAGACAGCCCACCACATGAGTCCTCTGTGATCTACCTCACAAGGGAACCTTCTGGAAATTCCTGGACAATGTGCATTACCTTAAAGCAATGTGTGGTTTTCAAAATGTTTCTCCACCGCAATGAACTTGTGATTGATTGCATTCTTCCACAAGCTTTTTGAACGAGCCTCGAGTTTCTGTTCCGTGCGGGTTTTGCCTTGTGTCACGTCTCCGGAAGGGCGCTTGGCACTTGCAAGGTGCAGTGGATGTTTACTGAGTGGATGGCTGGGTCTGGAACAGGCAGAGTTTCATGTGAATGCTTCCCACAGGGGCAGAGCACAGATGTGTGGATTTCTGTAAGGGTAGTCAGATCTTAAATTTCTTCAGTAAGAGCCGTCCCCTGCCCATCCCCTCACCTCCCCCACCCCGGCATGAGTGTGCCTTTAAGGAACCCAGAACTCCCGGGTGTTCCTGTCTGGGGTATTTACCAGCCCAGCACGCACGGATCACATACTTGGGCAGTGGGGTGGAAACGGCCACGTAGCCTTCTGGGCAGGTGTATTGAGCCAAAAGCAAATCCTTTGTTTGAAACACCTGAGAACCAGATCGACCAGATACTGGATTGACCCAGTGGGAGTGGAAACCAGGCAGCAGCAGGAGGCAGCTTTCGGGAACTGGAGACCAAGAGACGGTGGGACAGACACTGGGCCCCTTGGCACCCAGCCATGGCGCTCCATCAGGCACCGGCTTGTTTAAGATGTATTAATTTATTTGAAAGTCAGAGTTAAAAGGAAAAAACAAAGAGAAAGATTTTTCATCCACTGTTCACTCACCAGATGGCCATGACAGCCAGCATTGGCCCAAGAGGAAGCCAAGAACCAGGAGCTTCTTCTGAGTCTCCCACGTGGGTGCAGGGGCCCAGGTAGTCGGGCCGTTCTCTGCTGCTGTCCTGGGCCACGAGCAGGGAGCTGGACAGGAGCTGGATTGGAAGTGGAGCAGCCAGGATTGGAACCTGCATCCTCGTGGGATGCCGGCATCGCAGGTGGTGGCTTTATTTGCTGTGTCACACCACAGCACCCTCTGTCCTTCCACACCTGTCACTTGTCTTCTCTGGCTTTCTTCTCTTTTCCAGAAACCTGGGGCCTCAGGGAGCTGAGATCTGCTAGTTCTGCCTGCTGCTCTGGAAACGGAAGATGAAGGAGGCACGCATGACCCAGTGGCTGGCAGAGTGACAGCCCCGCGTCTTTGTCGCCTGCCTTTTCCCGCTGCATGCCTTGGAGAGAGCAGGTGCTTGGCATTCCTTAGAGCCTGGAGACCACATGCATTGTTCGCTTGGGCTCTGGCTCCCCTGTGCCTGGGCACCTCTGCTCCTGGGGTAAGTGACACTGAGCCAGCAGCCCTTAGCCTGCCATCCCATGAACCTGAATGGGGGAAAATGACAGACTTGTGTTCATTTTCCTTAAACTAAAACTTAGTATTTCCTTAAATCATGACTATGAGGGTCATAAAAGTGTGTGAACAAGTGGAATTAAAAGCTAAGCTTAGGGGCCAGTGCTGTGATTCAACAGACTAGTCTACCTGCAGGAGCCGGCATCCCAAATGGGCACTGGTTCAAGTCCCAGGTTTCTGCCTGAGGCCTAGGAAAGCATCACAGGATAGCCCAGACCCCTGGGCCCCTGGACCCCACCAGGAGAGCTCGATGAAGATCCTGGCTCCTGGCTTTGGATCAACTTGGCTCCCTCTGGCTGTGGCAGTCATTTGGGGGCATGAACCAGCAGATGGAAGATCTCTCTCTTTCTCTCATCTTCATAAATCTGTCTTTCAAATAAAAAGAAATTTTTCTTTTTTAAAGAAAGCTAAACTTAGTGCAGGCTAAAATGGGAGCCCTTGAGGAACATCTGTGGCAAATCCAACTTCCATGAAGTTTTAAAGACTGCTTGAAGAGGCAGAGAGCCACGGTAGAGTCGTCAGGGCCCATGGCCTTGTCTCCAGCTGAGCCCACAGATGTCCCCATAACTACACTGCATCTTGTAGATATATCCAAGCACTCAGACTCATTACAGCTTCGGAATTACGATGTTGATGAGATCACTGCTAGATATTTATTCTTTTTCAAAAAGATTTATTTATTTTGTTGGAAAGGTAGATATACAAAGAGGAGGAGAGACAGAGAGGAAGATCTTCCGTCCAATGATTCACTCCCCAAGTGACCACAACGGCTGGTGCTGTGCCGATCCTAAGCCGGGAACCAGGAACTTCTTTCCGGGTCTCCCACACGGGTGCAGGGTCCCAAGGCTTTGGGCCGTCCTCAACTGCTTTCCCAGGCTACAAGCAGGGAGCTGGATGGGAAGTGGAGCTGCCAGGATTAGAACTGTCGTCCATACGGGATCCTGGTGCTTTCAAGGTGAGGACCTTAACCATTATGCTATTGTGCTGGGTCTGATATTTTTTTTCTTAATGAAATTATATATTACTATATTGTAAATGTAAACAATTTGAGAGGCAGTGATGAGAGATATCTTTCAGCTGCTGGTTCACTCCCCAAATGACCACAGTAGCTGGTGCTGGGCCAGGCTGAAGCCCGGAGCCCAGAACTCCATCTCTGGACTCCCATGCAGGCAACGGGGCCCACGTGCTTGGACCATTTTGTTGTTGTCTCAGGTGCTGTAACAGGGAGCTGGGCTGGGAGTGAAGCAGCCAGCACTGAAGTTGACATTCTGATGTGGGATGCTGTGTCTCAAGCAAGGGCTTAACCCATTATGCAATGGTGTTGACCTCATAATTTTAAAAATGTCTTAGTGTAGGGGCAGGTGCTGCGATGCAATGGGTTAAGCTACTGTGTTGAACGGCTGCACCCCCTGAGGGAGTACCTGGTTCAAGTCCCGCCTCTGCTTCCCGCTAATGGACACCCTGGCAGGCAGCAGTTGATGGGTCAAGGCCTTGGGTCCCTGCCACCCACACAGCAGACCTGGAAGGAGTTCTTGGCTCCTAGCTTCAGCCTGGTACACTTGGCATTGCAGGCATGGGGCAGGGAGGGGGTGGAGGGAGTCAGCCTCTCTCTCTCTCTCTCTCTCTCTCTCTCTCTCTCCCATTTTTGCTCTCTCTCACTATTGTTCTGATCTCCAGTAAAGAGACTTCAGAAATATTTCCACGTTACCAATTTCCTTTACTACCCAATGTATTTTATTTTATGCGGCAAATACGTAACATACGCAGAAGGGTTAAAAACCCCGGTGCAGAGTTCAGCCTGCGAGCCCCATCAGGCTCTCGTTTACGAATGTTCGCTGGGTGAGTTCCTACAGCACGCTTTCTGTGAAGCCCGGCCAGTGGAGGTTAGTTTCTGCTGGAAGGATGTCGAGGGGAACAAGACAGCATTGTGTTTTCTGGGTAAGAGGATGTGGGCAGAACCTTCCAGCTAGTATGGCACAGATACCAGGCTGGTGCAGCTGGTCGTGGTGAGAACCACTAAAAGCCCATAAACAATTGATTGAAGAAGTTGTCGTGAAGCTACTTCACACTTCCCTAATTGATTATAATTGTTGGAGTATTTTTTTTCAAGGATTTATTTATTCATGTTGAAAGTCCAACTTACGGAGAGAGAGGGAGAAGCAGGGAGGTTTTAAATGTGAATTTTGAAGTCACTCATAAAAACAGTAGCTAGCTGTGGGAAGCACTTCTCCTTGGCGTACTCTCAATGAGGCTGAGATGTGACAGCGTCGGAGGGCAGAGGCTTGTTCTGTGAAATGTCACGATCTGAGTTTCGCACAACAGAAAACACTGCACTGAACATCGGCAGGGAACACTCTGTCTTCTCTGATTCTTTCTGCTGTTGTTCTTTCTCCAGGAGCTGAGGAGCCGGGCAAGGGTGGCTTTCCCTCCTCGCCGCCTGTCTGCTTGCCCTCACCAAGTTTCCTCTGCGTGGACATCACTTCTGCTATTGCAGAAATTCGCTGCTTGGGACCGTGCATAATTTAACACTATCTCTGGTCAAAAAAAAAAAAAAAAGAAAAAGAAAAGACAAACCTCAGGGCAGAGATAGGGCGCTGTCTCGGGCGGATGTCAGAGGCGGCAGTGCAGGTGGCACGGGGCCTGAGGAGTACGACACAGTCAAACAGTGGGAGACACGCACAGGCTCGGCGCACCTGAGACACCTGAGAGCTTGCCGCCAATGGCGTGAACTTGGTCACTGCTGCCGCTGCCGCTGTGGTCCCATGAACAAAGCAGAGGGAATGGCCCAGGAAGTGGATCTGAGCTCCCTGCAGGACCTGGAACAGAATGTTGTCCTGCAGGTGCTGTACCGAGACCAGGCCGTTCGGCAGATTGAGGAGGAAAGGATCCGGTACGCTGGGTGCCCTGGCCGGGGACCTCTTTCTGTCTTGGGCATTTCCTATCAGGAGCTGCTGGCATGTGCTCACTGCTGGTTGCGTTCTTGCAACTTCTCACTGCCCTGGGGCCTCCGCTCTGAGAAGGGCAGAAGGCATGGCCGGGCATGAAGCCTGACCTGGTGTCGATCTGAACTTGAAAGCTTAGCCAGGACACTGGGAGGCTGTTCTGGGTGCCATTTAGACTTCTGCTTTTTGCCCTAAAGTTGGCTGCTCATCTGTCTGCCTTCTGGGTGGGATTAACTCCAGGGCATCCCGCAGGATTCCGGGCCAACCCTCGAGGGAAGAGCTTCCCCTCCTTTATTTCTACATGAAGGTGCAAGCAAGGCAGCCTGGGCAGTGCCCGAGTATCAGCAGGGTGCTCGGTGTTGCTCTTGGCTGCACCTGCGGCTGCTGGGGGCAGTGTCAGCACCATGGCCATGCCTAGGGCCAGCTTGGAATGCCTTGGTGCCTGTTTATCAAGGCCATGGAGGGTGTGAGATTCAGAAAGTTCACAAACAGAGTAGGTTTGTTTCTGTATCTAATGGCAGAGTTCTTTCAGAGTCTCCCAAGAAAACATAGCCATAAAATAAAACTTGATCTAATCAAAAGCTTGCAGAACAGGGGAAACCTTCAGGCTGAACAGAAGACTCGGTGCTCCTGCCCAGCCCCTCTCATCATTCCATAACTTTTCTCTGTCATTTAAAAATATGTATTTATTTGAAAGGCGGAGTTATAATGAGAAGGAGAGACAGAGAGATCTTCCACCAGCATCATTGGTTCACTCCCCAAATGCCTGCAACAGTCAGACCAGAGCTGGGCTGATCCACAGCCAGGAGCCAGAAACTTCTGGGTCTCCCCATGGGTATTGGGACCCAGGCACTTGAGCCCTCCTCGGATGCCTTCCCAGGTGCATCAGCAGGGAGCTGGATGGAAACAGGAGCAGCCAGGGCTTGAGCCAGCACCCATATTGCATGCTGGCACCACAGGTAGAGTCTTAACTTACTATGCCACAGCACTGGCTCTTGTGTCAAGGTATTCTAGACCTCCCTGTAAACGGGTCTCCATCAGACACTGTAAAATGCTGGGGAAAATGTGGTTTTCTTTAAGGAGTCAAGATCCCTCAGTGACTTAAAGACATCATTCTTCTGATCAGGGCAAACCCTGAGTGACAGAGAGGGAGAGAGAGAGAGAGAGCACTTCCATCCACTGGTTCACTCCCCAAGTGACCACAACGGCTGGGGCTCAGCTGGGCTGAAGCCAAAAGCCAGGAACTCCATCTGGGTCCCTCCCGCGGGTGGCAGGGGCCCAAGCCCTTGGGCCGTCCTTGGCTGCTTTCTCAGAGCATTAGCAGGGAGCTGGCTCCGAGGTAGAGTGGCTAGCATAGGAATCAGAACTCAGTATAGCTGTTGGAGATGTGGCAATGGCTAGATGCTGCTGAGCTGCAATCCCGCCCCCAGCATCCATTAACCATACTGCGTTTCACCAAGAGCAGGGATGGAGGCAGCATGTTTAAGCTTATGTGCCCACTGTACTAGAATGGCCGCCCCCTCTGTCCCTTTCTCTCTCAATCTCTCTCTGCTTGCTATGCTGATGGTGGGCTGGGAGGGAGGGTGTTTTCATGGTTGATAAGACCCGGGGACAGCCCTGACGGTGGGCTGAGTACCCGGCTCACCCACTGCTATGCTGTGGGGTGCCAGCCTCTGTCCCTCCCCACCCAATCCTCTCTCTTTTACTGCCATGGGCCACAGGAAGCTGCGAGCGCACCTGCAGCAGCTCCGATGGAGAGGAGCCAAGAGCCCGAGCCGGACATACACAGAGAAGTCCTGTGCACGCTGTCAGCGGCCACTGGGGCTCCTGCTGAGCCGGGGGGCTGTGTGCCAGGGTTGCAGCCACCGCGTGTGCGCCGCGTGCCGCGTGTTCCTGCGGAGGACTCCCGTCTGGAGGTGCACCGTGTGCTTCGAGGACAGGTGAGCCCGGCCAGGACGTCAGTCCCTCCTGCTGACCCCGGCTCTGCCGTCACTGCCCTCTGCAAGTGCGCCTGGAAGGGAACAACTTTTCCCGACCTTGGGGTTATTCTAACTTCAAGATAGACTGTATTATACAGACAGGCTATTGTTTTTTTAATAATGTGCACAAGCTTGCAGCAGCTGAGGATGGGTTAACTTGGGGTGAGGGTTCCTCTGCAGCTCTAGTGCGGTGCCCCAGTTCTGTCAGCGCGTTAGCCTGGGGAGCGGCCCTGTGCGACTGTGAACAAGGCCTCTGCAGCAGGTGCTGCTCTGCCCTCCGCTGGATGCTCAGCCGAAGCATGGGCGTGGTCCCTGAACACTGAGCTACACTGCTTTGCACACACTAACCTGGGACTGACATCAGGGTGGGACGCAGCGTCAGGCCCTCAGCCTCTGCTCAGAGCAAGAATGGGCTGGCCAGGGATTTCCTGGGAACGCGGAGGGGGTGGGGGCAGGCCCCAGGATGCCACAGAACCTTCTAGGCTCATCAGGCTCATTGGGCTCAGGTGAGCCCGAGAGAGAGAGAGAGAGAGAGAGAGAGAGAGAGAGACTATGAGACTTGAAAACAGCCTCTGGACATTGTTGCACAGGTGGACGTGGCCAAGGTCAGGGTTATGAGAGGCCCTAGCCACGCTGTGTGGGCTGGCGGGTCCCGCTCAGTCAGGGACATCTGTCCAGACACCTGGGCTTACTCTGCTTTAACACCTTGACATTTTGCAAGGCTTTGGGGATGTCAGTCATTTGGCCACACACAGAAGGAGTTCGCCCTGATCTGCTGGCCGTGGCCTCATAGCTCCCCATTGCCATCAACTATGTGCCAAGCCCCATGGACCAACCTGAGGAAGCGCTCCTGCACTTCCCAAGTTAGGACCTGCTGGCCTCGCCGAACTTGCCAGGCTGGAGCTGCCCTGGCTGCCCACAGGTGGGCAGGTCTGGACCCCAGGGCTGGGACATCTCTGGCACAGCCCCAAGGTTTTTGTTCGGTCCACTATATGTATATGAGCAGACTTCAAACAATTATTGGGAAATGTAATTAAAAGATATATGTATTTTGGTGCAAAACTTTTTGAAATCCCTGTATATGTGGGGGATCTTCAAAAGTTTGTGGAAAACGCTGACAGGAAAAAAGCAATTTGTGGATTTCAAGATGCTTGCACCAAAATACTTACTTTTTCATTGCTTTTTTCATGAGCTTTTTCTTTTAAAAAAGATTTATTTATTTTTATTGCAAAGTCAGATATACAGAGAGCAGGAGAGACAGAGAGAAAGATCTCCCGTCCAATGATTCACCCCCCCAAGTGGCCACAACCACCGGTGCGGTGCATTCAAGGCGAGGATCCTAGCCGCCAGGCCACCGCGCTGGGCCCTTTCATGAGCTTTTAAAAGTCCTCTGGCATCTGAAGTTCTGTGAGAATCGTGGCCTGGGAAGGTTTTCTCCTTCAACTGATAGTTAACTGTAAATTAATCAAATCAAAAGCAAGAGCTGAGCTGAGGCAATGTGCTGGTAAACCTTGTCCCCACCCCTCCTCCCTGCCGTGTAACTTGACCACTCAGTGTGGCTGCTGAAACCGCAGTTTCCTTATTTTGAAATACGGAGGTTCTTTCTCTCTCTCTCTCTCTCTCCTTTCTTTTTACTTATTTGAAAAGCAGAGTTACAGAGAAAGAGAGAGCGCGCTCTTTCAGCTGCTGGCTCACTCCACAAACAGCAACGAGAGCAGGGGCTGGGAAATGCCGAGCCACGACCCAGGAGCTTCTCCCAGGTCTCCTGTGAAGAAGGCAGGGCGCAGGATGGGCTGTCTTCTGCTGGTCTCCCGGGGCAGTGGGAAGTGGAGCGTGCAGGGCTGGGACCGGCACCTGCTAGGGGCTGCTGGCTTGTGGGTGGTCACTTCAGCTGCTGCACCACAGCGCCATCCCTCAGAATCTTTACAGAGAGCACAGACGAGAAGAACCAGGGTCCCAGTGAGGTCTGACAACAGAAGGAGGGGGGAGCATTGAAGTGGTTCCGGGCTGTGTGAGTTGGGGGACAGTGGTCATCTGTGGAGAAAACATGCAAGGAGACAGAGAAGGAGGTCCGCAAGCAGGAATTGGCTGTGGAAATTCCCGAGACAGGTGGGTGGGGCGCCCAACAGCAGGTGGCCATCTCACCTTTATTCTCAGAGCCTCCTGCACCTGCAACTCAGGTGGTCCCTTAGCTCCCTGGGGAGGCAAGGGTGTGTGCAGCACCCAGTCTGCTGTGAGGGCCTTCATCTCACTCTCAGACCCACAGTCTGTTGACCAGCAGCCAGCTCTTGCTTCTGGGTTTGGTATTTCATTGCCTTAAGTACTCCTCCCCGACAGTAGCCCACGGTCACCTGTGCTACATTTCAGCGTGTACCAGCAGCGGGTCCTGCCTCTTTGGGATCCTGTCCAGGAGTCTCAGGGTGTCCCTGCTGGGGGAGGGGCAACATATATGGACTCCCAGCCTCCCTTGAGGCCCAGGGAGACTTTTGCAAGAAGTGTCAGTAGCCACTTGATAAAATCTTGATCTGTCTTCCTCTGGTGTCCCTGCCTCCTCTTCTGGTTACCTAGGATTTAATCAGAACCATCGCTCCTGTTGCCTGTAAGAACACCGCAATCAGATCAGCCAAGCTCTTGGGAAAAAACCCCTATTCTTTTGTAACTGCAAGCCATCTCAGAAGCAACACTATTTAAAGTGACAATGTTTTCCACTGTAGGCAGGCCCTAGTGATTTCAGCTGGGAATGCCCAAGCAGCTGGACTAGCTCTTGTTGATTGCCTTTCTGCACCGCCCAACTGCCTCATTGGCAGTTTGCTGCTGGTGGGCCTGATGAGCCGCCCGGCCCTCTTAGAGGCCCTCTGGATTCTTCCTTGTGGTCAGGGCTGGGTGGAGAGCAGAAGGACTTTGCTAGGCCTTGGCGGGACCCCAATTCGGCAGACTGATTCCCTGCCTGTGTCAGCAGAGGGGTGAATACACCCGGGACATCTCTGACTTGGTCCGGTGCAAGGATTAACCACCTGCGTGTCCAGGTACTTGCATTCTAACATGGCTGTTGGGGTCACTGAAGGGGGAGAGGAACAGGGCCAAGCTGTTCACAGGGGCTCAGGTCCTCTGTGAACTTGTCACTGGACATTTGTGCACTGGAATGTTCAAGATGATTTCCAGTGGTTCCTTCTTCTTGGCTAAGGGGATGACAGCAGTTGTGGGGTGTAGGGCTGTGGAAATGGAGGTTGAAACCCTCACAAGGATATTAGGAGCCAATTGGGCACCAGGTGCTTGGTGTTACAACTCCGGGGACTTTCATGCCAGGGCCTGCCTGGGGCAGGTGTGTGGGTCAGGCCTCCTAACTCTGCACCTGCTCTGTCCATCTCTACGTTTTGGCCTTTCAAGAAGTATTTATGGACTGGATTGAAGAATGAGGTCAGAAAAACAACTGCTTGTTGCTGGGGTAACCCAACGGCCCAAGCACCCCTCAGAACCCAGCTGTAATGGACTCCTGTGGAGAGAGGTGCCAAGTGGCTACGTTGGTTAGCGTGACTTACACCATGCTGTGTCGGCCCCCTGGACCTGCTCACCTGCCGTCACGGGCGGGCAGGGCAGGAGTGTCCACCTGTTTGGCAGAGACGCCTCCTGAAATGTATTAGAGAGTAGAGCAGGCCATGCTGGTCCCGCAGGGGAACTGGCACGCAGGGGGACTGTCACACAGGGAGACTGGCACACCGGGGGCAGCTTAGGCCTGGCGTTCCCAGCTGCAGAAACGGCTGCTTGTTCCGTAGCATAGGATGCTGGTGTTTTTATTCTTTTTTTGTTTGATCACATAGGAGCTCCAGAGTCCTATGGGCTTGTGTTAACTCCGACTTAAACGTCACAGGCGAGCACCCAGGTCAGATGAGATGCGAGGTGCCTGGCACTAGGTGATAGTTTGTGAGATCTGAGACTATGGCTGCAAGCTTGCTTCTTCCTCCTTCCCTCCTTCCCTCCCTCCCTCCTCCCTTCCTCCATTACTCCCTCCCTCCCTCCGATTCACTTCCCAAATGGCTGTAATAGCTTGATCTAGGCCAGGCTGAAGCCAGAAAAGCCTGGAGCTGCATCTTGGTCTCCTACATGGGTGGCAGGGGCCCAGGTCCTTGGACCAGCATCCACTGCCTTCCCAGGTGTGTGAGCACAGAGCTGGACCCAAAGTGGAGCAGCCGGAACATGAACAAGTTGCTCATATGGGATGCTGGAACTTCAGGCAGCAGCTTAATCCCATAAGTTGCAATGCTGGTGTGGAGTTTCCTCTCAGTGGCAGGTGTCTGCACCTTCCTCTGTTTCTTCCCCATGACTGGCTGTCATTGGCTACGATCTTGTGTCTCTGGGCACGTTTCCTTATCCAGGTCCATCTGTGTCCCAGCCCTGTTGACTACATACAGGAGGGTCTCTGTGCAGCACACTTCTGGCCTGCTAGGGTGGGGGTCTCCAGATTGAGAGAGAAGACCTGACCTGCAGGAACGAGAAACCTGGGAGCGGGAGGTTTCTGTCGGCTGGGCCCTCGGTGGCGTTTGCTGCTCGGCTCACATTGGGCCTTCCCTGTCCCCCAGTGCATCCTCCCTGCCCTGCGTACACACGTGGATGAGATCCCAGACCCCGGGAGCTGGCACATGCTGGACTCCCACCAGGCTGGGTTTAGTGCCTCCCTCACCTCCCAGTTAGTCGCCTCTGGCTTTTGACCCTCCACTTGCCGTCCAGCACCAGTGGGGATTCCTTCTGAGCCGGTGTGACGGTGGCTGGCAGGGGTTTGGTTTCCAAGTTACTGGCCTTACGAGGCACACTTTTTGCCTTTGTCTAAATCCTGGATCTCTTCTGTGTTTTTTTTTTTTTTTCTTTTTTTTGGCTCCAAAGGAAAAGTTACCGATGATCAAAATTCAGTTAGGAAACTCTAATGCTGTGTGTCTGTTTTCCTATTCTAGCCACTGGTGTGCTCAGCAGAGAATTACAGCTTCTAACTAGAAGGGACAACAGTTTCTGACAACTACCAGCACACTGAAGAGAAAGACTTTTTTTTTTTTTTTTTGTGGACTTGAATGTATTTGGGGTTGCTTACATTAATAGCGTTTGTGGCATTAAGAGATGTCCCGCGGAGTTTATGTGTGGCTTCAATGTAAGGAGATTATTCCAGCAGATAGCTGCTCCGAGTTCCTCTGTCGTGAGACCAAGTGTTTGTCACTTCCCGGACTGATGAGCGGGCAGTGTCGGCGCTCTGAGCATGTCTACCTTTTGCATGCCTCAAAGGAAGGGCAGCTCCTCTTAGGTGGAGTGTGATTTCTGAGTTGGGACCTCTCCAGGGTAAAATCCACTCTAGGACTTTGCTTTCACATGGTCGGCACGGGGTCGGCTGGTACAGTGTTTCCTGTGCTGACCATTCAGGAGTGTGGTCCTGCCCGCTGGAACCACTGGCAGAGAAGTGATTGTTTCTGCTGTTTCTCCAGGGCTCCCCGAACCTCCACCAAAGCACACCAAGCCCCCCTCCCCAACTTCAGGTCCTTTCCGGAAACTTCTTGGCTCTGGGTCAATGTGGTGGACACATGCCAACCTTTGCCCAAGGGTGAACTCTCCTAAGTCAAAGGCACGGTTAGCTTTTATCACCACAAACCCAAACACGCCAGATGCAGTAAGTCACACAGGTGGTCTTTATTTCAGCAGTGGAAGTGGCCGTGGAGAGAAAGGGACTGGGGGATGTGTGAAGACTTTGAGAGGCAGAGTTAGAAGGAGAGAAAGATCGCCCCTCTGCTGGTCTGCTCCCTAAGTGGATGCCATGGCCAGGACTGGGCCAAATTGAAGCCAGAAGCCTGGAACCCCATCTGGCTCTCCCATGTGACTATAAGGCCCCGAGGACTTGGGCCACCTTCGTTACTTTCCCAGGCACATTATCAGGGAGCTGGATTGGAAGTGAAGCAACCAGGACTTGAACTGGTGCCCCTGTGGGATGTTGATGTTATAGGCAGTAGTTTAACCCACAGTACCATGATGCCAGCCTCAAGATGAATCTTGCCTGCCCAGCTCTTTGGAGCCAAACATAAGAGGGAATGTGAGGGGCTCAGCAAGTTCATGAAAAATGTGTTTTATTATTATTATTACCATTGGTCTTGAAAAATCTTTTTTTTTTAATTTTAAATTTTATGGTGCATTTCCATAAGGTCTGGGGTTTCCCTCTCCCCTCTCCAAGCTCCCTCCCCCTGACTGGTTTCCCCCTTGGTATTACAAGAGTAAAGTCCTTCATAAGCAGTCATAAGTCCATCAGTCTGTTATTTAAGTGTGTCCTGACTTTGCTGACAATGCCAGACATTCCAGCATCCTATTATCAAGATATATTCACTGGTTTCATCGGGAGTCCATCTTTGATTTATTTTTAATTCAACTTGTTAGGAACTCTTTGCAATGGCCTTGAGGTACTACCTGTCTGCCCAGACTGAAGCCCACTTTCCGCTTGCTTTTCCAGAAATGTGAAAATAAAAACCGGAGAGTGGTTCTTTGAGGAGCGAGCCAAGAAATTTCCAACTGAAGGTAGGTGGTGAGGCCAACGATGGTTTCCTTTGCTTAGCAAACACTGGGTGTTAGGACTTGGTAAGAGCAGGGCTGTGATGGCCTTCATGTGGTCATGAGTCAACATGATGACACGTTACAGGTCATGTGGGCTTTTAGACTTCCTGGCCCAGTGGCTTCCAGTCTACACGCGGAACCAGCACCTGCAGGTCCACGAACAATGAAAGAAAGCTGATTGGTTAGCTTCCAGTTACCTAGGTTACTGGCTGATTAATGCCAGGTCCTTTTCCTTTTCTGTTTACTAAACCTAAAGCAGAGGACAACTCTGAGTTCCCTAATGGAGACAGACAGGCCTCCTGTTTTGGGGGGCAGCTGCTCTGTTTCCAAGCCTGTCTGTGCTGCTCGAGGTGTGGGTACTTTGCTGTATGTATAGCATGCAGCACGCATTGCTTGTTTTGGTCTGGTCTGGTCTGGTCTGGTCTGGTTCGGTCTGGTCCCATCTGGTCTGGTGGCACCTAGCACAGGTGTCCCGCCCAAACAATGGCCTCCTCTCCTGTGTATCCAGCAGTCTCTCAGGGCTGTGTCTGCCCCTCTTGTTTCTGCTTGGAGCGTCATTGCGGTTCTGGTCCACCTCCGTGTCCTCCTGCTGAGGCTGACGTGCGCTCCGTGCCTGGCCTTCTGTCCCCAGGAGCACTCCCCTTTTAAGGACCTGCAGGTTTTGCTTCGTACGTATTTCCCGTAATTTTTGTGTAGTACCTTGCATTACAAACTGACTTATGCATTTCTGTTTCCCCCAACACACGAGTGGAAATTCTCCTTCATTATAATTTGAGAACGAGCCATTCCCACCCGCTGGTTCACTCCCCGAATGCCTGCAGTGCTCAGAGCTGAGCAGGCAGGGGCTGGAGCAGGAGCTAAGGAACTGATCAGGGAGCCCAGTAACTTGAGCTGCCACCAAGACCCCCCCAGCGTCTGCACTGGCAGACAGCTGGGACCAGGAACCAAGGCCAGGTATGCTGAGCTGGGTAAGGGTGTGCCAGCCTATGATTTTGTCATTTAAACAATTTTAATTTATTTGAAAGGCTGAGGCAAAGAGAGAGTGAGAGATTATCTATTGTGTTCACCAGAACTGGGGCTGGGTCAAGATGAAACCAGGAGCCCAGAACTTGGTCGAGGTCTCCCACATGGGTGGCCAGGACTCAGGCTGGTACCTGTGTGGGATGCCTGTGTTGCAGGAGACGGCTCAGCCCACTGTGCCACCATGCCGGCCCCAGTTTTGTTTGGCCGACATCCTTTTGGCAGGTGGCAGATCCCTCCAGCTCATCGTACTCAAATCCCTAGTTTAGAAATACAAACACTGAAAAATGAGATTTCAATGCTTTCTCTATACCAACTCACTGAAGAAGTCCCCTTCGCCGAAATATTGCACTCATTGCTGGATTCCAGTTAGGGAAATGAGTTTTCAAGCCAGAATATGTATGTGCACACACGCACCTATATGTGTGAGGATGTGTGAGTGTGTGAACGTATACCATGTGAAGGAATATGGTACTGTATATGGGTGTGAGTGTGTGCATGGATGGATGTGAGCATGTACAAGTGTCAGGGGTGTGAGTGTATATATATATGTGTGCAGGGATGTGGTTACATGTGTGTGTGAGAGCGTGTGCGCGAGTGCCAAGGGTGTGTCCCTGGCTTCACTTCCTCACCGTCTCTGTAGCACCTTGTCCTGTGCGTGAGCAGAGGTAGGTCACCATGGCGCTTCGCTCGCGCTAGGAGCGGGAGTAGGAGAGAGAACCGGCATGCGCGGGTTCTGTATAGGTAAGGTAAGTCTACAAGAAGAAAGACATCAGTAAGAAGACGGGAGGGCAGCCGGCCTGAGCTGAAGCATCGGGTGTCCCTCAAGATGTAAAACGCGTACACGAAAGACCCGAACTGTGTCCTTGTTCACAGTAACCCCTCCGATGCCGAGGGACCCCCTTTTCTCACTGTCCTGGTTCAGCAGAGTTGGGCTGGAGGGACCTGGAGAGAGGCCGGGATGTGCCAGTTTGGAGGACAGAGCTGGCCCTGGTTGTCAGGACAGAAGCAGGGTCAGATGGTGATGGTTTCAGGAGATCATCTGGAAAGGCCCTGAGAGAGGCAGCGTTTCCATCTGTGGTGGCTGCGGTGGCTGGGGCTGGGCCGGTTAAAGCCAGGAACATTGCTCCAGGCTTCCCGCCATATACTGGTGACTCCATGAAATACATGCAGCACTTGATGGCACTTTCCCTGTTGGCGGTCAGGAGCCTGTGGAGCCAGCATTCCATATGGACACCACTCTGTGGCTTGGCTGCTCCAGTCTGATCTAGTCCTGCTAATGGCCTGGGAAGAGCAATGAAAAACAGCCACGTCTTGGGTCCCTGCTACCTACATGGGGACCTGGAAGAAGCTGCTGGCTCCTGGCTTCAGCCTAGCCCAGCCCCTGTTATCCACATGGGGACCTGGAAGAAGCTGCTGGCTCCTGGCTTCAGCCTAGCCTAGCCCCTGTTATCCACATGGGGATCTGGAAGAAGCTGCTGGCTCCTGGCTTCAGCCTAGCCCAGTTCCTGTTATCCACATGGGGATCTGGAAGAAGTACGAGGAGTTCCCGGATGTTCCAAGAAGTTCCAGGATGCACTTCAGGTCTGAGAGTCTGTGGCAAAATAGCAAGTTAGTAAATCATTGTAGCGGAAATTTCTAGATTATTAATAACTATAATGGTAGAACTGAAACTCTTTTTGGACATTTGCTAAACCTGTAAGAATGACTCCCTCTTCTGGCTACTCTCTGTAATTGCATGTGTTTTCCTTTTAAAATTACTATGACATTTAAAAATTGTATTTATTTTTAAAAAGACTTATTGTTTTTAATTGGAAAGTCAGATATACAGAGAGAGAGAGAGATGGGAGAAATCTTCCATTCGCTGATTTACTCCCCAAGTAGCCACAACGGCTGGAGCTGTGCCGATCCGAAGCCAGGAGCCAGGAGCCTCTACCTGGTCTCCCACGTAGGTGCAAGGTCCCAAGGCTTTGGGCCATCCTTGACTGCTTTCCCAGGGCACAATCAGGGAGCTGGATGGGAAGCGGGACCACCGGGACACAAACCAGCATCCACACGGGATCCGGGCGCGTTCAAGGCAAGGACTTTAGCTGCTAGGCTGCTGTGCTGGGCCCTAAAAGTTCTATTTCTTCATTTGAAAAGAGATAGCATTTGAGGGGAGAGAGACCAAGAACAAGCTCTCCCCTCACTGGTGCACTCCCCAAGCACCTGCCGTTTCCAGGGCTGCTGTCAACAGGAAGCCAAGCTTAATTAAAAGCAGAAAGCTGACAATGTAGACCGATTCTTTTCTAAAGTAAAATGTCTAAATTGAATATACACGCGATCTATTCAGGCTTTGTTTTAAAATAACTTCCGGCATTTTGTAGACTTATGTGGAAGACAGAGTGACAAGGAGAGAGATCTTCCAGGCGCTACCCACTCCCAGGGGGTGGCAGTGACCCTGCCGGGGCCACATCCAGGAGCCAGAAACTCCAGGGGTGTCCCCGGTGGGTGCAGGGAGCCCGGTACTTGGCCCGTCTTCTGCTGCCTTCCCAGGCACGTTAGCAGCCAAGACTCAAACTGCTGCTCCTGTGGGTTGCAAACGGCGGCTTAACTTGCTGTGCCACAAAGCCAGGTCCACTATGGTGTTAATTTTGGGGAGGGATGAGATGATTTAGGAAGACAAGACCTCTGGTAATTCTGTCAGTGATTTGTCACGTAACAGACTGGGCTGGTTATCCTAATAAACTATGATGGAAAACAACTTCCAGCTCTCGCTACATCTCCTTCCCCCCAGCAGGAAGTGTGCTGTATCCTGTGGGTAGCTGCTCGGGGTCCACGGGCACGGCTGGGCCACAGTGGGACCGATCACAGATCGCCTGTCCCCACGGGAGCCGGAGACACTGGGTGGGACAGAGGTCATCAGGGCAGAGGTCGTAGTTCACCAACTGGAGTCAGACCTGACCTTCTGACCTGTGGCTTCCAACCAGGGTTCCCCAGTCAGCTTTCCGAGGCAGGTCGTTGGGTTTGTTCATTTTGTTGTCGTTGGATTTATGGCTAGGTAGCTAGGCAGAGCTGTGGTTACATATGAATGTGTATGCGACCACACCCGTGCAGCCTGAAGCTGCCTGGCAACCTTAGAAAGAGAGAGGATAAGGACTGAAGACGCATTCAAGAGGACAGAATTCCATGCACAACGTTAAAACAGTCATTGTGAAGAGGAGAGAAGAGGGTGGAAATGGCTACTTGAATTGAAAAATTGGCAAGCGAACGGTGCACTGCCTTTGTGCGGCCCCTTCCGTGCTGTGGCCAACGGTCAAGGCGAAACGCAAATGGCAGCGGGCTTGGCGTGGGCAGCCGCTGGGGCGTCGCTGCGCTGCTGAAGGAATGATGCAGCCACGTGCAAGTGGTTCTTCAAAAAACAGCAACAAGGGGGCTGTTGGATGCTGTGGCTGTGACTGCTGGGATGCCTGCCTCCCTCTCTGCCTGCCCAGGTTCAAGTCCCGGCTCTACTCCCAATGCCCGCTTCCTCATGTGCACCGGGGAGCTAGGAGCTGATGGCTCAGGCTGTGACTGTCACCCGCAAGGAGGGTTAGGCTGAGTTTTGGCCCCCTGGCTTTCGTTCGATTCCACCTTCAGGAGGATGAATCCGCAGAGAAATCTCTTTTTCTCTCTCTGCCTTGTGAATACAGTGAAAGTAAATACTCGGGCAGCATCTAAGAGGCCCTACAACTCTGATCGCCCAGCCCTGCCAGAGCCCTGCTTGTGCTCTTTTGCCTGGCACAGGCAGAATAATTGGACCCCTAGAATGGGGACCACCCCTCAGAGCTGTCATGTGCAGGTGCTCAGAGGAAACCCGTGCCAAGTGGGCCACACCCAAAGGGGTGTTTCCTTGAGAACTCTGTGTGTGTGTGTGTGTGTGTGTGTGCCGTGATGGCTTCCCTGCCCTCCCCCTTGCACAGCCTCCCTGGGCTGATCGTGGCCCATGTTGCGAAGCACTTGGCCCTAACACGTGCATTTCGTCAGCCCCGCGGCATGCCCTCCCGAGGCTGGCGGGCTGTGTGTGTCTAGTGTTGGGTCTAGTGTTGTTTAGCTCTGGTAAGTCTTGGTTGGTTGGTTTTATCTGGTCTGGATGATCTATGATTTATGAAAGTGATGAGTTGAAATCCACCACTGTTACTCTGTCAGAGCCTGTTTGTCCCGTTAGGGCTAATCATATTGGTTTGAGACTGTTGGAAGTCACCCTGCTTTTGCTTCTGGCCAGGCCGCCCTGGAGGCGATGAACACCCCATCTCTCGGCTGTGGCATTGCTTGCGGTCTTTTTCTTTCAGAACTTGTGCGCCCTCTGCCTCACGTGTCTGCTAAGAACACTATCTTCCTAGAGAGCCCTCTGTGGTCTGACTTGGCATATTTTTTAAGTAGTTTCTATAATTCTCTTTATCTTATATATGTTTTAAAAAAGATTTATTCATCTCTATTGCAAAGTCAGATATACATAGAGAGGAGGAGAGACAGAGAGGAAGATCTTCCATCCATCCACTGATTTACTCCCCATGTGGTCGCAACAGCTAGAACTGATTTATTCCGAAGCCAGGAGCCAAGAGCCAGGAGCCTCCTCCAGGTCTCCCACATAGGTGCAAGGTCCGAAGACTTTGGGCCATCCTCGACTGCTTTCCCAGGCCACAAGCAGGGAGCTGGACGGGAAGCAGGGTCTCCAGGATTAGAACCGGCACCCATATGGGATCCCTGTGTGTTCAAGAAGAGGACTACAGCCACTAGGCTACCATGCAGGGCCTAGCTTATATCTTTGATGGTTTGACTGATATGCGAGTAGTTTGAAGCATTTGTGGAAATGTGCCTTAGCTTTTAGTCCCATTTTCCTGAGAACTGTGTGAAGCCCCCTCCCATGCTGTGCTGGGCGTCTTCACTGGGCCATGTCCACTCGGCGTCCTGCAGGCCTCCGGTACCTGGAAGTGCGTATCTCTCCCAAGACTGGGCATGCTTCAATGACTCCTCTCTCATTTCCCCTCCTTTTCCCTTCACTTCCTGAGAGCCATGACTGCATATTGGTTCAGTTCGTGGCATCCGAGGGTTCAAGGGCTGCCTTCACCGTTCTGTTTTCTCTGACTGGAGTGTCTGGAGAGTTCTGATCTCTCTTCCTGCTCGTCTGGTCCACCTTTGAAGCTTGCGACTACATTTTCTTTCTTTTTTTTTTTTTTAAAGATTTATTCATTTTATTACAGCCAGATATACACAGAGGAGGAGAGACAGAGAGGAAGATCTTCCGTCCGATGATTCACTCCCCAAGTGAGCCGCAACGGGCCGATGCGCGCCGATCCGATGCCGGGAACCTGGAACCTCTTCCGGGTCTCCCACGCGGGTGCAGGGTCCCAAAGCATTGGGCCGTCCTCAACTGCTTTCCCAGGCCACAAGCAGGGAGCTGGATGGGAAGTGGAGCCGCCGGGATTAGAACCGGCGCCCATATGGGATCCCGGGGCTTTCAAGGCGAGGACTTTAGCCGCTAGACCACGCCTCCGGGCCCTTGCGACTACATTTTCAACTCTGGTTTATTGGAAAGATGTTCTTGACTTATTGAAGACCTCATTTCTAAGACTTTGGTTGTTTTTCAGAACTGCTTGTTCCTGGTTTCTTGTTCATGTGTTGTGCTAACTTTAATGAACTATATGAATTCTCTGGATTCTCATTGGGCTTTTTTAGAATCATTCTTTTAAATTCATATAAATGCATATCAGGCATTTCGTCAAGACCCTTCCCTCCTCAGGAGGGACTGTGGTTCTTGGGCTCTGTCCTGCTGTCTTCTATCTCTGTGCTCTGCTGTCCTCTGCCTCTTTGAAGAGGTGCCTTTGCGGGGGCAAGGCTCTCTGCTGGTGCAGAGCCTGTGACCTCAAGGCCTCTGCAGTTCAGGGCGGTGCAGAGGCTGCCATCTACCGTGCCAGCATTCCATGTGGGCACTCACTTGAGTGCAGGCCACTCCGCTTGCAAGCTAAGTCCCTGCTCGTGCACCTGGAAGGCCATGGAAGCCACTCCAAGTCCTTGGGCCCCTGTAGGGCACGTAGGAGACCTGGGTGCAGTTTCTGGCCGCTGGGTTCAGCCTGGACCAGCTGTGGTTATTGTGGCCTGTGGGGGAGTGAACAGAATCAGGAGCTCTCACTGTGTCTACTGCTGCCTTGTGTTTCCCTGCCTTAAACAAAAAATCTAGGAAAAGAATTCACTGTCCAGCTGAGGAGATAGCCATGGAGAAGACTTAAAAACAACTTGGCAGAAATGGAATTGAACAATGACTGTGGGAGTGATGTCTGGTCCAGCATGGAAGATGCCCCCCTCTCACAGTGCAGTGCCTTGGCTCCAGGCTTCCCTGGCCGGTGCCCGTGGCCGCCAGGACCGGCAGGGGGCGGCCAAGAGCCGTCCTGGGCCGGGCTGTGGGGAAGCCCAGTGGTCGGCGACGGAGTTGCCGGGTGGTCGGAGGAGCTGGGGTCGCAGGAGAGGCCGGGGCGGGCGCAGGAACCTCTCCCAGGTCGGGATCCTTGACCCCGGGTCCGAGCCTGACCTAGGCGCTCACCCCCGCGGCTGCCGGCCTCTCCGAGGACCTCCCGCTCCGTGTCCCTCATTTTTCTCATTACCCCCCGTCAGTGTGTCCCCCGAAATACCTGTGAACATTTACCTGTTAAGGTAAATCTGTCTTAGGGAGTGGGTTGAAAGGGCATTTTAGTATCGCAGAAGAGGGAATAAAAGATGAGCTTAATTTTAGTGCAAAAATATTCGAAATCTGTGCAGAGGTGGGAGTTCTTAAAAAGTTCATGAAAATGCCTGTTCTTATAAAGCTAAGTGTGGACTTGACTTGTTTTTCTTCCTTTCTCTAAAATGAGCTTCAGGTTTTCATTTCATTTTCCCCATAAACTTTTGGATATGCCCTTGCGCCTGGTAGGAACAAGGTGGCAGAGCTGGGCGGGCTCCTGGCGGGCACAGCTCTGGCTGCAGCCCCGGTCTGTCCCTTGCTGGACCGGTGGCCACAGGTGCCCGGCTACGCGGCTGGAGTCTCAGCACATGGCGAAGCCTCTTTTCCCGACCCAGAACGGGTACAGGTGCAGGCCCGTCTGGGCAATGATTAGCTGCTGGAGGAGCACTAAGCAGATTACATTTTTATAAGATTAATTTAATCCTCATCACGAGGAGTGTTTATGGGAACACTGCATTCGATTATGAATTGATTCCAAATGGGAGCTGGGCACGTTTGAACCATTTTTCAAATTACCCAGATTTAGAAAAAGTCTAATCTGTTAGCCACGTTTAATAAGCGCACTCATTTCCAACAGTTAGGATCTGTCTGTCTCTCTGTGAGAAGGTAACTTTGGGGCAATGTGGTTCTTGCAGCACTCAATTGTAGTGAGTTTTAATCAATTGGCAGAACAGTGTAAGCAGCTCCAACAATGTTTCTATCAGTCCCAAAGCCTCGCTCTTCTAATCGTGACAGTGATGGTGGTGGGGGGGAAGTCCTTTATGACTTCCTGTGTCGAGTTGTGCTAATGAATGACCTTTATTGGTATCTCCTGCAGGCAAACACGAGACAGTTGGGGCCAGGCTCCTGCAGGCTTATCAGAAGCCGAGGTGAGTGTGGGTGCTGGGAAGGACACTGCGTCCTGGGCCCCTGGGTGGGGGCCGGGCACCTGCGGGAGGGCGCCCCGGAGGGCTCAGCGTTCAGATGTCACTGCTTAGGAATGCAGCTTTTTTTTTTCTTTTTTATGGTGAAGTGCCTGGAAGACTTCCAACAGAGATTTCTTATAAAAAGGCTTCTAGGTAGCCTAGCATTTTCTTCCAAAACCTTCTTTACAAAAAGAAAAGAGACGTATATTAAAGTCATTTATTATTTTATGATACAGTTCTATAGGCTCTGAAAGGTAGACTTGATGGAGAGAGGAGGAGGGATAGAAGCTCTTGTATCTACTGGTTCACTCTCCCAGTGACCTCAATGGCTAGAAATAAGCTTATCTGAAGCTGGGAGCCAGGAGCTTCTTCCAAGTCCCCAAGTGGGTGCAGAATCAGAACACTTGACCCATCCTCAACTGCCATCCCAGCCACAGCAGAGAGTGGACAGAAGGTGCTAGCAGGTGGAAGATGAGCAAATTGAGCCATCACGTTGGCCTCCTTAAACTTGCTGTTTTGTCTCTTCAACTCCCTCCTGCTTGGTTCTGTAAGGACAGGATCTTTGCATGATCCATGGAATTTGAAACCAGATACTTGGTTTGTGTCCTACTTCATGTCGCCAACACCATGTCCCGGGCCCAGCAGCTCCTGAGAGGCGTTTACGGACTAACCCTCAGTGGGACTGAATGACGCACCTGAGACAGAGGCACTTACTTGCTGCCGGCCTCGTTCACACTCCTGCTCCTGCTGAAGGCACACACCGGTGCATCTGCAGGCTCCCCACTGGCCATGTGATTTTTGGCCCCGATGAGATTTTTCCGACATAGAACTTCTTTCCTGTTTCCACTTCTCTTAGCCCAAGCTTGCACTTCTGGCTCTTTCTGTCACTGTGCTCTGATGTCAGACAACACAGGGAGCCACATGAGACCCCCTGGAGTGGGGGGTCTTGGGTTCTGGAGCAGCATGGTGGGGGAGCCATGCCACACGATGGCCTGGGCAGCAGGCGTGTTCAGCTGCCAAGAACAGTGCCCCTTGGGGTGGGGAGCAGAGCCAGGAAGGATGTCTAAGAAGTACGACATCAAGCCTGCTTTACAGAACAGTGACACGCAGTGTGATCTGTGGCACTAGTCACCCAACTAGGTTGTAATGTTTGCCTTTCTCTGTTTCCTCTTGTTAGCAAGATCTCCGTGGTTCCTCCTACTCCACCTCCTCTCAGTGAAAACCAGTGTGGCTGCAGCCCTGGTGGGGTAATGTATCTGCCTGTTCGAGCCCTGTCCCCCTCGGGGGATGTAAGGCCAAGGAAGCTGGGGCTGGAGGAGGGGAGAGGTCCTGGGAGGCAGGGGTCAGACGCCCCCAGTGAGGCAGGAGACCCAGGCCCCAGGCAAGCTTGGAAGTGAGGTCAGCCTTGGTGGCCACAGGCCATTTGCATGGTTACTTGGCCGTCTCTTCCTGCTTGCACCCCTGCACTCTTCCTTCTTTATTCCCGGTGAGTCGCCTGCTTCCTGTCCCCAGTGGAGAGCCTCTGAGGTTGCGGGAGACATACAGGTGTGTACGAGTGTACGCTATACAAGGAGAGCAGACTGTCCTCGTGCCTGCAGGCCCTGCTGCAAGGTGGGCCAGTGCTGACCGGGCTAGCAGATGCACGTTTGATGTGATGCCCTTGGGAGAGTTGCCCAGGTTTCCGACCTGAGAGGGGCAAATAATTACATGTGTCTGACTGCCTCCTACGACTGTTGCAAGAAGTCCTCAGTAATGATGTCTGTGCTTGCGCTCAGCAAGCGCCAAGTGCCAAAAACATGGCCTGATTCTCACCATCATTCTGGGAATTAAAGGGAGCGGTTTTATCTGTAGAGAGTGGGCGTGTCTGCTGATGAAAGAGAAAGCTTATTCACTCCAGGGTCACATATAAAATCCTGCCTAACTTTCAACTAGATATTTTAAATTCTCCATAGTTATTCTAATGCTTAGGTGCTCAACGTGTGTCTATCAGATGGTTAGGTAGGTGGAGGAATGGATGACTGGCTGAATAGACCAATAAGCAGGTGAATGGATAGATAAGTAGGTGACTGGATGGATGGGTGGATGGATGGGTAGGTGATGGATAGATGGGTAGATGGATGGATGGGTGGATGGATGGATGGATGGATGGATGGGTGGATGGATGGATGGATGTAAGGGTGGGTGACTGGATGGATGGATGGATGGGTGGATGGATGGATGGATGTAAGGGTGGGTGACTGGATGGATGGGTGGATGGATGGATGGGTGGATGGATGGATAGATGAGTGGATGGATGGATGGATGGGTGGGTAGGTGATGGATAGATGGGTAGATGGATAGATGGGTGGATGGATGGATGGATGGGTGGGTAGATGGATGGATGGAGGGATGGATGGGTGGATGGATGGATGGATGGATGGATGGATGGGTGGATGGATGGATGGATGGGTGGATGGATGGATGGATGTAAGGGTGGGTGACTGGATGGATGGGTGGATGGATGGGTATGTGACTGGATGGGTGGATGGATGGATAGATGAGTGGATGGATGGATGGATGGGTGGGTAGGTGATGGATAGATGGGTAGATGGATAGATGGGTGGATGGATGGATGGGTGGGTAGATGGATGGATGGATGGATGGGTGGATGGATGGATGGATGGGTGGATGGATGGATGGATGTAAGGGTGGGTGACTGGATGGATGGGTGGATGGATGGGTATGTGACTGGATGGATGGATGGATGTAAGGGTGGGTGACTGGATGGATGGGTGGATGGATGGATGGATGGATGGGTGGATGGATGGGTGGATGGATGGGTATGTGACTGGATGGATGGGTGGATGGATGGATGGATGGATGGGTGGATGGATGGATGAATGGATGGGTATGTGACTGGATGGATGGATGGGAGGGTGGGTGACTAGATGGATGGATGGATGGGTATGTGACTGGATGGGTAGATGGATGGATGGATGAGTGTACCTTGGAGGGGAAGTGATCTCTCTGTTGTTTCTTCTTTCCTTTTTTCCTCTTCTGCATTGGGAAGCACAACTCCTTGGCCCAGGCTGGTTGCCTTGTGCTGTGCAGTGCTCTCAGCCCCTATGTCACGTGCGGGTGGGGCCCGAAGAGAAAGGTTAAACAAGCAGTAATCTACTTGTGGACAGTCATCAAGCCATTGAGCTGTCAGCTCGCGCCTGTAAGAGGCAGCTGTTATCTTGTCTCCTTTTAATGAGGATGTCAGAGGAGAAACGCTGAGTAAAGATGATACCCAGCTCTGGGGGACTCTGCCCTCTTCACCTCCAGACACGTGTGTCCACGCCCATGCCCACCCCCACCTGGCAGTGTTGTGGGACTGGCAGCCTGGAAGCTGCAGGGCAGATAGAACTCAGTCAACCAGGACCCTCACGCTCTCCTGTCTCTGTTTTACATACAGGACCTGGGCCAATTTAAAGGATTTAATAAATCGTTGGAAAATTTGTTTCTGTCTGTTACTACCCACATGAAAAGTAAGTGGATGCTTCACAAGAAGTTTTCCCTTTAACCCTGACATCCTTGGCTGGGCCTGTCCCCAGCTCTCTGCGTCTCCCCTTCCGCACCTCCAGCAGCCTCTGGTCCTTTCGCCTGTGGGAAGAGGGTATGCTATTTGAACCCTGCCCAGCACCCAGGCCAATCTGGCTTGGTGCTGTAGGCAAAGGGAATGAGCCTGCAGTATCGACCCCCTGGAGTTGCTCTTCTGTGCAACTCGTGTTTTCCAGAAGCTGCAGGGGAGGCCTGCGCCTGACAGGCGAGGTTGGACGGGCTGGCCCTGCGTGGCCACTCCCAGCTGCTGGCGCTGCCCAGGGAGGTCGGGCCAGCAGGAGAGACAGGTCCTTCCAGTCCTTTTAATGATCGGTAATTTCTAGATGCTGGCGTGCTGGGCACCCTTAGACAGGAAAGAGAAAATGAGGACTCTGGGTGTCATGCAGGAGTCACCCAAATTCCTTCCTGTTCCATTCCCTTCCCCCGAAGAGTACAGACAGGAGAGGTCTCCGCAAGCTGTCCATGCAGTCCATAGTGTGAAAGAACAGCGCATGAATTTCAACCAGTTTTGCACCAAACTGCGTAACTCTAAGTCCCAGGAACTTCCTGAAGTCCCCTCGCCTAAGCCTGCCCTTTAGCAGTCAAATCTCTCAGGCAGGTTCTCCCTGTCCCTATATCATGAACTTCCCAAGTGGATCCAGTTAGATGCAGGCTTTGGGAAGCTCCTGACACAGCTTGGGGGGGAGGCATCCCCTGGGGGCTGGGTGAACCCAGACAGCCTCAGCGTCTCACACCCCATGGGCTGGCATTTGCCTAGGCCAGGAGATCTTTGAGGACCAAGTATGCTGGTCTCTCCAGATGCCAACCACAAACAGATGCCTGTGCTTCTGGGTGTAGACTTTAGAGCGTGGGTGGTGTCGCTGGCAGAGGGCAGAACCTCAGAGGCATCCCAGGGGAGAGGCAGGTGCCAGCAGCTGGGAGGACTACCAGGGGGTCTCCCTTAGCAGAAAAACCAGATGTCCTGGGACAGAGCTCTGGGTGGTGCAGACAGGAGCTTGGGGGTTCCCATAAGTGGATCACACCAGAGGCCTGTGTGGCCCCTGCAGGTGGCCGCTGGCCACGTGCAACTAACCCCTACTGCAAGGCTGCAGAGGAATCCCCAGCTCTCGTAGATGATAGATGTAGCTTCATGAATCATTTTATTAGAATCTATGTTTCAACAGTTACTTTGGACATAGTTTGCTAAATACAGAGTTAAATTTAATCATACCTGTTCTTTTTACTTAGAAAAAAAGAGTCATTTCCTTGAAAGGCAAATTTAGGAAAGAGGAAGAGAGATCTTCTGTCCAGTGGTTCACTTCCCAAGCTGCTACAATGGCCAGTTCCAGGCCAGACTGAAGCCAGGAGCCTGGAACTCCAACTGAGTCTCCCCCTGGCATGGTGGGGCCCTGGGTGCCTCCTCTGCTTTCCCACATGTGTTAGCAGGAGGCCGGATCAGAAGTGGAGCAGCCAGGACTTGACTCAGTGCTCAAGTGGGATGCTCACGCTGCTTAACCCACTGCACAATGCCATCCCCCTGAATCCTATTTCCACCTCACTTCAAAAAGCTCAGAGAAATAGAATTATTTTGTAAAGTGTGTGGCAGGAATCCCTCAACAGTGGGCTTGTCCTGTAACTGCTGCCTTGCAATTGGCTGGCATGTGTGGGGCAGCCCATGGTATAGAAGAAGGTGGGGGTGGGGCCTTTCCTTTCGTCTCCTACCTAGATGTTAACTCTGCTGTGGTGGTGTGAGTCCCGTGTGGCCCCAGCCCTCCTCCCGCATCCAGCATGAGGGTCTGGCATCCAGGAAGGCGTCTCAGTCCTGGTCAGTGGTCATGGTGCCATTGATCCTCCTGGGACCCTGGACCTGTGGGCTGCAGAGCTCCACCTGCCATCCCTTCTGTCTTCCAGAACTCTCCAAGTCCCAGAATGACGTGACTTCTGAGAAGCACCTGCTGGCCACTGACCCCCGGCAGTGTAGGGGCCGCTCCGAGAGACGCAGCCAGTCTGATACGGCCGTCAACGTCGCCAACAGGGTACCACAGACCTGCCGGCCTCCGAGCCCGTCGCCTTCACGCTGTCTTTACAAAGCTTTCCCTGTTTGTCCTGTAGATTGGCTTTTCATTTGATAGCAGACGTTGGGCAGTTGCAGAAGTGTAATCAGGAGCAGGTCTATCTGGGCAGGGCTGGGCAGACTTCAAGGTCATCTGGAAGCTGTTCAGAACAGAGCAGGCTGGGACCTGCGATGGGGACGCCGGGGTGTCCCGGAAGCTCCATGGCCAGACCGAAGGCTGGGGGCTTCCCTGCAGGGCCGACACTTGCTCTTCTTTCAGTGGAGGTCCTGGATTAGGTCTCCTCTCCATTCAGAGCCAACAAGCTGTGGTGAAAACCTGGCCCGAGGGGGCTTTGGGACTGTTAGTGCCACATAATCCCGCACAAGCAGGTGGTGGCTGTCTCTCAGGGCATCTACTCCATGAGAGAACAGTCCCCTAAGGAAGGCTGGGAGGGTAATAACTATTTAGCTCTGCAAGGGATTAGCCAGTCCTGAAGCAGGTGCACAGGATCGGAAGATCAGGGCCAACGTGGCCAAGGTGACCTGGCTGTCCAGGCACCCACACCTGCTGTTTGCAGGCCAGGCAGGACTGCTGTACTCAGCTGGATTTGACAGGACAACACAGTGTCCTCTCAGCAGCTGTGGGCTCCCCTTAGGGCGTCTCCAAGCAGACTGTCCCTGCTGTGAATTGGCCCCGCTGTGCTGCTGCCATTCCCACATCCCCTCCCGCCTCCTGCTGCCTCCCTCCCCACGCGCGAGCATCCTCCTGCTGCACAATGGACACCCGATCACTAATCCCTGCTCTGCCCCCAGCTCAGGGCTCTTGTAAGCAAGTGTAGGAGAATGGGTCACCCAAATGTGCCCTTTCTAGGCTGCCTACCAACAGGCCATAGCTGGCTTGTCTCACTGTATCCTCATAACTGTCCCTGGCCGGGAAGTATTGCTCCATTTTACATTCCAGGAAACAGAGGCCTGGAGTGATGAAGTCACACACCCAGAGTTCTAAGGTCAGAACATGTGGGGCTGGGGTCCCATCCCTGGGCTGGGCTCCAGACAGAGTCACAGATGCATTCCCAGCCACCCCCCAAACCTCCTGGCCCAGTCAGGAGTCAGGTGATGGACATGTTGCCAGTTCCTAGGCCACAACTTAGTGCCAGGTGTCTCATGGGTTTGAAACATGTGTGCTTGGTGAGAGTTTGAAGTCCTGCAGTGCAGGCAAGGTGAGGTCATGTCGGCATCCCGTCTGCTCTGCTGGAATCGGCTCCCTCACTTCAAGTGAAGCAGATGGAGGAGAGGCTAGCACCTGCCACGTCACCTGCTTTCCAGGACTCTCATGGAGTATGACAAGCTGGGCAATCTTAGAATGACAAGAGGTTTATTCTGGCTCAGGGCTCTGATCTAGAGCTGAGGGCTCACCTACACCAACAGAGTCCAGAGGTGCTGTGGGGCACCACAGGCCGAGGCTGGGAGTGTGTACCCCCACCTGCATGGGTGCTTTGGGGCGCCAGAGGCCGAGGCTGGGAGTGTGCGCACCCCCACCTGCAGGGATGCTGTGGGGCACCAGAGCCGAGGCTGGGAGTGTGTGCACCCCACCTGCAGGGATGCTGTGGGGTGCCACAGGCCGAGGCTGGGAGTGTGTACCCCCACCTGCATGGGTGCTTTGGGGCGCCAGAGGCCGAGGCTGGGAGTGTGCGCACCCCCACCTGCAGGGATGCTGTGGGGCACCAGAGCCGAGGCTGGGAGTGTGTGCACCCCACCTGCAGGGATGCTGTGGGGCACCAAAGGCCAAGGCTGGGAGTGTGCGCACCCCCACCTGCAGGGATGCTGTGGGGCACCAGAGGCCAAGGCCGGGAGTGTGCGCACCCCCACCTGCAGGGATGCTGTGGGGCGCCAGAGGCCGAGGCTGGGAGTGTGCGCACCCCCACCTGCAGGGATGCTGTGGGGCACCAGAGCCGAGGCTGGGAGTGTGTGCACCCCACCTGCAGGGATGCTGTGGGGTGCCACAGGCCGAGGCTGGGAGTGTGTACCCCCACCTGCATGGGTGCTTTGGGGCGCCAGAGGCCGAGGCTGGGAGTGTGCGCACCCCCACCTGCAGGGATGCTGTGGGGCACCAGAGGCCAAGGCCGGGAGTGTGCGCACCCCCACCTGCAGGGATGCTGTGGGGCACCACAGGCCGAGGCTGGGAGTGTGTACCCCCACCTGCATGGGTGCTTTGGGGCGCCAGAGGCCGAGGCTGGGAGTGTGCGCACCCCCACCTGCAGGGATGCTGTGGGGCACCAGAGCCGAGGCTGGGAGTGTGTGCACCCCACCTGCATGGGATGCTGTGGGGTGCCACAGGCCGAGGCTGGGAGTGTGTACCCCCACCTGCATGGGTGCTTTGGGGCGCCAGAGGCCGAGGCTGGGAGTGTGCGCACCCCCACCTGCAGGGATGCTGTGGGGCACCAGAGGCCAAGGCCGGGAGTGTGCGCACCCCCACCTGCAGGGATGCTGTGGGGCGCCAGAGGCCGAGGCTGGGAGTGTGCGCACCCCCACCTGCAGGGATGCTGTGGGGCGCCAGAGGCCGAGGCTGGGAGTGTGCGCACCCCCACCTGCAGGGATGCTGTGGGGCACCAGAGCCGAGGCTGGGAGTGTGTGCACCCCACCTGCAGGGATGCTGTGGGGCACCAAAGGCCGAGGCTGGGAGTGTGCGCACCCCCACCTGCAGGGATGCTGTGGGGCGCCAGAGGCCGAGGCCGGGAGTGTGCGCACCCCCACCTGCAGGGATGCTGTGGGGCACCAGAGCCGAGGCTGGGAGTGTGTGCACCCCACCTGCAGGGATGCTGTGGGGCACCAAAGGCCAAGGCTGGGAGTGTGCGCACCCCCACCTGCAGGGATGCTGTGGGGCGCCACAGGCCGAGGCTGGGAGTGTGTACCCCCACCTGCATGGGTGCTGTGGGGCTCCAGAGGCCGAGGCTGGGAGTGTGTGCACCCCACCTGCATGGGTGCTGTGGGGCACCAGAGGCTGAGGCTGGGAGTGTGTGCACCCCCACCTGCATGGGTGCTGTGGGGCACCAGAGGCCGAGGCTGGGAGTGTGCACACCCCCACCTGCAGGGATGCTGTGGGGCACCAGAGGCCAAGGCTGGGAGTGTGCGCACCCCAACCTGTGTCTTCCTGCCTCCCTCCCCCTTGGGAATCCACCTGTATCCAGCCATGGCACCAGGAGGGCTCATCCAAGCCTCGGTGCCCTGTAGGAGCTCCATCTAAACACCACAGTCCAGAGAAGTTTCTGCCCTCTTAATTCTGCATGATGAGAGGGCTATGTCTCCGCCCCTGGGCATGCACCTGAACTGCATCTGTTTATGAGGTGTTCTGGGCACAATGACACATTTTTATCTTTCATCAATGACACGTCTTTATCACATTTAGTCTTTTATTCATTTATCTTAAAAAAAAAACCTGTTTATTTATTGATTGATTTTGAAAAGCAAAGTGGAAGAGCTTTTCTATCCGCTGGTTTACTCCCCAAATAGCTGAAGCCAGCAGCCAGCAGTACGTCAGCATGATTTTAAGTATATCCTAGCACTTTCCCAGGCATATTAGCAGGAGCTGGATAATAAATGGAGCAGTTGGGACAGGAACCAGTGCCCAGATGGACACCACTGTTGTAGGCAGTGGCTTAATGTGCCATACCTCCATGTTTAGTTCCTAAAATCATACTAACAAGGATGCCGTTCCTCCCCTGATCCAACCCGGTCCCTGAGGTTTAATGAGTGTTTGATCACATGCCCTGATGGCACAGAGCTAAGATGAGCCAGAGCTAGGAGGACTCAGAACTCCTAGGAGGACCCAGGACCCCAACATTCTCAACTCTTCAGGACTTGGCTCTGTGATCCACATGAGGACAAATGAGTCAGAAGGGTCCAGGGAGGGGCTTCTGGAAGCCTGAGTGATTCTCTTAGTCACCTGGGTCAGTGAAAGCCACCTGCTGCTTGCACTGACCAAGCCCAGCGGCTTGCAGGTGCTATTGGGGTGTCGCATTCCCTGGGGTATTTGACCTTTGCTATGCCGAATGCAGTCCTGTGAGGTTTTCACTATCACTCTCCTTGTTAGAGATGAGGACCGTGTCCTCTGAAGGGGCAGGGCCCGGTGGAGCCAGGCGTTCCCACAGCATCCTGCCGTGAGGTGTGCTTTTCCCACTGTGGCATGGTGGGCAGAGCGAGGGTCACCAGCTCAAGGAGCCATAGGCTTAGCCTTCAGCACCTGAGAAGCTGTGGCAGCCTTGGCACAGGCCATCCCAGCTGCTGGCACTGACAGGTGAGCCTGCCAGATGGTGGGGGGCGTTGTCTGACAGGCTGGAGGACCTCAGGGGCAGAAAAGGAGGTGCAGGGCATCCAGGGATGCATCAGATGAGACCTGTTCCTCATCCATCTTGCCTCATCTGCGATGATGAAGGCATCATTCAGAGCAGGCATTTCCCCTCTATCCAGCCAAAACAAGGCAGTTATTGAAATACATTTTTAAAAAGTTTGTCTCAAGGACATGGATGGGCAGCTGGGGTCCCGACCACCCCCACCCACCCCGATAGGAGTGGACCCAAACCTTCAGGATTTGCTGGAGGCAGGGCTTGGAGCACGAAATTTTGGGGATGCCTTAGCTTTCAGAATAGCACGGACTCTGCTTGTGGCTTAGTTTTGCGGTTCAGGCCCCTGTGAGGTCTTTGAGCTGTGAGCTTGCTGGGCCGTGCGCTCCCTGCTATAATGATGGCTCACTCACTCTGCTCCTTTGGGGAACTTCGTGTGTCAAACCCCACACGAGGCAGCTTAGGCAGAGCAGGGGTTTTGCCACAGTTGCTCATGTTCTTGCAGTCCTGGGGCTGAGGTCTGAGTCAGGGCCCTGTGACACCTGCTCTTCCTGATGTGTCACAAACCTTGCCCTCTCCTATCCTGACCTTCCCCCTCCTCCACGCTGTCCCCTCCCAAGGCCCTGCCTCCAGAAACCTTCCCACTGAGGATAAAGGTTTCAGCCTAGGAGCCTGGGGGCACAGTGCAGCCATGGTCCCCACCGAGGAGGTACATGGCTGTGTGCTGTGGGTGGGTGAGGGAGCCATCTTTTCTTCTGCTTCTTTCTCCTTTTGGGGCACCCCTTATTCTTGGAATCTTCTCACGGCACCTGCTGCCTCCTGTAGCCCTCTGCCGCCTCCTCCGCGCCTTTGGTTGATGCTTCTCTGTCTAGGAGCAGTAGCCCTATCCCTGTGTGTCGCCCTCTCTGTGTCTAGTTCTCTACCTGGCCCCTGAGGGTCTGCAGATGTAGGGACATCTTCCCCCACTGGGCCTGTGATGGCTGCTCCACCGGGATGTAGGGACATCTTCCCCCACTGGGCCTGTGATGGCTGCTCCACCGGGATATAGGGACATCTTCCCCCACTGGGCCTGTGATGGCTGCTCCTCCGGGATGTAGGGACATCTTCCCCCACTGGGCCTGTGATGGCTGCTCCTCCGGGATGTAGGGACATCTTCCCCCACTGGGCCTGTGATGGCTGCTCCTCCGGGATGCAGGACGCTTTGTTCTTTTCCAGTGCCTGATGACACCTCACTCAGAACACATCCCCGGAGACTCCTATGCTGAACAGTCTCCTTCACCTTTTCCCTGTGGATGCAACTGCCAGCCCGATTTCCATGCATCTCTTTCTTCCCACGAGCTAGGGAGCCATCAGAGAACAGATGTGACATCGTCTCCCCCTCCCAAGCTCTGGGCCTGAGAGTGATGGGTGAACATAGTGTCGCTTAACCAAATGTCTGCTGGAACTGAGCTGACCTCTGGGTGTGGGTTGTGTGAACTGTAATGTGGAGGTCACCATTTCCTTTCATTTGCTCTCTGTCATTCTCACTTTATTCCTGAAAATGAAGACTAGGGTGCAACTGTGGGATGTCCAAGTTTAACCCAGCATTAAGACCTGAAGTCTGCATTTTGAAACTTGCCATTTTCGGCCAGGAAGAGGGTTTCCCAAGCTGCCTGTTGAGTTTGTTGCTCTGTGCCAGCGCTATCCGGTAGAACTTCTGGCAACTTTGGAAGTTGTTATCTTGGCTATATGAGATGGGAGCCACTACTGCAGGCTTCAGCTGAGCAGTTAAAATGTGTCCAGTGTCACCAAAGAGCTGAGGTCCTTAGTTCTATTTGGTTTCAGTTAATTTGAGCTTAAATCTAAACAGCCCATATGGCTAGAGGTTACTGTTTGGAAAGCACAGTCATGCCTATTATAGATGTACCAGCTATAGCTAGGTGTTTTTGTAGGATTTAGAGGTATATTTTGATTTTCCCCTATTTTATGAGCATGCTAGGGTGAAATAACTCAGCTTACTAGCTTGAATGTTATTAAATGCCAGGATTATTGTTAGGTCAACATTTGGACGTTAACGTTTTTCCAGCCTGTAACTCTTTCATTACTGCTCCTCGGTACCAAAGCTTAGCAGTGTCTGCTTGAGGCCCTGCAGGGGAACGGGGGCTGGGGGATGGTGGGGGAGTGGGAGGGTTGGTGTAAGGTTGTGGAGGGAGTGAAGTGTGGGAGGGCCCAGCCGGCTGGGGGTGCTGGGGGGCGCCACACCTGAGCAGATGCAGGGACGCTGATGGGGTGACCTTCCCTTCCTCAGAAGGTCAGTGCTCCGGATGTCCTGAGGCCCCTTGGCCAGGAGAAGCCCAGAGGACCCGCTAGCTCTGACCGGAAGCAAGAAGACCTCTCCTGCAGTCCAGCATCCGGCACTTTATTCTCCAGAGGCCTGAGACACGTGAGTCCTGTCCCACCACTCCGACACACAATGTGCGGTTATCACAGGAAACCAGCGCATAGGCATCACCCTGTAGCCGCTGGGGTCCTGAGCAACCTGCCATATCTTGTTCTGATCCCCCTCCCTGCCCCCTTGCTCCCTCCACTCAGCCAGGCCCCTTGGAACCTTAGGATTCCACAGATAGCCCCAAGCCACTCCCGTGAGGGCTTTGCTCCAAGGGCACCTTGCAGGGGAGGAGGGCCTGTTTTCTATCCAGCTCCTTCCCTGGCCCTGTGTTTACCCCTTCCCTTATCAGCTTCCTGGCTGTGTAACTGGCTTATCTGTTGATATGTCCCCCTCCCCGCTGGAATGCAGTGGCCAGGTGCCTTGAGCACTATCATAGCCACAGTGGTCTTGGAGTGATTGCATGGTCCCCCCCACCCTGGGCTGGTGCTGCCTGGACCCAGGAAGGTCCTGCCATGGTGGATGCCACTGTCAGCAAAATGGGGCTGCAGGAGTGAGGGACCTGCTCAGGTCTGCTGGGGCCCCAGGCCTCACTGTCCGCAGTGTTTGTTGACCTGGGCCATTGAGTGGTTTCCCTGACCCACACCCCTGTGGTCTGGCTTCACCCGCTTGGTGCTCAGCCGGATCTGGAATGCTGAAAGGGATAGGGCCCAAGTGGTAGAGCAGCGGGGTAGGAGAGCTCATCTGTCTGTCTCCATGTGACTCACTGGGCCCACTGATCTTGGCTGAAGCTCTCTCTGACTTGTGCCCTTGAAACTTAGGGTCACGAGATGGAATTATGGTGCATTTACATGTGTCTTGTTTCAGTAAGACCAAAGTCCTGGAAACAGAAATCCCACAAGGTGAACAACCAGTTATTGCTTCCTGTTCTGAACATTGCCTTCCCTTTGAAGCACGTCCTACCGCTGAGTTGGGGCTAGGAGAGCCAACTGAAATCTCCGTGTACTATGAAAGTATCCATGGGCTATACAGTTGAAAGTTGCTTCAGCTTCCCATGTGGTCTTCAGAGCAAGGGAAGCAAGCTGCCCTTTGGGGCCCAGAGTAGTGAACGTGGCTGGCAGGAGTGCAGAGCAGTGGTCTCAGGGGCTGTTTGGATGCTGCCATGTCTATGGAAGGCAATTAGCAAAACGTCACAGAAACCTTTAGCATGCATGCCCTTGGAGGCCAGTGCTGTGGCATAGCGAGAATCCCAAGTAATGGGTGCCGGGTGCAGTCCTGGCTACTCCTTTTTTTTTAAAGTTTGTTCTAGTATTTATTTTTAAAAAAAGTGTGTGGGGAGGGGACACAGGGCTATGTGGGCCTCTGATTCTGATTAGGATGGAGAAGGTCGGGGAGGGGAAGGTGGTGAGACAAATGTTTCACTTTTCCCTCCTGTGTCCCTGTGTGGAGGCAGGGCAGTGAGCAGGGAGAAAGTGCACTGCTTCTTGCTGTCACATTGGTTTTGTGTGGCCTCGATGCAGGGAAAATGTTCTAAGGGTGTCACTGGAGTGGTCTTGTTGTTCTAGAAGGTTGTTGGCTTCATTACACCAGAGGTGTGAATTCCTTTCTAAGCCCCGTTGGTTATCCTGTCTACCTCAGTTTGCCCACAGACTCAGGTGCTTATTGTGGAGCCAGGCCTGGAATGTTGTAACTGTCCTTTGCATCCTTTGGTGTGGTACTTGAAGTCTCCTGTTGGCTTAGATGAGCCAGCTGTCTTGTCTTCGTGTGCATCTGGGAATGCGCTCCGTTCCTGCATGAAGGTCAGCCGCTGAGGTGGCCCATGTTCTCTAGGTCGGACCGCGTGTCTGTGTGATTTTCCCTGAGGTCAGGAATCAGCCCAAGTGCTTGAGCTCCTACACTCACATGGGAGACCTGGCTGGGGTCCCAGGCTGTTGGCTTCTGCCTGGCCATCCTGGCCATTAGGGTTGTTCACCAGCGTAACGAAAGAACGTGCTCTGCTGGGCTGCTGTTTCCTGATCTAACAGGGCTGGCAGAGTCAGCTTTGTACTGCACGTGCGTTTCCTAGCACAGCCACCACTGATGGATCTTCTCACGGGTCAGGTGCTCACGTTGTTGTGGGCCATCCATGGACAACTCTGGGAGAGTTGCTTTATGCCCTTGCTTAGGTCAATTTGGAAAAAAAAAAAAAACAACTGGTTTCTTTATCTTCATTTGAAATGCAGATTTTACAGAGAGAGGAGAGACAATTCGCCATCCTTTGGTTCGTTCCCCAAGAAGCTCTCCTTGTTCCTGGGAACTGGGATCCTTGAGCTCTGCCTGATGTCAGAGCCTTGGATTCCTCTTCCCTGTGAAGCTGCTAAAACCTTTGCTCACCTGCTGCCACCCTGTGTTGCCTCAGCATGGACGAGGGCTGGGAATTAGGCTAGCCTCAATGTGCCTCATCCTGGACCCTCATTTCCTAGCTGTGTTGGTAGCTCTACAGTGCCTGGAAACTGCCTGTTTAATGTGGCTTTCTAATTGTTCTTAGTAGGAAAGTTGGAGTAACACACAGAAGTCCAACTTAGCCTGCTGGAACTCCCATGGTGATGCCGTTTTTATGACGCAGGCCCAGTCAGCTCTTGTGCGTATCTGTCTGGTTCTTCTCCCCAGCAGCCCACTCATTTTGCCAATCTCCCTTACACGATCGCCCTCACCCATTCTCCCTTTTCCGTTCTCTTCCAGCTCCACTTTTTATGCCTCCCTCGTCCATGCTGTTGCTCCATCTCAAGTACTTTGAAGCGTGTAAAATGTCATAGTTTGACACTTTTACCAGTTTATACTTTTCAGAGCCAGCCACTGGGTGTGGAGTAGGGGTTGACTCAGGTTCCTACCCCTCTGATGAGTGGCTGGTTTGGTGTGGTTCTGACTGTTCCCAAGCTTGCTTCGTTTCTTTTTGGGATGTTTTGTAGCATGGAGGAGACGATTGGTAACTGCATGCGGAAACAACTTAGGCTTTTCTACTCCTGTAACGTCACATCCCAAGTTGGCCTCTGTTCTCATGCCCACTCCGTTCTGTGTACGTTCTGCTCACCCCATCTTTCGGTTCGCTGATCCTCTAGGTTGTATCTGATCTAAGGCTGCCTTCATTTCTGGAGTCTTCATTTGCGTCACCCTACTTTGTAGGCCTTTGTTTTCCTTGGAGTCAAGTACCCTGAGGAGATTCTCCATGTTCTCATTATATCCTTGACCACATTAATCAGAGTGGTGAGACTGCTGTGCACGAATGGTGGCAATTCCTAAAGCACATTTGACAACGACAGATTAGGCAGTCTGTGTTGTCGCAGTTTGGTTGCCGTAGTTTGTAATGGTAGTTGTGTTTTTATTTTGGGTGCCCATACACATTTAAGCATGGTTCGTCGTTGCACTTGGCTGCACACTTAACCTAGCTCATTCTGTTTCCTTCCCACTCTAAACCGAGGAAACTGACATAGCTAAGGAGCAGTAGAGCTGGCATTGGAACTCGGCTCTCTGGGATTCCCGGGCACAGCCCCGCAGCCTCGTTCCATGTCCTGTGCGGATGCCATGTGCCCTCCTGGAAGTTGACTGCAGAACCGCACAGGAGATAGTCTGCCTGACCCTGAGGGACTCCTGTGAGAGATGGCGTGGCCTTTCTCACTAGGCAGAGACCATTTCTGGGCAACACAGGCTGTCCGGAGGACTCTGCTCCTTCGGACAGATCACGTGGTGACTGACCTTGGCAGAGTACAGGCTGGTGCGTTATTGACTGGGTGGGAGTCTACATCTGTGTTGGGTGTGGATTTACTATCTTGGAGGTAGAACTGCAGGACTGACAACAGATAGCGAAGTTGTTTATTGTGTCTGTCATCTCGATTTCAGGAGAGCTTAATTAGCATTAACAGCACGAGCACAGAACTGGGTAATTTTGATAACGCCAATGTAACTGGAGAAATAGAATTCGCCATTCATTATTGCTCTAACACCCACTCGTTAAACGTGTACATCGAGGCCTGTAAGAACCTTGCCTACGGAGACGAAAAGAAGAAAAAGTGCAATCCGTAAGTGTTTCTAAGTTTTCACAGAGGTGGTAGATGTGTTGATTCTAAGATGCACGTGGCAATGTGAATGTCCAAGGAAAACCAGGACAACCGCGAGAAAGAACAGAGAGGGCTGTTCTAACTCATACCAGTCACTGACCTTGTTTCATGACTTCTCATTTGTGGAAATGTATAGTGATGGAGTACTGGGATCTACCATATCCAGATGCGGGGTATAATGTAACATGCATCCTGCTCCCAGACGAAAGATGGATTCCCAATGTAACTGTTGGACATGTGTAGACAATGGGATTCTGGACTGTCTGACACTGTCTGTTCCAGCAGTGTTCGGTACGCTTAAATAAGAGACTGATGGAATTATGAGTCCTCACGAAAAACTATACCGTTGTAGCAAAATGGGGAAAATTCTGTTCGGGGAATGGGAGTTTGGGGGGGAATCCCAATCTAAACAAAATGGTACCACATAATTCAAAAATTCAAAATAAATAAATAAAGAAAGAACGAGGAGGAAGAGTCCGGCTTTAGGACTCCTGTGCTGCAGTGTCTCCAGCGATGCGTTAAGGAAAGACACACAGATCAGCAGACGAACCCACAGGGCCGTGGGACGTTCATGACCAGCAGTGTCGGTCCATGGGAGCTGCCGTGGCACAATCTCATTGACTGTTGATAAATCCCTAACTGAAGAATTTAAATTCAAAACAAAGGGGCCATGCACAAATACTGATGTCAGGAATGAAAGAGCAGACAGAAAGATGGCATATACATGCCAGGAAGAATAATGGGAGGGTGTTTTAAATGTATCTAAAAGCTGTGTATGTTGGAGATGGGCACTGCGGGACAGCAGCTCTGCTTAGAACAACAGCGTCCCGTTTCAGAATGCTTGAGTTCAAGTTGCGTCTCTGCTTCCACTCCAGCCTCCTGCTAATGCTCACGGGGGAGGCCTCTGATGATAACCCAAGTCCCTGGGCCACTACCACCCATGTGGGAGACCAGGAGAGAGTCCCTGGCTCATGGCTTCAACCTGGCCCAAACACGGCTGTCGTAAGCATTTGGAAAGGTGTTTTCGTGGCATCTGGATTTGGACTATGGGCAGGTTTTGACACCACTTGTGCTCAGAAAATTGCAGATTTTGAAGTGGTTTGGGTTTTTCTTTTAAACTGTATTTATTTAATTGTTATTTAAAAGACAGAATAACAGAGAGAGAGCGCGCGTGCGAGAGAGAGATCTGTTTTTATCCACCGCATCACTCCCCAAATAGCCACAAGCCAGGAGCCTGGAACTCCATCTGGGTCTCCCAACGTGGGTGGCCATCTTCTGCTGCTTTCCCAGGTGCACCAGCAGGGCGCCGGGTCAGAAACTGAGCAATTGGGATTTGAACCAGCACTTGGATGTGGGCTGTTGGCATTACAGGGGGTGGCTTTTCAGATTAGGGAGGCGTGCACTGTAGCAGACAAACGTCCAAGAGGGTACGTGAGTTACAGTTGGCTTACACTGTGAGAACCTGTGTGGGAAGGTTAGCGAGTGTGCCGCAGCTGCAGCTTTATACCAAGAAAGCAAAGCACACTGCAGCACAACTGGGTAATTAACACCATGGAATGAGTTGATTTAGGGAACGGCTTGAAAATGGAACAGCCAAGCCAGGAAGACTGAGGAGACATGTCAAGTGGTGATGTAAAGATGACGAAATGAAGTGTGGGGATTCCAGCTCATGAGCATGGCTGCGAGTGGGAAGTCATTGTTTGTGTCCCTTAAGCGAGGTGACAGCCGTACAGACCAGAATCTTCCTTCAGGGTGTAGTTGATATATTCTGTTTCACATGTATAGGGCTGTATAATGGTCTGGAACACAAGGGTAAAGGGACAACAAGAACTTGGAGATGGTGGATCTTGGTCTGCCACGTATGTGATACAACCAGATGGAGTTCTTGGCTCTTGGCTTCAGCCTGGCTCAGCCCCAGATGTTACAGGCATTTGGTGGAGTGGGACGGTAGATCGGAATGCTGTGTCTCAAATAACACCCCCCCCCAAGCATGTATAATAAATCCTATATATAAATAAATATATAAATATAACATATAATACATAATATATGTCTAAATCATATATATATACGATTTGTTTATTTGAAAGTCAGAGTTACATCGAGGGAGAGGGAGATCTTGCACCTGCTGGCTCACTCTCCAGTTGGCCACAGCGGGCAAGGCTGGGCCAGGCTGAAGCCAGCTTTTCCCCGTATGGTGCTTTCTCAGGTACATGAGCAGGAAGCTGGGTCGGAAGTGGAGCAGCCAGGGCTTGAACTTTGCTAATGCTTTATCTGCTACATCATAATGCCAACCCTTCAGATATTTTTAAAGTTAGATATTTGTAGGAGTTAGACATTTTTAAAAGTGAGTGGAAGAATGCAATTCAAAATTCGTTTTGGTATGGAAGACTGTTTAAATCCATGCATGATTTTTCCATGATAGGCGTTTTGCAGGAGCTTCCCAAAGACCCCTTGTACATCCCAGGAATGTGGAATGAGGAAGGCAGGGGGAGCGTCTCATTCCTCAGGAATGTTCCAGAAGATTATGGAGCCAACATGTAGCAAGACTGTAGCACTGATGTTGCTTGTGGCAGTCGTGGTGGCTAAGTCCTCCCCATACACTCCCAGCCTAACGGGAACCCACGCTAGTGCCCCGAACTGTGTTCACCCCTGGTCAGGCTCTCACTTGGCCCTCTCTGCCTTTGACCACTAGGTATGTGAAGACCTATCTGCTGCCCGACAGATCCTCCCAGGGAAAGCGCAAGACCGGAGTCCAAAGGAACACACTCAACCCCACCTTCCATGAGACCTTGACGGTACTTGCTGACCCTGCGTTCACATGCCGAGGCCTCTGCATGTCGGGCTGGGCACAGAGGGCAGAGGCTGGCAAGTGGTTCTGCCCAGCCCTCTGTTCTGAGTGAGTGCAGGCATGCATTCCCGGAGCCTTTGTGGCTCCATCAAAGGCAAGCTCATGGAGGAAAAAAAGTGTCTGGCAAAAGTGCAGTGCCCCAGACTTGGGAATGGCTTTTGATTAATGATTTCTGAGTAAACGGTCTTAAAAACAGCCTGCTGTCTCTCTCTGAGGCTAACAGGGCAGAAGGTCATTTCAAAAATCCCTCTGTCTTCTTAGGTTTTTATGACCATCAGAGGAGCATTTCCCTGGGCGGGTGGAAGCAGGGAGGACCCTGAAAATTAACCAGCAGACAAATGTGACAAGCTGACAAATGTGGGTTTATTTTATGAAAAGCAATAGGCGCAGTATAGGTGTTCACCGTGGATTCTGTGGGAGCAATGCTTGTGAGGTGGAATGCTCTGGGGGTTCAGGGGCCCCTTGCAGGTGCCGGGCCTGGGCCAGGTTCCTGAGGCCCCCACTGGGGTCTAAGCAGCCAGAGCACTTTGTAAGGACAGTCTAGGCCCGGGACAGGCTGCAGGCTACTGCCCCTGGAGCTGCAGAGGAGCAGGGCAGCATTGCGGAATATGGGGAAGACATTGAGACACGCGGCAGTCCAGCAGGAGAAGCCAGCATCTGTGGATGGGTTTGGGGGTGGCAGCAGGATGTGGTGATACCTGGTGGCAGTGGCAGGCGTCACAAGAGGTTGGAGGTCTCAACGCACATTCAAGACTTTCAAAGGGGCCCAGACTGCTTTCCACCTGTAGCTTGTTACTGTTTAATCTTGCCCCATCTCTCCTCCCTCCTGCCCTCTGCCCTCTGTTTCAGAGCTCTGTTATCATCTCTAAGAAACAGGACTTGGGGTGTAGGTCAGAGATGGGGCCTCATGCTCTGATCTCAGGTGTGTGCTGAGAACTAGCCAGGAGCCAGGGAAGCCCAGCTGGCAGTGAAGCTGGTCTGCCGACTGCGACAGCTTGGGCGTAGTGGGCAGCTGGGCAGGTGGCCTAGAGCCCCGGGTTGGTAGAGCAGTATTGGCCATTAGTGCCTGGGCTGCTCTGGGGCCTGCAGCAGAAGCCTGGCTCCCCACCAGGGCAGCCTGAGGGCTAGGGATGGAAGGCACACCCCAGGGCTGGATGGATTAGCTGTCCTCCTCAATGTGGATATGTATGAGAGTCCCCTAGGCTTTTTGAAAAAGCTAACTTTTGCTCTGGCAGGTGTGAGTGAACCCCAAGATGCTGGCTTTGCACTGAGCTTTGGGCACCAGCAGTTTCTGCTTCTAAGAAAATTTGAAAAACTTTGAGGGTGCTTCCAATGAATTTTCACAATGAATTAGAGATTCATTTTTTTGAAGAATTTTTTCACAGGTGTATTTACTTTTATTTGGAAGAGTTACAGAGACAGAATAGGAAAGACAGAACTTACATCTGCTGATTCATATCCCAAATGGCCGTAACAGGCAGAGCTGGGCTGATCTGACCCCAGGAACCAGGAGCTGCTTCCAGGTCTCCCACATGGGTGCAGGAGTCCAGGCACTTGGCACATCCTCCATTGCTTTCCCAGGTGCATTGGCAGGGAACTGGATCAGAACTGGAGCAACTGGGACACAAACTGATGCCCATATTGGATGCCACTATGCCACAGTGCCAGTCCCTCCATATGCATCTTAAAGAATCCGTGTCTCCCATCTGTTTTAAATTCAGTATCCTGCTAGAAATATGTGTGACATGGGAGAGCTGGGAGGATTTGTAATAGCCTCATGCAATCCAATTTTCTTTCTCTTTAAGATTTTTTTTAAAAGTTAGAGAGAGGGAGAGACAGATCTTTGATGTGCTGGTTCACCTCCCAGGCGGCCCTGACAGATGGGCCAGGCTGCGTTGAAGCCGGGAGCTTCATCTGGATCTTACGTGGTGACAGGGTTCCAGGAATGTGAGCCATGTTCCATTGCTTCCCAGGCCATTAGCAGGGAGCCGGATTAGAAGTGAAGTCACCCAAACTGGCACCCACAGGGGAAGCCAGAGCCGCAGGTGCCGGCCCCTTCAGCATTATCTCAAATGGCCTCTTAGTTTGGCTCCCAGCTGGCTTCCCCAGCCCAGACAGTCCCTGGAGCCGGGTGGCTGGGACTGTTAGAAGGCCTGTCTGTGCCAGCTAGAGGAAAGAACATGTGAAAGTTGAAGGTTGAGAACTAATTCCGACATCCCCTGAGAAACCCTATGGAGTCCAGGGCAACTTGTCCTCCCCTAGAGACCCTGTCCCAGGGTCGGGGTGGACAGAGGCTGAGGGAACCCAGTGACAGAGCTGGCCAGGGACAGCACCACTGTGCACCTGCCTTCACTGTCCAGGAGGGGCTGCTTGAAGGGGCCACGGCTTCTCAGCTCCTGTCCTCTCCATCTTGTCCCTCTGTGGCAAAGGCCAGCACGAGGAGATTGGAGTGATCGTGGGTGTGGGGCCCACTACCCGACAGCTCTCAGGATTCAAACCCCCTGGTAGGGGGGTGGCTGGACACAGGTTGTTGGAATCCCAGCCTGCCCCTGGCGGCCTCCACATGACTGGAGACTCCTGAGCCTCTCAGCTCCACCTTCAGCTGCCAAGTGGGCACTGGCCCCTGAGCTGGTGAGAGGTGCTCTAAGCATTGACCCAGGACCCCAGCGAGCCCTGTTGTGTTGCCTGCACTTGCCAAGAGACACTGGGGTGCTACCACAACTTAGCCTGTCCTCTGACCTGGGCCAGCACACGGGCACCCACGATCATGCTTAGACAGGGGAATTCCGTTTCTGAGTTATTGGGACAGCTGTGGCTGGGACACTGGGGCAAGGTGCAAGTTCAGGTCCAGGTTGCTGCTTGATTTCCAGGAGCCTTGAGCTGGGCAAGTCCTTTCACGTTGTTTTTAGAAAAGGTGCAAAAGGGCCAGAGTAGGGAGGGGGGCTCTGTGGCTGCCAGGCCATCCCAGCCTGGTCCCAGAACCTTGGGGAGCTCTGGGACACAGTGAGATGCCCCTGTACCCGACTCTGAGCAGGTTGCCCCTCTCTGACCACACCAGATCCTGGCAGCAGGCAAACGTAGGGGGGCCCAAGAACCTGGCTGATTTTCTTGACTGCCCCCACAGTACCAGGTGGACCCTGCTCAGCTGGTGTCACGGCGGCTGCAGGTCTCCGTGTGGCACCTAGGCATGCTGGGCCGGCGAGCATTTCTGGGAGAAGTGGTCGTTCCTCTGGCTACGTGGGACTTTAAGGACAACATGACACAGTCTGCCCGCTGGTATCTGCTCCAGACCAAGGTGATGTCTGGTTGGAGACTGGGAGCCCCCTGCCCTGCCATGAGAGCTTACTCATTTCCCAGAGGCCCAATCCCCTGCATTCCATCCTCCCACTCTGCTTGCTGTCAGCCCAAAGCCAGTGCCGGGAACACCTCTGTCCCTGGCTCCAGCACAGGCCTGGCAAGGGACAGATGCTGGCCACAGCAGAGGGTGCCATGCCGGGAGCCCCTTCCCCTCCATCCTGGTGCCTGCTGCTGGGTAGAGAAGTGCCCACTCAGAGGCTCCATTTCTGGAAGCAGTGTTGTCCTGTGTGGTACCCAAGAGTTATGAAAGGCTGTTTTGTTGAAGACAGCTGAGCTGGGTAGGGCAGGAGTGTTTACAGCAAGATGAGCCCAGAAGATTTGGGGGGTGATGGTGGCAGGGAGCATCCCGGGAAACCCTGCCTCTGAGTTCTGCTGCTTATTCCTAGGCGGAAAGATCTGAAGACACCTGTGCTCAGAATAATGGTGAACTTGCTGTCCGGGCCAAACTGGTCCTGCCTACAGGGCCCAGAAAGTTCCAGGGCGCTCAAGATGGTAGGTGGCCTCTAGCACCTCAAATGTTCCCCTCTGGCACCCATCCCCCAATTCTGGCATGGCTGGTGTGCTGAAATGTGGGCAGCGGGTTCTGCATGTCCCAGTGCCTCTTACTGAGACTCATGGGGAGCCTCAAACCCACTGCCCCTGGGGAGTTGGGGGCAGGAAGCCAGAGCAGCAGGACCACCTCTCTGCTGCCCTCCAGCCAGCTTCCTACCAGGGGCAGGCAGATGGGGATGGTGTAAGGTGACGCTTTATCCGCTGGGGTCAGGGGACCCTCCAGGGCCACATGCACGGATGGAGGTCCAGCTGTTTAGGGCACAGCTTAGCTCCAATAGCTGCTCCCAAGGAGGGTTGACTGTAAATGGTGTGGACAGGTGGGCAAGTGCAAAACTAGAGGCAGGAGAACAGGCATTTCCTGTTTGGCTGGAAGGATAGAATCCTTCCCACTGGTGGGCAGCTGGGATGGAAACTTGGGGCTCCCACTAGACCCCCACTCCAACCTTGCCTTCCCGGGGCTTTTCGCCTACCCACTGGTGGCACAGCCTCTTCCTGCCTGCTCTCCTGGGAGTCTGAAGGATCACAACCAATACTCAGGCTCAGTCTGGGGGTGGTAGTGGAACCACACACTAATACCCCAGGTTAAAGGGATTCAACTGCCAACATCGGTTTCCTTCCAGGAATGGGCGATCAGACATCACTCAGTGGACAGCTGTGTCTGGTCGTGCTGGGAGCCAAGCATTTGCCTGTGCGGTCAGATGGCACCTTAAACGCCTTTGTTAAAGGGTGGGTATCGGATACCATCTCAGTACTGACTGCTGTGCTGGCATACACTCGGCTAGAGCCTGCAAGAAGGCCAGAATGCAGGCTGTAACTCGGCTTCCCTGTAAAAACTCAACGCAGCCCTGCCCGTGCCAAAGACCTTGACTGCCAAGGACTGCTGGGCTCTGGGTGTGCTGAGGCAACACTGAGACGGGGCACTCCTAATCCAGAGCCCAGCCACCCACAGTGCCCTGGCATGTGGACACGCTGAGTGCTGACATGACTCCGGGGCCAAGCATGGATGTGCTAAGTTCCACACCCAAGGTGACCTTCAGGTTACCTGTGTGTGGAACATGAATGATCGTGTGCAATGCTTTGGTCCCATCCCCAAGGTATCTCAAAGGTGTCTGTGCAAATATCCAGAAATCTGTAACCTAGTCCAGTCCCAGGTGTCTTAGAGCCCAGACTGCCAACCTGGAGGTTTTAGCTTGGAAAGCCAATCTTACTGATTATGGTACTGTCAGTCAGTTTCAAAGTCAAGCATGGAAAAGTAGCATGTCCCATCAACATTCCCCAAGTTTTCCACCTCCCCTGGGGACCTGCCCGAGACAGACAGCTCCACCTTTTGTTCTTGGTCACTAGAGGCGGGCGGCCCAGCAGGTGCCACTCATTATGACACTGAATTGCATATGGAGCACTGAGGACCAACCGTGAGGACATGGCTGTGGTTCTGTCCTAACTGCTGCCTACCCTAGAGGCCCTGGACAAGGGTCATCTACTCTCTGAACTTGCCCGTTAACACAGTGAGGTAGCACTGGCCACGCTGGCACGGCAGCAGGCCAAGCAAGGCGGGAGGAGGGTGAGGGCAGCAGCAACCTGGCTCAGCCTTAAGATCTGCTGTAGAGGGCAGCTCGTGCATGGCAGCTCGCTCCATGCTGGCCATGGCGCCTTCCTCGGGGCTGGCAGTCCACGCTGACGGGGACAGCGGGCAGAGGAAGGGCCATGTTGTACCTGTCCATCTCTTGCAGCTGCCTCACCCTGCCGGACCAACAGACGCTGAGGCTGCGGTCCCCAGTCCTGAAGCAGCAGGCTTGTCCCCAGTGGAAGCACTCCTTCGTCTTCAATGGCGTCAGCACTTCCCAGCTGAGGCAGGCCAGCTTGGAGCTGACCGTCTGGGATCACACCATCTTCGGGATGAGCGACCGTCTGCTTGGGGGAGCCAAGCTTGGGGCACGTAAGTCTTGGGGAGACCCTTGTGGGGCCAGTGATGGTGCCACGGGGGGAACAAGGCTCTGCTGATGGCTGCCCACTCTCTACTAAGCAGCAGTTTCTAGGGCTGGTGCTTGCTCCACTACTGGGCACTAATGCAGCCAACTATTCAGACTATGTCAATCAGATTTGGATCTGCTGAGGAAACACAACAGGTCTCAACACAGGCCAGGCACAGCACTTTTGTACCTGGTGTCAAGCGTACAAGGATTACTTTCTTACAGGAAAATACGTTCTTAACCTAACCAAAGGGGGAGTCAGGAACACACCCCAAGAAGGGGGAGGAGGCGACAAGGCCATTCAGTGTGGCATATTGCAGGGCAGCAGGTCCCCATGAGGGTGGCCTTGTGTCCCAGGCTCCACCCCCAAAACGCTGTGACAGCCATTAATACCTGCATACCATCTCCATAGATACTATTCAAGCTGTCGGGAGTAACCCTGGCCCCCTCTGAGGTGGCTGCCACACACCTGCCCACCACCATGGCAATGACTGTGGGCTCCCCTTGGTGATCGGCCCCTGGCCCAGGCCCTTGCTTCTCCCGCCTCGTCTGTCCTGTTTTTGGGGGGTGGGCTGAACACTGTCCAACATCTGCAAGGTCTGGGCATTGACCCCCCACCCCCTCAATAACATGTATCATTCACTTTGCAGGAGGCGAGGCAGCCGGGGGCGCAGACGCATGTGTGCAGTGCCGACTCCAATGGCAGAGGGTGCTGTCCAGCCCCAACCTGTGGACAGACATGACGCTCATCCTGCACTGAGAAGTCTCCTGGTCCCAGGCAAAGCCCAGGGAGCATGGAGTATACGGGAGAGAACCAGTGCTCCAACTGTGTCCAGTGGCTGAGACCGCCGGCCATCTCTCCGTATTTATGTTAAACTGATGCTCTGCTGCTAAGTCGAGGATGGGCTGGGTCCAGGTCTCGGGACACGTGGCAAACAGCCCGATGTCAATAAACGGCTGAGCTCTTGCAGTCTGGTGTCACGCATTCCACTGAGTCAGGAGCAGCAGGTCGGTCCCCCGACAGACTGGTGCACCAAGGGTCCCAGGAGACAAGGCCAGAGGTGCCCCTCCTGCCCCCACACCCAAGGAGACAGCCACCACAGCATGTTGCCTGGAACAGCCTTTATTATCTGCAGGGTGCAATCCAGCCACCTGGAAACCTCTTGGCCATGCAGGTGCCCAAGGCACAGCGGGGCTGCAGGCTCAGCAGCTCCAGGGTGGGGGCAGAAAGGAAGCGGGCCTGCAGGTGGCTTTTCCTGGGAGAATGGACAATGCACAGCCAAGAGTCCCTTGCTGCCCGAGGTCGGGATGCTCGGAGCCTGCGGCATCTTCCAGACAAGCAGCTTCAACAGAAGATCACACACAGGGTCTGAGTGGTCTCAATGTTAAAAAAAAAAAATCATTTTTACAGAGGTCACCATCGCAGCTCGCCAGTCGCGCCCAGACCAGGTGCTGGGGGTGGGGTTTTTGTCACTAACCCTTTATTCTTCCGTAAAAGGTAACAAAATATACAGAAACGTTTCCCTTTTTAAAACTAACGTTACAAACTCCACTATCATGTACATAAATAGGATGCTCACTAGTTGATCATTTCCTAGCTGTGGAAGTCCACAAGGTGGCCTTCGAACCATTAAGAAACAAAAGGTGTAGCCATGAGTGGCCCTGCGGCTTTGTGCCAGAGGGGCTGAGGCAAATCATGTTCAATTTCCAAAGTGATTTTCCACCCTCGGAGTGCCCAGAGATGGAGCCTTCATAGAAATCAGGACAAATCAATCAATCCGAGCTCATTTCAAATACACAGGAAGTATTGGCACAGACCAAGGCGCCAGGACACGGAGGCCTGCACCCCTCAGGCCTGTGCGAGGGCTGGCATGGGGCGGGGGGTGGTCCCATCACCAACCCGGTGGGGCCGGCTGGGGCCCGCTTGGCACTGGGGCACGACATGGGAGAGTAAAGCAAAGACCTCCCTGGGCTGGCCGGACAACTCCTCCAGCGACCTGGTCCCTGCTTGAGGCACTGCTGCACCGTGGTGAGGGGCTGGACCCTGAGGCCACGGGCGGGCGGGGCCGGCGGCCAGGCCCTCTGCCCCCAGTCCTGGCCCTCACATGGCCTCGAACTCGTCGATGCGCTGCTTCGTGTTGCCCTGCCGGATCTGCCGCAGCGTCTTGTACTTGTCGCGGCCTTGCCGCATGTTCTCGTTGTGGATGATGTCATTGTGTGTCCTCTTGTTCTCGTCTCTGGCCTGGGACAGCTCACTGCTCAGGGTCTGGGAGGTGAGGAGGGACGGTCAGCCTTGGGGGTTCCCGAGTGGGGATCCCTGTGCCCCCCATCTGTGACCCCCGACCCCGCACGTGCTCACCAGCAGCTGCCGCTGCACACGCTCGTTCTTCTCGGCCTCGGTGAGGCGCTTCTCCTCGTTGCGGTCATCCAGGATGCCCTCGCTGGACAGCTCGGCGCTGTAGCCCAGCGGCTCGGCGCCCTCCTCGTGCAGGTTCTCCCGCACATGGTAGCTCACCGGCTCATACATGGGGGGTGGCGGCGGGGGCGTGGTCATCACCAGGTGCAGCTCCTCCTTGGTCTTCACCAGGTCATCCTGGGCCTCCCTGGCCTGTAGAAAGCAAAGGGACGGGTGAGCCATGTCCCCAAGATGCCCAGGAAGTTTGTTCCTTCGAGGCCGGGCACACGGCACTAGGCGGGCCACCATCCAGGTACCTGCTCACCAGACGGCACCCTTCCCCTGGGTGCCTGTTACCCCCAACCCAATGTTGGAGGAGCTCCCCTCGGGCACGTTTCTTGCTGAACACATATGGGACAGCCTCCCTGGGCACCGTAGGGCACTGGGCCCAAGGACCTCCAGCACAGCAGAATCCAAACGTGCTTGGTCCTCATGGACCTGGTATAGTAGCTGGCACCCAGGGCAGCTCCTGGAGATAACCTACACCTAGCGTATGTAGCATTCATGCGACTAAGTGGCTGTCACACTGCACTGTTCAGGGATGACGCCAGGAAAGACTGCACTCAGTGCAGATGTCATCCGTTTTTAACCCAACCTGCAGGCAGAGGGTTGAGCGCTCCAGAAACCCAGCAGCGGAAGTCTCCTGTTTGTACTGTGGTGGGGAGGCACCAGGTGGGCTTCACACCACTGGGGGAGACACGGCCCTAAGCGGGGAAGGGCCTCATGTGGGGGTCTCTGATGGGGTCCTCACCCAGAGCCTCCCATTCCAGTGCCCCTGACCTCCAACTCCCAGGCAGCCTGGCGACCTTGAGCCCCTGTCCTGCAGGGAGCACACAGCTGCATGGCAGGTGGCAGAGCCTGGCTGTCACCCAGTCTACAGATCTGCAAGATGCCAGAGCTCTGTGGGTACCCTGTGTAATCGGATGCCCCTGGCAGGGAGTGGGGCTCTGCAGCTGGAATGGGACAGGTCATTGTTCCTCGGCTAATCCAGCAGCCTGTTCATGCTGGGATTTCTGCTTCAGCAGGCGGCGCCCCCGCCCCAGGAGCGGGGAGCCCCACGCAGGGGCCAGGCTCACCCGGTGCTGCCACACCTCCACCTCGTTCTCCTTGCGCTTCCTTGCCTCCTCCAGCAGGGCAATCTTGGCGGTGTATTCAGCCAGCTCCGCGGCCTGTGAGGAAGTCATGGTGACCTCAGGAAGGCTTCCCACACAGGGTTCATGTCTGCTGGGGCCACCTGGCAGGGTCTGTCCCTGCCTTGGCTGTACCCACCCACAGACAGGCTCACTGCTGCCATCGGCCAAGTCTCCTCTCCCCACCCCCAAGCCACCCCTCTGGACCCAGCATATGGAACCCCGACGGCCCCTACCAGCTGCTCCTGGCTCTTAATCTGGTCAGCCGCCTGCCTCTCCAGCTCCTCCTTGGCCCGCAGTGCGGCCACACGGTCGGCCTCCAGGCGCTCCGACTCCTCCTGCGCTCGCTTCCTCTCATCCTCCAGCTGCAGGGCTCTCTGGATCTGATCAGAGAGTTCTGGGGAGAGGCCACGGCAAGTTCAGGCTTGCGGGGAGCGGGGCCGAGAGCCAAGCCCTGGCCACTGGCCACACGCCTCACTCCACGAGAAAGCGACTGCCACGTGCCCTCTAGGTTTAGCTCTCAGCAGCTCCTCTGCCGTGGCACGGGCTCCATGACCCATCCTGGTCACCTCCACACCATGCTGGAGATGCCTTGGGTGGGCCTGCAGAGAGGGGGCGCAGCGTGGGAGGCTGAGCCCCAAACATGTCTGAGGGAGTGGCCTTGAACTTGTTCCTCTGCTAAACCTGAAGCTCCTCACTAGGAAAAAGGTGGTGACTTAGCCGGGCCTCAATTCCAGGAAAGGGAAACAGCCCAGCACAGAACAAAGCCCAGAGCTGGCTTGCAGTGCAAACAGCCACATTATTGGGTATCTGCATCAAAGCCACACACTAGTGCCCTCTAGGGAACTAGTGTTGTCTGCCCAGGTGTGCGCACGCAGCCCTGCAGCCCGCGGTGTCTCCCACCCAGCCCGGCGGGGCCCACCTTTCTCGGCCTTTTTGGTCTTCTGCTCGTAGTCCTGTAGCCGCAGCATGAGCTCCTCCTTCTCCCGCAGCATCTGCTCCTTCTCCTTCTCCACGGTCTCCCGCCTCTTCTTTTCTGACTCCAGCTGTTGCCTGCACGGGGCAGGCAGAGGAAGAGGATGAGGCTCTGCCCGGGCCTGAGCTGAGGCCGGGTGCTGCCGGGCTCGCCCTTTGCCCCTCGTCTGCCGCTCACCGCTCCATCTGCTTCTGCTGCTTCTCCTCGCGGGCCTGGGCCTTCATCTGCTGCACTTCGATGGTGTCGGGCTTCCGGCGGCGCATGTACAGCTCGTGGTTGCCCATACACAGCTGCAGGATCCGCTTGTTGATGCGCAGGCGAGGGGCGTAGAACACAAAGTCCTATGAAACAGAGTGGGAAAGGGCAGCTTGAGAACACCGCTGCGAGGGCAGCTGGGCTAGGCCCGGAAATGCCCAGCTTCCACAGGACGGGAGAGGGAGCAGGGACAGTGTGCACACGGCCCAGGAATGCCAGGACGCTCAGGGGTGCCTGCCACGCCCGCCTCAGGCATCAGGCCCCGCTGGCCCTTGAGGTCTGTGTGCACCTTGGCTTCCTGTGCCCACTCACACCAAGCTCTTTCACACCTGTGAGCTCCTGCAGGCCTCACTAGGGCAAAGGAGCTGTGGTGCCTCTTGCCCTCACCCTGCCACCAAGGTGGTGCCCAGCATTCCCTGAGCTCAGCCTCTACACTGTCAGCTACAGAATGGGGATGCCTGCACCCAATGGGCCTGTCACCACCAAATCAGATGCCTCGAAGACATTGAGAACAGTACCTATGGGCACCCTGAGAGCTGGCCCGTGGCTGCCCAGGCAGGCCCTCTGCAAAGGACTGCATCGGGCATGTGGAGTTCTATGGCCAAGACAGGGATGGCAGACATGCAGCTTGGACAGGACAGGAGAGGGAGTGCAGCTTAGAAAACCTAAGAAGTTCCACCTGCCACCTTGCAACCTTGGGGCTCTGGGAACAGGGAGAGGAGGCCGAGGCAGAGTGGCTGTGCCCTGTGCAACAAGCTCATCTCAGTCTCTTTGGGCCGAGTGGGTGTGGCTCCTCCCAGCCCCCACAAAAGCCCTGGACTTCCTGGGTGGGGCATTCTTGGGGTTTTGCACACTTGTTATTAAGTCATTGGGTTTCCCGGGGAGGAGTCCAGAAGCCAGGAGAAACCAGAGTTTTTATTACCACCCTTCTCCTGTTACCCAAGAGAAAGCAATCTTGAGCGACAGCCTCGGGGCCCAGGGAGGTCCCTGTGTGACTCAGACTGGCTGCAAGGAGCACAGAGCTTGGGTCAGAGACAGGGACAGGATCTGCAGGTTACTGTGAGACTCCCACAGACAAGAATCTGGCTGGCTGGCTGCTCCTCGGGCTGGGGCAGCTTCCTCTCACTGCGTCCTGGCTCCAGGTGAAAGGCAACCTCCTTACCCAACACAGGCCCGACCAGGGTCTTCCCGGAACAAAAACCCCCACGGGCACAGAGCTCAAGGCCAAGGGAGATAAAGGTCCACAGAGCGGGGGTGTGGGTGGGAATAGTGTGTGCAGATCCCCTGAGCAGGACAGGAAACCTCCCCCAAGGCCAGTATAACAGAGCCAAAGGCGCTTGAAGAGGGGGTCCATTGACGCTTTTCTATTTAAACTCAAAAGCTGCCTGTCCAAAGCAAAAGGCTGAGGCTGGCCCTGGCCTCGTGGCACGGCTGGCCAGGCCACTGCCTGTGACACCGGCAGTCCTGGCTGGAGCAGAGATCCAGAGCCGGTGCCTCCATGTCCGATCAAGCTCCTGCCAAGGTATCTGGGAAGACAGTGGAGGATGGTCCCAGAGCCCAGGTCCTCTTACCCATGTAGGAGACCCAGCTGGAGTACCAGGCTCGTAGCTTCAGCCCCACCAGCTGAGGCTACTTGTGGGGAGAATCAGTGGATGCACCATCGCTCCCTCCTCCCCCCTTCATCACTCTGCCTTTCAAATGAAATAATAAACAAATGTATCTTAGAAAAAAAAGAATGGGACTGAGATGAGACAAGAGTGCCGGGTGGCCGTCATGTTAGGGCATGCAGGGACCCAGAACTACACATCCTCCAGCCGGGTCCTCCTTCCCTCGCCTCTCTCTGGGGAGGACCCCTCTATACCTCTCGCTTCAGCTCTTCATCACACTTGAGCTACTGCAAGCTGAATCTCTGAAAGTTTTAGAACTTCAAGCAGATAGCAGCCCACAGAGGCGGCGGGGCCTCCCTGCTCTCCCACAGTGCCTGTCTTGCTGCCCACATGATATGGGCACACTCTGACCCTTGGCTCCCGAGCTGCAAGCTTTGTTAATGGGAACTCCTGGTTCCTGCGGTATCGCAGGGCATGGACCTCGTGAGGCGGGGTTAAGTGTAAGTAACTGGGCTACCACCCATGGGGTAGGAGTTTGCAAACAGCAGGAAACGTTTCCAATAAGCAGCGCTTTTGGCAAACAATGCCGAGACCTGCTGATTTTCAATTACACGCAGGAGCATGTGGGGCAGACAGACCTGACAATGAAGCTACCTGCTGTTCTCGGCAGGCTGAGCAGCCCAGACTGACGCCCCAGGTGTGGGGCCAAGGCCCGAGCGGGCCTCAGAGCAACAAGGACCTCGGAACATTGAGTCCTCTTCTAATACATCCCTGCGCTGATCTCAGAATGAGGTCGAAGGAGGGTAACACGGACTGGCCAGGTTCCTGATGTCCCCGGCAAACACCTGCTCAGAGTCCAAGTGCTCACAGAATGGACAGAGCCAGTATGCATTTCCCCAAGCACAGGGGACAGCAAACACCACAAGGTGGTCACCCCATGGCCGAGGTCACAGACTCGAACTGCCTTTTGCTACATAGCAACGTGACCCCCTGGCTGTACAGGCGACAGCTGGTAGGCTTTGGACAGACACCCCTTGCCCCTTTACTCAGGGCCCTCAGGATCCTTGAAGACGTCACCCAGACTTACAGGGGCCTTTTTGTCGATGGGCTTAATGACGAACTTCTTGTCATTGAAAGAGATGTTCCGTATTTCACTCCAAGGGAAGCCAATCTTTGGGGTCAACCTGGTATCAGGGGGTGGGGTGGGAAAGGGAGAAAGAAAAGGCCTCATTAGCTGTGAACATAAATGCATGTTTCACGCCACAACTGGCAGCAGAGCTTTGTATATCCAGCCTCAATGCGCAGAGATCCAGTACCTGATATACCACCTCGCCCTGCAGCCCAGACCTGTCCCAGCCCTAACCATGCTGGCTCAAATCTATCCTGGTAATCCTGTGGTCTTTATTAAAACAACAACAAAAAAAGAAATCTGCATAGTTTCAAAGTATCTCCCCTCAAAATACACAACAATTCCAGAGAGGGGGACGGACCTCTCCTAAGATGTATAACCACCCCTCATCTCAGGCCCAGCCACCGCCCTCCCTCCCGCCGTGGCCCAAGCACTCCCCATGCACTTGTCTGTGGCACACTGCTCCCTCAGCATGACTGTCTGAAACCAGCCACGCCATGTAGGGCCAGCTGCAGCCCCCACTGCTTGCTCCAAAGTAGGGTGCTCCCTTGGCCAGCCCTTCCTGGTCACCCCAGACTTCAGGAGGACCCTCAGACTCCCCCTGCCCCAAACCCTGACTACCTGGCTCCTCGGGCAAGTGCATCAAACCACACTGCTCTCTTTCCTGATACCGCCTCCCTCCCAGCAACTACAAATGGACCAAAGCAGCCCAGCCACTGCAATGCTGAAGTTCCTTCTGCGACCCTGACAACCTTGCTTCTCGGCCCACAGCAGCACGGAACGGGTGTGCTGCCCACCCAGCGTTCAGATAAAAACTGCCGGAAATGCAGGTCTGGTAGCAGAGCAGGGCAGCGGGTGAGCTGGCCTCTGGGGTCTGCAGTGCACCTGCAGGCAGGGCGGCAGGTAGATGCCCCACTGCTCTGCCCTGTTGATCACCGATCCCCAGACACACACACATGTGGCTGACCATGTGGCACTGAGTCAGGGGAGCTGTGACCGGCTTCATAGGCCTTGGAGCACTAGGAAGCAGCAGACAGGTTCTGCCGATGCAGCTGGTAGGGAGCAAGCTAGGCCCAGTTAGACTTGGGCAGAAAGCTAAGCTCGGGGCAGGGGCAACAGAGTGAGGACAGCGAGCCCTGGTCGCTAAGCAACACAGGTGCACGCACTTCAGAGATGGGTTTTGCAGAGATGAAATCGGGAATTTCAGAAGTGAAAGCCTGGAGGAGACTACATTACAAACACAAGAAAAAAACTTTCTATGAAAGGAAGACAGTATGCTGAACTCCAGGTCAGGCTACATTCCTCCACTCTGGGACTAGCACACCGTGCCCCACTCCTGCCCACTCCCACGTGGGGGGTCCTGGGCTGTGGAGGTGGAGAGAAGAAACGACTGCCCCGATCACCACACGCCACCGAGGGAAGAGACAGGGTCGCAATACCTCCTGCAGCCTCACCAACACCTCCAGTCCAGGTCACCAGCCTGAATCCCATGCCCTTGCAGATATGCCCACGCAAATTCCGCTATGACAGGGTGGATGACAGGGAGGGAGGTGGGCAGGGGTGTGGCCCAGACAGGGCGGGGTGTGGGGAAGGATGAGACAGGGCAGGATCAGGTCCCCTGGCTGTGGCGTTGGTCCCAGTGCAGGCAGAGCTGTAAGGCAGCCTCGCCCAGCTGTTCCAGGCTCCCAGTGTGCACCTGCTGGGGAAGGTCCCTGCCCACTTTTTCCCCTTCCTAGTCTTGTCTTTTCTGAAATGACGACAACTCAATGAGAGGGGCCAAGACAGACGTCTCTGCCCCCCTTCCCGTGCCACTCGGTGGTTTCCAGCACAATGGAAAGAGGGGACCTCAAGAGGCATTTCCCGGCCGGAGCTGGGCTCCGAGTGCCTCGGAAGACAAAGAGGCGTTTGTGGATTTGCCAAGTTCCCTTTACCTACTCAGCGCGTCAGATTTCTTGTGGGAACAGCGTCCCAGGAGGGACTCCTGTACTGTTAGCTCCTCTCCCACATCAAGGGCTCAGCACAGCACGCTGGAGCCTGCTGCTCAGACCCCTGCTCCCAGGGACAGGAACCTAGCCGGCTCTTGACTGAGGGTCTGCAGAACAGCTGTGTGCACTGCCAAATTTGGGGGTGGGGGGTGTGAGGGTCCTGACCCGGGACGGGGGCTCCCACTGTGACGGAGAAGTGGACATTCACATGGGCTGGGGCAGTTACAGGCGGACACTAGCAAGTTCCTGCCTCCGGCTTCTTCTTGCAGCCTGAAAAACCTGTTTAGACGGCCTTGGCTGAGGCCATTCAAGGGACATATTCAAAGGCCCAGGGCAGTTTCCCACAGGGCCATGTTCTCTGTGGCTCTGTGCCAGCTTAGAGGAAGGACATGGCGGGGACCCTGACCTTTCCCAGCAGCACAGCGTCTAGCAGGCGGGGTCCTGGGCACCCCCATCCTCAGGAGCTCACTCCCTGCAGCCCAGAGTCCCTGCCCCTCTCTGAGTAGCAATGCCATTCCCTGTTGGGTGTGCACAGTGCAGTGCCCGGGCACCGACTCTTGGTCCCATACTAGGCTGCCCAGACCACAGAGGAGGAGATCTGAGACAGCTGAGCCAGAGTTGTCACTCGCAGGGACAGCCAGGACGCAGCAGAGAGCTTAGCAACAGCCCGTGGCCCTGGACCTCTACTGCCCACCTGCAGAAGCAGGAAGGAGGGCAAAGGGGTTGAGCTTGGCATCAGAAGACCCGGGGCCCCGGCAACCATGAGGCCCAGAGCAGACATGCAGGTGAGAATACAGAAGCTGAGCACACCCCATGTTCACAGAAGCCCACGCACCACAGCCCCCCTTTCCCCCAGGCCAACAGGAGGAATCCATACAGGGTCTGCTATCAGGAGGAGCTGGCTCCCCTCATGGGGCAGCTGGGCAACAGCTGCCAAGGGAAGCAAGGGCTGCTTTGCTAGGCTCTGAGGATCGGCTGCTGCTCTGGAACCTTTCCTGTCTCTGACGGTGCCATGGCTGCTCATGGGGCCGAACCCCAGACCCCCAGCACTGCCTGCCTCCCCCGCTGCCGGAGGCTCACTTGTCATCCTTCTCATAGATGTTCAGGCCAAGCGCGTCGACCCCGAGCCACAGGTCTGTCCCTTTCTTGTTCTTGATCTCAAAGTAGTTGATCCCATACATCTCCAGGTCCTGGGCGATCTTGAGGTACTCCAGCATGGCGCTGTCTCTGTTGGCGGAGGGGGACACAGACGTGCCCGTCAGACTGCCACCTACACCCCGGAGACAGGGGCGGCAGGGACAAGGCTGCCAGGCCTCAGCGCTGCCCGACATGGCCCCCATGCTGACTCACTGATGCGCGTCTCCCTAGAGACAGGATGGTTTTCACACAGGGTGTTCCGGAACTCCCCTGGCCTCCCACTGTACCACCAGAGCCACCCCTGCAGGCTTTGCGTTGTTTCTTCTCTACAAAGCATGTCTGGGCCAAAGAGTACAATACAGGTAGGCACTGTGTTGTGAAGTAGTGGGTTAAGCCATCACCTGTGATGCTGGCATCCCATACGGGCCCACGCTTGAGTCCCAGCTGCTCTACTTCCCATCCAGCTTCCTGCTAATGTACCTGGGAAAGCAGTGGACGATGGCCAATGGGAATGGTTTCTGCACCCACATGGGAGACCCAGAAGAGTTCCAGGCTTCTGGCTTGAGCCTGGTTCAGCCTGGGCTGTTAGAGCCTTTGGGGAAGTGAGTCAACTGATACTCCACGTTTCAAATAAATTAACCCTGCCCTCTGGCTCCGGGCTGGGGGTGACCACTGCGGCCGCTGGCCAGCACTCACTTGAGCATCCCACGGTGCTCGGCATGCCACACCTGGATCCGGTCCTCCCACTGGTCCCGGGTGAGCTTGTGTTGGTCCATGACCCTGGATGGCGAGAGAAGGACGCACACTGTCACCCCTAGGGCCCCTGCCCACCCTGCAGACAACATCCACGTCTCCCTCCTGATCTGTGAGCGCCAGCCTGGATGACTGAGCATTTTCAACAAGACAGACCAGCCCTGCCAGCGATGGTGATTCTGTCAGGATGGGCAACTCCTCCTGGCCGGGTCCCTGTGCCTCACATGGCCACTCCAGGACAGTGTGTGTCCACCCAGCCAGCCCAGCCTGCGCTCACCTCTGCGGAATGAGCCGCTCGGAGCTGAGGTAGCCCGACTTGTGTGTCTCCTTGTTGTAATCTCCAAACTTGGCCTGCACGGCGTAGGAGCCCAGCAGCACGGCGGTCTCGGGCGGGCAGTAAATCTCATCACTCAGGATGCCCTCCTTCACTTGCAGGAAGAACAGCTTCTGCGTGATGTCCTGGATGAGCTCCTCGGACACGTCCTCGGGATAGAACTTGGCTCGGAACTTGAACTGCACCGGGTTCTCCTTCTTGACCTCCTGGGCGGACACCTGCGGTATGAAAGTAAGCCTGCTCATATACCTGGATGCGAAGCCTTACGCACTTCCCGGCTCTAAAACAGGAGCCTGCAGGCCAGGTTCCAGAGTGAGTGCCTCCCTAAAACGCCCTTCCAACGTCACAAACAAATCCAAGTCACCCCAAAGCACCTTGCACTCACTCATCCCACTTGGGGACCCAACTCCCACCCACTTGTCACCCCACCCTGCCCCCAGCCTGTCCCAGAGACAGGAGTCAGGGGGTTGGGGAAGAGCGTGGTCCTCCTGCCTGCACTCGGACAGGAGCTTTGGATCTTTGGAGTTGGAAGATGATCCACTCCAGGCACTGAGCAGCAGCAGCAGGTGCCGCTGGCAGCATCTGCACCAGCAACCGAGCAGCATCAGGTGGAAGGGGCCACAATATGACCCCCAAACAGAGCCCCAGACACTGGAGCCCCCAAAAGGAACACAGAGCCAAGAGCAAAGCCAGGGCTGGGGCACGCAGCACTCAGCAGCAGCGTGGCCACAGCAAACCCAGACACTCACCTTTTTATCCAGTTTCAACCAGGTGGGGAAGCCCTTATTGTCCACGTACTGGAGGCCGAAGTACCACACCTCCCGCAGGCCGATGGTCTTGACCACCTGTGGGGGGACAGCAGCGGGAGAAGCCGGGTCACAGGCCACTCCTGGACAGGATGGCTGCTCCCAGGACAGCGAGATGCCCACCTGCCCACACAGCTGGACCCACCAGCCACGCCTCACCTGTGCACTGTCACCTCTGTGGGGACGCCTGCCTCACTGGCCCACAGGGCCCATGAAAGCCCTAGAGAGCCCCCCTAATCAGCCTCTCCACTGGACCCACACAATGACCAAGCGAGCTTGCTTCCTGTCCACCTGTCCCAGGCTGCCCAACTAGCTCTCCAGCAGAGTACTGTGCTCAAGGTGTTGTGCCGGGGATGCAATCACTCAGGAATACAAGCAGATGGACCACTGGCTACAGCTCGTCTGCTGTCTGCCCCGCCCATGAGCCTAGACTGACATCATCTGTTCAGCGATGGGTTGGGGACCGAAGAGGGGGAGTCATCTAGAAGCTTGGATGCCAGCTAAGCCTTTGCCTGTGGTGCTGGCATCCCATTGGGCACCGGTTTGAGTCCTGACTGCTCTACTTCCAATCCAGCTCCCTGCTAATGTGCCTGGGAAAGCAGCAAAGGATGACTCAAGTTCCCAGTGGCCTTTAAAACAAGTGATGGCTGGGTGGTACGGGCCTGAGGTGCTCCCCTGTCCCTTTGCAGATCAAGTCTGCTGGCCTGGGACACAACGTTCTGAAAGCAAAGCCTGATGGGAGAAAGGCCAGGCTGTGAGAACAAGACTGCCTGGAGCAGCCGGTATGAGAAAAGGATGTGTTCTACATGGTAACATCACTAACACGTGTTGGCTCTCAGGCAGCAAGCCACCACGCGAGGCAGGACATGTCTATAACGGGTTTACAATGCCAGCAAAAAACATTTGAGCACCTTGACCTTTTGTATGACCTCAAGCGAGCAAAACTCAGACAAAACCACCCAGCAAACCTGGTGATCTGGGGGCTGCAAACAGTCTTTTTCTCAACAGTCCTGCGGGTTCCTGGACAGCCACCCACCTGATCGAACAGCTGCTTCCCCGTGGTGTTCGGCTGGACGGCGAACTCCAGCTCTGCGTCCATGGTGGTGACGCGGACGTTGATCTGGAAAACACGAGACAGACACACATGGCTGAGCGCTGCTTCCCGAGACCCTCCAGGGCCTCCCTGAGCTCCGAGCACACGCACGGCGAGGGGCAGACACTTGCCACACTGTACCAACAGCCCCTGCCTGTGCCACAACACGTTCACACCGGGTCTGCAGGGCTTTTGTATGCACCAGCTCCATCAGCCATCAGTCTATGGCCCACACACAGCCTCGCTGAGCCCCACGCAGGCCACACGAGGCCGGCCACGGGGCACTTCACACTTGACACCCAACGACGAAAGGGCGGAGGCTCTGAGGCTGCTGGGAGCTTGTTGGCAACTTTGCAAACCATCAGGGCAGTGTGGTGGCGGGTTATTTATCTGGAAGGCAGAGTTACCGAGAGAGAGAGGTCTTTCATGTACCGGTGCACTCTCCAAATGGTAACAATAACCAGAGCTGGATCAGGCTGAAGTCAGAAGCCTTGAACTCCAACCAGGTCTTCTGTGTGGGTGCAAGGCCCAGGGCCCAGAGCCATCTTCCACTGCTTTCCCAGGTGCTAGGTCAAAAGGTTCAGCGTGGCCACACCTTTGTCACCACTGTGGACCCCTGTGTCTCCTACCGGAATGCCTGGGCTCAATTCCTAGCTCCACTTCAGCTAACACAACGCTGGAAGGTGCTAGTGGGCGGGCTCAAGTATTTGGGTCCCTGCTATTCACGTAGGAGACCCCAGTAGAGTTCTGAGTCTGGCTCTGGCCAGGCCCAGCTCTACCGGTTGGCTCGCTGGGGAGTGAACTGGAAGATCCATCTTGCTCTCATTCTGTCTGCTTTTCAAGTAAAATGGAAACAAAATAACAGTATTTTCAAGTAACTCCTTGCAAATAAACCAGATCTACCCAGAAGGTGACACACGCTCAGACCCGGTAGCTCTGCTCTGCTGGCAACGGGAACAGCTGAGCTGTTTCTCATCGCTTATCCACCCAGGTGCCCTCCCGCGTCCTCTCTGGCAGGTACAAACAACTCAGGACTCAGGGCTATGAGTCTCCCAGCAGGGCAGTCCACATACTGAGCGGTCCCCCCAAAACTACTTCCTACCTCAGACACAGAATGGGGTTCTGTGGGCCCGGCGGCGTGGCCTAGTGGCTAAAGTCCTCGCCTTGAACGCCCCGGGATCCCATGTGGGCGCTTGTTCTAATCCTGGCAGCTCCACTTCCCATCCAGCTCCCTGCTTGTGACCTGGGAAAGCAGTCAAGGACGGCCCAAGGCTTTGGGACCCTGCACCCGCGTGGGAGGCCTGGAAGAGGCTTCTGGTTCCCGGCATCGGATCGGCGCGCACCGGCCCGTTGCGGCTCACTTGGGGAGTGAATCATCGGATGGGCCATCACAGCTCTGTATCTTAAGAGCAACGCCTTCCAACAACAAGAGGAGTGAACTAAATTAAACTTTATTAAGATAAAGAACAAAAATGGCACTGAGTTCCGGCACAGCGGGTTAAGCAGCCACTGGGGATACTCGCAACAGTCCCAGCTGCTCCGCTTCTGACCCAGCTCCCTGCTGATGCATTGGGAAGGCAGGGGAGGATGGCCCAAGTGCTTGGGTCCTGCTCACGCTGAAGCCAGCATTCAAGGCCCGGTCCAGTCACTACAAGCAGATGGACCACTGGCTACAGCTCGTCTGCTGTCTGCCCCGCCCATGAGCCTAGACCTGGCCCGGTCCAGTCACTACAGCCATCTCTGCAACTCTGCCTTACAAATAATTAAGTCTTCAAACAAGCCAGATTTTTTTTTTTTAAACAAAACTATCCATCAAAAAACTTTTTGGGTGCTGGAGTGATGCTGAAAGAACAGGGTCCATGTGCCGGTTAGTTCCGTCAAACGCTTGTCCTGGCCAGAGACTCCACTGCTGAGCGCTCACCTGTTGCTTCCCAGGACGCACCTAGCAGGAAACTGGTAGCAGAGGCGGAGCTGGGAGGTGGCACTCCAATGTGGGATGCGGGAAACACTTTTTGAAATGGAAAATGAGAGTTCCACAGCTCCCTGTGCCAGACCACTAGGCCATGTGGTGCACATACCACGTTAGTAAGATTTAACACATACGGGCCCGGCGGCGTGGCCTAGTGGCTAAGATCCTCGCCTTGAATGCTCCGGGATCCCATATGGGCACCGGCTCTAATCCCGGCAGCTCCACTTCCCATCCAGCTCCCTGCTTGTGGCCTGGGGAAGCAGTGGAGGACGCCCCAAGGCTTTGGGACCCTGCACCCACGTGGGAGACCTGGAAGAGGTTCCTGGTTCCCGGCATCGGATCGGCGCAGCACCGACCCTTTGTGGTCAGTTGGGGGGTGAAACATCGGACGGAAGATCTTCCTCTCTGTCTCTCCTCCTCTCTGTATATCTGACTTTGTAATAAAAAAATGAATAAATCTTAAAAAAAAAAAGATTTAACACATGCACCCCTATCTTTGCCTCAGTTAGCCAAGTTACTGAACCCCTACTTTCCACCCCCAGTTCCCCCTACTCTACCTCCCCCGGTGTCATTAATCTACTCTAAAAATACTCTCATTATAAGTTAGCTCAGCTCACATTCACCCCCCCCCCCCACAGGTGAGGTCAGCAGCGCTGCTCTGACGTCCTGCAGCTGCAGATCACAGGCACTGCCCAGCCACTGGGCACCTTGCATGTGGCACTCGCACCAACATCTGTGTCAGCCCGACGGGCTCAGACCTCCCCTCCTGGGAGTTTTCCAAGATGACCACGTTCCCACCACCCCACATGTGGCCGGCACCCACATACCGGCACTGCTCCCAGACACCCAGCTCGGAGCCTCAGCCCCACGTCTCTTTATTCTTCTTTTCATCTGCGACCCTCCTGCCAGTGTAGGTGTCAAGTGTCCGCAGTGGCAGGGATGGCCTTGAGCTGGGTCTCCTGTGGGAGACGGAGGTGGGACTTCCTCCCTGGGTCTGCACTGGCAGGAGGCTGGAGTGGGGAGCCAGGGCTGGGCTCAAGCCCAGCTCCCAGGGGGACAGCAGCGCTCCGCCTACTAGGTTGAATGCCTGCCCTGAGGCAGTACTTCTCCACTGTCATTTTTTTTTTTCTTAATTTGAAGGGCAGAGAGAGCGAGAGATGCAAACACACAGCTTTTCCGGTTAGCGGATTCTCTCTCCCAAATGCCAGCAATATTGAGGGCCAGGATGAAGGCAAGTGCAGAATCCCCAGTCTCCTTAGAGGCAGCAAAGACCCTCCACCCACTGCCTCCTGGGGTGCGCTTCAGCAGGCAGGCCAACTTCAAGGGCGAAGAGCGGGCCCTGAGGCACAGGACGTGCGAACCAAATGCCGCCTCGAGGCTCTGTGCCCTGTTCAGTGTGATTCTGAATGACAGAGGATAGTGGCAGGAGTGCAGAGACGTGGCTCTGGGCCTGCTGCAGACCCCAGGCAGGCTGAGGGCTCCTGGGTCTCTATTACCTGGCAGGTGGCCCACATGAGCTGGTGAAGCTGGGTGATTCGCAAGCCAGGCCTGGCTGAACAGCTGCTGGAATGGACTTCACACTGCCCACACCTCAACTCATTTAAAATACATGATGGGGGGTTGTGCGTGCATTCAGAGGTGTGCCGCCACCTCCCCTCCCACCCAGCTCTCCGGGTGCTGGGGGTCAGTGGCCCTGACCACTGTCAGGGGCTCCTCCGGGGCACTGGCCACTGCAGATGCGTGTTTGGGAGCCAGCCGTAAGGGCAGGGTGAGTGCAGAGTATGTTCCTTCCTAGTTCCTGAGCAAGTCCAGCCAGCCACCTCTACCTTACTTAACCATGCTCCAACTTCACCATGCCAAAGAACTCCCTGGAGAGCTCCCTCACAGTGCTGGCTTCCAAGGGACCCCCACCGCACTTTATCCACAAATGAAGAAAGTTCTCGATTCTTCTGCGAGGTGGATGCATTTACACCCCCGGGCCATCATGGGAAGAGTTTTTACCAAGATTCTACGTGTGAGGACTAGAGATGAAACCCCACGTTAGCTCTGACTCAGGATCCCAACAGCCCACTTCTTCATTCTGAAAAAGATAAAAAGCCACTATTTCCACCAATGCTGATAACAGCCAGCCGCTGTAAAAGCCTGCCACAAAGCCAGCTCAGGGCAGGAATGCTGAGGCCCCAGTAGTCTGCCACATTAGTCTCATCTCTGCAGGTGGCTTAGGTGCAGGGCATATTCTAGCTGCTCCACTTCCAATCCTGTTCCCTGCTAGTGACCTGGGAAAGCAGCAGACCATGGCTCAAGTGCCTGCACTCCTGCCATCCATGTGGCAGACCCAGATGAAGCTCCTGGCTCCCATCTGGCCCACAACATGCAAGATATTGCTTTAACTCTGACTTTGAGCTGGTTCACTCCCCAAATGGCTACATCAGCCAAGTCGGGGCCAGGTCACCCATGTGGGTACGGGGGCTCAAGGACTTGGAATCAAACTCCACTGCTTTCCTAGGCCATAAGCAGGGGGCTGGATCAAAACAGAGTAGCCATGGGATGCCAGCCCCTAATTTTGTTTGCTAACTATTATACAAAATGAGTCTGTCTTTCTCACATGGCTCCCTAGTGACTGCTCATATAAACTAAACTGTCTTTTACAATGTTACCATTTCTACTAAGCACAGAATCCAGCATTTAGGCCGGCAGATAATCCAGGAAGATCTGCTCTACTCATCATTTCAACAGAGGACAAACTAAGAACCTCTAGAAGCTGTAGGGATTTCATGAAATACCAGAACTTTGCTGTGGGGGTGGCAGCAATGGCCCTCCAACTTGAAGTCCATCTACGAAGGCCCATGCAAAAAAATTCATGAAAATGGAATTAAAAGATAAGCTCATTTTGCGTAAAAACTTTAAAATCCCTGCAAGGATATTACAATTCTCTCCCTCCCTCCCTTCTGCTTCGCACAAAAATAAACTTTTTCTGAAGTACCCTGGTATGCCACTTGGTGTAAGAGCTTGGTGTTGCAGTGACACTAGGCGGTGAGCTGGGCTCTGAGCTAACACCCAACAGGAGTCCCTTGTCTCCAGGCCCCCAGAGGCAGGCTGGACTTAAAGTAAGAATTTCCAGGGACACAGTTAAGGCTGCAGCTCTCCCAACAGTGGCTTTCCTGAGGACTGGAGGAGGTGAAGACAGAATAAATCCATCCTACCAATAAAACACCCAGAGGGGGCCAGTGTCATGTTGTAGCAGGTGACACCAGCATCTCACTGGACACCAGTTCATGTCCTTCATGTCCCGGCTGCTCCACTTCCGATCGAGTTCCCTGCTAATGTGTCTGGGAAGGCAGCAGAAGATGGCCCAAGTGCTTGGCCCCCTACAGACATGTAGGACACCAGGATGAAGCTCCTGGCTCCAGCCTGGTGTCCACCGTTGGCTATATGGAGAGTGAACCAGCAGAGGGAAGATCTGAGTCCCAAAGAAATGGATAAATACATCTTGGCAGAAATCTAAGCACCTGGGTCATCCTCCATTGTCCTCCCAGGCCCATCAGCAGGAAGCTGCAATAGAAGTGGAGCAGCTGGGGCTCAAACTGGGCCGCTGGCGTCACAAGTGGAGACTTGCTGTGGCACGATAGTTTTTCCCTGCCCATCTCCTGCTGCTGTTCTCCCCCCAGGTTAAAGAAAAACACAGGGCGGTGAGGGGCTATGCTTGAGCAGAAAGGCCACCTGCCCAGCTCTATGGGCGCTGTAAATGACCAGCACAGCCGAGGCGTCCGGCAGCTTGGGAAGTCTGTGGCTCAGCCAGCAGGCATCAATCCAGCTAGGACGGCGACAGACCTGAAGCATATCTTCTGACTCAAGCTTCCACACCACAGGATACATCAAGATAGAATAGAAGCTGGTTATCTAATGCTTAACAACGTCCCCACATGTTCGTACTGATCCGAGTTGCTGGTCATACCCGACGGCCACCAGACCATATCCCCAAAGGGGTCAGTGTCTGCCCTGAGCTGTGGTTCTCAGTTATTCCCCTGGAAACCAGATGGGGGTGATCACACCGGCCCTAGGAGAAGGAAGTATTACAGGTCGCTACTCCTGGAGCTCCCCTGCCCCCAAGGGCACTGTGCACACCCTGTGCCATGATAGTGGTCAGCTCCCCACAGAAGGCCAAGTCCAGCCGATGCTGCCCAATAATGCGGTGCTTGCTATGCTCCATTCCTCCTTGGGAGGTGTAAAAGGCACACCCCAGTTAGGGACTGTCCAGGTGCTAATTACCAAGGGAAAACAAGGTTGTAACTGGAGTTTAAAGCAGAAGTTGATATAATTCTACAAAAAAACAAGAGGCTGTAACCAGAGACTGTGCATAAAACATGATGTCAGGTTTAACTTTCATACACTTTTTGAACGCAGTCATTGCTTCGTTTTAACTGCCACATTCTGGCCCAAACCAAGGTGAGCCCAATCCCACAGATCTCTTAGCAACTTTTAAAAATATTCATTTGTACTCATATTCACATCTATGCTCATTTATGAAAGCTTCACCATTTAGATACATGGACATGTCTATGCTTGGGTATGATAAATGAGGGTTTTATATGCTTAAAGCACAAAAAGCCATATATGTGAATACATCCCTAGCAGGGTAGGGGCAACTGGCTGGGATCTGATTTCCCAGGGGAGCAAGGGGGCAGGTGCACCCAGGCTCAGGATTCTGCCACCACCATGGGGCAGCCACAGGCACCTCGGGGAAACTTTTGCCAGTAGCTTTTATGTTGAAAACTGCTCACCCCTCCTCTCCTTCACTACTTAAGTCCTGCACATGCAGGGACAGCAACAGGCTGGACAGAGAAGCCAGGTGTCCTTCTAACCCCCATAGGAGGTCTGAAGTCATCCCAGCTCCCAGCTTTTCCCCCAGGGGCTGGGAAGGTTTAGGCGATTTGTGGGTGCTACCAAATTGTCTACCAAACACCGGTCTGATATCATTCGCAAGTGTAACTCCTGAAGGTGCAGCTTTCAAGGTGAGTCTGGGCCTCTGAACTCAGAGCCACACCTGAGCCACCATCTGCCCTTGCTCCTTCAGGACGCAGGAAATCCCACTGAACGGCTCCTTCTGCCTCTGTGACGGAGCTGCTTCCTGCCCCAGACCCACTTCCTGTTCAGCCAAGGCTGTTGAACAGACAAAGCTGACAAACAGGTCCCATCAGAAGGCTGACCTTCGAACTGGAAGGGAACTTTCTGGAGCATTCGCGACCCGCCCAGCCCTCCCCCCAGGGCTCATGGGCCCAGGCACCACCTCTGTTGAGTCATGGCCAGTGTCCCCACAGTCACACCCGTGGGGCATTTCCTGACCCACACAGGCAAAGAAACTCTTGTACCAGCTAGCTGTTAATGTAAGAAAACAAAACAACAACAAAAAAATCCAGTTGTTTGAAAAGCAGACTGACGGGGCATGTTGCGGGGGTGGGGTGGATCTTGCACCCCCTCCCCCAATGTTCCCGACAGCTGGAAGGCTGGATGTCAGGCTGTGGCCAAGGGGCAGGATGAGCACCCAGGTCTCCCGCACGAGTGATGGGACTCAAATACTGCAGCCACCCAGGCACACTGGCAGGAAGCTGGATCACGAGTGGAGTAGCTGGGAGGCGGGGAGATGACCCAGGATCCGGGTGTCCTAACTGGTAGCTCCCCTCTCAGCAGTGCAACACTCGCCCCTTTTATTATGCCTACCCACCTTGAGGTAGGCAAAATAATTACTCCCTCAAGGTCACTTTCTCTTTATCTAATAAACCTGTGGACTCCGGGTCCTGCAGCTCGTGACTGCTGCCCAGCACTGACGCAGGTCACGGGAGTGGGAGGTTAATGATACCCAGTCTCGGGAGCCAAGGTGAAGTTGGCCATTACACGCAGAGATGCCTTCAGCCACAGGTGGAACCAGAGCTCTCCCAACTGGTCCTCATAGCCCACTCGGAATGTTTCCTTTTCCCTGGGGACTTCGGAACTGTTCAGGAGAGATAGCCTGAGAGACGGTGTAACTCCTCTGCAAGCTGGCTCTTCCAGAGGCCACCCAGAATCTTGTGCCACACTTGTGCCAAGTGCCCCTGGCTGCGGTGACACGGAGAGCGCAATCCCCCAGGCACAGTCCAGACCTCACAGGGCTGACCTACACTCGGCCAAAGTCTTCCTGCCACCTACCTGAACCAACTATACAGTGAGAATGCAAGGTCCCTATTTAAAACAAAAATTCAAACTACACCGGCAAGCTCACACAGTTTGCCTAAATAAGCAAACCCTGGCCAAACGTCTCTTTCTGAACTTCTGAAATTACACTAAGTTACAAAAGCAAGCTTATCCACTTATACTTCGACACTGTTGGCAGGTCACATCCAGTGTGGGACTGTACTCTGGCTGTCATCAGGGGCATGTCACAGCCTGCCCACCCCAGGGCCCCCAGCCACTGGCTGGTCTCGGGCTTCTTAAAACAGCAGCATACATTATCTCCTGCTGAGTTCATTTCCAATGGCTTTGTTTTTAGCCCCCAGAGCGGGATGTGAAAGCCGAGTGAGAAAGCAGGTGCGTTAACTCGTTGGGATGGCGTGGGTTCCTACTTCCACCTGGGAGGCCACCCCTTCCGCACCGGGGACAGGAGACTTCCACCCTCACTGGTGTCTTCAGACATTTCCCTGCAACCAAGGGGAGACCGTTTCTCCACCGCCACCCCTAGGGCACATCTGAAACTTGCCATTGTGGGAAATTGGAAATGCTCATGAAAAGAGAAAGCAGAGGACTAGCCTCCACAAGCCCCCTCCAGGTTCACGGCCATGGTTGTTCTAGGGCTCTTCCATCTTTGCTTTTTCTTCTGCTCGTGCCGGCCTGTTTCCAGGCCACTGCACATCTCTTTACCTGGAAAAACCTCAGCAGGCAGCTCCACGGCCTTCCACCAGCATCTCACGAGCCCACCCCAGACAGCTCGAATTCCCAACAGGAACAACTCAGGTCATCTTCAATCTCTCTTGAGCTGCGCTGAGCACACGAATGTGTCCTGCCACCTGAGAATCATACTGTAGTTCCACACAGCACGCTGGCCAGGGCCCGAGTGTCTCTCCAGCTTTCCTTTGCACTAAATTCCACTTCAGAATGCCACTCCAACAGCCAAGTATTATGTAAGCAAACACCGCAGCCCAGCCCCAACACCTGTAATTATTAGACCGAGGCGAGCGAGATGCCTATGTTCACACACACACACACACACAGAGCACCATTTCTTAACGTGCGACATGGGTCCACGCTGATGCTCTAGGCCCTTACCGACTCTTCTGGGATCTGATCTAACAAGACCTGGCTCTCCTCCCCGAAGGTTGGTGTACGAGTACTCCACAGACACCGCAAGGGGCGCAACATCCCATCAACCCATCTCCCCGAGTCAGCGAGACAAGATTCTGTGGGTGAATGACACTGTGCCCCTCATCAGGCCCCCATGAAAACACCATCTCAGGTGAGATTGCTATGGCTGGTGTTTTAAGCAACAGCAACTGATTAACAAAAACAAGAGCCCATCACACGTTGCCCAGCCCTGATTCATTCTGCCCACTGCTTTCTCCCGCTGCCTTTCAAATACATGGGCAATTCTTGACTATGAAAACAGCAGGGCCTGCGCTGTGGCAAAGCATGTTGAGTGGGTTAAGCCGCCACCCACACTGGCAACATTGCACATGGATGCAGTTTCGAAATTTGGCTGCTCCACCTCCAATCTGGTTCCCTGTGATCGGGCCTGGGAAAGCAGCAGAGTGCTGGGCTCCCGCACCCACGTGGGAGACCCAGAAGCCCTGGCTCCTGGCTTCTGCCCCAGCCCTTGGGGGTGAATCAATCAGTCAATGAAAGACCACCCCCAACCCCTGCCTGTGTGTGTCTGCCTTTCAAATAAATCTTCTTCTAAAAAATCAGCAATACTAAAAAAAATCCATCTAGACAACTTTCTCTTCTCAACTCTGCTTTCTTGTTAGCACATGCTGGGGCTCTCTCAATAGGACCATAGCTTGGTGGTGACAAGAGCCAGCCTGAACGCCAGCCACAAGGGACAGTTTTATGACAGGTGTCTGTGCTCAGAGGTAGGGAGTTCTCGACACCAGTGAGCAAATCACAGGGCTTTTTGAGAGCGACCCACGGAGGATCTCTCTCTCTCTAACACTGCTTTTCAAATCAATCAATGCATCTTCAGTCTTAGCTGGCAGAACGCATGGACACAGGTCAAGGCTGGCTGAGGTCCACAGACGACATCTGTAAGAGCCATTCTTGACAGCACGTGAGGTGAGGTGACCACTGTCCACCCAGGCCACTTCAAACCCACCTCTCTGGCAAGCACAGAGAACAAGATCAAGCTTCGGCTGGCAACTCCAAACCTAGCCAAAGGACACGGGTGACCCGGCATGCCTGCGCTGATGAGTGTGGTCTAAGCCCACTTCCGCTTGCCTCTCTCAGGACCAGGCGTCAAGGTCAGCGTTTACTTGGACGCATTGTTAGGAGGGTAAGGAACTTGTGGAGCAAACCTCCCACCTCCTTAAGACAGTGTGGCCACGTCTTCCACAAGGTGATACAGCACCTGCAGCCGGAAGCAGCCTCCGCCCCGGGCCTGTGTGTCCCTCTCTCATGGGAGTTCATACCCGGTCACCTCCCTCCTGGGCTGAGACCTGACCTGAGAGGCAAAGTCGTCCCAGCACCAGGCACGTGATGGCGCCTGTGTGTGAGCCCACGTGAGCAGCAAGGTGGGGGACGAGCAGAGTTCTCCCCAATGCTTAGCACGCCACACACACTGCGCTTGGCTGACAGGTGACCCTGTAGGGCGGAAGACACTGGGGACAGGCAGGAAGCCACTTCCAGCATCAGAAGGGAGACCGGGTGTTAAAGACACACAAAAACTCTTTCTCCAACTATAGCACAAAACACTTCCTGTCACCTCAAAACTTTTGCTATTTTACAGAGGACAAATTTGAGGCTGATTCGCTCAATGGCCTCTTGGATGACAGGTGGGAAGTAACCTGGTTATGTTTTTTCGCCCCGTTTTATTTAGAAATTCAGTCGCGGGTCTCTGCGTCGCACGACAGTACAAGAGCTTTGTGGGGAAACGTGAAACCATTTACAGAAATCCAAAGCACAGTTTTATTCTTTGTGGTAAACATGGTAGAAGGCAAGCTATGCAAACACCCTATGTGTGCACAGCTCGTGCTGACACGCCAGGCCTGCTGCAGTGGCCAAGGAGTGCCACCACGGCTCCTGCTGAGCTGAAATAAAATGCAAGATAGTCACTCCAATCGCACCTCACGCTCTGAACTCCCCAGCTTCCGACGGCAGAGCTGGGAGAGCCAAGCACACAGAGCCAACCAGGAACTCCAAGCCACCAAAGCCACACAGAGAAACCACTCCCACTCAAGTCTTCTGTTAGGGTCATGGGCTCAAGGGCCAGCTCCCCATTCCCATCCACCCGGGAGGCAGCAGGCGATGGCTCAGGGACTGGGCTTCCCGCCACGCACGTGGGAAACCCAGGCCGCGTCGCTCGCTTCTGCCTGACTCAGCCCTAGTTTCTGGGAACATCTGGGCATGGGGGAGTGAACCAGTGGATGGCAGATTTCATGCTGTCTCTTGCCTGCCTGCCTTTTAATAATTAAATCAAAAAGAAATCTTTAAAAGGGGGTAGGGGAGGTAGCACTGCAGCTTAACAAGTTAAGCTACTACCTGAAGTGCCCGGCTCCAGCTCCGCCTCTACCAAGGTTCCTGCTCAGGCACCCGGGAAAGCAGCGGAGGATGACTCAAGTCCTTGGCCCTGCACCCACAGGAGACCAGGAGAGAGCTCCTGACGCCGGGCTTTGCTCTTTGCTCTGGCTTTGCTCCATTTGGACCGTGAACCACCAGACAAAAGATCTCTCACCTCCACTTTTCTTTCTTTTAAAGATTTATTTTTTTTTATTGCAAACTCAAACACATACAGAGAGGAGGAGAGAGAGAGAGGAAGATCCTTCGTCCGATGATTCACTCTCCAAGTGACCACAATAGTTGGAGGTGCGCTGATCTGAAGCCAGGAGCCAGGAGCTCTTCCAGGTCTCCCACATGGGTATAGGGTCCCAAGGCTTTAGGCCATGCTCAACTGCTTTCTCAGGCCACAGGCAGGAAGTTGGATGTCAAGTGGGTCTGCCAGGATTAGAACTGGTGCCCATATGAGATCCTGGTGTGTACAAGGCAAAGACCTTAGCCACCAGGCCACGCGCCCAGCCCTCACCTCCACTTTTCACTTGATCTTAGCCAAAAGGCCGAGAAGCGATCACCTCTACTTTTCAAAGAAGTAAAAATAAATCGTGACGCCAGTGTGGTGGCTCAACAGATTAATCCTCCTCCTATGGTGCTGGCATCCCATTTAGTTCTGGCTGCTCCATTTCCCATCCAGCCTGTGACCTGGGAAGGTAGCAGAGCATGCTGCCAAGTCCTTGGGAATCCTGCAGTAGCCACTTGGGAGACCTGGAGGAGGCTCCTGGCTCCTGGCCTCTGATTGGCTCAGCTCCGGCTGTTGAGGCCCATTCTACTGAGGTCATTTGGGGAGTGAACCAGTGAAGACGCCCCCTGCATCTTGCTGGCCTCTGGGGGCAGAGATCCCAACAGCTACCCATGGGCCCCTTGGTCCCACCTGTCCCATTTCCAGGCCCAATAATGACGCCGTGGCCTTGAAGGTGGGCTTTCAGAAGGCAGGGAATTGTGCTGCCAGTTGCCATCACACACACTGGCAATGCGCACAAAACCAGACCGTCTCCTCCTGCAGCACTGGGCCCTCAGCCAGGTTTCCTACCTCAGCGGCAGCACCCACGCAGGTGCCCCGCCCCCAGCCCAGCCCAAGGCTGGCCGTCATCATCAAAGCCCAGAGCACTAGCTCTCACCTGGGTGACCTCCACACCTCAGGCCGCCGCTCCCGTCACCTCCCTCCAGCGACTTTCCTGTGCCCAGCTTCCGGATCTAACCCTGACTGAGCACGTCTGTCTTATCATTCCCTTTCTACGCACCCCCGGTCCTACCCTGCCCCCTTACTCCCCTTCGTCTAAGGACTCCACTCACTGTTCCCTCCGCCCAGCCGCACCCCCAGGCACCACCTCTACCTGCACGCTCAGGCTCCCAGCCCCCCTTCTGTGCTTCAGGTCCCCACTGACAGAGGCTGCCTCTGTGCCTGCTGCGTCGATGGATCTCCAAATGCTGGCAAGGCACCAGACCCTGCCACATTTCTCACCGCCACCTGGTAAAGCCCTGGCTACCTTACTATCTGCCACCTGCTGGGGGTGAGGAGCGGGGGTGGGATGAAAAAGAGGGGGGCCGATCAGAACAGTGGAGACCCCATGTAAATGTTGTCCTGTAACAACGGCTAGTGGAGATGACCACTACTCTCCAGGAGGTGAGGTGGGGAGCCCCTGGGACCCTGGCCAAGGGCACTGGGGGTGGACAGGCTGTTCTCACAACCCTGCCAGGCCTCAGCTTCTGTGGCACTTCCGGCTTGCACCCAAGTTCCCCTGAGCTCTCCAACAGCCGCAGCCCTGCCATGACTCGCACCTCACTGCACACCTGACCACCCCACAGGGCCTCCTGTCCCCACGTCAGGGGAGGAGAGGAAAGAAGAACAGCTCCTCGGGTCTGCCCAGGCACAAGGGCTGCTTCAGCACCAACTCCCCAGTCTAGGCCATGCAAGGGTGCTTGCTATGGCCTCCCCTCTGAGGGTACCCAGTGGGCTTCCCAGGGGAAGAGACCCGTACCTCTCCGCCCCTCTGGGCAGGCTGCCTGGTCTTGCTGAATAAATCCACACTCCAGCTTGTTAATAAGTTCCAGTATGGAAACACAGCAAACAAAATTAAATAAAAACCGAGATCCAAGCACCCAGCATGGCTAAGCTCTTCTCCAGAGTAACTTAGGGTGTGGGCCCCATCATGGCTCGGGGGAGGAAAAGAGCCTGAGCTTGCTTTCCAGACGCAGAGGAGGCAACACAGCCCTGGAAGACAGGTACGGCTCACCAGGAGGGGAGGCCTGCCCAACCCCCCTACTCCCCAACCTGCGCCCCAGGGGGAGGGACTGATAACTGTGGTTCTCCCACAAAGGAGCCTCTCCAAAGTCCACTCTCCAAATGGCCACAGTGGCCAGAGCTGAGCTGATCCAAAGCCAGGAGCCAGGAGCCTCCTCTGGGTCTCCCATGTGGGTGCAGAGGTCCAAAGACTTGGATCCTGTTCACCCAGGCTCCTCCGCAAGCCACGCCTGGCTTTGCCCACCACCAGCTCTCTTCCAGTCCAGGACATTTACAGCAAACCAAAAGGACCAGACAGTAAAAGACCCAGAGCTTTCAAAAGGAAGGGAGCTATGACACACACACACACACACACACACACACACACAGCACTCTGGGGAGCCCTGTGTGCCTGCACCTGCAGGTCCCTGGGAAGTCACATCCACCAGCAGCTTGGTGGGCAAGTGGATGGGGAGTGGCAGTTTGGAGGGGCACTGGCGGTTTAGGACAAGGTCAGTCTGGTGCAGGAGGTACTGGGAGGCCCCCAGTTGCACCCCTGAAAAACAGCAACAGTGCTAAGTGTATTTTATCATTACAACAGGGACAGGAAGAGACTCAGAACTGCTTTTGAGGCAGGACGACAAGCAGCAGGGATGGAAACAGGTTTTCCGAGTGCCATCTTAGCAGCCAGGTCTCTGAGTCGAGTGGTGACATTCAGAAAACCACAGGGGGCAGGGTTACCTCCGGACCACTCCCCTAAGGTTCCACTCCACCCAGCTGGGGGTGAGGGGCAAGGGGCGGTGTCGGGCTGGTTTTACAGCTATTATGCCGGCTGTCACGTGTGTCACTCAAAGTCCAAAAAGAGTTTTGTGAAGGAAAAACACCTGCGGCACCGTGAGCAAATCTTCCCGGGGAAGTAGCGGAGGCTCCTCCCCTCGCCACATAACAAGACTTTTAAGTCAGGGAGAGATTTTCGCAAGAGAACGCAGAACTCATTCCTCGCAAAAAATACAAATTCCACACTCGTCTCTAACTGCTCCTGAGTCCTGAACCCTCCACCCGCAAGCGGATTTCGAACCTCCGCCAAGAGCAGCCCCCTCCCTCGGGTGTCCAGCGCCACCCTTGGAACTCCGACGGTCCCCTGCTCCCCACCGCGCCTGGCTAGCTAGCTCCAGCAGGCCCCGGGATCCCAGAGGCAGGTGCGGCCAACCTGGGTCTCCCATACCTAACCAGCTCCCCGTTCCCCTGGCAAGTGGTTGCGGACGCTTTGGGAACAGGAATCCTACTGCGTCCAGTTCACTGGGCAGTCAGCGAGCCAGGCGGCCTCGAGGCCCCCGCCCGCGGTACCCACGCCCACGTCCTTCCCCGCCCCGGGGAGCCAAGGGCTGCACCTGGTTTCGGACTCCGGGAGGAATCAAGAGGAACCGGGAGAGCCGGCGGAGGGCGTCGGGAACCACCCCCGCGAGCAATTTCAAAGCCAACGAAGGCAGGGTCTCGGAGAGGGATCGGTTTTTAATGGGGTTCAGGTAGGGGCAGAATTAGGGGTTCAGGAATAAACGGCCGAGAGAAAAAGAGAGAGACCGCGCGCATCGACCGGAAGCCCGGGCTTCCGTGCTCCAGCCCTGCCCTGCCAACACCAGCCCAATACCTGGCGCAGGTGACCCCCCGCCCCCACGGGAGCGAGCACGGCGCACACCCGCTCGGAGGCGCCCACGACGCGGGGTAACTCACTGGCTTCGGCATCTTGGCGGTTTCTGGCGAGTTCCTCAGAAACGCGGCTGTCCTCGGCCCTGACCTGCCGAGCGAGAGGAAAACTCAGCGCGTAGCCGCGATCCCGACTCCCGCTCCCGCTGCGCGCCGCCGCTTAAGATCCGGCCGGGCGGGGCGCCGGCTGCAGTCCCCGCCCAGGGGACGGGCAGTGGCGGAGGGCGAGGGCGGTCCACCGGGTCCCACCCCTTGCCCCGAGAGCCTCACGCCCGCACAGTTTCACTTCGCTTAGCAACAGTTGTCCCGGGGCCGAAACCGCAACTTCCAAGCCCGGGAGAAACTTCGGAGAACTTGGAACGGCCGCGGGGGGCGCAGGGAGCGGCGCGGCCTCGCAGCCCAGCCCTCTTGCACTTCAGGAGGGCACCGAGGAGCAAGGTGAAGGGCGGCCACCAAGCCTGCAGACTCTTCCCCCACCTGCCCCCGGCGTGGGAGCCCAGGGTGGGCTCGGCCCCTCGAGGCCGCTTGCTGGGGCGCACGGGCGGCTGCCCTTGGCCTGCTGGCTGCCCCACCGCACCTGCTGTCGAGTCCCTCGCTCGGCGCCCACCTGGCCAGGTGCCCTTGCCCAGGCCACGCGCTCTGCTCCTCCGAGCCGCACCTGCGTGGACGCCGCGACCCCGCGTGCCGAGCGCCCCGTGCGCCCCGGTCCCAACTCTCTGCTGGCGCCGGCGGGGCGGGGTCCTAGCCCCGCCCGGTGACCTGCGAGGTGCGCCCGGAGCAAAATGGCGACGCATGCCGGGAGGGGCGCCCCGGCTTCGCTGGCTGGGACCCCCGCGGCCTCGGGAGCCGCCCGGGGATCCGCATCACCACCGCGCCGTCCCCTCTGCCCTGCTATTTAAAGACCCGTCGCACCTGTCCCCTGGCCCTTGGACAACTTGGCTGAGTCTGAGTTTGTTCTTAGCCGTGCACAGGAGGAAATAAAGCAAAAGTAAATAAAGAGTCAGGACCGCAGCAGTCCTCGGGTCCCGGCGTGGGGAGTCGGAGTCCCCGCGGGTTCCAGCCAGTCCCGGTTAACGAAGCGGTTTGTGGCTTCTGCTGGTTTGGGGGGTGGGGGAGAGCAAAAAACTCCCTGAGGAGCATTCTCTGTAACTCTAGAAATAAATCAGTTATTTTTTTTCCCACTAATGATGAGAGAAAGACTTACTTCTTTGAAAGAGTAGGGCCAGGAGCTCTCTTGCGTTTGCTGGTCCATTCCCCAGAGGTGCGCACCAGCGCTGGGTGCTGGGAAGAAGGCAGAGGCCAGGAGGTTCTGTCTGGCATCCCACGTGAGGGGCAGGACCCAAATCCTCAGCCATCACCTGCCCGCCTCCCAGGCGTCCTAGCCGGACTCCAGGGGGGCTGTCCCAAGTGGCAGCTTAAGCCACTTTGCCACAACATCCAAACCCTCAAGAGGACTTTCTAAAACGGGCTCTAGGCGCACGTTAAAAGGCACTGCCACCCGGGAACCCCATTGGTACAGGTTTAAGTCCCGGCTGCTCCAGTTTGGAGCCTACTCCCTGCTAGTGCGCCTGGGAAAACAGCAGAGGATGGCACACATGCTTGGGCCGCTGCAGCCAAGTGGGAGACCTGGATGGCATTCAGGCTCCTGGCAGAGTGAGCCAGCCTGTGGGCGATCTCTCTGCCCCTCTTCAAAGTCAGTCAATCCTGAAAATACATAAGCAAGGCAGACATGCACTCCGGTGGCTGGTGGGGAAGCGGCATCACCCCGGAACTTGCCCTGGCACTGCCTCATCCTAGGGCGCAGGAACTGGGTGCCCAGCGCCCTGGTCTGCAAGTCCCCTAGGAGACTGATGGACGAGACAGGCCTTACCCCTCTCCTGCCCTTGCCACTGGCTTCCCATGTGAACAGCGCTAGTTCTTGAACTCCTTGTTGCTTTAATGTTCTGGACAGTAAAATGCACCTGTTACAAGTTGGTGCCATGCGACATCAACGGCATCTCAGAACTATTGAAACCGCTTGAGTAGAACCCTCAGAACATGCTCTACATAGGGGTCTCTGGGATGAACACTGAGTGGCCGTTCCCCATCCCGGGGTGTTGAGGTGATTGGGAGGTGAGGCTGGGCGTGGTTTCTCCCCTTGTAACCCACCCCCTTCCCCAGATACAGGAAGAAGAAAAAGAAAATGTGTGAACCATAGTCTCACCCACTTCACCCTGATCCTCCATCCTTCCCACCCTGATCAACTATGTAAAAATCATCAAAAATAAATTAAATCAATAAATCAATAAAAATGAAGCCGAAGAGGCAAAAAAAAAAAAAAAAAAAAAAAAAACCACCCACAAGTTGGTGCTGTGATATAGTAAATTAAGCCTCCACTTGCAGTGCTAGCATCCCACATGCGTATCGGATCATGTCCTGGCTGTTCTGCTTCTAATCCATTATGGCCTGGGAAGTCAGTGGAGAACAACTCAAGTCCTTGGTCCGCTGCATCTGTGTGGGAGACCTGGAGGAAGCTCCTGGCTCCTGGCTTTGGATTGGTCCAGTTCTGGCCAGTGCAGCCACTTGGGGAGCGAAACAGCTCATACAAGATCTCTCTCTCTCCCTGTGTGTGTGTGTGTTTCTTCTTCTCTCTGTAGATCTTTTTTTAAGCTACTATGCCACCTGTTTCATAAAGTTGCCCTGCATGTTAGATGGACTACTCAGTCTGTCCGAGTTGAGTTGGGCTACTCAGTCTGCCCGAATAGAGAGTAACCACTGAGTCCAGCCAGGTTCCCAGCTCTGTAGGGCTCGCTTGGTTCCTGCTGGAGCCTCCTGCGGAGGCCTGTGAGGGCTGCGTGAGATCACACAGCCAAGGTGCTTAGCTCTGTGCTGGGCGGAGGTGGGGGGAATGACCCTGTCAGCGCCTGTGACCTTCCAGCAGCAGGTCGGAGGTCAAGCTGAGGTGGCAGTTCCTTCTGGTAGTTTCTCTGCATGATGGAATGTCTTTAAAGAAAAAAAAATTCTTTAATTTTATTGAAGAGGCAGATTGATTTACAGAGAGAAGGAAAGACAGTGAACTCTCTTGGTTAGTTTCTCCAAATGGTTGCAACAACCAGATCTGGGCCCGACCAAAGCCAAAAGCCAGGACCTTCCCTGAGTCTTCCAGTGGGTGCAGGGGCCCAAGGCTGTGGGACATCCTCTGCTGCGTTCCCAGATGCTTCTGCAGGGGCCTGTACCAGACACGGAGCGGCCAGGACTCTCACTGGCACCCAAATGGATGCTGGTGCTGCAGGCACAGGCTTAACTTACTATGCCACGGTGGGAGGGGTAGGGGGGGCTGCCGCACGGAATTCCTTCTAAATGAAATGCACAGAGGATGGACTACAGAGGATGTTTGCATTGCCTCCAAGGGGAAGGTTTCCAGCTGGACAGATTCCTCCTAGCACACTGCCAAAGCTTCCTTATCACCGCCTGAAACCTTGTCGGGCGTCTTTGCTTCCCAATGCCTGCTGATATGAGCTGTCTCTGATCCTTCATCTTGCTCCGTTTAGTCTATGGTCTTGTGCACTGGCTGTTGGCACAGTGGTGAGCCAAGACCTTGGCAGAGCGCACTTGCTGTGCCCCTTTGTGGGGCTGTACCCTGGATGTGAAAGTCACAGTTCTGTTACCATAACGTTGTTGGAAGGAACCCAGAAGCCTTGGGCCCTCCACCTGCTTTATTGGTCTGGTTCTGACCTTGGACAACCCCTTCCTTCGGGGGTTTCAGGTCTTCAGTTAGAGTGGCGGACAGCATCCTATGTCCACCCCTTAACTTGCATGGAGGACAGAGGCGAGGTTACACCAGCGCTGAGGGCCACAGCCGCCATGCATACAGCAGCCACATCCCCGACACTCAGTCTCAGCTGCTTGTCAGCTCTACTCTGAGTAGAGCTACTACTCTGTCTCCACTTGGGTGCCAGTCTAATCTCAACCAAAGAAAAAAAAAGTCCTCAGACAGTTGGACAATCTCCAGCCTCACCCATTTCCAAAGAACAGTCAGAACGATGTGGTGGAGGTGATGGGGTGGGGGTTGATTTGTGATAACCTTGAGGGAAGTGGGAGGGTGGGGAGGGAATGTCATCTGAGCTGGAGGTTTCCCCTGCGTTGATAACGTTGGAGCACAGGGGCCTCCCTGGCCTGGCTGCTGCCTTTTCGTGGCTCTGACTTTTGGGTGAGCTTGTCATTTGGCAGAGAGAATTGCCACAGAGAAATAAGGACCACAGGGGATCTTTAAAAGTTCCCTGACTCAGGGCCGGTGCAATGGGTCAATTGGCTAATCTTCTGCCTCCAAGCGCCGGGATCCCATATGGGTGATGGTTCATGTCCCTGCTGTTCCACTTCCCATCTAGCTGCTTACAGCCTGAGAAAACAGTAGACAATGCCCCAAGCCTTGGGACCCTGCACCCGCGTGGGAGACCCAGAAGAAGCTCCTGGCTCATGGCTTCAGATTGGCTCAGCTCTGGCCATTGCAGGCACTTGGGGAGTGAATCATTGGCAGATGGAAGATCTTTCTCTATATATATCTGACTTTCCAATAAAATAAATAAATCTTTAAAAATAATAATCATCAAGTAATTTTTAAAATTAGAAGAAAGAAAATTGTTCTTCCCAGCCTCCTCTTCTTAGTCTGACACCTGCTCCACTGGGTACCCAGTTGCTTGGCCCCAAATCTGCAAGTCAACCTCACTCTCCTCTAGACTGCACTTGATCCCCTGCCCTTGGGCATCCCACCCAGCTGACCCACCTGCCCACTCCCAGAATGCACCAGGCTATATCTCATGCTACCCGCATCTGCTACCTGGCGGGGATCTCTGTCACTCCATCACCACCCTCCAGCACTGCTCCAGCGCCTGATGTTTTGTTCATTGAACACAACAGCCCCTTGCCTTGGCCTTGGCCTACAAGACCGACCCTACCTCCAGTCCAGGCCTTTGCCCTGAGTCTCCTTCCTCTGCTATGAGAGCACCTTGCACCCTGATGGCCTCGGGGGCCCTCACTGCCACCAGACCTGATCCCAGTCTTCCCTAGCACTCACCGGCCTCCTGCCTCTGTTGTGCGTCCACCCTTCCTCATTGGGTGTTCTCGCCCTACAGCACCGAAGCCCCAGCCTGATCCGCAGCAGCTGTTCCCTGAAGGCTTGCTGACTTTGCAGAAGAGTGCTGTGGCTCGGTGCCAGGGCTGGGGGACGCAGGCCCGTCTTCTCTGCTGGGACACAGTCCTGCTCTCTGTCTGGCTGCTGACTACGAACACACTTCTCTAATACCTAAAGTGTTATTTAGCCACACCAGCTGTCCAAGACACCACGGAAAACCAGACAGGCAGTAAAATAACAGGAGCCACTCTTAGGATCTTTCTGGGTTACTTGACTAATTCGTTTTCACTGCTGTTGTAGCTTGAATTATTGTTTCCCCCAGTGCATGGCAGACGAGCAGAGAGGGTGCAAGCTACAAGCAGACCAAGCAATAAGGAGTGAGCGAAGGGCTGGTGATGTGGCACAGTGTGTGAAGCCCCTGTCTGTGACGCCAGAATCCTGGATAAGTGCAGTTCAAGCCCTGGGTGCTCCACTGTTGATCCAGGTCCCTGCTAATGCATCTGAGAAGACCGTGGTGGCTGGCACAGATGTTGGGCTTCTGCTCCGATGTGGAAGGCTAAGATGGAGGTCCTGGCTCCTGACCCTGTCCAGGCCTATGCAGCCATTTGGAAAGTGAGCCAGCAGGGCTCCTCATGTGTGTCTCTCCCCTCGCTGTAACTCTGCCTTTCAAATAACTAAGTCAATATTTCTAAAAAGCAAGCAGGAGCAGAAGTGAGAGGGGCAGCCCTGCAGAGGCTTTGTTTGAGCATCCCCAGCCGGCAGGCAGCCCAGGCAGTGTGCTTCCACAGGCAGGCCAGGCGGTGTACTGTCCGCGGGGAGTTTCCCACAGGAGGTGTGCTGTCCACAGGCAGCCCAGGCAGTGTGCTGTCCACGGGGAGTTTCCCCAGGAGGATTTTCACCTGTTCCTGGGATCAGAAAACACACTATTTGTATTGTTTGTAACTGTTTGGAATTGCAAAAACGCCCTAACTCTTCAGGAGATAATCCAACAGATAGCTGTGTGCCCATGAGTGGTGGTGCTATTTTTTTTAAAGATTTATTTATTTTTATTACAAAGTAGGATATACAGAGAGGAGGAGAGACAGAGAGAGGAAGATCTTCCATCCAATGACTCACTCCTCAAGTGAGCCCCAACGGCCGGTGCTGCGCCGATCCGAAGCTGGGAACCAGGAACCTCTTCCAGGTCTTCCACGCGGGTGCAGGGTCCCAAAGCTTTGGGCTGTCCTTGACTGCTTTCCCAGGCCACAAGCAGGGAGCTGGATGGGAAGTGGAGCTGCTGGGACTAGAACCGGCGCCCATATGGGATCCCAGCGCGTTCAAGGTGAGGCGAGTGGTGGTGCTATTTTAATCCCATTATCTGTGGGCTTTTAAGACAAGAAGCTAAACTCTGGAGATAAACAGGGAGCTGGTTCAACCCTCCCTGGAGAACAATCATGCTTCTAAACGAGATTCAACGACACAGCAGCTAATGCTTTCTGTGAAACAATCCACTAATGTGAAGCAGATGATCACCTAAACAAATGAGGTGCAATTAATAACCTGTGGCACATTATTTTATCAGGGTGCTGCAATGTGTTGTTGATGCTGTTGTTGTTGTTGTGATCAATGTGGCTGTTATGAAATGATGTCAATCCGAAAAACAGTAATATTATTTCAACCCCAAACAGCCTGTATCTCATGCAATAAGATATTGTGAAGTAACCAATGATATGAGGCAGATTGCTTATGATCTACATCAAAGAATTGTAAAACCTAATGTACTTGTAAGGCCCCATGATACTTGGAAATGGGGAGGGAGAGCAGAGAAATCTTACATCACCCTAGAAGGTATGAGGAAGATGGGAAATATAACCTATCAGGATCATAACTGGTAACTCATAGACAACAGACTCGAATTAGCATTAGATAATAGCAAAACTACAAAGGCATATGGGGGAATCAGGAGTAATCCTAACAACCTCTTAACAGGAGGTCATACACATAGAGCAGGGGGGGACCCCAGAGTGGAGCAGGCGGACAGGAGGAGGCTTTTGTCCCAATCCTGAAGACTCCCAGTACCTCACCAAGGAGCACCGAGGACTACATCCCTACTGCCAAGGAGACCACGGGGAAATGGAGTGCCTTCGGAGACCAAGAACTCTGAGGTCAACCACCCCCATTTGGATCTACCACATGGGATGGAAGAAGCCCAAATCCTGCCTTGCAGGTTCCAAGGTCATCGGAACAACAACCAGGATCCCTGAGCGGTCCGCAGAAACAGAAGAACAGTAAACTTCCTTCGGGGAATAGGGAGGAGCTTTCTCTGGTCCTTGCCTGCTTCCAACTTTGGGTCCCCACCCCCTCTCATAATAACCATCAGGAGCGCTCCAGAAATCCCTCAAAACAAACAAACAAACAAACAAACAAAACGAGAATAGATAGACAGAGAACAATAAGGAAAGCTTAGAACCAGACAGGAAACGGTCAGCGGGGATGCACTTAGGTGGGACACAAAGATTAGTTACTCCTAACTGGGGTATGGAAGATTTCTCTGCACACCCCTCCTAAACATGCTCACCTAAACTGTTGACATATATCCTGTTAGAATTATAGAGTTAGACCACCCGAAAAACAGCCAGGTTCAGCGAAATCATGCTTCAATGCTATAAACTGCTAAAGACTAAAATTAAAATAGGCATGAGACAGCTGAATAGCAATCTAAGCCATTTTAAGGTGTATAGAACACGGTTGAATGTAAACCAAAATTGAAATGTCTATGAAGAAGTCACAGGTTGTGGTTGAGAACCTGCATTTTCCTATTAACATATTGGTTAATCAATACCATGTCAATTAATGCCATAATGTTGTAAATGGTTGGAAATATTATGGTGGGACTTTTAATTGATTGGAATGATACTCTGCCGGCTCTACCTTCAGACCAGAGATGGTCTCACCAAGAAACTATTGAAATTACCAGGACAATAAGCTGCTGGACTTTATGCTTGGTAAATACCTCCAATGAAAGAATGTCAACTGAATTTGAACTATGGAAATGCAACAAGGTGGAGCAATCCACCGTGGGGGGAGGGTGTGGGGAAGGGCGAGGGGAATCCCAGTGCATAAAAAAATGTATCATATAATGCAGTGTAATTAGTTTTAACAAAAAGGAAATGCAATAAAAATATATGTTAAAAAAAAAAAACAGAAACAATATAGATTTAAAAATCATCATGGGGCCCGGTGCGGTAGCCTAGTGGCTAAAGGCCTGGCCTTGAATGCCAGGATCCCATGTGGGCACCAGTTCTAATTCTGGTGGTCCCACTTCTCTTCCAGCTCCCTGTTTGTGCCTGAAAAAGCAGTCAAGGACGGCCCAAAGCCTTGAGACCCTGCACCTGCATCGGAGACCTGGAAGAGGCTCTGGGTTCCTGGCTTTGGACTGGCGCAGCTCTGGCTGTTGAGGCCACTAGGGGAGTGAATCATCGAACGTAAGATCTTCCTCTCTGTCTCTCCTCCTCTGTATATCTGATTTTCCAATAAAAACAAATAAATCTTTAAAAAAAAACCGTCATGAGTTGCTTTCTGGCTTTTTGCTTCTCCCCACTGCGCCCACCTCCTCTTTTTCTGGATCCTCAACAAAGCAGCAGTGGAGGGTCCTGGCATCCAGGCTCCTCTACTCCGAGCTGCTCCAGGCGGAGGCTCAGCTGGTCGGGCCTCTCACTCCCCGGGGTTGGCTGTTAGAGACCTAGCTGGGGGACTCACTCCAGCATGGACTTGTCTGGGGACGCTTCCAGCCATGTTATAGTTCGGATCAAACAGGGGGCACAGTTGTCACTTAACAAACATTTCCCAGAGGTGTGACTCCCAAGCCTGGGGGCCATTGTCTGAGGGAAGTTAACATTTGGCCATTTGGGATTTTACCAGATTTCCCTTGAATTTCTGCGAACTCAACTCAACATTGTTGCTCAGCCAAGCTGCAATTCCAAGACGTTTCCCTGGGCTGGGGGTCCTCAGGTGACCCCAGGTGTTAGACTCAAAAGCACAGGGCAAGGGTGGTACTGACCCAAGGCACCTGTGAGAGCCTGACCATGTGGGCTGGCCCTTCCCCTGCTGTGAGCTAACCTGAGGCCTGGCTGCCCTCCTGCCTGCTGTGAGCTAACCTGAGGCCTGGCTCTGCCTTCCTGCCTGCTGTGAGGTAACCTGAGGCCTGGCTCTGCCTTCCTGCCTGCTGTGAGCTAACCTGAGGCCTGGCTCTGCCCTCCTGCCTGCTGTGAGCTAACCTGAGGCCTGGCTCTGCCCTACCCCATTCCTCATTTGTACCAATTGCCCGGAATCCTGATTTCTACATAAAATCTGTGAAGTTCTAGCTGCTCAGGTTGTATCCCAGGAAGGCCTGGGTTCAAGTCCCAGCTCTACTTCTGATTCTAGCTTCCTGCTAATGAGGCAGCAGAGGGTAGTTCAGCTAGTTGGGGCCCTGCCACCCATGTGGGAGACCCCAATTGAATCCCATGTTCCCAGCTTTCCAGCTCTGGCCCTGCTTGCAGACATGTGGGGAGTGATGAAGGATGGATTTCTCTGTCTGCCTCTTGAGTAAAAGGAATATTAATTTCAAGAAGAGTTGTTTTTCAAGGCCCTTTGTGAGCTGGATGAGATGCGTGCAGGCTGGTCACAGCAGCTTCCTTATTCTCTGCACAGCTGCTTCAGCACCCGTCCTGTGTGTGTCCAGCCAGGTGACAGGGGACATTCCACTCCTGTCCATGTCACTCTAGGCATGTTTGGCACTGACTGTCCCGTGTCCTTGGGAGAAAGCATTCAGGCTTGGCCATTCTCTGAAATCACAAAGGCAGGTGTGTGGCCACTGTGGTCACTTTCTGCTTTAGGGAGTTGTCACCATTGGCAACTCCAGGCCTTGGACTGTGAGGGTGTTAGAGGAAATGGGTCCCCTAAGTGTCTGGGCACACACAGGTTTCCTCTCGGCAGACCCTAGTGGTCTGTAGGGTCCTCAGCTGATTGCCCGGCCTCTACTCCACTTCCTCACCACCCAAGAGACCTGCGGGACCATCTGGCCATCTGGGCACCTCTTTGCCAGTAGCGTGTTCTGTCTTTTAGATAGGCAGTGTTCCAGGCCACCCAATCACCGGCCAGTCCCCTGGCCATGCCACATTCAATCTGCCTCATTACCTGGCCCAGAAACCTGCTGGACGTGGTTAGGGTGCAGCATCTCACTCCAGGCAGCCTGCTTGTTCAAGGGGCCGCCACTCACTGGTGATCAGGTTTCTCTTCCTGGCCCTGCCCAGGACCTGCAGCCAAGAAAGTCTCACTTCCATTCGGAAATGATTGTTAAAATAATTGCTAAGCGGGAAAGCGAATACAGCTTTTCCCCCAATCAAGAAGCTACTCGGCATCCCGGAGTGGCAGTTTGCTCGCTTGCTTCCAGTGCATGTCCTAACTGGCCAGGGTGAGTCCCTAGCAATGTGGACAGGCTGGGTTTTGTGGCACCCAAGCCTCCACTCTCTTCCCTTCATCTCCAGGCCTCGGTCAGTCTGCCCTAAGTGGGGGAAGCTTTCCTTTCCTCTGAGGTTGTGACCCAGGGCACCCCACGGGCTGCCTCCCTGGCCCTGGATGGAGCAGACTCCCCACTTCTGTGCATGCAGGCCTCAGTGTCTGCACCCCAACTGCCAGCTCACACTGCTGTGCCCTTCCAGCTGCACCGTTCCAGGGTTGCCCTGAGGGGTGGCCAGGCTGCCATTTGCCTGCCCGCTTCCAGGGGCCTTTCCAGCAAGCCCATGCTGTTGGGTTTTTTCTCGGTGATCTCAGAACTGCAACGGCTGCCTCCCTCCCACCTCTCACAGACTCCTTGGAGGTCACTCCCTCCATCTGCTGGTTCCCTTCCCAAAGGCGGACAGCAGCCTGGGTCAGGCAGAAGCCAGGAACTCTATCTAGATTTCCCACGCGGAGGGCAGAGCAGTGACCCACGCGACTGAGCCATCCTCTGCTGCTTCTCAGCATGTTTTACCAGGAAGCTGGGAGGGAAGCGGAGGACCCTGGACTTGAACCCGTGCTTAAAGACAGGATGTAGACTTTATAAGTGCCAATTCAACCTGTCACACCACAGAGCCCCCAGCCCAACATGTTTGATCGCTACCACTTGTGACTGTCTGAGGGAGCACCTGCTGCTCAGGATCCTTCATCCCCAGCCTTCTCATAGTCCTCTGAGTGGCAGCATTTTTCTATGGCTTCTCTCCACGTTTCAGCCAGGAATGCCTACCTTACCTTGCCTAAAACATGGGATCCAGTTTCTACAAAGAAAGGGATTGATTCCCTTCCCTCTAAAGACTGTCTCAACTCTCAAAATGCCCGAGGCCTCATTACTTGTTTCTCCTGCGTAGGGTGAATGGTGTCGGATGCTTCTCCGTGACTCAGCGTTCCTAGGCGGGGACTTGCCTGATTTCCTGGGCTCTACCGCAGGGTGACACAGAGCATGCTCAGCTAGCACGTTCGTTCCATCAGCATGGTCAGATGTGCCAGGATGTTTTCTTTTGGGATTTTCGACAGCACTGAGTGCGCTCAGCACACAGCAATGAGCACGATGCAGCGTCAGCGTGTCCCCGAGGCTTCCTCCTCAGAGTCTTTTCCTAGAAGATGGTACTTATTCAAACAGAATCCAGTCCTTGATGGTGTGATCACTCCCTGTGCTTCGCATTTCCTTTCCCCCATCATCCTGATGCATGGTATACATGTTTTTGTTTCCCTGTATTTTCTGCAAAGGTGTGTGTTTTTTTTTTTTACACGTACAGGCTTTTAGTTTATGTAAATCACATAGGTGGGGAGTTGCCTTCTCATTTTTTTCCTCTTCCCACTCAGCCATGCCTTCAGTCATCCACTCATGATGCGGTGGGTTCATCGAATCTGGAGCTTCTCCCACCCGCACAGTCCTCCTCACACACACGTCCGCCTCATTTCCCCTGCATCCCTCCCAGGTTGGACGCTAGGGTTCGCTCCAGCTCCCCACCCCACTGATGGCAAGACCATCGCATACCCGTCTCTCTGCAACATGTGACTGTAAGAGAAACAGGTCCCGGGAAGGCAGCCACGCACCTACCCTACCACCCACACAAGGATGAGCTCATGTGGATTGAGCGAGGAGCATCTGCTTGCCCTCCCAACCAGGAAGGCATGGATCCTGTTATGGTTAGAATGTGGGTCCTGCATTTGTTGTGCTGGGAAGTCCTGTCCTGTACGTGGAGTGAGGAGCTCAGGAGTGGCCGGGCCGCATGAATGGACCCATGGGTAAGGAACGGTCGGCTTCCTGGGGGAGGGGTGATCCAGCTGAGCTTTGCCCTCTCCGAACACCTCTTTTTGTCCAGATTTCTCACTCTCAGGCACTCTGTTACAGTAACAGCAAAGGGCCGCCTGTCCCTGCGTTGTCATCTGGTGCCCAGATGAGAATGACCACACGGCTTGTGGATGTGCCCCATGCTTTCCTCTGAGCGACACGTTGGCGCATCTCTACCCTGAGTGACGAGCCCTGGGGTGTCGCTCACTGAATCATGGTTCAGAGCTTGGCCTGTTCTGTCTTCTTGCTGGTTTATGAGTGTTGGGTTTATTCTCTTGCTGTTCACCCCTTTCCTTCCAGATGTTGCCAGGGTCTTTTGGGTCCTTTGTAAGTGCATTGTTCAGTCGTGTGCCTTGTAGCTCTGTGTGTTCACATCCAGGTTGGAGGCACTTTCTCACCCCCAGTTGCCTCTGCCCACTTTCCTGGCTTTCCTGCCTCAGACAGGGCTTTAATCTCCCTGGAAATGTAGCCCGTGCCCAGGTGGGATTTCGGTAGAGACGTGGTTTTGTTTTTCTCCATACAGGGAGCTGGTTGTCTTAGCTCCATTTTTTTCATGGCCCATTCTTTGTTTCCCTGATTGTGTTCCCCCCTGTGGTATATAAAGTTCCCATGTGTGCCTGGGTCTGTCTGCCAAGTCTCCATTTTCAGTGGGTCGCTCTGCTCTTGCATCTCATTGCGCCTGGCTTTGTGGTAGGGAGATCCTAGCGTCCGATAGGGGGCAAGTGCCCTCCCCACTGTCCCTCCTTCCCCACATGACTCTCCGTGGGAACCCATGCAGGATGAGTGAACCTCCTGTGGCTCTCTGTCTGGGTGCCTCTGGAGTAGCTCAGCTGATCCACTTGCAGATTTTCACTTTGTCTTCTGTCATGTTTGGTCATCAAACAAAACGTCCATTAGAAGCTGGAAGCTGCTGTTTCAGAGACTGGAGTGGCATTTCACGTCTACTCGCCATAATGGTGGTGAGAGTGTTTTGAGCATAAACCTCTGCACAGATGAACACAGCCACTGTGCCATCTGAGATGTGGCCACTGGTCGCTGAAGGGCCTGGGCACACGGCCAGGATGTGGCCTCGCTTGTCTGATGTATGAATAATGAGATGTGTAGCTCAGGAAATTGGACATGGCAGGGTTCAGTCACCCCTGAAGACATCCCAGTGCCTCACATGGCATTCATGCTGGGCCCTGCACCTTGCAACGTAGCCCCATGACATGCACCAGGGGGTCCCTCCTTGACTGCTGGCTTCTACCGCTTCCTCTTGAGTTGCCCTACAGGTCGGGCCCTTTGTATCTTTGCTTTGCTAGCCATGAATTCTTTGTTCTGGTTTACGGAGCTTCAGTTCTATGCCAGGCGCTGGTTGGTCTTGATGACTGAAGTTTGATTTTCTTTCCCATTACCTGTGTGGCTTTCACTTAGTCTAGGATTATCGGAGACACTTGCTCCTTTTCCAAACAATTAGAATCTGTGTTGAGGGCCTACCACTTGTTGACCCATTTCATTGTAAACTTTAATTTTTAAATATTTATTTCAAAGGCAGAATTACACAAAGAATGAAGGAAAGACCCAGAGAGAGAGAGAGAGAGAGAGAGAGAGAGAGAGAGCTCTCCCACCTGCTGGCTCATTTCAAAATGGTCACAATGTCTGGATCTGGGCCAGATGAAGCCAGGAACCACAAGCTTCCTCCTGGTTTCCCACATGGGTACAGGGACCCAAGGATTGAGCTTTTTGCTGCTTTCCCAGGCCATTAGCAGGGAGCCGGATGAGGAATGAAGCAGCTGGAACTTGATCTGGTGTCCACATGGGATACTCACGTTGCAGGCACTGGCTTTATCCACTATACCACAGCATTAGCCCTCACCGTAAACTTTCAACACACACTAATTGATGAGAGCTGGGCATGCATATTTCAATGTCATCGATGAGGAACTTGGTAGCCGGGCCTACGTGGGCTTGTAGTGCACCGTGTGCCTTGTGGTCACACCATCACCAACATGAGAAAGTAGAATTCACATTGTGCCTTGAGCACGGAATGTGTGTCCTCTGGTGGCTGTGAAGTGGACAGGCTGCAGAGCACCTGAGCTGGTGAGATTTTCCAGAGCTCTAGAACCTTCCCCTGGCCCATGTGGCACTGCCCTTCCATGCCCAGGGACCAGGAAGCTTTAGTTCTGATTCCTACAGCACAGAATCCGGCTGGTTGTGCAGCAGAGGGGAGAAGGGGGAAGCAGGGAGTGCATACCCACTTTGCTCGCTTGGTTCATGCCTGCATACGTGTGTGTGTGTGTATGTGTGTGTGTGCATGTGTGCTGTGTAGGTGTATGCATTCATGTGTGTATATATGTATGTGTGTGTGTGTGCATGGATGAGGGCCTGAGCAATGAAGCATGCCCGAAAAGGCTAATGGGAAATTCGGTCACCTCAGCATAATTTCTGATTCCAATGGTCATGTGGGAACAGGTGGGTGGTGACACAGCACAGTGGCTACAGAGGCCCCAGTCTGCAGCTGAACATTTCCCTGAGTGGCTAGGTCATGATTGTGACCCCGTCTGTTAGGTGGACCTGACAAAATCTGCCTTACCTGAGAAGCACTGGTCAAGACGCCAGCTGCTGACGTTTCTGTGCCCTTGCTATGTTTCAGTCCTTGCTGATGCACATTCCGAAGGCTCTGCTGGCTTTGCTTTCAATTATACTGGAAGTGAACATGTCACTTGGCAATCTCTGCTAGGAAGAAAGGAACAGGGCTGTGGCTCGCACCATGCCATCTGCCGTGGGAGCAGCTGCTATGGTGTCCAACACTGTCAGCACCCCAAGTGCGCCCCTCTGTTTGGAGGGGCTTCCTTCACGTGGGGGGCTTCTGGCCCAGCACATGCCCTTGTCGGCCTTGCACTGTGCTGTCTGACCATCAGCTCCCCAGAGGTTCTAGGGAAGCGGTCAGAGGGAGACACGCCAGGTGGGGTGTAGGCTTTGGGGACAGAAGTCAGTGCTGACACACCAGCCAGGATCCCGGGCCCGGGGATCCAGTGGCTGATCAACACTCTCGCATGGCAAGAGCTGAGTAGTCTTCCTGCCCAACCTGAAGTTTCCAGCTTGACAGCGAGGAGTAAGGACCAGATACACGGAGACAACCTGATAGATGGTGATGAAAAATGATGAAGCCGCAGAACAAAGAGCTCATATCCTCCGGGGATGAATGAGCAGCGCAGCTGGAGAGCAGCACCTGGAAGGCTCTGGGAGCATCGGGGAGCACCTGGGCACTTCTGGAGTTCTGCTCCAAGACAGAGCCCAGCCAGGTAAGGACACTGGAGCAGGAGGCAGCAGTGGGAAGGCAAGCCCGAGTGCGATGGTTGACGACTGCAGGCTCTTCCCTGGTTATGAATGCATCAGCATGTCCCCAGGTTCTGCCACACGGCAGTAGATGGCTTGTCTTAGTCAGCACCACGGTCCTCGCAGACTGTTGTCAAAAGGCTGACTCTGGAGTTTAGAAGTCCAGATGATCACTAGCCGGAGCTGCGTGGCAATCTCAGCAGTGACTCCTAGGACGATTGCAGAGACCGAAGTGAATGTTCCACATGCAGGGAAAAGTACCTAATACTTCGTCCCAGGCCTGGAAGGCAGCCAGGCAGCAGGTCAGCCCTAGAATACCCCAGTGATAGCTTGACAACTCCTTTTAGAAAACCACTCTGGTTTATTTACAGTAGGGAGCCTTGGTGCTTGTTGTTTGTAACTTTGTGATCTCAAATAAACAAAACAAAATCACTCACACTGTTCCAATCATCATCCACATCAAGAGCCGGACTCTTCCTGAAGTCCCGGAATAGACTAGCCAGAGCCCGAGCTCACAGGCAAGGCGACTCACTTGGAGGAGGAGCTCAAACATATCAATATGGTTACAGCAACAGCGTAACTTCGAGGTTGTTTAAGTGCCAGGACTTTTGAAAGTATTGATTTGAAAGGGTAGAGCGGTAGAGAGAGACAGGGTAGGGGTGGTGGGGAAGGAGGAAGACAGAGACAGTGAGAGATCAGTCTTCTGTGTACTGGTTTACTGTAAGAGCTAAGCACTGGTGAGGCTAAAGCCAGGAGCCAGGAACTTTATCTAGTCTCCGAGGCAGGTGGCAGAGGGCCAGTCTTGGCGTTGTCTTCTTCTGCCTTTCCAGATGAGTGGGCTCGGACACAGAGCAGCTGGGATTTCACCTGATGTTTTGCTATGGGATGCTGGTGTCATTGCAGGGGGCAGCTTAATTTGCTATGCCCAGGACCAGGACTTTGTGCAGTGCTAAAATGAACAACAACAAAAATCTCTCTTTCTCCTAAAATCGCTTATTCAATAGCACGAAAGCATACAAAAATACAAAGTTCAATGCTAACAGTAAATATAATGGCAAATACAAAACATTGTAATGTTGCAGTGGTGATGTGCAAACTACCTTTACCTCAGCATTAAAAGTCACTTTATCTCTATTAATGGACACATGAAGTAAACTGAAGAGAGGCAATATAAACGAGCTTTTTGTTTCTTTTTGAGTCTGTGACTGGAGTTAATTTTTTGTAAGCTTAAAATAGGCTTTTAAAAGATATTTTACATAGGGTCAGTGTTGTGGCACAATGCGTTGTGGCACAAATGGCGAATAGGAAAGGTCATTTACCAAACCACAGCCAGCAGTGCACTCAACGGGAGACAGAAAGCTGCCCTCTGCATCACCGGCATGCCAGATGAGCGCCATCTGTGTCCCAGTGGCTCCACTTCTAATTCAGCTCCCTGCGTATTGCCTGGAAAAGCAGAGGAAGCAGCAGAGGATAGCCTAGGGTCTTGGGGTCTGAGCACCCACGTGGTGGACTTTGATAATGCTCTTGGCTTGGTTTCAGCTTGCCCAGCCCTAGCTGGTGCCACCATTTGGGGGAGTGAGCTAGTGAATGGAAGATCTCTGTCCATCTCTTAGTCTCTCTCTTTTTAAAAAAGATTTATTTATTCTTTTTTTAAATTTTATTGTATTGTATTGTTGTTGACAATCTTTACATAGTTAATTGCGGTTAAAAAAAAAGGTTCAGGGGGTATAGGGAAGTGGGTCCATATTGTTTCCATCATGTATCTGAGGGAGAAGCCCCACCCGGTTTCCCACCTACCCCAAGTCCCGGATGTGGGGCATGCTCTGAGATATTTGCTCAAGTGGTTTTAATAGTTCTCCAGTTATAAATCACTGCCAGTTTCGCTCAATGAGGTCGTCCACTGATTGATATGGTCCATCATAAAGTCTCCGTTTGCCCCATATTTAGCTGCCAACATATAGCTGAGATGAATGATTGACCTGTTCTGTCTTCTGTCTTTTCTTGGTTAGAGTTCTGAGTCCAGCAGTTCGATTGGGGAGATCTCCAAAGAAACCTTGAGGTATTCCCAGACCAGATTCTTGTATGTTCTAGCAAGCACAGGGACCGGCACAGTCCATCACCCCGATCAGCTGGTGGTTGCAATTGCTGGGTTGGTTCTGTTTTCAGTCCCGAGTTGCACTGGAACCAATGGGTGTTGCAGTCCAGTCTGGTTCTGCCCAGCACATACTCGGCCCTTACATCAACCAATGGGAGCTGCAGCCTAGTCGGGGCGACCCGCAATAACCCCCATCAGGCCCACCCCCTACCCTGGTTTGCCAGTATGTGTAGCAGTAGACCAGTCTGTCCCCCATCCCATTTGGCTCTTGTACTTGTCAATGGGTATTAAAGCTTAGTTCCATCTAACCAACTCAACCATCCAGCCCTCATGGATGTTGTTGAGTGCCTCTCTGTCTAGCCACCCCAGCCCCCGTCCTAGTTTTCATGCCCTCCCGCGGGAGTAGTGACCCAGGAAGGGGTAACCCACTTTTTCCCTCCCAGGTCTCTCTCAGTCCCGGTTTATGCACTCTTTAGGTGGTTCTGTGATTTGACTTGACAGAATTAGTCCCCAGTGCCAGCTTCTGCCAGTTGATGCTGCGGCCGAGCCCAAACATCCCTCACCCACTCTAATTTATGCTTGCACCCACAGGAATAATCCGTCCAGCCTGGCTTTTCCCTGATCTAGTCCACATGCAGCGCACAGGTGTTGCAGCCTTGCTTAGTCTGGTCTGTCCTCATCCCAGCCCACGCTCTCCAGTGGGAGTAGCTGTCCGGCGAGGGGACCAGCCGCTTAATCCCCCTGCCAGCTCTGTCCCTCCCTTCCTGGATCTTGTGCATGCTGGTTGGGTGCTGCAGTCAAATCCAGCACAGGCAACCACACCCTGGCATTCCATAATGTGCACTGGTTTTGTCGCAACCAAACCCGGCTCAACCCACACTCTGTTCTGGTGCTCGGATTTGCCAGTGGATGACATGAACTGATTCAACCTGGTCTGTCCCTGACCCATGCCGAATGTGTGCCAGTGGGAAACTTTCCATGGCCTATTCTGGACTGTTTCCTATCATGCTTCTTGCGCTTACCTGCAGGGACTGTGTCCTGCCAGAGGAGTTGCCCAGGCTCCTCCATCAGAACCCCTCCCAATGCCAGATTTTGCGCATACCAGGGGGTCCTTGAGCCAACCCTACTCAATTCACCTCCTGTCCTAGCAGGAACAGTGGCTTTTCCTGGCTGGCTTTCACCCCATTTTTGTTCTTGTTGTTGGATGTTTCAGCCCGGCCATGGCTCGTCCATACACACAAACAGCTCACACATGGCTCAGTAGGGGGCCTAGTCAGTCCCACATCTACCCTGGTCCTCCATGACAGCAGATGGTGTTGGGGTCTGAACTGGCCTGGTGCATCCAATCCCAGCCCATACTAATGCCTCGGGTGACTGCAACTGTTTCCTAGATAGAATGCAGCCCCCATTCCAGCACACACGCCCCTTGGTGGGAACCTCAACCCTGTTAGGGTGTCCAACTAGGGGAGCTTGTATTTCCACAGGGTTGGGCCCACACAACCCCATAGAGTCTACCCCCAGAACAAGTTCTCTTGCGTGCTGGATACAGTCTTGACCCTGCCAAATGTGACCACTCCACCACTCCACCAAACAGTTGGGTAATGGTACCCATCACTGCCAAAGAGGCCCCCATCCATAGTATTGGTGTGGGCTGGTGTGTGACGATCAGTGATGTTCTAGGCAAACAGGCCATTTCTGTATTCCGAATTGGGTTGGTGTATCTTACTAACCGTAATTGTCTCCTGGGTACTTCCCTCCAAACCACCAGGTCTCAGTCCCCAAGTATGCCTAAAACTTCCATGACCCTGTCACTGGGAATCAGCCAAGATTCACTACTCACCTACACTAAAATTGGACTTAGTCATGGGTGTCCCCAGGCAGCAAACATATCTTAAAAAACCCCAGAGCAGGCCGCCGGGCGGCCAACAGGCAAAGCCTGGCACCACATGGTGCACTGGCTGCCCTGGGGGAGGTCGAGGACTCATTCACTGCCTTGCGGCAGTGTGTTTGGCGTGAGCCCCCAGCATTGGGTCCGACCTGGCAGGGGCACTCCCCACAGCTGCCACACTGTGAGGAGTGGCACTTGCCCCCAAACCCAAGGCCCGAACCCGATTTATTTATTCTTGTTGGAAAGTCAGATATACAGAAAGGAGGAGAGATAGGAAGATCTTCCATCCGCTATAATTCCCCAAGTGGTCACAACAGCTGGAGCTGAACTGATCTGAAACCAGGAGCCAGGACCTCTTCTGAATCTCCCATGTGGGTGCAGGGTCCCAAGGCTTTGGGTCATCCCTGACTGCTTTCCCAGGCCACAAGCAGGGAGCTGGATGGGAAGTGGAGCAGATGGGCCATGAACTAGCTTCCATTTGGGATCCTGGCGCATGCAAGGTGAGGACTTTAGCCACTAGTGCCAGGCCCTCCTCTCTGTCTCTTTTTGTATCTCTGACTTTCAATTTTTTTGAAAGATAGTTTATGTAGTCCGTGGTGAACACACAAAGAAAATATCCATAAGAAGAATGGGGGATCTCTCTCTCTCTCTCTCTGTCTCTACACACACACACACACACACACACATATGACAATACAAGTGTCAGCAGGAGCAGACGTGAGGCACAGCAGGTTAAGGTGTGGTTTGGGATGCCCACATTCCAACCAGAGTGCCTGGTTTGAGACTGAACTCCTCTCCATCCAATGCTGCACATGTAGGAGGCAACAGGTGATGGCTCAGGAACTTGGGTTCCTCCCAGGCCCCCTCCCCCGACCTGCACCAGCCATGGGAGATCTGGGCTGAGCAGACACTTGATCAGATCCAATCCTCTTCTGTTACAGACACTCAACAAACAGTGAATAGGAAAAGTCATCTACCAAACCACAGCCAGCAGTGCACTCAATGGGAGATGGAAACCTGCCCTCCTGGCTGGGAATAAGGCGGAGTGGAGAAGGCCTGACCACTCTGTTCACTGCAGTCAGGCAAGAAATGGGGAGGAAGGACATCCGACTCTGAAGGAAGTGAAACCTGTTGGAGGCTGACCCAGCCTTACACACGGGCAGTCCTAAGGAAGCAGCAACTGCCAGGACTGATAGTCAAACCCGTCCAGGTGCAGAATGCTGATCAACACACATGGAGACCAGTTGCTCCCAAAAGATTATGAAGATAATCCCACTGAACATACCAAGAATAAAAGACTTAGGAATAAAAACTGAGAAGGTGGAAAACTTGTACACTGAAGAAGCTGGAGATGCAAATGACCAGAGAGCTACCCCTCATGCAGGTTGGAAGCCAGTATTCCCACACAACCTGTGCTGGTCAGCTAATTGTGACCTTAACTAATTTGTGGGTGAGCGGCATTGTGGTGCAGCGGGTGAGGCTCCTGCTTAGGGCATCCACATCCCGTACGGGAGGGTCTGGTTTGAATCCCAGCTGCTCTGCTTCTGGGTCAGCATCCTGCACATGCAGCCAAGAGGCTCAGGTGCTTGGGCTCCCAACACTCACATGGACTTGGAGAGAAGTTCAGGTGCCTGGCTTCGGCCTTAACCAGCTCCAGCTGTTGCAGCCAATTCTCTTGCTCCTACGTTTCACGTAGATGAAAATAGATGAACATTAAATAACATGTTTCGGAAGAACTACTAAGGGAACAAGTTTATTTTGGTTTTCTCGTTTTGGAGATTTCTTGTCTGAGATCAGGCAGCCCATTAGCCTGGTATCTGATGGAGGCTGACAAAGGTGGGGGACATTGCAGAGCCGGGTCACGTGACAAGCAGAGAGACACCGTGATGCACCATTCCTCTGCCCTCTGTGTGGGATCTCCTTAAAGGGAACCACAGTCCCCGCACAGGCTTTGCTCCAACAGCCCGGGTCCTCTAATTGCTTTCCAAAGCCCTCAACGTGCCGTAGCCTAATTGAATTTAATTCCACTTGTAATCCACCAACCCACAAAAGACTTTGGAGTTTACGTGTCTGCATGTGTTTAGGGAGCCAAGTCCTGTTTAAATTATAACCCTGCTCAAAGCTATCTGCAGATTCAATGTAGTTGCTACCAAAATCTCAGGGGCATTTCCCCCCTCAAAAATAGAAAAAAAATTAAATATTCCTGTGAAATCTCAAAGGACCCTGAATGGGCCAAATAAACTTGAGGATTTTTTAAAAAAGATTAATACCTCTTGATTCCAAAAGCGTATTACAAAACTCTGATAATCAATCCAGTATGGAACTGGCATAAAAACTGTCACACAGAGCAACTGACCAGACAAAAAGAGCTGAAATAAACCTCTACATACACAGATGAGTGAGCTTCCATAAGGCTGCTAACACTGCACAATGGACAAGGCAACAAATGGCACCAGGAAACTGGTTAGCCTTACACAAAAGAATAACGCTCGACTCTTACCCTACACATTATACAGAAAGGAACTCAACGTAGATTAGTGACCTGAACCTAAAACTGGAAACTATAAAATTCACAGAAGAAAACACAGTGGGGAATTTTCATGCCATCTGATGTGGTGATGCCTGCTTAGATGATACCAGGAGCATTAGGGATAAAAGCAAACCTAGGCAAAACAGACTGTATCAAATGGAAGAGACGCAAAACAGAGGAAATAACCAACAGTGTGAAAAGGCAGTCCAGGGGAGGCGAGAACTACACGTGTGATACAGGTTCATGTCTGAGATAAAGTTGCAGGAACAAGAAGTGTAAATCAATCAAAATGAGTCAGAGGCTTGAGGTAAATATCTCTCCAAACATGATACACCAATGACAGACAGGCACAGGTGAACACCTGGTGAACCTCTCTGATTATGCATAACAAAACAACAGGGTAAATGCAAAGCGAGACAGTGTCTCACACTCACTAGAGTCACACACACACACACCGCACACACACACACACATGAAGACAGAAAATGATGGTGTTACCATGGATGCAGAGAGATCAGATCCCAGTACACTTGTGGTAAAACTGCAGAATGGTGCAGCCCCCGTGGAAAACAAGACAGTGGGTTCTCAAAACCTTAAAGTAGGTGCTAATGGTAAGGCACAGTTAGGCTGCTGCCTGAAATACCAGCATGCCATATCTAAGTGCCCATTTAAGTCTCAGATGCTCCACTTCTGATCCATATTCCTGCTACTGCACCTGTGAAAGCAAATATATATGTATATATATATTTATAAATAAATAAATATTTATATATATTTATAAATAAATAAATATATATATATATACATATATATATTTTAAAAATTGCTTTTTGTGTGACTTGCAACCTCTGGGTGCTAGCATCCATGTGAGTAGGACAGCAGCTTGCATCCTGGCAGCTCCACTTCCCATCGAGCTCCCTGTTTGTGGCCTGGAAAAGCAATGGAGGATGGCCCAAAGCCTTTGATCCATGTGGGAGACCTGGAAGAAACTCCTGGCTCCTGGTTTCAGATCACCTCAGCTCTAGCCATTTTGACTATTTGGGGAGTGAACCAGTGGATGGTAGATCTGTTTTTGTCCTCCCCACCCCCACCATCTATGTAACTCTGACATTCAAATAAAATACATAAATCACACCTTGCCTGCCATTGTTGGGGTATTTAAAGGAGAAAATTAAGTAGACTCTTTTATAAATGTTCTAGACCTTGACTTCTCTATACTAACACTAAAAGTAAGCTTTAAGTTTACATTGCACTCAGAAAATTTTAATATATTTGGCACAGATCATTTAAATGTGCACATAGTTGAAAGTCCAAGATTATTTGTGATACATGTTGAATTTTGGTTTTTTTTCTTAGCAGATAAACTTAATTATGTTAAAGTTGCCTGCAGATTTTGATCAGTTTGACTTTTCTGACCAATGATCGAGCAACAGAGGTTTTAAAAAAAGTTTGAGTGCTGAATACATGTTAGCTAGAATTTTTAAAAAGATTTATCTACTTTTATTGGAAGGTCAGATTTATAGAGAGAAGAAGAGACTGAGAGAAAAATCTTCCAACTGCTGGTTTACTCCCCAAGTGGCCACAACAGCTGGAGCTGAGCAGATCCAAAGCCAGGAGCCAGGAGCCAGGAGCCTCATCTAGGTCTCCCACATGGGTGCAGGGTCCCAAGGCTTTGGGCCATCTCCTACTGCCCTTCCAGGCCACAAGCAGGGAGCTGGAAGGGAAGTGGAGCAGCTGGAATACGAACCGGTGCCCATATGGGATCCTGACACATGCAAGGTGAAGACTTTAGCCGTTAGGCTACCATGCTGGGCCTTGTTAGCGAGAATTTTCAACAATTTTTAACAATATTATCAAAAGAATTTTCAAACTGTTATTTTGGAAATGTGTGCAGACTTTCTAGGGTTAGCGTTGTGATGCGGCAGGTTAAGCTGTTAATGCGACACCAGGATCCCAAGCCAGCACTGGTTCAAGTCCATGTTGCTGTGCTCTTGATCTAACTCCCCATCAGTATGCCTTGGAAAAGCAGTGGAAGATAGCCCAAGTGCCTGGGCCCGCACCCCCTGTGTGGGAGACCTGATGGAGTTCCTGGCTGCTGACTTTAGCTCATCCCTGGCTGTTGCAGCCTTCTGGGAAGTGAATCAACGGATGGAAGATGTTGTGAGAAGACGTTAGAACTAATGCCTGGTCCTAGTGCTCTCAACATCCTCAAATACCCGTGCCGTCTTCCAATACGTGAGCCAGGCTGGGCCCCTCAAGTATACTGGGACACCAGCACATCCCTGGGGAATGAGCCGGAACGGCTGCTCTCTGCCATCACAGACCCGGAAGTCTGAGGCTGTGGCAGAGGCTTCCCCAGGTACCTGGGTCCCGTGGGAGAACTCGGCTCCCTTTCACCAACTTCCTCCTAAATGCAGCATGGGAATCTGGATTCAGACTCTAAACTGTAACTCCTCCTACCCAGTCTCTGGAGGATTGAGTCTCTCTCCGGATCTGGACAAACACACCTGCCTGCGATTAGATGCTATCAGATTGCTATCTGCCTTGGCTGAGGGTGGCGGGACCAGCTTGGCAGAGTCAAGATTTCTTTTGGTTTCTCTTCTGCACACACAGTGGCTGGAGATTGGTGAGGTGAGTGTAGCTCGCAGCGTCCACAGGGCGCAGGGCTAGCATCGTGTTGAGCATGCTTCTGTCCCCACGCTTGTTGCCCAGTGATTGAGGGATCCCCTGCTCTGACTCCAGCGTCTGCTTTATGTTTAGGACAGGAAGATGAGGAGGGCACAGAGCAAAAGGCACATGTCAGGTGAATTTGGCTCCCTGTAAGGAACTTCGACCAGGCCTCACCCTATGAGTTCTGTTCTTTCCCCTTGGCCTGAACTTGCCCTAGTCTCCTGCCCTCCTCCAAGCACACGCATATCAGGAACAGGAAGGTACAAAAGAGTAGAAAATAAATATCTCAGATCTTTCCAGATTAGCAGGTTGACACTGAGCAGTGTTAACTGAAATGAAGCATTGAACCACTCCAGAGTTCGGGAACAGTTGATGTCCTTCAAAACAAACTTAGCACGTGGTGCTGCTGCTTGGACGAAAGCAGGACAGAGCAGGGTTCCACGCGCTGGGTCTTGGACACGATCCTGCCTGCGTGCCTTGCATGTACTCAGGTCCCCTGCTCGGGACACACTTCCTGAGACGCTGTGTGGCCTCCTCTCTCACTGCCTTCAGGTCTCTGCCGGGGCTTGAACAGGTGCCCAGGCGGAACTCTGCCATCTCAGGTGCCATACCATTTAGCCCTAGAGAGCCTTTCTTATCATCTTTTTAAAAGTTGGTGCTCTCAACAACTCTCCCCCTGCCCCTGGCTTCAATGTCTTCATACTGCTTGTTCTGCTGGACATATAGGTGTCTGGTTACATTCAGGTCAGCTTTGCTTGCCATGAAGACAGACATGGTAGCCTAGGGTGGTGTTGGCACACAGAAGGCACTCAGTAAATGTTATGTGAAACAATGAATAACTAAATGAATGAATGACCATTTGACTGGTCATATATCTCTACCTTGTGAGTGGCTAAGGAGTCATGGCTGGCATTCGAGGACCTGGAGACGTGGTAAGCGAGGACACTCTCCTCCCACCTCAGTTTCCTGCCTCGTTCCCTCTTCTCATTTGTGGGGGGTAGAGGTGCAGGGGGGTAACTCCTCGTGCAGGTACTTGGCTTAGCAGGCAGCAACACTGGCCAGGATGCTCCAGGCCCCAAGTCACGGTGCCTGACTTCAATACTCACCCCGGGCCCCTGACTCCAGCTTGCTGGAAGCAGCAGAGATGCTCACGTGGTTACCTTACCCACCGGCAACAACAGTGTTGAGTTCTAGACTCGAGCTGCAGCCTGGCCTGGCTTTAGTCACTGTGAGCATCTCCGAAGTAAGTTGTCAGATGGGAGCTCTCTCTCAAATAAAGATGCTTGAAAGCAAGAAACATCTTTCACAAAGTAACTGCAAAACAAGAGGTTCTATATGTATATTTTTAAGGATTTATTTATTTTATTGGAAAGGCAGGTTAGATCTATGGAGAAAAGGAAGACAGAGTAAAAGATCATTCATCTTCAGGTTCACTCCCCAAATGGCTGCAACAGCCAGAGCTGAGCCTATCCAAAGCCAGGAGCCAGGAGCCTCTTCTGGGTCTCCCACACGGGTACAGGATCGCAAGACTTGAGTCATCCTAAACTAATTTCCCAGGCCATAAACAAAGAGCTGGATGGGAAGTAGAGCAGCTGAGACACGACTTGGCACCCGTATGGGATCCTGGCACTTACAAAGGGAGGATTTAGCCATTGAGCCTTTGTGCTAGAACCCAAGAGATTCTATTTCTGAAAGGTTTATGTATTTGAAAGGCAAAGTGACAGAGTAAGAAACAAGAGGAAGAAAAGATCTGCCATGCCCTGGTTTACTCCCCAGCTGGCTGCAGTGGTGCGGCCCTAAGCCTGAAGCCTGGGATTCCGTTCAGGTCTCCCACATGGATGTCAGGGGCCCAAGTCCTTGGGCCTTCTGCTGCTGCTTTCCTGGGCACATCAACAGGGAGCTGGATTAGAAGTGGAGCAGCTGGGACTTGCACCAGAACTTTAGTATGGGGTAGACACTAGCAACTTAACCCGCTATGTCATAGTGCTGTCCCTAAGAAACCCATTTTCTAGAAACTATGGACGCAGGTCTTTTATACTAGCGTTACTTACTAATATTTTCAGCATTTCATGGAATCCAACAGATTAAGAGAATGTATTAGCAGAAAACACTTTGACTCAACAGAGCAATTTTACCTGCTGAGGTCAGAAGACGAGCAGTCAGTACTAAATCAAGCATGTAGGTAAAGAACCATTTGTGCTGAGTGCAGTAGCATTTTTTTATTTCCTGTATCAACTGCTCTGTTGTTTAGGTGGCTAGACGCTGTACCCCTCTACCTGAAACCCAAGGACGGATGCACCTGCACCTGAGGAATTGGATTTCCTTCTGACTCCAAACTCTGAAATTATTTCTTAAGAAAGAAAGCCAAGAAGAGCCACTGAGAAGCCACCAAGTGAGAAGCCACTGGTGAAAAAGGGCAAGGTCTCAACAAGGAAAGAGGAAGTTAGCTTGTTCATCAAATTTACAGCCCAAGCTCACTTTTCCTGAGAGGCCAGGAGAATGAAGATCTGATCCACTGTCTGCTGAGAGTACCATTAAAGCCTTCTCTGGTCATGATCCTGGGAGGAGGGGAGGCGTGGGGGTGAGTGTGGCAGCCTGAGTTTCTGCGGGCCCTGCGAGGGTGAAGGCAGTGGCGATGGCCGTGTGCACATTCCTCTGGTCATACGTATCAGTGTGCGTCTGGTGGATTATCGGCCCTGCGGGGCTGGCCTCCTCGTCCTCTTCACATTGGCCCAGCCCGGGAGACATGTAGGAGATCAGTGGTTGAGGCAGAGGCACCTTTGCCCCACACTGCAGTTAAACTCATTCAATACTCAGCTAGTTTAAGTCCAGAAGCTCTAGAAAAGTCTTAGCTCAGCAAATCTGCTAACTTGTCACCAGTTAACTGGTGCATGGCTGTTTGAGAGGAGAGAAAGAGAGATTAGAGTGATTTAAAACTTCTTTAGACTATAAGAACAGTTGTGTGGAGTTAACAGCTTGTTTGAGTTTCCGCTGTTCCACTTCCCGTCCAGCTCCTTACTTATGGCCTGGGAAAGCAGTAGAGGATAGCACAAAACCTTTGGACCCTGCACCTGAGTGGGAGATCAGGAAGAAGCTCCTGGTTCCTGGCTTCAGCTTGGCTCAGCTCCAGCCATTTGACCATTTAGGGAGTGAACCAGCGAACTGAAGATCTCTCTGTGTCTTGCCTTCTTTCTGTAAATCTACCTTTCCAATAAAAAAGTCTTTGAAAATAAACATTCTAGGGGTCATTTTTAAAAATCGATTTATTCACTCAGTTTTTATTCAGCTCCCACCATGTGCTAAGGATATTGAAGTGAACAAATTCAATTCATTGACCTCTAATGTGTCCAGGTTTGTCTCCCACCAAAAGCAAAGCAAAGCAAATGTCATATCTCAAAGGCCTAGCCTGCAACATCTCAAAATGTACTTGCATTTGGAGCCGGATTCTTTTTTTTTTTTTTTTTTTTTTTTTTTTTTTTTTTTTTTTTTTAAAATATAAAAAAAAATTAAGTTTAATTATGTCTACATAAGGTATATACCATGATACAATAAAAACATGTTTAATGAGGCAAATTAACATTTTATTTTTGGCTACTACAGAGCTAAATCTATGTGCTGTCTGAATTATTTAAAAACTGTTATATATAAAGGAAAAACATTTCGTATACATAGTTTTTTTTTTTTTTTCTTGTTTTTTTTTTTTAATTATTTATTATTTAACTTCATTAATTACATTGTATTATGTGACACAGTTACATAGATACTTGGGTTCTCCCCACCCCTCCCCAAACCCTCCCACCATGGTGGATTCCTCCACCTTATTGCATAACCACAGCTCAAGTTCAGTTGAGATTTCCCCATTGCAAGCGTATACCAAACATAGAGTCCAGCATCTTATTGTCCCGTCAAGTTCAACGGTTTCTTAGGTATACCCTCTCTGGTCTGATGACAGAGCCAGCAGAGTATCATCCCAGTCAATTGAAAGCTCCAACATACCATCAGCAAAAATTTACATCATTATGGAATTAATTGACATAGTAATGAGTAACCAATATGTTAAAAGTAAATGCGGGTTCCCAGCCATGGAGCCGGATTCTTGAAGGACACCATCTCTTGAGGGGGTATCGCCGATACGCCTAGCTCTGTGTTCCGTGGTCTTAGGGCAGGTCCTCCTTTAACGCGGCTGGTGTCCTTACCGAAGAGTGGATTAGCGGCCCTGTGTTGTGGTGTGTAGAGTTAATCCACCACCTGTAACAGAGTCATCCCTTATCAGTTCAAGTCCTGGCTGCTCCACTTCCCAACCAGCTCCTGGCTACTGTGCCTGGGAAAGCAGCAGCAGATGGCCCAAGTGCTTGAGCCCCTGTCACCCACATGTGAGACCCAGATGGCGTTCCTGGTGCTTGACTTTGTCCTACCCAGTCCTGACTGTCACTGTAGTTGGGGCATGAACCAAGGAGTAGAAGATCGCTTTTTCTCGGTCTGTCTCTGCCTCTCTCCGTGTCACTTTATCTTTCAGACAGTTAAATGTTCATTTTTAGAAAGAAGATAAAGGGAAGTTTCACCCTATGAAGATACCGTGAGAAGGTGACATTCGCAAGTCGAGGCGAGACCTCAGGGGCAAGCAGCCCTTTCCGCACCTGAACCTCATGCTTGCTTTTTGTGGCAGGATGGGAAACAAGATTTCTGTGATTTGGACCAGGATACCCCTCGGGCTGTAGGACTAAGTCGCGGCAGCCAGAGTGAAGCCATATGCACTGAATTGACCAACATGCGTATCTGAGCCAGGGTTCAGCTGACAATCCGAGCCATGATGACACGTGCCTCCCGGGCACTCCCCACGGGTCAGGTGCCAGGACAGCAGAGCTGCCGCTGGGAACCCTGGAGAGACAGGCTGCTAGGGTCTCGGGCTTTGCTGGAAAACACTACAGAGTATGAGAAACTGAGAGGAAGAGGTGGGAAATCACTCGCCAGGGTCTTCTCGTGGGAAGGGAACAGAGGCAGGGGGTTTGCAGAGTGTCACCCTTCAACTCAGAGCCCCCTGCACTGGCCTGAGCATGTGTTCTGGGGCACAGCCTTGCTGCCCAGTGGGGCCTAGAGGTATAACTGCCACATCTGGTTGGTTGGCGGGGAGGTCAGATGAACTCCTATAAAGCTACTTTCCCTGTCTCTTGGGTTCCGGAGCCTTCCTAAGTCTTGGGTTGGGAGGCTCACTGGCCCTGTCAGCACTGCCCATCCTGACACCCTAGAGGACACATGAAACAGTAGCTTGACTTTTGTGATGAAAACGGGCTGGCATCATGGTACAGCGAGTCGTGCCACTGCCTGCACTGCTGGCATCCCATAGGAGCACTTGTTCAAGTTCTGGAGATGCCAGTCCAGCTCCTTGCTACTGCACCTGGGAAAGCAGTAGCCCAAGATGGCCCAAGTCCCTGGGCCCCTGCCGCCCCTGGGGAGATCCAGATGCCTCTCTGGCTCCTGGCTTAAGCTTGGCCCCGCTCCTGCTGTGGTGGCTACTTGGTGAACTGAACAAGCGGATGGATCCCTCTCCATCTCTGCTTCTCTCATCAGTCTGCTTTTCAAACAGATGAACAAACGTTTAGAGGCGTAATACAACACAGGAAACGGACATTAGAAGAAAATGACACATCATCACATCACCAAGAGCTTGGGGGGAGCAAGGCTGAATGCGCCTGTGCTGACGTCTAAGCCGCAGCCCTGCCTATGCGCACAGGAGAACCGTGCCAACACTGGGGTGGAATCGACACATAGGCTGGGAGACAGACGGCTCCCTCCCATCCAGGCCTGTAGCCAGCTGTAGGGGTTCAGATCTGGGAATGCCGACCTGGAAAGATAGATTTTCAAGGTCTGCTTCAACAAGGATAAGGAGTGGATGGTGATGCATTTAATCTCATGGGAGTTTTTCTGGAAGACAAAGTTGCCCTACGTGAAGACTAGGGAGGGAAGAGCTTGTCCTGTTTTGATGCCTGATTCTTATCAATTGCAGAAATGCACATTTCTCCAGAACCATCATCTCCATGGGTAGTGGGAAGGAATGTTAAAAAAAAAAAGTTCTCCGAGGAGGTGGGCTGCCGTGTGCTGCCCCCTTCCTCGGCCAGCTGTCTCTGCCTCCTACAGTCAGCCCTGCCTCCAAGCAGCAGCCAGAAGGGGAGTGGAATTTCCCCACACCTGGAAGGGTTAAGCCCTGAGTCAATGTACAGCAAACGGCACACCCAGTTTGAGGTCCACCAGGGTGCAGTGGTTTATCTGTGAGTCATATCGTTGAACACACTTTGTTCTATAGAATGTTGGCTAGCAACTCGCTCCCAAACACTGAGCCCCATGGCTGCATGCTATCTGAAGGCAAGAAGGGGTGCTCATTTTGTCTTAGCGGGAGGCAATGACGTTAACCCTGGGGTGGGGACGTGGGGATTGTCCTGGGAGTATAGGCTCTGAACAGAAATACTGCAATGCATGACTGCCTCTTCACACTGAGGGTGGAAACCTGGACAGAAGGACCCTTCCCCCTCCCCCCAGCAGCAGTCCTGGCTCAGGCAGACAGGTTCTGGGACAGGAAAAGAAGGCAAAAGGAAGCCCAGCCCTGAGGTGCTCTCATTGTATTACGTCGGGGCACTTGCAGAGCCTTTGACTGTGTGATTAAACGCTTAGCAATTGCAAGCCTTCCTATCGACCGATCTTTCAAGGCAGAATGGCCAGGTGCAGTTATTCCAAGCACAGGTCCCATAAAAAGAAGCCTGGATTTGTCAGTGGAGAGGAATGAGCTCGCGGGAGGGTGGGGCTCTGTGGCCATAGTGGCGCAGGGAAAGGTGGCCGGGGAGCTGTTTGGTTGCTAGGTGACGGGATTTTATGTGACAACAATTCGTTTCCACTGAAGGAGGAGGCTGAAGGAAAGCCACGCGTGTTCTGGGTCCAAGAAGCATCCGCAGCGGACACTCGCGGACAGTGTTGTGGAGGCTGTTCTGTTTGGAACGCTCTGCTGTCCCTGGAGGATTTGCACTGTGACCTTCCTTGACTCATGTGACTTGTGTCATTCGGCTGGTCTGGGCTGAATCTGTGGCTGGGATTCTCTCAGAGCCTCGGACCGGATGGAGTGGCAAATGTGCTTCAGGGCATCTTAACAGGCAGCATCATCGGGACCTTTGGTTTATTGTTGCAAATTTAGCAAATCCACAAGTCAGCGTGTGGTGGTGTCCTTTATGGGCTCTGTCATCATGTGAAATGCACATTGGTTGTGGTCTTCGCGAGGCAGAGTTCCATATCTCCTGCATCGTGACAGCCTTAGGACCGCGAGACCCAGAACTTGGCACATCACTGTTGCTTCCTAAAGGAATGTTAGTTCAGAGGGTGAAGCAATGACCATCGAAATGATCTCTAGAGGGATGCAGTTCCACGAAAAGAGACGTATTACATACATTGGGTTCAGAGCCCTTCCCTTCCTCCATGTTTGCTGTTGGACCCAGAAATAGCAATAGGAAGTTCCCAGGCCCAGAGGCAGACACAACAGATTCAACTTTAGGAGACCACAGAGTTTATTCCAGGAATGGAAAAGGTTTGGGCCTGAGGAGCAGCCAAGAGGGCAAGCATTTTCCCTAAGGAGTCGTCTCCTGGAGCTGACTTCCAGTGGCTACTGGCTCCACTCCACCCCAAAAGGCACGCGTGGAAGGAAGACGTGTGCTGGGCTTTGCTTTTTCCTCCCATCCTCCTTCCCTTCCCCCTCTCTTCTTTCTTCTTTCATCTTTTCGTCTTTAAACATTTATTTTACTTGGAAGTTAGAATTGCACAGAGGTTGATCTATTCACTAGCTCACTCCCCAAATGGCTGCTACAGGCAGAGTTGGGCTGATCTGAAGCCACCAACCGGGAGCATCTCCCGGGTCTCCCACCTGGGGCGCAGGGGCCCAAGTCAATGAGGCATCCTCCATTGCTTTTCCTGTCTCCTGGGTCTTTGGAGGGTGAAACTGTCCCTTGCCAGACTCCAGGATACTGGTTTATGTTCCCCAAGAACAATGGCTACTCTTGCTTGCCCAAGAGCTTCCATGTGCCAACTCCTTCTCTAAGCTTTTGTTACCAACCGAAAAGCCCTCAGTGGGGGATGCTGCTGTGTTCTATAGGGGAAGACACCGAGGCATTCTCCCCAAGGCATAGCAGAACTGAGTGTGGAACACAGGCTGGCTGGCTGCAGAATCCACATTCCTGACCCTGCTGGGACTCTGAAAGGGAAGACCCAACACAGATGCCAGCACCCCTCTGCACCCTCTACGCCTACGCCCTGCTGATCCTGCTCTGGGGCAGGCTAGGCGGAGTGCTGGTTCTCTTGGTTCCAGACTTGAGTCTTGCAAGCATGAATGTTAATGTGGATCAGCCCTTTGTCCTTAGGGGTCTTCCCAGGGACCCCTTGAGGCTCACCTCAAGTCTCACACCTGCCTTCATGGGGAACTGGGCAAGACATCCAGTCATCAGCCACTCCCCTCAAGCATGGGGTTGCATCCAGGGAGATAAGCAACATGCATTATTGAGAGAACATTCCAGTGTTCTTACCCTGCCACAGACTGTAAAAGCAGACGGCCCACGGGGGTGGGTGTTCCGCAGGAGTATGTTGCTCACACAGTCACTCTGTAAGCACCTGGACTGCACACCACCACACACTGTACACAGGGTAGGAATGGGTTACAGATTCCTTCTTGTACCTGGATAAATTTGTCTTCTAATTACCTTTTCCTGTCCTTTTGGACTTACCCCCGATATGCTGCCATTGCACACCTGCACACACAGACACACAGCCCTCATGCTATGTGCCTTTGTATAACAGCTTTGCCTTCCCACACTCCCCTCTATCAGCACTCCCTCGCAGGTGGAGCCCAGGTCCACATTCCAAAGACCACGCAGGGCCTGGACTCCTCCAGGAACCAGGACTGGTGCCGCAGAGCGCCCTGCAGGTCGCTGCTGTGGGCCTGCCCTTCCCACAGGAGGAGAGAAAGAGCAAACATATCAGTTTTCCTAAGTGTTGACATATACATTACATTGGTGCCCACAGGAAGAGCTGTTTGAGAGGTCACAACAGTTGTGGAGGAGGACATGGCAGTCCCCTACCAGGCTCCGCAGAGCCCCTGGGGAGGGAGGTGACTCCAGCTCAGCCACCAAGAATGCGCAGAGCACTGGGGTCAGAGGGGCGACCCTTGGGGAGCATTCCAGAGTCAGGGTTGGGTTTTTCTAGCCCTGAAACAACACAGATCAAAGTGTCTGTGTCTCCCTTTTCTTTCCCTTGGGCCCCAACCTTCCCTTCCTTTGGGGCCCAAGGGAGAGGCCCAGGGAGATGAGGTCTGCAAGGCCATTGCCATCGCTGGGTCACATAGGTGATCGTGCCACTGTGCACACTCACCAGGGGGACAGGGATTCCCAGGCCAGCTCCACTGTCTCCCCTCTATGCGGTGGAGACTGCTGACCTGCAGCCTCTCACTCACTCTTCCTCAAAGACAAAGGGGCGGGCCTGGCGCAATAGTGTAGCTGAAATCCTCACCTTGAAAGCGCTGGGATCCCATATGGGCACCCGTTCTAATCCCGGCAGCTCCACTTCCCATCCAGCTCCCTGCTTGTGGCCTGGGAAAGCAGTCGAGGATGGCTCAAAGCCATGGGACCCTGCACCTGCATGGCAGACCTGGAAGAGGCTCCAGGCTCCTGGCTTTGGATCAGCTCAGCTCCAGCCGTTGCGGCCGTATGGGGAGTCAATCATCGGATGGAAGATCTTCCTCTCTGGATGGGAAGTGGGGCTGCTGGGATTAGAACAGGTGCCCATATGGGATCCCTGCCCATTCAAGGCAAGAATTTTAGCCAGGAGGTCACAGCTGCGGGCCCAATTATTTTGAAAATTATTATTATTTGGGCCTGGTGTGGTGGCCTAGTGGCTTAAGTCTTTGCCTTGCATGCACTGGGATCCCGCGTGGGTGCAGGTAGGTTCATGTCCTGGTTGCTCCATTTCCCTTCCAGTACTCTGCTTGTGACCTGAGAAAGCAGTAGAGGATGGCCTGAAGCCTTGGGACCCTGCACCCATGTGGAAGACCTGGAAGAAGTTCCTGGCTCTTGGCTGCAGATTGGCTCTAGCGGATGGAAGATCTTTGTTTCTCTTTCTCTCTGTGAATCTGCCTTTATAATAAAAAGTAAATAAATCCTTTTTTAGAAAAAATCATTATTTTTGTAGTCTAAAAGGTCCTAAACAGCACCTCCTTGTCACACGATGGCCAGCTCCCTGCGTTACAGTCCAGCACACAGGACAGTTTTTCTGAGTGCCAGGGTCTGTCCCCCACGGCAGGCAGGTGCCGAGAGGGGTGGAGCTGGCAGAGGCGCTGGCAGAGGTGCAGAGCGTCTGTTTCCAAGTCTCTCCTGGAGAGATAAACCAACCAGAAGGTATCAGGCGACGCCAAGCACCAGCTGGGCTGGGCCTCTAGGAGCGTACTCGAGAATGCAGATGACATGGCAAGAATCTAAACAGCTACGATTTATTTCCATCCTTGCTGGCACCTTTAATCCCTACTTTTCGCCTTCCTTTTTGAAAGAGGCAGAGCAAACAATCCTTGCGCCAACTGGCAATGTTCTGCAAGGTCTCCGCATTGATCCATGTGTGAATGTTTGAATTGCTGTTGGCCATTACACAGGCAACTTGAAAACGTGGAAAAACGAAATGAAAAGGTGCTTTTTAAAAGATGCATTTCTTATTTACTTATAAGTCAGTTGTGGGCCTGGCGTGAAAGCCTACTGGTTAAATCCTCACCTTGCTTGTGCTGGGATCTTATATCGGCACTGGTTCGTGCCCCATCTGCTCCACTTCCCATCCAGCTTCCTGCCTGATGTGGCCTGGGAAAGCGGTAGAGGATGGCCCAAAGTTTGGGACTCTGCATCCATGTGGGAGACCCAGAAGAAGCTCCTGGCTCCTGGTTTCTAGCTTCAGGTCAATGCAACTCCTGCTCAGCTCCAGCCATTGTGGCCACTTGGGGAGTGAACCAGTCGACAGAACACCTTTCTGTATGTAAATCTGACTCTCCAATAAAAATAATAATGTAAATCTTTAGAAGGCAGAGCTATACAGAGAGAGGAAGAGAGAGAGAAAGCGGGAGAGAGAATTTTCTATCTATTGGTTACCTCCCCAAATGTCTGCAATGGCCAGAGCTGAGCCAAGCCAAAGCTGGGAGCCGGAAGATTTCCCCAGGCCTCCTATGTGAGTGCAGGGCCCCAACCACTTTGGCCATCCTCTGCTGCTTTTCAAGGCCTTTAGGGGGTGGTTCAGAAGTGGGCCAGCCAAGAGTTGAACTGGCACCCATAAGGGATGCTGGTGTCACAGGCAGAGGCTGAGCGTGCCATGCCTTGGTATGTTTTTGAAGGTAGACATTTGGTGCATTCGTTAAGATGCTGCTTCAGCTGCCCGCATCTATGTCAGAATGCCTGGATTTGGGTCCTGATTCCACTATCTGATTTCTGCTCATGTTCACCTTGGGGGCAGCAAGTGCTTTGGGCCTTGACACTTACATGGGAAACTCAGAGTTCAGGCTCCTGACTTTGGCCTGGCCCAGTCTCAGCTGTGGCAAGAATGGGGAGAGTGAGACAGTAGATGCAAGATCCTTCCCTCTTTCTGTTTGCCTTCCAAATAAACAGAAATTTATAAAAGAAATCCTTGGTACCAGCCCCCCAAATTGAAGCCACCTCTTCCTTGAGCCTCCTGAACACTCTTCCCTTTAGTACACAAATGCCACTCCTGTCCCTACCAGCTCCTGGGGAATTCTGCCAGCAGGCAGGAATGTTGCCAGCGGAGAGGCAGTGGACCCCAAGCCACCCTTTGTCCCTGCGCCCTGTGTCCTCTCCTCCTTGGCACTGCCCGTGGAACCTTGCTACCTATGGCCTGTTCCTCAGGGCCCTCCTGGGCAGCCCCACCCAGAGAGAACTCCTTGGACGCTCCCACAATGGCCTCGGGCTGAGCAAGGTTTACTGTGGCCAGGAGTCTCTCAGTCCCCACCCCTGACTTCCTCCTCCCAGGTCCTGGTGGATCAAGGTCATTGCCTCCAAGGCAACAGGTCCTCTGGTCCTCCACTGGCAGGAGAAGGCCTCTGCCCTCTGCTTGGTTTATACTTGAACATGCACTTGAACAGCCGCGCTTGCAGATGCATTGAGCTAACAGCGCAGCTGGGGAGAGGCAGGCAGTAAACAGAATCCTTGCTGATGCTATTTGTATCCTTTGGAGCCGAGAGCCAGCTCTGCGTCAGGCACAGTGCTAGGTGCTGTCTGCAGGTATGAGCAGCAGGCAGGCCCTGCCTCTCTTTGGCAGGTGCTAGGGGCACTACTGATGGGGAACAGATTAGTGACACCAAAGGGGATGAAAACAGAAGCAGGAACTGCTTGCCTTGTGCCCCCTAGCACCCGTGTTGAGTGGAGAAAACCCTACCCTGGGCCTGTGGGAAAGACCTCAGAGGGGAAGGAACCATCTGAGCTGTTTCTTTGGGACTCAGCTGAGCTTTGCCAGGGGGAAATAGGGGAAGGATCAGGCTGTGGGAGGAGCAGGGGGAGCCCAGAGAATACAGCCCTTTGGGGACTGTGGTAGTGTGGTTGGGCTGTTGGGGAGCAGGGAGTGGGAATGGAGGCTGCAGGGCATGGTGAATTGGCTGAAGGCATGCCCTGCATGCCACCAAGGCTCAGAACCTGGTTCTGTGAACATCCAAGGACTTCCTGAGAATGCACCCTTTTGTAGGGCATAGTGGTTCCAGCTCCGGAGCCCAAGTTGAGACCTGGAGGTGGGGCATTGCTCAGGAAGGTCAGGTGAACAGAATGGCCTTGGGGTTCCCTGAGGGGGCGGATGCTTCTCCCTGAGGAGTGGCACACACCCAGATGTGTCACTGGCTGCCTTCCTGGGTGACTCTTCCTCACGTGTGCAGGGGAGGGTGACATTGTTTGCAGATGGCTGCTGAACTGCAGGAGCTGGCTGTGTTCCTTGGGGACCCCCAAAGAACCAAGTGCTAAAGTGGTTCTCCATGGCCCTACTGTGTGACCTCTGGATATGAACTATGACCCCCCCACACCCAGAACAATCAGGTGTGGCTGGTTGTGGGATGCTGGATTCTGGCATTCTGCTGAATGCAGTGCCTTTGGGATATGAGTGTGGTTGTTCTACTCATGCCAAGTGGGTGCATAAAGGGGCAAAGTCCAAGTAGATGCTTGGCTTGTTTCCAGGGAAAAATCCCAGAAGAACCTGGAGTCAGCATATTGAAGATACAAGTGGTTGGCACAGTGGTAAAGATGTTGCCCAAGAAGCCTGACTCCCATATTAGCGTGCTTGGTTCACGTCCCCAGAACTTCAGTCCAACTTCCTGTTAATGGGCACCCTGGGAGGTGACAGCTTATGCACTTGGGTCCCTTCTACCATCTGGGAGACCTGGATTAAGCTACTGATGCCTGGCCTCAGGCTGGTACAGCCAAGGCTATGGCAGGCACTTTAGGGGTAAAAGGCAGACACATACATTCACAGTGAGAGACGCAGAGAGACAAAGAGATCTTCTATTCTCTGGTTCACTCTCCCAATGGCTGAAGTGGTGGGCTCGGCCAGGCTGCAGCCAGGAGCTAAGGAACTCCATCCCAGTCTCCCATATGGATGATAGGGGCACACTGACCCATCTTTCACTGCCTTCCCAGGCACATTAGCAAGGAACTGAATGAGAAGCAGAAAAGCCAGGACTTGATCACAGGCAGTGGCTTAACTTGGAGTTCTTGGTCGGGGTGATATCTGCCAGGCTTGTCTACCACTATGTTATTTATTTTTATATTAAAAATTTTTTATTTTTGTTTACTTGAAAGGTAAAGTTACAGAGAGAAGGGGAGGGATAAGGGAGCGAGAAAGAGATCCTTTTTCTGCTGGTTCACCCCTCAAATGATGGTAAGGGCTGGGAATGCGTCAGGTTGAAGTCAGGAGCCTAGAACTTCACCTGCGTCTCCCATGTGGTGGCAGGAGCCCAAACATATGGATCAGTTTTCTTTGCTTTCCCAGGCTCATTATCAAGGAGCTGTATCAGAAATGGAGCAGCCAGGGTGGCTTAGAAGCGATGCTTAGAAGGGATACTTACAAGGGATGCTGGTTGGGCCCAGTGAGATGGCTCACTGGCTAAATCCTTGCTAGTTCATGTCCCAGCTGTTCCATTTCCCAACCAGCTCCCTTCCTGTGGCCTAGGAAGCTAGCAGAAGATGGCTCAAATCCTTGGTACCTTGCACCCATGCAGGAAACTTGGAAGAAGCTCCTGGTTCCTGGCTTTGGATACGCTCAGCTCTGGCTGCTGTGGTCGGTGGGTGAACCAGTGGATGGAAGATCGTTCTCTCTGCAAATCTGACTTTTCAATTAAAGAATAAAAGGTTGTTGGCCTTGCAGTTGGCATTGCAATGCCATCCCTCTTTTTTGTTTTTTAAGCATGACTTTTTAAAGATAAGATTCCTTTACTCATCAAGCTTTCAGTCACTAGTTTTAGTATTCATTGAGGTTTCTTGCTGAATTCCTAATAGTGATAGTTACCCAACGGGTGAGTTTTCTAAGTGCATTGTTGTATCAGGCAGTTGCTGGGTGGCATGCTACTGTCAGGTTGAGCTTTCTCTCCTATCAATTCATGTCATCTATCCTTCCTTGAGCTGGGCGTGGACTCTTGGACTCCAATTTTACTCACCGACTTTATTGCCTCTTGTCTCTGTCATACATTTTGACATTTAACTTGTCCCAAATCTGGCAAGCGGAAGTTTTTGTGCCCTTTGGTCTTGTTTACATCATGTGTTAGATGCTTCCTGGCTTTATAGCCCAAAAACCTCTGTTGCAGGAATGTGTTGTGCTTGCCCAGCCCTGGTTACTTCTCAATGAGAGTGGCTGTTAGGAGCCCATAACTTGGGGCTTGGTGTACTCGCTGCCACTGGAATGTCACAACTTCACATTTTCCCAACAGTCAGAACTGGAAAATGGGTGCATATGGACAGCTTCAAGCCCAGTGCTTTTGAAAACCTTCAGTGCCTGCTGATGCCAGCAATTCCCGGGTAACACGATGTGATGCATGCTAAATTCTCCTTCCATATCTGTAATTCTTCCTTTCAGTAGTGAGAAACCCAACTCCCATGACTCTCAACACTGGTTACTCTGCTGCTGCGTCTCTGAATGGCAGCGGTTTTCCCACTCTGCCGGTGCACCATCCTGGCGCATCCCTGGCTTCAGGGCTTTGGAATTGAAGTTGGAGGAAGCCAGCCGGTAAAGCCATTTGCTTGTAGAATGGAAATTCTGTGCATTGCAGATATCTTATATTTATCTTATGTTTGTGCATTAGCAATGCCAGCAGTACGCATTCACTGAATAAATTGACTTCAGAAATTAATTTGGGTCCATGCCAGGTGCCATGGGCACCAATATGGGCACTGGTTCATGTCCTGGCTGCTCCACTTCCCATCCTGCTCCCTGCCTGTGGCCTGGGAAAGCCGTCAAGGATAGCCCAAAGCCTTGGGACCCTGCACCCATGTGGGAGACCCAGAAGAAGCTCCTGCCTCCTGGCTTCAGATTGTCTCAACTCTGGCCATTGCGGCCACTCAGGGAGCGAGTCAGCGGGTGGATGATCTTTCTCTCTGTCTCTCCTCCTCTCTTTGTATATCCAATTTTCAAAAAAAAAAAAAAATCTAAAAAAGCAATAATAATAAAAACTCTAATTTATGTCTTTCACTCCTCACTAACAAAATTCATGACAAACTTTAGGAGCAGTGATAAAATAGGAGCGAAACTCTTAAGCCCCCAGGTTACTGAAAACAGCAGGTCTTGTTCTATTAGGCATTTAAAGAGAAGGTCGTTGTATTTTGTCCAGCATTTGAAGATGTTATATTGTGAAAACATTTCCCAATTAAGATGTCTATTTTTTTTAAAACCTGAAACCCAGGCCTGAATACCTGGTTTGAAGACACCCAAAAGATCCGCTTCTAGTGAGCTGCTCCGTGGGCTGGTCCACAGGGAATGCCAATGGCTCCTCCCTGGAAGGTCCAGTCTGTGAAGAATTTCTGGGAAGCTGCCAGACATGAGGCATGTTCATGGCCTGCTCATGTTGACACTTGTTTCCAGAAGTGGGAAGTTATCCTGCTAAGAGATTTCCATGTACCTCTGTGAAGCTGCTCAGGCAAGCATCCATAAGGAGCACCACAAACTTTTTGCCATTGGTCCAGCTTATCCGGAGTGAGCAGAGCAACCAGCAGCTTTGGAGGAGGGTGGCTTCAGGCCTCCCCCCGCAGGGATAGAAGAGTTTATCTTGCATTCCACGCATTTTTAGGATTGCTGACAATTCCAGCCTGGAGGTCATCCTGTCCAGATTTGCCTGATGTACAACTCCTTACTTTCATTGTCAGGGCAGATAATCAAGACACATTAAAACTCCAGGCATAGAGGGAGACTGTGAGCAGGTAGGTGTCTCTCGTCCAGATGCACTCTGAGCCACATGTTCTTTGCAGACAGACATTCCTGGAACACCATGTCTGCCACCCTTGCAGGCTGATTCCCCTTGCATCTGCAGGGGCTCCCTCCATTGTGTGCGTCTCTCACATTCTGTGGATTGTTTTGATGGGAGCACTGCCTTCCCATCAAGAGTGTTCATGTGTCAATGTACTTCCAGGAGGATTTTGCAGTGCACTGGAGCCTGTGGAAACATCTGGTACCACAGCAGAGGAAGGAGGGACGCACACACAGGTCAACTACCCCAGCGAAGCTTGACAGAAAATCTCGGTGAATGGAGACATGGGTAGACTGTCAGCCAATGGATCTTGGAAGTATTTCCTTATCCTTGGATCTGTGAGATCGACAGCATATCGGGAGTATCAAAACCACCTGGACAGAATCCTCAGGACATGCTCCACATCAGGGACCCTAGGATGACGTCGGGTGGCTGTTTCCCATTCCTGGGTACTGAGATGGTTGGGAAGCTGGGTGTGGCTTCTCCCCTTGTCTCCCTCCTCCCTCCAGATACAGGAAGAAGATAAGGAGGTGTGGAAATAGTGGTCTTACCCGCCGCTTTCCCCTAGTCCTCGACCCTTCCAACCCTAATCAACTGTGTAAACATCATCAAAAAAAATATTTGATCGCCATTTAAGACTTTTTATTTATTTCAAAGGCAAAATTACCTAGTGAGAAGGAGAGACGGGTCTTCCATTCCGTGGTTTATGCCCCAAATGACTGCAGTAATGGGGGCTGAACCAGGCTGAAGCCCATTGTGCCCACATGGACACAAGGGTCGAAACACTTGGGCCATCTTCTGCTGTTTTCTCAGGTGTTTTAGCAACAAGCTGGGTATGAAACCAAGAGCCTCGTACCCCAACTGGTTCGCCCTCGTAGGAGCCAGGATCCAAGGATTTGGACCGTTGTATGCTGCTCTCCCAGGTGCGTTAGCAGAAACCTGGATCAGAAGTGAAGTAGCCGGAACATGAACCAACACTCATGTGGGATGCTGGCATTGCACATGGAGGTATAAACCTGTTTTTTTTTTTATGATTTATTTAATGTTATTGGAAAGGCATATTTATAGAGAGGAGGAGAGACAGAAAGATCTTCCATCTGCTGGCTAACTTCCCAAATGGCTACAATATCTGGAGTTAAGCTGATTCAAAGCCAGGAGTCAGGAGCATCCTCCAGGTTTCCCATGTGGGTGCAGGATCCCAAGGTTTTGGACTGTATTCCTCTGCTTTCCCAGGCCACACCAGGCAGCTGGATGGGAAGTGAGGCGACTGGAACACAATCTGGGGTCCATATGAGATGCGGGTGCTTGGAGACATAGGACTAGCAAATTGAGCTATTGTGTCAGCCTGGCTTAAACCTGTTGTAGTACGACACACAGGCCCTGACTGGGGCCTTCAGTGGGTATTATAAGCTCCTAACTCATCTGGACTCTCATCCTGTGTTTTACTGCATATAAGTGAGGAATGGTAGTAAGAAGGTCTTGGCTTGTAGTTTTTAGATGGAAAACTGAAACTATACAGATTACAAAGTGGTGATTTCTTATCCCCCAGGCACTAGGATCATCCATTGTCTATCCGAGAACAAGGGCTGATGCGATCTGCTAACACTGGCTCCCTGAGAAATCCTCAAATTCACCTGAAGCTCTAGTCCCAGAGCACTGCAAGAGCAGGAATGTCTTGCCACAGCTAGTGTTCGGGGCAGATCCACATTCAGAAACACAGTGCAGAACTGTTCCTGCAGCAGCACGAGCACTTAGCGAGCAGCCTCCAGGAAGCTGTTTTGCCCACACTCTGGTAACTCCTGCTAAGGCCCGCTCTGCCCTCCAGATGGGGCTGGTGCCAACTGCGCTCTGGAGCCTATGTTGGTGTGGGCCTGGGATCTCCATCATCCACGTCACACCCCTGCACAGAGGTTTATTCTATCGGTGACTGGCTCTCAACTGAATTATCTGCATGTTCATCTCCTTCGCTCTGCTGGACTGCAGGCCCTTCCATAGCAGGGACCGCGATCTCTTTGTATTCATCTGTATATGTGTGCTATGTAAATACAGCAAAATTTATTTGTTGAGGTCCCGGCATGATAGCCTAGTGGCTAAAGTCCTCGCCTTGCACATGCTGGGATCCCATATACACACTGGTTCGTGTCCTGGCTGCTCCATTTCCCATCCAGCTCCCTACCTGTGGTCTGGGAAAGCAGTCGAGGATGGCCCAAAGTCTTGGGACCTGCATGTAGGAGACCCGAAAGAAACTCCTGGCTCCTGGTTTTGGATTGGCTCAGCTCCATTCATTGCAGCCACTTGGGGAGTACACCAGTAGACAGAAGATCTTCCTCTCTGTATCTCCTTTTCTCTATATATCTGTCTCTCTGATAAAAATAAACAAATTAAAAATATGTACTTGTTGAATGAATGCATGTTAAATGAATGGATGGCTTGGTGCTTCATCTGAAATGTAGGTCCTTATTGGCTCGGGGCTGGAACAGAAGCTGTTTCACTTGCTTAGCAGTAGAAGAGAGCACCGGCACTATTTGCTACTGATTGGTTCCTCAGTTTTGTCAATAGAAGATATAGTGTTGGGGCAAAAGTAAAGAGTTAGGGGACAGCATCCAATACGATGACTCAATTAGTTAATCCACTGCCTTCTAGCAACCAAAGCCCATATGGTGCCAGTTTGTGTCCCATCTACCCCACTTCCCATCCAGCCTCCTGCTTATTGTCTGGGAAAGCAGTAGAGGATGTTCCAAAGCTTTGGGACCCTACACTTACATGGGAGACCTGGAGGACACTCCTGGCTCCTGGCTTTGGATCTGCTCAGCTACAGCTCTTGTGGCCATCTGGGGGAGTGAACTAGCAGACAGAAGTTCTCTCTCTCCTTCTCTGTGTAAAATCTGCCTTTCCAGTAAAAATAAATAATTTTTTAAAATCACCTCTTAAAAACCCATTTTAGATGTAGAAACAGAAAGCTACTACCTGCTGGTGCACTGCCCAAATGCCCACAGTGGCTAGCACTGAGCCAGGCAGCTGGTGTTTCAATGTAGATCTCCCATGTGGATAGCAGAAACCCAAGTGCTCCACCACCACTGCTACAGGAAACTGCAGTGAGCTCAAGGTCGATGTTGAATCTAGGCACTCCAGTATGGAATGGGGGTATCTAAATGGGCAACTTAACTGCCAGGCCACAAGTTCACCTGTTTTCCTCAGTAAAGCTTTATTTTCCTGTTTGTGTATTTAGTCTTGCTAGACCAATGTATTTCCATTAAGAGCTGCTCAGAGTCGGAACTTGAAAACAAAAAGAATCAGTTATTACCACAAAGTATCATATTTCTCTAATATCTGTTTGTGACCCAAGCTGTAATACTGAAATATCTTCAGAAAGTTCTATTAAAAAAAACAACAACTTGGGCCCGGTGGCATGACCTAGCAGCTAAAGATAGTGTCTCTGCAGCAGTTGTGGCCTCCCGTGAAGCAAGCTCCCTACTAGGGCCTCAGTTATTTATTACACAATTTAAAATCACTCCATTGCACACAAACTTTAGTTTTTATATAGGTTTCAGTAGTTCTGAGGTGTCACTGATTTCATTGCTCCTAGGTTGAGGAAATCCTTCCAAGTTCTGTTGACTGACATAGTCTTCTTCTTCTTTTTAAAAATGTTTTCAATTGTATTTATTGCATTTCATTTTATGACATTGTTTCATAGGCTCTGGGGTTCCCCTAACCCCTCCCCGTACCCTCCCCCCATGGTGGATTCCTCCACCTTGTTGTAGTATTGCAGTTCAAATTAAGTCAAGATTCTTTCATTGCAAGCATATACCAAACATAGAGGCCAGCTTCTTTTTGTCCAGATAAATTCAAGTTTCTTGGGGAGACCATCTCTGGTCTGAAGGCAGAGCTGGCAGAGTATCATCCCGATCAATTAAAAGCCATAACATAACATCAACAGCAATTTACAACATTATGGAATTATTTGACATGGTATTGAGTAATCAATATGTTAAAAAATGCAAGTTCTTAACCACATCCTGTGACTACTTCATTGACATTTAAATTTTTGTTTATCTACAACCAGCTTACCATACACCTTAAAGTGGCTATAGGGTACTATTCAGCCGTCTCGTGTCTATTTTCATTTTAGTATTTAGCAGTTTATAGTGTTGAATTATAATTTTGCTGAACTTGGCAGATTTTAGGATAGTCTAAACTGGCTTATAACTCTAACAAGGCATATGTCAACAGTTGAGGCACAGAACAGTTCTAGGAGGGGTGTGCCGAGAAATCTTCAGTCCTTTAGTTGGGAGTAACTAATCTTTGTGTCCTACCTAGTAAGGTATGTGTGAGTCCATGCTGTTTCCTGTCTGGTTCTAAGCTTTCCTTGTCGTTCTCTATCTATTCTATTTTTTTTTTGGTCGGGGGGGGGGGGGGGCTCTGGAGCGACCCTGATGGACCTTGCAGGAGAGGGTGGGGATCCAAAGTTGGAACTAAGTAAGGACCAGAAAAAGCTCCTCTCTCTAGTCCCAAAGGAAGTTTACTGTTCTGTTTCTGTGGACCGCTCAGTGCTCCTGGCTGTTGTTCCGATGACCTTGGATCCTGTGAGGAAGGATTTGGGCTTCTTCCATCCCATGTGGTAGATCCAAATGGGGGTGGATGACCTCAGAGTTCTTGGCCTCCAAAGGCACTCCAATTCCCAGTGGTCTCCTTGGAAGTTGGGATGTAGTCCTTGGTGCCCGTGATGATAGTCCTTGGTGAGGATCCGGGAGTCTCCAGGGTTGGGATACAGCCTCCTCCTGTCCTCCTGCTTCATTCTGGGGTCCCCCCCCCCCGCTCTGTGCATATGACCTCCTGTTAAGAGGTTGTCAGGATCGCCCTTGATTCCCCCTGTATGTCTTTGTAGTTTTACTATCGTCTAATGCTGATTCGAGTCTGTTGTCTATAAATTACCTGTTGTGTTCCTGATAGGTTATACTTCACGTCTTCCTCACACATGCTAAGGAGATGGAAGATTACTCTGCTGTCCCGCCCCATTTCCAAGTAGCATAGGGTCTTAAAAGTATACTAGGTTTTACAATTCTTTGATGTAGATTATAAGCAGTCTAACTCACATTGATTGTTGGAGAACCCCATTTTCTGAACTGTTAGCAAATCTTTCCTTAAACCAGCTGCAGGACACAAGCCTTCCTGAGGATTTGCTGCGACTTGGTGATTGAGCTTAACTTTTTGTGCCGAAGTCTTGAGTTTCCAATTCGACATGACGTGGAGTTTCCTAGCTCAGGGAACACTGGCAGCCAGGCAGTCCTGGCACGGCTACCAGGGTACTGTGTGATTTCAGCCAAAGGCTGCAAAACCCGAGTCTCAGTGTTCCTTTCTGTCACATGGGCATCGCAAGAGTCTAAATTGTGGGGATTCCGTGAGGACCCAATGAAACATTTGTCAGGAATTTCACAATGTCTGGTATTCTGAAATGACTTAAAGCGCATTCATTCTTGTTCAGATTCAAGTGGCAAATGAGCTTCCAGGTGGTAAGTGGAAGCCACCTCAGAGGGCTCTGTGTTAGCTGTTTCTAAGCGGAAACCAGGGTCTTGGAACCTTCGTGAACGCAGCCGTGGCTTGGCAGGGTCCCCTCTATGTCCACTCGACTGATGGTCACCCAGAATCCAGGGTGCCAGCGCGGCGGACACATGGTCCTTTTGAGGTGTCCAACCATGTTGGCTGGTTGGGCCAACAACGGGAATGCGCATCTCTCCACACGGGGCGGGCGACAGCTTCCGGCGGCCGCTCTCTCTGCGAAGGCCGGTCCGGCCCAGAAACGCCTTTTTCTGGCAGGAAGCTCGCGGGCAGTCGGCGGAGCCGGAGAGCCGGGACCGCCGACCACGCCTGCAAACCACACACGTCGCTCACACTGCCCAGCCGGTCCCCGGAAGCGGCCCTGCCCCCAGCACACGACCACATCTCTGCGGCGCGCCAGCGTGTCGTCACCTGCGGCCGGCCAATCAAGGAGTGCGACTAAAATAGCAGCATATAAATACGGGTGGGCCGGCTCGGCCGGCGCGGAGCTCTGCGCGCTGTCCATAGCTGCGCGCGCAGGTGCGCGGGGCGGGGCGAAGGGCGGGGTAGTCGTGTCTGCTCCACCTGCGAGGCGGGCCCGCCCACCGCGCACCTGCGCGCCTGACGTAGACCCGGAAGTCGGGCCCCGGAGCTTGTCTGAGTCACGCGGTGGCCCCAGGTCCTCCGGTGGAATATCGCCGGCCTCTTGCTCTTGTCTTCCTGCTCTCTGGGTTCCTCGTCCACTCTTTGCCGACCTGTGTTGTCTATTGGCCCCAGCGGGCCCTTTGGGACTGAATGAGAGCGATCTCTGCCCTTTGCTGGGGCAGGCTCATTTTTTGGGGGGCGGACCACATGAAGGCCAGAGGTGCTAACACTCACCTTTCCAGGGGAAAGGGGTTCGTTCACCCTGTGAGGTGGCCCTGCTGGGGGTCACCACACCTGGGTTTTATCCCTTATGCTGCTTGGACCAGCAAACTTGGGAGTTTGGGGCTCTCCAGGTTAGAGAACAGGCCCTACCCGTGCCTCTGTCCCTCCCTGCTTTGCAACGGGTATTTTACACTTGTTGGTACCTTCAGGAACATTCAGTTGATAACCATATTGCCTCTTTCAGTCTTGAATATGGTCTCTTTCTGTTTGTCGTAGCATCTTGTAGTCGCCGAGATGTAGGTCTTTTTGATGTTAGATGTATGCCTGCTTTTTTGGAGCCATAGTAGTTTTTAGAGGTTCGAAGTTTCAAGCGTTCGTTGCTTGTTACCAGGTACAGTTGGTTTGTGTGTGTTTGTCCTGTACCCTCCCACCTCGCTATAAAGTGGCATTAATTATAGAAGGCTTTTGTGGAGTTGGTGAATCCTGTTCTTTGAATAGGCACGATTCTGTTTCCCCCTTCCGAATTGTGTAGCTCTTGCTAATTTGTACGGCCTTATTGGACAAGCTGGAACTTGCTGTGCAGTGTTGGAGGCCGGAGGGATGTACAGCCTGCCTTGTTGCTGGTCTTAAGGGGCTTCCTTCCTCATGTTAACAAATGTTAGATGTGTCTGGAGAGTTCCTTTTCTATTCCTCATGTACTAAGTGACGTTTTGTCGGATACATTTCTCACCTTTCTTAATGGATATGGTCTTGTAGATGTTATCTGTTTTCTAGATGTTTTCAGATCTTGCTCTCGTAAGCCAAACCCCATTTAGTCATGGTGCATTCTTAAGTTTTGTTTTTCTTTTTTCCGCCAACGATTACTTGGAAGGCAGAGATAGGCCTCAGATGCCTGCCATGGCCAAGGCTGGGCCGAGCCAGGAGCTATGAACTCAGTCCAGGTCTGCCATGTGAGGGGCAGGGGCCTAGCTGCAGCCGGCACTGCCTGCTGCCTCCCAGGGTGTGCTGTAGCAGGAAGTAGGCTACAGAACAGAGGGCGGGCTCGAACCTCCCCGAGGGTGCCTTCGCAGGCAGCTGGATCCAAAGTGGAGCAGTGATAGGAACAATCTGGTTGTAAGTGTTCATTTACTGCCGCCTACATCTACACTGCTCCATCAATACATACTTCAATGGGTATAGATAAAAATGAATCTGGGCCCGGCGCCATGGCCTAGCGGCTAAAGTCCTCACCTTGAACGCCCCGGGATCCCATATGGGTGCTGGTTCTAACCCCATCAGCTCCACTTCCCATCCAGCTCCCTGCTTGTGGCCTGGGAAAGCAGTCGAGGACAGCCCAATGCATTGGGACCCTGCACGCGTGGGAGACCCGGAAGAGGTTCCAGGTTCCTGGCTTGGGATCGGTGTGCACCGGCCGTTGCGGCTCACTTGGGGAGTGAAACATCGGATGGAAGTTCTTTCTCTCTGTCTCTCCTCCTCTCTGTATATCTGACTTTGTAATAAAAATAAATAAATCTTAAAAAAAAAAAAGAACCCATGGGAAATATGGGTAGTAATATTATCAATAATCTTAATTATGTTCTTAATACTACTACACTTCTATCTGAGATTGATGACCCAGAAATAGCTATAATAGACCTTTTATGTAAATTATGCTGTGACTTAATAATGGATATAGTATGTATGCTGGAACTTTTGAACAGAGGTGACTCCATCTTCCTAGACTACTGGTGAAATGGAGTCACCTCTCCTATCACTCCTGTCAAGAAGCTCTAATGCAAGTAAACATGTTTAAAAAACCAGTTCTGGTAAAAACAATAAAAGAACAAAAATATGTTTTGACAAATGTGTAAAAAACATGTCTTGCAGAATTAAGAGAAAGCAAAGTGTGTTGCCGATAGATAAGTTATAACCAATTAGAGATAAGTAAACATGTTTGTGAAAGTGAAAGTAACCAATGGAAATACATTGTGAACATGTAATAACCAATCACAAACATTGTAAACAACTAATGGCTTGACCCCCCTGAATTGTGTATAAACCCATGCCTTGGTCCCAGTCACCCGAAGCCAACCCCCTTTGGCTTCCACCTGAAGCCAGCAGGTTCCCACAAGGCCGGAACCAAAGCCCAGCACGCTTCCACGATAGATAGTCAAGGGGCGCTCTTGGTGGCTTCCCTCATCCTGTTTGGTGTGTGCTCGCCTGAATAAACGTCTGATTGCAAGCATCCATTCTCTCGGCTGGTGGCGTTTGTTTGAGTGACCGGGCTCGGTGTTGGCAACAAGCAGCGAGCACAGGAATTGGGCGCGTGGCTGGATGTGGCTTCCCAGGTGGAGTCTTACCAGGTGCCCAGCGTCTCCCCGTTATTATCCTTTTAATGTTTGGGGTTTGTAGTGAGCTCCTCTCCCTTCATCCCTGATAACGGTTATGATGATAATTATGAATTTTCTATTTTTATTCAATTTTGTTAATATTTTCTCTAATTGTATTGGTTTTTTAAATGCTACTGAATTCAGGCTTATATATTTTTTTAGTTTCCCTTCTTCAAAGCACTTGAAAGGATGAGGGGGATTCCTGCCCACTAGGTTGTTAAAAATTTTGCTGTATTTAACCTTGAATAACACAAGTTTGAACTGCCTGGATTCATTTAGTTACACATTCTTTTGAGCGACTGGATTTGTGACAATATCAGAGTGTTGGCAGATGCAACTTGTAGCCTGAAAATAGAAAAGTGGGGAAAATTAGGCGTTGGTGCACCTGGGAGAGTATCACATGATAACTGAATACCTGGGTGCCTCTCCCCCGTGTAGGAGCCCAGGATGGAGTTCCCGGCCCCTTGCTTTTTTCAGGTGTAGTCATTTGGTGGAGGATTTAAGTGAATCTTTTAAAAAGTTGATTTTTAAAAGAGATTTATTTGCAGAGAGAAGGGATGGAGGAGGGAAAGAGAATGAATAAAGATCTTCCATCCAATGGCTCACTCCCCAAATGGCTACACCGGCCAGAGCTGAGCCAGTCTTAACCCAGGATTCAGGAGCCTCCTCCAGGTTCCCCACGTGGGTGCAGGGCCCCAAGGACTTGAGCCATTGTCTGCTGCTCTCCCACACCTTAAGCAGGGAGCTGGCTGGAAAGTAGAGCAACTAGAACTTGAACCGGTGCCCATGTGGGATGTCAGCACTGCAAGTGGGGACTTAGCTCGCTACGCCCCAAGCTAAGTTTTTAATCAGTCAAAAAAATGCATAGGTTTTGCTTGAGGGGATGAGTTGGCACTACTGCCTGTTCATTGTTGCAGCCACTTAGGTTTTTGCAGGTTCCAGGCCAGCGGTAGGTTGGTAGATGCCCCCAGTCTGTGTTTGCCTTTCTGCGTAGTAGAGACACATTGAAAAAGCACTAGTTTCTCAGGATTATTGGAGACCCGGTAGCAAGGATCTGGTGAGCTCTGTGTGAACTGGATTTCAGTCTCCATGTTCTCCTGTGTGGTGTGGACATGAGAACAGTCACAGTGCCCCCAGGGACTGGAGGTCAGCTTCCCAAAGTCAGCTGTGGGAACAGAGGTTTCCGCTTGGTGCTTCCCAGGGGCTGACTGGAATCCCAGATCTAAAGGTCTGGTGGGCAAGGAGCACCAGGTACCTCCTGTTGCTTGTGAAGTCATCTGAAATGCCAGTGTTGGGAGAGACGGGGGGGAGTAGTCATCACTCCGGCCTGTGACCCCGGTGCCCTCGGATGTCTGTCTCTGGCTGCTCTCTCCGCCTGGCCCTCCCACACCCTGTGTGGGTGCCTGGGAAATGTGTCAGAATGTGCAGGACCAGCCCCTTTGTGGACGGTCCAGGCGGTGGGACCTGGGTCTGGAGGATGGAACCTGAGCCAGGCAGGTGGTCCCTCCACCCTCTTCTGCGTTCACTCATAAAGCCTGCTTCCGGAGCGGTCGTGCCTCCCCTCATCTGTTTTCTTGTCAAGGGCTTTCAAGACCTTTGTGTAGTGAAACGTGAATATCCTTAGAAGGGGAGACAGGTGAAGGCGGTCCCAGGCTTGTCACTGGGCCGTCACTTCTGCAGCACATCACCCTGTGTGTGACTGCTTGGCTTTCTCATGCCCCCCTCCCAATCCTGCTGGCAGACCAGGTGAAGAGCTGTGAAGAACGGGGCACGCTGCCAGGAGACTTTCTTCACTCTACACTGAGTTACCTTTTGTGACTCCCACGTCCAGGATCCCAGCGCTGTCTGCAGAATAGTGGGTGGGAAGAGGAGGGAGTTAACAGCACGCTAATGCTGAAATATGCGGAGCCTGGTACTGTTGGGATCTGCCCACCACACTTCGGTGGTGCTTGATGCTCCTGGAGGTCCTTCCCATCCCCAGTGCTCCCCTTCTCCAAGTCCTAGAGGGTCTCCCCATTCCCTTGGGGAGGTTCTAGAGGCTTCTGCCTCTGGGTAAAGCCTTGGTGAGGAAGGCATGCCACAGAGGAAGCCTGGCAGACCCAGTTGAAGACCTTCTTTAGGCACCCGCAGGGGCCCGAGATCAGGGGCCAGTCCTGCAGCACCACATCCATGCTAGGCCTGCTGATTTTATCCTCCAAAGCCCTGGGCTGCTTGGGGGCAGCCCGTGCTTCTCCTGTCTATTTTTATCTCCAGTTCTTTGGCCAGGGCCAGTGAGTGCTCAACCCAGTGTTCAGGGAAGTGGGACAGGGGATGCATGGACTCTTCTCCGGCTTCATGTGTCGGCAGCATCTGTGATTCTTCCCCTGTTTGTAACCTTTACATCCAGTCAGACACTCCGATTCATGTCTGCCTGTTTTTCATTATTATTATTATTATATTTTTGACAATCTTTACATAGTTAATTATGGTAAAAATGTTCAAGGGCTGTAGGGAAGTGGGCAAGACTATTATTTCCACATTGTTTTTTTCCTGTATCTTAGGTAAAGGGGGAGATAAAGGGAGAAGCCCCACCCAGTCTACCACTCATCCTAGTCCCCAATGTGGGGCATGCTCCGAGGGTCTTGCTCAAGTGGTTTTGATAGTTCAAGAGTTACGAATTGCTGCCAGTCTCGCCACTCCAAGCACGATGAGGTTGTTGAAGAATCCACTGATTGACATAGTCCATCATAGAGTCTCCATTTGCCCAGTAATTCGCTGCCAACATATAGCTGAGGTGGTTGATTGACTTGTTCTTTCTTCTTTCTTTTCTTGGCCAGGGTTCTGAGTCTGGCATTTCGATTGGGGAGATCCCCACAGAAACTTTGAGGTATTCCCAGACCAGATTCTTGTATGTTCTAGCAAGCACAGGGCCCGGCACAGTCCATCACCCCGATCAGCTGGTTGCAATTGCTGGGTTGGTTCTGTTTTCAGTCCCGAGTTGCACTGGAACCAATGGGTGTTGCTGTCCAGCCTGGTTCTGCCCAGCACATACTCGGCCCTCGCATAAACCAGTGGGAGCTGCAGCCTAGTCAGAGCGACCCGCAATAACCTCCATCAGGCCCACACCCTTCCCTGGTTTGCCAGTATGTGTAGGAGACTAGTCCAATCTGTTCCACATCCCATTTGGCTCTCGTACATGTCAGAGGGTGTTGAAACTTAGTTCCATCTAACCAGCTCAACTATCCAGCCCTCACGGATGTTGTTGAGTGCCTTTCTGTCTAGCCACCCCAGCCCCTGTCCTATTTTTCATGCCCTCCCATGGGGGGTGGTAACCCAAGAGGGAGGAGCCCACTATTTCCCTCCCAGGTCTCTCCCAATTCCGGTTTATGCACTCTCCAGGTGGTTCTGTGGTTTGAATTGATAGAATTAGCCCCCAGTGCCACCTTCTGCCAGTTGATGCTGCGGCCAAGCCCAAACATCCCTCACCCACTCTAATTTATGCTTGCACCAATAGGAATAATCCGTCCAGCCTGGCTTTTCCCTAATCTAGTCCACATGAGGCGTACAGGTGTTGCAGCCCTGCTTAGTCTGGTCTGCCCCCATCCCAGCCCATGCTCTCCAGTGGGAGCAGCTGTCCAGCGAGGGAACCCCCTATGTCTCCCCTGCCAGCTCTGCCCCCTCCCTTCCTGGTTCTCATGCGTGCTGGTTGGGTGTGCAGTCAAATCCAGTATAGGCAACCTCACCCTGGCATTCCATGTTGTGCACTGGTTTTTGTCGCAACCAAATCTGTCTCGATCCACACTCTGTTCTGATGTTTGGATTTGCCAGTGGATGACATGAACTGATTCAGCCTGGTCTGCCCCCGACCTATGCCAAATGTATGCCAGTGGGAAACTTTCCATGGCCTGTTCTGGGCTGTTTCCTATCATGCTTCTTGCGCTTACCTGAAGGTACTGTGTCCTGCCAGAGGAGTTGCCCAGGCTCCTCCATCAGAACCCCTCCCAGTGCCAGATTTTGTGCATACCCAGGGGATCCATGAGCTAGCCCTACTCAGTTTACCTCCTGTCCTAGCAGGAACAGTGGCTTTTCCTAACTGGCCTTCACCCCATTTTGGTTCTTGTTGTTGGATGTTTCAGCCCAGCCATGGCTTGTCATACCCACATACGGCTCACATATGGCTTAGTAGGGGTTAAGACCTAGCCTAGTCCATCCCGCATCTACCCTGGTCCTCCAGGACACCAAACAGTGTTGGGGTCTGAACTGGCCTGGTGCATCCAGTCCCAGTCCACACTAGTGCCACGGGAGACTACAACTGTTTCCTGGTTAGAACGCAGCCCCCATTCCAGCACATGCGCCCCTTGGTGGGAACCTCAACCCAGCTAGGGTGTCCCCTTAGCTCCCCAACCAGGCCTGTTCCCAGCCGGAGATCACGTGCATGCCAGTGGTTGTTCTGATTCAGCTTGGCTCAGTCCCTCACTTGTCCTGGCCTCTGCCTTAGACATTGTGGCTTAGCATCCTTGACTCACGTAGACCGGTAAGTACAAGAGCCTAACTCGGCATGACCTGTGCTCCATCCTGGTTTCTAGTTTGCTTCAAGGCTAAGGTTTGCTCAGTACTGCCCAGTACATTCCCGTTCCATTACCAATTTACACATTAGCCAGCTGTTGGAGTTATTTTGCCCAGCTTGTCTGACCGCCAGTTCTGGACCACATGTTCACCAGTGGGAGCTATGACTCGCCAAGGGAGTTTCCCAAGTTCCTCCACTTGATCCACTCCTAGACCCAGCTCTCATACATGCCAATGGGTTTTAGCAGTGCCCGGCGCAGTCTGGCCTTCCATTTGGCCATGTATGAGCTGGTGAATGTTGCAGCCCGGCCCACCCCACACACTATTCAGGATGCACATTTGGGTGCTGCTGCCTTGAGCAGCCCAGACTGTTGTCAGTTCCTTTACCTGTGATAGATGGCAGGCTCCTTGGTCACACCTAGCTTAGTCCATCACCACCCAAACTCTTGAGCTAACCAGTGGGGCTAGAATTTCCACAGGGTTTGGCCACACATCCCCCACAGAATCTACCCCCAGATATGGTTCTCGAGTGCTAGTTAATGTTATGGCCCTGCCTAATGTGGCCAGTCTCCTGATCCATCATCATGTCAGGTAATAGGATATCCTGCTGGACAACCCCAACCCTTAGCTTTTGCATGAACTGGTGTTCGATGCTCAGCATTGTTCAGTGATTGCAGGTTCTTCAAAGGAAGAGTTACTGTTATTGGGAATCTTAGGATTGACTCAGATCCCAGAGGCACAGTGGGATCAACCTGGAGCTACCTAAGCAGTGGTTCAAAAAACCAAAACTTCAGAGCTCCCCGGCCGGGCTGCCAGCAGGCTAAGCCTAGTGCCAAGTGGCACACTGGCTGCCTGGGGACAGCTCACCACGTGCACATGGTGGTTGTCGTCTGGGATCTGAGCAAGATGCTCCATCCTGAGGCACACCAGCAGCCGGGAAGCTGCTGGAAGTTTAAACCCCCAGGTCCAATGTCGCACCCCTCCCCAATCCCATTCACCACCCAATGAAGGCAGTGGGTGGGCCCCGGACCTACCCAGTCACGGAGACTTCCCCCCTTGGTGTACTCATCCCGAAGGAAGCAGCCCCCAAACCCAGGCAGGCCCGGGGACAGCTCACCACGTGCACATGGTGGCTGGAGTTGGGATCCGAGCAAGTCGCCCCATCCTGAGGCCCACCTCATTTCTGTCTTGATGGCTGCCTCGTTTTTCTGAATGGCTTTTCGGCTTTTCCCTGGTCGCTCAGAACCATTCACTTCTCTGCATGTTACTTGCGGGATAAAAGCCAGCTTGCCCTCCCTGGTCCTGCATCTTATCCATCCAACTGGTCCATGAGTCGTGAGCGTCTGCTCTGGCTCCCAGGAGAAAGGTCCCCTCTGCAGTGATGCACTGATCTCAAACCAGAGGGTTTTCAATATCATCCTGCCTCCGAGTGCTTGTGCCAGTTGTACCCTTGCCTGTCCCAACTACTGGCATCTTTCTAGAATTGGATAAGCCCCATTTTCTTGGGATCATCCTGGGCTACCCCTAAGTTTCTCTTGGTGGGTGGCACTTGGGCACCCAGTAGGTATGGAATCTAGTGCAGGCAATGCTGACATGATTGTGTAGCACGGTGACAACCACAGCCCAGCCTTAGCAGGTGCAGGGATCAAGGTGGGGGGTGAGTGTGGGTCTTAGAGGAGGTAGGAGCTGAGGGGAGGAATGTGTGAAAAGCATGAGGCAGGCTCCCCGTGCTGCCAATACAACACCAGTGTGGCAGCTGCTTCTGTTCGCCTGTATCTACAACTGGATATTGAGCCTGAGACTCTCACCTCTGATTCTGAGCTTCTTCGGTGGCTCTGATCTTTCCCGCTTCCTCTCTCTGAACTCAGAATCAGTCTTTGCAGCCTCTGGGGCATGAGTGCCTGGAGGCAGCCCGAGATCACCTCCTTTGGCTCAGAGCTCTAGGTTGGGCCTGCCTGTGTGTGGTGTTGGAGGGAACCCAGCACACATTTCCCTTCTTGGCTACCTCCTTAGTCATTTGTTCTCCAGGAGGAAAGATGCCTGGCTGAATCATGTCACCCCCACACAGTCTTCAAGGTGGTAAACCAGCCAAGGTCATTGTGGACCGCAGTGGGTCTGAAGTTGCCTGAGACCAGGGCAGGATGACCCAAGATTACAACTGAACAGGATGTGCGGGGAGCTGTTGAGCGGTATGTGGTAAGTCCAGTGAAGCATGAAGACGGCTTCCTTGTTGCAAAAAGTGGCATACATTTGCTCTGAGAATATTTAAAAAATAGAGTTAGCAATGCCAGCATGTCCTATGTGCTGCTTTTCTGTCTTATGATGTATTTTTTCTCTTTGTAACGGAGGAGATTTAACCACTGTCTCTGGAAATTTCTGGTTGTTTTTGTTTGCTTTGTTTTGTTTTTAAAGACTTGTTTGTATGTGAAAGGTAGATTTACAGAGAGAAAAGGAAAGGTAGAAATAGATGAATAGAGAGAGATTTCCCTCCGCTGATTCACTCCAAATGGCTGTACAGCTAGAGCCAGACCAGTCTGAAGCCAGGAACTTGGAGCTGCTTCCAGGTCTCCAACATGGGTGCAGGGACCCAAGGACTTGAGCCGTCCTCTGCTGCTGGATACGGGTCGGAAGCAGGGGGCTGGATGAGAGGTGGAGCAGCCAGGACTAGGGCAGGGAGCCGGGCAACATGAGCAGAGAGAGGTTTGCCTCTTGTTTTTATCAATTGACATGTACACTTTATTGCATGAAGCGTGCTTTCTTTTTAAAAAAGATTTATTTACTTGCTTGAAATTTGAAGGTTAGAGCTACAGAGGACAGGTAGAGAGAGGCACAGGCAGGGGGTGAGAGAGTGTTTCTGTCTGCTGGTTCATTCCACAAATGCCCACAGTAGCTGGAGCTGGGCTGGGATGAAGCCAGGAGCCGGGAGCTCCATCTGAGTTTCCATGAAGGTGGCAGGGAGCCACGTTCTTGAGCCATCACCTGCTGCCTCCCAGGGAAGCTGGATGGGACTGGACCAAATACTGTAGAGTGGCATGTGGGTGTCCAAACTCGGCTTAACAGCTGCCCCACAGGGCACACCCCTTTCCTATTCCAGTGTGATCCTTCTCTGGCTTCTACAGGAGAGTGAGAACATGTGGTATTTGTCTTTCTGGGCCTGACTTATGTCATGCAGGATAATGTTCATGTTCTTGCACATGATAGGATCTCTTTCCTTTTTTTGTGCTTGAATAATCTATTGTGTATTTATGTCATGTTTAAAATCCATTCATTTGTGTTGGATAACTTGGTTGTTTTCATATCTTGGCTGTTGCAGGTGGTGTCACAGTAAGCATGAATGTACAGGTATAGCTTTCATAGCCTAATTTCATCATCTTTGTATATGTCAGAGTGAGCTGTTGGATAATATGGGAGTGTGGTTTCAGGGGTTTTTTTTTGTTTGTTTTTGAGAAGACTGCATGCTGTTTTCCTCAATGGATGTACGGGTTTACATTCCCACCAACAGTGTAGCCGAGTTCCCTCTCTCCGTAACCTCACCAATACCTTTTATTTTGTCTTTTGGACAATAACCATTTCAAGTGGACTGAGGTGCTTTTATTGTGGTTTGGTTCACATTTCCCTGGTGATTAGTGATGTCCATATACTTACTGACTATTGGCATATCACCTTTAGAGAAATACTTATTTAGATAACTTTCCTACTTAAAAATCATTGGGGCTGGCACAGTGATGCCATAGATAATCCTCTGCCTTGCAGCTCTGGCATCCCATATGAGTACTGGTTATAGTCCTGGCTGTTCCAGTTCCCTGCTTACAGCCTGGGAAGGCAGTGGAGAATGGCTCAAGTCCTTGGGCCGTTGCACCTGCGTGGAAGATCAAGAAACCTCTGGCTTCTGTTCAGCTCAGCTCTGGCTGTTGCAGCCATTTGGGGAATGAACCAGCAGATGAAAATCCTCTCTGACTTTCTCTCTATAGATCTGTCTTTAAAATAAAAAAAATAAGTTTTTTTGAAAAAATCAGATTAATTGTGGATTTTTAAAAAATGTTAAACATCTTATATATCCTATATATTAACTTCTTGACAGATGAATCGCTTGCAAATATTTTCTCCCATTCTATAGATTTTTTGTCTCTATTGATTGTTTCTTTTGCTGGACAGGAGCTTCTTGGTTTAATACAGTTCTGTTTGTCTAGTTTTACTTTGGTTGACTGTGCTTTGGGGGTCTTGTCTAAACCAATGTCCCAAAGTGTTTCACTGTGTTTTCTTCCAGTGGTTTCTACTGTCAGGTCTGACACTTGATCCATCTGGAGTTGAGGTTTGTATGCGGTGAGTTGATGTCTGTGTCAGGTTGGACTGATTTGCAGATAACAGAACTCACTCTTTGTAGTTTAAGGAGAAAGAGTTTGGATACAGGTCATTAATTCCCTTGCAATGACCGGAAGGGCTGGAAGCCCAGCTCTGTGCTGCTCAGGAAACTGCTGCTTCTGCCCAGTGAGCGTCCCTCTAAGGGCTGGGCACTGTGGTCAATGGTGTCTTGTGAGGTCTGCTGGTGCCTCACAGAAGGACCAAGGCCCTGTGCCCTGCTCCCAAGACACAGTAGGCAGTTGACTGGATGGGCTTATTCTGCCAACAGAGAAACAACAACAGCAAAACAATTCAAAGGCAAGATGCTTACAAATGCTGGGTTACATGTGATAAACTGGGCTGAAATAATTCTAGGGTATCAGAAGACTGCCAAGGAGATTCCCAAGGGTCATGAGTGGAAAGAAAACTAGAATTGGAAGCTCAACTGAACCAGTTGCTGGGGTGTTGGCCATCTCGGCGAACTGCTGCATGGTGAGCCTTGTGGGCCTAGCAGATGACACCTTGGCGGAGACCCCTTGCAGGTTAGGGAGTTGAAAGCAGGAGTTGTGCATGTGCTAAGACACTGAAGGAGCTATACTGTCAAAGATGGGACAGAGTGAAAGAACAAAAGCTGATTTTAGCAAAGTGAGGTCACGAGGCAGACATGAGAAGTGCATCTCAGGATCCCGAGTGGGGGGGATTCTGCGCACCCGAGACAAGTGAGGCAGGTCCTTCCTTCCTGCCAGACATGGTCTCAACCCAGGCCTTATATGGTTCCCGGAGATAAGCCCTAGATGGACATGAAGTCTCATCCAAGATTTAAAACCCCCTAAAGGCAGAGTCAGGACAAACCCTTAAGAGCTTCAGATCATTATCAAATGCAGAATGTAAAACAAACATACCTAAAATGTTTGGTTACGTTTAACAGTGCATGCCAGAAAGGAGCAAGAGATGTTATTAGCCAGCATATACAGCAGAAAGGGAACAGGCATACAGCTGGGTAGATGTTCAGACACTGCACACACCTGGTTTGCCACTGCCCGGGATGTTCTGATCTTTAGTGCCTTTCCAGTCAGTACTGCTACCCCTCAAGAGTAACTACTATTCCACCTTCTCAGAGCAGATTAGTTTCAGTAAACTTTACAAAAAAAAAAACAACTTAGGAAGCGCTAAAGAGCTTCTTAAAAGCAAGACATATAATCAAATTTTGAACCGTCTTCCCACCCCCTGCCAAGAAATCTGAATGGGTTAAATGGCCTTGACGTGGATAAAGATGCCGGAGTCCAGCTCCAGCCGAGAGTTCGGAGCTCGGGAAGGGTGCGTGGAGTCGGCGATAAAGAAAGACACAGACACTGACACTTGATGCGTTCTCACCACAGCCCAAGAAAAAGCTGTCCTTTTTATTTACTCAAAACCTCACAAGCTTCTGCACAAGCAACTAATTGTTCTATTTTTTTACTTCAAGACTAAGGGGGCATGTACAGACATTCGGTCATTCCGTCTGCACTTCAGGGCTAAGCAGGTGTCCCCAGAGATAATTCTTTAAAACACTGTATTCATATTCTTCAAAGCAAGCCATTATTCATTCTTTAACAGTAGCCATGGAGCAGCAGCCAGGACTCCAAGGCCAAGGCACATGCGATTACCTGCTAATCAGTAATACATTCCTACCACATTTCTATTTCTACATCTTGCCCATTATTCGATGGGAAAATAGTTTACAAGGGAAAAAATATAATTCTAAAAACAAAAATTACAAATGTTAAATCCCCCTACAACTATAGACCCTGCAACCCCATAAATAAAACTATAATCAAAAACATTTTTCTTTAATAAAAGCATCCTTAATTCCTCTAGCTAAAAATTATAGAAGCAGCTAAAACAGCTACATTTTCTATGCTCCAAAAAATTGCAAAAACAGGCTAGCCTATAAAATAACAATAACTATACTTATTGTCACAGCAATTTCAGCTCTCACTCCCATCACTTGCATTCCCGTGGGTCCACTGGGTGCTACCTGACTGGCCAGGCCCTGGAAAGGAGGCAGATCCGCCTCACCTGTGACCTCCTGTCTTCCTGCTGCCTCCTGGCCTTGAACCAGTCATTATTTTAGAGCAGGGCACTCGTGCAGTGCTCCCAACATCAAGAAAGAAAGGTAGATAGGGAATTGATTTAAAACTGAAAAAAAAAATCATGAACAAAATGATGGAAAAGTATAAGAATTAAGAAACGTAAAGGACGAAATGAGGAATTCTTGTTCATATTTCTGATAAAAATTCTATAAGGAGGGAATAGAGTGCATAAAGGTGATTATCAGCAAAAGATATCTGAGATTTTCTCGAAATTGCTCCAAGTTCTGACTCCTGGGCTTAAAGAAAACAGTGAGTCCCAGGTTGACTAAGTAAAATGAGCAAACCCCAAGACACGTCACAGTGATGTTGAGATTGCTGCAGAAACACCTCCGCAGGCAGCCACAGGGTCAAGGCAGATGTTACCACTTCAATATCGTTTGTTCCCTGCCCTCCAAACTCATGGAGGAGTTGAATCCTCAGTCTTCTGGTGATGGTATGGAGGGTAGCAACTTCACTGTGCTGCGGGGCGCAGCCTTTGGGAAGCACTTAGATTAGGTTAGGTCATGGTGGGAGAGCCCCCATAACTGAGACTTAGTGGTTTTATAGGATGGGAAGGAAAGACCACAGGGTGAAGGGTAGACGGAGCTGTACATCTGCTTGCCTTTGTGAGGTTTGGAAAAAAGTAAAATTAAAACCTTGGATAACAAACACATGTGGAGAAAGGAGAAGAAAATTATAATTGGATTATTCTAAAGTCTTCCTACTTTTAGGAACGGTATAGGCATTTGTTTATTAAAAAAGATTTATTTATTTGAAAAGCAAAGCATCAGAAAGAAAGGGAGAGAGACAGGTTTTCTACCTGCTGGTTCACTGCCCAAGTGACTTCAACAGCCAGGGCTGGCCCAGGCCAAAGCCTGGAGTCAGGAACTGTATCTGGGTTACCTACATGGGTGGTGGGGATCCAAGGGTCCTGGACGCCACCTGATGCTTTCTAAGGCATATTAGTAGGAAGATGAAATGGAAAATCCAGAACTCGAACTGGCATTGATATGGAATGCTTAGGATATCCCAAGAGGTGGCTTAACCCACTACACCCTAATGCTTGCCTGTGATATACTTTGTTTATATAAACATTAAAAACTGCAGACTAAACACTAAAGAAACAGAAGTAGAACCATGTTTCTTTTTCTTTTGATTGGAAAGGCAGATCAGATTTATGGAGAAAAGCAAAGACAGAAAGAAAGCTGCAGTGGAGAGCAGCGCCTTGGGTTTATAGCAGGCCTTCAAGGTGATTCTGACAGCACTGACATTGAGAGCCACCAAATTAAAAAAACACGCATATGAGTCCATGGGATGGAGAAAATAACTGAAATAAGCCCCTCAATGCAAAATAAGGTGGAGAAGGGGAAGGCAACATGTGGATGCATACACTAAATCTACAATAATATTGATGGGTAAAATCCATCAATAATAGTAATGAATGTTGATAGACCAAACCGGCCTCTGGGGGGACAGACATTTTCAAATTGACGTGTGACAAGCCTGCTTGTGCCCTTTGCAACAGACAACAAGAGGCTGAAAAATAAAACATTGAAAAAATACTCCTTTTTCTGTAGGAATCAGAAAGAATGAGTAGTTGTGAAGAGGCGTAGGGGATTATTCTACCAGCTCCAACTACCCACCGCCGTGAATGCCTGCGGGGGCAGGGCAGTGTTGGGGCGGGCACAGCAGATGAGGGACGTAGAGGACAAAGCAGAGAAAGCACGCCTGGGACGCAGACACGTCAGCCGGAGCTCATTATCCAAGGCGAAGACGTGAGGTTGATGTCTCACAATGTAAACAAACTTGATCCAAGCAGGAAAGAAAATCTCCCAATTTTAGAAGAGAATGCTGCAACCCTGGACCAGGGAAAGATTGTTTACAGTCATAGAAAGCATAAATAAGAAGAAGTTAATAAACCCTGATGTCCAGTTTAAAACTTTCACACCCAAAAGACAAGTTACAGAATGAAAGGCCAGATCACTGACTAGAAGGTGTGAGCAATGGATTTGCCCCGAAGTGTTCATAGCAAGTTATACGAAGGCTTGATAGCAAAATAGCAATCACTCAAGAAAAGACGACAGGCAGTTCACTAAGGAAAAATAGCAAGAAAATGAACATTGAAGCCATGGTGAAACATCATTTCAAACCCTCGAGACTGGCGGGAATTCAGAATCACGCTGTGAGTGTGAACAGGAAGCAATTTATGTGAGAGCCTTTAATTGGCAGTCGCTTGGTAAAATCGCTTGAAGCTAATGAAGTTGGAAACATACATATGATCCAGTAATTCCTTCTAGGCAAACATCCTTGTACATGACAGGAGACGCATGGAGAAATCAATGAAAGTCATTATTTTATAGTGGAAGACGGAAAACAAGTGAAATGCCATTATCATGAGGTGGGATGAGTAAGCTGGCTTTTCCTGTAATAGAATGCTCAGCAGAATGAAAACCAACCAGAGCTGTCATGAATTTCACAGCGTCGAAAGGAGAATGTTAAATGCAGAGGTATATACCTGGTAAACCACTCTGGGGCTGAAACTGGAGCAGGAGGCTCCTGCCCTGGGTCCCAGGTGAAGTGGCTGCTTTCTGGAAAAAGCACTCTGAACTTGAACGTCTTTTCATCTGTCCCTGTACCATGCCTGTGGTTGGCCAGATGCCCTGAATAGCTCTATACTATGCTTTTGTGTGTTAAGCCTGGGTTTAGGAAGAACAGCAAGCAGAGAGCTGGTTGCTGGCGTAAGCATGGGATTACACTGCCAGGACTGTGCTGACAGTGTTTTCAGACAATTTAAATCCTTTATATATAGACGGCGGTCCCCCACCACTTCACCTCCACACACCCTCCCCCCACACACACATACAAAATTGTCTATAGGCAGGCACTGGTACCGTGGTTTGTTTTCTGCTTGGAACACCTGTAGCCCTCTCATAGTGCCTGGGTTTCAATCCTGGCTCTACTTTCAGCTTCCTTCTAACGTGCAACTTGGGAAACAGTGCTAACGGCTCAAGTACTTGGGTTACTACAACCCATGGGGGAGGCCGGGAGTTGTGTCTGGGCTCCTGAGTTTGGCCTGGGTTCAGACCTGAGCTGCTATATTTGGGGATGAATTAAGCGAATGGCAGATCTCTCTAATCAAAATAAACTAAGTTAAAAAGTAATTGCCCAGGACCCCACACTATGGGCCACTCTGTAGTATCCCCTATTCATACGAAGTTTTTTAAGAGGGACCAACATGATGATAACAGGTAGTTAAAGTGAAGCTTTCCGTGCTGGTGTCCCCTACCCAAGTGATTTCCATCTGCTGGTTCGCTCCCCAAATACTTGCAATGTCCAGTGTTGGGCTGGTCTGAAGCTGAGAACCAGGAGCTTCTTCTGGGTCTCCCCTGTGGGTATAGGGGACCAAGCACTTGATCTGTCCTCTGCTGCTTTTCCCAGGAAGCAAGCAGGGAGTTGGATCGAAGTGAAGCAGCCAAGGCCCTGAGCTGCCACCCATATGGGTTGCCAGTGCAGCAGGCAGAGCCTACTGTAGCCTACTGCAGCCCTGCTCTGAGCCCCGGAGTTTGAGACCTGTATGCTCCACTTCTGATGCAGCTTCCTGCTGAAGCAGCTGAAAGGTAAATTACGCACGCAGGTGGGAGACCTGGGTGAAGTTGTTGGCTCCTGATGTCAGCCTGACCTAGCCCTGGCTGTTGCAGCCATTTGGGAAATGTCTCTCTCTGCCTTACTATGCCTTTCAAATGAATCAGTTCATGATTCTTTAGAAAGAAAGCTGTCTCAGTAGTGTTCAGGAGTAGTTACACATGTAGCCAAAGAATTCCATGGGCAGGAGAACAGTGAATTCCAGACAGGGTTTGCGGGAGAAGAATGAGGTTGAACTTAGGGTTGTGCTGGGAACTGCTTTTGCAACCTGTCTGTTCTTAAACTGGGTGGCGAGGAGTGAAAGCTGTGGGTCGTGTTACTCTTTGTGCCTTAGTGCCTGTCTCTTAAAGCCACCGAGCCCCTCCCAGCCATTGTCCGACCTGGGGCGGGGGTGGGGGGTGGGGGGAGGGTGGCTGGAGACTTTCCCTCATCTGTGAATGGATTCGGGCGTGAGGCCAGGTGCTTTAGTTAATCCCTTCCGCAGCAAATACCTGTTAAACACTTAAATCCTAACAAGGGAAAGACAATTCTGAGGCAGGGCATGAATGTCGTCCACACCTCCAAGTCTTGGCCGTGAGTGGCCAAAACTAGCTCTACCTAGAAGTTTCACATGTTAAATCTGGTCACTTCTATTACTGTGATAGGAAACTTGGCGATTCCTTCCGGTCCGCAGGGATTATGACCCTTGGATGGGAAGAAAGCTGTTGAGATACAACAGCTAGCAAATGGGCCACCGGTTGAGCTCCCTCTGGAGGCAACACCTTCCTCTCTTGCAAACATTCTCCCTTTTGTGTGGCTTCTGTTCCAAGCCCAGCTTGTTGGACAGCACACTTCCTGCCCTTCCAGAGGCTTCTGTGCATCAGATTTCAACTTGCGTGGATTCTTTCATTGCTGTAAAGCCTCTTTCTTAAAAAAGAGAAAAAACCTGTAAGTCATCAAGTTAACATCTAAAAAGGCTTAACATGGGGGACCCTGGAAAGCCTGGGGGTCACCCGACCAGTAGGACCACGACTAGCCCCCTAGGGATCAATTTTATTTATTTATTTATTTATTTATTTATTTATTTATTTTCTTTATTTTTGACAATCTTTGCATAGTTAATTAGGGCACAAATGTTTAAGGGCTACAGGAAAGTGGGTAAGACTATTATTTCCACATTCTCTTTTTTTTCTGGATCTGGGGCAAATGGGGAGATAAAGGGAGAAGTCCCACCCAGCCTCCCACCCGTCCCAGGTCTCCGATGTGGGGCATGCTCCGAGGGTCTTTCTCAAGTGGCTTTGATAGTTCAACAGTTATGAATTGCTGCCAGTCTCGCCATTCCAAGCACGATGAAATCTCTCTAGAATCCACTGATTGACATAGTCCACCTTAGAGTCTCCGTTTGCCTAGTTTTTCACTGCCAACATATGGCTGGAGTAGTTGGTTGGTTAGTTCTGTCCTCTGTTGTGGTCCCAGGTGTCCTCTGCAGGTTCTGATAGACTGCCATATCCTCCATGTGCACCTGATTGTGCTGTCCACTGCTCCGTCTGACCTCTGAGGAGGCTTGGCGCTGGCATTTGCACCCCATGGCAGACCATGGAACCTGCACTTCTCTTCATGGTTTGGGTTCTGAGTCCGACAGTTTGATTGGGGAGATCTCCAAAGAAACTTTGAGGTGATCCCAGACCAGATTCTTGTGTGTACTTGCAAGTACAGGGCCCGGCACAGTCTATCGCCCCAATCAGCTGGTGGTTGCAATTGCTGGGTCGGTTCTGTTTCCAGCACTTTTTCCACTGGAACCAATGGGTGTTGCAGTCTAGCCTGATTCTGCCCAGCACACACTCGGCCCTCACATAAACCAGTGGGAGCTGGAGCCTCGTCGGAGTGACTCACAATAACCCCCACCAGGTCTGCCCCTGCCCTAGTTCCTGTGCTTGCCAGGATGTGCAGCAGACTAGTCCAGTCTGTCCCACAGGGATCTGTTTGATATGGGGAGGGGCTTTGCAGGTGGGATACGGTGGAGCTGGAGGGTAGAGATGCCCAGACTGGCAGTGGCGTCATCAGCCTCTGGGTGAGCCTGAAACAACTCCTCCCCCTCCTCTTCCTCGCTAGTCCCCCCACCCTCCCGCAGGTCCCTCCTCCACGGTTCTCAGGGACAGATGATAGGGAGCTTAGCGTTTTCAACCCCTTTCTGCAGCTCAATTCTCAGCAGATACTTAAAAGAGAATAGGTGCTTAAAAGAGAAGTCTGTTCCAGTTCCTTTTGCTTTTCTGTTGGGTCACTGCAGTTGTGTGTAAAATGTTTTCGAGTTTTCACTTTCAAATTCTTTTTCCTCCTTGTGTAAGATACTGGACAGTAGGGTCTTTCCCCACCATTTCTTTGGGATCACTTCAGAAGGGCCAAGTTCCCACTCTCACATTTGCCCTAGATTTCTCACCGTCTCTTTTCTCGGTCTTGCCAGCTCTATGGCGGATTTCTCCGAGTTCAGGGCCAGGATTGAGACTTGCAGGAAGGAGAGCTTCTCTCTGAGAGCTAATCCTTATCCCAACTTCTCATTGCAGGGTTTCTTGTATTTAACCCTTTGGGGAGCCCCTAGGCATTATTTCTACCCCTAAGGATTCAGGGAGCCCGAGCAGGTGAGAGGAGGAGAGAGCCAGTTTCTCTTGCCACCGACTGGTTTAGTGGCTCGCTCTAGATGTTAGGGCTGGGAGAAAGAGCTGGCATCTGTGTGCGCTTGCTCGGTGAGGAAGGGCTGCTTCTGCAGGCAAGCCACTGCAGGGCTGGGACCGGAGAGTGACTTGCCTGTCACCAGCCTTGCTTCCAAGACGAACATGCACAGCTCTTGCATGTCTGCAGTGGAAGTTTGCAAGTCTGACAGGCAAGGCAGGGCCCTGGGGACAGAAGTGCCAGGCGGACCCGCAGGCCTGGGGGTGATGGTCTCACATTTTTCTCTGTCCTTCCAGAACCTGCTGCCCGTGGCCAGCCAGATCCTGCTTGCAAGCGCGATTTCAGCACCTTGGCTGGTGGGAGGGGGTGATTCAGGCTCACCAAGAGGGTGGGCAGTGCTGCTGCTTGGACCCTAGGGGCAGGTGGGGTGGGGATGGGTGGTGCTTCTGGGGCTTGTGAGCAGGCCCAGGGTGGTGAGCAGTGGGTTGTGCTTGGCATTCATTCCTCCTTGCCCCACATTTGGTTTGGGTTCTAAGGCCCAGTGCCATGTGCCCCCTCCCCCTCCTCAGGCCCTAGCCCCGGCTGCTTTGGGGACCCCTCCTCTGCATTCATGCATGCCAGGGTCAGGGGCACTCCTGGGGTTCTCTTTGTCTTGCAGGTTCCCTTTCTTCTGCTTTGCTGTTGGTGGATTCTGGTGGTGGCCAGCCTGTGCCACAGCTCAGCTTGGAGGCCTGGGGCAAGTCCTGGCACCTGCTGAGGCCTTTGCTTCCTGCCCTGGAAAATTGGGGTAAGAGAGGACCGGCCTCACCGGGGGAGACTAAGAGATGACACTTATCTGGGCTCTCACACAGAATCTTTTAAAAAGATATTTGTTTTATTTGTTTAAAAGGCAGCTTTAACAGAAACAAAGAGAGGTCTTCCATTTGCTGGTTTACTCCCCGGACGGCTGCAATGGCCAGAGCAAGCCAGGTCAAAGTCAGGAACTTCTTGTAGGTCTCTCACATGGGTGCATGTCCCAAGCACTCGGGCCATCTTCACTGCTGTCACCGGCACAGCAGCAGAGAGCTGCATCAGAAGTAGAGCAGCAGGGAATTGAACTGGTGCCCAAATGGAGTGCAGGCAGACGGATGTCCAAGAAGGGAAGACACTGCCTTGACATCTACTGCTTGTGAGGGTTATGCAGGTTAGACTCCTGGGGTGAGGATCTCGTATTGAAATGAAGGGTGACCTTGGACACTTTTTATCTGCATAGGCCTTGACCTTGCCGTAGGGTCTGGACCACCCACATTCCTAAATACACATTCCAAGGGTCGTGGGTTAAACTGCTTCCTACAGGTGTTCTATATGAGAACATTGACTCTAGTGCTGGGTATGGCACTTCTGATCCAGCTGCCTGCTAACACTCCTAGAAAAAGCAGAAGACACGAGAACCTGTGGCCCTGCCATCCATATGGGAGCCCCAGACGGAGCTCCAGGCTCCTGGCTGCAGCCTGGCCCAGCCCTGGCTGTTGTGGCCATTTGGCAAGTCTGTTACCAGATAGAATCTCTCTCTGTCCCCTCCCCTTGTTTCTCCATCTCTTTGGTGCACTTTTAGGTAAAATAAATAAATCAATCAGGTTTTTTTGATTTTAAAAATTTACTACTACTACTACTACTATTATTATTATTATTTTTTTTTTTTTAAAGATTTTATTATTATTGGAAAGCCGGATATACAGAGAGGAGGAGAGACAGAGAGGAAGATCTTCCATCCGATGATTCACTCCCCAAGTGAGCCGCAACGGGCTGGTACACGCCAATCCGATGCCGGGACCAGGAACCTCTTCCGGGTCTCCCACGCGGCTGCAGGGTCCCAAAGCTTTGGGCCGTCCTTGACTGCTTTCCCAGGCCACAAGCAGGGAGCTGGATGGAAAGTGGAGCAGCTGGGATTAGAACCAGCGCCCATATGGGATCCCGGGGCTTTCAAGGCGAGGACTTTAGCCGCTAGGCCATGGCGCCGGGCCCTACTCTTATTATTTTATGGTACAGTTCCATAGGCCCTCTTCCCCTCCGCAAGTCCCCTCCTCCCACTGACTTCTCCTATATTATTACAATAGTACTTCATAAATATTCATAAGTTCATCTACAATGGTAGACAGTCCAGTGTCCTATTGTCAAGATATACTTAACAGTTTCATTGAGACTCCATCTTTGATCTGGATAAATGAATAAATGAAAGTAAAAATAAGAGCATCAAAATTCATGAGATACAGTTTCCACTGATCTTTGTTGGTGAGATGTGTCTTCTGTAGGCAACAGATTGGTGTTTTTTTTTTTTTAATCCAGTCTACTTATCCATTGTTTTGTCCCCAAGATGTCTGTAATGGCCAACCCTGGACCAGTTTGAATCCAGCTCTCTGCCTTGGATTGGCTGGGTTGGCCCTCGTCAGGTGCAGCAATTAAACAGGCCAAGGAGGCCTTACTTGTCTTGAATAGCGCGTTTCAAAGGTCAGCATGTATCCCTCTGGTTAGCAATGATTGGGCCACTGATGTTAATATTAAGCCCAGTGCCCTCTGCCTTGCTTTCTTGTCAAACCGTTCTCACCCTGACTGCTCAGCTCAATTTATAGCTTAGTCGACATAAACACAGTCTTAACAAGCCAAATGGAAAATTCCACTGCAGGAGGAGACCCTGTGTGCCCCTACAGCAGAACGCCCACCCAGGAATCAAGCTGGCAGGTGCCCCTTGGTGTACCTCCTCAGTTGCTTGTGACGGTCACAGTTAGCAGCTTACTTGTTCTTGAGCTCATTTTCCATGTCTGTTTTGGGTATTATCCAATGAACTCATTCCTTCTTCCTTCGTGTTTGGTCTTTAATAGTGTCTTACCTCCTGGCAGCCCTGCACAGGGTCAGCTGCTGGATACAGAAGTGCTGCCATCGGGGCCCAGCGCCCACCAGGCTGGAATGTGGTAGCATTGGCTCTGATGACACAATGTCTTAGGGTCTGAGTGAGCTTGTGCGTGGGCAATGGGGTTGATGGTTGGCATGAGGGGAGGGAGTCAGGGCAAGCCCCCTCCCACCACAAGGCAATAGAATTGCTGCTTGGAAATTCTTCTGGTAGAAATGGATGCCTTGGGGCTGGAGTGATGGCTCAACTGGCTAATTCTTAGCCTCCAAGCTCCGGCATTCCACTCAGGCGCCAGTTTGTGTCCCAGCTGCTCTACTTCCCATCTAGCTGCCTGCTTGTGGCCTGGAAAAGTGGTGCAGCATGGCCCAAAGCCTTGGGACCCTGCACCTGCACTGGAGACCTGGCAGAAGCTCCTGGTTCCTGGCTTCGGATCAGCTCAGCTCCGGTGGTTGCAGCCATTTGGGGAGTGTACCAATGGGTGGATGGAAGATCTTTCTCTCTGTCTCTTCTTTTCTCTGTAAATCTGCCTTTCCAATAAAAATAAAAAAAAAATCTTTCTAAAAGAAAATTTAAAAAGTAACTATAAATTTGTTTCAGAAAAATAAAAAAAATTCGGAAAGGCACTTACCATCAAAATCATTAACAACATTTAAAAGTGAGCAGTGTGTGGTATTTAACCTTTTGGGATTGGCTCATTTCCCTTAGCATTATGGTTTCCAGTTTGGCCCATTTGGCCACAAAGAACTGCATTTTGTTTTGTTTAATAGCTGAGTAGTATTCCATGGAGTAGATGAACCATAGCTTTCTTATCCAATCCTCTGTTGATGGGCATTTTGGTTGCTTCCATGTCTTTGCAATTACTGATTGTGCTGCTATGAGCATAGGAGTGCATGTTGGTTTCTCATAAAACAAGTGTTCTGGATATATTCCTAGGAGTGCTATTGCCGGGTCATACGGTATGTTGTATTTGAGTTGTTTGAATGTTCTCCATACTGATTTCCATAGAGGCTGTACCAGCCTGCAGCCCCACCAGCAGTGGAGTAGGGTTCCCTTTTCCCCGCAACCTCGCCAACAAGTGTTGTTGGTGCTTTTATTCATGTGGGCCAGTCTTACTGGCGTTAGGTGGTACCTCATTGATGTTTTAATTTGGATTTCCCTTATTGCCAGGGAACTTGAGCATTTTTTCATATGTTTATTTGCCATTTGGGTTTGTTCCTTTGTGAAGTGTTTGCCCATTTCCCGTGCCCATTTCTTGAGTGGCTTGTTTGTTTTGACATTTTGGTTGTTTTGTAGCTCTTTGTATATTCTGGAGATCAGCCCTCTATCACCTAAGTAGTGTGCAAAGATCTTCTCCCATTCTGTGGGTTGCCTTTTTACTTTGTTGATTGTTTCTCTAGCTGTACAGAAGCTTCTTAGTTTGATGAGGTCCCAATTGTTTATTTTGGTCTTGATTTCTACTGCATTTGGAGTCTTTTTTAGGAAGTGAGGGCCTACCCCTAAGTGTTCCAGTGTGTTTCCAACATTTTCTTCCAAAAGTTTGAAGGTTTCTGGATGTAGGTTTAAATCTTTTATCCATTTGGATTTGATCTTAGTATATGGTGAGAGATGTGGGTCTATCTTTTTGTTTCTGCAGGCTATCAACCAGTTGTCCCAACAGCATTTATTGAACAGACCTTCCCATTTGCCTGGGTTGTCGTTTGTCTTTTTGTCAAAGATTATTTGGCTGTATTTCTGTGGGTTCCCATCTGGTGTTTCTATTCTGCTCCATTGATCTTCTTCTCTATTTTTGTGCCAGTTCCAGGCTGTTTTGATAACCACTGCCCTATAGTATGTCCAGAGGTCCGGAACTGTGATTCCCCCTGCTAACTTCCTGTTCTTGAGAATGGTTCTAGCTATTCGTGGTTTTTTGTGTTTCCAGATGAACCTTTGGATCATTGTTTCCAGGTCTGTGAAGAATGTTTTGGGCAATTTGATTTTTTTTAAGATGATATGATGTTATGTATAACAAGTTATGTTATGAATGTTATATGTTGTGTATAAACCTAAATTGAAATGTCAATGAGGTGGTCACAGAAGGTGGATAAGAAATCGCATTCACTTTTACCATATTGGTTACTCGTTACTATGTCAATTAATTCCATGGTGATGTAAATTTTTGCTGATGGTATGTTGGAGCTTTTAATTGATCGGGATGATAGTCTGCTGGCTCTGTCTTCAGACCAGAGAGTGTATACCTAAGAAGCCGTTGAACTTATCTGGACAATAAGATGCTGGACTCTATGTTTGGTATATGCTTGCAATGGGGGAATCTCAACTGAACTTGAACTGTGGTTATGCAACAAGGTGGAGGAATCCACCATGGTGGGAGGGTTTGGGGAGGGGTGGGGAGAATCCCAGTATCTATGAAACTGTGTCACATAATACAATGTAATTAATGAATTAAAAATAAAATTAAAAAAAAAAAAAAAAAGTGAGCAGTGTGCATATATATATTAAGCAATATGTATATATTCACATATGTATAAAAAATCTACCTATCCAGAGTTTTGTTTCATTTATAAACAAAGTATTGTAGGGGCTGGTGTTGCAGTGCAGTGGGCTAAGCTTCTGCTTGGGGAGGTGCTGATGCTGTGTTGCAGTGGGTTAAGCAATCTGCAGTTCTGGAATGTGGCTGTTCCATATACCTAACTCCAAAAACATCTCCTGACCAGCACCCAGGTATAGCAGGTTCATCCTCCGCCTATAACGCTAGCATCCCATATGACACATCTGACCCTAGGTGGTGGATCAGAGTGAAAACACAGGAAACTGAAATACATGTAACATTACTTTGAGGTTATAAGAAACACAAATGAACTTTGTGGTTAGACTTGGGTCTCCTCCCCAGGGTATCTTGTTATATGTGTTGTATGTGAACATTCCAAAGTCTGAAAAAAATCTGAAATCAAGAATACTTGTGGTCCCAGGCACTTTGGATAAGGGATGCTCAACCTGCATATTTTATGTTACTGTCCTTTAAATTTATTTATTCATTTAATCTTAAAGGCGGGGAGAAAGAAATCTTCTGTCTGCTGATTCATTCCCCAGATGCCTGCAATAGTCAGGGCTGGGCCAGCCCAAAGCTGGGACCTGAGAACTCCAGCCAGCTGTCCCACATGGGTGCTCAGGACCCAAACAGGTGAACCAGCGTTTGCAGCACCCCAGGTGCATGTTAGCAGGAGGCCAGGATCCAAGGGGAATTGGTATCTGAAGCCAGGTGCTCCAGGATGGACCACAGGTGGGCCAAATGGCATCTTAATGGCCAAGTCAAGAGTGGGGTTGTTTGTGGTATCATTAATAAATAAAGCTAAAACAATAAGGATAAAATAATAAATAGCAGATTAATACATTACAGTAAAATGAAGCATTATTTTTAGAAAGCCCGCTGATGTACTGTTTATTTAGGATACATAGTGTTAAGCCTATTCTAGGATTGTTTCTGAAGATGCCCAGACTCTCCAGCAGTCCTCCCCCAAGTCCCTGGTTGCAGCAAAGCTTCCTCCTCCCACCTGTTAGCAACAAGGACTAGCGAGGGCTGCCCTGCCTGGCTGCCTGAATTCAGTCTTGGTCTGAAATTAGCCCGGGTCTGTAGTCTGCGGATTCAGGTTCAAATGGAGCAGGCGCAGGTCCATGGCTCTCCAAAGCACCGCACCACTGCAGTAGATGCTGTGTTACAACACACGGTTTATGCTATCGCCCCAGAATGACCTCCACAGACAGAGCATTCTTGAGGACTGTCAATTATTAACGAAGTTGACGTGATCAGGGATGCACAGGTCCCAGGAACAGCTGACCGGGCAAGTCTTCCAGAGCAGGGGACCCCTGGTGTCCCTGAGCCACGTGAGGAGCCATTGATGCCCTCAGCATGGCTGACTCAATGGGGTCAGAGAGAGCTGGGGGAGGGGAGGGATGACTTTGAATTCAGTAAGAACCTAGAATTTATAAGAATGAGAAGCCAAGATAAAAGTATTTTTGATGTATTCATCTTTTCTGCACTTTCAGGGTCCCTAAAGAATGTGTAAAATCAATAAACACTATGGGCTGTAATATTACTTTGTTTATGTAAAGATTTATTTATTTAAAGGGCCGAATTATAGGAAGAAACAGAGAAGGGAAAGGAAACAGGGAGAAAAAGAGAGAGCGCACTTCCACCTACTGGTTCACCCCTCAAATGGCAGCAACATCCAGGTCTGAGTCAGGCTCACACCAGGAGCCAGGAACTCCATCCTGGTCTCCCGCATGTGTAGCAGGAGCTCAAGTACTTGGATCATCTTTGGCTGCCCTCCTGGTGCGATAGCAGAAAGTTGGATCAGAAGCTGAGTAGCCAGGACTTGAACCAGTAATCCGATGAGGGATGCTGGTGTCACAAGTGGCAGCGTAACCCACTGCACCACAATAGTAGCCCCTTGGACACTGACGCACAAACAGGACATTTTCTCAAGGTCTTCTAACATGCAGCATGATGGGAACCAGCGTTTCGCCAGTGTAGCCTCACTGCTCTACTTGACTGCCACTTGAGCCTTCACAGAAAAACTAGCACCAGTATCTCTTCACCACTGTTTTGTGAAATAAAAATGGACGAAATACGTCATTCAAATGCTGCCAGCCACTGCACAAAAGGCAGAGCTGCACTGGGATCTTGAGGTTTGCGGAATACACAAAGCAAGTCCCACAATCACTGACTCTCTGCCTGCTGTCCCCTAGGAAGGGCAACCCGAGAAGCCACCAGTCGGGGTTTGGGGTTGCTAAAGTTGGTTGGACATGGTACTAGAGAAGAAGAGAGATCCAAGTTTGTGTGGAGATCTAGTGTGTGAATTCTTTTTAAGGATTTCTGTATCCTTATTTGAAAGGCAGTGACAGATTGCTCTTCCACGGACTGGGTCACTCCCCAGGTGCCTGCCACAGCTAGAGCTGCGCCAGGCTGGGTTGGGGGCCAGGAACTCAGCTGGAGTCTCTCATGTGGGTGGCAGGCACCCAGTACTTGAGCCATCACGTGCTGCCTCCTGGGATATGCAGGGAGCTGGGCTGCAGACTGATGTACTCTGATGCAAGTTTCTGGCATCCACTGTGCCAACCGCCTACCCCACTGCGTGGATTCGTAGTGAAGCCCGAGGGTGGGCTGTGGGGTCTGAGGAAGGGCTCTGCAATGCTTGTGAGGAGTGGGGAGCTGGCTGAATGGAGCTGAACTGCTGTTGGAGTTCCAGCCAGGCCTGAAGAGCAAGGCCTTGCTGAACACTTTGGGCTTTCGGGTGAGATCAAGAAAGGCTGCTCCTTGGGAGTAAGAAAAACTGCAATACTCAGGATTGGCGTGTTCTGATAGAAAACATACAACGTCCTCTCAGTGCCCACTAGAAGGAAACCCAGCATTTGCCAAGGAAAGAGGATGTAACCCAAACTGCCTGCATTGTTCACAATGTCTGCCATACAGTAAGAAATCAGGAGACTTGTAAAGAACAAGAAAAAAGGATATAATTCTAGATCAAGAAAAAGGCAGCCAATTAAACCCCAAGTGGATCGTAGCTGTTGAAACAGGCAATTCAAAGAAAAAATATCCAAAGACTTTAAAGGAAAAGATGGTCACACGAATGAACAGACAAGGGACCACAGAGGGTAACAATGGGACTGTAGAGAAGCAAGTGCAAGTGCCAACATTAAAAGACAGATGCTGACTTCAAGAGAGAGGACAAATGGAGAAAAACATCCAAGAAAACTGGGCAGAGCTGTCGTGATTTGTGTAATCTACAGTAATCTGAACCAGTGTAATGTGAGTGGAATTAGAAGAGGAACAAGAGATGGCAGAAGGAATTATTCAACAACGACCTTAACCCCTTGCATTTGGTGATAAACACCAGCCTGAGATCCAGGTTCAGGACTAGAAACAAAGAGAGCACCACCTTGGCATGTCTTAGCTGTATATCTACCCAGCACTCAGCAGCCAGAGAAGCCCATTGGCTACACTGGGAGCCTCAGCAGCCACAGGCGGGCACAGGCAGGCAATGCCACCCTGCCAGGTCTGGCCTCTCTGACACCCGCCAGCAGGTATTTGCAGGCCTTCACCCCTGGCCTGGAGAGCCACGTGCTTAGTAAGCAACCAGGAACTTCTCACTCTGGGAAGCTGTAATACTGATGGCATCCCTTCTCCCAGAGGAGTGGCCTCCTGGTCATTGTCTCAGGAAACAGAGTGGCAAAGTGCTCAGCGTGGCCTGGGGAACCAGTGTCTGTGCCACGCTTCGGTGTTCCATAGGTCGGTACAGCTGCCTAGGCTGACCGGACACAAGCTTGATTTAGTGGGCGAGGACCCACACAAGGGACCATGGTTTAGCCATAATTTAGAAAAACTGGATGCTAAGCTCTAATAGCTGCTTATTTTTTTCTCTTTTTATTTCTATTTCAGAAACAGATCTTTTTAAAAAAGATTTATTTATTTGAGAGGCAGCATTAGAGCAAGAGAGAGAGAGAGAGAGAGAGGTATCTTTGTTTCTCTGGTTACTCCCTAAAGATCCACAATGGCTGAGGCTGGGCCAGGCTGAAGCCAGGAGCTTCTTCCAGGTCTCCCATCTGGAAGCAGGTGCTCAAGCACTTCGGGCCATCCTCTGCCACTTTCCCAGACCATTAGCAGGGAGCTGGATCAGAAGTGGAACAGTTAAGCCTAGAACTGGTGCCCGTAGGGGATGCTGGCATTGCAGGCAGTGGCTTAACCTGATACGCCACAGTGCCAACCCTAGTCTTTAATCTTTTCATCTTCTAGTTCACTCCCGCAAAATGACTGCAACAGCCTGGGCTGTGCTGGGCCGGGCTGAGTCCAAGTCTCCCACGTAGGTGGAAGGCACCCAGCCACTAGAGTTGTTCCCATTAAGGTGTTTGCTGCCCTGCTGTCTCCTAAGGGGATCGTTAGCAGCAAGCAGAGTGGGAAGCAGGGAGAGGATTTGAACCTAGGCGTTCTGGTATGGGTGTCTCAATCCACACCTGGAACATTCTTCCAGCTCTTGAAAAGGGAATACTAAGCTCTTTCTGAGCTGGGAGATCCCAGCAGGAGGTGGAGATCTGATTATTACATGATATTTAAGCTGCTATTACAACCATGCCCCCGCTCCCCGCCAGCACATTTCTAGATTCTTGGCAAGTCACCAGTGTCCCCCACCCCTCCCGTCTCCCCCGCTCCCCACCCGCTCCCGGAGGGAGCTGCTTGTAATTGCTAAGCTTGTCTAGTTTCACGTTTCATAAACCAGTTCTGTGTACTTGGAGTGAAGAGGGAATTTACTGGAAGGAGGCCCGGGCATCTCGGGGCATTCTTTGAATAGGGTGCTGGGGCCAGCATGGTTACAGGCCCTTTATGCACTGCCATCCACGTGACTGGCACTTAACTACCGGCAGTCTGTTTCTGTCTGTCTCACATATTCACTAAGGCCACTGGTCTGGAAGGCTGATGCCCCTCGTGGTTAGAGCTCAGACACGATGGCCGATGGCCGGGAGGTCAGCCCAGCGATGAGGCAACCAGAGGACAGGGGTAGTCCCACAGCACAGACCCCCTGGGAGCAGGAGGCTGCAGCCCAGTGCACAGAGCCGTGCATGCAGAGGCCTGGGGTGGCCTAGTGTTCTCGCGCCCCATGTACAGGCTGCACCTGGAATGGGTTGCATGTGGCCTGGGCCACCTTTCCCGCGGGGCGGCGTCTGTACTCCTCAGTTTCTTAGGGCTGTTTTCCTTGCCAGCTTCTGTTTGCTTCCTGCCCTGAGGATGCTAATGGAGTCTTTGTCAAAAGGGGAAGTCAAGGAATCCCTCTAACCCAGACCTTCACAATTCAAAGATTTTTACTCTTGGGGCCCAGTAGGTTATGCCATCGCTGGGGACAACGGCATCCCACATGGAGCATGCAAGCTGGTGTCCCGGTGCTCTGCTTCGGAGTCCCAGCTCCCAGCTGACGTGGCTGGGAAGACAGAAAGGGCTGAAGGAAGTGCCTGGGACCTGGCTATGCACTTGGGAGACCTGGATGGAATTCTAAGCTCCTGGCTTTGGCCTGGCCTCGGACACTGCAGCCCTGTGGGAAATGAATTAACAGATGGAAGATCTCTTTAGTTGATATGGAATTATCCGGATTCTCAATTTTCTTCTTGAGTCATGCTATTTGTGTCTTTCCTGGATTTTTTTTCCCTCTTTTTTTGTTACATTTGCTGGCATTGGCTCTCTGTAATATTCCCTTATGATTCTTTTAAGTTGCTCATTAATATTGATTACTCTTTTAATAGCTATAGGAGCTGAATAATATCCCTTCCTTTCTTTTTGGGCTGTTATTTGTCTAGCTGAAAATTTATCAATTTTATGAAGAATCAACGTTTGGTTTAATTTCTTCTCTTTATTCTAATATTTATTTTTCTTTTAAAATTGTTTCTGCTCTGATATTTTTATCTCTTCTAAAAATATTTATTTATTTGAAAGGGAGACAAAGAGAGAGACAAAAGAGAGAAAGATAACAAGAAAGAGAAAATCAACCTCCCGTCTGCTACTTCACGCCCTAAATGGCCTCAAGAGCTGAGGCTGGGCCAGGAGCCAGGAACTCCAACTGGTCTGTCTCCTAGGAGTGCGATCAGGAAGCTGGATTCGAAAGGGACTTGAACTGGCACTCTTATGCGGATGCCGGCATTACAGGTGGTAGCTTAACTGTCAAGCCACAATGCTGGCCCCCAATTTTTACTTGAATTTAATGCTGTCCCATTTTCTAATTGTTAAGGAGGTGACTCAAATCATTGATTTTTAAACTTTTATTTTCTGTCACATGCATTTAAACTATGTATGTTTCAATAACGTGTAGAGTTTACATATTGTAAGGTTGTGTTTTCTTTTAAGACATTTTGTCAATTCTTTTTGACCTTAGGTTATTTAGAACTGTTAGTCAATTTGCACAGATTTTGATTCTGTAGCTTATACACTTTAAACTTTTATGCTGAACAATTTCACGTGTATAGAAAGTTTCTTTCCTTTTCCTCCCTTGCTTCTCCTCACACCTGCTCTGTAGTCTGCTCTTGCCTTCCTCTGTCGTTTTACTGCGTTTCTTCGTCGGCCCACGTGTGATGTCTCTGCTCTGTCCATCTGCCATCTCATTCATCACATCTCGCCTCTGTCTATTCACGACACACTTGGATGCATGGATTTTATTATTTCTATTTCAAAATGAAGAGTTACGGGAGAGGGGAAGGAGGGAAGTAGAGAGGGAAGTTCAGAGAGAGGAGAGCAAGCGAGTGTACGGCTTCCATCTGCTGGTTCCCTTCTCCAGTGGCCACAGTGGCCAGGGTGGGCCAGGCTGGAGCCAGCAGCCTGGAACTCTACCTGAATCTCCCATGTGGCTGCAGGGGTCAAGGTACTTGGGTCATGACTGCTGCCTTCCCAGCCACATTAACAGGGAGCTGGACTGGACGTGGAGTAGCCAGATTCGAACTTGTGCTTATAGGAGATGCCAGTGTCATAGGCAGCGGCACTCTGCACATGGCCACAATGACTGGGTTAGGCCAGGAGTTGGACCTTTGTCCAGGTCTCTGGATGGGTGGCAGATACTCAAGCTATCTTCCACTGCTTTTCCTGGGCCATTAGCAGGCTGCTGGATAGGAAGTGGAGCAGCTGGGATGGGATCTGGTGCCTGTATAGGATGCTGGAGTAGTGGCTGGTGGCTTCACCTGTTATGCCACAATGCTGGCCCCAAGGAACATACATTTTATAATATCATTCCTTCTGTGACAGCCTTTTGACTATCACCAGTTTGGAGTTATAAAATGCTATTCTTACTTTCTGTTAGGTCTTCTGCAAACAAGATGTGCAAATATTATCATCATGATAGGCAATTCTCAAGTTAAGGCAGCACTGTGCAAAGCATTGTAGGTGCCTGTCATTCAGGAAAGCTACAGAACTTCTGACTGTAACAGACATGAACTCAGCCCTCTGTGTTCCCTGCCCATGACAGTGGCCTCAGGCATGACTCAGAGCCCCGCTGAGCTGCAGCTGGCTGCCTTCCCCAGGCAGGTGTAACCTGGTCATGTGGTTTCTTCAGAAACCCCCTGCTGCATGGATGTTTGTCTGCCCCCCTTTGGATTGTTTGCAGAGAAAGACACATCTGATTATTAAACAAACACAGAGAAGACAGCAGGTGGGGCGATGCTGCCTGAAAACCTCCCCTTCCTGTCAATTCATGGGTGTGTTTCATTCTGCATGGCCAACCCAGGCGGTTGAGCCAGCTGGATTTGCGAGGGGGCAGACAGAGCACACCCTGGGTCTTCCTGCCACTGATTCCTGAAATCCAATCTGTGTCTTGATTCTCTTGGATGAAATCATGGACAAGTTCCATAACTTTTCTGGGTGTTTGGGGAGAATTCATTGTCCCCCTCACAAAAATGTATAGATTAGCACTTAGAATCTTTTTTTAAAAGATTTATTTATTTTTATTACAAAGTCAGATATACAGAGAGGAGGAGAGACAGAGAGGAAGATCTTCCATCCGATGATTCACTCCCCAAGTGACCGCAACAGCTGGTGCTGTGCTGATCCGTAGCCGGGAACCAGAAACCTCTTCCGGGTCTCCCACGCGGGTGCAGGGTCCCAAAGCTTTGGTCCGTCCTCGACTGCCTTCCCAGGCCACAAGCAGGGAGCTGGATGGGAAGTGGAGCAGCTGGGATCAGAACCGGCGCCCACATGGGATCCCGGGTCGTTCAAGGCGAGGACTTCAGCTGCTAGGCCACGCGGCTGGGCCCTGCACTTAGAATCTTAACACTTTATAAGCGCACAACTCAGTAATGTTAAAGCTGTTACATTCTTGTGCCATCACTCTCCGCAACTTTTTGATCTTCCCAAACAGCAACTCTGTTCTCATTAGGCAGCTGTATTTCCCTTCCCTCCCAGCCTCTGGCACCCACTGGCATCCGATTCCTCCAGATACCTCATCTCACTGCAATCAACAGTAGTTGTTTGTTTGTTTGCTAATTTCCCTTAATATAACACCTTCAGGTTTCATTCATGCTGTGCCATGGGTTAGAATTTCCTTCTGTTTTAGTTAAACGCTATTTAGTTAAATGATTGCTTCTCCCTCTTCGCTTTTGGGAAGTGTCGCTAAGAACACAAGTGCATAAATAGCTCTTCAAAATCTTATTGTCTATTTTTGTCTTTGCATATGTGCCTAGAGGTAAGACTGTTGGATCATGTGGCACTTCTCCTTATGTTTGGAGGAATACCATTGTATTTGTCACAGTGGCTGCATTATTTTTGCCTTCCCACCAACAGCCCGCAAGGGTTTTACTCTTACCACATGTTCACCAACATTTGTTGCTTTTGGTAGTCCCCCTTCGAATGGGGGTGAGGGGATCTCTCATTGCAGTTTTGACTGAGCTTTCTTGAATGATTAGCAATGTTGAGTCTCATTTCGTGTGCTTATTAACCATTTGTACATCATCTTTGGAGAAGTGTCCATGCAAATCAATTGCTCATCACTTATTTACTTGAATGGAAGAGCATGGAGAAAGAGGAAGGGGCGGTCAGACACACTGACTTTCCACATGGCTGGGACAGCTCTAAGCCAGGAGCGTGGAACCCCAGCTGGGTCTCCCACCTGAGTCAGGGGCCCAAGCTCTTGAGCCATCCTCCATTGTCTTCCCAGTGGAAACAGAGCAACCAGCATTCCAATATGGAAGGCTGACATCACAGGCAGTGGCTTAGGGGTCTCTGCTCATTTTCCACTTTGCTTTGCTGTTGTTGAGTAGAAAGAGCTTTCACTGTACACATCCTAGAATCCAGCCTCTTCCCAGACACGTGAGTTGTGAACACCGCCCTTCACTTGGCTGATTGTGTCCTTCCAAGCACTGATGTTGCACATTTGAGGCAGTCTAGCTTGTCTACTGTTAATTTTTGTTGCTGGTTTCTGGTCTCTCTTAAGCATCCCGAATCCCTGCTCTGAGACTCAAGCAGGTCTGCCACAGTGCCACAGGCCCTTCCACCTGGGAACACGCCTGCCCATCGCAGCCGTCGGCAGGTTAGACCTTTCGCAGTGGCAGTGTGTGTGTGCCTCCAGCTTTCCCTCTCTAAATTCTCTCAAGAGGCTGCAGCCTCCCATTGCTTACGGCTCCCTCTTTGGCAGAAAGGGGTGAACTCAGCAGGAGAGAGAAGTTGCTGAGCTGCCTGCCACCCACCCCAGGACCCTGCAGGTGGTGGCTGTAGTATCCTGGCTCTTCCCGCACAAACCCCACAAGGGAACTGGCTGCAGTTCTTTGGGGTTGCGTGGGGGGGTTCCAAGGAGTGTGGTCAGACAGCTGGGTGGATCTGATGCTGGCCAAGTGGTGCACCAGGCAGCTGGGCCATGGTGGCCATCTACACCCATGAGCTGCTCGGTTTCCAGGGGCTGGCTGATGGGGTAGAGGGAGGCTTGGGAAACATAGGGCTGTTGGATCGGGGGTTGGTGTTAAGCAGTTCCCACACATGCCACAGGGCCCCATTGTGTACTACACAGTGTGTAAATCTGTTTGGTGGCAGTGATGTTGAACTCTGACTGCAAAGAACAGAGGTCAAGTTCTTATTCAGTGGCACAGTAGGCTAATTCTCCACCTGTGGTGCCAGCATCCCATATTGGCACTGGTTCAAGCCCCAGCTGCTCCACTTCCTATTCAGCTTTTTGCTTATGGCCTGGGAAAGCAGTGAAGGATGGCTCAAGTCCTTGGGACCCTTCATTCCGAAGGGAGCTCCTGGCTCCTGGTTTCAGACCAGCCCAGCTCCAGCTGTTGTGATCATTTGGGAAATGAACTAGTGGTTGGAAGGTTTTTCTCTCTGTCTCTCCTTTGCTCAGTAACTCTGCCTTTCTGATAAAGACAAATATATAAATCTTAACAATATATCATTTTTGAAAGAATTTTTCAGGTTATGTAATAACAGTATCCGAGTTAATATTTATCAATACATCTTGTAAAATGAAATATAAAAAAATTCAGGAAAAACCGACATGGTAAGAAAGCCCTGCATACAAGTCTGATGCTAAAATATCGCCAGTATGTGAAAAAAGTCAGCTAAATGTTGGCCACTGGGGAAAATCTTGTTTGCAAATAGAAAATGTGACTTAGAAACTGAGAGGGATAGGCGGATAGACACTCAGAAAACAGAAAACAAAGAAATAAATGAAACTGAACGCACTAGCTCTGTGAAAGTCAAAACCAAATGAATGTCAACATTACCTGACTAATCCTGGCTTGTTATTCATTCAACAAATATTTGTTGATCTCGGCTATGTAGATACTGGGAATACAAACACAAAACACGAAACACATATTGGTCCTCACGGAGCTCAAAGACGTAGTCAAAACGGGCAGATAAACAGTGATGATCACCATGTGACGGAAAGAAAACTGACACGCACCCCCACCGGCAGCCATGGACCATCCCAGCAGGATGCTGCAGCCCACACACGCGGGGGGCCAGTTACAGGCCACACCAGCACCTTTGGCATCTGTGGATGCCAGCTGCATTCAGCCATACACAATGCTGTGCCCGGCAACAGGGAGCCTAGAGTCTGACTGTACATGGCACTGCCTGGCACTGCCCGGTAGGAAGGAGTGAACCCCTGTGGCACGGGTGGGGTGGCCGAGGCAACCATTTCGCAGGGGCCTTTGCTTCTTGCATGGCAGTAATTGAGCTGATGATCCATCAGCCTTGTTTGCCCCAAGGGCCAGCCACCTTTCCAAGCCATTCAGAGTGGCAGGGTGGCCCTGGGGGCCAGGGCAAGGTGCACCTGCCACCTGCTAAGTGTGTCGTGTTGGAGAAGGATCAACACTGAGACCAGAACAAGAAATATGACGTACTCAGGATACCCTTGTCCACACTGTGGGCGGTCCTGGCTCCACAGTCAGTAGGGCCCCAAGCAGAGCAACAACAAGGGGTCTCTTGTTAGGACACTGAATGAGAAGTTGGCTGTGTAATCAAATGGTGGTGTGTGTGTGTGCGCGTGTGTGCATGTGTGAGTATGTGTATGTGTAAAGAGTAAACAGACAGAGAAAGGGAGGAGATCTTCCATCCACCAGTTCACTCCCCCAATGGCCTCAATGGCTGGAACTGAGCCAGTTCAAAGCCAAAAGCCGTGAACTTCCTTTGCATGTACCGCCCCCTCCCCATGGGTTTCAGGGGTCCAACCATTTGGGCCATCCTCCATTGCTTTCTCAGGTACATTAGCAGGGAGCTGGATTGGAAATGGGGCAGCTCGAACTCAAGCCAGCGCCCATATGAGCTTCTGATGCCACAGGTAGTAGCTTTACTTGCTAAGACACAGTGCCGGCCCTGACTTGGCACTTTAATTCTGCTTCTCTCCTGAGATTTCTTTTGATTCACTGAATACATTTTTTATTTTACTTCTGTCTAGGAGAGTCTAGTAGCTGTTCAGGAACCGTTGTCTCTTTCCACTGTCTGGCACATCTTGGCACTGGACACAATTCAGTTTCTTTTCTTGAATTGTGTTCAATTTTCTTGGTTCTCCTTTAAGACAGATAGTTTTGATTAAAAAGTGTCTTTATTGAAAAACAAATTTAAATTTTATTTTTGAAAGGCAAGATCTTCTATCTATTGGTTCACTTCCTAGATGCTCACACAGCAGGGAAATAGGGGCTGGGCCAGGTTGTGGGCACCAGGAATCCATCTGGGTCCACATGTGGGAGACAGGTGTTCAAGTACTTGAGTCATAATTCACTGCTTCGCAGGTGTGTTAGCAAGTGGGTTAGCAGGAGGCTGGATGGGAAGTGTGGCACAGCTGGGGGCTAAACCAGGCACTCTGATTAGAGCTACGGACATCCCAAGAGGTAACTTAACCTTTGTGCCAAACTCTAGCCCCTAGTTTTGAATTGACATTTAATACTCTTGCATATTTGTGGAGCACAGTGTGGTAAGTTGAGACATGTATGTGATGTGTAATGATAAACCAGGGTAACGAGCCCTTCCAACTCCTAAGAAATGTGTGTGTTGGGAATCATATATGACATTATAATAGATTATCATCATTCTACTGTGCTAAACAGCACTCGGAATAACTCCTTCTAGCTGCAGTTTGGCACTTGATGGACACGCCTTCTCCATCTCCACTCCCCACTCCCTTTCCTCGCTCCAGCAGCTACTGTCTGATTCTCTACTTGCATGAACTCAACTAACTTAGCTTCTACATGAGACAGGTCATGTGACATTTGTCTTCCTATGTCTAGCTTCTTCCCCTTAACCTAGCATTCTGCAGTCTCTTCCATGTTGTACCTATGACTGTGTCATTCCTTTTGACAGCTGAAAAATATTTTGTTGTATGCATGTTTCATATTTTCTTTATCTGTTTATCAATTGCTGAATGATTTAGTGGTTTCTGTTTCTTGGAAGCTGTGACTAGAGCTGCCATAAACATGGGAATGCAAACTTGTTTCATTTCCCTTGGAGATACACCCAGGAGTAGGGTTCTGGATCGCAAGATAGCTCCACAGTGCCTGTATTTTAAACATTCTTTTTGCATCAAACTTGTCCTTTAATTTCCTTTTCCCATGTGGTTCTGAAGTAGTCCTTTGAGGGTAACTTCTCTGAGAATCCCCGGCAGCTTTCATTACATTCTGATCAGTAGAAGTAAGCGGTGGGAAGTTCTGGCTTCTATTCTTTCTTGATGACTGCTTCTTTAGCTTAGCAGGCGTTTGTCGGTGCTGGTTTTGTTTGGTGGCGGCTTACAGCTCTTAGTTCAAGTACTTTAGCTCTGGTGACTTGTTCCAGTTTGATTCCTGAATAATGTTGAAGGGTCCCTTGGAAATGTGTGTAGATGTACTTGGAGAATTGTCTTTTGCTTTTAGAATTTCTCCATGCTGTTGGGTGGCCGAGAGGCCCTCACTGCGGTTTTGCTTTTTCTGGCTGAAGAGAATGTACTCCTTCCAGTGTGGTGCCGGCTGAATGGGCTACACGCACACCAGGCCAGAATCCGAGAATACGGAACATCTACCGTGTATCTTCCCTGCCGTCCTCTGCTGATTCTCTGCCCTTCTCCATGACATTCTGTGTGCTCTGCCGCCTTCCCAGATTTCGTAGGCCACTGTTGCTGTTGCTTTGTAAAATTTGTTTTATTTGAAAGGCAGAGTGACAAAGGTAAAGAGAAGACCTCTTTCATCTGCTTGCTTACTCCCCAAGCGTCCATACCAGCTAGGGCTGGGCCAGGGCAAAGTCAAGATCCAGGAACTCCGTCCGGGTCTCCCATGTGGGTGACAGAGGCCCGAGCACTGCTCCCCAGCCACTTTAGTGGGGAGCTGGATTGGATGCACAGAACAGCCAGGACTGAAGTCAGCATTCTGATAGGAGATCTGGTGTTCCAGTTGATGGGAATGGGCTGCCACCTGCTTGTTCACTTCCCAAACGCATTCAACGGCCATGCTGACCCTGGAATCCAACAATTCTATCCAGGTCTCCACCTAAGTGTCAGGGGTCAACTGCTTGAGCCATCACCTGCTGCCATGTGACCAGGAAGCTGGAATCGGAAGCAGAAGTGGCTTCAAATCCAAGTACATGGATATGGAATGCGAGTGTCAATCAGCCTGGTGACTTCTAAGCCAAATGTCTGCCCCTCTTCCAATGCTTATCAGACCTCACCACTGAAGACACCTAGGTCTCAGGGATCTTTTGTAGAAATGTTTAAGAATTAGTAATTCAGTCTTTATTTGTTATAAACCTATTCTTGATTCCTGCTTCTTCTAGAGCCAGAATTAATAATTTGTATCTTTCAGGCATTTGTCTGCATCATCTAGGTTATGTAATTTGGTGACATAAAAGTGTTTGTAGGGCCCGGCGGCGTGGCCTAGCGGCTAAAGTCCTCGCCTTGAAGGCCCCGGGATCCCATATGGGCGCCGGTTCTAATCCCGGCAGCTCCACTTCCCATCCAGCTCCCTGCTTGTGGCCTGGGAAAGCAGTTGAGGACGGCCCAATGCATTGGGACCCTGCACCCGCGTGGGAGACCCGGAAGAGGTTCCCAGTTCCCGGCATCGGTTCGGCGCGCACCGGCCCATTGCGGCTCACTTCGGGAGTGAATCATCGGACGGAAGATCTTCCTCTCTGTCTCTCCTCCTCTGTGTATATCTGGCTGTAATAAAATGAATAAATCTTTAAAAAAAAAGTGTTTGTAATATTCTATTATTTTTATTACTGTAAGAGTGATACATGATATCTTTTCAGACCTAATTCAATAAATGGAGTAGTTTTTTTCTTAGTTGTATTAAGAGTTTGACAATTTTGTTCATCTTTTTGAAGAACCAACTTGTGGCTTTATTTATCATTTTTCTATTCTGTTTCATTTTTTTCTCCTCTAATATATTTTTTTCCTACTAGCTTGGGCTTATGGCTCATTCAATTTTTCTTCTAGCTTTTAAAAGTAAATGTTTATATTGGAATCTTTCTTTTAAAATGTAGGTTATTTTATAGTTATAAAACTTTTTCTAAGATGTCTTTTACATCCATAAGCTTTGTTTTTAGTTTTGTTTTCATTTGAATTATTTTCCAACTTTTTCTGTGAGCTCTTCTTTGATCCATTTATTATTTAGGAGTATACTGGGATATTTCTACATGTTTATACATTTGCTGAAAAAAATTTTTTTACTGATTTTTAGTTCAACTGTCTCATGACTGGAGAATACACTTTGTGCAACTAATACTTTTAAACTCATGGCCTACCCGGATCCTGGAGAATTCTTTCTGTATACTGTAGGCTGTCTAGTTTATACTTTTCTCAGAAGTATAACACTTGCCTAGGTATAGGACAATCTAGGCAGTTGCCTACAGCTAGGGTAAGATTTACTTATTTTGTTGGAAAGGCAAATTTATAGGGAGAGAGATCAAGAGAGAGATCTTCCATCTGCTCCCCAAAGGCCAAATGGCCACAAATGGTTCACTCCCCAAATGGTCGCAACAACTGGAACTGAGCTGGTGTGACTCTAAGAGCTAGGGGATTCTCCAGGTCTCCCATGTGGGCACAGGGTGCCAAAGCTTTGGACCATCCTCTGATGCTTTCTCAGGCCATCAGCAGGGAGCTAGATGGGAAGTGGAGCAGCTGGGACTTGAGCCAGTACCCATATAAAATGCTGGTGCTTGTAGCTGCAGGATTAGTCAGTGGAGCCATTGTGTCACCCCGTGGGTAAAATTTCTAACACGTAAATTCTGGGGACATGCCCTAATCATGTTGGCAGGTTTTTTTCCGCACTAGGGTGTTGGACCCACCATTCCTTCTGGCCTCCATGGTGTCTAATGAGAAGTCAGCTGTTAATCTTAGTGAGGAGGCTTATATATGACTCATTCTTGCTACTTTCAGGATTCTGTTTGTTTTGTCTCTTGATTATGGTATGTCTAGCTGCATATTTCTTGAGTTTATCCTACATGGAATTTATTAAGCTTCTTAGATGTGATGAGAGATCTTCTCCATCCAATTTTATAAGCTTTGGCAGTGGTGTCTGCAAATATCCTTTCTGCCCCGTTCTTCGTGGAATCCCTATTGGTACACTTGATGTTCACTCTTGTTCATTTTTTCCCTCCTGTTCCTCAGAGTAGATGATCTCAATTGGCTTAAAGTAGATTTATTTTATTTTATTTTATTTTATTTTATTTTATTTTATTTTATTTTATTTTTTCTTCTGTTAGATTAAATCTTTTGCTGAGGCCTTGGAGTAAATCTTCTCATTGTAGTTACTATTGTAGTTACTGTCCCTTTTTAAAAATAATTTTTTGAAGCTTATTATACAATTCTGTATAGTCTGGGATTCTCCTCCCCCCATTTTCTGTCACCCAATTGATTTTTCCCATAATGTCATATTATTCATAAGAAAATACAATTCCATCAATCTGCTATTTAAATGTGTCCCGACAATACTGGTACAGACAATGTCAGACAGTCCATCAACCCATTGCCTAGATATGTCCAACATTTTTGTTGGGAGTCCATCTTTTGTTTGGAAGCAGAGATGCATGTTGCACTGTGGCTTCACATCTGGATATGGTAGTCTCTGTTACTCCACCACTATACATTCCAATTTGCACGATGGATTCCTTTTATTAGAAAAAACATGGTATTTCTTTTTTTGTGATTGATTTATTTCACTGAGAATGTTGGTCTCTAGTTGGAACCATCTAGTTGCAAATTGTATCATTTCATTCTTTTTAGTGGCTGAATAATATTCCATGGAGTAGATATTCCACAGTTTCTTTAGCCACTCCTCTTTGGATTGGCATCTGGGTTGTTTCCATGTCTTTGCTATTATAGATTGTGCTACTGTAAATATAGGATTACAGATCCCCTTCTCACATGTAGTTTTAATTTTTGGGGGGGTATATTCCTAGGAGTGAGATAGCTGGATCATTTGCAATTCTCCAAGCACTCTCCATACTGATTTCTATATTGGTCATACTAGCCACCAGCAGGGAAGGAGTGTACCTTTCTCCCCACATCCACAGCAGCAGGTGTTGTTAGTTGAGTTCTGAATATAAGCCAGTGTCACTGGAGTCAGGCGGTACCTCAATGTGGTTTTCATTTGTATCTCCCTGGCGGGTAGGGAGCCTGAGCATGTCTATTAGTCATTTGCATCTGTTCTTTCGAAAAATTTCTATTCTTTTCCGTTGCCTGTTGTTTCATAGTTTTTTTTTAAAAAACTTTCCCTGGGTTTCTGAAGCTCTTTATAAATCCTGGATATTAGTACCCCATCACTTGTGTAGCATGCAAACATTTTCTCCCATTCTGTTGGTTGCTTCTTCACTTTATTAATTGCTTCCTTTGCTGTACAGAAGCTTTTCAGTTTGATGTAGTCCCATTTGTTCATTTTGCCTTTGCCTGTGCTTTTGGCATCCTTTCTAAGATTTCCCAATTCCTATATCTTGGAGTGTGCTTCCTATGTTTTCTTTTAATAGTTCGATAGTTTCTGGGTGTAGATTTAGGTCCTTGATCCATTTAGAGCTGGTTTTCGTATACTGTGACAGGTGCAGGTCTTGCTTCTTTATTCTGCAAGCTGCTATTCAGTTGTCCCAACAGCTTTTTTTGAATAGACCAGGATTTTCCCCTGGATTGTTTCCAGTTTTCTTGTCAAGGATTAGTTGTCTATACATGTGTGGGCTCCCTTCTGGTGTTTCTATTCTGTTCCATTGATCTTCTCTGTTTATGTACCAGAACCCGACTGTTTTAATGACCACTGCTCTGTAGTATGTCTTGAGGTCTGGAATTGTGATTCCTCCAGCTTGATTTTTATTTTTCAGGATAGCTTTGGCTATTCGTGGTCTCTTGTGTTTCCAGATGAACTTTTGTATAGTCTTTTCTATTTCTGATAAGAATATTGTTGGGATTTTGATTGGGATTGCATTGAACCTGAATATTACTTTTGGTTAATATGGACATTTTGATTATGTTGATCCTGCCAATCCAGGAACATGGTAAATTTCTCCATTTTTCAGTATATTCTTCTATTTCCTTTTTAAGTGTTTTATAGTTTTCATTAGGAGGTCTTTTACGTATTTAGTTAGCTTAATTCCTAGGTATTTAAGATCCTTCTCCACTATTTTAAAAGGAACTGTACTTATAATTTCTTTCTCAGCCATGGAATTATTTGTGTACGCTAGTGCCATTGATTTGTGCTCATTAATTTTGTATCCTGCTCCCATGCCAAAGTCTCTTATGAGTTCCAGTAATGTCTTGGTTCTCCTATATAGAGAATCATGTCACCTGTAAATAGAGATAATTTCAGTCCCTCGTTTCCAATTTGGATTCCTCTAATTCCTTTTTCTTGTGTAAGAGCTCTGGCAAGGACTTCCAGTACTGTATTGAAGAGTAGTGGTGACAGTGGTGACAGTGGTGACAGTGGACATCCCTGTCTAGTTTCAGGTTTTAGTGGAAAGGCTTCCAATCTTTCCCAATTTAGAATGACGCTGGCATTAGTTTTGTCATAAATTGCTTTGATTGTGTTGTAGAATGTTCCCTTTGTGCCTATCTTGCTTAGGGTTTTCAGCATGAAGTGGTGTTGGATTTTATCAAATGCTTTCTCTGTGTCTATTGAAATGATCATATGGTTTTTATTTTTCATTTTATTCAGCAATGAAGCCATCTGGTCCAGGACTTTCCTTGATTGGGAGGGCTTTAATTACTGATTCAATCTCATTGCATGTTTTAGCTCTATTTAGATTGTTAATTGCTTCTTGATTCAATTTTGGTGGATTGTGTGTGTCCAAAACTCTGTCCATCTCCTCTAGGTCTTCTGGTTTGTTCACATACAGTTGTTTGTAGTAGTTCCTAATAATTCTCTGTATGTCTGAGGTATCTGTTATTATGTTCATTTTGTCTCCAATTATATTGATGCATATCTTCTCTCTCTCTTTTTTTTTGATTAATTGGGCTAGTGGGGAGTCTATTTGGTTGATTTTTCTCAAAGAACCAGCTCTTTGACTCATTGATCTTACGTATAGTTTTCTTGGTCTCTATTTGGTTTATTTTCTCCCTTATTTTAATGATTTCTTTTTTTCTTTGTAATCTTGGGATTGCTTTGCTGTTTTTTTCTAGCTGCTTCAACTGTAAGGTTAGCTGATTTACTTGATGCCTTTCTAATTTCTTAACGTAAGCGTTGATTGAGATGAACTTTCCTGTTAACACTGCCTTGATTGTGTCCCATAAGTTTTATTATGTTGATGCCTTCATTTGTTTCAAGCAATTTTCTAACTTCCACTTTGATTTCCTCTTGAATCCACTGCTCATTTAGTAACATATTATTCAGTCTCCATGTGCTTGCAAGTTTTCTTGGGTGCTTTGACTTCTTAGTCTCTAACTTGGTCTCTAACCATGATGGTCTGAGAAGATGCATGGTATAAATTTTTTTTAATTTGCTGAGGCTTGTTTTATGGCCCATAACATGGTTGATTCTGATGGAAAATAAGTGTATTCTCTATCTGTAGGATGAAAGGTTCGGCAGATATCAACTAAGTCCATTTGCTCTAGAGTTTGGGTGAGTTCTGTTGCTTCTTTGCTGAGTTTCTGTTTTATTGTTCTGTCCATTGATGTTAAAGGGGTTTTAAAGTCATCCACTATGATTGTATTGGAGTCTGTTTCTCCCTTCAAGTCCATTAATGTTTGCTGCGCATAGCTAGATGCCTTGGCATTTGGCACATACGTATTTATTATGGTGATCTTTTCTTGCTGAATGAATCCCTTGATCAAGATATAGTATCCTTCTTCATCTCTTTTAATGTTTTTCACATCGATGTCTATATCATCTGATGTAAGAATGGCTACCCCCATACGTTTTTCCTTACCATTTGCTTTTCCATCTTTTCACTTTCAGTTTCTTCTGATCTTTGTTAGTGAGATGTGTCTCCTGTCAGCAGCAGATAGATGGGTTTTGTTTTCTTGATCCAGTCCACTAATCTATGGCATTTGATTGATGAATGTAAACCATTTACATTCAATGTTAATATGGATAGGTGGCAATTCAGTTCTGTCATCTTAGTAATGTGTTGTTCTTTGGTTGAGTCTTCTGTTAGCCTTTTAGTGAGATGTTCTCTGCGTATGCCTTTGGCTTTGGTAGCTGCTATTCCTTTTCTCTTTCATGAGAACATCTTTGACTATAAGCTGCAGGGCAGGTTTAGAGGACACAAATTCTTGGAATTTTTATTTATTGTGGAAAAATTTTATCTCATTTTCAAAGACAAAGGAGAACTTTGCAGGATACATTATTCTGGGTTGAAACTTTTTCTCTTTTAGAGTCTGGAAATGTCACTCCGTTCTCTCTTGGCCTGTAGTGTTTCCTCTGAGAGGTCAGCTGTGAGTTTGATTGGGGTTCCTCAATAGGCCACTTGATTTTTCTCACGTGCACATTTAAGAATTTTTTCCTTATATCCAACTGTGGAAAGCTTAATTATCATGTCTTGGTGAAGGTCACTTTTTGTCAACCCTGTTGGGAGTCCTGTGCCCCTCCTGGATGTTTTCTCCCAGTTCTTTCTCTAGATTAGGGAAATTTTCCCTTATTATTTCATTGAACACACCTTTAATCTATGCTCTTTCTGTGCCTTCTGGAACTCCCATAATTCTTGTGCTAAACCTTTTAATTGTATCTTTTAATTCCTGGATACTTTTTTTAAATCTTGGCCTAGCTCTGCTTCTAGCTTTTTGTTTGTTTTCCCCAGTGACAGGAAATATCTTCCAATTTTGATATTCTTTCTTCTGCTTCATTCATTCTATTTTTTAGACTCTCCACTGTACTTTTAATTTGCTCCACTGTATTCTTGACTTCTGAAATATTAGCTTTCATTTGACTCATTTCCTGTGTAACAAATTCTTTTAATTCTGTATTATGTGCTTCTCATTTTTGGCCACAAGCTTTATAATAAGTTTTCTAAATTCTGTGTCCCCCATTTTTTCAATGTCTTCCTCAGTGAGCTCTGAGGGTGGTAGAGGCTTTTATCCCATTACCGGGGAGTCTTTGGTAACATTCATTGTGCCTCTGTTCTTCTTTTAACTTTTGACATTGCAATCCTGTTTGGTTATTTTTCTCCTTAGTGCAGATGTCTAAGATGTATTACCTACAGTTCCACAAGTCAGTTTTTGTTCAATTAGTGTCCTGGGCTAGGAAGATGCCAACTATCCCAAATAACTGGTTTATCAGCCACACTGATCTTGTCTAAACACACAAGATGGCTCCTGGCGTAGCACTGCCAGAGAGCCGGGGTTGTTGGCTTTCTGATCTGGGGACCACACAGATCCTGCAGGACCAGAAGCTGCTGCTGCTGCCCTCCCCATGGGATCAGCCTGGTATGACTAGCTGGAAACGTGCCCACTCTGAAGTTTGATCCCTGTGCTGTTAGGTATGACCCACCACCAGTTTGCCCCATGGAGTCTGCAACTCCCTTTCCATTCATTGCTGGCCCAAAGTATTCGGCAGGATAAAACAGTCCCAGCCTGCCTTCACCTCCTGAGCTCTGTGTGCGAACCCATGCTCCCACCTGGCTGTCACAAGGGCTAATCTGTGGCTGCCTCTGGATCCCTGGTTGTCACTGGACTCTGGATCACAGCTCACTGGTGGCTGATGGGTTTTCTGTTCCCTGTAACACAGCTCCTCTGTCATCGCCTTGTCTCTGTGTCCAGGGGATCTCCAGGTACCTCCCTGTTGACTTCTCGACCCCTATCTTTTTCTATAATTTGCTCTCTGTTCTTTACCCTGTCTAATGATTCTCCATCATCTCAAACGTGTCTGCACCCTTTGCCGCCATCTTGCTTCCCCAGTTGTTGTCCATTTCAACACGGGAATTTCTACTGGCTATTTTTTTCTGATTTTTATCTAATGGTTGCTATTTGGTGAGGTAACATTCTATTCTTGTTCTTATTCTTGTAGATTTGTTTGCCTCTAGTTCTTTGGACATGCAATAGCTGACTGAGCTTCCTAAGAGCAGGCTCAAAAGCTGGACTTACTCAGTGCTGGTTTCCACTTGCTCTTGCTTCGATGTGTGCCATACTTTCCAGTTTTCTACCTGTATTATGATTGTCTTTTGCTGCTAATGGGGACATTTAAAATAGTTGTTTGTAGTAGCTATCTCTGGAAATCATTCTTATTCCACTTTTTTCCTCTCTTTTTTCTTTCATGCTTGTTGCTTTTGTTGAATGAGTTTCCTAGAAAACTTTTGTAAAATTTGTATTTTTTGGGTGTGTGGCCACTGAAGTCTTTCCTTGTCAGCTTAGTTGTCAGTTAATGATTAAATAGATTTCCTTGAATGCCCACAACCAGTGAGACTCCTAATGTGTTTGTGTGGGGCATGCCTTCAGTATTCTGGCAGGTTTTAATCATGCCATAGCTTCCCATTCTTGGTCACGCAGATCCTCAAGGTTAGTTAGACAAGAGAGATTCAGACCTTCACAGTCTTCGCTGGGCACGTATGCAGCCCTATATACATTCCTATACAGATTTCCAGTAACACTGTAAATGTTTCCCAGGTCTCCTATGGACTTCTCATTCCAATGATTTTCCATGGGTGTATTTCAGTTTCGATCAGTCTCTTATAAGAGGTCCTCAAAAAGCAATAAAAAACGATGCATGGATTTAAACATTTTTTTCATCAAAATTTATCTTTTAATTCCATTTTCCCATGACCTTTATGAAGTTCTCTTGTACTTGTTCCAACTCAGGCAGCCGTGATGTGAAACAATTGCTGCTTGTTCTTAAAAAAAAAAAAAAAATGCCCTAGTGTGGGACCTTCCTCATTGAGCAAGCTCTGAGTCATATCAAATAAAGATAAGCTTTATAAATGGGCTTTTCTTTCTTCCTTTTAAAAAAATTCTTTATTTGAAAGGCAGAGTTAAAGAGAGAGGGAGAACTAGAGAGAGAGGAAGAGATCTTCCATCCATTGGTTTGCTCCTTAAACAGCTGCAACAACAGACTGGGCCAGGATCCAGAAACTTCTTCAGGGTTTTCTACATGAGTGCAGGGGCCCAAGAACTTGAGCCACATTCAGTTGCTTCCCAAGGCCATAATCAGGGAGCTTGATCAGAAGCAGGGGCAACTGTGACTCAATCCAGTGCCCATATGAGGTATCAGCATTGCGTGTGGTGGCTTAACCCATTAGACCATGATGCTGCCAAGTAAATGGGCTTTTCTAGGGAATGCTACATATCAAATCGTGACAATTATCTGGATTTTTCTTTCTATTTTTTTTTTTTTTTTTGGCAGGGGAGAGGGAAGGTAACAAGCCCATTCTGCTCACTTCAGTGGTGTCTAGGATGCTGTTTGTCTTCATTACTGCAGCCGAGTCTACTGGTTTTCAAGACTTGTTGAACTGAAAAGGACTGGATGGAACTAGAGCACCTTGAAATGTCATGAAGCTCTCTGTTCTGAGATTCACTCGTTTTTAGTAAATGCTTCTTCATTTTTGCAAGCTGCTGACTAGCTTCCAGAGTTCCCAAAAGATTGGTTATGGCAATGTTGGCCCTTGTCTCCACTGCTTTGTGGAATAGCAGCATTTCAGAGGTTCTTACTGCATCGTTCCAGAACTCTGGGGCTGGCATTGTGGTGCCCGAGGTTAAGCTGCTGCCTGTGGTATGGAATCCCCTATCAGGGGCAGGTTTGAGTTCTGGCTTCTCTGCTTCTGATGTGGCTGCCTGCTGATATGCCTGGGAAACAGTGGCATACGGCCTGAGTGTTTGGTTTCCTGTCGCTGACATGGGGTCTCTAGATGGAGCTCGTGTCTTCTGGCTGCAGCCTGCTCTGGTCTTTCTCTCTCTGCCTTTCAAATAAATGTTAAAAAGTACTTCCTCCATATACATTAATTTTTGTGCTGCGCTTTAATACAGTCATATTTAGCTGAAGAACATTCACATTTTGTTAGGTAGTTGTACTTCAACATTTTCTTTGAAAGGCATAGACAGGGAGGGTGCCTCTTTCGTCCACTGGCTCACTCTCCAAGCAGCCAGTGCTGGGTTAATGCCTAAGCCCGGGACTCCATCCGAGACTCCCACATGCGAGCGGCAGACAGTGTTTTGAGCTGTCATCTGCTGCTTTCCCAGGGAGAGTACTGGCAGAAAGTTGGATTGGAAGCAGAGCTGGAACCTGAACCAGGAACTTTGATACAGAATCTGGGTGTCCTAGGTGGTGTTGTAGCCAACATGCCTTAGCCACTGTGTTGAACACCATGTGTCCACCCTCGTTGTACTGTGATTTATCCATTTTTGTCCTCTTCTATTCCACATGAGAACTTTATGGGTCTTCTCTGTTGATGTACCAGTTAGGCATCAAAATGTTCAGCAAAAATGTTAGGCTAGGTTTGGAAGGTACACTGCAAAGCATCTGGACTTGGTGACCACCAAAAAGCTACACTGGCATTTTCTTTCCTATTTCTGCCTAGGAGTCAGGAGGAACTGAGCTGGCGATATCCAGATTAGGGGATAAAATAGTTCCACCAGACATTTTGCTGAGTGAAATTACATCTGTTGTGTATATCTAATTCTGGTAAACAGGATTTAACAGGAACTTGAGCCAAACAAGAGTGTCAATGTAGGCAGGATGGAGAGTGAGGAAGTTCTGAAACCCTTCCATATGAGGAATATTTGGGAAAAGGTGCGACATTTCACTGGGACAGTCCTGGGAAAAGAAATAAGTGCTGATATGGTTATAAATTTATTCTGGCTCCCTCCACCATAATTATGTCCCTGGGATCCTGACCAACCAGCATAAGTCATAATGGGATAGATTTTTTGATTCATCATAAAACGTTTTTTTAATAATGAAAACTGTCATGTAGTTGACTGAACATTTACCATAGGTCAGGCCTGGTGAAACAAAGCTAAATTCGAATATCTATCTATAGCAGCTAATAAAGTGAAAGAGTCATCCTTAAAATGACTGAACAAAGACTAAATGGCCATGTGTTCAGAATCCTGAATTGAACTAAAGACTGGAGGTTGATTCTGAAATGTTATGTTAGATTTCCATCATGGTCTCCATATCCCCAGCTTCTGGCTTACTGGTCTCCACCTCCTTGTGATACTGTGCTGAGGCTGCACCATTATCTGTACAACCTTTCTCCCACTTCCGGTTGGAGCAGGTCCCCAGGATTAAGGAGACACCAGGTGTCCTATATACCTAGGTTGTTGTTGATGGTGATCTTGCTGGAACCTATTGGCCATTAGGTCTGAGGGCCACATGAACCTATTTTGACCCATACGATGTCATAGTCAGTATTAGTTTTCTGTGGGACCAGTGCAATGCACTGAGTTCAGCGAGTTCTAGCTGAGCTCAGCACATGTGCAGCTCACTGTTGTCCCTGCAGTCTTAAAACTTTTGCCACACCATACAAAATGGCACCCAATGTGCCACTACTAGAGATCTTGACCTGCTGGCCATCAGGTCTGAGGGTTACCTGGACCTGTCTTGGGTGGAAACTGTAGGATGCCACGCTGTTGCAGTTTGTTGAGCCAGAAATAAGTTCACTCCCAGCTCAGTGCATGTGCACTGTTGTCCCATAACCCTTGCCTCCTTAAACAAAATGGCGCCTGATATGGCTCTAGGGGGTGGACTGGGTTGTGAAATCCACCCTATTCCCCACACTGCCCATCTAGGATCTGCTGCTCCTGGTCAAATGAGACAGACTAGCAGGATGAGTAGTTCTTTGGGTTCACCTCTTGAGCTCCCAGTGAAAGTCCCTTCCCACCTGGTTGCTGGTGGAGTTCCAGCTGCTGATGGAATTCAGATCACTGTTTGCTGAATACTGCTGGGGTGTCAGTCACTGCAACACCACACCATTGTGTCCACTGCTTTCCTGTGTCTGTCAGTCTCCAGGTACCCCTCTGCTGTTGTTCTGTCCTTTCCTTTTTCCTGGAATGTGCCCTCTCTACTTCACACTGGCTAATGTTTCTCAGTCTGTTTAAATGTGTCCTTACCCTATTCTGCCATTGTTAAAATGACAGAACCAATTTACCATGCATTCATATTAGCCCTAAATGTAAACGGCTTAAATTCATCAAACATCATAGATTAGTAGCCTGGATTAAAAAAAAAAAAAACACATCTATTTGTTGCCTACAGGAGGCATATCTTACCAACAAAGAGTAGTGGTAACTGTATCTCATGAATTTTGATTTTTTTGTTAGTTTCATCTCTTTAAAACACTTTCTTCTGATTAAATTATTCAATGACTCATAGATCATGCAGTAGCATCATTTTCAAGAAAGTTCTTGATTTTCTTTTTCATTTCTTCAGCGACACATTAGTCATTCAGTAGCATGTTATTTAACTTTATGGTATTGTAAATTTCTATTTTTCTTGTTGATTTTGTATTGTGGCTTTTCATTTATGGGGATGTATAGTAACTGTGTAATGGAGACTATCATATCCAGATGTGAAGATACAATGCAGTATGCATCTCTACTTGCAGACAAAGATGGACTCCCAATGAAACTGTTAAACAATATTTTGACAATAGGATGCTGGACTCTCTGCCATTGTCCATGCCCACAATGATGGACATATGACTGTGTATAAAGAACTATACCATAGTAATGACATAGGGCAACTAAGTGATGGGGGAGGAACTTGGGGAGGAGATAAAGGAAATCCCAGGGCCTATGGAAATGTATCATAAAATGATAATAATAAAAAGAAGTAAAATTAAGAAAAAAAAGTCATTAGGCATGCACTTAGTGGTACGTTGACCTTCCTTTAGGGTTTCACTGACCTCTAGTGGCAAACACAGTACACTTTAAAATGTCAGAAGACTACCAAACTGTGCCTAAGTCATGAATGAATATAGTGGTAAAAATTTTTTTACTTACTTTAAATTCTATTTTCATTTTTAAAAAGATTCATTTATTTGAAAGACAGAGAGAGAGAGCGCAAGAGCTAGAGAGAGAGACCTCCCGTCCACTGCTTTGCTCCCTGCTTGAACTGGCTAGAATTGGGAAAGCTCGAAGCCAGAAGTTTCTTTCAGGTCTTCCACGGGGGTGCAGGGGCCCAAGCACCTGGGCCATCTTCCACTGCTTTCCCAGGTGCATTAGCAGGGAGCTGGACGGGACGTGGAGCGGCCCTGTGGGTGGTGGTGCTGCATACGCTTTCCGTCATGCTCAGAGTGTCTGTCTGCCCCTGAATGCTACCTTCAATCAGGGAAATCTTCATGAACTTTAAGAAAAAAAGTTTCAATTTGCTAATATTTTCTCCAGAAAGTATGTAACTAGCTATCTCTAAGTTTATTCTCAGAGCTAATACCCTACCTTCCCAATTATTTTTATTTCTTCTTAGGATTAACTAGGGTGATAATGAAGTTAAACAAGTTTCAGTGTATGATCTAATGTTTCCCTATGTATTTTTTAATACATTGAATTAATTTATAGAATACAAAGATTGGTCTGGACTGGATTATTGTAAACGGGGATTACAATTGTAGAAGAAAGGTGATCTCAAGTTCATTTTATGATTTCTGAAAACTGGTTGTCAATTGGTTGTTTAACATCTGTAAGAATGACCACCTTGATGCTTTTTTGGGGGGAGAAGGGATTTTTCTGCAAAACTAATATAAATTTTAAGATACACAGGTGTAACTGTAATAATTTATTTCTTTAGATGTTTGTTTATTTGGAAGGCACAATGACAGAGCGATCTGCCATCCACTGCTTCACTGCCCACACAGCTGCAACACCTCGGAGCCAGAAACACCTCTTGGATTTCCCAGTGGCCACGCTGTTTCCCAGACATGCTGGCAGGGAGCTGGATCGGGAAAGCACAGCAGCCAGCATGGCCTCAACTAGCGTCCCAAGAGGTAACAGCCCACTGTGTCCAATGCCAAAATGTGAATTTTCTTTGTGTGTCACAAGGATGTTAGGTTATTTAGAACAGTGCATTCCATCAGAAGTAAGGAGAGCTTCATTCCAGCCTTAGCCCCGTTGCTTGTGAGTGATCACTCAAATGCTCGAGCTCCAGCTTCTTCCACCCCTAACTTCGCTCACTCCTTGCTGGCTGCCGACACCTGGCACAGTGTGTCTGCTGCTGTGTCTGCAGCTTCCACGCAGTAGGCACGCTGCTCAGGCTTGCTGGCCGACTGAGCTAACAACCAGAAAACGGAAAACCTCAGAAGATTGCATGTGGTTTAAACGATGGGGAAATGTGTAATTCTTTTTAGATTTATAAAATGTGGCTATATTGTTGATACCTAAATTAAATGAGTTAATAATTGTAAGTTATTTTAAAGACTTGAAGACTTTAGTAATTGCAAAAGATTAACAAGATTTTGGAAATAAAGTGATCTGTGATTTTGTTTAACATAGTAGCTAATAAAAAACAAATGTGAATTCCCGGTACTATTACACAGTCATAATATTTAAAAAGACAAAGATCTCAGGTGAGAAATGACATAGGCAAGTAAACTGAAATTTATATAAAGAAAAGTCAACCTGTAAGTTTCCCGATGTTCAACCCTATGCAGAGCGCCCCTACCAGGCCTCCCAGGCACGCACCGCATGGCTGACCGTGGCTGCCCTCCGGAGGAGCGAGCTCACGTAAGGGTGATTAGGGACCTGGCTTTATAACGCCTGTCGTGTTTCTCAGAGTGGGGTGTGGGTGAGGACATAGAGCAGTCCAGAGAAGTCCCTAAATGTACCGGAATGCTGAAGGGGGAGGGGAACCTGACTTAGACCAACAAGGGCCCCGCACCTGTCCCACGGGGCCTCGGGACACGGCCCTTAGCTGACTCCGGGCGCGAGCACAGCAGCTCAGGGGGCCGAGGCAGAGCTCAGGGGCTGCGGCGCTGACCCGTCACAGTTAGACATGCCGCTAACTGGAAAAGGACGACACGGAGCCAGAAGGAACAAGAAAAACATGTATTTGCTGGTCGTACACAGTGGTAACAGGGAGCTAGCAATCCATCAGAATTCCAGAAGTGCCTCTGAATATTTCATTAAATAAATGTACAAGAGTCCTTTTTGTTCGCGTCCTCGTGGGAGCGCCGCCCAGAGGAGTGGAGCTGACCGAGGAAGCCCCTGGCCTGGGCCGGAGCCGGCTTGCCTGAGGTTGCCTTGGCCGCTGCGGGTCTAGGGCTCAGGTCCCTGCAGCTGGGGCAGCTCTTCCTTCCCCGAGGACTTCCTCATCCGCGTTTCCTCTCCATCTTCCACAAACCTCCTTTCTTGGGATGGCTCTCTCTCGGGAAACAGCCCCTGGGTCTCAGACGCATTGGCCTCCTGCAAGTCAAAATCCACCCGCGGCTCTCTCGCTCCAGGGTCGCGCGGCTCGGCCTCGGGTTTCTGGACGGAAGGCCTCATCTCCTGCTCGTACATCTGCAGCCTCTTCTCCACCACCTCGCGGATCAGCACTGAAACGGCAAGGTGCAAGGTCACTACGACCTTCCGTGCTTGAGCTCTTACAATGTTGACCTCCAGACGACTGTAAACTAGTCACCGGGTCGTCCCTTCCCTACGTCTAGCCTTGCACAGAAGCCAGCACCCATGCCTAGGGTGCCACCTACTGCAGCGGCAGCAGGTCCAATCTCTGCAGAGTAGAAAGTGACCACAGGACCTCAGTGCTGACAGAAAACGCAAAGGCAGTACTGGGGCCAAAAATCGTGTCTTTGTCATTAAACTGATATACTGAAAATTTAACAAAAACTTTTATAAAAAAATTACTTGTTTTTATTGACAAGGCAAATTTACAAAGAGACAGAAAAAGATCTTCCATCTCTGCTGATTCACTCCCCAAATGACCGCAATGGCCAGAGCTGAACCAATTTGAAGCCAGCAGCCTCCTCTGGGTCTCCCATGTAGGTGCAGGTTCCCAGGGCTTTGGGCCGTCCTCTGCTGCTTTCCAGGCCATAAACAGGGAACTGGGGGGTAGTGGAGTAGCCGGGAAACGAACAGGCTCTTATGTGGGAATCCTGGCACTTGCAAGGGGAGGATTAGCCAATTGAGCCATTGTGCCAGGCCTTAAGTAACAACTGCAAAACTATTTTTTCGATTTCTTTCTTCCATTGAAAATTAATTTTCTGAAAGGGAGAGAGGGTGAGCCAACATAGACACAGAGTGATGGCTCATCCCCCACTGGCCGGCAAGGGCCTGGAGCTCCCAGTCTGCAAACTGGGTGTGAGGGATCCAGGTATCTACACCACACTCTTGCTTCCCAGGGTGTGTACTTGCAGGACGCTGCGAGTGGAGCTGGGACCTGAACCTGGGCATCCCACGTGGGATGCAGGTGTTCAGGAGCTGTCTGACCCCTGTACTGAGCGAGGCAAGCACTTACTGTCCAGCACTGTCCTTCCCACCATGCTGTATTCCATCGTCCTCTCAACTTCATTCATTATCCATGGGATAAACCCGATCTCGATATCTGTAATAAAGACACTGCATTAAGTGCTGCTGACGAATCATCACAGGCAGAATCCCCTAAGGTGTGGATGCACCAACACCGTTCAATCTTGGGTTTGTGCAGAAAAACTTCTGCCGTGTTCCCTTCCTGTGTTCTGGTCAGTTTCCTCCCTGCTGCAATAGAAAGAATTTAGTTTTAAACATGGTGATGTCTTCCTTAAAGACAAAGTATGCGGGCTGACTTCCCAGATCTATCTGAGCTGGACCATGGAGGCAGGGGAGGCATGGCTCTGGGAGAACTCCAACCCAGAGGCAGTGCACACCTGGGCCTGAGCACGGCCAGCGAGAAGGGCGTGCCCGGCGGAAGCCCAGGGCCTGAGGGAGGCTGCCTGCCTTCCAAGGTACCGCTTCCCTTTCCTTCCCGCCTCTGACAAGAGCTAGCCGACGACCTCGTGGCTGCTCAGAATGTTCAGCTCAACAGACGGATAATGCTTGCTTGACAATTCCAAAAACCAGCCTTGAGGAAACGGGGTGAAACTGCAGGGTGAGCGGGACCCCTCAGTCAGCGTGACAAGAGAACTGGGTTTACAGGCTGAAAGTAACTGCCAGCCCTGCGCGAGGGCCTCGGGCCCGGCCAGAGGCTAACGTGCTGTGGGGCTCCCATCTTCCCCGTTCTGACTCGCTCCCAAAGCCTTCCTTCCAAATCAGGAGGGGCACTTTGGAGGCTGAAGATGCTTGCTTCCCCCGAAGTGGCTAGCCTCTTGAGTGAGCCTGGTCCCCTTGCATCCACTCCTCATCGCTGCTGAAGTGGCACTGGGCAGCCCAGGCCTAACTCGGACAGTCGGATGCAGGTCAGGGGTATCAAGGAGCCAGCCACCTAGAGATGCATTAGGACCCAGCGTTTCTACTAGAAATGTTTGTTCAAACTGAAATGGAAGTTCATTTATAAGCATGTCAAATGTAGTCCATGTAGTCCACTACAATATACATTTAAGGTTTAAAACTTTTTTGGTGGGGGGGAGGCATCTATTCTTCTTTTTCCTTTTTTTTTGTAAAAATTAAGTTTTTAGTTGAAAGGCAGAATTATAAAGAAAAGGAGATACAGGGAGAGGATCAGGGAGAGGAGGAGAGGAAGGAGAGAGACAGAATTTTATCTGCTGGTTCATTTCCCTGATGGCCAATGGTCAGAGCTAAGCTGATCTGAGGCCAGAAGCCAGGAGTTTCTTCTGGGTCTCCATGTGAGGGCAGGGACCCAAGGACTTGGGCCATCATCTGCTGCTTTCCTAGGCCAATAGAAGGAGCTGGATTAGAAGTGGAAACGCCAGGACTTGAACCAGTGTCCACATGGGATGCCAGCAGCACAGGCGGACTTAGCCTGCGGTTCCTGTGCTGGCTCCTGTTAGTTTTCAACACGAGCAGGAAGAGTGTGAGAGGCTATTCCATTTGCTACCACAATGTAGGCACATGGGATTCACTCACAAGCTTTTAAATGATCTACAGCTGACTTTTCAGCAACATGTGATGAGAAAGGCTGCTGGTCTCCCTGTCTAGCAGTGAGGGGCCGGCGACAAGCCCAGGAGACCCCACGTCGCAAGAGCCAGAGCTGAGAGCTCAGCTGACACACGAACACTTCACTGCTGGGTCTTTGAGAACACGGCACCTGACTCCTCTGAGCTGCAGGCTTGAAAAATGGGAATTCTATCTGGTCTTCCCCCACAGGGTATATGAAATGATATCCCATATGGAAGACAACGAAAAGTATGGTAAAATGCAACCCTAGAGCATCTGACACCATGTATTGAACTGAATTTGGAGCTAGTGGAACATAATGTTACTAAGATATGCCCCAAGTGCCCTCAGCCAGTGGCACTCTGTGAAGGCATGATGTGTCCCAGTGATTCCCAAATTGAGCAAGGAGGTGGCAGCGAGAACGTGGCACCCCTGCCCCTTCACGGGGCCACAGCAGCCTGGGGGTGGGCTTGGAGGAGATGTTAACAGGCGGTTAGGAAGCTGGACGCCACATACAGGCCAAGGCTGAGGTTCCTTGTTGTATTGGTCAAGTGTCCAACACTTACCACGGTGCCTGGGATGGCATCAGACTTAAGGAACACACCATGGGCTCAGGAGCTGCCCCACGGTGGTCCTCACTGGGTGGAAAGCAGCTGGGAGCAGGCTGAGGACCACCGCTGCTTGCACATCTGTACCACTTCACGGCTTACACAGTTCTCATGTGCTTTGTGATGGAACCCCTCAGCAGTCCCCATTTCCCACTGGAGGAAACTGGGGGTCACAAGGCCAGTGAATGAGGATGCGGGGACCCCAAACTCGAGGTTCTGATGTTGAGCCCATATTTTTTCCTACTATTCATTGCGGCTTTTCTGTGAAGAAATGCTAACATTCTAAAATCGAGATTTTTTTTTTTTTTAAATCACGTATCTCTTACTAGCAACTGTATTCACTTAAAACAAATCTAATGGACTCTGACTTTGCATCAGAGCTAAATTCTCATTCAAAAACAAAAGTGGGCATGGGGTAGGTTTAAACAATTCAGATGCCTATTTTACCAGGTAAGCTGACCCAGCCGTTCGCAAACCTCTTTCGATGGGATCGTAGAAGTAGCCGCCGTCCCTGAGGCTGCTGAAGACCGAGGGCAGCAGGTCGGCCAGGTAGCGCTGCGCGAACGCCCGCGCCGAGATCTTCTGCGCAGTCTCGTTGTGCTTGTGCACGGTTTCCCACTGCTGCTGCTTGCGACGCTCCTGCCAAAGGAAACGGCCCCCGAGGACGGTTACTCACGTGTGTTACCTTCCCAGGAGCTCATCTAATGGAGTAAAGAAACGGGCTTCACCAGGGTGTCCATTCAAGGCTCTTGATTGTCAACAAGGCTCTTACTGCATTCCAACAACCGAAGAAAGTCAGTTTGGAAGGCGGCTGAAGAGGAGGTGAGTGTGTGGTGCAGTGATTCAGATCCCGCCCTGGAGGCCCACATCCGTATGGGAGTGCAAGTGCTGGCTCCACTTCCTGTCCCAGTTGCTTGCTGGTGCACGCTGAGGGAGGCTCAGGTCCTTGGGTCGTTGCCTTCCCCATGCAAGCCCCAGATTGAGATCCGAGCCCAGCCTGTCTGGTCCTGGCTACTGTAGGTATTTGGGCAGTGAAAAAGAATGGGAAATCTCTCTCTTAATATTTATTTATTTGTTTAAAATGTGGGGGGGGTGGGGGAGAAAGGAAGAGAGAAGACACGCACACTACTGGTGTCTACCCTCCGTGTGCTGCCACACCACCCGAACGCCTGTACAAGCCAGGTGTGGGCCAGGCGGAAGCCAGGAATTCCATCCTGCGTTTTCTTGTGGATGGCAGAAACTCAAGGAACTGAGCCATAATCCTCTGCTTCCAGGCGCATTATCAGGGCAGGGGATAGGAAGAGGGCAGCCAGGAGCTCAACTGGCACTCCGGAGTGGGATGGGGGCATCCCAGGCAATAGCGTAACCCGCTGTGCCACGGTGCTCTCCCTTTCTCTGCCTTTCCACGAAAGCGAAAACAGGTATCTTCAAAAAGATATACAAGATGGAGCTTAAAGTCAAATTCATCACCTGAGCCATTTTCCAGTAAAGTAACTGTAAGACAAACATGCTCGGGTGTATGGGTGGTTATGGAAAAGATGACGCTGGTCATGTGTGTTTTCCGTTAGTATTACTGCAAGAACACAGGCTGTTCTGGCGCGAACATTGCAGCTGCTCAGACCTTCAGCTCCAGAACTCAGCCCACACTTCACTCATCTGCAAGGAGTCTCTGGATTTCTTAGCTGACATGGTTCCGAAGATGAGAAGGCTTTGTGTTCTTGGCTGTTTCCTTGAGACCACGTGGTACCTGTGATGCTAATGAACACTGCTGTCCTAGGAACCTGCACATTTTCTGATTAAATCTACCTTCACGCTTGATAAACCTAGATGATCTGTGTTCATGTTTCTCATAACATGTATTTTTAACAGTAAATAGTTTCAATTTTTATTTATTTATTTTTAAAAAGTTATTTTTATTGGAAAGACAGATTTACACAGGAGAGAGACAGAGAGAAAGATCTCCCATTCACTGGGTCACTCCCCAAGTGGCTGCAGTGGCCAGAGCTGCGCCAATCCAAAGCCAGGAGCCAGGAATGTCTTCTGGGTCTCCCACGTGGGTATGTGGTCCCAAGGCTTTGGGCCATCCTTGACTGCTTTCCAAGGCCACAAACAGGGAGCTGAATGGGAAGTGGAGCATATGGGACACAAACTGGTGCCCATATGGGGTCCCAGTGCATGGGAGGTGAGGACTTAGCCACTAGGCTGCTGTGTTGGGCCCCCAATAAATAGTTTTTAAAATAAAGATTTCACTCATTTCAACAAAACTTGTGTCTATTTTGTATTTGTTAACAGTCTTCACTTGCAACATCCTTATGGTAGGCACTATGCTCTTTGCACGACTGTTCAGGCTGGGGGAACCTTACCTTCAGTTGATTAGGTACAAGCTAGAATTTCCCAACAGGTGCACCAGTCTTCCTGGTGTGGGCCTCTGGGAGATGCCTTAACTGTTGCAGGTGTCTTGACACTGCACATGGTGCCCAATAAAGAATGACCATTATTGCCAGAACTGGAAAGTCTCTTCAGGATCCTTGAAGTGTGCATTTCCTAACTGAAAGCTGCTGGCATTTTAATAAAAGACCCTGACATTATAAACCTTTTACTAAGGTTCCAAAAACATCTGATCTGAAAGATACCCTGGAGGGCTGCAGGTGTTCTGCAGTGTCCTGGGGGTGTAAGGGAAGGGCCCAGTATCGTGCAGTATCGTGCAGACCCTGTGCCAGGCCCCTGTGCCAGGCCCCTGTGGCCCCAGCGCGCTTTCTCCTGCCCATGTCTCTGCTGTGACGCTTCCTTCTCTGAGACCCCGATACTGCAGAGCACTCTGCATCAGGACACGCGTACAACAGGGACTTTCATTTCCTTGGGACCTTTGGTTATCCACAGTTACGTGGACTGCTGGGTAAACGATGCAACAGTCCACGAAACAGATGAGGCCGGAGTAGCCACCAAGAGTGCAGGTATTTCCCAAAGATCTTTGGCTTTATGACATCCTGGTGCAATTCTGAGCACGGCATGCCCAGCAGTACACCAGGCTCTGTACCTTTTCCTCGCGGTGGCGTCTCTCTTGCTCTTCCAGTCGCTGCACTTCAGCCAGCTCCACATTGCGAATCTCTTCGTACGCGTACTGCCCAGCGCGCAGGTTGGCCAGCTCCTCCTCTTCCATCACTTCCAGAAGCGCCTGCTCGATGGTTTTGCCCACCAACACTTCCAACATTGGCTTAACTTCAAGATCAAAGTCAAAGAGCTTCAACACACAAAACAAAGGAAGCTTAAAACTTTCAAGTCACTGACCAATAAATACACAGTAAAAATATAAAGAGAAACAATAAGAGAACTTCATTTGTTAGTGTCTTCTGTTTTCTGGACACTGTGCTGGCACTTTATTTCAGGTTTCTAATTCTCAAAGCGACACCAAATAGCATCTTATTTATATGTAAAAACATACTAGGTCAAACTTGGGGTTAAAGTCATTGCATCAATCAAAATGAACTCTGATCACAGTAATTAAGATTAAATTCTGAAACCCAATGGAAATATCCTATCTTACTTTCTGTGTTTTCAGTTCTACTTCTAAAATAAATGCTTTTAACACTTTTTTTTAAAGTTAACTAGCTTCATTTTACTTGGGGTAAGAGGCAGAGAGAGGGAGAGAGAGGGAGGGAGAGAGAGAGAGAGAGAGGGAGAGAGAGGGAGGGAGAGAGAGAGAGAGAGAGAGAGGAGAGGGAGAGAGGGGGGCAGACCCACAGTTCCCACCTACTTGCTCTCTCGGAACACAGCAGCCCCTGACTGGACCAAGGCTCAGGAGCAGGGAACTCCGTCTGGGCCTCCCACATGGGTGGCAGCAGCCCAAGCATGTGAGCCATCACCTCCCTACACTGCGCATGCATTAGCAGGAAGCTGGAGCCTCTAGTGGAGGAGTCAGATCCGGCACTCTGATGCAGGATGCAGGCATCCCAGCTGCGAGGCCAGACATCTGCCCTTTGTTCTGCTTTAATGTGATGATCTAAGGAACAGAATCTGAATACATTAGTGATTCGTGTCTAGGACTTCGAGGCAAGTGTACCCTCTGTGTAGTTTCTGAAGAGTCCCAATGTCATTGACGGGTCTCTCAAGTGCCTTCAAGTCTGAAGTCTCACTTCAGGTAATCATGTAATCATTGTCTTCTTTTCAATGTGGAGCTTTATGCTTTATCCATCCACACTGACATGAAAATGTAATTTTAAAAACATTTTTAAAAGAAGACAGAAGAGCTCCATGCAGGTTATATAATCTGAGGCTGGCATGGTGGCACAGTAAGCAATCTGCCTGTGATGCCAGTGCCCCATATGAGCACCAGTTTGTGTCCTGGCTGCTTCACTTCTGATCTAGCTCCTTGCTAATGGCCCGGAAAGGCAGTGGAGGATGGTCCAAGTCCTTGGGCCCCTGCTTCCAGGAGGGAGACTCAGAAGAAGCTCCTGGCTCTTAGCTTTGGACCAGTCCAGCTCTGGTCATGGAAGGTGAGCCAGTGGATGAATGATTCTCTCTCTCTGTCTCATTCTCAGTAATTCTTTTAAGTAAAATAAATGAATATTTTAAAAATGTAATCCACAAATAATTAATAGTAGAATCTTTTTCCTTATTTGGAGCTAATCTACCTTATATATTCAAGCAAGCATGAAACAAATCAAATGTATAAGTATTCCAAAAACATTTCTAGTTGTTTTATTTCTGATAAGCAAAAAGGAACAAAAAAATCAGAACATGGCACTAAAAACATTTCTGGCTTTATAGGATAAAACCATTACCAATAATGGCTGGAAAGAAGTCCATGAAAGTAGACCTGACCTAAACCTACACTTAGCTTTTCCTCATCTGTCAAGGGGATGGAGGGAAGCCCAAGGAATGCACTGTACCTCTCCTTCTAGTATCTGGGTGGCCACGTCTTTGCCAGTTTTGGCAGGAATAAAGAGCGGCGTTGGCGGTCTGTCCAGAAACGCATCGGTCTGGCATTCCATATCCACTTCTACTATGCGGTCAGCGATTTCTTCAAGGTACAGTTCTAAGAAGAATATGATACACACCGAGTTTAAAATTCCAATCTACATAAAGTATATGAAGCTGTATTCGAAATTTCAGCTCCTTCAAAACAGAATTTAAATGGATCAGAAAAATAAGCTTTAGCAAATTGCTCACATGTGGGGTTCATTCTACTTGTGGATCTAAGTTTGTTTTTTTTTTTTTTTAATTGAAAGGCAGAGAGACGGAGACAGAAAGAGATCTTCCACCTGCTGGTTTACTTTCCAGATGCCTACCAGAGCCGGGGCTGGGTCAGACTGAAGCTGGGAGCTGAGAATTCAGTCCAGGACTCCCACATGGTGGAGGAACCCAAGTACTTGAGCTGTTGTCTGCTGCCTACCAGGCGCACATTAGCAGGAAGCTGGAACAGGAAGCAGATTTGGATGGCATACGATCCAGATATACCATGGATGTCTTGACTGTTGCACCAAATACCCACTTGAAAGTCTTTTTTGTTACTGAGAACAGAGTTTGTTAGGTTACCACTTCTATTAAATGTCTAGAAAACAGTGAACTTCATATTTGAAAGCAGAAGTAGAGAAGAAACATGATGGTTGGTAGAGTAGCACAGTGTGATACAGTGGGATAAGTCCTGGCTGCTTTGCTTCCCATCCAGCTCCCAGCAAATGTGCCTGGGAAGACAGGTCAGGACGGCCCAAGTCCTTTGGCCTCTGCCACCCATGTGGGAGACCCAGAAGGAGTTCCGGATCTTGGCTTCCGCCTGGACCAACCTGAGCTATTCTGGCAATATAGCAGAGTGAATCAGCAGATGCAACTGTGTTTCTTTCTGTGTCTGTCTCTCTTTGTAAGTCTGCATTTCAAATACATATATACATCTTTTAAAAAACGATACCATAGACGAATATGATGCCAAGTGTAGGAGGAATGAAAAACTTGTAATATATGTGGGATACTTTGAAAAGTTCATGGAAAATTGGGACTAAAAGACAAATTTATCTTGACGCAAAAATTTGAAGTCCAGTTTTTTTTTTTTGTAATATGTATTTTCCATGTACTTACTGAAGCCCTCTCATATGCACTGATTTCAAATATTGGCACCAAACTCAACTTGTATTTTAGGTCTATTTCCATCAAAGTTTTGAAGCATCCTTGTGTACAACATGGAAAGATAGTGACTATTTAAAGATCAGAAAATTCCTGACTATGTTAAGAACTCATACACCGTTAGTTTATATTCTCTCTATCCTGTAAATTACAAGCAGCTGTATGTGTGAAGACAAGTTTCGCATTAGGAATAATTCATGCAGGGTAAGAACAATGTGCTCTGACGCAGGGAACACAAGCGCTGGAGTGGACACTGCTCGCAGGACCCGGCCTGGTGGCATTGGCCCTCGCTGCCCTTGTCCAGTATGGGGTCATAGTGACCCATCGCAGGAGGAGATCCAGCAAGGCCCTCTTAGCAAGCACTCAATGGAGCATCCGGAGCAGGCCTGGGTTGCTGCTGTGCCACTGAATATCCTCAAGCTGCTTCGCTTTGCATGTGGTTGGGCCCCCAGTGATCCCAGTGTTGGAGGCATGGGCCTTTTAGGATATGAGGCCCGATCAGAGGCCCTCACACTCCCGGAATGTGCCTTCAGAAGGACCTGAAGAACACCAACTTCCCTCTGACTTTCTGTTTCAAGATGTGACCATCTCCTCCCTTTGTCACCATTGTGATACCGTCACAATGATGAGGTCCTCACCAGAAATGAGTTGATGCTGGGTCCTGCCCTTAAATCTTCAGAACTGTGAGGAAGCACACCTCAACCCCTCAGAAAGTCAGCCTGCTTCACATACTTCATTATGTTAACAGGCAGGTGAGCAACACACTGAAACTTGATCTTCACAGAACCACCGCTGCACAGGGAAAACATGCAACAGTTCTCTTCCTTCTGTCTTGACCACACATCTCCCTGTGATGGAAGAGCAGCAACTCCCAGTGGAGTGGGAGAACTCCAGCACGAAATACAGTATGTGAAAGGTCCAAGAGAGGTTTACGTCTAAGACGCTTTTCTAAACCCCACTGTGCACTCCCAGGAACACCCAACGTAGTCATAATCTATGAGGGACTTCAAAAACACTCAATGAATAATGTGAATTAATGAAAAGAGCTATGTGTGGATTTCAAACTCTTTTGTGCCAAAATAAACACCTTTTAATACCACTGTCTGTGAATTTGTGCAAGTACTGCTGTGTGCAATTCCCTCCTAAGCGTTGGAGAGACGCCAACATAGACAGCAAGCCGGACCCGGTCTCAGGTCACGTACCTGTCTGTACGTCCGCGTGCTTTCTGCCTCGGATGGGTTCCGGTGTTTGTGGCCTGAGCTGCTCCTGTGCTCGTTTTCGGGCAAGGATTTTCCTCTTGACCTCCTGCTGTCTCTGCAGCTCCATAGCTTCCGGCTGCCCAGGCTAGAGGGACGGAAAAGGCTTCCAAAATTTAGAAGAGGTTTGCCAAAGCGTATGGGCACTGCCCTTCTCAGACTGACTTCTGGGTCATTTGAAAGCATCTTTTGTAAAATGGTTCCTGATTATCAGTGACTTGATGATGGAAACTTTATGATTACTTTGTCAGGTAATTATCAAATGTTCTGACAAAGCATGAGAATGACTTAAGGTCTGGCGCTCCAGCACAGCACATGAAGCCACTGCTTGGAATGCCAGCATCCCACCCATATCAGTATACCAGTGTTTGTCCTGTTTCCAGCTTCCTTCTAATGCACCTGCGAGAGCAGGAGGTGGCCCAAGTGTCTGCGCCTGTGTCACCAGTGTGGGAGACCAGGATGAAGTTCCAGGCCCCTAGATTGGACTTGGCCCAGTCCTGGCTGTAGCTGTCATTTGGGAAGTACATCAGGAGATCTGAAATCTGTCTCGCCCTCTCTTTCTCTGATGCTTTGCCATCCAAATAAATAAATTTTCAGTAATAATACTAAAAACCATAACTTCAAAGTATGCTGTTAGCTGGAGTAAGTGGCAGAATCCTATCTGATACATTGTTTTTCTTCACTTGGCTATGGTCATCATGAATTTCCCTTGCAAAACAATAGACTACTCAGTTACAATACTCTAACATGTAGTGACAAAATTAAAAAGTATTAGGACTCTGTTAGATCTGAATTTCATTTACATGAAATTACCTGTAGAAATCTATCAGCTCACGAAGAAAACATCCTCAGTTCAAATGAAATCTCTCCAAATACACAAAATAACTTCATTTAAAAATTACAGAAATAATTACTCATAGTAGGTCTGCAATATTTGGAGGACTTTGATTTGGTGTTTATATTTTGCAGTTATTTAAGGTGATGGCCTATTTATCTCAAGGTATGTAAGAGAATGAGCAAATACGAAAGTATGTTGCATGAAAGTGCAAGATCTGTGGTCTGGCTGTGAGTGCATGAGTCAGAACTGGGCAGTGGACAGCATGCCCAGATGCACATGGATGTGGCAGTCCACTGGGGTCTGCAGAGGACATCTGGTGCCATAGCAGAGGATGGAGGGCAGAACAAGTTGGACATCCCTTCCAGCCAAGTGTTGACAACAAGTATCTGGGTGAACGGAGACTCTAAGGTGGACTACTGTCAGCCAATGAGCCTTGGACGGATTTCCTCATCCTTGGAGCAATAAAATCAATAGCGTCTCAGAACTATCGAAACCATTTGCGCCTTCAGAGCATGCTCCATCAGAGACCCTGGGATGACATCAGCTGGCCATTTCCCATCCCTGGGTACTGATGTGGTTAGGATGCTGGGTGTGGCTTCCCCACTAGTCTCTCTGCTTCCCCCAGATGCAGGAAAAAGAAATAGACAATTGGGAAACAATGGTCTCATCCACTTGCCCTAATCCTCGACCCTTCCCACTCCAATCAGTGGCCCACATGGGCATGCATCCTTAATTATGTAAACATTATAAAAAACAATTTTAAAAGCTACAAAAAATCAGAATTCTAAATACATTTAATTGAAATGACAATGTAACAATCAAAATTTTCAAAAGGAGAAAATTTATTATCATGTCATTTAAATGCAGTTTCTGAAGTTGTGATGATTCCACTGTAATTCTAACTGATCATTATCTCCACTAACTTTCCCCATATCTGTATTAAAACGTTAACAAGAGCACTCATTCTGAGGCTCAAATCCCAACACTTTGGCTTACTGTTCACCAAGAGGAGCAGACCTGGGCTCACAGCCTGCACTTTCAGAACGCTGTTTGCTCACCCAGATGATGAGAATGCTGATAACTTCTAAGGGTTTGATTATAGAATAAACCAAACCAGGTGAAAATGTATTGAATGCATACAATATCTGACAAGGAATAGCTCTTCCCCCAGTTATCCAGCTTTTATAAAATAACTACATTATTTTTTTAAAAAGGAAAGAACTGCTTGTAATTCCGTTTTTCTAAGGATATCACTAACATCACTTCTTGATTGTTCAGTGAGGACTTTTTCTGTCCATTTAGCTTACTCTACTACATCGGGCTTGTTCTGTTTCTTCCATGGAACAGAATTGTGTCAGCTCTTGAAAGATTGATTGTATTAACATAAATGCAACAATTTGTTTTATTTTAGAACTGCACCACCTAACCTGTTTCAGGATCTAGTGACAGGATCTTTAAGGAGCTTCATTCTGAAATAACTCACAGGAAGTTGTAAACATGGAGGAGTTCTGTATACCCTTCATCCAGCTCCCCTAAAGCGGACATTTTGTCTAATTGCAGTATCATAGCAAAATTAGGAAATTAACACTGGTAGAGTACTGTTAACAGGTCTGTACGCAGCATTCTTACATGCACTGTATTCCTGTATACGCACTGCCATCCAATGTACCCCTCTCTACACATCACGTAACCAGTAGCATCACTGACGCGGGCTGGACTTGGTTCCGTCACAAAGGAACTCCTTCCTGTGTTCCCTTCTGTTTTCTGCCAAGCCCCACTTCCATCCCTGTCCCCTGGAAACCCGAGAATGTTTCCATTGCTTTAGTTTTGTCTTTTTGATTATCACGTGTAGGAGAAATTATTCAACATGTAATCTTTGAAGACTAGCACTTTTAGTAAGCATAATACCTTTGAGAATCATTAAGGTTGTTCCATGTATCAATACTTCACTCTTCTGAGTAGCAGTCAACTGTATGGATGTACTAGAGTTGATTCTCTATCATTTACTGAATATTACACATTTTGGATGTATTTCCAGTTTTCAGCTATTATAAATAGAGTTGCTATGAAGATTCACATACAGGTTTATATGTAAATGTTTCTCTGGGATGAATGAGAGTGCAACTGTGCAGATGAATGGTAAGTGCACATTTAGTTTCATAAGTAACATGCACATTTTTTTTAATGGATGCATCATTTTACATTCCCATCAACAATACACCAGAAGTCCAATTGCTCCACATCTTTGAAATTATCACATTTATATTTCTTTTTCAACAGAGAGAGAGAGAGAGAGAGGGAGAGAGAGAGAGAGAGAGACGAGAGACTCCACCTGCTGGTTCATTCTCTAACTTCCTGCAATGGTTTGCCATTGGAGCCTGGAATAACTGTCTAGGTGTCTCATATATGTGGACAGGGACTTCACTACTTGGGCCATCGTCTGCTGCCTCCCAAAATGCACATTAACAAATGCTGGAGTCAGGAACAGAACTGGAACTTGAACCCAGACACTCAAATATCAGATGTGGTGTCCTAACTAGCATGTTAAAATTTAGGTCCAATGTCCACCTATAGTTTTGCATTTAAAATTCTCATTTGAATTTTCCTACATATGGTATGAAGTTACAGATGCTTCTTTTGCCTATGAATGCCTAATTGCCATTTTATTGATTGAAAGATTGTCATTAGCGGATTTCTTTCGCTCCTTTGCTAGATATAGAAGATAGGCACATTTGATGATGTATTTATGCATATGGTTCTCAGCCTATTCTCTTTTCTGTGCATATGTTTTGTTCCATTGGCCTGTGTATCTCATCTTTTTTTTTTCAAGATTTATTTATATTTGTTGGAAAGGCAGGTTGACAGAGAGAAGGAGAAACAAAGAGAAAGATCTTTCATCTGCTGGATCACTCCCCAAGTGGCTGCAATGGCCAGAGCTGGGCCAGTCCCAATCCAGTAGCCAGGAGCTTCTTCCAGGTCTCCCATGCAGGTACAGAGTCCCAAGGCTTTGGGCCATCCTACACTATTTTCCCAGGCCACAAGCAGGGAGCTGAATGGAAAGTGGAGCATATGGGACATGAACCAGTGCCCATATGGGATCCTGGAGCGTGGAAGGCAAGGATTTAGACACTAGGTTACCAGGCTGGGCCCGTTTCTGCTCTACCAACAATACCATTTTTGATAACTAGGGCTATATAACTAACCTTAACACTGCCAGAGTGGGGCCCGGTGGCGTGGCGTTGCGGCTAAAGTCCTCGCCTTCAACGCCCCGGGATCCCATATGGGCACTGGCTCTAATCCCGACAGCTCCACTTCCCATCCAGCTCCCTGCTTGTGGCCTGGGAAAGCAGTCAAGGACGGCCCAAAGCCTTGGGACCCTGCAGCCGCGTGGGAGACCTGGAAGAGGTTCCTGGTTCCCAGCTGCGGATTGGCGCACACCGGCCCGTTGCAGCTCACTTGGGGAGTGAAACATCGGATGGAAGATCTTCCTCTCTGTATATCCGGCTTTCCAATAATAATAAATATTAAAAAAAAAAAAAACACATTGCCAGAGTGATTCTTGTCACCTCTCTCATCTTTTCCAAGACTGCTCTTACTATTTTAATTCCTTAGCCTATTCATATTTGGAAAATACCCAGGACCCAATAAAGGTCTTAGATTACTGGTCTCTGTTCTGTCCCAGTGTCCCCTGGTCTGGAAGTATGTGCATGTCATCTGTCAGTACTGAGAAACCTCTTCAATTTTCCCACACTGATTCTCTCACTGAAGGCTCATGTTGCCCTCTGGATGTAGCTCTTCCCAGAGCTCCAAGTGCCCGAGAGTGTGGCTTTGGGTTAGTTTAGTATCTATCAGCAGGTACTGCAGGAGGTCCTTAGGTGACAGAGCAGCAGCAATAGTTCTAGTGTGACCCTGCCCGCTTCCGGCAGCTGTTAGCTGCTTGGCAGTTCTTGTAAGAGGGTTGCTTAAATGAAGCAAGCTTGGCTCTCCTGCTCCTTCTGCTTCCTGGCACAAGAAGCAATGCCTCCTCCCCACCGATCCACCATCTGCCGTTCACTGTGAAATGCTCACTAGAGCTCAGCAGATACGGGCACCATGCTCTTGAGCCTGACAAACAGTGAGCTAAATAGCTTGTTTCTCATAAGTAGCCTGCTAGGCATTTTGTTAACAATGATAAAAAGTAGACTGATACATTCTGTCTGCAATCTGGCCCCCGAGGGTTAGGTGTGAGCAGCCCCTAAGGCAACCCTCACAGGTGTGCCCCTGCCAAGGCCCTTCTCTTGGGGCCTCTGGTGAACCCTGGGCATGGTAGCCACCAGCCCAGCTAATACAGTCCAGGGTTTCATTCACAACAGTGGCTTACTGAACATTTTTTAGAATCCTACTTTTTTATATACAAACTTTTGACTCTTTTTGTGACTACTTTGGGTATTACAACATGTATAACATCACATTAGTCTGGAGCTGGCACAGCAGGCAAAGCCATGGTCTGTGACCAGAATCCCATGTGGGTGCTGCCTCCAGTCCCGGCCGTGTCACTTCCCATTCAGCTCCCTGCTAATGGCCAGAGAAAATGTGGCAGAAATGGCCTAACTATTTTGGCCCCTGGCCCCCATGTGGGAGCCCTGGATGAAGCTCCTGGCTTCCACCTGTCCAGTACTAGCCCTTGTGACCATCTTGGCTGGGGGGAAATGAACCCACAGCAGAAAGGCCAACCTGTCTTTGTCTCTCCCTCTGTGACTTTCAACACAGTAAACTTTTTACTCATATACTCAGAATCAACATATAGAACGAACATTTTGCCACTTTAAGTGCAGTATAGAAACTACCTGAATTTAGACTCCTTTATCATTCTCCCCCTTTTAAATTCCCAGGCTCATCCCTCAGATGACACTATATCAAATTCAAGAATCTACCAGTAGACATTATTTTCTATACTTTTGTAGTCAGATGCTGGGTCTGCTTTTTCTTTTCTTTTTAAAAAAAATTTATTTATTTATTTATTTTTATTACAAAGTCAGATAAACAGAGAGGAGGACAGACAGAGAGAAAGATCTTACGTCCAATGATTCACTCCCCACGTGAGCGCAATGGCCGATGCTATGCTGATCCGAAGCCAGGATCCAGGAAACCACCCCCCCCCCCAATCTCCCACGCAGGTGCAGGGTCCCAAAGCTTTGGGCCGTCCTCGACTGCTTTCCCAGGCCACAAGCAGGGAGCTGGACAGGAAGTGGAGCTGCCGGGATTAGAGCTGGCACCCATATGCGATCCCGGCACGCTCAAGGCGAGGACTTTAGCCGCTAGGCCACTGCGCCGGGCCCTGCTTTTTTTTTCTTTAACATTTATTTATCTGAAAGAGTTAGAGAGAAACAGAGAAAGAGAAAAAGAGAGAGAGAGAGAGAGAGAGAGTGTTTATCTGCTGGTTCACTCCCCCAAAGGCTATACTGGCCAGAGCTGAGTCACACCAAAGCCAGTAGCTTCATCCAGGTCTCCCATACAGCTGCAGGGGCCCAAGGATTTGGGCCACGTTCTGCTGCTTTCCTAGGTGCGTTAGCAGGGAGCTGGAGCAGAGATAAAGCAGCCAGGACACGAATGGGTGCCCATGTGGGATGCCGGTGCCATAGGCAGCAGCTTCTATACAACACCGGCCCCTGTTGTCCTCACTTTTAAAATAAACATACAATCTTTTAACATTTTATTTACATGAATTAAACACTTCCATGTTATAATTTTGCTTCAATAACCAAACTTGGGGAGTGAACAGGTGACAGAAGACTTTATCTCTTCTCTGTAACTGTACCTTTCAAAAAAAAAAAATTATTTCCTTTTAGGTTATTTCCCTCTTAGGGCTCACTCGGCTTCTTGGACCTCTGGGTCTTTTTTGCCAAATTTGTGCAATTTTCAGATATTTTGTCTTGAACTATTTCTCCAGTTCTGCAGCTTCTCCTCTGACTCTGGAACCACACAAATGCAGATGTTCTGCTGTTTTTTCCTCAGCTTCCCCGGCCTTGCCGCTTTCCTCCGTCTTCCACCTGGGGAGCAGGTGATGCTGTTTTCTCTCAGCTGTCTGGTTAGGGTAATTCCCGTCCACCTGTCCTAGAGTTCAGTGATTACTTTCTATGTTATCTATTCAATGAGTTGTTCAACTCGCTGTTTGCTCTTTTCAATTTTATGGTTTTCATACCATAAAATTTTAGCATCTCCTATTTCTTTGCTAAGATTAATTTTTCTGTTCATAGTTTACTTTTGGTGGAAGTCTTTTTTATGACTGCTTCTTCAAAATGTTTGTTAGTAATTCCTACGTCTGAGCCACCCTGCTGTTGTTATGTGTCATCTTCCCAGACTAGACTGCTCTGATTCTTACATGACGAATAATTTAGTGTGCTGGGCTCCATGCAGTGGGTGTGGATAACACAAAAGTGTGAGAATAGTTGCCCTGTTGGCAGGCCCTAGAGGGGCTTCCAGCTGTGCGGCAGGGCCTGGCAGATGTCTCTTCAACCACTTCAACGCAGTTTCACCCCCTTTGCATGGACACTCACCCACCCCACTAAGAATTCCGTAATCTATTGAGGCATTGTTGTTTGCCCCTGTGAGATGGCTTTTGCAACCAATGTGAGCTTGAGAGTATGATAATGTCTTGGTGAGTGGGCCTTTAACTACACACAGGAGTACAATTAAGCCCAAGTCATTTCTGGACACCTGATTGTGTGCCTACTCATTACCCTGGAATCTTGCCCAGACATGTAGCATGTCTTCTGGGAAAGGGCTTGATAAGAATCTTACAAACTAATGGAAGTGATGGGAGTATGAGCGGAAACTGCTATGGCAAAAATAATATAGCTACTGTGACCCTAAAGGTTAGTCTGTCCTTGCAATTCTTTAGAGCATAAAAAATGTAACTGTTTTAACTGCTTTTATAATTTTTTAACTAGAGGAATTACAGGGTGGTTTTATTAATATTAGAGAGAATTGCTTTTGATTATTGTTTGACTTTATGTGGTTTTAGAGCCTGCAGTTATAGGGGGATTTAGTGTTTGAAACTTTTTGTCTTAGATCTTTATGCTTTTTCCCTTTTGATGTATTTCTCCCATTAAGTGATAGATGAATGGTGGAAATAGAAATGTAGTGGGAATGTATTACTAATTAGTAGGTGACCACCTGTGCCTTGGCCTTGGAGTCCTGGCTGTTGTCTAATGGCTACTATTGAAGAATGAATAATGGTTTGCTTTAAAGAAACTGATTATAGTAACTTACAGAATTATCTTTAACAGCCCCTGGTTGACCATGAAGTAAAAATTAATTAACTGAACATCTGTGCATGCTGGCTTAGTTCTGAAGGTAAAGATAGTAAAATCAAACATTTGTGCAGAGGCTTGTGATGTGTCCAAGTAAATAAAAAGGACAGCTTCTTCCTGAGCTGTAGCAAGAGGGCACCGAGTGACAGTGTCCGTGTCTTTCCTTATTGCCGACTCCACGCACCCTTCTCGAGCTCTGAGCTTGGCTGGAGCTGGCCTCCGGCAGTGAAGCTCGGATATTCCGGGATTGGGGATTTCAGGCTTTGAGAAGCAGAGGCCCTTGCGGTGCTAACCTCGAGCCCTGAAGGAGTGTATCGGCTCGGCACTGAGGCGGAAGTCCTCACTGGGGCAACGCCTTTGAGAGGGAGCTGCAGGGGAAGGGAACTAGCACTAGGGCTAGCCCACAAAGCCTCCTGACCCAGCTCAGGGCTGTAGATTACAAACTCTGAGCAGCAAGCAGCTGGTGACTCAGGCAGTCTTATTAGCAGAAAGTCACCCTTCTTTGTGTTAACAGGCAAGTGTGGGTGAGGTTGGAAGTTCAACTCCCTGCTGGGACTCTTGCAGAGCAGTAAGCTTGTAGCATCTGACTGGTGCGAGGTGGGTGAACTAAGTGCTCCGGATAGGAAGACGCTGCAACCCTCCTGTGCCTTGTCCCTCACTGTTGACACCAGATAGGATTCCCAAGTGGACTCTGTTGGCTCCTGATGCTGCAGAGGGCAGGGCAGATCTGTGCGCCTCTTCTACCTCACTGCTGATGGGGGACAGTGTAAGTTCACCTTCCTGTAGACACCACCTCATGGCAGAGTGGACAGCCAGTCTGCCCTGCTTTGTCGCTGCCACACAGGGCCGGACGCCCAGCTTGCCACTTCGGCCTCCTGGCAGCACAGGGAAGGGCAAGGCCGTTCTCTCAGTGTCTGCTGACGGCAGGGGTTGCTTGGCTGGGTGGCGCCCCTCGTAGGCCTTTACTCAGGGAGCAGACTTGAACTGGGCTGTCTGTCGCTGGTTCCACATTAGACACTTGAATAAGAAATGTGGATGCAAACAGAAAATCCAGTGAACTCATGGCAAGTGGAGAAGAGGGAGGAATAGGTGGCTTTTCCTGTGTGTGGAACTCCAAGCTTCAGTGTAGACCTTTAAGGACACTGGTCAACCAAGTGAAGCCCTGGTATGCCAGGGTTCAACGCTGATCCATTCAGTGGCTTCCCGTGTTTGAGCTGCTGTCTCCAGGCTGGGCCTGTATGTACTGTTCCAGGGCTGTCAGCTTCCTGTGTCTCCTCCACAACCCTGCCCGGGGGCACTAATGCAGGGGCTCTGGAGTGAGCTCGAGGTGCACATGTCCCATGTTCCCTCAGGGACTCCAGTGGACACGCAGGCCTGGGGGCTGCTGCTTCTGGGTAGACATGGGATTCTGGGGGCTGCTGCTTCTGGGTGGACATGGGGTCCTGGGGGCTGCTGCTTCCGGGTGGACACGTGGGTCTGGGGGCTGCTTCCAGGTGGACATGGGGTCCTGGGGACTGTTGCTTCCGGGTGGACACGTGGGCCTGGGGCTGCTGCTTCCGGGTGGACACGGGGTCCTGGGGGCTGCTGCTTCCGGGTGGACACGTGGGCCTGGGGGCTGCTTCCGGGTGGACATGGGGTCCTGGGGACTGTTGCTTTCGGGTGGACACGTGGGCCTGGGGCTGCTGCTTCCGGGTGGACACGCGTGCCTGGGGGCTGCTGCTTCCTAGTAGACACAGGCCTGGGGGCTGCTGCTTCTGGGTGAACATGTGGGCCTGGGGGTTGCTGCTTCCGATTGGATACAGGCCTGGAGGCTGCTGCTTCTGGGTGGACACATGGGCCTGGGGCTGCTGCTTCCGGGTGGACACGGGGCCTGGGGGCTGCTGCTTCCGATTGGATACAGGCCTGGGGCTGCTGCTTCCGGGTGGACACGTGGGCCTGGGGGCTGCTGCTTCCGAGTGGACACAGGCCTGGGGCTGCTGCTTCCGGGTGGACACGTGGGCCTGGGGGCTGCTGCTTCCGAGTGGACACAGGCCTGGGAGCTACTGCTTCCGGGTGGACATGCGGGCCTGGGGGCTGCTGCTTCAGGCTCTTGTTCTACACTATCATGTTGGGCTAAGCATTTCTCTATCATATGCTGTTTATAGATTCACTCATTTCAATTCTGTGCCAAGAAGTCAACATCACTGATATCACACCATGTCTTACTGTTCTCTGTATCCTACCACACACCCAGCGCAAGACCTCCAACTCAACAAATATTTATTGAGAAAGTTAAAGAGAAGCACAATTGAGAGGTGTTGATTGAAGGTGTCAGAGCATGAGATGACCTAAACAGACCTAAATGTGTTAGACCATTGAAACCCAAGGTGTGGTCGGAGACCAGTGCTCTCTGTGCAGTTTGAACTGCTCTGTAACAGTTTAAGCACAGAAACTGAGAAGCAAAGTTCAGAAGCTGCATAGCCATTTGTTAAGAGTTCCACTGAATTTTATATGAACAAAAAAACAAAAACAAAGCCAAAGCGTGGGGGATGGCGTTTTACTCACTGTGTTAAATTGCAGTAAGATGTGCATATAGCTTACCAGAAGTGACAGTAAGTATATCCACAAGCTCTGAAAGCACCACTACCACCCGCCCCCCACCCTGCAGAACTGGAACTCCAGGCCAGCACATGATGCCTCTGGCAACCGCTCCTGGGCTTGGAGGGTGTCAAATTTCATTTTTATGGTGTCTTATAACAGACTTAGAAAGTCTGCCAGTGTATCCCAGGGACCCTGTGCCACCGCATGCGGGCCCACGCTGGTCCGGGTACTCACCAGTGTTGCTGTCTGTAGCGCGTATGTGTTGCCACGGACCACCCTCCTGTCATACATGATGTTACCGTAGGGCAGGGGCTCCTCGTCTCTGTAAAACAGCAGGTGTCAGCAAACGCCTTCACACACTGCTTGTAGCGCGTATGTGTTGCCACGGACCACCCTCCTGTCATACATGATGTTACCGTAGGGCAGGGGCTCCTCGTCTCTGTAAAACAGCAGGTGTCAGCAAACGCCTTCACACACTGCTTGTAGCGATGCACCAGGATTTAGACTGAGATGAGAACAGTTAAAAAATACATTTGTGTTTTAGTGGGGCCCATGGACTGTGGACACACACTTGCCACGTAGGTCGTGTTTTCTGGACACTGCCCCCTGTGCATGTGGGATGTGGTTGATCGCTCACGGTAAGCTGACAGGAGAGGGGACAGAAAGGCACACCTGTTCAGGGGCACGCTGATGGTAAGTGGCAGAGCTAGAGTAAGGCCTGAAACTTGCTCAACAAACAGGAAAAACGGTCCCTCACAGAAACAATGTCCGGAAAGCACTAAAACAGTGTGATTCAAGGACAAATTTAGGGAGTTCTTTAAACCCTAAGATAGGCCTCAAATGATCAGTAGGCAAAAACACCAATCCCAGCTGCCATTTTCGTTCACAGTCCTTTAAGTGATATTCGACTTAGGGCTTTAAAGCCAAACAACGGCCTCCACCTAGCACGCTGTTCTCTTGGGACTGAGTCTGTGTGGGGTCTGGGTTCTTACCAGCTGCAGGGGCTGCTCCTGCCATGCTCACACAGCTCCCTGCCTGTCTGGCTGGCCACTGCTCGTTCCTCCAGGCTTACCACTAATTTATGCTCTGAGAACCCTGTTGGTCAGAAGCCTGCAACGGGCCTTCCTGTGCTAACATGCAGGTGTCAACGGGGCTTGGTTCCTGGAGACTCTGGGCATCCTCCGCTTCCCGCCTGCTCCAGCTCCTGGGTTGCCCCACTCCTTGGCTTATGGCCCAATTTCACTACTCTGCTACTTATTTTTCTCTCTTTTACACATCCATTTATTTTGTTCGGAAGTCAGAGCTATAGAGATGGAGAGAGATCTTTTATCCATTGGTTCACTCCCCAGATGACCACAATGGTCAGAGCTGGGCTGGACTGAAGTCAGGGGCCCGGGGCATACGTGTGCAGGCCCAAGCACTGGGGCTGTCACTGCTATCCCAGACACATTAGCAGAGAGCTGAACTGGAAGTAGAGCAGTGGGACTTGAATCCACATACACAGGTACACGGTACTCCAGGCAGAGGCTTAACCTACTAGGCCATGACATCTGCCCCCTTTTTATGGAAGCTGGAAGTCCTTGTCTTATAATTAGGTTAAACATAAATTTCTAGGTGCCTGTGAATCAAAAATATTTCCACTTCTGTATAACTGAGTTTTCACATCTAACTACACAGTTCTAAAACTATCCAATTAAATTTCGTCTCTTTTAGTCCACAAACATATATCCAGTGAAGAACCTTTCTGACCTTCAGCATATATCATCTGAAAAACTGATTCATTTTAGCATAAAGCAAAACATACCTTATAGGATAGAGAAACATTTAAACCAAAGTAAACTCTGGATACTGTCAGGTCAGAGAGAGAACCAGGCATGAGCAACTGGGGAGGGGTCCTAAGACCCTCTGCTGGGGTGCACCCAGGGACCCTCTCTCCCCCCGGAACCCCCAGCACTGCTGCCCACTGCGTAATGTGTGTGGGAGCTGAGGCCAGTGCCCCATCGGGCTTCACACCTGGGCTTGCTGCCCTGAACCTCTGCCCATCTTGCTCACCAACCACGTTACAGGTCCAGGCTGCCATGCTGGGTGGACTGCATTGCCTGTGTGCCTCTGGGTGTGTTCAGACTCCAGGCCATTTAGGAAAGCCTAGCTTGCAAGGCCAAAGGTATACAACTCCTGGACGTGAATCACACGTGCCAATCTGGGCGGTCACCAGCCCTTATACTTTCTGGATAAAAGCCCCAAACCAGGCACAGGAGTGTGGCGCAGGGGTGTTACGTGCAGCTTGCAATGCTAGTACTGCACACGAGCACTGGTTCGAGTCCCAGCTGCTCCGTTTCTGATCTAGCTCCCTACAGATGGCTTGGGAAAGCAGCAGCAGACGGCCCAAGTCCTCGGGCCTGGCCCCTCTCAGGGAGACCTGCATGGCATTTCCCGGGCTTCTGATATGGCCCCTTCCCAGACGCTGTGGCCATCTTGGGAGAGAACTCAGCAAAGGGAGGAACTCTTCTCTCTGGCAGGATGGCTGCGATGGTTTCTCTCCACTACCCTCTTCCTCCCTTGGGTCTCCTTGGTTTTACCATCGCTTCAGTGTCCTGTGCTGTTTCCACGGGCTATTCCTCCCGTGGGATGTGTTTCAATGCCCTCTTGTTTGGGGTCAGTGGCATTGCTCAACAGGCTAATCTTTCACCTGCAGACACCAGCAGCCCTTGTAGGGGGCAACGGACCTAGTCCTGGCTGCTCTGCTGCCATCCAGTGCCCTGCCTGGGAAAGCAGTGGAGGATGGCCCAAAGCCTTGGGAGCCTGTGCGCATGCACGTGGGAGACCTGGAGGGAGCTGCTGGTTTGGGGTCAGCTCAGCTTTGGCTGTCGTGGCCATTTGGGGACTGAACCAGTGGATGGAAGATCTAAAACAAGCAAGCAAGAAAACAATATACCATTGTGCTTTACGATCCTCACGTTTGTCCCTCTGAGCTAGCTATGTTCCTCTGAGGTGTGTGCCAGCAGTCACCTGGAATGGTCACCTAGTCACTCAATTATCAAGTATGCCTTAAGAACTCCCCGGGATTCATTTGCAGTATTGTATCCACAAGGCTATCAGTCACAATAACGATCTTTAAACAAATATATCCTTGGAACTGAGAACTGACTGTCTCCCGAATTACCCCCGGACATTCATCAGTTAATCCACACCCTCTTGGCTGTATTCATCAACTTCCAAAATCGCTCCTGAGCCCCACTGGTTTGTATTTCTAATCGGTTGAGCCCCAGTCAACAGGGGCGGACTACCCAGACCTCGCTCCAGGAGGGACCTCGCTCCAGGAGGGGCCGCGGAGCCGAGAGACCACGCCGGGGGCCCGGGCTGGGTCACTCACGGCTGCATCAGTCTGTCCCGGTAACGGCGGCGCTGGCAGGGCAGTGCCCGGGGCCGGCTGGTGTAGGTGTAGGTGCCCATGGCCCGAGAGCTGCGGTCCGTCAGCGCGGAGGTCATATCCCGGGCCGGCCTGCCTCGCCGTCGGTGGGCGCTAAGGGGCAGTGGGAGCCAGAGAGGCCCTAGGGGTGCCGAGCGCAGGGATTCGGCGACGCGCGACGAGCGGACGGGACCCGAGAGGTGAGAGCGACCCTCGCCGAAACCCGCACTCCGTGCCAGCCGCCCGAAGCGCCCGCGCCGGCTGCCTAGCAACGTGGGGCTGCCGGGGGGCGGGTCTTCCGGTCACGGGCCCCGCCCCAGGCGGCGGCACCTCCCCCACTGCGCCTGCGTGCTGGGCGTCTCCTGCCTAGGACGGCGGGCGTGGCGGCGCCGCCGGCCTCGGGGCCTCGGCGGGGCGGGTGACGGCTCCGTCCTCGGCGGCCCGCGTGCTCTGGCTGCGGGAGCGACGGGGCGTCTGTGACTGCGTGTCCTCCCGCCGCGCTCGCTCAGAAGCCGCCCCGTGGACGAGCAGCCGCCCGTGCCCGTGTCTCCGCCCTCCGTCTCTACCTCAGGGAATTGCGGGAACGGAGGAGGCAGGCGAGTGTTTTAAGTCATGGGAAGATGGGCCTAGTTGCTCCTTAGTCTTCTCTGTCACGGCCTCGGGCCCCGTAGCGTGGGGGTCGCTCTTTGCTTTCGGTTGCAGTCTTGTCAAATGCCTCCCAGGAGGGTGTGTGTCAGAGAAGTGACGACTCTGCCAAACGGGCGTGACAGGATTGAGCTTGTAGGACTTGGTGTGAGGGTTGAACGCGTTCACAAACGTTCTCAAAACTGGAAAAGCTCTTACGGCCTCCTGGTCTCTGGCTGTGTTTTGAAGTGTATGTCCTAAAACACCAAGAGAAGATTTAGAACTGATGCCTTTTTTTTTTAATATAAAGAACTAGAGGAGAAAGTGACACATAATGGCTAGCTAGGGTCTTGCAGGGAAGTGCATTCAAACTAGCTTGGTCAATATCTCAAAAGCCAGAATGTATTTGGAGAACTCACAGTATGTGTGGGTGAGTTACAGAAACCTGCACCTGGGAGCTGCGTTGTAGTACAGGGAATGAAGCCCCCGCCTGCAGTGCCAGCATCCCGTATGGACACCAATTCCAGCCTTGGCTGCTCCGCTTCTGATCCAGCGCCTTGCTAATGTGGCTGGAAAAAGTAGCGGAGGAGGACCCAGGTATCGGTGCATGCCACTCTCCAGGAAGACCCAGATGAAGTAACAGACTCCTGACTTGAGCTTGGCTGAACAACCAGTGGATGGAAGATACTTCTGTCTTCCAAGTAAACAAATGTTTTATGAAAGAAAAATACCCTTGCAAAGAAAGATTGGGCTGTACCAGTAGAAACATCGGTCACTAGCCTAGTAGTATGTTTTCCCTCAATTCCGAGTTGAGAGGCAGTAAAGGATTTGTTATGTCTCCTAAGTTTAGATGTAGGGTGCCTACAGCACTTTCCACCCCACGCTGGTTTGTGGGTGTCAACAAGACAGCAAAAAGAAAAAAATCACAGGCCAGAAGTCTCTTGTCCCTTGAAGAACAGAAGTGTCCCCTGTAAACTATTAAGTGACCAGAATTGCATCGTGTCTTTGAAGCTTAGGATCCACTGCTGGGTTACACTGAGAGTCCAGGGGGCACTGAGCAGGAGGACAGGAACCACATCTGCCAGGAGAGCAGGTGGTGGTGGGTGAGCAGGTGCAGTGCCTGCCGCAGTTGGAATTCCGGAGGAAGCTGGTAGCCACTGGAGGTTCTCGTACATTTTCCAGCCACAGCCCATTTTTCTCATTCTGCGCTCCCAGAGCCATCTCACGTCTGCAGTTCTCAGTATCACACACTCAGGGTAGCAACATCTGCTCCTTTCAGTCTTGAAAGTTTTAGTCTGCTAAGCCTCTTGCCTGGCTGATAATCCCTGATAGCTGATTGTCTCTGGACTTTGAAACTCAGTGATCCTGGCAGCAAGTCATCTCTTAGATCTGCTGTAAACCAAGCACTTCCTTTCCGCGCCTGTTCCCACTCCGGTGCTAGAGACACGTCAGTGAAGAGGAAATCAGGTTATGATGGCTGTCTTCACCTAACTTTTATCCTAGTGAAGGAATTATAAAAACAGGATAAGTGAGTAAAATGTGTATGCCTAAGGTGGGACAAAGGTTGGACAGAAGGGGCCTGGCGAGTTGGACTGGTCAGGGAACCCTCACTGAGGTGACATTTGAGTAAAGACACAGAAGAGGTGAAGGAGTGACACTATGTGGCAGAACATTTCAGCACTGGGCAGCCATGTGCAAGGTTCCGCTGGGATGGGGGACAAAGCCTGTGTGTTGGAGGGTAGGGGTAAGAAGGCAAGGGTGGGCAGGACGGCAAGGGTGAAGAGGAGAGGGTTAGCAGATGAAGTATGGCTGAGGGTTGTGCCTGCTTTATTTGGGAGTTAAAAACCCACCTGGAGTGGAAGCTGGACACCATTGGATTAGAAAATCCCTCCTAGGCTGCTGGGTTGAGCATGCAAAGTGATAGATTGTGTTAGCGTTTGGCCACAGCAGTGGAATACTCGAGAGGGGCTGACTTAGTGACAAGTTTACTTACCTCATGGTTGTAGAGGTTCACACAGATCAGGATGCCTTGTGGATGAAGCCTGTGGTGATGGCGTTTTTGCTGGAGGAGTCCGCACAGCGCCCTGTAGGGAGAGCGAACTCAGCTGGCGTCAGGGCCCTGTCAGAAAGCAGAGGGAGGCTGGCCTGCTTGGCTTTCATGAGAACCGCCTTCCCTCTACCCCAGGCCCCACTGCTCATCACTATTCTAATGCCTTTAGTTTAGGACTTAAACAAACAAACAAACAAACAAACAAAAGATTTATAAGGCCAGCACTGTGGTGTATCAGGCTAATCTGCTGGCAGCACTGGCATCCCATGCAAATGTTGGTTCGCTCCCCAGTTTCCAATCCAGCTAGCTACTAACGACCTGGGAAAGAAGCAAAGGATGGATAAGTCCTTGGGCCCCTGCACACAAGGGGAGACCTGAAAGAAGTTCCTGGCTCCTGACTTTTGCCTTCAGCTTGGTTTAGATCCAGCTATTGTGGCCATTTGGGCATAAACCAGTGGGTGGGAGATTTCTTTCTCTGTAAATCTGACTTTCAAATAAAAAAATAAAGACTTTTTAAAAAATGATCTACTTATTTGAAAGATAGAGGGAGATGAAGGGGGAGAGAGAGTGCTTAAGGGTGTTTCCACCTGTTGGCTCACTCCCTTAATGGCTGAAATATCAAAGTCTGAGCCAGGCCAAAGCTGGCAGCCAGGGGCTCCATCCTGGCCTCCTGTGGGTGACGGGGCAGAAGTGCCTGGCCTATATCCTCCATTGCTTTCCTGGGGTAGCAGAGCAGCCAGGACTCAAACACGCACTCTGCTATGGGATGCTGGTGTCGTAAGTGGTGACTTGAATCCGCTGTGCCTTGTGCCAGGGCCAATTTAGGGCTTTAAAGAATATCATTAACTTGAGAGGCAGAGGGCGAGAAAACGAAGGCAAAGCCAGAGTCTCCCATCTCAGCAATACATGCGGGGCTAGTGCTGAGAGCTCAGTCCATGTTTCCTACCTAATTACTTAGCCTGTTAGCCATTTGGCACTTTGTTTCTTGATTCTCATGCCGTCGCGGTCTAGAATTCAGCAAATAGTCCAGGATAAAAGCCAAGCAGATGTCAGGCCGCCTTCGCGATGCGCTTCCCCTCTCCAAGTTGTGTGCAGAGAACAACCCTGGCATGGCTTCTAACTGTGACCGCTTATCTTCAATCAGAACGATTTCTGCACAGGACTGCATGTTAAACACTGCACCAAATGCTTATGCCTTGGGAAGGTTTTGCCTTGGGGAGCATCTAAAGCTCCATTTGGGACATTAAGCTTGAGACATATTGTTGCGGTAGACATGTGTTGATTATAGGAGTCCAGAGTTTCAGGAGATGGATTGGTTCTGAAAAATCTAGATAGGCTTGTATTTATCTATTTAATGTTTGAGATAGATAATGGCATACACACAGTGTTTAAAGCAACGCCTCTTGATGAGATTACTAAGGGAAGGTGAAGACGACACCATGAGCATTTTGATGTTTCCTGGTTGAAAATATGAGGGATAACCAGCAGTGGGCCAAAGAGATGGCAGAAGATGTTGGGCATCTGGTTACCTGGGCCTCATGTGACAAAAGTGTTTATGGGAGAAGGGCGTGGTCAGCTGTGTCCCGCACTGCACAGGCCAAGCAAGACAAGGACATTGATGTGCCAACTCGGCAGTCATTGGTCATCTGCAAAGGGCACCTTCTGCGGAGTCATGGAGGAACAAGTTCAGTTACATTGGATTGAGGTGGGAGCAGAGAGATTTGTGATTCGAGGAGCTTGGCTGCCAAAGGAAGAAATGGGCTGGATCAAGAGAGAGTTGGATGGTTTTTCATAGCATTGACTATATGTGTATATGTTTAGAGGAATAGCTCCGTGGAAAGAGCAGAGTTGATGGAATGATGTAGGTAGGAAGGCTCTTGTGCACAAATGGAGGGGTTGGCCTTGTCTAGGAACAAGGATGATTTCGTATTTGTCAGAGGTGAAAAGGCAGATTGGCAATAACTTAAACATTTCTTAATTACTGGAATTTCTGGTGCAGCAGTCACTATGCTAAGTGCTTTGCATAAGATGATTTCTGTTCAATGTTATGGTGGCCCTATGAGGTCAGTTGGTATTATCCCAATTTAACTTACAAAGGAACTGAAATTTGGAGAAGTTAAGGTAACTTTATGAAGTCATACATTAAGTAGGTAACACAGCAGACTTAAGTCCACATCTGATCCTGGATCCTGGGCTCTAATACACACACACACATACACACACACACACACACACATATATGATGAGCTTATATATAATAAAATTATGGTAATTCATTATTCAACAGACATTGCTGCTTTTTTTTTTAAGATTTAGTTTTATTTTTATTGGAAAGTCAGATTACAGAGAGAAAGATCTTTTGTCTGCTGGTTCACTCCCCAAATGGCCACAATGGCAGAGCTGAGCTGATCTTGGCCAGGAGCCAGGAGCTTCTTCCAGGTGCCAAGGCTTTGGGCTGTCCTCTACTGCTCTCCCAGGCCACAAGCAGGGAGCTGGATGGGAAGTGAAGCAACTGGGATACCAGCACCTATATGGGATCCAGCAGGCACAAAGTGAGAATTTAGCCACTAGGCTATTGCTCCGGGCCCAGTAGCCTCTAGTTTAAGAGCTAGGATTAGATGAAGTGTTCATCTTAGTGTAGAGAAGCAGATAGTAGGCAAATAAACCCAAAAAGAAAAGAAAAATCCTGGTATGATTAGAGTTATGATGCAAACAAAAGCCAGGTGTGGTGGCAAGCCATACCTAAGTGACTGCTTTTTAGGAAATGGGAGGAGAGGCCCAACAAGGTTCTATTAAGGGAGACCTGTGTGGCATGGACGGAACCAGCCATATGAGACTTGGCGGGCCAGCCATGCTGGTGAAAGGTGGTGGCTGAGGCACTGTTCCTCGGCGAGGAGCAGAAAGAGGGCTGGAGTGGATGGAACGAACTGCTAAAAGGGGGAAGGGTTTGGGAGTGAGATTCAGAAGCCCTTGGAAGTAGCAAGGAGTCTAATCAGAAAGGTCTTGTAGGATGGAGGAGTTAGGAACCATTGAAGGGTCTTTAGGAAAGGTGGTGATCTGAATTATTTTTTTTATAGGTTTGCTTGTTATAGGTGAAGATTAAGACACTAACTGAGGGGGGATGTGCAGCACTGTGGTGTAGTGGGTTAGCCTCTGCTTGCGGCACCAGTTCATGTCCTGACTGCTCTGTTTCTGATCTAGCTCCCTGCTAAAACAGCCTGGGAAAGCAGCCGAGGATGGCTTAAGTCTTTTGGCCCCTACAATCACACGGGAGACCTGGAGGAACCTCCTGGCTCCTGGTTTTTGCCTTTGGCCATTGCGGCCTTTTGGGGAGTGAACTAATGGATGGAAGATCTCTCTCTCTCGCTCGCTCTCCCTGTGTCTCTCCTTCTCTCTTTAACTCCAACTTTCCGATAAAAATAAATTAGTTTTGAGTTACTATTGCGTAGCCACCAGCATATTTCAAGTTGGCAGGGTAGACATATGAATCAAGTTTATTGGAAAGCTCAGAGCTAGAGAAATAAATCTGAAATTCAGGAGTGTTTGGTGGGCTCTAAAGACAGAAGATAGAAGGGAAATGGGATGGCCTTATTGAAACCAGTGGGTTTAGGAACAACTAGAGTGAGAGGTTAAGTAAGATGATAATTGAGAAGTATCCCCTGGGTGTGTGAACATGGGAGTGACTTGTGAACTTGACACACTCAGTGCTTTCTGTGAAGAGGTGGGAACTGAAGGCCACACAGGGAGAAATCTAGTTTCAGAAGTAAGAGTGTGTAACCATGGATGATTCTTTTCAGAAGTTTTGCTCATCTTAGCTTCATATTGAGACACGCAAGGCCTTCAAATAACAAACAAGTGAAATGGGTAGCGATAGCACATGAACTAATAGGTGCCACAAGGCGTCACTAATTCTTTATTAGCGTTTAGTAAGCAAATACTACTCCTTGCATTAAGGAAACACTTAAAAAAATGTTTGTAAAATAAATCACAATAACAAAGTAGGCCAAATAGAAGGTGAATGCACTGTAGAAAGGTTCAAGAGTCAGCTTCTAGAATATTTGACAAATGTGTGTAGCTGCACTGAACCCTGGGTGGGTGGGGTCAGGGGTTAGAGGTGTTGAAACTCAAACACCAACAACTCCTGTTGTTGCATTTCCCAGCCATGTGACCCAGGCAAAATGTAAACTATTTGCTTTTTGTCTTATTTTGTTGTTATTTTAAAACCAGAGGCAGCCAGTGTCTCCTTGCTGGTTTTGCTGAGTGCCCTCCTATGGCCTCCCTGGTGTCTGAGATGTGGGTAACGCTTGTGCTGACATCTGTGATTGTCAGTGACTAGTCGTCAGTGTTTAGGCCTCCAGTCAGAAACTGATGTAATACAGGACTGAATCATGGCTTCAGCATGTGCTGAAGGTTTCTTGTCGAAATGAGCTCCTATGTCCTTACCCCTGGGGTTTATTTACAAAGACGGGCCTGGGAGCACCTAGTTTTTAGATCAATGCCTGGGTGACAGGGAGTAGACGTGGCCTAGAAGAACATAGCAGATGGGAACCAGGGGCCAGGGACAAAGCTGGGCATCGCAGATTGCCTTGGCTTGAAAGGGAGATGAACATACAAGCAGCTGAGGAGCCAGGGAGGCCCAGGGCAGGTGGTGTGTGTGTGTGTGTGTGTGTGTATGGACTGGCACCGGTCTGCCTCTGTGCGTCTCACCGAAGGAGGAGAAGTGGAGGAGGAGGGTGAGTGAGGAAGAGGAGATGCAGGAGGCCTGTGAGGACTGCCTTTGCCAGGAGGGAGGGAGCATGTTTATGAGCAGTGGGAAGAAGGCAGATCTCTAATGGAGACACTGCATGGCTTCCCCAGCGATGCTACTGAGGCCCATTGTGAATGAGAGCAGAGAGTGGCCAGGAAAACGCACCTGCAGATAAAAAGGCAGCACTGTGACTGCGAGGGACGACAGTCCATGCACAGATCTTGTTGGCAGTGCTTGTCATGGACAAGAATGGTGCTGAGGATGGACGGGTGGATAAAATGACCAGAGGCCTGGGGCTGGTGGAGGCTAGTGAGGCCCCAGGCAGGCACCACTTGTGAACTTCCTGTGGGAAGTGGTAGGAGTTGGCCCTATGGAGTCAAGTGGGGGCAGTGGGCCTTCAGAGGAAGAGAATGCCTGGAGGGTGAGTCCCTAAATGGGAGAAAAATCTGAGGATTTTTGAGGACCCAGAGTATGATGCAGAGTATCATGAAATAAGCAACCAAAAAGAAAGAGGCAGCAACAGCATTAAATCCGTTAGAGAGAATGTCGCATGTCAGTTCAGGGGTTGAAGGAACCAACCTGCCCCAGCTGTAGACAACTGCCTAGGTTGCCTTGTACTTAGGCAAGTGTTACACTGCTGGTAGAAACGCAGCTAGTACCTGGCAGGCACTCTGGGCTTGGTTAATGCCAAATCTGTGTTAACTATACCAGTGTGCCAGCAAAGTTAACTATTCAGTTTCTAAAATATATGCAAGGAATGTAGGGACACCTGGCCAGACATGCTGTCCTGGCCCCTGGGTGTGCTAGCGCTGCTGTGTGGTAGTGGGGCTATGGATGGCCAGGGAAGGGAGTCTGGGGACATGTTGGAGTGGGGGTGGCTGAGGGCATGTTTGCTAGGGAAGGAGTGATTCTTGGGGTGTTTCCACAGACTGAGTCACTGCACTTGAATGTAGCAAGGGAGCTGAGATGGAGTGGTTTGCAGGAGGAAACTGGAGGACATGACTGGGTCAGGGCAAGGCACTCATCCATATGGGAGACTGAACTGGGCTAAGCAGCATTGCCTACTACCTGCTGGTACACGTGAAAAGCAGGGGCTGGGGAGCATGCTGGGCTGACTTGGCCACAGTATGTGCCTGTGCCTGTGAGTATTGGGTCAGGGGATGGGCCATGTCAGGCTGGGCACAGCACCCACCGGAACACAACAGAACCAGATCTGGGTGCAGATTCTGTAGGAGATTGTGGGCTCACCTCTTTGGAACTGTAGCATCTCCTGGTTTGCTCAAGAGCTGGGGGTGGTGATGGCCTAGCCAGGTTGGACTTCAGAACTCATTAATACTTGCAGGTGCTGGGGCTGGGGAAGACAGGGTAGGGCCAGGCTGCAGCATCTGCCAGCACACATGCAAAAGTTGAGACTGAGGATAGATCATGCCAAGCAGGACTGCAGCACCTGCTGGCACATGTGAGATCTATGGCTGGAAGTGGTCTTGGTAAGGGAACTTGGGGAACTCCCCTGCGAGGCTACAGCTCCAGCTGGGGCGCACAAGACCTGGGGTTAGGGGAAGACCAGGACAAGCAGGGCTACAATACTCACTGGCATGTGTGTGGGTTGGGTCTGGGGGCAGGCTGGGCTGGCCAAGCTGCAGCATTCACTGGCATGTGCAAGAAACAGGAAGGGTATGGTGAGCACCAGGCTCAGCTAGGCTGAAACACCTGCTGGTGAAAGCTAAGACTGGGGGCAGGCCAAGCCAGGCTCTGAGTTGAAGCACCCACCAGCAGGCCACGATCTGGGGCTGAGAATGCAGTTGGCAGGAGAACTTTGGGGACTGCCCTGTCAGGCTGCAGCTCCCATTGTAAACATGAGAGTTGTGGCTGGGGAAAGGCCGGGAAATTCCCTAGGCTGGATTACAGTACCTGTCGGTGTACATGTGGGCTAGACGCTGGCTGGGCTGGACCAGTCTGCAATACACACTGGCATGAGCAAGAGCCAGGCTGGGATGCAGCCTAGGCCTGGTTAGGCTGCAGCATGTGCTAGCTGACATGAGGGCCTTGGCTGCAAGTGGGCCAGGCTGGGCTATGCTGCAGCATCTGCCAGTGAAAGCCGACAGTAAGGCCAGGTCATGTCAGACTGGGTTGCAGCACCCATTGGCATGTGTAAGACCCAGGGCTGGTAGGGAAATTTTTCTTTTCTTTTTATTGGAAACTCAGATATACATAGAGGAGGAGAGACAGAGAGGAAGATGTTTCGTCTGTTGATTCACTCCTGAAGCAGCCGCAATGGCCAGAGCTGAGCCAATCTGAAGCCGGGAACCTGGGGCCTTTTTCACGTCTCCCATGTAGGTGCAGGGTTCAAAGTCTGGGCTGTCTTTGATTGCTTTCTCAGGGCACAAGCAGGAGCTGCATGGACCACTGGGATTAGAACTGGCACCCATATGTGATCCCGGTGCACACAAGGTGAGAACTTTAGCTGTTAGGCTACTGCATTGGGCCCCTGGTAGGGTAACTTTAGGAACTTTCTTGCTGGGCTGCTGCTTCCACTGGTGTGCGACTGGTGTGCGTGAGAGCTGAGACTTGGGGTGGGCTGGCCTGGCCAGGGCTGTAGCACCTATCAGTTGGCATGTGAGTTAGGTCTGGGGATGGGCCAAGCTGGGCTAGGATGCTTCACTCTCTCTGGCAAGAGCCAGGACTGAGTGTGAGTCACTTTATGCTGAATCAAAGTACTTCCTCGCAAGGAAGTGGAGCTGGCAGGAGAACTAGGCACTCTTGTGCTAGGCTGCAGTTCCTGTTGGTGAGCATGAGAGTTAGGGCTGGGAGTGGACCAGGTTGGACAAGACAACAGCATCTGTCAGCCTATGTGTGGGCTGGGTCTGGTAATGGGCTGGGCTAAGCTAAGCCACAGTGCCCACGGTGTGCAGGAGAACGGATGAGTTGTGGAATGGGCTGGGCTAAGCTGCAGCACTCGCTGGTTTGTGTAAGGAATGGGGCTAGAGGAAGAACTGACCGGGCAGCTGTCTCCACTGGTGTGTGCATTGGCTGGTGCAGGTGATGGACCTAACCTGACCCTGCACTGGCTGGCACACACAGGAGTTAAATGTGAAGTCACCTCAAGGTTTCTTGGGGGACTCTCCAAGTAGATCACTGGACTCAAACTTAAGGCACAGGGAAAATCACAACATATATGAATCAAGCTCGGAGTGCATGCGTCAGGACTGGGCTCCGTCGCTGATGCCTGTGCAGTGGATGGCATGCCCAGATGCACATGGGAGACATATTGGCTCATCTAGGTCAACAGAGGACGTCAAGTGCCTTGTCAGAGGATGGCAAGCTGAATAGGTGGACAACTCTCCTGGCCAAGTTTTGTAGCAAGTGTCTGGGTCTGTGGATGCACTGAGGTGAACTTGGTCAGCCAATAGACCTTGGAAATATTTTATCAACCTTGGAGCAATGAGACTAACAATGTCTGAGAGCTATCAAAACCGCTCAAGTAACACTCTAGGAGCATTCTTCCCCACATCAGGGTCCCTAAGGCATCACCAATGACTTTCACCCCTGGGTACTGATGAAGGCCCTTTCCCCTTCCTATCTATGAACACAGGAGAGAGAGAGAGAAAGCAACTGAAATGTTTGTCCCACCCACTTTCCTCCATGCCTTGACCACCCTCACCCTAATCGAGGGCCCACATGGGTAGCATTAAAATGCTAAAAATAAAAATTTAAAGAAAGAACCAACCTGAGAAATGTACCCAGAATGTGGAGGAAGGATTAAAGACATTGACCCATATGAGCTAAGGTAACAGATGCAAAGGAAATGAACCAAAATGAGATATCAGGATCCACAGGGCCTTGTTGGGCCAACGCTGCTCATTGCAGACCCAAGAGCAGGTTCATGGTTGGACATGTCCATCCTGAGCGGTGAGGTTGACCTGAGGAAATTCCCTGAGCTGCTGCTCCTCTCAAAGTTTCTCTCAGCATATATGTGCCATAGGGGGTGGTGTGGGTATGTGTATTCCTAGTGTTGCTGGGAGAAATAGATAAGCAAATGTATGAGGACATTACTCACGGAGTTGGTGCCTCTATTCTCTATAGTGTACTCCACAGCCTCGACTGATCCTGCAGAACAGGTGCAGGGTTTAAGAGGTTGGGCATGTGTGTCTCATTGGAGATCTGTGGTAGACCAAGAGTGCAAACACTAAGGAATTCAGAGCTAGTAACACCTGAGAAACAAACGCAGCTGGAGCTCAGAGCCTCTAGTCTGGCATGGGCCCCGACTAGGGCTTGGGGAGATGTCTGGCATGGGCCCAGGTAGTCACGTAGCTTTGCCCTGTTTGTGAGAAATGTTAAGACTGCATATCTTTAAGAATCGCTACCTTCCCCAGGGGAACATTGACTTAAGGAGATGCATCAGTTGGCTTCAGTGTCTTGGTCCACTTGGCTGCCCTTCAAAACCTGGACGGCGTGCAAAGCACACAGGTGGTTATCTCCCAGCTTTGGAGTCCAAGAAGCAAGGTGCTGGCAGCTCCCTCTCATCGCATCCTCTCTCGATGGAAGGATGGGTGGGGCACCCTTTTAATGCTCTCCCAAGAAGCCTACATCCTTCTCTGGGTACCATCACCTTGGGGATTAGCATTTTATCAAAGGCACTTTAGGCTGGGCAGACCACAGCTGTGGGATTTGTTTATGTCATCTGCACATGACAGATAACTAGCAGCTGCCCTGGGGAGGAGCAAGGCCATGGTGCCTGATAACCTAGCTTGTACCGAGTACTTTGGTAAGAGCATTTCCTCCAGAGCCCAGCCTTAGCAGGATGTGGGTGAACATACTTGTCCTCTGAATAAGGCTTGAAAAATGGCAACCAGAAGGTGGTTTCTGGACATTCTTCCCAGATCTGACAGCTCATCCAGGGAAAGCCTTTGGCAGCTATCTCCCCAGCTTCCACAGCAACCCTAACTATTGGCGTGAGGTAACCAATCATCCGATGTTGAAACCAATCATTCTGACTCACTTTGAAGGGACCTGCATGTTTTAACCAAGCTAAAATAAAAATTTCATTCTTTCCGGAGAAAATATTTTAGAACCTGTATTTTTGGAAAGAAGTAATTTAAAAGGATAAGCAGCCAACAAACAAACAAACAAACCCCAAACAAACAAAATCCCCAAAACTAAAGGGGGCATTGCAGAAAGATGTCAGGCAGGTAATAAAAAAGTGACTTTGGGAGGAGGAAATTGGCATTTTGTGACAATTTATAACTTGGGGTTTTATTTCCTGTTGTAGATCAGTAGGTGTGTTTGTGATTGGATTTTGCTTTTGTAAACTTGCTTGTTTTTTGCTGGGGGGAGCCTCCAGCCTCTTATATCAGGGCGCCCCACAAACCCTCACTGGACTGGGAGGAACCCGGCTGGCCTCCGGAGCAAGCCTTATTCTTGCGCCACGTTGCCCTTTGAGTCTGAGGCTAATACGTGGAAAGGCAGGTTCTCGGTATTCCCCGTTTCCTCCCAAAGGAGTGGAGATGCTGTTGAGCGCCTGTCTCCAGCTCTGGAGGGCGGCGGGGCTCTGTCTAGCCAGGTCTGAGGATGCGGACTCTGACCCAGTCAGAGCAAAACCATGACTCAGTGTGTGAAAGTGGCTCCGTTTTCCTAGGAAGCTGGGCCCTTGAACAAAAAGTAAAATTTAGAGCCAATGCATGGAAACTTTCTGTAAGAAGTTATAAAAATCCCCAATGCTTTTTCTTCTTGAAAATGAGTTGTTTTTGTCAAAGGCTCTGAGACTTTTTTTTTAAGAGAGTGATTTTGTTTTTAGAGTTTTATTTATTTGAATGTCAGAATTATTGCTTGGGGGTAGGGGTAATGGCCACAGTCGCTGGGCTTGGGTCAGCTGAGAGTAGGAGCCAGGATCCCGTGCGGACGCAGGGTCACAAGCATTTGGACCATCTTCTGCTGTTTGCCCAGATGCATTAGCAGGAAATTGATAGGAAGTGGAGCAGCTAGGACTAGAACCAGTGTCCATGTGGGATGCCAGCTCTGTGGGCAGCATTTTAACATTCCATGCCATAATGACAGCCCCCTAAATTTGGCCTATTGTTCTAATCTCATCTTGGGCTGCAGAGTTCTTGGGTTCATTACTGTGCTTTGGTGCTTTGTATATTGAAAACACAGGAAAAATGGTCTTATGTGGTAAGACTGCTTTGACATCTGTGGGATTTGACTTGAAAGGCAGGAGTTTCTTTGGTTGTATCTCAGTTCAAAGACAAGCTCCACTCATTTTGATGCCAAGAGTCTTCAGTTTCAGAGACAGCCCAGGTCCCCACCATGGCTGTGATGGGAAGCTCGTTGGCAGGGTAGAGGAGCCCCGCGTTCAAACCCTGATTTTCCCTTTTGTTGGCTGCCAGCCTGGGGCAAGTGAAGCCATCTTCCCCTCCATTAAAAATATGTGTACAGGAAGTTGTTGTGAGGGTTAAGTGAATTAGCAGAAACTTTAAAAAAATCCTGTGTAGTTATAGCACCTGGTAGAATGAAAATAAATTAAGTAAATGCTCAAAAGATAAGGCCCTAGACCACTTCCTGCAGAGGGTGGAATATAGAAAACAGGATAGAATAAGGACCTGACTAGACAGGCTTGAATGATGGGGTCTTTAAGCCAGTGAGCCTTGAAGAAGTGGCAGAGAGAAGCTGCGTGGTTCTGGTTTGGGGCGAGTCTAGCTGAGGACGCTCTATAGAAAGCTCAGGGGTAGTCGATGGCTGCGTGTAGGGATTAAAGGCTACAGATTCCTTTATGTTTTCATTGATTCAATAAAGATATCATGGACACTTAGCATGTGCTCATTCAGTATTGGAGAATGCAAAGGGGAATAGGCCTCCTTTCTTGCTCTTAAAAAAGTTGAACATCTATGGGGATGGACAGGGCTGGCGCGGTGGCACAGCACAACAATCCTCGGCCTGAGGTGCCAACGCCCAGAAGGGCATCAGTTTATGTCCTGGCTGCTCCATTTACAATCCTGCTCCCTACTGATGGCCTGGGAAAGCAGCAGAGAATGGCCCCAATTATGGGGCCCCTGCACCCACATGGGATAACTGGAGAAAGTTCCTGGCTCCCAGTTTCGGACCAGACCTGCCCAGTTCTTGCTGTGGCTGCCTTTGGGAGAGTGAAGCAGTGGATGAAAAGCTCTCTCTGATTCTCCCTCTCTCTCTCAGTAATTCTGACTTGCAAGTAAAATAAATAATTATTTTTTAAAAATCTGTGAAGGGGAGAGAAACTTGAAAAACCAAAGGATATTAAATGGAGTACGAAAGGAGGGGGAGGGTGGTGGCGAGGGTCGCGGGGGTCGGAGGTCATCCGGGGGCAGGGAGGTGGACGTGCGGGCTGTGGACTTTTCAGGACTAATGGAAGCACAGGTGTGCCCGGTGTGAGTTACATGTGGGCAATACAATCAGGTGACAGCAGAGCAGGAAGGCCTGATGGGAGGGCGCTGGGTGGCTTCAGTCCAAGTGAGTGTCCTCCAGGGGAAAGGGGGGTGGGTGAACGTTTGGGGGGTCACAGTGAAAGTGCAGTGTGGAAGGTAAGGTTTCTAGTCCTCACGTGCTGGTCAGCTGCGTGGGAAAGGACTGAAGGCAGGTGGCCAATCGCGAGCAGCTGCCTTATTCCTCTGGGCATTCCCTGACACGGTCTCGGAGCAGGAGACTGCAGTCTCAATTTTACTCTGCTGTTCTCTAACCCTTCCATCTCAAGGGGTCGCTGGAAATTCTGAAAAAAATGACTGTCTGCCGTGGGATGTGTGGGTGGACATCTATGTTGGCAAGTTAGACTTGCAACCCAGTTCAAAGAGCTTGTCTGAAAACTGAGGAAGCAGCAGGGATTTCACACATGCAAACGAACACCTGTGAAAATTCTTAGACTAGAGCTGAGAGGAGCAACTCAGAGAGGCTCTTGTTAGGGGCTGGGTGCCTCAATTACAGATGGGGTGGCTGCCTGGCTCTCCTGCAACGCTGTGGAATAGGCAGATAATCCCCATCTCTTAAGAGATTATTGAATGTTCTTTATAATTACGAATCAAGAAAAGGATGGATTTAGATTTCATGTGTGGCAGTGGGGCTTTGAGGATATTTGCTGTTATTTAAATCTAAATTGCTATACAGAAATATTCTTAGAAACAATTTGCATGTGATCCCAGTGTCAGACGACCTACAAATTTGCCAAAAAGCAGACCTAAAAACAGACATATGGTTTTTCTCATTTCCGATCATTATGAAAATTCTGTAATTTTTTGCTGCAGAACAACAGATACAAACAACTGGGTTCGGTTGTGCAATGACAGGGTAGCTGTCCTATCGGCTAGTGGGAGACCTTCTAATCGACGTATTGCTGGTTCTTTGAGACTTTAAAGTACTTTTCTCTTTGTTTGAATGTTTGTTTATTCATTTGAAAGACAGAGTGACAGAGAGAGGAAGAGACGGAGGAGGATGGATATCTTTAAGTAGTAACTACGGACTTTGGACTAATTATGAGATGACCACCCAAGGGTTCTGAGAGTGGGGACAACTGGGCAGAGGAAAGGCAAATCTTGGAGAATGCATTTTGTTTCTCAGTGTTGGGCTTCCACCTGGGCAGTGGCAGGCATTGGGGAGTGAACCAACAATGGAACATCTTTTTCTATCTGTCTCTGTTGTCCTGCCTCTCAAAATATCATTTACTTATGAAATTTTAATTTTATTAATTCTCCTTAAAAATTTGCAATCACTGTAAGTAGAATATTGTCATTGTAGAATATTTGAAAGAACTGGGCCTAGTGCGAGAGCTTAGTGGCTAAAATCCTTGCCTTGCACACCGGGATTTCATGTGGACGCCAGTTCATGTCTGGGCTGCTCCACTTCCCATCCAGCTCCCTGCCTGTGGCCTGGGAAAGCAGTCGAGGACGGCCCAAAGCCTTGGGACCCTGCACCCATGTGGGAGACCCGGAAGAGGCTCCTGGATTTGGGTTGGCTTAGCTCCTGCTGTTGTGGCCACTTGAGGAGTGAATCATCGGACGGAAAATCTTCCTCTCTGTCTCTCCTCTTCTCTGTATATCTGCCTTTGCAATAAAATGAATAAATCTTTTTTTTTTAAAAGAAAGAACTAAGTTGTAGACTTGCACTACATACTATAAAGTTCCAAAAAATCAGGATAGTGTGTATGTATAAGCAAATAGGTATAAACACATACACATCAGTGGAATAGAACAGTGAGACCCAAAATAGATCTGCACTGATACCGCTGATTTTAAAAAGAGATTCATTTACTTGTTTGCAAGAGTGAGTGAGGGGAAACAGATCTAGCCTTTGGTGTCCAGGTGGTGGTAATTTAACCTGCACCGCAAATCGGACGTCTCATCTTTAACACTGAGCACATACCTCTGCTCCTTCTCCTTGCTGCCTGGAGTTTCAGATGTATGAATGCCACAAGGGGTGAATGCCATCTTCGTTTTGTAGATGGACAAAGTGCTTTGCTTGAGGGAGCAGGCATGTCACAGTGCTCACTGACTATTTACCTGGTCTCCCAGGGCCTCACCTGCAAGGAGTCATTCGAACAAGCCACCCTGGACCCCCGCACCATTTCTTCTTCCTCGCAGCTCACGAAACTAGCGCCAGTCCAGCCGTCCACCAATCAGATGTAAGCCGGCATTCCACCTGAGAATCCCACCCCCAATCTCCCAGCCCCTTCCCCAACTCCACGCACTTACCAATCATTCTTAGGCAATCACCTGTGACAGTCTCAGGCACCAATTCCTTGGGGCCTGCCCTCAGTCCCTCCCAATCCCTGCCCTCCAGGCTCACCTGAGTGACAAAAAGGCCCCCAGGTGGGCTCTGTTTGTCTCTTCTCCTTCCCACCTCCTCCTACTTCCTTTTCCCCCTCCCCACTGCCTTCCCACCACCCCATCCTGTTCCTGCCCCGCTGGAATAAACCTCCTAAGATACCTCATTGCGTTTGATGTTTTCGCTCACGGTAAGGAGCCAGGTTGGGGGAATTAGCTGCATGTAATAATATCGTAATATCGTATGAACTAGAACTTGAACTGTTTTAAATAACTAATATCACCCCTGCCACTGCTCAGCAGTCTGTAAAAGAAGATTGCATTTCTTCCAGTTGATTTTCCTGCTGGCATTTCATGTGTACTGTGGCGTGGACAGCATTTAGATCTCAGGTCACATTTAAAGTCCTGGTCAAAAGTGATTCACTTCCATCACCAGAAAAATGTTTACACTTTCGACTCCCCAGGAATTTTCCCCTGGCGGCCGAAGGGTTAAGGTCACATAATTCAATTAGAAAAGAGGCTGCCGCTGTCTGGCCCTGCCCTGCTAGGAGAGCGTGCGCTGCCTCCTGTTCCTCTATGCTCACAACCAGCCAACCTACCCGTCAGTTCATTGTTCCGACCTTGTGTTAGGGTAACAGCGTTTCAACAGCTCTTCGGACGTCCTCAGCTGTGGCCATCCAAGGGCTGCGTGGGGCCGTTTTTACTGTTCATTAGGGCTGTGAGCCGCAGCCGCTCCTTCAGCTGCCAAGGGGCCATAGTGTGATCCAGGTGTTGCTAGCTGGCTGTGAACTCCAGGCCATGTCAGCCCTGCAAAAAACACCAAACCTTGATGAACTCCCTCAGGTCCATAGTTCGAGCTCAAGGTTTCATTTCTTTTGATCCTGGGCTGTGCTCAGTTGGGCGTGGGTTGGAGCACAGTGTGTCATTTCAGGTCGTCGCAGGGTAAGCTGGGTCTCTCAGGAGGAGGGGAACTTCCCAGGGACTTAGACCCAGATTCAGGTTTAAGTCTTCCCTTTTATTTTTTAAATTTTTTTTAAGATTTATTATTATTGGAAAGCCGGATATACAGAGAGCAGGAGAGACAGAGAGGAAGATCCTCCATCCGATGTTTCACTCCCCAAGTGAGCCGCAATGGGCCGGTACGCGCCAATCTGAAGCCGGGAACCAGGAACCTCTTCTGTGTCTCCCACACGGGTGCAGGGTCCCAAAGCCTTGGGCCGTCCTCGACTGCTTTCCCAGGCCACAAGCAGAGAGCTGGATGGGAAGTGGAGCTGCCGGTATTAGAACCGGAGCCCATATGGGATCCCGGGGCTTTCAAGGCGAGGACTTTAGCCGCTAGGCCACGCCGCCGGGCCCAAGTCCCCCCTTTTAAAAAATAAGGATTTATTTCCTATTGGAAAGGCACATTCCAGACTAAAGGAGAGATAGAGAAAGATCTTCCTTCTTCCAGCTCACTTCCCAAAGGACCACAATGGCTGCAGTTGAGTTGATCTGAAGCCAGGATCCAGGAGCTTCTTCCAGGTCTCCCACACGGGTGCAGGCTCCCAAGGCTTTGGGCCATGCTTGACTGCTTTCCCAGGCCACAAACAGGGAGCTGGATGGGAAGTGAAGCAGCCTGGACATGAACTGGTGTCCATATGGGATGCTGGTGCTTGAAGGTAGAGGATTAGCCTGTTGAGCCACATCACCAGCTCCTCAAGTCGCTTCTTGAGCTTCAGTGTCCAGCCTATTTGTACTACATCCTTGGGACTGCAAGATCAGGCAAATCTGAATTTGTCCTCTTTGTCATTGTGCGTGCGGGGGCCCTGAGGGAGGCCCATGGCAGACAGAAGTCTGGCACATGGGTCCTTGATTAAAGCTTCATGTTAATGCTAGCCTCAACTCCCTGTCAGCGTTCTGGTCATGATGCAGTATTAGAAGTTGCTGGCATGACCAAGCAGCCAAGTGGTAGGTTGCAAAACTTGGTGTTTTAGGGGTGAACTGCAACCCCTCCCCAAATTCATGTGTCAAAGCCCTAACCTCCTCGTACTCTGGAATGGAGAGGCAGATTGAGGTCGTCACGGAAGACGGGGACCCTGGGGGACAGGCACACACAGAGCGATGGTGTGAAGACGCCCGGGGAGATGGCTGTGCCTGGACATTCCCCTCACAGCCCCTGCTTGTCACCTCCAGAGCTGTGGGATCACAGACTCCTGTCATTTAAGCACCCTGTCTGGGCTGTGGCAGTCCCTGCAAATGGTTTCCAATACCATGTGGTATTGCAGGCGGTCTCTCTTCCCCCACCTGTATTGTTCCCAGCAATGGCATTGGCTTGGCTGCAACGGCACAGGAATGCCATCAGCGAACCACGGCTCACATGCACCGTAAGACTTCCACTCTCACCCCAGCTGTTGTTTTGAAGCCAGAGCAGGGGCTTCCTCGAGGTCTCTGGGACACCCCCCTTCTGCAGGGAGCTGGCTCAGAGGCAGAGCAGCTGGGATGTGAGCCGGCACCCGTGTGAATGGCTGCATTGCAGGTGGTGGCTGAACTGGCTGTGCCACAGTACCAGTTCCATCATCACTTTTTAAAAACAAGGAGATTTGGGTAGAGTTCCTGTGAGTTGAGTAGGGTCATGTGTAGAATCAGGTCAGGGTTAAAGTGGAAACACATTTGGAGCTTCTGAATTTGTAGTCCCATAGATCTATCCATGAGAATTGTCCCTAAGGAGTCAATACGAACATGGTGGAGGATTTCTTTTTTTCAATACTGAAATATTCAGCCCAGTGCCAGGCACATGATAGACGTGAAAATGTGACCATTACTGTGAGCGTCCAGTGGAAAGCCATTGCTCTTGTTACGCTAACGGTGGGGTGGGCAAGGGCATGGGCATGGCAGAGGGCCCACCCTCTGGGTTGATGTAGTGTTAGTACATAAGAAAGTGTCCTTCGTGTTAGGTGTGAGCCTGCTGCTTAGAGCAATCTGGTGTCAAACTTTACTAAGTGTGCATATTGTTCCTGCTAAGTCACCTTGGAAAAGAAGCTGTGTTCACTGTGTGGGAGCTAGCCGCAAGCACACTGCCATACAAATCAAATGAAGGAAGCTGATAGCATGCGAGACTGAAGCCCACGATCTCTAGCATCCTGTATAAATGTGTTGTCAAGCAGTAAGATACATTATACACCTTTTGTCTTCATGTTTGTTACTAAGCAGGTAGTAAAAATGAGACATGTGAAGTCATGAAAAATTTAGAAATGGGAAAAATTAGATTTGTTATATCAACTTGTGTTTACATATAAAGTTTTTAAAAAATATTTATATTTATTGGAAAGTCAGATCTACAGAGAGAAGGAGAAACAGAGAGGCAAATCTTCTGTCTGCTGACTCACTCTCCAAGTGGTTACAACGGCAGAAGCTGAGCCAATCCAAAGCCAGGAGCTAGGAGCTTCTTCAGGGTCTCCCATGCGGGTGCAGGGTCCCTAGGCTTTGGGCTGTCCTCAACTGCTTTCCCAGGCCACAAGCAGGGAGCTGGATGGAAAGTAGGGCCACCGGGAATAGAACTGGTGACCATATGGGATCCTGGTGCATGCAAGGTGAGGACATTAGCCGCTAAGCTACTTGTGCTGGGCCCTGCATATGAAGTTTTTCCAGACTCTCAATGATTGCTGGAAAAAAAATAGGATGAAGTGGGTACTATCCTTTTTTAAAGATGTATTTTGTTTATTTTAAAGGCACAGTTACAGAAAAGGGGTAGAAGAGAAAGAGGGAGAGAGGCAAAGAAAGAGGGAAGAGGAGTGAGAGGGCGCTCCTCAGGGTCAGTCCCCAGACAGCTGCAGTGACGGGCTCGGCCGGCTGAACCAGCAGCTGCTTCTGGGCTCTCACGTGGGCAGCAGGAACCGAAGCAGTGGGCCGTCTGCTGCTGCTTTCCCAAGCGCACTAGCAACAAGCTGGGTTGAAAGTGGAACATCTGGGATTTGAACAGATGTCCATTTGGGGACACCAGTGTTGCAGAGAGAGGCTTAACACACTACATACTGCCACAGTGCCATGAAAACAGGCACTAAAAATGATTTTATAAACTTCCAGAGAATAGAAATGTCTCTTTCTGACCCCAAGATTCACAGGCTTGCTGCTGGGCTGTAGTGATGTAAACAGATTCAATGGTGAATTGTTGAGTGAATCAACATTTGATTTTTTTTTTCTTAGTAGAACTCTACTGGTTTAGGAAAAAGGAAATATTATATGGTAAAGAAAAAACATTTTCATTTTCAAATGAGGAAAGAAACTTATAGTAGTGCGATTACATTGAGACTTTACATAAGAACTGTGGTACTGGCACAAGCATTTACCCGCACACTCTCAGGTAAGGCATCGCTGAGCTGCAGCTGCGGGCGTTGCGGGAGAGCTCCCACCAAGCCAGCGCGCTTTCACTGTCCTACCCGCGCTGAACGAGCTGATGGAAAGGCGCCCTTCAGGTATTTTTCGTAGTTTTCATTGCGGCCTTTTCTTTCCCTGGCTCTGGTAATCTCTTTGGCAAAGCCGAAACCAAACCATTCCTTGTAGGCTGTTGAGTGCCCATTCGTCCCACCAGGCTGCATAGTAGAGCACACCTAGTAGCGATTGAAACAGGTGCAAGCGGGCATGACTGGGGGCAAGGCATGGGGGATAGCACGCTGTCAGGGGACGCAGAGCAATCCGGCAGCAGCTCAGCACCCCCAAAACGTAGGTGGAGGTCTTTGTGCACTCAACGCCTGGCCCGCAGCACACACGTTTCTATATTTGTTCTATATTGCACAAACTCATGGGTGCACGCGTGGGCACGCACACCCCAGCATGGACATGCAGCTGTCCTCTCAGCAGCCTAAGCAACCATCTACAGGAGCTTACTCGTGACTTTTTTTTTTTGAAATTACATCTACAGGCAGTTCCTACAGTAGTTCCAAGTTCACCTGGAAGCCACACGCACATGATGTTGTAGGGGCAGGGCCTGTCTGCTAAATATAGGACTCTTTAACATACTGGAATTGGTCGACCTCAAAAACTGTCTGGCTACATTGTTGGCCCCCACAGTCCCGCCGGTCCAGCAGAGAGTCGTCTGCCATCCTTAGCCCGAGCAGCTCGGGTGGCTGTGGGGTGGCCCGGAGCCCTGCAGGTCCATCGCTCAGCGAAGAGAGGCTGTGCCCAGTCCGTGGCTGTTCACCACACACATCCCACGAGTCCCTGGCACAGTGAGGTTGCTCTCTGCTGTCCCCACCGAGCAGTCTCGCTCTCATGCTTGCCACAGTTTGGCCCGTGCAGGCCACGAGTCCGGCCACCTGGCATCGCATGGCTTCCTCGTAGGACGGTGGGCTCCCGGCACAGCCACCCTCTGCTGGCGGGAACACCTCATCCACCAAGGAGTGGGCACAGGGTTGCAGGCTGAGCCCCCCGGCCAGCTGGCGGTGCATCTCAGTTCCAAAGCTGTCCTGGATGATGCGGCCAGCCAGCTGGCTTTCCCTTTTCTGGCCCTTCCTGCCTGGGTCTCCAGCACAGCCTTTAGCGCTTCCAGGTCCCGCGGCGGCAAGCTTGGCTGACGCCGGCTTGTGCGAGGCCAAGGAGAAGGACAGGGAGTGCTTCTTGAGCTCTCGGCTGGGCTTGCCCTTCTCTGAGCCCTTGGTGATGAAGGACTGATGCCTAGTAAAGAAGCCTCTTTGGGGGATGGGAGGGGAAGCCAGGAGCGGGCTGTCGGGTGGCCCATCCAGGGAGTTGCTGGAGCAGGCCTTGGACGCCAGGCCCCGCCGCAGTGCTAAGCTCTGGGTCAAGTTCTTGAGCTTTAGGTCCCTGGGCCTCCAGCTCCGGTGCTCCGGGTTGCAGAAGACCTCTTCCGGAAACGGCTCTGCCGCCCCCTCTCCCTGGGGCGGCCTGGTGAAGCCCTCTTCACTTCGCGTTAGTTTCTGGAGCGCCACCCGGTCCTCGAGGCTCTCCCGCGAGGATGACATGCCGGGTTCCGAGTGCCTCCTGTCCGGCTGGCTGGCGCAGCTCTTCAGCCTGGCCACTGTGCTGGCAATGGGCTCCAGCCTGAACTTGTCCAAGCCGGCAGCCAGGTTGGTGGGTGCCTGGGGCTGCCTGCCAGGGGAGTCGGCCACACCACTGGAGTCGGTATCAGGATCGGTGCTGTCGTATGCAGAATCGTTCTGCAGAGTCAAGTCTGGGGAAGGTTAAGGAGCAGGTGAGCTTTGGACACAGATTTCTTCAGCATACGTGTTACCACTGTTCACCCAACTCATGCCAATTACAACAGCACCAGGCGATTTGGTAGAACTGCACAAAGGCTTGGCATGAAAAAGATTCATCACACTGGAATTGGGGGGGCGAGGGGGGGGGCTGGCTTTGTGGTATGGTGGGTTAAACAGCTGCCTGAGATGCCAACATCTCATATGGGTACTGGTTCGAATCCCTGGCTGCCCTACTTCTGATCCAACTCCCCACTATTGTACCTGGGGAAAAGCTTAGGACCCCACCCCACCCCTGCCAACGTGGGAGACCCCAGGAAGCTCCTGGCTCCTGGCTCCAACCTGGCTCAGTCCTGGCGAGTGTGAACACTTGGGCAGTGAACCAGCAGATGGAAGTTCATGTTCTCTGTTACTCCTTTCCTGTTGGTCACTCCCTTGCTCTCTTTGTAACTTTGACTTTCAAATAAAGAAGTCAATCTTAGAAACATGTTTCCGGGCAGCGGTTGAGACGACTTGGGCTGCTCACATCACAGTGCCTGGCTTGAGTCCCAGCTCTTCCACAGAGCCCAGCTTCCTGCTGTCGCACACCTGGGTGTCCCTGAGTCCCGGCCACCCACTGGGAGACCTGGTGTGAGCCCCCACCCTGCTCCCTCTTCGGCCCCGCCCCGCTCTGGCCAATGCAGGCAGGTGCAGGAAAGTGAATTAGCAAATAGGGGATCTTTGTGTCTTTTTGCTTTGCAGACAAATACACCATTTTAAAGAAAAAAATTCTTTCCAATTTTGGTGTTAGATGAACACAAAGGTAAGAAAGTAAAGAGAGGGATGGAAGAGGGGAGGGGGAGGGAGCATAGTATTGCACTAAAATTTTATTAAATTTAGATTTAGAAATTGTCAATCCTGATGGTTGTCTTGCAATCTGTGGAAACTCAGTTTTCTCACCGCAGCCCTATAGCTGAAGAGTGTGCCATAGAACTTGCTGTGTTCATGACTTGGCATGTGGAGGGGAGAAAGTTCTAGACTGGCGCTGCCTGCAGGCCTCACTGGAAATGCCCCAGCCAGGTCTTCCTGCCTCATGATTCTTTATTCCTCTGTCCTGGGGTGACTTGGGAACGTCCCTTCAGCTCCAAATACTAGATATCCTTCCCGTTGCTGGTGGGAGCTACAGCCCGCCCGCCACCTCTCCCCACACCTGTGCATCCTGTACCTGAACCGTCAGTGTTTTCCAGGGAGTCGTCCGAAGGGAGGCTGGGAGGAGCTGGAACGTTCTCCCCAAAGATTTCGAAGCAGTTATCGATGAGGAATTCGACCAGCGCCTTGACCTGGGCGGAGGAAAGAGGAGGCCGTCAGCTGGAGTGGACAGGATGGGCCCATGCTGGGGTCAGCCCTCGGGGGTGCTGGGCTGAGAATGGGAGGTGTGTCTGACACACATGTGCACTCTCACACACGCTTGCACTCTGACACACGTGTGCACTCTGACATACACTGGCCTTTGATCTTATTCAGTGTTGCAAGATGTGCTTTTTCCATTTAAGCATTAATTTTTTTAAGTGAAGATACATTCTTCAACTCTATTTTCATATTTTACTCTGATGTTTCACTTTAGGAAATGGTTTTCTAAACTGAGAGTTGGACTGATGGGCAGAGAATGATGCCCAGGACAAACCTAGGAAGGCTTTTGTGTCCTGGGAGGCAGTGACGCACAGGCCAGCAGTTACTGTCTGGGAGAGTGGCCAAGGACGCAGAGGTGCGAAAATGCTAACCAAAGCCTCCACACGGCAGACTGTCTCCACCAGCCCCCGGTAGTGCAGAGGAACGCAGACCAGTGAGGCCCAGAATCGGAAACTGCTCATCTTAGAGGCAGAACAAACCTTATTATTCAAGTCTTTCTGGGCTTCGAAGGACAAGTGCTGGTCGTTGTCCGGCGCCAGCACGTTGGGTCCGATGCAGATGGCCAGGTTGCTGGAGTCCATCTTGTTGACCTCAGCGTTCTTGCTGATGAGGCGCAGCACGTACAGCAGGTACCTGAGCAGCAGGAAGTTGGGCCGGGGCAGCTTGTCGGCAACCCTGCGGACAGGCGGGGCCCTTAGCTTGCAGCGATGGCTCTGGCCTCTCTGGCTTCAGTACAGCACACTGAGACTCTGTTGAAACTAGACTTCCTTTAAAATGGGGAAGCTGCAGTTTCACAAGCCAGCTCATGGAAAGCTCCTGCGGTTGCTTGCAGTGGAGTTAACATGAGGTGAGAGTAGCCAGGCACAGGTTGGAGGAGCTAAGAAACTAGTCTCTGTAACTGCGACCCCCACACCATCCTTCTTTAGGATTTAAACGGGTCTTAAATGATGAGGCACAGCCTACCCTAGACACCTTGGTTACATGGAAAATAATCCTCTTATCGCTTAGCTACCTAGAGTTTGTTTCTAATTCCATGAAATAGGTTTGTTGCCTCTTTTTAATTTTAAAGATTTTTTTTCATATTTATTAGGCAAAGTTACAGAGAGAGAGAAAGAGAGAGAGAGAGAGAGAGAGAGAGAGAGAGAGAGAGAGAGAGAGAGAGATTGCATGCACCGGCTCACTCCCCAAATGGCTACAAAGCCGCAACAGAGTTGATCTGAAGCCAAGAGCCGGGAGCGTCCCCTTTGTCTCCATGTGGGTGCAGGGGCTCAAGGAGTTGGGCCATCTTCTGCTGCCTTCCCAGGCTATAAGAAGGAGCTAGATTGGAAGTGGAGCACCCAGGCATGAACCGGTGCCAGAGCAGCAGGCAGAGGTTTAGCATACTGTGCTGCAGCACTGGCCCCCTTGCCCGTGTTTGAACTGTGATCACCAAAGATGGCTGATTTTTATTCTAGTCTAAGTCTCAGTGGAGAACGGATCAGTTTCCAGGGGCCAAGTTCACTTACGTGGCAACATGACGAGACAATCAGGTCTGTATAGTCTTTTTTAAATATAGAAATGATATAGAAGATGAATCATTTTAATTTCTCAGAAGGGACTTTTGTAATAAAAGAGTTTAATGTCTGGCTGGGAACTTTGTGTGATAATCTTGGAATTTTCATTTTAGTAGACACTTTCATGCTGCCCATTCTATAAATGCAGACATTTAGCTGGGGGCAGAGGAAATAACTGTAATATAAAAGTGACCTTGCACAGGATGTGGCAGAAGTGCTGAGAGTTTAAAGCCAAGCCTTTAGGGCTTTCTAGTCACTCACAGGTCACACTTTCCATTGACATCTGTCATTATTTTTAGTCCCTCTGGGAATGTAGTCATGGTTTTCACTTTGGTTAGTTGCCGGGAATAGGAAGTGGGCTATGGTGTTTTACAACAGAAGAGTTCCTTCCAGAGAGTTCCACAGGCTGTCAGGGATGCTTTGTGAGAGTACTACTGCCTCACCTGACAGCTCCCCCACCCCGCCCCACTTCCAGGTGAAGGGAGACCTCAAGTTCCTACACTGGGTGCAGGTCGAGCCTACATTGAGGCCAAGAAATCTGAGGCAGGAAGTGCAGGGCCCGGCTCCCTTCAAGGACTCACTGTTTCAGGGCCTCCACTCGGTCGTCCTCATTCTGCTTCTCCAGGGCGTCCATCCACTCTTCAAAGAGGTCACAGGAGAGCAGCTTCCGGGGGATACTTCTGAGGAAGTCCTGTTGCGGAGGAGGGAATGAGAGGTGGCTGTTCTGGTGGGTGTTCTGTTCCGGCCTGTTCTGGTCACACTGCGGGCAGGGCCTTCATTTTTACCTGGCTTCCACTGCATGCCAGGACACCTGTCCCTGCCTTCCTGCACTTACATTAGTCTGGTCCTCATTCCTCAACGGGTTAGTGTGGGGTGCCAGCCCCAGGTCAGGTCTATGCTGAGGGGCACCAGGTTCCTGGGTAAGGACGTGGCCATGGCCATTGGCATTGACATTTCAGAACTTAATGCATGCTTTTGGGACACAATTGGGGATTACAGAAGCAGAAGTGCGTGCATAAACAATGCAAAGGCTCCACACGAATCCCAAGAGAGGCCCGCAGGGAGAGAACCCGCTTCCTGGCCCCTGCCAGGCTGTTTGGCACAAACACCGAGGACCCACCTTTAAGACCGCAGCCAGCAGGTGCACAGGGAGACCTTCCAGGTCCACAGTGCCCCCAGAGCTAAGTTCCTCCTTCAGCTCCTTGCGGGCTTTCTCATTGGCTGCCTTCCTGAACACCCCTTCGGTGGAGGGACCTTTAAGGCAGAGAACCGCCAGGATGTCCTGTGGGAGACGGGGACGGGAACAGGAGGGAGTTAGGTGATGATGTGAAGACCCTGCCATCCTGCCCTGCACACATGCAAACCTCCATTCAGGCTGCAGAAGAATTTCAGTAATGCACTTGAGGATTCCTTGGCTTGACTCATAAAATGTCCTCTCCATAAAAGGCTGTTCTGTCTTGTCCTAGGCGCAGAGCTAGTGATGGCCAGAGGACGTGGGCCAGCTTTCACTATGGGGACGGCAGCTGTCAGCCCCTCCCACTTTGCTAAGAGGAGGTCAGTTCCAATTTTGCACATTTCACAGCGGCTTTGGGTCTCCCTTCCTGTCTCATTCACCCCCATAAGCTTGGCTTGGTTAGGGTTTCACATTTCCTGCGTTTCTTAGCTCTGCAAGCTCAGGGGAATGGGGCGGGCAGGGGAGCTCCTGGCCAAATGCCACTCATTTCTAGGCTGCAAGCAGCCAGCTGTTCTCCCCCAGGCATGGTGACGTGGGAGCTCTGCTGCCAAGGGCAGGCAACAGGAAGGGGCAGCCCAGGGAGCTGAGCAGAGAGCTTGTTGGGCTCCCCTCAGGACTTTGTCCTATCCGCCCGAGGACCCAAGGGAGGTTCGGGAGGAGGGACCGTGCACCAACCTGGATGGGTCTGGGCAGTGTGTCATCGTTGCTGCAGATGGCCGATAAGGGCTGCTGGGACAGTGACGCTTTCAGTTCTGGCTCCAAAGCCCCGGGGAGGTCTGTCCACGCAGAGAGCCTTCTAATGAGAAAGGGCCAGGACAGCACCTTCTTCCTCTTCTTAACCCCTACAGCCCAGGAAACGAGGAGGAACAGCAGGTCAGAGGGCAACACTGCTGACCACAGGTTTGGGTAGGAGAATGGATCCTGTTGGCCACGCAGTGTGGCCATAGTGTGCCGTGGGGGGAAGGGAACGGGGGGTTCATTAGGAAAAAACAAGACAGCGAAGGCCATGAGTCTTAACCTGGAAGACCCAACTGAAAAAGCAACAGCACCGTTACCAAGGTCACAGGCTCCAAACATCAATCACAAGGTTCCCCAAGGGCTCCGCCTTTCCTGTTTTCACCCTTCCCCAGCTGTTTGTCACCAAAGATTAGCAGAGCCTCAGAAGGCCACGGGCCGACAGCTTAATGTATGGGTCTTAATAACTGTAGGGGACGTTTCTGATATGGAATGCGTGATCTTAGTTTCTGCTTTCACCGGGGAAGAAAATGGGAGAAGTAGCCTGCTGTTGCGCTTGCAACAATCGGCCACTAGAGGGAGCGACACCTACCAGTCGCTCCACCGTGAACCCCGCTTTGCCCCCATCCCCAGGGTTCTTCGCCTATGAGGTATATGGGCGTGGGGGACGAGGAGCTGCGGGTGGGTTCTTTGGGATTTGAGATGAGCAGATGGCTGAGGCACTGCATCTTTTCCCCCTGTCTGCATGCTCTGATGGTCAGAGCCAAAGTGGCCAGCAGGTTTGCAAGCCCCCTACAGAGCTGGGGGATGCTACAGAGAGGGTGCCGCCCATCTGAGCCCCACTGCACTGGAGGACCGGAAGCTGCCAGCCACTCAAGGGTTAGTGTTCGAGAGAACACTCCCTAAAGCAAGTTCCTAGTAGAGACAAGCGCTGTGGTTTTGCAAACCAAGAGTGCTTAGTTGTGACTCCTGAAGTTGAAGATGGTATGTTTTGAAAAACTCACCAATGAGCTGGCAGACGCCATCTTCGCTCTCACATGATGCCAACAGGGGGTGTTCCTTTATGTTGCCCTGGCAATATGTCTTTCAGTTAAAACCGTGACTGAAGAAACCTGCCCCGTCTTCCCCATCAAATATTTAACCTTTTATTCATCCCCAAAATTTATTCTACAGAGTATACTGCTTTTTTCCAGCCTTTAGAATCAATGTTAAAATTTTGGTTGTTATAGAAAATTCCAATTAATGAGTTTCATTCACTACCATTATGAGGTTAAAATAATTAACAAGCCAGATAATATTTGCTTTCAACTAATTATTTCCCATGTCCTAACAGTGCAGAGAAAGTCTGACACATTCTTTTCTCACCTCCGATTGGCATTCGATCAACGTCTCCATGTTATTGGCATTTAGTGTTTTTGGCTAAAAAGAAAGGGATAAAACCAGGTAAAGACATCTGTCTCAAGCCTTTTGAAATTTGAATAAATGAATGAATGGGTGCACGAGGGAATGAATCCTGGGGCACCTACAATGTCGAAGCTGCTTGTCAGCTTCATCTGAGTCCGGGCTGGCTGTCCACAGCTGGATGCTGCTCCCCGGGAACCTGGGCTCCACCTACAACACATCCCACGGAAGGCAGTGAGGCTGCAGCTTGCAGGCAGCACGGTTCTAGTCCCACTGTGCCAAACAGTCCAGCACGGCTGGAGAAGCTTTCCCTGGGAGTCTGCTGTTTTCCACCAAATGCTGCCACACGCGGACTTCCCTGTGCCCTGAGCTCTGTGCTTCATTTGCTGTGGTCCCTCTGGGAGAGACTGAGAGCCGCTGGCTGTAGTAACTGCAGTGTCTGTGAGGTGTGTGTGTGGGGTGTGCGCGCGCGTGTGCCCAGTCAGCGGCAGGGATTGTGCGCGGGACTTTCTCTAGCCGCTCTCATCCGGATCCAAAGAGACAGACATCTCTTCTCTTCAGGAGAATTCCCATGCCCAGCATGCGCAGCGTTCACGCTGAAGCCTGGCGGTGCGTGTTGCGTGTGTGTGGTTAGCCCGGTGCCAGTGTCCCTCCCTGCCACGGCCGTGTGCCCCTGCCTGTGTCCACAGTCCCGTGACCTGCGTGTGGTTTCTCTGCCCCTGGTCATTTGTGGTACTCACCACCCTGAGCTTCTGGCAGCCTCCAGGGAGCTGCGAACAGCCGGGAGTCACTCTTCCTCCGCAGCAGCAGCACCACCGGCTGCTCCCACCTTACGTGCTTGGCGTTATAAGCAGGGGGCGGGCAGGTGGAAATCCAGAGCTTGAGCGCGTCGGTCCGGAAGGAGCATCACAGGCTGTCACACAGAGCCACGGGCTGTCACACTGACCCGCCCGCCACACCGGGACTCTCACTTCCTCCTTCCTTTTAGGGCAGCCGCGCTGATGTTCATGTTCTTTCCTTTTTTTTTCTTCTTCTTCTTCTTCTCTCTCCCACTTCAAAGCCTAGAAAAAAAGTCTGTAAACTACCAGGGGTGGAAAAGATGACATCAAGGCGGCCCAGGGAGGAGGGCAGCGCTGGTTAAGTCACGGGTGGAATGTGCGAAGACGCAATTGTGTTGTTCTCTGTGTAAACAGCATCTTCTCCTGAGAGGGGGTGATTTCAGGTGCCCTTTTGTTCTGGCTTTCTGCGTGGGCACTATTTCCCTTCCCTCTCCCCCATCTGCTCTGTCCATGCCATGCCCTGACTGGCACCCCTGGGTACAGAACCCTGGCCATCAAAGGCAAGGCCAGTTGGTGTGTTTTGGGATAAGTAAGATGATCAGCTGGACCAGTTGTCATCAGGCTCACATTAGCACCCTGTCCTTCCTGTAAGTGCTAAGATTCAATTGTTAGCATCCAATCCGTGGCCACGCCAGCTCACCCTTTAATGCCAGTGGAAAAGGAGTAAGTGTTCCTGCGACTGGACCAATTTAAACCAGAAAGGACAGGGTCAATTTCTTCATGGATGTCTCAGTGTAAGAAAACATTTCTGGTCCTTTCCATAGAAATCAGGCTAGAGAGGAAGCCACTCAAGACCCCAACAGGCAAGATAAATACATAAGGGCTGATCCATCCGCGCAGGGGAGCGGGTGCCACAGCATTGAAGGGACACAACCCAAAACTCTTCAATAGCAGGGTGATTCCCCATGCCATGTGGAAGAGGCCAGCCCAAGAATGTCTCTGCTCACTTCCCAGGCAGCCTGTGATGTGAGCAGACAGAAAGATGTTTGCCCAGGGGCTGGAGGACCCTTGCAGTGGCTCTCGGAGACCCGTGTATACCTCTTTTCAGCCTGACTTCATACATCACCAGCGCCTATACTGCTAAGGCACTTTGGTGTTGACTGTACTTCTGTCTGGATATTGACATTTAACTCACAGTTTTCCCCGGGCTCAGTGTCTCGGTGGGTGGTGTGAGGACAGATCACCGGTTCACCTGCAGGCTCACTGTGGCAGTCACCGCCTGTTCCCAGCAGCTGTGGATGCTACTGCCTCTTATAGAACTCCAAAATAACCTCATTGTTTCTGTGATTGAAAAGGGCATTTATTTTGTGCCTAGCTTAGTGCTGGGCTCATAGCAGGCTATCACAAATACTTTCTGAATATATAAAATAGTCACCATGAAGTGTTGTACTAATATTCTGTATGCTACAGAATTCACACTTATATATCATCTGCTATGCTACATATATATACTCTAATATATGCTATGCTATATATACACTATATATATGTGATGTAATACTATATATAGTAAAATATTTACAGTATATATTTTATGAACTCTGTTCACTTGAAAAACTTAGTTTTTAAGTTCTTAAAAAAAATTTTTTTTTATTCGCATGGCAGACCTACAGGGAGAAGCAGTGATGGAGAGGAAATCTTCCATTTGCTGGTTCACTCTGCAATTGGCCACAACGGCTGGAGTTGAGCCGATCTGAAGTCAGGAGCCAGGAATCTCCTCCAGGTCTCCCACACAGGTGCAGGGTCCCAAGGCTTTGGGCTTACTCCACTAATTTCCCAGGCTATAAGCAAGGAGCTGGATGGGAAGTGGAGCAACTGGGACATGAACTGGTGCCCATATGGGATTCTGGAGCTTGAAGGGAAAAGATCAATTGAATCAGTGTTCTAGGCCCAAGGATTCCTTTTTCTTACTTTTTAAAAAAGAGGTGTATTTATTATTTATTTGGAAGATGGAGAAAGAGTGAGAGCCAGAGCGATGAGAGGCAGACAAGATCTTCCATCTGCTGAATGGCTGCAATGGCCAGGACTGAGCCAGGTCAAAGCCAGGAGTCAGGCACTTCCTCTGGGTCTGCCACATGGGTGCAGGAGCCCAAACTCCTGCTGGCTGCCCAGGCACCTGAGCAGGCAGCTGGGTGGGAAGGTGAGCAGCTGGGATTTGGATCGGTCCCCGTAGAGAATGCTGGTGTTGTAGGCAGTGACTTAATTTGCTATGCCACAATGCCAGCCCTTGGAGTTCTTGTAACAAACATAAAGGATGCTGTGTTTTCACAACTGAAGCATGGATCTTCAACTGAAGTATTTTCCTCTTTCTAAAAACACAGACCAGATGTTGTTGGAATCCTAGTTTTCAGCTCTCTGATACCACGTGATCCATACTCTCCCAGTGGTTCCAAACCTGTTCCTTTTGTTTTTGCTGTGAGATTTCTATATTCACAGAAAGAGGGTTAGAGAATCCTAATGTAGAAAACACTTTTTAAAATTTATTTATTATTTTTAATTCATTAATTACATTGTATTATGTGACACAGTTTCATAGGTACTTGGATTCTCCCCACCCCTCCCCACACCCTCCCACCATGGTGGATTCCTCCACTTTGTTGCATAACCACAGTAGAAAACACTTTTAAAAATGCAATTTTCAAGTGGGAGAAGGATGGGAGACCTTGGCCTATTCCCTATCTGCTCTCCTGAGTAGATTCTAGAAACTCAGACTTTAGCCTTTGTCACAGATTCTCAGAGTGAGTTCAGAGGACCCTGGGCTGCCTTGAGGCCCTTAGGGGATGGCCCACGGTGCCATGACTGCTATACTGCCTTAGTAATAACACTAAAATGTGATTTATTTACCTTTGAACTGTAATTCCCTGGAGGACATGGTGAAATTTGCCAGGGATTACACAAAGCATGATAGGCAATTGGCCAAGGAGTTGCCATCTCGCGGTTTAGAATTTTCGTAGCTTTAGTTTCTCCTTCATCCGTGGAGATAGACACAGCTTGCGTGGATTAAGTCTCCAGGGTTGTCATTGTGTCCAGGGCTCATCTACACTGTGTGTGTGCCTAGAAGAAAGTTGTGTGTGTGTGTTGGTGTTGTTAGCTCACTGTGCTTGCCCTGTTAGCCCAGCAGTGGTCAGTCACGCCGTTCTTTCGATGAGTCGGCATGCCACACTTCTTACCATCTCAGTAGTCATTTCAGCAGGTTCTAGAATCAAGAAATGATTCCTGGCCCGGCGGCGTGGCCTAGCGGCTTAAGTCCTCGCCTTGAAAGCCCCGGGATCCCATATGGGCGCCGGTTCTAATCCCAGCAGCTCCACTTCCCATCCAGCTCCCTGCTTGTGGCCTGGGAAAGCAGGAGAGGACGGCCCAAAGCTTTGGGACCCTGCACCTGTGTGGGAGACCTGGAAGAGGTTCCTGGTTCCTGGCATTGGATCGGCGCGTACCGGCCCGTTGCGGCTCACTTGGAGAGTGAAACATTGGATGGAAGATCTTCCTCTCTGTCTCTCCTGCTCTCTGTATATCCGGCTTTCCAATAATAATAAATCTTTAAAAAAAAAAAAAGAAATGATTCCTTCTTGGTTGTTGAAATCCCCCATGCATTTCTGCTGTCCTCCACCAGCCCTGTGCCTGAGCTGTCGGAGAGGCCTTCTGTGTGCGGACCTCTCGCCTTCTCAGTCCCTCTGCTGACGCTAATGGCCCTCCCGGCCCTCCTCAACACACAGCGGAGAACACTGAGGAAGTTAGTGGGATCTACTGAGAGTACTAATTCTCTTTGGATGCCTGCTTTAAAAACCAAGTTTTTCTGTGATATGTGATGCTCACTGGGACTTCTGTTTCTTTCTCCTGCAGAGTAACCTGCCTTGAAATCTGCCATGGAAAATAATTAGAGCAAGAACTGTGTCCATTTCAGCAACAATCATTTTGCAAAGCTGAATATGGGGTTATGTGTTTGTTAACAATACCGAGGCAACTGGTCACTTTGAAAGGAAGAAATGAATTAAATGCAAATATAATAAACGTTAAATAATCTTAAATAAGCCTTAATAATAAGGTTTATAATAATAATAAACCTTAAATAAAGACTTATTTTATTTGAAAGGCAGAGTTAGAAAGAGAGAGAGAGAGATCTTCCATCCACTGGTTCACTCCCCAAATGGCTGAGACAGCCAGGGCTGGTCAGGCTGGAGCCAGCAGCCACATCTGTCCGGGTCTCCCATATGGGTGGAGGTAGCTACGCACTTGAGCCACCTTCCGGTGCTTTCCTAGGTGCCTGAGCAGAGAGCTGGATCAGAAGTAGAGCACCCGCGGCTCGAACTGGCGCCCATATGGGATGTCGACATTGCAGGTTGTTGCTGGGCTTGTTGCATCACAGTACCGGCCCTGCAGTACATTTTATCCAAGTTCCAAACTGATCCCTAATCCCTCCTCCTGCCTCATCTTCTCTGGGGACTGAATTATGGTTTGGTACTTGGGTGCTACTGACATCCAGGGCTGGGATGGTGCTGGCATTGCAGCCCCATCCTAAATCCCTGCAGAGACTTCCTGGGTGCCTCTCTGGTAGAGAAAACCATGCCTGGTCCAGCAGCAGGGCCGTGGTTCTGGAAAGCTGGAGCTTGACTTCCAGAGAGTTCCACTGTGAGTCCCGATTCTAGGAGAGAAGGCATTCAGGTTTCTCAGCTGCTCCCTCACGTCACCTGTCCCCTGGCAGTGCCGCTGCCCTCCTAGCTGGAAACGGTCTGTTCACATCATCCTGTTCCGTGGCGTCTGCCACCAGCTCTGCATTCCGGGAGGCCTAGGCTAGCTGGGTGGGCTTCAGCACCGACACAGGTGCTGTGAATGGTACCAGGTATTTTTAAGTACCTCTCCCTGGGACACGTTAGCACAGTGCCCTGAAGATGATGTTCTTGTAGGTTGGTGAACTTGTGCAGGGTCCTTCTGATATCTGGGTTTGCTCCTTGGCTTTGGGTCCAGGGCTCCCTCCTTGCTCTCTGCATCCCCCAGGGAACCCTCTTCAAGGGATTAATTTATGAGTGGAGACCAGATGTCTGCACCTGCTGTGTGTGACAGTAGCCAAGCCCAGGTGGGTCTTCCTGGGGAACGCCTGGCTGCGGGAGGGAGTCAGAGTTAGGGCATGGTCCTGAAGCGTCACTCTCACTTTGCGAGTTCCCTTAATAATAAACGTAAGGACAGACATCAGGGACACGAGATTGGGTCCCAATGACCTGCAAAGGAGTTAGATTTTCCCACTCATGTAGAAGTCTTTATGGAGCTGTGGGTCCCACATTGCTAATCCAGGGAGGTGCTGAGCCAAGTAGGATCATATAGCAGTAGTAAATACAGCAAGATGCGAGAGAAGTTAGAGTCCCCTTCACCAACTCTCTTTCCCCACATACAGGGCTGCCCCAATGTCAAGGGGAGCCCTTCCTGAGCCTCCCACTGGGACCAGCTGCCACGGGGAGGGCTTCCACAAAACACTTTATCAGTTATGGGCGGCCCAGCGCCCTGGATTCCCAGAGCAGCATGGTCATTTTGATGGCAGTTTCCTGAACACCGTGGAGACATGTGCCACGGTAAGGTGGGACACGGAAGCAGTGCCGCTCGTTTTAAACCAGGTGGTGACACCGCCTCTCCTCGCTCACTCTCATCTTCCCCCGTTGCCTTTGAGAAGTAGATCCTGTCGGCCCGGGAGTCGAGTCTCCAGGACTCGGAGAGGACCTTGCACGGCCTCTTGTGCCAGGGCTTTCATTGTTCGCCTCCCAGTTACGACTGACTTTGGTCCAAATTGCTCGCTTAACGTTTTTGGAAATGAGGCTCCAAGAGCTGTGGGCTCAGTGTCCGGGACCGTGACTTCCACACCGCATGTGCTGGGTAGGAAGATGCGTGGACAGATGTGGAGTCACCAGGGCTTACCTGGAGACCCCAGGAGAACCCACCTCTTCCTTCCAGTCCATCCCCCTCCCCCGCCGAGTGACCCAGAGAGGGTCATCTTCCCTCCTTACACTATTGTCAATAGTGTCCTGCCTTCTCATTATTTCCTGCAAAGAGCTCACAATTTCCTATAGCACCCTGATGTCCGGCTAGCCAGAGGTGAATCTTCTGGAAAGTTCAGGTGATGAAATAAAGAAAATCGGGGATCCAGCCTTTCCTCCGTTTGCACTGCCCCCCCCCCCCAACCTGTTGTGCATTTTAGGCCCAGCCAGCCCTGTTGTCTCTTTCTGCTTCTGCGGTGCCGTCCGCTCCAAGTCTGGCTGTCTCACCCTCTCCTTGGAGTCCAGCTCCGTCCCTCCACCTCCTCCATTCCCTGGTCCTTCCATGTCAGCCTTACTTGCTAAAGTTTCTAGAAATTGGGGACAAGTTTCCATCCTTGAGCCTACAAATGCTTGACATAGTATTCTGTATACAGTAGGAGTTTAATTACTTACCTTACCAAAGTTGTGTGATAAGAGAAAAATAGTGAAATCTGATCATTGATACTACCTGGTTTTAAAATGTGTGGCTTAACCTTAAAATATTTTATATATATATATATTTGGAGGAGAGAGAGTCAGAGATCTTCTGTCTACTGGCTCACTTCTCAAATGTCTGTGGTAGCTGAGGCTGGGCTGGGCAGAAGCTGGGAGCTGGAGCTCCATCCAGGGAGCGCAGTAGCGGGAAGCTGACGTTAGCAGCTGGGGCTTGGATCTGGCACTGTGGCACAGAGAGCTCGGCCTCTGCCTGTGGCACCAGTCCAAGTCCATGCAGCTCCACTTCCGATCTGACACCCTGCAGATGGGTGCAGAAGGCAGCAGACGATGGCTCGATGCTTTGGGTCCCTGTACCTGTGTGGGAGCCTTGGAAGATGCTCCTGGCTCCTAGCTTTGGGTTGGCTCAGCTCTGACCACTGTGGCCATTGAAGGAATGAAACAGAGGATGGGAGATGCTTCTGTCTCTGTCTCTCCTCTCTGTAACTCTGTCTTTCAAATAAAAATTTAAAACATCTTAAAAAAAAAAATACCAGGGACTCAGCCTCCACTGTAGTGCAGGATGCCACTGTTCCAAGCCGTGTCTTCTTCAGGATGTGAGAGGCAGACCCCTCATTTAGCCTTTTTCAATTATCTACATCACTGAGCCAGAGCTCGGGCCTGTCAGGATGGAGCAGGATTGGCTCAACACTGGAGAGGACCTTCTTCCTCACACCTTGCCTTCTTTGCCCATGCATTAGAATCAGAACTCAGAGGGGAGGCCTCACCTGGAGTGCACCTGGCACACCCGGGCTCCTGAAGCCCTGGATGGAGATTCCTGTCCACAGGCTAGAGGCCATGACACACTTGCCCTGCTGCACACCTGCTGGGGCCCACCATGGAACCAGCGCCCAACTGGCCCATCTGGGACTTTCTAGTTCTCTCTGCCCTAGGAGGATCTGATGCTTGACTGTTCCCAGGGCCATGCTCCCCACCGAGGGGAAGCTGAAGGGGCTCTGGGGATCAGGAAATAGAATCAAGGACTTGGGGAGCTTGGCGGGGGTGTCAGCAGCCACCCAGATGTCTGACAAGTGCTCCTGTTGGCCTGGGCCCCTGAGGGACTGTCTGTCTGCTCCTAGCCTACCAGTGCCCCCATGGCCTGGGCCTCCGAGGGAGTGTCTGCCAGCTCACAGCCTGCTGGGCTGATGCCTGGCCCCCGTGTCCTCTAAGAAACTTCTAGGAAGGGCTGTGGGGATCTGAGATTCACCAGGATGGTGTGGAGGGATGCCACAGTTGCTGGAGCCCACACGGGCCTGCCCAGCTTTGGCGGCACCTGCCTGCATTTCTGAACTGCCTCCCTATCCTTGTGGTCATGACTTTCTCTGGGTTGTGACTCAGAATAAGGTTTGAAGAACTTTGTGCTTTCTGAAAGCTGTCTTTAAGAAAGACTGACCAAAGTGTTTTTTAAAATCATTTTCCCTGACTTGCTGAGCTCAAGATGAAGAATTAAAATAAAGTAGCCTGAGCTGTGCTGGTTAGACTGCGCCCCGCTGATGAATGGGACAGAAAGGGTATGATGGCCAGTCCCAGGCTCACTTGACTATTTTTTTTTAAAGATTTATTTATTTTTATTGCAAAGTCAGATATATATAATAGAGGAGGAGAGACAGAAATATCTTCCATCGGATGATTCACACCCCAAGTGACCACAATGGCTGGTGCTGCGCCAATCCAAAGTTGGGAGCTCTTCCGGGTCTCCCACGCAGGTGCAGAGTCCCAAGGCTTTGGGCTGTCCTCAACTGCTTTCCCAGACCACAAGCAGGGAGCTGGATGGGAAGTGGGGCTGCCGGGATTAGAACCAGCGACCATATGGGATCCCGGGGCGCATTCAAAGTGAGGACTTTAGCCTCTAGGCCGCAACGCTGGGCCCGACTATTTTTTTTTTAAACAAACAAAAGAGAGAGAGAATTATGAAAATGGAATTTCCTTTCTTAGTAACCTGCAAATTCAGGTGTGGCCTTTTAAAAACCCGAACCCCAAAGATAAGACTCAGGGAAAATGTCCAGTAAACCCCCTGCCCTTTTTTTGTTTTTAAAAGATTTATTTATTTTACTTGAAAGTCATAATCAACACAGAGAGAGGAGACACAGGAGGTTTCCCACCTGCTGGTTCACCCCCCAGGTGGCCTTAATGGCCAGAGCCTGGGTGGACCACCCAGGGATCAGGCTGTAGCCATGTGACCTAGCACTGTGTCAAGCACAGGGCAGGGAATCCACCCGACCCTGCTGGAGGTGGTGTCATGAATTTTCTTCTGTTGGATAAGCAAACCCAGATGGGTTCTGAGCTGGACTCGGGTTGGTCACTGAGGATCCCATAATGCTAGTATCGAGTCTTATCAGGAGGGTCCAGCCCGCAGGAAGCCATGTGAAACCCACAAAATCCTTTGGCCTGACCCTGCCAAAGCATCCACTGACAGGGTTCACAGGTGGCTGGATCTGTTGCCGGCTCATTTCCAAGGTGATGATTCTGCATGGCCCACAGATGATGTTATAAGGATGCACATGGTCCTTGGCAGGAGAAAGACCCCAGATCTGTCCGTGGACAAAGTCTGAGCAGAGAGAAGGCAAAGGGAAGCCATGAGACATGGGCCAGTTTGGTGGCACCTGCATGGAGAAGAGTGGGTGAGGGGGAATGAACCAAGAGGGGAGTATGGGAACAGACAGGACCCCTTGCCACCAGAGCACCTGATCTGGCAGGTGCCAGGAGGGGCCTGGAGCTTGCCTCTCCACTAAAGCCCCCTTTGGAAGAATCATCAGAAAGCGCCTCGGGTATGTTCTCCTCTGACTTCCGAGCGCCAGCCTAGCTGGCCCATTTTCACTTTGACACTGGCCTTCCATGGTTCCCACCCTTAGGCCTCCTCCCCCAAATCAGTCTACAGATCCTGCAAAAGGAGAAAGGCCTCACATAGCTCAAGCCAAGCCACAGGGCCCAGGGTTGGGGTAGCCGACAAACATTCACCTTTGAGAGGAAGAGGACAGGTTCCCCATGGGCAGGTGGACTTCTGCTTTGGCGGGTTGTGGGACACATGGTTTGCTCCTGATCGCTGAGCTCAACCCTATCTGCCTGGTGACAGGCTGGGAGCAACTTGCAAGGAATGCTTCAGACCTCCGTGTTGAGAACAGTCCTGAAGCTTCTGTGGGAATTTGAGCGGTGAAGGCGGTCTCTCGGTTTGTGTCCGCCTCTCTGGGGGGCGAAAAAAAGAAAGAAAGAAAAATGTAGATAGAAAGTAACTCACAAGCTTGTGTTGAGTTGAAAGACAACCTCTCGCTGGGCTTCCCTGGGCTGAGTCCTAAACTCTAAACAGAATGCTCTTTTATTTTTTTTCCAAATCAATGCAGTATTTCCCCTTTGCCGACTCACCTCCAGCAGCCCCGGAAGTCAAATGGCCACCAAAGGCCCTCCCTGTCCTGTGCCTCAGAACTGGCCTTGTGTCCATGTCAACAGCAGAGGCCAGCCCCCCACCCCTGGTCCAGCAAGGCCCCCCAAATGCTGACAGTGAACTTCCTTCACATCACAGACCAGCACGTGTGTGCAATGTTATGCTCCCACCATATACGCTTACCATGCACAAACGGGAAGGTGGACGAAGCCCACAAGGCATGAGATGAGTCTCTTCTTGCTAGATGAGGAACAGCACTTTCAAGTTTAAACACCAGTCCTCACACTTGGCTGCACATAAGAATCCCTGGGGGCAGATCAGAAAAATCCCCCCAACCTGCATCCCCAATTTGGGCTCATCCGATGAGGATGTTGGGGTGGCCCTGTATCTGCTGTGGTTTCATGGGTCCCTGTCTGTGACCCTAACTATTTGCAGCCCCACCTGTTGGGGACACACAGAGTTGGCTGGGAGCTACAAGCTTGCAGTCAAAGTCGTTTCTCTCTCTCTCTCTCTCTCCCCCTCTCCCTCTTCCTCCACTCCCCCTCCCTTCCTCTCCTTCTCCCTCTCTCTCTAACAGCCCTGAAATGACCACTGGAGGAGGCCAGGACAGCCCAGCCCACGGCAGGCGCCCGCCTTTTGACTGTATGAAGCTGCTCTTGGCTCTCTGCCCCAGCAGCCCTCTTGCTGAACATTGTTGCCTGTGTGAAACAGCAGAACTGTCCTGCCAGCCCAGGGAGTACAGACAGAGCAGACGGGCAGTGTTGCCAGAGATGGAATTGTGGGTGATTGCTACTCAACACTGGGTGTCTGAAACTAACTGGGCCCTGTCAACATCAATGTTGCAGGCATTCCAACACGTCCAATGTTGAATGCCAATTCAAGTCCCAGCTACTCTACTTTGGGTCCAGCTCCCTGGTAAAGCACCTGGGAAGACAGTGGAGGATGGCAACGGAAGATGGCTCATGTGCTTGAGTCCCTGCCACCCATGTGGGGGACCCTTGTGAAGTTTTCTGGGACCTGGCTTCAGCATGGCCCAACCCTGGTTATTGCAGCCATTCAGGGAGTGAATTCGTGGATGTAAGATCTCTTTCTTTTTCTTTCTTTCTCCCTTTCTCTCTTTCTTTCTTTAGATTAATTTATTTTTATTTTTATTAAATTTATTTTTATTTTTATTAATTTATTTTCAATTTATTTTTTATTTATAGAGAGAAGGAGAGACAGAGAGGAAGATCTTCCATCTGCTGATTCACTTCCCAAGTGGCCACAATGGCTGGAGCTGAGTCAATCTGAAGCCAGGAGCCAGGAGCTTCTTCCATGTCTCCCATGCAGGAGCAGGGTCCCAAGGCTTTGGACCATTCTCTATTGCTTTCCCAGGCCGCAAGCAGGGAGCTGGATGGGAAGTAGAACAGCTGGGACATGAACTAGTGCCCATATGGGGTGCTGGTGTATGCAAGGCAAGGATTTAGCCACTAGGTTATCACACCAGGTCCAAGGTCTTTTTTCTCTCTGTCTCTGCCTCTCTCTTTCTCTGTAACACTGTGCTCCGACCAGCAGAGCCAGTAACGTGAACAGGCCATGGACCAGTGATGGTAGAAGTCTTTGCAAAGTCTTTCTTTTATTGCTCCTTCACCTCTCCTTGTATACTCTTCCCACCAAGTCTTAATTTAGCCAAGCAATTGGGTACAGATGAGTACAATTAGTCTAGGCATTTTTAGCCACAAGCCCAGTTCCTGTTCCTGCCCAGCTCAAAGAGTGCTAATCAACTCCTTAGCCCACAGCAACAGTGTCTTTCAAATATATCGATAAATCCTGAAAAGAAAAAAATAAAAGGTACCAATTAAATCTCAGTAGCAGCAACTCATCTTTATTTTAAAGATTTATTTTGATTGGAAAGCAGATTTATGAAGAGAAGGAGAGATAAAGAGAAGCATGTTCCATCCACTGGTTCACTCCCCAAGTGGCTGCAATGGCTGGCATTGGGCCGGGCCGGAGCCAGGAGACAGGAGTGCCATCTTGGTCTCCCACGCAGGTGCGAGTATCCTGAGCACTTGGCCATCCTCCCCTGCCTTCCCTGGCGCGTTAGCAGGGAACTGGATCAGAAGCGGAGCAGTCGGCACTTGAACTAGTCCTGTGGGATGAGTTGTCTGCGATACAGTGGCAGGTTTAACCTGCTCACCACAATGTCGCCCCTCCCCACAGCTTTATATTAAAGCAGCTTATTGATAATGCTGAAGTCTCTCCCACTGAGCACCTGGTGCATTTTTAAAATTTGCTTGAGAGAATAAAGTTTAAAATAGACTGTAAGATCCAAACCAGTTATGGTTGGATTCTTATGGGTATGGTTTACCCAGAGGGGCATCGTCAGGTGCAAAATGGAAGGCTCGGCCTGAAGCCAAGCGAGAATCTCACAGATCCCAGGAGACAGAGCAGCCGTCACATGCAGGTCTCAGTCCTGACACCTGATGTTCAGATTGCCCTCTCTGGGTAGGTGCCAGGGTCCTTCGGGAGAGGCAGGACAATGGCGTCCCCATACAGCTCTGTACCCTGAAACGGTTCCTAGTGTTTGGCCTGCAGCAGGGAGAGGCCTGGTAGGGCGTTAGGAAGAGAGGCGGGGTTACAAGGCTTATTGCTACGGTGTGTGGGCCAGAGCCTCCTCCTGGGCTGTGGCAGCCTTGGATTTAGCAATCTAGAATGAATTCATGGAGGAGGCTTTGCCTTCAAGAAGTCACTCCAACTTCCATTGGTTCCTCCAGTCTCTTACCCACATGTATACACCCACAGAGATAACGCAATACAGGAGCACGTACACACATAGGACACACATAAACATTCGTGTACAACATGTGCACACATAACACACACGTGCACATAAATACACAGCCTCTGCTAGAGCTGCCACAAACAGAAGACCATGGGCAGGGGCGTGAGCAAGACATTAGTGCGCACAAGGCTGGAGTCTAGAAGTGACCAAGGCATCTGCATGCTTGATTTCCCCAGGACACCTTTCCTTGGTTGTGACGCCCCCTTCTTGTTGTGTCCTCTGCACACCTGCATTGCTGCTGGCTCTTGATGTCCAAGTTTGCTTGGATAAATCAGCAGTCGGGTTGAGTTGAGTCTGCTGTAACAGCCTCTGTTTAACGTAGTCACCCTTCGAAAGATCGTTTGCCTGAACAGAGTCATGTTCTGAGGTCCAGGAGGTTAGGCATCTCTAGGCAGGGGGCAGGGCAGCGTGGGGACACACTTCATGTATATACACTTGTACCCACCTTTTCCATTTGTATCCATGTATGTTTGTATGCATCCGTTTACATACACTGAGAGAAGTGCTTGCCTTTGCCTCTGTCTGGAGACTAGTATCAGTTCTCTGCCCTGTGAGCCACTGTGTGTTGTAACAGATAAAGAGAAGAGGAAGAGGAAAGCAGGTGGTTTTAAGGTGGCAGTCACCCAAGCCAGTCTCTGGAGGTTGGAACGGGGGTGGGAAGCCTAGAGCCCTCAGAGGTGAGCTGTCTAAACCCAGGGCATCTGGGCAAAGGGGTGCCTGGTGGTGGCTGGCCCAGCTGGCACCAGCAAGAGGGGCATCAGGTTGTGGGTTTCTGAGCAAGTTCACTGGAACACAGACCCCTGTTCATGTGACTGCTCAAGTTCCTACTCAGGCCAAATTGTCAAAGGGGGAATTACATGATTTTGGCGGTCTTTTCCTTCCTTCCCATTTTTCAAACTGTCCTTCACGTGATAGGCAGATGTGAGTTTTGCTTCCTTAAGTGGAATGCACTTAGTTCCCGTTTCTCTAATTGGAGTCATTTCAAATAAAAAGCCAGGTTATCCAAGAGGGGGGTAAAAGGAGAAACCCTCACCCCAGGGGGATTCTGTGGCTCCTGAGGCGACCTGGGAGCAGGAGCGGAGGGGCGCCTGATTGGGACAGCAAGCACGGACTCGCAGGCTCCACGGACCATGGTCTGCTCAGCCTCGTGTCCACGGGAGCTCTTCCCCAGGAGTCCAGCACAGCCTTGGCTCAACAGCCATGGCAGAAGCCTTTGGGGGAGAGAAGAGGACAGCTTCAAAGAGGAAACATATAAAGCAACAGACAGGGAGATGATGTTGCCATCACGGGTCTTAAAACTGGACCTGGTAACAAATACGGTGAATGAGAACATCAGATTTGGCAGAAGTCAGTGGGCGAAGACGGAGGCAAACATCGCCCAAGTCCCCACGAGACTCCCAGACAGGACATCTTCCTGCAGGGTCTGGTTTCACAATCTGTTTTGTCTTCCTGTGTACTTTCAGTTGTCGAGTCACAACGCGGATGCAGAAGGAAGACTTGCAGGAGCTGCGCCATCTTTCAGCAGTGCGCGTAGGCTGCACGCAGGGAGTTAAATCCGTGACGCTTTCCTCTGCCGCTCTTCCTGAGAGAAGAGCCACACCAGGATAACGCATCACCCCTGAGGCCCAAGGCTCTCCCACGGCAGCGAAGGTACCTGCTTGGTCCAAGTGCCATGGCCCGAGAAGAAAGTCTCCAGTGCCCACCTGGGGAGCCTGCAGGCTGCCCTCGGGGGCTGCACATTTCGTCCTTGGATGAAAAAAGCATGCTCTCGTCCCACTGCACACCCGCCTGAAAGATAGGACTTAACTTTATTTCCCATTTTCGCTCCTCTCCCCCCACATCTATTGCACAATTCTGTCAAAATTTGTTGTACTAATCTACTCTGTGATGCCGCTGGCTTTGGCACAAAATCATCATGCAGTTATTTGTGTAGTCGCTTTATGGATCTCAGACCTGCAGGCTGATCCCTGCCTCACATAAGCAAGCTAGGAATGAAGCCGTCTTGGGCAGTGGGTGACTGGTCGGCCGTCTCGAGCAGGGCTGTCTTACTACATTTGCCATCCTTCCTGCAAGGGCCTGTGCATAGTTGGTACTTGGCAAAGTCTGGTTGAGTCTGTGAAATCCCACTGGGTCGCCTGAGCCGTCACCCTGCAGCTCTTGTGACAGGATGCTGGCAGAAGGGAGTGGGCTCATGAGTAGCGTTGGTCTCCATGTTGGTCCCAAGAGTCAGGTGGCAGGAGGGCATGGCGTCATCTTTGGATTTCTGGGGCGTTCTGCCACCAGGGCCGTACCCAGATGGGAGGGGAACTGTTCTCTTGTGAAGGATGCATCTGGATAGCTCTGTGGTCCGAGTTAAAAGTCACACTTCTAGATCTGATCAGAGAAGAGAGCTCTAGCCTGGCTGCCACTAGTAGGGGAATTTCTTAGAAAACGTATTTTTTATAAGTATATATATATATTTATTTATTTATTTTAACCTGAAAGGTAGATTTAGACAGTCAGAGAGAGAGAGAGAGAGAGAGAGAGAGAGAGAGAGATCTTCCATTAGCTGGTTAATTCCCTAAGGGGCTGCAATGACCTGAGCTGAGCCAATCTGAAGCCAGGAGCCAGGAGCTTCTTCCGGGTCTCCCATGTGGGTGCAGAGTGCCAAGGCTTTGGCCCATCCTCGACTGCTTTCTCACACCACTAGCAGGGAGCTGGATGGGAAGTGGGGCAGCCGGGACATGAACAGATGCCTAAATGGGATGCTGACACTTGAAGGCAAAGGATTAGCCAATTGAACCATGGCACCACTCCTTCTTAGAAAATTTTACTTTTAAGATTTCAGGAAAAACCAGAGCAATGACCACAGAACCCGGGAGATGGCTGCTTCCCCAGCCTGTCCGTCATACCTGGTCCAAAGCCAGGCAGGGGGCTCTTGGTGGCTGTGAAGAGCCCAGTCTTCCCTGATGTTCCACAATTACAAGTGACACTTGACTAGTGGTGCATGGGGTATGGGATGACTTGGCAGTTCAGTTTCCTGCATGTCTTCCTTGGAGCTGTGTTCGTCAGAGAGAAACAAGTTTCACTTCTTTCCTGAACTACAACCCAAGGCAAGACTCAATTTTCCCTTCTCCAGTTTCCCCTTTGCACTCTTCTCTGGGTTTGGCTATCTGGGTGGTTGTCATAGGAAGGTGATAAGGGTGCCTGGGCTGGACACAATCTGAACTTGTGTCCAAGTGTTTTTAAAAACCCACAAAGGTGTCTTAACATGAACTTGATACTGAGAATCACTTCCCAGCCCCCTGTTGTCCTCAAATACAAGATTTTGATCTTCAAATAAAGCCAAAGGTTCCTTTTCATTGGTAAAAGCATATATATTTTTAATATTCTCATAATTGAAAAATTACCAAAGGGATTTTCCCCTCCCCTCAACTTTCCATTAATAAAAAACAAAGCCAACTGATGCTAAAAACAATTATGAGAAAATTTAGCCCCAAGTAGAATTTTCCAGAAAATTATGAGCAAGTGAAAAAAAACCAGAAAAGCAGACTATCATTAAAAAACAAGATGCTTTTTACAGGAATTTTGTGTTAAGCCCATTTGCAATGAATGTTTCATTTCAGGGGTGGGTAAACAGCCTTTGCAAGGAAGTCTCTCTGATTGTTGCTAAGAAGCTCAGAGTTGAGGGTTGGAAATGCCCACGGCAGAGTTCACTCAGTTTGACTCAGTGTGGGTTTTAGAAAAGCAAGGAGCAATTTTTGACAGTAAGAACACAAGTGGTAGCAAAATGACTCGCCACCTAGAGACTCACTGAAGAGCCATCCTGCTAGCCAGGCACCTGGCTCATCTTGGAAACATAGCTCTCTTCCTTTTCTTTCTTTCTTTCTTTCTTTCTTTCTTTCTTTCTTTCTTTCTTTCTTTCTTTCTTTCTTTCTTTCTTTCTTTCTTCTTCCTTCCTTCCTTCTTTCTTTCTTTCTTTCTTTCTTTTTCTTTCTTTCTTTGTTTCTTTGTTTCTTTCTTTCTTTCTTTATTTCTCTCTCTCTCTCTCTTTCTCTCTCTCTCTTTCTCTCTCTCTCCCGTTTTTTCTTGTAGATGCGTTTAAAAGGTGAGAACATCATAGACACACATTCAGGGGTAGAGTGGGCAGAGAGGAGAAAGGTGGGAGAGAGATGTCTATGGGGAAATAGAGGGCAACTTTCCATTGCCCAGCTTCTCCTGAGCCCGGGAAGAGGACTGGTTACCTGAGACCACCCCCAATTCCGGGGGGACGAGGCCCACAACCTGGGGAAGGGGTCATTTGGTTGACAAGTAGGCAGATTGTATTACATTGGTTGGGGAAGGTATGATTTCCAATTCATGAGTCTGAGCTTGCTGCCCACTTGTCCTATTTCATTCTCCCTATTCTTAAGGGTTGCTGAAGGATGTAGTTTCATCTTTTATAATTATTTCCTGCTGATTAGGGGGCATAGAGCTTACACGTCCCAGGCTTGGAAATCTCTTCCGATCTCATCTAATGGATCCATCTCATGAGCTGTGTCAGCCACAGCATCATCACCACTGTGAGAAGTCACTGGTCTTTCTTGTCTTTTAAAGCCACATCCGAGAGCCTCAGCTGATTCACACAGGTGGGATGGCTCATGCGTTGTGTGCACCTAGGCGGGAATCTCTCCTGCACAGGAGAGGAGGCGTAAGAAGTACACACACGCACTGTGTGTTCAGGTGCTAGGATAAGCACCAGTCTGTGGTCTCTACGATAGAAGATCCTACCGCACCTGGGTGTAAACACAGTTTTCTAAATGCTGTGCCAACCCCATCTTTGAGAAGCAAGAGACATGTGCATTTCTGGTTACTCAGAGAGTGCCCAGCAAGATGGCTCCTAGAAGAGGAGAGAAGGTGGCATGTAACACACCAGCTATGGGCTCTGCCCAAGACACTGATTCTATCCAGTTTTCTGTTGGCTACAGGGTATGGCAAAAATGGCTCAGACTGAGATGTAAGCCCTGTGGTGATGGGGTCACACACACTGCCGTTCCTTCCTTGGGTTCTTACAGTGGCCCTTTTGAGGGTCAATGTTCCTAAAACGTTTCTTGAGCAGACTCAGTAGCAACGGAGCAGCAAAGGTCACTCCCCAAACTCTTTTGGTTTTTACAGCCTCTTGCTCAATATACCAGAGTCTAGTATTGCATTTAAAAGACTGTTGCTTGGGCCTGGCATGATAGCCTAGTTGCCTTGCATCCACCAGGATCCCATATGGGCACTGGTTCATGTCCTGGCTGCTCCACTTCCCATTCAGCTCCCTGTTTGTGGCCTGGGAGAGCAATGGAGGACAGCCCAAGGCCTTGGGATGCTACTCCCACTTGGGAAACCTGGAGGAAGCTCTTGGTTCCTGGTTTCAAATGGGCGTGGCTTCCACCACTGCGGCCACTTGGGGAGTGAACCAGCAGATAGAACATCATTCCCTCTGTGTCTCCTTCTCTCTGTAAAACTGAATTTCCAATCAAAAATAAATAAATAAATAAAATCTTAAAAAAAGGACTACTTCTTAGGCTGGCACAATAGTTCAGTGGTTAAATCCTTGCCATAAAAATGCCAGGATCCCATATGGTTGCCAGTTAGTGTCCTGGCTGCTCCATTTTGCACCCAGCTCCCTGTCTATGGCCTGGGAGAGCAGCCAAGGATGCCCTAAAGCCTTGGAACCCTGCAACCACGTGGAAGACCCAGAAGAAGCTCTTGGCTTCAATCGGGCTCAGCTCTCACCATTGTGGTCACCTGGGGAGTGAACCAGCAGTTGGAAGAACTTTTTGTCTCTTTTCCTCTCTCTGGATCTGCCTTTCCAATACAAATAAATACATTTTAAAAAAAGACCACTTCTCATTCTCCAAACACCAAGTGAAGCAGAAGTGCAGGGAAGCAACTATTCCCAGCCCCACCAGTCTCTCTAGATACTTTAAACTAAGCACAGAAGTTTCTAAGGGAGTTGGGAGAACATGAAACAGGGCTGGGCTGAGCTGGATTGCTCAGCAGTGGCTGTTCCACATGGCTGATGCACTATTAGGCTTGGTCTGGGGCCTGGTAAAGAGAACAGCTGATGGAAGAAGCTTCTGGAAAGGGGGAGAACGGTCTGTCAGGGGCAAGGTTGAGCTGGGCCCTTCCTCTGCTGTGCTTTGCTCTCCTCTGTGTCTAAATGGTGACTTTGTACCTCTGGACAGTCACTCCTTCGACCCTTTCCAGGGATGCCCTCCTTACTCCCCACCTGAGGCCCAACCCCACCCTTAGCCCAAGGCCTTGCTCCTTACCGCCAAGCCCTCCCTGGTTGCTCCCAATCCAAGGTTGATGGCCCATAGGGGGTTGATGGTGTCCCTCAGTAGATACGCCTAGATCATGACCCCAGGATCTGTGGAGGTGGCCTTGTTTTGAGGCAAGGGCTTTGTGGTTGTGGTTGAGGTGGGGACTTTGAGATGAAGCATTTTGGGGTAGGTAGGACCTGATGCCAACAGTGGGTGTCATTACAAGGAGAGAAGTCGCAGAGGACTGGCTGTGTGAGGACAGAAGCAGAGACCTAAGTGATGTGGTTATGAGCCCAGGGGTGCTAAGGAAGCTAGAATCCCTCAGAAGCTGCGACGGAGGCCTGGACCCCATTCTGTCTCAGTGCCTCCAGCAGACACCTGTTGACATGTCAGCATCTTGGAGCCTCCAGGACAGCCTGGGCCAGCTGCAGCCTGCCTTGGCTGCACTCTTCTATCTCCTGAGACTCATAAGTGCGGAGTTTGTGGTTTTCTGTCTGCAGGCATGTCCACTGCTTGCTGTAGTTCATAACCCTATCCAGGGCTGGGGCCGCCCGTGACACTCTCTGGAGCATGTCCTTTATTGCTGCCGGACTGTGGGGTGTTCTTGACCAATATGTCCTGGTCAGCTTCAGGCAACACTAGGCAAAGGCTCTCTTCATGTTGTCCCTGTTGACTATCTGTCACCTGTCACAAGCCTGGCAGCTCCTTAGGGCCAATGTCCACCCTGCTGAGCTCTGAATTCCCTTCTGGTGTTGGTGATCTACAGTGGACATTCAATGAATAGCAAGTCTCAGTGTCTTATGGAGAACCAGTGGTACCAACCTGTGCCTTATGGTTTAAGCTGTCCCCGGCCCCATATGTTGTGACTCTACCTGGAAGTGGGTCTTTTATAAGGGTGATTACAGTGAGGTCACCATGGCGCACCCCCAAGCCAGTATAACTGGAGTCTATAAAGAGGGCTGGGGGTGTGGGTGTAGATACACAGAGGGGAGATATCCACCAGCCCAGGCAAAGAAGCCAGTTGACACCTGCGTCTTGAACTTCTGGCCTCCAGGTCAGCCCTGACTGGCCTCTGGGCTGCAGGTCCCATGAGGGGCACCGCTTTTTTTTTTTTTTTTTGAAAGTCAGATATACTAAGAGGAGGAAAGACAGAGAGGAAGATCCTCCATCTGATGATTCACTCCCTAAGTGGCTGCAAAGGCCAGAGCTGAACCAATCTGAAGCAAGGAGCCCAGAGCCTCTTCTGGGTCTCCCACGTGGGTGTAGGTCCCAAGGCTTTGGGCCATCCTTGGCTGCTTTCCCAGGCCACAAGCAAGGAGCTGGATGGGAAGTGGAGCCGCTGTGACATGAACCAGTGCCATATGGGATCCTGGTGCATGCAAGATGAGGACTTAACCACTAGGATACCGCACTAGGTTCGGGGAGCACCATCTTGGGTGGTTCTCCAGGCAACACGGTGTCCAGAGTTTGTCCTCACCAATGGAACCTCCACATTTGCTGGCCAGCTTGGATGCTCCTGGAGGCAGACCCCAGCTGGGTGACCCAGTGGGAGCAGATCCTTGATTCTCTGGTGGCCCACGGACCACAAGAGGAAGAAGTGGTTGAGAGTACTTCCCTGGAGTGGCGATGCAGAGGTTCTCTGGGTCACCTGAGGATCTCTGAGGTTGGAGGGGGTGGGACTTCCCTTCTGAGGAAAAGAAATGCTTTTTCATCTTTTGTAACTTGGAGGAAGCTGGTCTTCAGAGAGAAAATGTTTTGTACAGCATGAGTGACTAGGAAACTTACGTTCAGACTTGTGCCCTGTATGTCAGGTGTTCAGAAAGGCTTCAGATGCTTGGTAAAGTGGACTCTTCTCCTTCTCTGTGGATGGGACATCTCTCTCTCTCTCCTTCTCTCTGTAGATCTGACTTTCCAATGAAAAGAAATAAATCTTTTACAAAGCAGAAAAAGACAGAAATAGATGGAATAAGTCCTTTACCCAATAAATGCAGACCCTCCCTGGTTGGCTCTCCTGTAACATCTTCCTGTTCTCTCTTGGGACAGCCCCAAGTTTATAGCATTAGATCTTGGCCAAAAGACCAGGGCTTCTTTAGATTTGTAAACTTGCTACTGAATGTTCATTGCTTACAGAAACTTGGCAACATGAGGACCATGATGCTGGGAAGCAGAGGAGACTTGTTCGGTCGAAGATGAGATCCTGGTCTAGGTCTTGGTCCTGCTCCTCCTCATTACCATGGAAGGGTAGTAGCAAGACAGACAGGTGCAGCTTCTGCGGGAGCTTGCTCTGTGCAGAGCTGGCTAAAGCAGAGTGAGAATTTTAAAAAACCCATAAATGACACATAGTTACCTACAACTGTGTGTGTTATGTATCTACAGCAGGCTATGCTCCAAGGCTCCAACCCCAAAGGTTTCAACTGGGTAAGTAGCATTTCCATCTCCTGAAACAGTTACTGTTTCTTTGGGAACTGTAGAACTCCTCTCTTAACGATCTTTATGAAACAGTTAATAAATCGCTTGCTCTAGTCGTCTGCTGTTCTGTAGAATACTAGGCTAGTGCCACCTGTTCTCCCTTTGACCTGCCTGGTCTCTTGTGAGGTCAACCTTTTAGGCTTCCACACATGAAGGAGACCAAAGGGTCTTCCCTCCTTCCTTTTTTAAAAATACATTTCCACCTGTATTGCTGCCAAGCATCAGGACTTCCCTTATTTCTTGCAAATGAGTACTGTCCCATCGTGCTTATACACCACACAGACAAAGTGAATCTGGTTCCAATTTTTTTGTCTGACTGCAGGACCATGGAAGGCAGTCACCTCAGACCCCTGAACCGCCCTGAGTGAGAAGTGAGGCCCTGGTGCCTTCTTCCTGCCCGTGTCTGGAAACAGGGCAGGAGCACTAGCAGATGTGGCTGGCTGGGCCTCTAGAGGGAGGAGCCCGCTTGCACTCACACAGCTAAGCTGAGGCTTCCTCCAGGTCCCCTGTTCCCAGCAGAGCAGTAACCGGTGCTGAGATGTGGCCAGGCAGTGCTGCAGCCCGGTCCGAGGAGCTGAGCGAGGGCCATGGCCCCAGCTGCCAGCGTGGAGAAGAGACGTTTATGGCCAAGTGTTTGGATAATCATTATTTTCTCCTTCCTGCCTGCCTTCCTTTCTTCCTTCCTTCCTTCCTTCCTCCCTCCCTCCCTCCCTCCCTCCCTCTTTCCCTTCCTTTCTTTTGTTTCTTTTTTTCTTTTGTTTGTATTTCTTTTTTTTGAAACATCAAAAAAACAGCAAAAGCTTCATCCCCTTCACCCAGTATCTCTACCAGCTCTCTTGCAAGTATAAATTCAACAGATCAAAAAGAAATAATAATGCCAGCTACATAATGACAAGTCAGTACTAGAAAGAAAAATGCACAGAGACCTGGAATTTAACAGGAGTCTTGAGGATGAGTGGAGTTCACAGAGCGTTGAAATGCGCCCCCCTCTTTTTGGCAAGGATGGACTTGAAAGTTACCTTTCAATCCTCAATGCCATCAGCACATACCATAGCATAGTTATTGCGAGGTGGGAAGAGAACAAATCCTGAATGTGCAGGGGGTGCCCCCCCCCCCAGGAGGTAGTTCTGAGCTTCTGGATCCTTCTCAAGCTCGTTTCTGTAGGGAGCCCCTAACTTTAGTTCAACAGAACTGCTGGCAGGAAACAAGCCAGGGCCGGAAGAAGCCAGAGCCGTGGGTGGGAGGGCGTCCTCCTCTTGCTTTGGGAAGTGAGGATGGTGTTATCTGGCTGGGCTCATCTGGCTTGCACAAGAGGAATGCAACAGAGAGCCAGGGCCAAACAAGGGACCATAAATATCACTGCATCTCTGTGTTTTCTGATGCATCACCACCCTCCTCAAACTCACAGAAAGACTAAGACACAACCGGCGGTATCCAGGTGGGGAGGGAGAGGAGGGCGGAAGGGAGGGGAGAGGCAGATCCCTGTAGAAGTTCTGTCATTTTCCCACCATCTGCTGTCCTGGTGCTCACTCTGCAGGGCTCTGCGGATTTGTAACAACAGTTTCTACCTAACACAATGAACAGGGATGACGGTGTGTTCCATTTGTCCCCCTCCCACTGCTGCCAGGGAGCTTTGGTTTCTTTGGGCTGCCAAAGGGTAGATGAGAGCCATGGTACTTCCTCCCCAGGCCCGGGGGAAGCAGATGCCATGGCTTTTCCTGGGGCTCGCTGCACTGTGTGCATTCTCGTCCCAGAGGTGTCACCCAGACAGTACCTTCAGCAGCAGCTTTTTGGAAGTCCACAGAAACGTCGAGTCCTCCCTCCAAGGCTTAATGGGAGAATGTACGCAACTGGGGGCCTGGACTTCGCTGGAGCGACCATCCCGGGCCTTTGTGTTTCCAAGGGCAATGAGCTTCCCTCAGTTCACACCTTGCAGGGAATGCTGCTGCGCGCTCTCCTCCAGCTCTCAGGAGAGTGGCAGAAGAGGCTCCAGGAGCAGCCCTCCTTTGCAGCGCTGACACACTTCAAGCTCCTCAGTTGCTCTGTCTTCCCCCGCTCTCTTCCCCACCCCCAGCCATCCCACTCTGCTCTAAGACCATCTTTTGAAAAAAGATGTATTTTATTTTTTAAAGATTTATTTTAAATTTTTTGGAAAGTCAGATATACACAGAGGAAAAGACACAGAGAGGAAGACCTTTCATCTGTTGATTCACTCCCCAAGTGGCCACAATGGCTGGAGCTGAGCCAATCCGAAGCCAGGAGCCAGGAGCCTCCTCTGGGTCTCCCATGTGGGTAACAAGGTCCCTAGGCTTTGACCTGTTCTGGACTGCTTTCCCAGGCCACAGGTAGGAAGCTGGATGGGAAGCAGGGCTGCTGGGATTAGAACCAGCACCCTATGGTGCCTATGGGATCCCAGCGCGTGCAAGACAAGGACTTCAGCTGCTAAGCTACTGCACTGGGCCCTAAGACCACCTTTGTAAAGGATTTCTGCCCTCTAATCTATTTATGGGAGAGGTAGCCTGGGAGTTTTTGGTTTTTTTTTTTCTTTAGCAGTGTTCTGTTTTGTATTTTTGTGTTAAGATAGATCATGGTATTTTATTTATTTTCAGTGGCTGCAGAAAGTACATTCCAAGTATATGAATCCCCCTCCTACCAATTCATGGCCAGCAGGACAGAAGGACCCCGTGGCACCTGCATCCATGTTGGAATCTTGGTTTGAGTCTTGGCTGCCCTGCATCTGAGCCAGCTCCCTGCCAGTGTGCGTGGGAAGCAGCGGAGGATAGCCCAAGTACTTGGACTGTTGATGCCAGCTTGGGAGGCATGGATGGAGTTCTTGGCTCCTGCAGTCAGCCCGGCCCAACCCAAGCAGTTGTGGCCATTTGGGAAGTGAACAAAAGAATGACAAAATTCTCTATCTCATTCTCTCTGCCTTTCAAGTGAGTAAATCCTTACAAAGGACATTTTTCTCCATGAAATGATGTATTTTCTTCTTTTTTGGTTGTTGTTAGTTTTTCAGTTTGTGGGAAGGAAAAAGAAAACCAGGAAGTGGTAAATATTTTCTTTCCTGGAAATGGGATGACTTGTTTAGCTCTCAAGTCACTTCTTAGGTATTGTTTTGCTTTGTTTTGCTTTTACTTTGTTTTGATTTTCACCAGACACAAGATGAGCGCACAGGCTGTGAGAGAGGATGCTAAGGCAGTGACATGGTGCCAGAACCCACCCAAGGCACTGTCTCCTGCTTTTGCAGTTATACTTTCGTTTCTCTTTAAAAAGACTTACTTATTTTTTATTTGAAAGGCAGGTTTTACAGAGAGAGGAGAGACCAAAGATTTTCCATCTGCTGTTTCGCTCCCCACATGGCCTCAATGGCCAGAGCTCTTAGCTGATCTGAAGCCGAGAGTTAGAAACTTCTAGATCTCACACTTGAGTGTAGGGACCCAATGCTTTGGGGTCATCCTCTGCTGTTTTCCAAAGTCATAAGCAAGGAGCTGACTCAGAAGTGAAGCAACTGGGACACAAACTGGTGCACATATGGGGTGCTGGTGCCACAAGGTGGAGGAGTAGTGTGCTATACCACCACACCCACCCCTATGGCCATACTTTTTATGTGGCCATTACACCTTAGATTCCACTGGGAGGGTAATGAAGGATTTGGATAAGAGGGCAGCACAGAAGGAGGCATCCTCTTTCCTGGAAAAAGGTTCCATGTGATACGTGTGTCACAGGGGAACACATGGCCTCTGAGGAGCCACGTCTTGCCTCATTCAGAACAGATTGCGAAATCACATGGGGTTAACGCAAGCCAATGCGCTGCTGCCCCTTTGCCAGTGGGGCGGCTCTGGGCCTATGGACAGCTTTCACGTGTTCCTGAAAAGTCCTGTGTTGCTATTCTGGGAACACGTTCTTTTGCCCCTAAGCATAGGGGTTGTGCAAAGCAACATCCTCTCTGCAGAGATGTGTGGGGCTGGCTGAGAGGAGAGGTGACCACCAGGGCTCCGTGTCTTGAAAAGGACATGCTCAGAGAGATATGTGTTCCCCCAGGCCAGGGAGCTGCCACTGGCAGAGCTGGAGTGTTGGGAACAGCGCTGTGGCCTGTGATGCTGGCAGCCCCAAACGAGCACCAGTTCACCTTGCAGCTGCCCTGCTTCTGATCCAGCTTCCTGCTAAATGCACCCGGGAAGCCAGTGGAAGATGGCGTGGGTGCTTGGGCCCCTGCCGCCCATGTGGGGGACCGTGAAGGAGCTCCAGGCTCTTAGCTTTGGCCTCGCCCAGCCCTGGCTGTTGAGGCCATTTGGAGAATGAACTAGCCACTGAAAAATCTTTCTCTGTTCCCTCCTCAATCTCTGTAAGTTTTTCAAATAAGTAAAGAGGTTTTTTAATTGGATTATCAGCAAACTTTTACATGAGGCTTGTCGAACAGTTAGGGGAGACACCTGCATAGCTGGGGAGAAAAGCAAATAAAACTCAGCTGGATTCCGTTTCCCCATTTTGTGGATGCCATCTTGCATATTTGTTCATCAAATACACTGTTGGTCTCTTGGCCAGTGCTTGGGGGTCAGGAGTCTCATGCTGATACCTAATAGCATCCTTCTAGAAACTTTTCCTGAATTTAAGTTCTATTAGGATGTCTTGCAAAGGAGGATACCTGTACTAGGAGACCCAACTGTGGTTCCTTCTTTGGAAAATGAACCTTCCACCTGTGTGCCTGCTGTCCCCCCCCCCCCCCGGCCCCATGTCCCCAAAGGACAGGGGACTGTCACCTTCCTGCCAGCCAACCTGGCTCATACAGACATCAGGAAGGAGTCTGGTTGTCAATACACAAGGATTGCCAGGGGATGCTGTCTGGAGGCCAGGGGGATTCCATGGACCCTAATAAGAGCTAAGGTAAAACCCCAGACAAATAAGCGCAAGGACACAGAAGACACAGCTCTCCCGGGGTTCGAGCCACTGTGTTCGAGGGACTTCAGGGAGCTGACGTCACAGTTGAGCACAGTGACACATGACACACACAGTGGAGAAAGAGGTGGTGACGGCCGACTGATCCTGCTAGAGAGGAGGATGGGAGACGCGGGGTGTTGTCTCGCAGGTTGGTTGGACAGGTGTGGCTACGAGGGTGCGCATCCTTGCCATGCACTGCTCTCTCTTTCACCTTCTCTTGTTAATTTTGAATGAGTCTTGGTTGGTATCAGTTCCCACCTTGACGCTGTGCTGACTGGGAGTTCGCAGGCTGCGGGAGGGGGAGGGGCGCTTTCTCTGCTGCTCTGTCCTCTTCTGCTTAGCTTCATTTTGGTCTGTGCTGGAGTCTTTGCGGTGGCAGAGGCAGCCCTGTGCAGCAGCAGGACTCAGCTGTTTTCTCCTGAGCATCTCAGAATTGGCCTTGTCCATCTCCAACAGGGGCTCCAGGGCTTGCTGAGTCCCCACTCAGCTGTGGGTCTCTGTGCCACAGGGATGTCCTAATCTCTGAAGTCCAGCCCGGGCCAGCTGCTTCTCTGTTTCTGCCAGAACCTCCAGGCTGTCGGGAGCTTGCTTCGGCATTTTCCCTGTGTTTGCCTAGCCCATGTGGCGGCTCCATGGTGAGCCCTCACTGACTCCACTTGACTTGAACTAGGCAGCAGTTCTACTGAATGAGATTTTAACAAGAATGACCACTGCTTTTACTTGAGTATGTTTTCCTTAATATCTATGTATTTATTTGAAAGTCAAAGCCACAAAAAGAGACCCATCTACAGATTTACTCCTCAAGTGACTGCAATGGCCAGAGCTGGACTGGTCTGAAGCCAGGAGCCAGGAGCTTTCTCTGGGTCCCCAGCATCGGTGCAGGGGCTCAAGGACCTGGGCCACCCTCACTGCTTTCCCGAGCCATGAGCAGAAAGCTGGATCAGAAGTGGAACAGCCAGGAAATGAACTGGTGCCCATATGGGATGTGGTGTTGCAGGCAGTGGTTTGCCCATTGTGCCGAAGCGTCGGTTCCATTTCCTGGGTCTGTTTAGGCTCTGTGGCATCGTGGCTGCTCCTTGGGACTCTGTTGGTGGGCCGAGGGATGCCTCTTTTCATCTGTTTGGCTCCCTGTGTGGTAGATGGGCAGCACTCGGGGTTCTCTACCGCCAGTGCACTCTGCGGTCGCCCACCACGTGTCTAGGTGCTGTGGTTCCCACCGTCGTAGATTCCCCTGACTCACATGAAGGCTCAAGCGTTCTCCCTCCCGTGACAGCGTCTCACCATGACCCCCTGCTTCCTGGTTGTGTATCTGACTCCGGAGCTCTGATTTCACGTAAATTGCTTTCTTATTTCACCCTTGGGTCTTTTATGTGTTGTATCTTTTTGATCACATTCTGAGTGGTGTCCTTGGTTCTGTAGTCTAAATCACTTCTGTTCTTTAACTATATGTAGATTACCACTGAACTCACCTGGGAGGGTCGGTTCCATGCGCTCAGTCCTTGCAGGATTTCTGTTTCTCTTGGGAGGAGGGTGAATCTACTCCCATCTTCTCCTAGTCTGCATTCCTTACGTTACATATGTCTTTCTTTACCCCTAAATGGTTTGCATGTATTTCCTTGAGGTTTGTTTTTGTTTGTTCTTTTGTTTTTCTGATGATCTCTAGTTCTTCAAGTGCAGATGTTCCCACTCACGGAGTCTTTTAACTGCTCCTTTTGGTACTTTGTTTAGCAATGTGATTTGGTATTTCCCAGAAGCCTCTGCTAAGCCTTCTCTGGCACCTCATTGACCAGGATGGCATCACATGCCTGATTCTGAACCAACTGACAACAGAGGGGGAGGACTTGTCCTGGAATTAATCTATTCTACTTGGATTAAACAGAATGGCTCAAGCTGTTGCAGAAAGACGTTTGAGTTCTCCAGAAACCCCACACCTTGGCTGGGCAAGGCAGCCTTGGTTTCTGTTGTGCGCCAGCCTAAGCCTGCCCCCTGTGTGTTTGTTCGTCTGCTATCCTCCTACTTACGGGAAGATAAAAACAAATCGAAGAGCAATTCCGCAAAGAAACGCTAGTAAAGTGATCTATGTATTTAAGAACTGACCAAACAGAAATTTAGTGTTTACAACTTGAAGTACACTGTGAGGGCATTGTGAGAGTTCAAGGGCGCTTAAGGAAAGCTAAGGCTACAGTTCCAGCGTTCTAGGTGCAGAGCTGTGCTTTGCTGGGCACACAGCTCTGCGGGAAAGTGACACAGGGGGTGTCACAGGGTCTGCCTCTTCCGTCGCTGGCACACAGCTGGCGCTTTGGGCGCTTCCCTACTTTGTGTGCCTGTCACCATGTCCCAGTTGGTCGGAAGGCTCCTCTGTGTATGTCCTAGTCTCGCTTTGTCTTCTGAGCAACAAAACACAGTAATGCCCACCACGGCAGGCAGCTGCTTGGCCTGCTCACTTGCACAGTGTTACCTTCTTGCTCTGGGAGTTGAGCTCAGTAGTTTGTACCTCTTGCTTATGTCAAATGAGATTCTTCGAGCTGCCCCTAGCCCTGCAGGTACTTGCTAGGAGATAGCATGGGGGGAGGTGGAGGGTCCCAGGAGCGGTTGATCCCACAAGAAATGATGAAGAAATCTAAACAAGCAAGCGTCCCCAGCAGTGACACATTCAGGAGTCGCTGAGCAACTAGGGATGTGGCTTCAAGGAACGTGATCCCAGTGGGCAGCTGCATGAGGGAGAAGCAGGGGCTGCCACAGGGCCCTCTCTCTAAAGCCCGGGCAGGAGGGTCCCTGTGGTTGGAAGAGAGGAGGCTAGTGGGCTGCCGGCGGCCATCTCAGCTTCTGTGAGTGCCCCCAGGGCTTCCGCAACAGTCAGAAGGGACCAGGCCGAGGCCCCTGACTTCCCCCACTGTGAGTCATAGCTGGGCAGCCCACTCCACGGCAAGTGGGAGGACAGGAAAAGTCAAACCACAGAGTGGGCTTCCAGCTGCGGGTGCAGGGACCTCTCACTCACGGGCGCTCCAGGAGCGGGGAGGCAGGGCTGGTGTGAACACCAGGCTCCTGTCACAGTTTCCGTGGTAAACCATGGGTTTTCCACCCCAGGTTGGCTGCCCTACTCTCCTGCCCTATCTGGCCAAGTGCTAGTGCTGGCTCGCTCGCGCTCTCTCTCTCTCTCTCTCTCTCTCTCTCTCTCTCTCTCCTTGCTTTCACTGAGGAAGGCTCTCCATTGAAAAGAGAAAACACTCCTGAAATTGGACTTGTATTTGTGAGAGTCAAGAAAATAAGAAAAAGGAGAGTGGAGCTGCAGATCCAGGCTCTTTGTGCCCCAGGCTCAGGTTCCCGGGCACTGGCCTCATGCTGGGTTCTGTGAGCCACATTTCCTCATCATCTTTTCTAACCTGCCACCTCTGCCACCCCAGCTCCTGTGCCGTGGGCACTCGGCAGGTCAGAGCTGGTGCTCAGAGACTCAAGACCCCTTTGGCAGAGCTGGGGCTGAGTCCCAGTTCTGGTGAGTCGGCACAGAGTGCGAGGTCAGCTCTTCGTGGGTCATTCCGTGCACAGAGGCCAGCACATGGAGCTGGGACGCACTCAGAACTCCTGCGCCCCACTAGCTGCCCTCCTTGACTTCTTTCTGGAGACATGAGCATGCAGGGCTGCGTTCATTGTGCTCACAGCACGGAGACTGGATGTAGGTCTGTTGCAGTATTGTCTTCCAATCACAGACATACAGCAGGGATCTGCTTGAGAACTTGCTTCAATGGTACGGGACACCCCCAGGCCTCAGAAAGCTGAGCACAGCTCATGACCCTCCCCACATCCTCCACCCCACATGAAAGCCTGGCCTGGTCCCAGTTCTGGGCACGGGCAAGGCCGGAGGGCCTGCATTGTGGATGTTGGGCTAACTGCCCACATCCGCTGGGGTGGGGGTGGTCAGGAGATGTGGCCTGGCACCAGAGAGTCCCCGGGGCTTCCCCTGCCGAAGAGAGACTGGGCTTGCGGCCCAAGTCCACAGAAATGAGAAGTTCCATGCTTCTCTGTCTCCATCTCTGTGTGCTGGTCACATGTGTGTACTAGTCTGATGGTGTCCACTGAAGAAAAGGAGTCACAAAGATCTTATTTTGTTCCATCTTTAACACAGTCCTCATCTCTGTCAGAACTTCCTAAGCACAACATTACAGTACAGCAGAGGGAAGGGGGCACGCAGGGCACCATCCCCACCCCTGCAGCACACCCTTCTGGCCCCTGCCTGGCCCCACACACTGAGCTGGGGTTGCTCCTCCGCTCTGCCTTACTGTCAGCTTGCACCATCCTCACAGCAGTGAGCTACCGTGAAAAACAGACCCAGAACACGGGAAAGACAATGACAAGACATTGAGTCTCGCAATCACATCATCCTAAACACTTGCTCAGTTTCCATCCTGAGGTCAACATTTAAGGATACCAAGAGCTGAAAAGTCAGTTCTTCCTCCTAATTCCTAAGTCCATAGCTATGGCTCTGTTGCCCTCATTTCTTAAACTTGTAACTGTACCCAAACATTCAGAGCTTAGAAGTAACAGCAGAGTAATTGGAAGCATGTTCCAAATTCTGTGTTGCCCAGCACCAAGTGCTACAGCCTCCACTGAGTGACATAGTCAACACCCCTGGGAAGAAGGCTTTGTCCCTCAGGGAATAGAAGCTACAGCGAACTGCTTAAAAAAAAAATAAGGAAACCCATTGATTCCTGGGGCAGGGCTGGGAGATGAATCTGTCTTTCAGGACCATAGAATGTACTGGAAAGTGAGAGAAATGAAAGTATTTTGTTTTACTTGACTAGCTATGTGTATGTGTTTTTTTTTTTTTTCCTAAAGGGTTTTGATGTTCCAATGAATGTTTAAAAAATTGAACAAGGATAGGATTTCAATAAAGCGATTTAGTGTGGATTTGTTGTAATTAACATGGGTATGCAAGTTTTATTTTCTAGAGTCTATCAAGCAAATGTAGGCATAGCTGAAGGCACTTTCAAAGTTCATGGAAAGGGCAGTGAAGAGACGTCTGCATGGATCTCAATTGTTGTTGGACCAAAATAAACTGATCTTTTAATTATATTTTCCATGAAGTTTTGGAGTCCCTCCCATATATCTAAACCTGGAAATACAGTCTGTGATGAAGCAAAGCATTGCTAGGCTGCAGAAATATCACTCTGAGAGGTCGGAGAATTACACGTTTAGGTGCTGAATCCTGGAATTGGGCTCCTCTGCTTTGCTTTTCTAAGTGCTGCTTAAAGAACGTTGGGGCACTCTCAGCTTCTTTTCCTTCTTATCCTATTCCTGCAATGACTAAATGCATCTATTTTTATTTTGGGTGCATGCAGCTGATTTTAAAGAGTACAATAGTAGGGGGTGGGGAGGTGGGGAAACCATGTCTCACAACGTCATTCCCCAACAATGTCTGTTTTAGTTTTTGTACCTGTATGCTTTGCTTTGGTGGAGGGTGGGAACCTGTCTTCTGCCTTTGTTTATCTTTATAGACTTGTCCTGACTGTTGTAGCACTTCCAGCAATTTAATTATCTGGTCTGCTTGCAGAACTCCTAAGTGTTCTGAAAGGCACTTACACAGCAATTATACAGTGTGTTTGGAAAGAAATGATTCACAGTTGTGTCTTCCCATCCATGAAGATGGTAGAGCTTTGCCCTACTATTTTATTTATTTTATTGCACCTCTATTTTAGGTTTCATGAAACTTTCCTATAATGATCTTGATTTTTTTCTAAAGCATTAATTCACATTTTAATGATTTTAAGTGATTACAAAGTAGATCTTTCCTTATTTTTATTTTTACATTTTAAAACATGTGTTGTTTCCAATTTTAAATATCTTTGTGGTGAAGAAAATGAACAGACATTTTTCAAAAGAACAGATTCAAATGGCTAACAGACATATGAAAAGATGCTCAGGCTCCCTAGGCATCAGGGAGATACAAATGAAAACCACATTGAGGTTCCACCTAACTCCAGTGAGGTTGGTCTACATTCAGAACTCGACTAGCAACACCTGTTGGCATGGTGTGGGGAGAAAGGTACTCTCCTTCATTGCTGGTGGGAGTGTAAGCTAGTACAACCACTGTGGAAGTCAGTACGGACAGTGCTCAGAGAATTGCAAGTAAACCTGCCATATGACCCAGCTATCCCACTCCTAGCAATATACCCAAAGGAAATGAAAACTGCATATGAGAAGGGCATCTATAATCCTGTATTTACAGCAATACAATCTACAGTAGCAAAGACATGGAAACAATCCAGATGCACGTCCGAAAAGGAATGGCTAAAGAAACTGTTGTACATCTACACCATGGACTATTATGCAGCCATTAAAAAGAATAAAATTATACCATTTGCAACTAGATGGTCCCAACTAGAGACCATTATGCTCAGAGAAATAAGTCAATACCAAAAGGACAAATATCATATGTCTTCTCTAATATAAGGAATCCTTCATGCAAATTGGAATGTATAGTAATGGCGTAAGAGAGACTACCATATCCAGATGTGAAGACACAATGCCATATGCATCCCTACTTCCAAATAAAAGATGGACTCCCAATGAAACTGTTGGACACATCCAGACAATGGGATGCTGGACTGTCTGACATTGTCTGTACTAGCAATGTCGGGGCACATGTAAATAACAGACTGATGGAATAATGATTCCTTATGAAAGACTATACTATTGTAATATTATGAGGAAAATCAGTCGAGGGGTTGGAATTTGGGGGAGGGGAAATCCAGACCCTATGGAATTGTACCATAAAATTTTAAAAAAAGTATCAAGCCATTTAAAAAATTTCTTTGCACTTTTTTCTACCTATTTAAGCATATTTTAATTTTGATTTTCTGTATTTTCAGTTGTGATTGATTCATGAGTTGGTTGATTTGTGTGTTGTTCATTTTGTTATAATTGAATTTAAAGTTTTTAATCTTTATATTTAAAGGAATAGTAGTTAAGTCACCTGCACCCAACATCTGAGTCCTGGGAGTCAGTCCTGGGTTTCTGACTCCTGTTTCTTGGTAATACAGGTTCTGGGAGGCACTGGTGATGGCTCAGTGGTGGGCATACCAGGCTTCTGGCTGTGGCCAGCCCAGGGCCAACCAGTGGATGGGGGCTCTCTTTATCTGTTTCTCTGCCTGTGGAATGAATATATTAAATTAAAAAAAACACTCGAGGGGGTCCATTTTATACACAAATTTATTTTAATGATGTGAGTGGAAGTATTACTACAGTTTCATTTGAAGGCTCTTGAAAATGAAGAACAAATATGCACGTGTCCTGATCCGTAGCTGTGTAAACCACAAGGGGGGTTTGGTTACGTGATGCAGGGGTGAATGTCCCTGGTGCAACAACGTCAGAACATCGGTCTTCTCGTTCAGGGGAGTTCTGATGATGCAAGTCTTCACGTGAAGTTACTGCAGAGTTTGTTTCGTCACAGGATTCTCATTTCTCCTCGGATGATTTTTCCTCAGAATTAATGTTTCATAATCCTTTAGACTCCTGTGGTTTTAATTTGATCAGGAGTAAACTACCGACTTGAAGAAGACACTGGCCTGTATTTCGTGGATATTTTAGAAAATAGTGCTCAAACTGACACCTTGGCTATAAAAAGAACTAGAATGTTAAATATGTTAAATTAGTTGGAGTTTTATTTGTATTCATTTTTTATAGCTACTCAAGGTATATTACTAAAACTAAAATAAATTTTTCTGATTTTTTTAGTTTGTTGGATATAAAATTGGTTATGATAGAAAACAGTCATTGAAATTTACTCTTGTTTTATACACGTGGAGTAGGGTTTTTAAATTCTGATAAAAATGTTCAAGTTAAATTCAATCTTTATGAAAGGAAAAATTCTGAAAATTCTGTGAAAGGAAAATAACCTACTTCAAAATATATTTAAACACAAATATGTAAGAAAAAACCTCGCATGAACTAATTCCAAAGTATACGACAGTATATTAAAAAAATTTATCAACATTATACAATTATTTTGTCCATTGCAAACAATTTGCAGAAAAATATCAAAAGAAAATATAAACTTTTGGATGAGCAATGAGAATCCTAAAATAGATTTTGGAAGTAATTTTTACATTTGGGGTATTAGCCTGACTGTTTATGATTCCACCATGACCTAGGTGGGTGTACCCTGGAGTCTGTAAGTAGCTTGGATCTCCAGTGAGGCACCAGCCATTCCCCAGGCACACCTGGCCCTACCTGTGTTTTTCTGGCTCCCGTGAACTTCTGCATGATCTTGTTGGGCGGCCTCATATGAGAGCTTGGGCTTCGGAACCTTGTTCCAACACCAGGCATGGGTTTTAGCCTCATCTGCAGCACTCGTGCTAGAGTCACTGATTGCTCCTCATTCCACCCCCGGTAGTCATATTATACACCCACATTCCTTTTGCCATGGTGGTGATAACCTCGGCTGATGGCTGAGGGCAAGTCAGGCCAAGTCAGAAGGCAAGACCTCTATTGATGGGGTTCATGATAGATCCACTGGTTTCATGATTTCACACAGTGGCACTGAGAGCAACTTACAGCAGAAACACCGAGGAAGACTTTATTATGTTTATTTTTGCTGTTTTTCTTCTTTGCTAGAATTCCCCTCAGTGGTCAAGGCAAAATCGTGCTCCTCCAGGTGGTGGTTACTCTTTCTATGAGATCAACTGCCTCAAGAAAGGCATGAAGACTGAGTTGTGGTGCAGTGAGTCCGGCTGTTGCTTAGGGTGCCCACACCCCATATCGGGGTGCCTGGGATCTGGCACTGGCACCCCCACTGCTGATCCAGTGTCCTGTTAATGTGCAACGCGTGAGGGAGTATGTCATTGCCTAAGTGCTTGAGTCCCTGTCGCCCATGTGGAACACCCACTGGAGTTCCCGGGCTCCTGGCTCTCACCTGGCCCAGTCCTGCCAGCTGTGGGAATTTGGGGAGTGAGATCTCTCTCTGCCCTTGTTGCTCTGCCTTTTGGGTAGATGAAATAAATAAATAAACATTACAAAGACTGGGGAGATAAAGCCATGTCATCTGTTCCTGAAAGTGAGATGGGTGGTTTCTAAACAAAGGCCGACAGTTCACCTAAGGAATCTATCAGCTGACACGCTGCGTCACCAGGCAGGTTGTGATGTAGCACAGCGGCTTGTGTAAGCAATGAGGGATGAGGCAGGGCTGATGCCATCTTCCTGGAGCTATTGGTGACCGCACATGTCAAGATGCGTAAGAGGACAAGCATGCTACCCGGACCATCACAAGGACAAGTAAATACTAGTTGGTGCTATAAATGTGGTACAGGCTAAATGAGATGCATGCCAGTGAGACATCACCTCTTAGATACCCGTCATGGAAGACAACAAAAGGGTGCAGCCATGAGGGGTGTGGCTGGGCAAGACACAATGAACCGCTGTCATTAGAGCTGTTACCTGTTTATCAATGTGAAGCGTTGCACTGATAGTGATGAGGAAACAGGATCCTGAAATTGTTTCTATTTCACATGGAAATGTTCTTTCTGCCAGGGTGCTGTGTTACAGTGCTCCAGTCGAGAATTCTACCGGAAGTGTTACCGACAGCCATGACCTTCTCAAGGTAGCTGGTTCCGGAAGTCAGTTTGGATTAAAGATGACTATCTGTAGTGTGATCTTTGATTGCATTAGCTCATGCTTGGGACAGTTGAGAATCACAAAATGTAGTGAATTGAGTTTTTTTTTTTTTAAGAAGTAACTTCAGTTTGGTGTGTTGTGTCATGTTTCATTACAATAACACTAGTTGATAGTTTTTTTTAGCTCTTTGATAATTTTTATGCCCCTTGGAGTCCTTGGTTGACCAGAGGCCACCATCGCAGCCCATTCCCATGAACGACCCCCTCCCCATAGCCAACAGAGTCCACTCCCATAAATAATTCCCTCCGTATAGCCAATGTATTCCATTGCTATGCATGATGCCTCCCACAGCTGATACAGCCAACTCCACGTCAAGTCACCTCCCACTCCCCTCAGCTGCTAACAGCATTCCAAGCTTACCATGTCCACAACCGAGTGGCTGATCTCAGAGAACCTACACCCCAGCCTTCCTATCTCTGCTGAAGGCAGTGCCATCCTTCCGACTGGCCTGACCTCCAACATACATTCAGCATGCAGCCACTTTGTCTCACCTCATCATTGCTAGCTGGCTTTACTACAGTCACTGTCTACCAATTCTTCTTTCTGCCCACAGACCTGAGCTATTGTTGGCTAAAAAACCAGAGTGATGCTTTGGCAATGCAAGGGAGATCACATTACCACTCTGCACTCTGCTGCTTATCTTATCTGGCAGAAAGGAGAAACCCAAGTCCTCAGGAGTGACTGCAAGGGACTGTGTGATCTCTGTATGCTGGCACCTGCCACCTGCTTCCTCTCCTGCCCTGCTGGCCATTCACTCCATCTGCAGCATGTCAGGCGCAGTCCTAGCGCTGCCTCTCTGGCCACGGGCACCATCCTTTCATGTCTTCATGGCCAGCTTTGTACATCTGCTGCAAACACCCTGTGCAAGGAGGCCTCCGTGGCCTGTTCTAGTTAATGTTGCAACCTGTTGCTTGCCGTGACTCCAAGTCCTCTTAGCCAGCTCATACCACCTGCTCACACCTCAGTCACAGAAGATGCTTACCATCAACTTCTATCTCCTCCCCATGCAGGAATATAAGCTTGGTGAGATGAGAGCAGGATTTTCCTGTTGGAACCCACTGGAGTGCCTGATGTGCAGAGATACTCACAAAATCCTTGTGGAAGAAAAGAATGAGTGCTGATGCGACTAGCACCATTGTCTGGTGCCAGGAATCTGAGGCCAAGAACTTCAGAACAGATGTTCCATGTCAGCCCAAGCGAGCATCCACTTGCCCACTGACTTGGATCACTTGCGTGGTAGCCTGGGAGGCTGCCTGACTTCCGGCTTTCATTGCCACCACAAAACCAGAAATGACAGCTTCCATGTTGCCATATCCCAGGTCCAGCTTGGGGTCTCCTTTCTTACGCGCCACACTCCCCCTCCTTGGCAGTCTTACAGAGCCTCTTGGTTGTCTGCGTAATCTACAGTGTGATGTGATGGCTGCACAAATGCGCCCATAGGTTCTCTGGTGAATCCTACTCCAGAGGTCAAGCCCACTTTCCCTCCTCCTGGATTTGTTTTTTGGCTTCTAGGCATATGGCGGAGGCTACTGGAAGGGACCCCAATGAGTTACTGCCAGGGGAGGGTTTAGAATGCTGCCCAGCAGGAGGCAAGAGACCACACCCATCTTCTCCTCCTCATTCAGAAATCTTCCCAGGACAGGGCATAAGTAGGGTTCTGTTATTTTAGTCAAGAAGAACAAAGTAAATCAGGCATTTTGATAATGTAGCTTTAAATACTGAGGAAGGCCAGGGGTCAATGTGTGCATGAGAACACCTGCTGAAACATACCCTGAATCCACACTGTGCCAGCAAATATCAGGAGCCCTTTATTCACACCCGAGGCCTACACTTATCTGACCTTTGCTTTTTCACAAATACATTGCGTCTGTATCACTCTAAAAGCAAGTAAGACTCCACTAAAGTGGAGCAAAAGTAGTTAAATACTGGCAAATGCTGGAAAATACATCAAGCAAATATCTTCAGCTTTGAGGTTGCTTAAGTATGTCTGATTCTTTAAAGAACATTAAATCTCAATTGCTTTGGGTCAGCCATCAAAATAGAGCAGGTCTCTGCTTAAAAAAAAAAAAAAAAAAAACCTGTTGAATTTACAAGCAAGTGGCCAGGGCCAGTGTCATGGGCATGTGATGTCTACAGCTCCTATGATGGGTTAAAATTTCTATTCTCACTGTTTTAAAATTCCTTTCTAACTCTCTCTTTTTTAAATTTTATTTTTTATAATATTTACGTAGTTGAGAAGGATGCATGCCCATGTGGACCACTGGCTACAGTGGGAAGGGTGAGGAACAGGGGAAAAGGGATGAGACCATTGTTTCCAATTTTACATTTTTTCTTCCTGTGTCTGGGGGATGAGGGGAAAAGGGGAGATGCCGCACCCAGCATCCTAACTGCATCAGTACCCCAGGGATGGGAAACAGTCACCCAGGATCCCTGATGTGGAACATGATCTGAGGGTTCTGCTAGTGGTTCTGATAGTTCTGAAATGCTGTTGATTTTATTGCTTCAAGGATGGGGAAATCCTTCCAGGTCCACTGGCTGACATAGTCCACCTTAGAGTCTCCATCTGCCCAGATATTTGCTGTCAAGACTTGGCTGGGAGAGTCGTCCAATTTGTTCTGCCCTTCATCCTCTGCTATGGTACCAGATGTCCTCTGTAGGCCCCAATGGACTGCCATATCTTCTCTGTGCATCTGGGCATGCTGTCCACAGCTCTGTCTTAGCAACCAAGAAAGCCCAGTTCTGACACATGCACTCCACAGTCAGACCACAGATCCTGCTATTTCCCCCATGGTTGGAGTTCTGAGTCCAGCAGTTCAGTTGAGGGGAGGGGAGAAGGTGAAACCTTGTCTGAGGTGACCCCAGAACTGATCCCTGTGTGTGCTAGCTAGTACAGGGTCCAGCTCAGTCTGTCACCCACACCAACCTACACACAGTGGTAGCTGCAGTTGCTGCATCAGTTCTGTCTTTATTTCCCTAACCGCACACTTAGCCCTCATGTACCAATGAGAACTGTAGCCCAATCAGAGAAGCCCCCAATAATTCCCACTAGGCTCACCCCCAGCCCTGGTTCCTTTGCATGGTAGTATGTATAGCAGACTGGTTCTGTCTGTCCCACATCCCATTTGGCTTTTGTACACACCAGTGGGTGCTGTAGTCTAGCTCAGCCCAACAGACCCACTATCCAGCCTGCACTTACATGCTGATGGGTGCTGTCACCTGTCTAGCCAGGCCCACTCCCAGCCCTGGTTCTCATGCTTGCCAGTGGGAGCTGCAGCCCACCAGAGAGGTGCTCACAATTTCCCTAATAAGGTCATATCAGCCCCGGATCTTGCACTTTCCAGGTGGTTCTAGCCTGTTAGGATTTGTCTCTAGTCCCAGCATTTGCCAGCTGATGATGTGGCAAAGCCCAACCAGCCTGCACTTACTATTGTTCATGCATGTACCAGTGGATATGGTCACTTAGTCCAGTCTGGCTTTCCCCTTAAATGTGTTCACATGCAGGCCAACAGGTGTTGTAGCCCTGCCTAGCATAGTCTTCTCCTGGTCCCAGTTCTGTGCTCACCAGCTGGAGCAATGGCCCAGCAGGGCAGTCCTCACTGTCCCCCACTGGCCTCTCTCCACCCCGCTTCCCAGGTCTTTTGTGTGCTGGTAGGTGCTGTGACCAAATATGGCATGTCCCCACCTAACCTTGACACTTGCCATCAGGTACTGTAGCCTGCTCCAGCCCTGTCTGCTCCCAGCTCCAGCTCATGCTGGTGGGTGCTACAACCTAAGATGTCCTCAACAGTCCCCAGTCCTGGCCCTACTGTGAACTGGCTGATGTTGTGGCCCAACCTGTCCTGTCCTGCACCCCATTCTGTTCCTCACATTTGCCAGTGGGTATTATGAACTAGCCCAGCCTGGCCCAACTCCTCAGACCTGAGTCATACATATGCCATCAGGCACTGTAACCTGGCTTAGGCCGGGCTGCTCCCAGCCTTGATTCTTGTGCTCACCTGCAGGGACTGCATTCTGACAGAGGAATTCCTGAAGTTCCTCTATCAGGTCACCTCCCAGTGGCAGATCTTGCACACATCTGTGGGTTCTTGGCCCACCCCCTCTCCTGGCAAGAACAATAACCTTGCCCAACTGGCTCACACCCATTTTGGTTTTTACTGTTGGGTGCTTCAGCCCAGCCATACCTGGTCTAACCCCAGACCCAGATCTTGCATGGTGCAAAAGGTGCCAAGACCTAACCTAGCCTATCTTACACCCACCCTGGCTCTTGCGAGCACCAGTGGGTACTAGAGTCTAGCCCAGTCTGACAAACCCAGACCCAGCACACACCCATTCCTAGGGACACTGTAGCCATGTCCAGCCCAGTTCATCACCCCCATCCCAGCTCTCATGCTCACTAGTGGAAACCACAACCCAGCTGGGGCATCCCCTTAGCTCCCCAACCAGGCCTGCTCCCAACCACAGATCTTGTGCATGTCAATGGTTGTTCTGACCCAGTCTGGCATAGCCTATCCCCTGTCTTGGTCTTTGCCATTGGCTGCTGCAGCCTGGCCTGCCCAACTCACACCCAGTCCCAACTCTTGCTGGTAGGTGCTGCAGCCTAGCCAGCCTAGTCTGTCCCCATCCTTGGCTTTTGTGCAGACTGGTAGGTGTGATAACCTAGTCCAGCATGACCTGCACTCTATCCTGGCTCCTGCACATTGCAGTGTGCTAGCAGATTTTGCCTGGCCCTGCTCGGTCTGCCCCACATTCCCATTCCTACCAAACCAATACACACATTTGCTCACAAATGGAGCTTCCTTGCCTGACCTAATCAATATTCAGACCTGAAACACATGCTCACCAGAGGGAGCTGCAGCCCACCAGGGGAGTTCCCTAATTTCCCACACCCAGGCCCACTCCAAGACACAGATCTCACATGTGCTAGCAGGTGCTAGGTCCTTACCCAGCTTAATCTACCCTCTCTGTTTTGGCCTTTGTGTGAATTGGTAGATGTTGTGGCTCGGTCTGTCCCATACCTTATTCTCGAGTGCATCTGTGAAGTGCTACAGCCTGGACCAACCCAGCCTGTTCACAGCCCTAGTACCCATGAGTGTCTTGAGGTTCTATAGTTATGTCTAGCTCAGCCTGGCACTACTCCCAGCTCTTGAGCAAACCAGCAGATACTGCGATTTCATGGGGTGAGCCCACATATCCTCTACAGAATCTATCCCCACACCCGATTCTCTTGTGTGTTGGTTAGTGTCATGTCTCAATCTAACTTTACCTGTGCCCTATTCTGACACTCACAGGTGGGTACTGTGATCTAGCCCTGTCAGGCAGGCCCCCTGCCCTAGCTTTCATGTGTGTCAGTGGGTAGTAGTCAGTGGTGGCTGACGCTAACTAGCCCAGCTCAGGTCTCCCATGTGGGCAGAAATATTGGTCTGACCCAGAAAAGTCCTCCAGATTCCCTCCCCCAAATCGCTCAGTCCTAGCCCCTTTGCTTGTCTGTAAGTACAGTGGCCTTGTCAGTGGAATTTCCCCAGAAGCCATTCCTCACCTTCAACATAACCCCTCAACGCTCCTCCCTCCCCCACATCCCCATACCCCTCTCCCTGAACTACCCATAGTGCCTGTGCCCAGGAATGCATGGGTTCCCCAGCCCAGTCTTCCCAAGCTCAGTCTTCCAATGGGGTGGTGTGCTGGCCTGCAGCTCTGCCTGCCCACTAGGGACCCAAGCTCCTGGCATGCATGCTGGCCTGGGACCCAGCCCTCCACCCACCCAAGCATGTTCATAGTTCCCCAAGCATGTTCATTAGCACACCATGCCAGCATGCTAACCTAGAGTTCTCCCCTTCCCTGCCACCCCCAGCCCACACCTGGGATCAAGCATGTACAGAGATCCCAAGGTTTGCTCCACCTGCCTGGGTGTGAGCCTAGGTCTCTGCAAGGCCCCACCTGTGTTATCCCCCAACTCTCCTGCAAATCTGCACCCTCAGGTCCCCATAGGCCTGCCTGCACTGGCAAAAGCCAGGTGCCCACACTGGCAGAATATAATTTTTAAGATATCTTGCTTTATAACAACTTTTTTTTTTTTTTAAAGATTTATTCATTTTATTACAGCCAGATATACACAGAGGAGAGACAGAGAGGAAGATCTTCCATCCGATGATTCACTCCCCAAGTGAGCTGCAACGGGCCGGTGCGCGCCGATCCGATGCCGGGAACCAGGAACCTCTTCCGGGTCTCCCACGCGGGTGCAGTGTCCCAACGCATTGGGCCGTCCTCAACTGCTTTCCCAGGCCACAAGCAGGGAGCTGGATGGGAAGTGGAGCTGCCGGGATTAGAACCGGCGCCCATATGGGATCCCGGGGCTTTCAAGGCGAGGACTTTAGCCGCTAGACCACGCCGCCGGGCCCTATAACAACTTTTATTTAATTGCTTATTTGAGAGAGAGAGATTATCTACTTGTTGGTTCACTCCCAATAGCCATACTCACATCAGCCAGAGTCAATGCAAGGCAAGAGCCTGGAGCTCCGCTGAGCTCTCCCACATGATGGCAGGGGCCCAAGCACTGGGAGCTCACACCTGCTGCGCCCAGAGTGCATTAGCAGGAAGAAGAGTCAGGATTTGAACGCAGGAACTCCAATACGGGATGCAGATGCCTCAAGTGGAGTTTCCTGCGCAAGCCCTCTGCCACCTGTACCTTTTGAAGAAAAAACAACATGGCACATTCTGCAGCCAGTCCCACAGGAAGTTACCATCAGTTGTGAAAGGGTGTAGCCACCAGGGTGAGGGACATTTCCAAACTCCCTGAGCAGGTTATGAAATACTTTTCTGTGGGTCACACTCTTTCTAGTAAAACACAACCTAGAGAAGCTCCCTCTGGGGTGTCAGTGGATGGGATAGGCCGTGCTGGTTCATGCATGCAGGCCAATCACATAGGTTGGAAATGAACATGGTTCCTGGTTCCTGGTGCTTGCAAACATCCAGTTTCTAGTCCTGTAAAGCACAGTTCAAAGCCTTTAAGATGTTTCTTCGTGAACCCTGTTGGTCTTAAAAACCTACAACAGGAGAGTCTACAGTTAGAGAAATCAGGGGCTAGCATTGTGATGCAGGGGGTGAAGCCAGGCTGGCAGCCCATGAAGGGCGCTAGCTCCAGCCCCAACTGCTTCCTGCTGATGTGCCTGGGAAAGCAGCAAGTGACAGCCCAAGGACTCAGGCCCCTGCTGTTCACATGGGAGACCAGGATAGAATTCAGGCTGCTGGCTTCAGAATAGGCCAGCACGGGCCACTGAGGTCGTTTGTGAACTAGTGGATGGGAGACCAACCTTCCCTTTACTCACTACAGCTGACCATTGTTCCCTCCTCAGCCTGCCTTTGGCTGTGGACCAGCTCTGTCCCACTTGAGGCTCAGAGTGAAGCTGAATGCCCAGGCAACGCTCAGCCTTGCTGGCTGCCCTCAGCTAGCAGTACTGGCTACTGGCAGGAATGGTGGGTGAACCCCTCTTCCCACGTGGAAGGGGACTCCACTTCATGGCCTCTGGGCCCCACAGGTACCAGCCTGCCCCGCCTCTGTGTGGGCGCCAGCGGATCTGTCCATCCCGGAAACGCCTCTCCGTCCATCTCCATTTTACAGGAGAAGACACAGAGACGCACACAGAACTCCAGTCGCTGTAATGGCGGTGCTGAGGGTTAAGCTGGTCTTTGCTGGTGCTGGACACAGCACTGGGGCCGCTACCCAGTGCGAGGAAGGCTGGTCATGATGGCGGGCAGTGCAGCTTCCTCCAGCCCAAGGAAGTGGTCAGGCTGTGGTGAGTGAAGGCGCTAGGATCCGCGTTCCCTCCCCTGCTTCCCCTCCCCTCTCCTACCCTCACTTTCGCCTCTGCCTCCCTCTTTCCCTTCCTTCCCCCGCCCTTTTTTATTTGAAAGACAAAGTTACTGAGCCAACAGAATCTTCCCTATCTACTGTTAACTTCCTAAATGGCTACAAATAGCTGGCGCTGGGTCAGGCTGAAGCCAGGAACTTGGAACTCCACTGTGCGGCCCACACGGCTGCTTGGACCATCCTCCTCTGCTCTCACAGCTGCGTTAGCGGGGAGCCGGAATGGATGTGAACTGTGGTTTCATTAACCTGATGCGGGGTCTGGGACTGCTGTCCTCTGAAAGCAGTGGTGTGGTCTACCGGGCAGGAAACCACCACGAGGCCAGGTGCGGTGGCTCCTAGGCTGCAGAGGCCCTCCCACCCCTCGCGGGACCACAGGGCAGGTGCTTGGTGGTGCGTGACTGCTCACCACGCACCTCACCGTGGCCTCCTTCTGCCCCAGCCTGGGGCACTGGCTCTGTTCCTCTCACCCAGATGAGGAAGGATCCAGAAGCTGACCAGCATGAGGCTGGGCGGCCCACAGCCAGGGGCCCTTTCGCTTTCCTCTGCTGGTGGAGGCTGTGACGTCTTCCAGCCACCAGCTGCTCCAGCTGCCGCAGGACTTCCCCGGCTGCTGTTTGTGTCTTGCTGGGGCTTTCTCGGTCCCCGGCTGGGATGCAGGGGGCAGGATGCTGGGCTGGTTTTGAGTTCTTTGAAATCTCTGAGCATCTTAGAAGAGTCATCACGGTGGGAAGTGTGAAAAGCTTAAGATGTGGCCCATTTCTCCCCTCAAGACAGAAACCAAACTTTTCAAAGGGAATGAGAGGAAAAGTCTGAAAAAAATTAGGTTGATGCTTTTCTTCCTGTCAAACAGAAATGATGTCACAGAGTCACCCTTCCCTCAAGCCTGCCATGTCCACTGTGGAAAGCAGCCCCACCTCCCGGGGCCCCACGGATCAACAAGCTCAGCCGTGTGTGGGCGCGCACATGCGTATTCCCGTGTCTGCATGTATCTCTATGTATCTATTGTTCATGCATGGATCTGTGTGTCTACGTGAGCACACGTGGACCTGTGTGTCTTTGTGAGCAAGGCAGAGGGCTCACACTGCAGCAGCACTAATCTTAGTTGGGGTGGGTGCTCCCAGGACTGCTTCTCCTGGCACCCACCCCCCTTCCCATCCCGTGGACAGCAGAGCTAACTCCTCGAGCAAACCTTGTGTCTGGACAGACATGCCATATGAATAAAGCTGCTACGGGGCTGAAGTACACATTTCTGTCCTTTTGGAAGCAAACCTTGAAAATATCAACACTCGGTGCTTCCCAGTTACCGGCCACGTGGCCCGGGTCTGGTTTCGCACCCGTGGGACGAGCTGCTGCCCGGCAGGCAGCCTGGCTCAGCTCTGGCCTTTCCACCTACCAGACACCTCCCACGGCCTTCATCGGCTGCCCTCAACCCCTCAAGCACCGGAGGGTCAGAAGTGACGTGGTCCTGGGGGAGGCTGGGTAGCCAGGATGTTCAGCACTTGTTGATGTGCAGTGGGTGCCTCAGGGAAGAACAGGAAGCAGACAGGGATTGGAACCAGAGCGTGGCTCTGCATTTGCCCTGAATTCACTTAGCAGGTGAGGATGACTAACCCACAGTGTTGGAGGGAAGCATCATGCACCAGGGACTCTCGGCAGAGCGCAGCTCAAGCGCTAACCTGAGCTTTAACCTTCCGGTGCCCAAGGGCCAGGTGTGACCACCGTAAGTGCCGCAGGTGTGACGAGTGACAGGAAGTGGTAGGGACTGTGGAGAAGGAAGGAAACCACCCGTGTCCAGGGGGCGTCTGTTATTGCCACAAAGGCACGTGGCCAGGGTGAGGTGGTCAGTGCTCAGACCTCCAACGCCCACCCCTTCATCTATCCTGCCACGGGCAGGAAGACACCTGGCAGGTGCAGCATCTCGGGAAACCACAGAGGAAATGAATGAAGGTTGATAGTAGGACAGGATAAACCTGGCAAAGAGGAACCGATCTCTAGTCGGCAGAGAACAATTCTTTGGGATTTTAAAAAAGATGCAGTGCAGGTGTGGCTTCCCGCCCAGGCACGGGTCTCCTGGGGACTGCTGCTACTTCTCCTGTCTGTCTCAACTCCCTGCTGTGCCCGGGCCTCCCCAGGCCACTGAGAGACCGGCGCACTCCCTGGGCCTCATCTGAGTGATGATGTCATTAAAGGAAAAAAAGGGGGCACCCAGAGTGAACCAAATCTCACCACCGGTGCGCCTCAGCACTCTCACCCCGGGGGAAATTTCAGAAACGCAATGGGGTGAGGTCAGAGGCAGGAAACAAGCGACAGTGATGCGGGGAACACTCACCCAGCAGAAACAAAGCTGTCGGAGCCTGTCCAGGCAGGCAGGGGTTTCCGGCAGGTGTCCTCCCCTGGTGAACGTGTGCTCGCCAGAGGCCAGCTGTCCTCCGCAGACCCCTTCCACGGGCAGACTGCAGCGACCTGGACATGGGGCGGCGCAGGAGCACAGGAAGCGGCCAAGGCCGTGTGGAACCACATGGTTTTCTGTGTTCTTGCTGAGCAGGCTTTCTGCTGAAGTCTTCTGCCGGGATCTTGCTCTCTGCAGGCTTGGTGGCCATGGTGGCTTTGAAGTTAGGTGGCAAAGTTGTGGAGTGAGGGGTGAGGGCAGAGCAGTGATGGGTGGGACTCCACAGGGGGGTCCTGCTGCAGGGTGACTTGGCCAGGCTCACGGCCACCCAGCCACTCCACCAAGGAGCCTCCGCCCAGGTAAGCACACCGGAGTCCAGCTTCTGCGAGCACCGTATCCGGCGAAGCAGGCCGTGCCTGGCTGCCACCTGGGAGGCTGTTGCGAGTCCCTTTCTTTTCTACAATTGTTCAGTGAACATCTGTGACAATTGACGGGCACCGTTCCCTGTCTGCCAGACATTCTGCTTGATTTTGTTCATGAGTGCTCGTGAAATGCCATCTTTCCTGCTATGCCGCCGATTCTCTCGTATTTCCTCTGTTTATAACATCAGTTTGTTGTTTTCGGAGACTCAGGGCTCAGAGTTCTGACACTCTTGTAAGCTCACCTGATTTCTGATTCTCACCAGCTAGTGCCCAGCACAGCCATCTAACTCCCGTATACAGGTGGGAACCGGAGCTCCAGGGAGAAGGCAGGTACTGGGGTGGGTGAGGGTGAGGGACACGCCGACCTTGGGGCCCCGGATTCTGAACCTCACACGAGCGAGCAAGAGTCGCCTCTTCCATCCCAGCTCTGGCTCTTGCTGCCTTCTTCACGGAATAGCATCTAAAGCCGGTCTTGCTTGGGACAAGCGGCCAGACAAGACAACTCTGGAGGCTCCTGGGAAACGCCAGCTCCATGTGGTGTGTGAGTGGCAGGACCGGTCGGCAGGGCGGCCTGTGGAGTTCAGGCCTCCCCCTCACTCCCAGGTCCCTGGAGGACAACAAGTCCCAGGGCATCTGTGGCTGGCCATCTGTCGCTGCTTTTCAAACACCTAGAGGACCACGGCCCTCAGTCCTCGAGGCAGGACCCAGCATCTTCTCTCCGAGTCTGACCCAGGATTTGCCACCTCTCTGGCTCCTTGGAGTGTATCTGTCCCCCAGCCCAGCTCTTGCAGTCTGCTGGTCCCATGACTTGTGCACCTGCTGCTGTCCTGGGCAGCTGCCGAGTGAGGCCTTGGTCATATCTCATTTTGGGTGCGCAGCATCACTCACTGTGCCGGGTGCAGGGTATCCTGGGTAAGACCTGTGTTGGATGGACGGTCTGGAGTCTGGGTTGTAATCTGCAGGCATGAACCCACACCCGAGCTCACTTGGGTCAGGACTGAGTGCTGGGCTTGGTTTGATTCCTGTGGGCTCCTTGACGTGTGCTGATGAAAATTATCATTCACACCTGTGGGGTGAGGGCCCTGTGGCAAATGGGGTAGAAAAATTCAACTACTGGGTGCTTCCTGTGTGCAAGTCTCTCTGCTGGGTCCCCTGGGCAGGGATGGAACAGAGAGATGCTCCAGTTCTATTGGACAGGGTCAAGCCCGGGCCCAGGATCCCAGTAGCCAGGTCAGACTGACATGCTTTAGGCTTGCGTCCTCTCACAGGTACCCAGCACATTCTCAGCTGGTCGCCAAGACGACCACAAAGATGACCAGATGCCTTTTCAAACACCTTTAGGAAAAGGCCAAGGGGCCTATAGGAGTCGGGTCATTCACTGATCACAGAGACAAGATGCTGGCCCCAACTGGGCTTCCTATGAAGGGAAAGGCGTGCAGACCACCCACGTGTGTGGCAGGCGGGCTGAACCCCTGTGTTGTCTGCCCTGGCAGGATCTTGGCTCCGGGCTGCCAAACACTCCAACCCTCAGACAGGCTTTTAGCAGAACGTCCATGTCCGTGAGGTTGTGATAGCTAAGGGTGATGGTTACAGTCATACGCATCAAGTCAGATGGCTGATTTCCAGCTACCAAGTGTAAACCACACATGAAGGAACCTAGAGACACAGGCTGCTGGACCAGGTCTGGACTTGACCTTGGACTGGCCCAGCCCTGGCTATTGTAGGCATTTGGGGATGAACCGGTAGATGGAAGATCTATCTCTCTCTTCTCTCTCTCTCTATCTCTCTGCCTTTCCAATGACTCAAAACCATAACTCTGAGAACACCAGGTATTTTTTAGAATGGGACTTGGCCTCACTCGCCAAACACCAGACCCCATGGCTAGCAGGCTATAGAGAAACAGAGAGCTGCCATCCGACCGCAATCCCCAAACAACAGAAACTGTGTCTGTCACCCGCTGCCTCAACCTCAAGATGCTGCCCACAGGTGCCAAGGAGCAGAACTAGCAATATAGGCCATGGTGCTGATCAAGTAAGTACCCAGCACTGTCAGGTCCTGTGGCACACCCCCCGGGGTGTGGTCCCAGCAATACCCAATCCCCGTACAGGTGTCCGAGTGGACACACAAGTTCTGTGCATCCCAGGTGGGCAGGAATTCTGTGGTGTAGCTATAGGGGTGCTCTCCATTCCTGGAGGCCACACAACTCGCTGCTGCCTGGCTTGGTCCTGTGCTTCCCAGGCCCCAGGGTCATGCGGTTGTAGGTTCCCCAGCCCCGTTTCACATAGCGTTTCAGAGTCAGGCCGAGGCATTGGGGTCCTTCACACTGGATTCTGGGCTCACTCTCCCCTCAGAGCCTCGCTAGGGGCACCTGTGTCTGTACTCCCACCCTATCCCTGTGGGAAATGCCCAGTCCTTGCTCCCAACCTGGGCCGTGGAAGCTCCAGGTGAGTCTGGGCGCTTGGGGGAGAGCAAGGTGCGCCCACAGGATTCTGCAGCACCTGCATGGGTCCTGGGACAGACACGGGCTCTGTGTCTGAGAATGAGAGGAGTTCGTGGCCTCAGCTGGCAGTTGTGGTGACCCAGCCGAGCCGGCAGGAGGCACTGAGAGGGCGAGCTGAGCCAGGCTCCCAGGCTGGTGGCATGCAGGGCCAGGTAGAAGCAGGCTTGGTGCTATTAGATTAGGTGTGTTTGCACTCAGGGACCATTCCAGTTTGATGGTGATCATTGGGTCCCTCTGTCAGAGGTCCCCAGCTCCTTCTAGAGGGGTCTTAGCTTTCACTGTAGGTTTTTTTTTTTTTAGATTTATTTATTTTTTATTACAAAGTCAGATATACAGAGAGCAGAGACAGAGAGGAAGATCTTCCGTCCGATGATTCACTCCCTGAGTGAGCCGCAACGGCCGGTGCTGTGCCGATCCGAAGCCGGGAACCAGGAACCTCTTCCAGGTCTCCCACGCGGGTGCAGGGTCCCAAAGCTTTGGGCTGTCTTCAACTGCTTTCCCAAGTCACAAGCAGGGAGCTGGATGGGAAGTGGAGCTGCCGGGATTAGAACCGGCGACCATATGGGATCCCGGGGCGTTCAAGGTGAGGACTTTAGCTGCTAGACCACACCGCTGGGCCCCACTGTAGGTTTTTAAAAATCCCTCAGTATTGGACCTAGTGATCCTCAAGTACCAACCCATCCTAAAGTCAGACAGTATCCCTTCCCTGCCAACAACCCCAGTGACCTCCCAGGTGAGAGGAGAGCCTGGAGCAGTGTGGTGTCTAGGCTCAGGGGAGCTCAGAGCGGAACAAGGTGGGCTGAGAGGTCCTGCTGTGAGAATCCCAGTTGTGCCCCATCCCCACCCCCTGGGGAGGACGTGCTGGTGGACTGGGCAGCTCCTAGGTACAGCCCATCCTTTGCACTCCCCAAACATCAGGTGAATGAGCTGGCCCACAGTCTTCCGGACTTGTCTTCAGGAAAGCTGGCCCTGCCGGGAGCCCACGAGGCAGCAAGGGGCCTGATACGCCCGCGGCTGAAGCTGCGGTCCAGCTGCAAGGAGATGGGGAGATGGAAATGCAGAGAACACGGCTAGACGGCTGCAGCGTGGGCCTGGGGCCGCAGCCTCCCCGCCTTCCGATGCACGTGTTGTTCGTTTTCCCCCTCGCACATCCTCACTCCCATCAGGATTGCCATGGAGGAGAGGGCAAGTTTCCAAGCATTCTCTTCTGTGAAACGAAATCACTTTCTTCTGCAAGGAGATCACAGTACCAGAGTCTAGGTGGGAGTTATTGGGGGGGCAGGGGCGAGGAGTGGTGGCCCAAAGGCCACTTGGTTCTTTTTTAGAAAACATTCCTGCTGCTTTCCGTTTTCAGAATGAGAAGTGTTACTGTTGCCCAACACTCGGGACCACCTGGGCCTGCATAAAGAGGCTGGTTGGCAGGAGAGGGAGCTGCAGAAGCCCTCGACCCAGCTGAGCCCCAGGGAAGCGGGGGGACCCCCAAGGGTGCAGTGAGTTCCTGATTTGGGGTTTAGGGAGTCCTTCTGGGATCCTCATGGGGAACCGGTGATCCTAGCTTCCTCTCTTTAGACAGGGTAATCTGTTTACTGCATTGTTCGGAAGGCAGAGATGGAACTCCTCCCTTCCCTGGTTCCCTGCCTGAGCAGTCCAGGTCTCCTTGAGGGATGTCAGGAACGCAAGCACTTGAGCTGCTTCCCAGGGTGTAACTGGCAGGAAGCTGGAACCAGGAGTCAGGCTGCGACTCCAAGCCAGGCGCTTGAATATGGGGGGCTGGCATTCAAAGTGGTGGCTTCGCCGCTCCGCTGACATCTGCAACATTCCCAAGCCAGTCCAGCACACATGGAACACCCTGCCCTGATCATGCTCTGTTGGAGATAGAAGACAAAACAAGGCCAACACGTGTCTGTGTAGCTTTAAACAGCAACCGGTGTGATCGCACGCGGCATTGCCTCGTTCGGAGGTGGGTCACATTCAAAGCTTGTAGTACTGCTGCGTGCCAGGAAGAACTTTCTGTCGCTGCTGGCATGCTTACTCACCCGCTGCAGTCGGGCTCACAGTTCTGTCCCAGGCTGGCAGGTGCATCCGGGGAGGGCCTTCTTGCTGGGATCCCAAGATGTGCCACGCATTACATGGCAAGAGGCCCGGAGAGAGAGCTAGCCGAATTGATTTTTTAAAAAGAGATATATTTTATTTATATTGAATGGCAGAAGGTGAGGGGGAGGCAGGGGGAGGGAGGGAAGAAAGAAGGGAGAAAGAGAGAGAATCCTCTACCTGCTGGTTCACTTGCCAGCTGGCTTCAGTAGCAGCTGGGAGTGGCCAGCTGAGGCAGGGTGCGTTTGGAACTCCATTTGTGTCTCCCACAGGGTGTCAGGGCCCCAAGTCCTTGGTCCCTCTTTTACCTTCCTGAGCAGATTAGCAGGAGCTGGATTGGAGGCAGAGCGACAGACTGGGATGGCAGTTTTGATATGGGATGCCAGGCACTGCAGCTGGTGGCCTCATCTGCTTCAACCCAGCACCAGCCCTGCCAAATTCCTGTTTGTTTAAACACTCCTGGTGTTTATGACAGGTTCATTGTCAAGGTCATGTAATAACTCATCAATCTGCTAAGCGATGACCGGGTTAATCCATTTCTGAGAGCAAAGCTTAATCACCTCAAGGTCCCACTTGCTATGATCTCATTGTGAGCATCCATGTGCTCAGACCATGGCCAGGGTGGAGTGAGGGGGCCTGGAAGCAATGTCCCGGTTAGCACTCCAAAATGACCCTCACTCACCAGGGAGGTGTGGCCCAACACTCCAGGGTGGCTACTTGAGGGCAGCAGAGGGCTGCCTCGCCCCAGCTCTGGGGCTCTTTATTCTTGATCAAGTAAGAGGCCTGGGGAAGGTTTGTCTGATGAACATGCGGGTCATGCATGAAGAACACACGCCCAGCCCAAGTGGAGACTTCAGTGAGACCTTGTCCAATACCCCAGAGGTTCAGAAGCTCCCCCATGCTGCTCATGGTTCCCCAGCATCAGGGAGAAAGCCACCCAGGCCTGGGAGCATGGGCCCTGATACACCCCCAGAGCAGCCAGGACTGGGCACTCGCACTGGGTGTCAGAAGAGGACAGGCAGGAGCCTGGTGGGGGTCTTGGCCGAAGCGTCTCCTTACCTTTCTGGATCTTGGCCTTGTGGGAAGATGTGCAATCAGAGAGGCCAAGGTCACCACCTAAAGCACAAGCCAGGAGGGGACTGCGGGTGGTGCTGTTCTAGGTCTCCTCCTGCAAGCTCGCCTGGAGACCGGGCACTCCCATCACAAAGATGGGCCCCTGTGAGTTCGCAGTGAGCAGGTGGGGTGGGGGCTTCCTGGAGTGCCAGGCCCCCTGTGAGTTCGCAGTGAGCAGGTGGGGTGGGGTGGGGGCTTCCTGGAGTGCCAGGCCCCCTGTGAGTTCGCAGTGAGCAGGTGGGGTGGGGTGGGGGCTTCCTGGAGTGCCAGGCCCCCTGTGAGCTTGCAGTGAGCAGGTGGGGTGGGGGCTTCCTGCAGGTCTCGGGATTTTAGGTGTGGCTGCCTTTCCTGGGACCTTATAAGGAAGCTCATGGCAGTGTCTGCTCAGACTGCTCTGTGGCTGCGCCCCACTTCGTCCTGGGGAGTTGGCTGTAGCTGCTGAGCTGACCCGTGGGAGAGCCAGGGCTGGCTCTGATTGCCCCGGGTCTTATCTGTGGCCTGGGCAGCAGTCCGCTTCCCTCTCTGCTTTGAGAAGGGCTCTGATTCCCCACAGCCCAGCAGAGGCTCCCTGCCCCTCACCTGGGACACCGTGTGCTGGGAGTGGGGGTTTCTGTGTGCGGTTTACGGCCTTCCTGCGCCTTGAGTGCTGCCTGGGCCCCAGGGTGCAGTCTTTAAGTCTAGAACCCCTCTGCTCCCACTTGCTGTTTGTCTTGAGCTGTGACACGATGATACCCAGGCCCATGAAACAACACTGGGAGTGTCACCTTGTTGCACTGTATACACACAGGGCACACACATGTACACGCACATGCATACACATGACAGAATTCTGATCACTTGCCCTAACACATGGGTCTTTCTAAAATAAGAACTTTCTTTGTCTCTGCAGCTCCGGACCTAGCAGGATGCCTGGTACTTTGCAGGCACTGATTGTGCAATTAAGAATGGATGCAAAGATGCTTCTCACGGGATTGGGCACGGAGCTTTCCTAGCAAAGGGGCAGGGCCCATCTCTTGGCATTGAACTCTGGAAGTAAATGAGACCCTTCAAGTCATTCTTGGGACGAACTTGAATTTTGGCTACAGTGTTGATTTTGCTCCTTCCCTGGTCTTGACTTATTTGGGCTCCTTTTATGGGGCACAAATTTCTGTCCAGCTTGGGGTCTTCGGCAATTGCCAGCAATAGCTATTCCTCCCTCCCCCAGGAAGCTATAGAACAAGCAGGCTTCCAGGGCCTTCCAGGAGATGTGCACTTGTAATGGAAAGAGGAGGTGGAGGGTGGGCCGACAACCTGGGTAGAAAACACCCTCCTCTCACACACACGCCCAGGCATTATGGCTCCAGGTACCTGCTGGGAAGATGGGCTGCAGCAGGGGCCCGGGTGGTGACAAGAAGCTGTCTGGACCCCTGGCACTGGAGTCCCAGCACCCAGGCAACTGGAAGGTGGCCAGTCTTGTCCCTCTCACCCCACTGTCTCATAAGGGGTTATGGCAGGTGGCGTTGGAGCAGGTGACCATGGGCAATACAAGTAGGGTTTACCCACAGTCTACAGGGGACACCTAAGGTCCCAGCCAGTACCAGAGCTGTGGAGCAAGGCTGGGGTGGCTAGCCTTCGTCCCCTATGGCCTGGAGATGCATGCTTCCCACAGAGTGTGCCCTCCCCCCCATGCCAGGGCAATCCGCTGGGGGTGTAGACTCAGGTCAGTTGCGCTACCCCTAGCTGCAGTGTGAACAATTGGAAGGATATCATTGCAGTAAGAGCCATGTGACCCCCCCCTTTCTCTCTCTCTCTCTCTCTGCACCCCCGCCCTCCCCAGCTCCCCACTTCCCTGCCCTCCCCGTCCGCCCCCCCCAGTGTCTTAGCTCTTCATTGCGTGGTACTAACCAATCTTTTTTTTTTTTTATTATTGAATGTTATTTATTCATTGTGGGTGGTATATACAATGACATGTTTTACATTATTTTCTGAATGTCCTAAAGTACTTAGGGCTTTTTTTTCTATTATTTATTATTTTTAATTCATTAATTACATTGTATTATGTGACACAGTTTCATAGGTACTGGGATTCTCCCCACCCCTCCCCAAACCCTCCCACCATGGTGGATTCCTCCACCTTGTTGCATAACCACAGTTCAAGTTCAGTTGAGATTCCCTCATTGCAAGCATATACCAAACATAGAGTCCAGCATCTTATTGTCCCGTCAAGTTCAACGGCTTCTTAGGTATACCCTCTCTGGTCTGAAGACAGAGCCAGCAGAGTATCATCCCAGTCAATTGAAAGCTCCAACATACCATCAGCAAAAATTTACATCATTATGGAATTAATTGACATAGTAATGAGTAACCAATATGTTAAAAGTAAATGCGAGTTCTTAACCACCTTCTGTGACCACCTCACTTACATAATAATGCTAAGGGAAATGAGCCAATCCCAAAAGGTTAAATACCACGTGTTTGCCTTAATTTAAGATGATATGATGTTATGTATAACATGTTATGTTATGAATGTTATATGTTGTGTATAAACTAAAATTGAAATGTAAGTGAGGTGGTACTAACCAATGTTGAGCCCCTTGCTCTGGGAATATGGGGTCTCTCGCTGTATGGCTCTCTATTTCCCTCTGGTGGCAGATCTAAGCATTGCAGCGGACAGAAGTATTTCTGAGGCTGCAGGCTGGGACTGGAGCTGGGAAGCTCTTAGCATGTCTGTGCTGACGGATTTGCTGCAGAAACACTCCGCGGAAATTCGGGAAAGCCCCTGACGTCTCGACAAGACCCACAGTTTCTGCATTCGGAGGAATCACGTGAAGGAGAAGCGTGTGCTGAGCCACACAGACACCAGCTTTGTAACCGCGGACTGCCTGCAGCTCCCTGCCCGTGCTCCTGTTCCACAGCTACGGGAGGCCCACTGCGGGGGCGGGGGTCGCGGGGTCAGGCTCCGCGTTCCAGAAGCAATCTGCACCTGGAAAAGTGCTTGTGTGTGCATTACTGGGTCCCAACCAGACTTATGGGCCTAGGCTGCCTCAACGACCCAACACCACGGTATCCCACCCTGGGTGCTTGCTGTTGGCTACACCGTGGAGAAAGCAGATCTGGTCCTGGGTGGTGAGGAAGAAGCTGCTGAGAGCAGAGGGGTCGTTAACCCCCAGCGAGCCAGCTACACCAAGTCGTTTCTCATGACCATCTGCGGGCCAGGACTCTAAAGCCCTGCATACAGGGGAGCCTTTCCTGCTCACCCCCGTCTCACCTAAAACGTGCTCACGGCTCCACAGCCGCGCTGCACTTATGCCTTCCTCCTCCTAGGTGCCCAGCGATGAAGGACATCCGCCTGGCGACAGGCGCCTGCACGAAGTGACCTCGCTGGCCGCGGTGCCCATCACACACAGAGACCTGCAGGAAGGCGAGACTCGCGAGCCCAGGGTGTGCCTGGCTCCGGACAGGCAGCCTGGCTCAGGAGCAAGTAGAAGCGGGACCGAGGGGTGGAGCACTGGCAGCCGCCCAGATCCTGAGGCAGGGAGGCGCCTTCCGCTTGCAGGTGAACTCAAACACGGCCTCCGTCTGAGCTGTGCGTGGAGCCTAAACAGCTTTAAAGCAATTCCGCCCAGGAACAAATCAGCATCTTTTCAAGTAAATTAGGTACAAAAAAGAAATGCATTTTTAGGTACCTTATAGAACCGAACAGCTACTAATAAAATAGAGCAATTGTAATAATATAGGTAACAGAAGTTATATGACCTCCCTTTCTCTTAAAATATGATTGTCTTCATTCCTACTCCCCACCCTTACAGTAATACTTTTACCCACACTTGACCGTGGAAGCTGGCGGGTGTGGTTTCCCTGAGAACCGCTGCTTTACAGCTGCGTACCTGTGTGTCACCAAGCAGTGCAGGCTTCATCGTGACCGCGTGTTATCAAAGCGTGCCATCACGTGTGCATGGTGTGTTACTATGTAAGACTGTTATCATGCACTGTGTGGTGCTTTGTAGTGTTATCACACATGTCATGGCAGTGTTAACACGTATGCATGTGTCATTACATGTGCATGAGTTATCGTGTATTGTGTTCTCAAAGGTGCGTCATCACCTGTTCATATGCTATCATGCGTGTGTTATGTATTTGCATGTTATCAGGTGTGTGTTATCAAAGCAAATAATGCAATCCTGGTGTCCTGCAAATTCCCCTTTCACAGTGGTCCCCATTCCACGGGTGTTTGAGCAACAAGCCACGTGCCCAAGCCCTAGAGGGGTGCCTGAGTCCTGCGCTTAGATGGCGCAAAGCCAGAACTCCAGGGGCGCACAGCTTTCCCGACCCCAGCCCTGGCCTGCTCCGCAGCACTGCTCCAAGTGTCAAGACTCAAGAAAATGGACTTGGTCGATGCAGAGCTGATCTGTGGCCGTCTCGGCCCCAGGATCCACTATTGCTTTTCCTGGTCATTCAAATCCGAGCATGTTTTCAGTTGTCCTCACACTCTGATGAGCAGTATGGCTCCGGCCCCAGAGCATGCTGGGGACAGCCGTCCAGGGGGACATGGTAGGCAGCAGGGCGACACATCACTCACTGTAAGGCGGTCCATCGGGATCCGCATTTTCTTCTTGGTGTCTGGGAGTGAGCAGGGATCCCCAACTCTCTGAGTCTCCTGTGTGCCTATCCATGTCCTCTGCTGTCATTTCCCAGCATGGCCGGCCTGGGGAACGTGGCTAGTGAGCCTCAGAAGAACAGCCAGGGACACAGCCTCAGCTCGGCAGGTCTCGTGGTGCCCCAAGGCCCTCCGAAGAACCGACCTTCACCTTGCCTCTGTCAGCTCCAGAGGGCGAGTGGGTTCTCTGATGTCTGCGTGGCAGTGAGGCCCAGCCAAGAGACCGCAGGCCCTGCCCGTGGTGGCCAGGTGGCCCTGCTGCTAACGGGCTTCCTGTGGCCAGTGTCATCGCCAGGGAAATGAGTGTGTGGGTTTGTAGCGATGTGTGTACGCATGTGCCTGTGTACATGCCCTGTGTGCTGCACGCTTCATGTGAGTACAATGTGTGCATGTAATCACACACGTGTGCATGTGTGTTGCACGTCCCATGTGTACATGAATGTGTGTGTTGAAGTGACGGCTGCCTGCCTTCCACCAGCGTGCAGGGAGTGGAGCGGGCCTGGGAAGAGCTCGGGCATTCCATGTGGTGAGGGAGGCTCTGGGCTCTGCGAGCGGGGGCGGCACATTCCTGCCTCAGCGTGGATGCTCGGGTGTTAGGCGACCACAGCCCACTTCACAAACACAGGCCTGGGGAGCTGCTGTTCCTACGAGCCTTGCCTGTACCTCCAGGGCCTCCGGAGAGGGCTCCATGGCCACCACACAAGGGAGGGCGTGTGCGGATGCCGCTGTTCATGGGACGCGGCAGCACCACTCCAGGACATTCAGCCGTGCAGCCCCACTGGGGCACTTCAGATTTACTGGGGCACCCTTCACGTGATGCTGGAACCACACAGCCCTTCTCTCACCCTTCATCTCCACTGATGTCCCTCTGGCCACAGCACGCACGGCCCTGCCTGGTGTGGTGAGGGGTCACACTCTTAGCAGGATGCCATTGAGTCACATGGCAAAGAGGGGAGAGGTGGGGATTGCTGAACGACTTCTAGGGAGTCTAAGGGTTGTAAAGGTGCCACATCGCCCCCCACCCTTCAGATTCTGGTCCTGGGGTCAGGTAGGGGCCGAGCTGGGGGTGGCATGCTGTCCCAATGACCTGAAGTCTGAGTTGTTTTAGGACCACTTGGGGTTGGGCTGCTGGCACAGAGCACACAGAGGTAGTGGCCGCGTGGTGGGCAGGAGGTGGAGGAGGCCCAGGCCACAGCTCGCTCAGCTGCACACAGAGTGTGGCGCCTGGACGGTCTCCGACTCCAGTCCCAGGCTCTAGCTCAGGAACGCCTTGAACTTTCACTTAGAAAAGGCCTAGTAAGTTTATGGGCAGGTTCTCACTCTTTGGCATCTGTGGGTGCAGTGACATGGAGAATGGGAAGTGTGGGGATAAATTCACACTGTGAGTCTAAGGGAAATGTATGCAGCCCTTTGTCCTGGTTGATATTTTGGGGTTGGGGTGGTGGTTACCTTTGTTAACCTGATTGTACACTCAGAGGGAAAAACGCCTCAAACCGTCCGAGCTGAGGGACTTGCACAATCAGCGTTTCTGCTCAGACCTGGCAGCGGGAGAGCTGAGGTTGCCGGAGACGTGTTTGGGATGGCCTGCAGCCACTTGGCAGAAATGGAGTCTTGTGTGATGTTGCAAAGGAAATGAAGGCCCAAGGACCGTGGAGGGGAATGTGTGTGGCTGTCCCTGCAAGGGAGTCACAGGTCAGCAGGGGCTCGGCCTGGCTCTGTCCTCTGGGAAAAGACCCTCCTCACTCCCTTTCCTTGAATTTCCTCTTCCTTCTCGCTTTCCCTAGCCGACGGAGTGGTGGGGGACACACCATGTAAGTCCTGTCTGTCTGTGAATCCAGAGAGGGAGGGAAGCAAGAGTCGCCAGGGAGGAGTTCCTGGCCAGTGTTGCACAGTGGCAGGAATGCTGCTCAAACAAGAGAGGACCTAAGACGATAGGAGAGGAGGAAGAGGAGGTTTTGGTGTGTGTGTGTGTGTGTGTGTGTGTGTGTGCGCATGTGTGTGAGACAGAGAGAGAGAGACAGAGAGAGACAGAGAGAATTATCTCCCAGCCTTTGGTTCACTCCCTAGATGGTTATGACAATCAAGGCTGGGCCAGGCCAAAGCCAGGAGCTTCTTCTGGGTCTCCCAGATGGATACAGGGGCCCAAGCACCTGTCTTTCCCAAGCCATTAACAGGGAGCTAGATTGGAAGTAGAATAGCCGGGATACAAATTGGTGCCCATACAGGATGCCAACTTTGCAGGGGAAGCTTACTGCACCACACTACAACCCTGGCTCTTCCTTCCTGTCTTGGTAATTTACCTTTTTAGGGCTAAATAATATTTCATGACCTGATTCTCCCACAGTTTATCCACTCACTCACTGTTTCTAAGAATCGCTAACTCTGGGTAAAGCTGTTGTGGACCTTTGTGAGGCTCCTCTGGGTGGATGCTGATAAGTGGCTTAAGGGTCTGGTTTGTAGCAAACTGCCAAGATGGTTTCCAAAGTAGCTGCACCGTTTGGCATGCCCAGACCTGCAGCCAGTGAGACTTCCTGTTCCTCCAAGGCCTCTCAGCATTTGGGTCAGGGTCTTGGACTTGACTATTTACTCACAGATAGCTAATTTCCTTTTGGGGCTGTGCTGGCAAGCAGACACACACATCCCCATGGGCCACTGCTTGGTGGGCAGCGGGAGTGAGCCTGAAGGGCACCCCCAGGGTGTTGTGTCCTTTGCCCAGTGCCTTGATGGTGGAGGTCATCCGTAGGCTGGGGTTGACTAAAGCTCGTTCCTCTCCATAGCTCTCTTCTGAATGGGCACCTGTTTAAGAAGCAGACGAAGCTATTCATTGCCAAGGACACTGTCATGAACCACATTGTGTCCTGTAGCAACAAGCCCAGCCCAGCACTGGCAAGGTGCCCACTGTAGACACCAGGCCCAAGGCTATGACTGTGTACCGCCTGGAGTACAAGCCGGGCACTGGGGCATGGTGGCCTGGGTTGCTGGAACCATACCATCTTCACCTCTTACACCTACGTGAACTGCCTCAGCCTGCAAGGAGGCCACCTCCTCTGCTAACACAGAGACCCACCGTTGGGGTGGTGGCTGGAGTCGGCTTGTGAAGGACACCGCTCACCCTGGGGACTAGGGCATGACCATGGACCTGGGAGCACTCCACCAGCCATGGGGAGAGTTTGTGATGGTGCGTGTTTCTGGGTCCTATGCCCATGGAGTTCCCGGTTCAGTCCAGGGTGACATCAGGAACCTGCATTGGGATAGCATTCCCACGTGAGCTGACACCACTGTTGTGGACACATGAGTCACAACTTGGGAAGTTGCGTTCTAGTGAGCACAGTGGTGCGTCCAAGTCAGCCGTGAGAAACTTCTTTCCAGTTTTCCAGTTTTTCTAGGGTAAACTATTGTGCAAGAATTCTTGAATTGTTGATACATATTTTTAGAATAGATAACATAGGTGCATGAACAAAAATGAAACCTATGGGCCTGGCTCAGTAGCCTAGTGGCTAAATGCTCACCTTGCATCCATCCCACATGTGCAACGGTCATGTCCTGGTAGCTCCACTTCCCATCCAGCTCCCTGCCTGTGGCCTGGGAAAGCAGTGGAGAATGGGCCAAAGCCTAGGGGCCCTGCAGCTGCGTGGGAGATCCAGAAGAAGCTCCTGGTTTTGGATCAGCTCAGCTCTAGCTGCTGTAACTACTTGGTGAGTGAACCAGCAGACAGAAGATCTTTCTGTCTCTTGTCTCTGTAAACCTGACTTTATAATTAAAAAAAAAAAAAGATGAAACCCATGGTGGACCCCGAGGTATGTGTAAACTAACTTTCAGGTGGAATCGGTTGTCGCTGTTGGTTCCAGCACCTGGTGGCTGGCATGTGTGTGTGTTGACAATCCCCGTGTTCTGTGATATCTTCAGTTCTGCCTGTAAACCCTAGGCTGAGGTCCTTGCCTGTCAGAGTCCTGGGGACCAGAGCGGTGCACGCCTTGCTGCACGTTACTGCAGAAGCCCTTTCTCTCCCTCCCTCTGTGCCCTCAGCACAGCTCCGGTCGCCAGCATCTCCTCCCTCCCCATCTGCCTTCAGGGTCCCTGCACCACCTGCCCAATCAGGTGGAGAGTACCGTGCTGACTGGGCAAAGCCAAGACTTGCCCACTTTCCCTGGGGCCCCATGCAGCACTTTCTTGTGCTCCTCCTATCCCTTTAAAATTGTCTTTCTTTTTTTGCAGAGAGAGGGAAGAAAGGAGAGAGAAAGAGAGCTTCCATTCACTGGGTTGTTCTCAAAACGTGTCTACAGCAGCACCTGCTGGGGTTGCAGTGCCTAAATCAGGAGCATGGGACGCGGCCCAGGCATCTCCCAGAAGAGGCAGGGACCCAAGCACTTGAGCCATCATCATTGGCTCCCAGAGGCTGCACTGGCACAAGGCCAGGGTCGGAAGCTTGAGCAAGGAATGAAAGCCAGGTACCCAGGACACTGGTGTCTTATCCAAGGCCTGCCCCTCTTGCCACTCTCGGGCTACTGGAGCAGCTGCCTCCCAGCAACCTGAGCCCATCTTCCTGCTCCCTGGCCCCCTGAGGTTCATCTTGCCATGGGATGAGATCAGAACTCCCCTCCCTGTGGCTTTTGCTTGAGATCGAGCCTGGCGTGGCCTTCCTGCGTCCCCATGCCACCTCTCTGGTCTGCCTCAGGAGCCATACCTTTAAAAGAACCCGTGAATTGCTCACATACACATCATCATCTCAGAGTTCTTCTGCAGAATTCTGAGGCAAGCCACAGTGCCCTCTTACGGTGCCTGAGTCCCTGCCTGCCTATCACCGTCACGCCATGGTCACGTTGCAGCAGTACACATCAAACCATTGACCGTCAGGGATAATCTGTACTTGGGATCTGTTGTCCCACATTTCGCCTCCCAGGCAGCAGACTAGTGTGAGGACAGACTGCATGGAGGGGTAACTAAATGCCCCTCTCCTCCGTGTCATTAGACTTGGCCCAGAAGCCAGCTTGAGAACTGCCAGGCATGAAGACTGGTGTGGTCAGGAACAGGAGGGATTCATGGGAACTGGAGTTGGATGGCGCCACCCCAAGGCCTGAACACTCTCAGGGCATCCTAGAACTTGGCCACTGTCCTGGATGGGGGACGGACTCCAAGTTGACTCTGAGTTGATTGTGTTCATCCTCTTCCTGGTCGGAATGGAAATCCAGCTGCCGCCTGTACGTCATCGGTCCTGGGTGGACGAAGATGGAGACCGATGCCCACACTAGGCTGAGCCGCTAGAATGCACCACATGGTCTCCGGCATCTACACCTGTCAGGTGCTCAGATTCACCAAAGCAGGTGTATTCCTGGATTAGGTTTCTGATACCTTCGCCCCTAGGGCAAATGAATGGAGCCACTCAGCCAGCAAGCAGGTAAAACCCTGTACAAAGCCACACCCTCCTACCAGGCTAGGCTGTAACTTGCTTCATTCATAGGCTTGCCTGAGGCCAAATGAGCACCAATTCAAGGCTGGTTAGAAAGGATCAGAAAAGTTTTTAGAAAGTTTTATTTATTTGTTTGAAAGGAAGAGGAAGAGGAAGAGGAGAGGAGAGGAGAAAAGCAAGCTCCCATTTAGCTGGTTTACTGTCCAAATGTTTACAATGGCTGGAGCTGGCCAAGCTTGAGCCCAGACCTGGGAACTCTATGCAGGTCTCCCACTCGGTGCCAGCGACCCAAGGGCGTGAGCTTCCAGGGTGCACAGTAGCAGGAGAGCTAGGCCTTGAACCCAGGAATTCTAATCCCAACTCACATCTTACCTACTAAGCCAAACGCTTGCCCCGGAAGAGCTGTTGTAACAAAGCCAAGAGCTCATGCTTTAGAAGCAAAGCATTCAGGAGATCGGATGTTCATGAACACAATGCACAGAGTCCCCCATCTGGTCCAGGGGCCAGGGTGCACGGGGCAGGGGATTCACTTCCTGGCCTGGTGCCGCCTTCCCGTCTTGCCTTCATGCTAACCTTGAACCAGAAGATGGTGTCTCAGACTCTAGCTGCTTAGGGGCCTGTTTGTAACATGGAGAGGATGATGTGCGCCATACTAATCATGAAAGCTGCAGAAAAGATAGATACATTTAGAAGGCTGAGAAAGCCAGTACCTGGAGGGCTGACAGTGTTGACAAGCCCCTTGTATCAGTCAGTTCAGAGAAGCAGAATCACTAGGGGAGACAGACGCAGTATCTATCTATCTATCCATCTATCTATCATCTATGTAACATCCACCTATCATCTATGTAACATCCACCTATCATCTATGTATCTATTCATGAATTCTCTATCATGTATCTGTTAGTCATCTGTGAATAAATTGGCAGCCAGGGTGGGAACTCACGGCCATTGTTGTGATCTGCTCCTGATACTGGGCGCTGAGCCTTGGCCAGGACACCCGACTTAGGGATCAGAGAAGCGGGGGCAGGATCAGGTCCAGGCCTGGCTGCTCCAAATCTTGCACAGCGATCTCTTTTGTGACCCAGCCTAACCAGGAACTTCAGGGGAAGGGCATTCTGGGGAACCTAATTCAGCTTAGCCCTTCTGGCACACTACCAAGTCTACACACGCCAAACACCTGTGCCCCAGGAGCTCATGACTCTTGTAAGTCACTTTTAAGGTCTTTTAAAAGTTTTCAGTTAGATTCAACAGCATGTCTGCTGGTCTTTTGGCAAGTGTATTTTATATTAACAGGAGATAACTAGTGATGGTAGCTATTAGTAATGTTTCATACATGTATTTCCACAGCATTCTATGAATAGTGAAAAATAGATTCATTGAGGCTGGTGCCATGGTATGTCGGGCTAAGCCTCCACCTACAGTGCCAGAAGCCCAGATGGGGTGCCGGTTTGAGTGCTGGCTGCTCCACTTCTGATCCAGCTCCTTGTTCGTGCCCTGGGAAAGCGCTGGATGACAGACCAGGTCCTTTGGGCCTTGCACCCACATGGGATATCTGGAAGAACTTCCTGGCTCCTGACTTCTGACTGCTCAGCTCTGGCCAGTGAGGCCATCCGGGGAGTGAGCCAGTGAATGGACAATCTCTCTCTGTCTCATCATCTCTCCGAAACTCTCCCTTTCAAATAAAATAAATTTTAAACAATTCTTTCTGTACATTATATGCAATTTATGTGTCTGTATTTCAAATATTTAATTACATATATGTAATTGTTAGATTTTTCAGATTCTAAATGGCAGACAGCTTTTTGCTGATAATGCCCTAAAATAAATTAAGACACAGGGTTGCAGTAAGCTAAATTTCTATCCATATGTTGATGGACAAGTAGAAACTTCAGTAAAATGTTTAGCTAAATTCCAAAAATTTATATTTTATATTTCCCTCTCAAGTACATTAAATCCCACACTGATTTAGGGAGAGTCAGTATTTTTTATCATTCGGTTTCTTACTGTTTAGGATATAACATGTATCAGGAATTCTCAGAATTATTTCCTTCCCTATTATAATATTTTTAAATTTTGGATTTATTTACAATAGATGGTATTTCATCAAATAATTGATAGCACCGTCTTATTAGCTGTATTATACACTAATGGAAATTCAGACACTCATGGCAATTTATATTTGATTAATAAAATATCTACATTCAATCATGTTACTGTTAAAGATAAATGATATTTTGTCTTAGCCCTCATTACAGTTATTATTAAGCAATTTGTGATTTGGTGGCTTTTATAATTATAGTCTTATACTCAGGCTACAGTAGAATGTTATTAGTATATGTGAGAAAACTAACTTTATTTATTCACCTAATTTTACTCACAATCTTACTTCCTTTTTATCTATTTTTTTAAGTTTTGCTTATTTATTTGAGTCGCAGAGTTGGTGAGATAAAGAGAGAGAGAAATCTTCCATCATCTTGTTCACTTCCTAATACCCACAACAACCAGAGCTGGGCTAGTCTGAAACCAGGAGCCAGGAGAGTCTTCAAGTTTCCCACCTGGATGCAGGGGCCCAAGGACTTGAGCCATCCTCTGCTGCTTTCCCAGGTGCATCAGCAGGGAGCTGGGTCAGAAATGGAGCACCTGGAACTTGAACTGGCACTCAAATTAGATGCTGTCACTGCAAGTGGTTACTTGACCATCGTGCCAGCCCCTGCTTCCTTTGTTAGATTCTAGGGCTACTGTCCATTCATTTTTTTCTTTGTAATGACAGGAAAGCTTTGGCCTCATCGATCAGTACTTCTTTGGCTGTGGTTCTGAAACTGAGCTTGTCCTACACGCTTGAGCTCTATTAAGCAGCCATGAACCCCTGGGATGCTTAGGCTTAGGTGCAACAGTGAGGAAGATGCTCTCACTGTGTCTTTGTAACAGGGAGGACCAGAAGAGTCGGGTCTTCCTGCATTGCATTGAAATGCCCCCAGAGCATGAGTCGAAGACAGAAGCCCCAAGTGGCCCACACAGCTGGGGCTGCGCCAAAGCTGGGGTTGGAAGCAGGTGCAGCCCTGAGAGCTGTGGCCTATGCTCGTTCATGCACCTTTGCTCCTTTTGACGTGGGCCCATCTCCTCGGACCCCAGTTTCCTTCTGTGAAGGAACAGCGCAGTTGGAGGGTGGTGTGAGGAGTGTGACTGATGTGGGTGGCCAGCTGGGAGCTCAGAGCCTTGGCGTCCCTGGTGAAGTCAACCACATCCTGACCACAGACTTGAGCACATCAGAGTCTGCCTGTGTTCACCTTTCATATTCTGGTTCCAAGAATTTTCTTTACTTAGGAAACTCAGTTTGTTTTCGGTAGTGTTACCAGAGATTGAGTAAGACAGAATGAACAGAAGTGGGTTGGCTCACAGATCTGAGGGCTGGGACGTTCACGTATGGGGAGGAGCTCCTGGCTGTGTCACCCATGAGAGGCTAGAGAAGGAGCAAAGGGAGGCAAGGCAGGACTGGACAGAGGCATGACCTCCCTGCAAGGACAGAACCCCAGTGTCCTTACCGCCTGTCAGATGGTCACAAGGCAGTTTAACTTTGACATGAGTCTGGGATGAAACAAACATTCAAGAAAGTGACATACTTTTATTAAAATTTTCTTTTCATATCTGAGTCACCTGGCTCTGAAAACGTTGTTATTACCTGCCAGTTGAAGGAGTGTCGATGATCAGAAATTGTCACAGCATTGGCGCTGTCCGGGCTTGGTTCTCGGTTTTGGGTAAATAACAGCCCTCCTTTGGTTTTCTATGGCTTCCCGAAACATCAGGCTGTTTCAAACGTGGGAAGTCACATTGTTACAACTTTTTTTTGGGTATTTTTGAAAATAAAGGCATCATTTATTCTGAAAAATCTGAGAAATTTGCTCTGGGAGAACATTGAGGGGGGTGTGATGGGCTGGGTACATATGAGTCAGGGCACGTGAGAGCTATGCAGAATGGGGTGGAGTGGGGTGTTCCCGACACGGGAGGTGTAGGCAGTTAAGGGCTGGGCTAGGGAGATGACGATGGGAATTATGCAGGATTTGGGCCTTGGGATTCAGGCGTGTGTAGCTCCCTGCTGCAGCGGGAACATCCAGCAGGATAGAGTGAGGCTGACTTGTGAGGACGCAGCAGGGCTGGGAGTGCAGCCTGTCTGTATAAAGGCTGGAGCTGAAGCCTTGAACTGAGGGAGTTTCTTCAGGGAGAATGCAGACTTTGCATTCCAGGTTTTAAAGTCAGAATAGATTGTCACCTTCTCTCTGAGCTGTCAGTAACTGGCAGCCTGTGCTCTCAGCTCCTTGCTTCGGCAACTATTCTTGAACTATGGATAAAAGGCACATGGCTTTTGTCCACTCGCATTCTCCTTGTTCGTGGTAGTTGTGGCCTGTGCCTTCACCATGAACCCGGAATAGGTGAATCCTGAAGCGTTGCTCCTAGCCAAATCCAGGGTAGCGTGACTAATGGCCTCTGACCCCATTTCACTGACGGATCAATACTCACCCTTTCACAGGTGTGCATCGCTGCTTAAAGACGCTTGATTGGACATATGTTGATGTGGGTGAGGATGACATAGTGCCTCGGGCACAGATCTGGGCGGTCACAAACAAATTCTATCAGGTAGGACTGTTGACGAGTCGCAATCCGTGAATAATGAGGACCGACTGGGCTAGGAGGAGAATATTTGTGAATTCCAGATCATGCTGGTTGCCGCTTGCTTCCAGCTCTCAGACATTCCATTCTGGGATGATCTGCAGATCTGCTTGTCATAAAGATTTAAGCCACTGAGAGATTAAACCAGCCTGGAGCCACTGAGTCAAGCTACACGGGACTCCTCGTGGATCTCTCACTGCTAAACAATAGTACCCTGTGTGTTAGTCAAAGGAGATTAAACACCAACCTGTCGCCGAGAGTGCCAAGATGTCAGTGGCTCTGCAGGAGCCGTGTTGCTTGTCACATTAAAGAGCACAGATCAAGGGGAATTTTCTACCTGTTGGCTTAGTCCTCCCCAAGAGCTTCAGATTCCTCTGCGTTTCCTGTGGAGGTCCATCTCACGGCTGTTCTGTCCAGCAGACCCTGAGACCACTGAGGTGACTGTTGGGGCACGAGCGAGATCACACTAGACATGTCTAAGGTTTATTAAGGAGTCGTTATTAACCAAGCTTGGTGATAACAGAGCACAATAGCAAATCACAAATCCATATGGCAATCCAACCAATCATAATCCAACCAAACAATCCCAAAAGGAACATTCATTAAGCTGAAGACCTATGTCCCAGCTTCCCCAACAATATAAGTTATCCTAAGAGACATACAATGAATAACCTGGACACACTCACAAAGCTGCAGACATTCACCTTTCCCTGGCTTCTCTGCCCACATTCCATCACTGCTAGGCCTCACCCCTCCTGGAACTCCTGACAGCACACAAACCAGAAATAACACTATTATATCCATTGTCCCATCTAAGCAGTACACAGGGACCATGCTCAGGGGATTACCTATCCTGGGCCAGGCAAGAGTCGAGATGCCAGGGTAACAGAAGCACCTGACCAGAAAGTGCGTGAGCCCCCACTTCATGGGCCTTTTAGAGGGGCTTGTGAGGGGAGTGGTTACACAACAATGCAATACGGTCCCCTCTCAGTTGATAGGTGAGTCACAGGTGGGCAGAAGTGAATACCCAAGTGTTGTGGGCTAAGGAGTTGATTAGTGCTCGTTAGGATGGACAGGAACTGGACTTGTAGCTAAAAACACCTAGACTAATTGGACTTCTCTGCATCCAATATTCTGGCTAAATTAGGACATGGAGAGAGTGGTTGAGGATGCAATTATCATTTCATTGCTGTTAGGACCCACATTCAGGACAGAGGGTAGGGGACACAGCCACATTTCATTTGCCCACTGTCAATGGGTGCTGGCTATCACTGGCTGCACCCCATAGCAGTGACACTGGGAGACAAACACTGGCGACAAACTGGTGGTGAAAAATGCCCATTTATTTAAAAGAAGTCACAAGCTTATACAGGAGAAGGCAGCAGGCAGAAGGACGGTCTGGACAGCACTTCCACCCAACAACAACACTGTAACTGGCTAACAGATATGTCCATCTCTCTGGACCCTCCAATGAAGCTAAAGGTCAGGAAGCACAGGAAACTGTATCTCAGGGCATACTCCTTACTTGTTGAAAAGCAGGATAAATGTAACATTTGACTTCCTAGAGATGTTTACAAAGGAAGTCCTAGGCAGTTCATTCAAGAGGCAGAAAAGAGAGACTGGAGTACAGCCCATTGCTGTTGTTGCCTGCCCAGTGAACAGGCCATGTTGGGGCCTGTCAGCCAGGGGCACAGTGGGGGTTAGGGAGGTGGAGATCCAGGGGCGATCTCCTACAGGTCTTCAAGGAAGGCATGCCATCGACACCTCCACTCTGAGGGCCTGTCTCACGGGGATCTGAGGACCCCTCGCACACAGCCTACACATTTCCTACTGCCGTGGCTGCAGGTTGCCATTTAGAGGCTTCAAGCAGCCCAGGTTTCAGCATCTAACCTTGGAGGTAGGGTGGGTGACCTGCCTGGCGGGCTGAATTCAAGTGGGGTGTCACCCTGAGAGTTCATGTGGATTGGGACCCCCAGATGACTCAGTGGAGAGGGGCATGTCGGGGCATCTGGAGGACACCATGCAGCCCACATCCTGCTGGGTGCCCTTGCTTCCCAGAGGCCTGCACGGAGTCCACGGGAGCACCCTCGGGAGATGGCCAGGCCAGCCGAGAGCACTTCCATTTACATAAGAGCCTTCCTGTTTCCCCCTTTCCCTCTGCTTCCCTAAGCATGACTCTGCAAGGGCCAGAACCATAAGGCAGGAAAAAGCCAAGAGGGAAGTCAGAAGAAGTTGAGGGAGGGAGAAAATCTAATTTTATAGCAAGTTTGACACTTTTATTACTACACAGGACATTTTCTAGCTACTGAACTGGTACTGTTAACAACTTGAAATGATCCTAGGATTTATTTATTAATCATCAGCCCGCAGCAGTCATGGCACTTCCTTGGTTTCTCCCCGTGGCAAGGAAGACATTTTTCCTACTGTGCGTATCTCACACAGTGCAAAACAATCAAAAAGTTTTCTTATGAAACCTTATGTGTTCTATGCACATACTTCTAAAGTTTTCATATACTTCTTATTCTTTAGACTCTCATCTGAAACTTTTCTTTATTCATTTCCTGGTTTGGGATCAGTCTTCCCCCATCAGGGTACTCCCACTCCATCTAGCTACTGAACGGCTACCTAGCATTCTGTAGTACGGTTCCCTCCTCCACTAATAAGTAGCCACATTATTGTGTGTGTGTGTGTGTGTGTGTGTGTGTTTAAATATTTTATTTCTTTTTATTGTAAAGGGATATTTACACAGAGAAGGAAAGACAGAAAAATTTTCCTTCTGCTGGTTTACGCTGCAAGTGGCCACAATGGCTGGAGCACAGCCGATCTGAAGCCAGGAGCTGGGAGCTTCTGTGTCTCCCACTCAGGTGCAGGGTCCCAAGGCTTTGGGCCATCCTTGACTGCTTTCCCAGGCCACAAGCAGGGAACTAGACGGGAAGTGGAGCAGCCCAGACATGAACCGGTGCCCATGTGGGATCCCAGTGCTTGCGAGGGGAGGATCAGCACATTGAGCCGCAGTGCCAGGCCCCCACATTCTTCTTTGCTTTTCACCATTCAACATAGTTGAATGCAAGGGTGGATTTAGCCTCGTGGTTAAAAAGCCATGACACCTGTCACCCTTATTGGGGAACTTGGGTTTGATTCCCGGTTCCTGTGAATCAGGAGGAAGCAGGTGATGGGTACCTGTCATTGATGTGGGAGGCCTGGGTGGATTCCCTGGCTCCCAACTATGGCCTGGTTCAGCCCTGGCTGCTATGGGCCTTTGGGAGTGAAATAAATAAGCCAGTGACAGCATTTTCATCTGTGTGGCCTGCATAAATAGATGCTCCAGGCAGGAAGCACCACTGAAAAGAGCAGCGAACACCGTTGCTTATGTGATCTGTCCCTCAGGCTCCCTGCCTCTGCTAACTGCATCTCCCCATTTCCCTTTTGGCTGGTACACGAAGATGTCCCGAGACAGTCTCTTTCAGTTTGTTTCTCCCATGCTTTTATCACAAACTAGATGTGGACAGTGCTGTTCCTGTGTCCCAAAGACCAGCTCTCCTCCTGCCCAATGGGAAGGCAGAAGGGACTGCGGCGCCCACCCCGAGCCCACCAGGCACTCCCTTCTGAGAACCAGCATCTTGGACAGAATCCCCCCTGATGCCCAGAGGCTGCCAGTGAGTCGAGAGAGAGGTGTTGGGGAGAAGCTGTAAGTGTCTTTCCTACAGCTGTCCAAAGTCTTTCCCTCGCCCTTTCCTCAACCCACTGAGCTGCTCCTCGTTCCGCATGCGCGGCTCGTGGTTGCTGATGTCCGCTTACTTTAGCCGAGTGCGTGTCTGCTGTGTGTTAGTGCCACAAAGGGTGTGCTGCCTTACTGCCATGACAAACCCCTCTAGCTGCCTCCCTGCAAGGTGGGTAGTAATTTATGCAGCCACAAACAGCTAGAGGCCTGGGGCTCCACCGCTTTACTTGGTCTTGATTTGCTTCGAAAAGTTCTGTGGTGTGAGAGTCAGAGAGTCTCTTTTTACTCCACTTTCCTTCCACAGTACCGCTCTGCTTTGCTAATAGAGTGATCGGACTTCTAAGGGAGTGAGATGTTTTTTGTTGTAGTGGGTTGGGTGACAAGAACTCACTTATTATTAATGCCAGACTACAGCTGGTGTGCATTAGCTTGATGGAGGGATAGCTGAGGAAGTGATCTCGCATCCAATTAATTTCATCTGTAAGAAAAGTGATTTATGAGGACGTAAACCACAAATGTAGACACCAAGTTTTTCAAAACTGAGCATTCTTAAACCACCACCTTAGCAGCTGTAAAAAATGACATAATTGTCAAGTACCAGTGAAAAAGAATCCTCAAAGACACAAAACGGTCCCTTACTTAACATCATGCCTGCCGGTGGTCTCCGTTGCTTAAGTGTATATCAGCTGTACAAGTAGAATAAGCAGAGAATGAACTCAAGGTCTAGCTAACAACGAGAGACTTTCCAATGGGATGGATAGTATCATTGAAGTGATGACCTGTGTTGCGTACAAGGCTCCTTTCCCTGTGTGATGTCCTTGGGATTTATGGAAAAAGTGAACAATAAGAACTGGGTGAGCACACACCAGGGATCGCCCAGCAGGGAGAGGAAGGGGAAACTGAATCATATCACAGCCAAGTTCCGGAAACATTTTCTACAAGAAGACGTTTATCTGTTTTTCTCATCCCATCTACTTTTGTTGAGATGTTTTTTCCCCCAAAGCAGGGACATTGCCTAGAGAACACAGATTTATGGCATTGGAGCAGCGACTTTCCAAGCTTTGGTGTAGGAATTGGGGCGTTGCTCAAACTCTTCAACAGTCAGTGTGGTAACTTAAATGAATACGTAAAGCAAAATGCAATCCATAGCCACGATGCGTTTTATAGGATCTCAAGAAGAAAGACGACTTCAGTAAATAAAGTTGTGTTGTTTTGTTCCTTAGATACAAGGAAAAGACTGTCTTTCACGTGCCAAACAATGCAACTGACCATGCATGTGGAAAGATTGCCAAACGCCTGGGATAGATGACGGCTGCGTGCCAAGGCTGTAGGTGTTCGGGTGATAGTGGTGGGTACCCCGCTCGCTCAGGCTGCCAGAACAGGCTCGCTGGCCGTGGTCAGTTGATCCTGTTCACCCATTTATGGCACTTCTTTCGTATGCTGAGTGCCTAAGCCTTGTTTCCTTACATTTTAGCAACAGAATTTTCTGCATGCAATAAGGAGACCATATGGGCTTTCTCCTTTAATCTGTGAACTGTGGTACATGACATTGATTTTAACTTTGAGCCTCCCCCAAGGTCCTGGGGTGGAACACATTTGGATAAGATCTATCTTCTGTTCTTGCACTTGGCTGGTCTGCGTTTGCTCTTGTGACTGGGGGTAGTTGTGTCCATGGTTATCTGTTAATCATCTGGAATTTTCTTTCCTCATCTTTGAGTTGTCTTGGCAGTAAAGCTACATCAACTTCACCAGCGTTCTCCTCGGGGAACCCTTCATCTCCACCTTCTAGATGATGGAAACAATTCTTTGAAATGTTTTTAGAAGCTTGCCCATAAAGTTGGCTGTGCCTGCTGTTCTGATGGGAGAGCTTTAACTGCCGATTGTTTTTCTTTAATGATGATAGGACCATCCATGCATTCCCTTTCTTCTTGAGTCAAACTTAGTCAGTCACGGTTTTCCCAGAATTTGTTTGCTCTACATAAGTTTTCCCGTGTATTAGACAGCCTTGGTCAACCCACAAAGTAATGCTAAGTAGACAAAGCCACTATCTCAATTGCTAACTATTAGGTTTAGATATCTCCTGTCTGTGTAGGTCCGCTTCCTTTTTAAAGTTTTATTGCTCTTTATTTATGCCTTTGATCCTCTTTTCCTTGATTCATTTCACTCAGCATTTGGCTGTGAAATCATCCTTTTCACGGAACTTGGTTTTGGCCCACCATATGCTCTGTGTTCTCTTTATGTGCCTTTCCGTTCATGTCTACCATCTTTCCTTTCTTTATTTTGCTTTAAAAATTTGTTTTGGCGGTATCTTTATTTTTTTTATTTTTTTACAGATTTTATCTATTTTTATTGCAAAGTCAGATGTATATATAGAGAGAGGAGGAAGGACAGAGAGGAAGATCTTCCATCTGATGATTCACTCCCCAAGTGACCGCAAAGGTCGTAGCTGTGATGATCTAAAGTCAGGAGCCAGGAACTTCTTCCAGGTCTCCCTCGCTGGTGCAGGGTCCCAAGGCTTTAGGCCGTCCTCGACTGCTTTCCCAGGCCACAAGCAGGGAGCTGGATGGGAAGCGGGGCTGCCTGGATTAGAACTGGCGCCCATATGGGATGCTGGTACGTTCAAGGCAAGGACTTTAGCTGCTAGGCCACGGCGCCGGGCTCTTGGAAGATATCTTTAAAACTTCTGAATTGCTTACTTTCAATCCTGTCATTTTCTTACAAAAATTAAGGCTACATAGTTTTACTCATCTATGAATTTTAAGGCTATATGTATATTTTAAAAGGCTTATTTTTAAAAAGATTTATTTATTTTTGTTGCAAAGACGGATCAGATTTATGGAGAGAAGGGCTGGTTCACTCCCAAAGTGGCCGCAATGGCTGGAGTTGAGCCAATCTGAAACCAGGGGCCAGGAGCTTCTTTCGGGTCTCCCACATAGGTACAATGTCCCAAGGCTTTGGGCCATTATCTGCTACTTTCCTAGGCCACAAGCAGGATGGGAGGTGGAGAATCCAGGACACGAATCAGAGCTCATATGGGTTCTAGGTGCTAGCAAGGTGAGGATTTAGTTATTGATCCATCATGGCAGACCCAGAAGGCCTATTTATTTGCTTGAAAGACAGAGTTACAGAGAGGAAGAGCGCTATCTTTCACCTTCTGATTCATTCCCTTAAGTGGTCACTGTTTCATTTCAGTTCCTTGACAGGTGTCTTCTCATTCCGGCTGTTTTCCACCCTCTGTTTGCCTTCTGTGTTCTCAGCGTCTCTCTAGAATCTGTAAGGTGGACCTGTGCTTTGGAGGGATGAACCAGCACACCGAAGATCTCTCTCGCTTTGCCTTTCAAAGAATGAAATTGATACAAAATACAGAGCACCTGCTCATTCCTTTCCTGCCACCTACAGCCAACCTACTCTTTTCAAGTCTATTTTTCTTCCTTGCTATCGACCCTCCATGGGGAAGTCTGTTGGCTGTGTTTCTCTGGAATTCTCTCTCCTTTGGCATTTGGCACAGATGATCTTGTAGAACATCTTTCATCTGCCACCACAGCCGGACCTGGTATGCACCAATGTGTGTGCCCATGTATGGATGTGTACACACACACACACACACCCCCTTAGCCTCTTCTCGTGGATGAAGTGTTTCGTCCTAGAGTTTAAGTTCCTGGTTTCTGCCTACCCTGCTATTCTCAGACTACCTGTGAGTGCAGTTTCTGCCTTGTCTTTGGTTCCTCCTCCCTCCCCTTTTGTCAACGTAGAGGTGCAATGGGCTGGTGGGGTGCTAAGTGGTTTGAGGAGAGTGCAATGGTGAGTGGAGGTGTCCCCGAGGGGACTGGGGTGGCTGTAATGGTGTGATTCTGCTAGGGCTCATTTAGCAGGTACACAGGCTCAGGTATAGGGATGAAGAGGACACACCCAAGGATGCTTTCAGGGCACTGGTTTCTGAAGAGCTGGAGAGTTAAAAAGATTCTGCTGATTGTCCGCCACACGGAGAAGACGGAAACAAACACAAACCAGAGAACAATCTTGGAGCCCAGCCTGTGTGGCAGCAATGGCACTGGGAGTGTCAGAAACAGGCAGGAGGCAGACAGACCAGTGGGGGGCTCAGGTTCCTCTCAGGGGAGGATGTTACTTGCCATGGATTCCTGCTCTCCACCTTGGAAATCCTGGAGAATTTCTATTCTTGGAGAACATATAAATGTCTCCCTGTTTGGTGGCTTGGCAGTTTGGCTTTCTTGGGATAATCAATCTGTTCATATTTCCTTTCTTGCCAACAGTTATCTTGCTTTCAAAAAATGCATCCCAGTGACATGCCTGGCTCAGAAACCAAGCCAACAACTATATTAAAAGAGTACCCAGCTGGATTAATTTGCATTGTTTAGAAGTTTGTTAACTGTTGCAATATGCAAAGTGGACATGTTGCTAGGTTTCAACCTCTATTTGACTGAAGTTTCCAATCCGTGAAGACAAGTCATTCATTAAGCTGAATGGAACATGATTGGATCTCGTGTTTTGTTGATGCCAAACCAGCATTCATCTGAAAAACAATTCCAGACATTGTGGAAACACACTCTTGGTGATCCTCATTGTGTTTGGCCCATAGTAGGCATTTCAGGAACATTTGTTAGGAATTCAGTGAAGTTACTTAAAATTGACATTGTAAGGTCCAGTATGTTTCCCACAATTTAGCTTAGTTCTGTGAATACCCAAGAAGCACGGGTCTGTGCAACCATGTCAGGAACAGGAACACAAGTTTCTGAAGCGTGGAATGCTGGCCCGATATGCTGATGGCATAGGGAGGAAAAAAGGTTTTGGAGGGCAGATCAAGATGACTTCCAGAAGAAGCAGGCATAAGATGTGACTCAATTAAAAAGAAAATCACATTTGTTTGAGCAGACTTCTCAGGCAAAAGGAGAATGGGTATCTGGGGGGAATCGTAGGAGGGGGTACAGAGGAAGGGCCATCACTCAGAACCCCAAGGAGAGCAATCCGCATCTTTTCCGTCTGCCAGCACTGCCCAGCACTGCCCAGCGGCCTGTGGCATGCAAGCAAGCCACTGCATAGGATGTGTAGCTACTCTATGAACATACAGATAGGAAGCTTACCAGACAAGCGAATCAGAGCACTCTATCCCTAGAGCCACAGGACAGAGGGTCACCCAGAGGCAAGCACATCCACAAGATGATGACAGATGGAGGAGCACGGTGTCACACCTGCGGCTTTCCTGGAGCCAATGTCAGAACTGTGTAGGTGTGTGCCTTCCCAGCAGTGGGGCCTCAGACAGGACAAAGGGGTGTGAACTTGGAGTAGCATCAAAGAAACACCAGTCACTGGTTCGTTCTATGAGCCTGGAGGTTCACAAAACTATAGGGACCCTGTTACACTGTCAGCCATGAGCATGAGTCTCTAGCTGTGACCTGCCTCCTGCTGTTCAAGCATTGCAGGATCCTCTCCCACAGCAAGGCAGAGTGGGCGTTAGTCACCAGTGGAATATGCCAGTCATAGCTTCTGCTGGCCATAAAAGACACTGCCACTTCTCTCGGACTCTGGACACTGCTTGCTCTGGAGAAAAATCAACTGCCATGATCTGAGTGTGTTCTGACAGCCTGGTGCTGAGCCCAGATGAGCCCATGGGTGAGTCCATTGGAAGAGGATCCACCTGTCACAGCCTAACCTTTAGAAACTGCAGCCCAAGCTGACATGACCATAATTTGTGAGAACCTTCCAAGTCACATACGCCCAAGCAAGCTGCTTGGAATGCCTGACACACAGAAATAATGAAGGATGGTATATGATTTTTTGCTTTAAGCCACAAAGTGTTGGAGCAGCCAGGGCACAAACTTTCTGGAAACAAACACACCAAGGTACCATCCTGATGCACAGTGTGCCAGAGAAGTCAGCACTGCCACAGATCTCAAGACACTCATTAGCAAAACACCGACCGAAGGAAGGAAGGGATCAGCAAGGCGGGGCAATGAGTAAGAAGAAACGAACTTCTTGAGTGTTAATTGCAAAGTATGCAACTTTGCCAAACTCTCTTATGAAGTCTCATAATCTGACTTCCTCCTTTCTCGTTTGCTTCCTTTTGGTTTCTTTTTCTTATCTAATGGCTCTGGTTAAAATTTTCAGAACCGTGTTTTGAATAGCAATGGTCAAAGTAGACATCTTTGGCACTGGATCTTAGTGGAAATGTTTCTAGATTTTTTTTCCCGTTCAGTATGATGCTGGCTGTAGCTTTGTCATATGGTCTTGTGTTGAGGTGAAGAACCTGGATGTTTTCTGCCTTTTGTGATTCTGCCTTGATGGCTGGGCTGGGGGCTGTGTGAACTCCAGGCTTGACAGTCTATGTGACACCCGGCAGGACACCCGGCAGGTCACGTAGGCAGACCACTCCTCAGGAAGGAGGTACCTGGTGTTAGATAAAATTCACTGCCCAATAGCTCATCAAGTTGTACTTTTTGAAAGTTGCTTGTTTCAAACCCACCAATAGAAGCCTGTAAATCATGACTGTATAATTAATAGCCTAAAATGTATAAGAACTGGGGGACTTAAGCTCACTCTCTCTCTCTCTCTGGCTCACGGGCTCCTTTTTGCTTGCCCTGTGGCTGCCCCTCCCTCACCCAGCCATGCTGAGCTGGGGGAGGTGGCTGGGAGACCTAGGCTAACCTGAATAAACCACCTTTATGCCTCAGCACCGACTTCAGACTTGATGATTATCTGGGGATTTCAAAATCCGGCACAACAAAGGTATGATCTTTCTATACGCAATTTTCTTAAGTTTTTTTTGTCATGAAAGGATATTGCATTTTATTAAATTATTTCTCTTCATCTCTTGAGGAAGCCATATGGTTTTATTCTTCAATTATTAATGTGATGTATCATGCTTATTGATTTGTGTGTACTGAGCTGTGGCTGTATACTAGGGATTAATTCGCCTTGGTTCAGGTGAATGATATTTTTGATGTGTTATTGGATTCTGTTATATTTTGGAGATTCTAAAGTTGTTAATTTCCAGCTTTATTCCATTGTCATCATAAAAGTTAGATAGTATGATTTCAAATTTTTTAATTTGTTGAGACTTGTTTCATGGCCAAACCATAGGATCAATTCCAGAGAAAGTTCCATACACTTGTTGTGGGCTAAGGGGTTGATTAGCACTCGTTAAGCTGAGCACTGCAGGGAATGGGCTTGCGGCTAAAAGCACCTGCTCTAATGGGACTCATTGGCATCCTATTGTTTGGTTAAAGCGCTTGGGGGAAAGAGTATATAAGGAGTAATAAAGAGAGGCTGGAGAGAGACTTCCACCATCTCTGCTCTCCTATTGGTGCTTCATCCCCAGACCCTCGCCGTGTCCATGTTACTGGCTCTGCTGGCCGGAGCATACACTGATGAAAATGTTTGTTCAATTGCTATGGCGTGAAATGTTATATAGACATCAGCTAGATCCTTTTGGCCAATAGTATAGATTAACTCTGTTCTTTTTTTTTTTTAACTTAAAAACTATTTATTTATTTATTTTATTTGAAAGGCAGATTTGCAGAGAGAAGGAGAGGCGGAGATCTTCCATTCATTGATTAATGCTCCAGATGGCCTGAATGGCTGGAGTTGAGCCAATTCAAAGCCAGGAGCCAAGATCTTCATCCAGGTCTATCACATGTGTGCAGGAGCCCTCTGCTATTTCACAGTTATAAGCATGGAGCTGTATCCGACACAGAGCAGCTGGGATGCAGACCAGTGCCCATGTGGGATGCCAGTGCTGCAGGTGGAGAATTAGTGTGCTATGCCACTGTGATGGCCCTTTTGGTTTTGCCTGTTTGTCGTCTAGTTGATCTGTCGACTGATGAAAGCGGAATGTTTATTGACCACTATTATTACATTGGGGCTTATGTCTCCCTTTGGATCCATAAACATTTATTTTAAGCAGACAGGTGTTTTAGTATTGGGTTCATATACATTTACTACAGTCACAGCTTCTTCTTTTTTTTTAAGATTTATTTATTTTTATCGGGAGGGCAGATTTTACAGAGAGGAGGAGAGACAGAGAGGAAGATCTTCCATCCATTGATTCACTCCCCAAGCAGCTGCAACGGCTGGATCTGAGCCAGTCTGAAGCCAGGAGCCTGGAACCTCCTCTGGGTATCCCATGCGGATGAAGGGTCCCAAGGCCTTGGGCCACCCTTGATTGCTTTCTCACGCCACAAGCAGAGAGCTGGATGGGAAGTGGGGTCACTGGGATTAGAATCGGATCCATATGGGATCCTGGCATGTTCAAAGCAAGGACTCCAGCCGCTAGGCCACTGTGCAGGCACAGCTGCTGCTTCTTCTTTTTTCAGATTTAATTATTATTATTGGAAAGTCAGATATACAGAGAAGAAGAGACAGAGAGGAAGATCTTCTACCCACTGATTCACTCCCCAACTGACTGCAATGACTGGAGCTGCGCCAATCCAAAGCCAGGAGCCAGGAGTCTCTTCCGGGTCTCCCACGTGGGTACAGGGTCGCACAGCTTTGGGCCGCCCTTGACCTCTTTTCCCAGGCCACAAGCAGGGAGCTGGATGGGAAGCAGGGCCGCCCAGATTAGAATCAACGCCCATATGGGATCCTCTGCAAGGCAAAGACCCCAGTCACTAAGCCGCCACGCCGGGCCCTAGAGTCACAGCTTCTGATTGTATTGACTAATCATTCAACAACACCCTCTTTGTGCCTCTTTTCAGTTTTTTTTTGTTTGTTTTTAATATATTTTGTCTGATATAAACATGGCCACTTCTCCTTGTTTCTTCTTTCTTTTAGCATAGAATCTTTTTTCCCCATCCTGTCATTTTCAAGCTGTGTATCTCTGTTGGTGAGATGTATTTCTTGTGGGCAGCAAATACATGTTTTTTTTTTAATCCATTCATCCAGTCTATATTTTTAAATTCAAAAATCTAGGCCATTTACACTCAAGGTTGTTCTTGATAAACAATGATGTAGTCCTGCCATTTCCCGTTATTTCCTTTGTTCTACTAGATTTTCTTCCTTCACATTCTTTCAGATGCTGACTATTTTGGTTTTTGTATGGAACACATCAACAACATTTGTATAAACAACAACACTATGGCTGAGGAGGAACTTAAACGTCTTACTCATAGTATCTATAAAAACAATTTTAATACCACAGGCTATATTGAACTGAGTAAAAAAATCTCTGCACCAAAAATCATAAAATATTAAGGAAATAAACAGAAACACACACACAAAAAGCTGGAAAACTATCCCATGTGCATGGACCAGAATAATTAATATTAAAATGTCTATACTACCTAAGCAATTTATAGATATAATGTGATTCCCAACCAAAAGACCAAAGACCTTCTTCTTAGACTGAGAAGAAAATGATTCTAAAATTTACATGGAATCACCCTGAATAGCTAAAGAATGCTGATCCATAAAAACAAAGCTGGAAGGTACCACAATACCATATTCAAGACACGATACAGGATAATTATAATGCAAACAATGGGGTACTATTACAAGAATGGACATGCAGATGAATGGAAAAAGTTAGAAATCCCAGAAATTAATCCTTACATTTACAACGAACTAACTTTTGGCTGAAAAGCTAAAATCATTTCCTGGAGAAAGGACAATCTCTTCGCTAGATGGCATCGGGCAAGTATTTACATGCAGAAGTATGAAACAAGAGTCTGACCTTACACTCTACACAAAATCCACAGTGGATCCGGAATCTAAACCTAAGACCTGAAACCATCAAATCACTGGAGGAAAACATACAAACCACAGCAAGACATTGATACACATGAAAACTCCAGAAGCACAGGCAATAAATGCAAAAATAGAGAAACAGCATCGCACCAAGTTAAGAAACACTCAACAAACACTCAACAAGGAGACAGCACTTACAAGCTGTCAATCTGACAAAGATTGTACATATAAAGATCTCAAGAAACTCAACAACAATTAAGCAGTCCAGTTAAGAAAAAGGCAAAGGACAGGAACAGACCTTTTTTTAAAGGATTAAACACAAATTTCCAACAAACACATGAAAAGACACTCAGGCCCACTGGACATCAGGAAAATGTAAATACTATCCACAGTGAGATTTCGTCTAACCCCAATTAGCATGGCTGCCATCTAAAAATCAAAAAGTCACAAATTCTGATGAAAGAATAGGGGAAAGGTATTGTAATGCACCATGGTGGAAGAGCATGGAGATTCCTCAGAAGTCTGAAGCTATGACCATCTACTCCACTCCTGGGAATTCACCCAAAAGAAATGAAATCAGTATGTGAGAAATATCTGTGCCCTGTGTCTATAGCAGTTCAACTCACAATAGCTAAGTTTTGGAATTCCAACCCAGATTCCCATCAAAGATGACTGGATAAAGATATTGTGGTACATACACATGACAGAATATTACTCAGCCAAGAAAAAGAATGAAATCCTGTCTTTTGCAACAAAATGAATGTAATTGGAGACCATTCTGCTTAGTGAAATAAGCCAGTCCACAAGAATGACAAATAGCACATTTTCCCTGATTTGTGGAAACTAACATGCAGAGTACAAAAAGGTAATTTATATGGGTAAAATGGACATTTTAAGATGTGATAGTAATTTAGAGTCAAGATGGCAGAATAGAGTAAGGACATCTTTAAAAACAGACGGAAAAACGTTAACCAGTTCTAAGCAGAGAGGGCACATTCCAGGAAAGAGGAGCGGACAGAACAACAGCAGAGGGGTACCTGGAGACTGACAGACACAGGAAAGCAGCAAAAACAATGGTGTGGTGTTGCAGTGACTGATACTCCAGTGGCATTCAGCAAACAGTGATCTGAACTATTCCAGCAGCTGGAACTCCACCAGCAACCAGGTGGGAAGGGACATTCCCCAAGAGCTTGGGAGGTAAACCCAGACAAAGAACTGTCCGTCCTATGGTCCTGCTGGTCTGTTTGATTTGACCAGGAGCAGAGAAAGAGTGGCAGGTCCCAGACAGGCAGTATGGGAACAGGGTGGATTCCACAGTCCAGTTTTCTCCCCTAGAGCCGAATCAAGTGCCATCTTGTTTAAGAAGGAAAAGGCAAGAGAAAGGACTAAGCATACGCTGAGCTGGGAGTGAACTCATTTCTGACTCCGTGAACTGCAACAGCATGACATCCTACAGGTTCCACCCAAGACAGGTCTGGGTAGCCCTCAGACCTGACGGTCAGCAGATCAAGGACTCTAGTAGTGGTACATCAGGTGCCATTTTGTACACTGTGGCAAAACCTTTAGGACTGCAGGGACAACAGTGAACTGTGCATGTGCTGAGCTGGGAGAGAATTCACTGAGCTCAGTGCATTGCACTGGTCCCACAGGAAAAATACTAATACCGACTGTGGCATTGTACAGGCCAAAATAGGTCTGTGTGGCCCTCAGACCTAATAGCCAACAGGTTCCAGCAAGATCATAATTACCAACAACCCAGCTATATAGGATACCTGGTGTCTCTCTAATCCTGGGATCTATTCCAACCGGAAGTGGGAGAAAGATTATATACACAATGGTACAACCTCAGCACAATATCACAGGAGGGGGAGAGTGGTGATCCAAGAGCTGGGGCTAAGGAAACCATGGTGGAAGTCTAACATAAGAACCCAGACCTGGAAGTTGCTGGAGGGAGTGGCACAATTGGCTGCAAGCAGAATTGTGTACCAACTGCAAAAAGTAAAGTCGAATTATAGACATGTGGGTGACAGAGTTTAGAAACCTGCCCCAAGGAGAAGATTCTGCTAACCAGAAGTACAATGACCAAGAGCTAAAGAAGAGACAAAGGCACAATGAATATTACTGAAGACTCCCCAGCAAAGGAGCAAAAGTCTATGCCAACCTCAGAGTTCACTGAGGAATACATCAAGAAAATGGGGGAGACAGAATTCAAAACACTTGTTATAAAACTTAACAACAATGAGAAGCATGTGTAGCAGGCATTCAAGGAGTTTAAGGAATATGTCACACTAAAAATGAATCAAATGAAAGCTGACACATTAGAAATGAAGAATATAGTGGAGCAAATTAAAAGTACAGTGGAGAGTCTCCAAAATAGAATGGAGGCAGAAGAAAGAATCTCAGAATTGGAAGATATTTCCTGTCACCAGGGGGAAACAAACAAAAAGCTGAAAGCAGAACTGGATCAGGCCAAAAAAAAAAGTATTCAAGAATTGAAAGATAATATTAGAAGGCCAAATTTAAGAGTTATGGGAGTCCCAGAAGGTGCAGAAAGAGAAACTGGTTTTACAAATATATTTAATGACATAATAAAGGAAAATTTCCCTGATCTGGAGAAAGAATTGGGAAACAACATCCAGGAGGGGCACAGAACTCCCAACAGGCTTGATCAAAAGCTATCTTCACCATGACACATGATCATCAACCTCTCTTCAATAGAACTTAAGGAAAAGATCCTTAAATGTGCATATGAAAAAAATCAACTGACATATAAAGGAATGCCAATTAAACTCACAGGAGATCTCTCACAGAAAACTCTACAGGCAAGAAGAGAATGGAGCGACATATTCCAGATTCTAAAAGCAAAAAATTGTCGGCCCAGGATAACATATCCAGCAAAAATTTCCTTTGTCTTTGAAAATCAGCTAAAATTCTTCCACAGTAAAGAAAAGTTAAAAGAATATGCCTCTTCCAAACCTGCCCTACAAATGATACTTCAAGATGTTCTCTTGACAGAGAAGAGGAATAGCACCCACCAAAACCAAAGGCAAATATGAAGAACATCCCAGTAAAATAACAACAGAAAACAAAATCAATGAACAACCCAATCCTAAAATGACAGGACCAAATTACCACCTATTTGTATTAACCTTGAATGTAAATGGCTTAAACTCATCAATCAAACATAGATTAACAGACTGGATTAAAAAACAAAACCCATCTATTTGCTGCCCACGGGAGACACATTTCACCAACAAAGATCAGCGGAAACTGTATGTCATGGATTTTGATTTTTGTTGTTGTTGTTGTTAGTTTTATCTGTTCAAAAACACTTTCTTCTGATTAAATTCTTCACTGACTCATAGGTCATACAGTAGCACCATTTTCTTCAAGAAGGTTCTTTATTTTCTTTTTCATTTCTTCAGCGACACATTAGTCATTCAGTAGCATGTTATTTAACTTCATGGTATTGTTGATTTCTTTCTTTTTTCTTCCTGTTGTTGATTTTGTTTTGTGGTTTTTCATTAAGGAGATATATTGCAACTGTGTAATGGGGACTATCATATCTAGTAACATGCTATTTAACTTGATGGTATTGTAAATTTCTATTTTTCTTCTGTTGCTGATTTTCTGTTGTGGCTTTTCATGTAAGGGGATGTACAGTAACTGTAATGGAGACTGTCATATCCAGATGTGAGGATACAATGCAGTATGCATCTCTACTTCCAGACAAAGATGGACTCCCAAGAACACTGTTTACTATATCTTGACAATAGGATGCTGGACTCTCTGCCATTGTCAATGCCCACAATAATGGACATATGGCTGTGTAAGAAAGACTATACTTTAGTAATGATATAGGGGAACTCAATATGGGGAGGGAAATTGGGGTGGGGATAATGGAAATCACAGGAGCCTATGGAACTGTATCATAAAATGATAACGATAGAAATAATAAATAAAAGATAAAAAATAAAGTGTACAATTTAGGGAAAAAAGATTTGGTAGTAGTTTATACATTTATAGCCATTGTCTATACTATTGAGAAACAGTATTTTTTCTACTAATTGCTTGTTGAGTTCTTTTTTAGTGGAGGCTTTAAGCTTGTGATTATAAATCAAATTGCAAGCATGTCATTGCAAGAAAAAGAAAACAGGAAAGAAAGGAGGAGGGAGGGTGGGAAGGAAGGAACACGAGTTATATTCTTAAAATTGTATGTATATGAGCCAGGCCCGTGTCCTGGGGCCCACCTATGGGGTGGATGCTGGGTTTATGAACTCCAGGGCTGGGGGATCCAATGGGCTTGGGTTGCCTGGCCCAAGTCTCTTGGCATGCCTATGAAGTGGGTGTCAGGTTTTTGAGCCCCAGGGGTAGGGGATCCAGCAGGACTCGGGTTGCCTGTGCCAGGTCCTGAGAGTCCCTCCTGCCCACCTCCACCTCGCTGGCAGGGTCTCCCCATCCCACCTCATTCTCTGTGGAACTGTTCCTTTGACTGCTGGGGCAGCCTATCACAACCGCCCATGGAGCGGGAGGGTTTGCCATCTGTTAACAAATGGGCTGGGTACAAAACCCCGGTTTCCATTTCTGTAACAAGAGCATCATAATGTGTGTCTCTCCCAGAAGGACTCAAGCTCCAGCCATGCTTTGAGAATGGCCAAGCAGCAGATACTTAAGACATATATCCAAGATGCCTTATCAGGCACTTCCAGCTCAGATGGTAGGATCAGTTCAGACCCTCTGGTGAGAGGAGGGACTGGAAAGGTTGGGTGACAGCAGGGCAATGATACCTCGGCAGAAAGGGGCAGGCTGTGGTCTAGGCACCTGCTCTGGACATGGTCCCACCGGACAGCACACTTTGAGGGCAGGATGTGCCTGCTGGGGCAGAGGGTCTTTGGGCTGCTGATGCCAAGGCTTGCACTCACATCAGCAGGACCAGGTGTCAACCATGAGGCTCCCCAGTGGGCCAGGAACACAGCGGTGGCTTCTGAGACGGATGGCTCGTCCATCCCGCAGCACAGACTCTGGGGGCAGAGCAGGATGAGGCCGGAGGTGGACAGCGCTGCGCCAGGGTTGATGAGTGGCTGGTTCTGTTCCCAGCAAGGGGCCAGGAGGGAGGAAAACACAGCCTGGGAAGGCAGCCAGACATGTGTTTTCCTAGCCCGCTGCCTGGGCCAGCTCTGCAAACGGCTGACTGCAACTCAAAGACGGCACATTGGGAGCTCTTGTTCTACCCAAGTTTCCTCAGGGCTCCTCCCCAAGCTGGGTTCTTTTTGAACTCTCTGGGTTAAAGGGACTGTGCCCCTATGTCTGCCTGTGGCTGGCATGGGAAAGGATACACTCCTCCTGAGGGAAAAGTAAATAAAGAGATTGGTAATGCTGATTATGAATTTCTTTAAGCTGTATGCAGTCAGCACACCGGACTGCAGTGGGGGGAAGGCTGGCTGGGGTGTTTATCCAGCACACTGGATCATGAGCACCCTGAAGCAAGGATTATCTACGTATCTTCAGGTCCTAACACATCACCTTGAGTAAAAACAAGTGCTTGACAAAAGATCATACGGAGGAAGAGATGAATGAATGATTTCTCTTTATCCAGGCCAGGCCAAGTGGTGGCTGACAAGACTAGAGGTTCACTTCTCATTTGGGGTGATTCAAAAGTTCACGGAAAAATGAAATCAAAGTGTAGCATGCTTTCTCAGTGAAAATGATATAGCACTTTCAAGTGTCTTATTGACCTGGGCCATTGGATAGAAACTGGAACCCAAGTCTGGGGCTCTTCCATCCTGCCAACTGAACCACTTTTGTTTAGAACCCTCCAGAAAGCATATATGGATGCTTTAAAAAGTTTATAGAATTCAGAGCTATGTTTGTTTGGGTACAAAAACTTGAAGTCCATGCACCAATTTTTTTCATACTTTGCACTTTTCTACAATCTATTTGAAGATTCCCTCGTAGATGAGGCTGAGTGTTTGACACCTTAGCCCTCTCTTGTTGCTAACCCTCAATGTATTTACGCAGAAGAGGACCGCCCTGGAGGTTGGCAGTTGGTCCATCCCAGGTACCAAGGGAATTATAGGAGTCTTTTTTTAAAGAGTGCCTTTTTTTGGGCCCGGCATGGTGGCCTAGCAGCTAAAGTCCTCACCTTGAACGCCCCGGGATCACATATGGGCACCAGTTCTAACCCTGGCAGCTCCACTTCCCATCCAGCTCCCTGCTTGTGGCCTGGGAAAGCAGCTGAGGACGGCCCAAGCCTTTTGACCCTGCACTCGTGTGGGAGCCCCGGAAGAGGTTCCAGGTTCCTGGCTTCGGATTGGTGCAGCACCGGGAGTTGCGTTCACTTGGGGAGTGAATCAATGGACGGAAGATCTTCCTCTCTGTCTCTCCTCTCTGTATATCTGACTTTGTAATAAAAATAAATGAATCTTTAAAAAAAAAGAGTGCCATTTTTTTCTTGCACCTGCCCAACTCTGAGATGAAGAACCTCAACATGATTGAGGTTTGGGGGACTGGTTGCCAAGAAGGACTGGCTACAACTTGGATGATAAAGAAAGACTTTATTTGAAGTCTGAGAGAGAGGAGGTACCCCTTGCTGGGAGGGAGGGTGTGCGGAGGCTTGGATTTTGGATTCCTCTTACGGAGTTTATCTGTAAGGCTCTCTCTAAGGTTGCAGTAAGACTCAGAATAAGAAGGATACTGCTTGAGGAGTGCTCTCCAAAGCACCATTTTATTGCTAATCAGAAGCAATTCCTTTCATTTTCTATCCAATGTCCAAGTGCAATGGGGGAGCTGGGGTCTGCTTGCCTCCCTCTAGAACTCTCTCGTTCAGGTTTACAGATCCCCTTGAGACGGGCATTTTTCCTGCAGGTCCACTGTGTCTGAATATGCTCCATCCACTATTACTTGCCAGTTCTACCAGCACTTACTCCCCTTCCTTCCACCTGCACACACTTCTTGAACGCGGTGTGCACACCAGTCTCATTCAGCAGATGTTGTGGGCTGAGCTGCGGCTTCACTCCCTGTGGATGCATTCACAGGCAGTGCCTACGCGGGCATCTGCCGCGTGAGCCAACTCCAAGACTGGACAAGACATCATGTGAATTCCACGAAACACGCACTTCCCAAATTCAGAGTCTGTACTGGAAGGTCATTGGAAGCTAATTCCTATTTGTCCATTGGAAACATGAAAACAGCATTTTACTCTACCCTATCACATAAGAATGCTATGACAGTGTGTATGGAGAGTGTTGAACCCTGCTTATTCAAAAGATAACTAGAACCAGAGAAAGAACGTGTGAATGTGAACTGTCTTGGTTATTTTTTAAAAAAGATTTATTTGAAATGCAGTCACAGAGACAGGGAAGAAATAGAGAGGGAGAGATAGCTTTTTTACACTGGTTCACTACCCAAATGTTGCTATGGAGAGATGGACCATGTTGAAGCCTGGACCTGGGTCTCCCATGTGGCTGCAAGGATCCAAGCACATGGGCCATCCTACATTACTTTACCAGATTAGAAGGGGAGCAGCAAGGACTTGAACTGGCACCCATATGGGATGCTGGTGTGGCAGGCTTCAGCCCACATTACTGACTGTGATGTGGACTGATTTGTAAAGCTAATAATGGAACCATGAACCAAGCTGAAAGCAGAAGAGAAAAAAAATCATATTTCAGCAGGTGACACTGCTAGCTTTAAGGTGGTATCCTCTCTGTTTTGATGTACAAAACAGAAGCAGCGACCAACAATTGACCAATCACGTGAACTAGCTAAACCTACAAAGATGCTAATCACGGCAGAGAGAACCCAGCATCAACTAGAAGGAAGAAGCATCAGGGTGTTTCTACTGGGGGACAACCGCCAGCAGGACACATGACTGTGAGTCTGGTGGCAGGCTTCTTTTGTTTTCGTCATTAAAACAAAAAAAGTAGCAATACCTTAGAAGTCTCTTTAAGGGCTTTATTCATTTAAGGGTTTATTCATTACTGATGTGTAGACATCAGTAATCTCGTTCGATTTCTAACAACCCCTGGTCAGTTGTTCTGATCCTGCTACCAACCCTCTAACCAGGGAGGCAGTTCAGCACTGTGCCTCACTTTGAGATGTCCGGGTGAGAGAGGCTCTCTGGGAGAACATTCCTGGGAGGGCGCTGGGTACACTCCTGCACCCCCAGGAAGGAAGGGGCCTGGGTACACTCCCGCACCCCCAGGAAGGAAGGGGCCTGGGTACACTCCCGCACCCCCAGGAAGGAAGGGGTCTATGCTTGCATGAGTTTCACCTGCTTACTTCCATGTATGATCTCATGGGATGAAGCTAGGAAAACACAACTGAAAATGGAAATCTTGAAAGTACAACAGTCTTGAAGGAGACTCAGAGACTTGGGGAACAACAGGTGACTTTCTTTTCTTTTCTACTTTCTGTAGTGATGATTCTCCTTCTCATAATTAAATAGACAGCAAGGCAACCTGGCTGCACCTGCAAGATGCACCCTCAGTACCTCTCAGTTCTCACCATGTCTGTCACCCTGCAATTCTTCTGGGCCAAACCCTACCTGTCCTGACCTGGATCCCAGAAGCCCCCCCCCCCCCGCCCCCGCCTCTCCTGATGCCAGGAGCAGCCTGCACTTGCTCTCACCTGGTCCCAGGACCCGCCTCGACCTGCTTTCACCTGGATCCTAGCAGCCACCATCTGCCCCACCTGCTTCACCCGATCCCAGGACCCACCCCTACCTGCCTCACTGGATCCCACAGCTGCCTCTGGTCTCTGTGATCCCACCTCCCAAGGCTATCTTACACTCTGCCCAGAGCACTCACAGCGTGGTCCTCACCACCACCCACTTCCTGCCTCTCTCACTTGCCTTCTGTTCCTCTTCTGTCTTTAGACCCCTAGCTCTGTTAGGTACACGGTTGATGCCTAACAAGTACTGGTTAAATCAATGAATGATGGAATGAATGAAATACGTAGCCCCATAAGCACTTCCTGGGAGGTCCTATTTGCTTATTCCCTCATTTGGGCAGCAGATACAAAATAACGAGGTATATTGGTTCTTACACTCTCACAGATCAAGACAATGTACTGGGACAATGCACTGACTACATGAGGCAGAAAGCCCGTTCCCACTTACCGGTGAGAGGCAGGAGGTGTGCGGCTGCGCCTGGACGCCTGGACTGCTCTTTCTGCCTGGTAGCTTGCCAGGGTGTTTCATGTCCCTTTGGGTTTGGTGTCCCTTGACTGTCCCATAGGCTGGCATCCCACGAGGTGCCTTGGCTGCCATATCAGCTTACTGTGGCTGAGGAAACAACACCACGGAAGCGTTTGAACACAAAACCTTCTGGAAGTCAGGTGTCTGGGAGGAGTTCCACTGGCCTGGAATGGGGGTGTGGGCAGGACTGTCCTGCCCATGGACACCGGGGGAGAACTCCTCACCCACGCCTCTCTTCCAGCGTGTGTTGGTCTCCACTGTTACCTTACCGTTTCTGTGTGGCAAAGCCGTCTCCTCCTACTTACCAAGACACACATGGTGCATTGCCGGTGCACCAGGGTCATCTGCAAAGCAACTGTGATTTCCCCCTTGATAAGGAACATTCGGGTTCCAGGGGTGCAAGGCCGCGCCTGTCTTTGGAGCAAGTCACCACCCCTGAAAGGACAAGATTCTTCTCCCTTCCAGACCTTGCTGGAACCCCGTGGGGATGAGGGGAGGTGGGTAGTGAGGAGGGCCTGGGGAAAGGGAGGGGGACTGGGAGCAGTGCTATTGCTTGGGGAGGATGAAGAGTGGGTGGCTGCTGCTCCCAAAGGGTAGGGCAGGTTGGAGAGGTCGCTGGGCGCGTGGGCACAGGGAGCAGGAAACCTGCACTTAAAGGCTTGTGGGCCCAGCGCGATGGCCTAGCAGCTAAAGTCCTCTCCTTGAACTCTCCGGAATCCCAGATGGTTCTAATCCCGGCTGCCCAGCTTCCCATGCAGCTCCCTGCTTGTGGCCTGGGAAGGCAGTCGGCCTTGGGAACCTGCACCCGTGTGGAAGTCCTGGAAGAAGTTCCTAGATCCTGGCTTCGGATCGGCACAGCTCTGGCCGTTGTGGTCACTTGGAGGAGTGAATCGGTGGATGGAAGATCTTCCTCTCTGTATATCTTACTTTGCAATAAAAATAAGTAAATCTTAAAAAAAAATTTAAAAAGGCTCACTTTTTGGCCAGTCACATGCTCTGGGGGGCTCCTGGGGCTGGCAGGAGCCCACCCGGGGCACTGGAGAAAGGTATCCCAAAGGAGAGCGCTAAGCTCCGATTGGGCCAGGGCTCCCCAGGCCACGTAGTTCCTTTCCGACAACAGCCCCTTTCAGGTTTCTCCTGATTCCCGATTCATTTCACAAACGTTTCGCCCTGCAGACCGGCACGCGTCTGGCCTGGGCTCAGGCTGTCTTTGTGGAGGAAGCCCAAGAGGCCGTGGTGGAGCGCCCGGCTCCTGGCGCAGGAGTCCACGCCGCCGCCAGCGCTGCCAGGGGCGCTGGGAGACCTCCCCAAGTCGGGCGCTGACCAGGGCCAGGTGGGAATCGCGCCAGGTTGGAATCCCGGCTGGGGAGACCCAAACGCAACAAGTGGGAGGAAGCCAGATTAACGGAGCTAGTGTCCCATGGCTAAGGGCGCATAAGGAGACGGCGTCCTCTCCAAGAAGGCGTGCACCGACCCCAAGGCAGGGTCCGGGGCGCGCCGCGGGTACCCAGGCGCGGTGCGCAGAGAGGTGAGGGGTCTGGCATCAGCACCCCTAAGAAAGTGGGCTCCGCAACGAGCGACTGGACTCGCCCCGGATTTCCCTAGCCAGACAAGGGAGTGAGAGGGCAGACCAGGGTAGGAAGCGCCCCTGCAGCATGGTCCCGCGCGGGACCACCGGATTTCCAGAGACGCCCAGCTGAGTCCTGGGGCGCCCCGCCCGCCGGGGGCCGGGCCCCGCTTCTGACCCCGGAGTCCCCGCGGTCGGCAGGGGGCGCCCGAGCGCGGCTAAAAGGCGTCCCCGGGCGGCCCGCGGCCTCAGTGGCGGAGCGCGGCAGCCGGTGCGCGGCCGGGGAGCTGTCGCTGCGGGGGCCGGGGCGCGCGGGCACCGCGCACGGAGCAGACGGACGGCGGCGGGGACCCCTTCCCCTACCGAGGCGCCTCCGCTTCCCTGGACTCCAGCCAGCCGCCCAGCCCCCCGTGCACCCCGGGCTCCCGATGGCCCCCGAGGCCGGGGCGCCCTCGCGCGTCCCGCGCCTGCTGCCCTGGGCTGCGCTGCTGCTCCTTGCCGCGCTGCCCCCCGTCGCTGCCTCGGCGGGGGCCCCAGGTACTCTCGCGCGCTCCAAGCCGCCTGTCGCTGCCCTGCGCTGAGCGGCGCCAAGACGCCCGCGCCCTCTGGCTCTGTGTCGCGTCGTTAAGTTGGCGCGTCGCATTCTGGGGCGCTGGCACGGGCACGCCGGTGGCGCCGGGGTCCCGGGGAGATTCGGGCACAAAAAGCAGGACAGGGACAGAGACCCTGGACTTGGCACGGGTTGCCTTTGCTTTGTGTACCCAAACTTGTCCCGTGCCCCGGAGGGTGGGCGGCGCTCACCTGTCCCCACCGAGGGATGCCCCCGGGAGACCGGCCGGAGGCTGTTGGAGGTCGGCTCCGGGGAAGGCCGGGAGCCGCTGCGGGGTTGTTTTGGGGACCCTTTCGCGCGGAGTGGGGGTGGGGAGTAGCAGCGCTCTTAGGAGCGCACCGGCATGGGGGACACTTTGAGGCGGCGCGAAGAAAGGCGTCAGACCTGACAGGATGCAGGAGAGAGCCGGTGGGAAGTTGGGGCGCAGGGGATCCACCCTCCCTTGAAGCTTGCCAGGTGCTAGGATTGCGTGCTGAGGAGGGACCCTCAGAGAAGATGCTGGCGCTCTCACAGTGTGTGGGGGCCCTTGAGCAGCTCCCGTGCCGCCCGCCGCGCCCAGAGCCGAGGGACTTGGACTCGAGTCGTCGGTTAGCAGGTCCAAGGAGTCGGATTCTCATCCCTGGCGACAGAGGTGTGGTCTAGACTGGCAGTGAGGACAATGAGGGCGCGATGGGGCGTCTTGTCTTGCACCTTCTAGGAGAGCCTAGGGCTGGGAGGGGAGTCGGGCTCACAACGCTAGACAACCATCTGGCTTGGCCCAGGGCTTGGTGCAGCTTTAGGCTCAGCGGTGGATGCCACTTGGTGATAAAAGACAGTGTCAGCTGCTGCTACCGGGTCCTTCTCTGTGGCCGGTGGGTGATCTCTAGGAAAAGCCCCCTCCAAGGATTCCTGCAAGTTCTGAGTGGAATAGAACTATTTTAGAGTCTACGCTCCTCCACCCGTAGTCGGTGGCTTTGTTTTTCTTAGTTGTTTTATTTTATTTTATTTTATTTCTTATGAGTGCTGAAAGAGTTTTTGCTTCAGCAAGTGATCCACAGCCTGAGTGTAGACCTGGCTCCGTTCCGTGCCTTCCGGCTCCTCTAGCCACCTGCCCCAGGCTGGCCGTGAGGGTGTCTGCAGCACGGGTGGTTTCAGAGCCAGCACCCCGGGGTTCAGCCTGCCCCGGTCTGGCCTGGCGGCTGCTTCCCCTGCCTCCTGCTGGGTGAATCACCCGGGCTGTGGAATGTGGGAGCTGGAAGGCTGCCGGCCGGCGCTGGGCTTTGCTGTGCTGACGTGGGCTCTGCTGGGAGATGATGACCAGACTGGGAACGGACACAGGAGGGCTAGCACATTTCCCCTGGAACGTACCTTGTTTCCACCGATAAAGGAGACGAGCAGCCCTCGTGGCTTGCTCCTGTGCTGTGGCCACAAAGTTGCTCCCTGGGCTTGTGCCGGAGGCTGCCTGGCTTTGCACAGCCAGGAACTAACTGCTCCAGAGTTGGATGCTGGGGTCTGGAAGCAAAGCCATGGGCGAACGGCTCTCTCTTCCTTGGGTAGAAATCGCTGCTTGTACCCGTCTGGGCCCCATCCCCACAGCAGAACTTTTGTGTGGCAGACCACCATGGTGCCACAAGCACTTATTATTATTATTATTATCAGAGATTCATTTATTTTTTATTGGAAAGGCAGAGTTATAAAGAGAGAAAAGACAGAAGAATCTTCTGTCTATGGTTTCAGTCCCCAGATGACCCCCAAACAGGCCCCTAAATGGCCCAAAGACCAGAGTTGAGCAGATCTGAAGTTAGGAGCCAGGAGCTTCTTGCAGGTCTACCATACAGATGCAGGCTCTCAAGGCTTTGGGCCTCTACTGATTTCCCAGGCTATAAGCAGCGAGCTGGATGGAAAGTGGAGCAGCTGAGGCATGGAATTCTGGTGCCACAGACAGAAGGCTAGGTCGCTATGCCACCATCCTGACCCTGCCTTTAAAAACAAAAGCAAAAACAAAAAGAAACAAAAAACAGAAGTAACTTGCAAGGCTCAGTAAGACCCTTCCACTTCGTATCAAGAGGGTCACGCAGCGCCATCCTCACATCCCTCCTTGTTTGGGTGACCGTGGCTGTGTTAAAATGATATTAAGCATTTTTTGAAGCACATGGTTGCCCGTGTACACATATCTATCCACAGTGGATTCTGTGGTGGCTCTGAGAGGCTTAGATCTCTGTGCAGGATAAAGACTCTCAGAAAAGGCTGCACGGTGAGACTTGTTTTGAAGGTAACACTGAGATGCTGTTTTGCTTTTTTTTTTCCACATTGACATTTGCACGGAAGGTGCAAAAGCTTGGCAGATGGAAGTGCGGGCACCTGGCCCGGGATGGAGGCAGGGGCGTGGCACCAGGAGTCCTGGAACTGTGTCAGGCCTTTGCAGTAAGACCTGTTCTGTTCAGTTAGTGTCCTTGATGCCGCAGTAAAAAGAGTTAATTTTCCTGAATCTACTCTGGAATTCATTCTCAATGATGTTCTGTGTAAACAAATGAGAAGGGCCTGTGGTTGACTTTTGCTGGCTGCCCAAGTTCCATGGGAGCCACAGAGGGAGCAATCCAGTTGCAAGTTGAATGAGTTGAGTTTTTTTTTTCCGTCTTTTTAAACAGACTATGATGTTTAGCAAAAAAGAACAGCTATAGATGACCGTAGCTCTTCAGGCTTGGGTCCTGGGCCGTCATTTTCCTGAGGATGTGTGGAAGTAACTGCAGGGATCACCCGACTCATAAAATCTGAGGTTTCAGGTGAAAATGCAAGCCAAACCATCTCCATCAACATAAACTTGAGACTGTCCCAGTTTGGAAAAAGCTTTCTAGTGAGGCTGGCGTTGAGGCATATGAAGAGGGTGCTTTCGTCTACAGCTGGGGAACCTGTATTAGCAAGTGAACTCATCAGGCCAACTGGCCGGTGTATAGGATTGCAAACCCACATGAAGCGCAAGCTAGTCGGGTGGATTTTAATGCAATCAAACGTGGAAAATGCTCAGAGTTTCAGATTCTGCCATGCAGATAACACGTAGGAAGCTTCTCTCAGCTGAATGTTGCTGTACTCTTAAAGAGTAATCAAAATTATCCGAAAAGGCTACTGAAGTATTCTTTTCAGCCACAAACTGTGTGAGGCCAAGTTTTCTTGGATCAGAACAACATGTGGCAACAAAGGGAAAAGGTAAGCGGAGGGAAAGCCCGGCTATCTTCTCCTGATCCGCTTTGCCGAAATAGAAAAATAATGCTGCCCTTCTTGCTCTTTTTTCTTTGTTTTGAAAAATAGTTATTTTTCTAAATGAAATCTTTTTCTGTCCTCATGCCATGGCATATTATTAAATTTTAAGATGAATGAATGCATTTATTACATGTTTAATTTCTAGTGCAACACTCATAAACATGACCTGTGTGGGCTTCTCATTGGTTAAGAGGAGAGGGGAAAGCCAAGACCAGGACGTTGGGGAGCCAGCAGGGTGGAGGACGGGAGGCCGTTAGCAGCCAGGGCGCCTGGGTTTGGTATCTGCACGGTCACGCACCCACTGGTGGCCTTGGCTGCTCAGTCTGACAGGAGAGAGATTCCCTGAACCCCTACAAGCCCATGGAGCCCTGCTCTGGTACCTCCTTTGCCCACATCTGCAGGGACATCCTGCTGTAAGGCCAGCACACAAAGCGCCTGCTGTAGCCATGAACTGGACACCAACTCTATTGCAGGCCCAATGTTACCTGCATCGCCTGCTAGAAAGAACGGACATGGAGTCTTTGGGGAGGATGGTGGGGCTGGCAGCGGCAGTAGCACCCATAACTTTTTTTATTATATGAGGTTTACTTACTCTTGTTGGAAAGACAAATGAGATTTACAGAGTGTAGGAAGATCTTCCATCGACTGGTTCACTCCCCAAGTGGTCACAACGACTAGAACTGAGCTGATCCAAAACCAGGGGCCAGAGGTTCTCCCGGGTCTCCCATGTAGATGCAGGGTTCCAAGACTTTGGGCCTTCCTGCTTTTCCAGGGAGCTGGAAGGGAAGTGGAGCAGCTGGGACATGAACTGGAGCCCCTATGGCATCCTGGTGTTTGCAAAGTGAGGATTTAATCATTGAGCCATCAACGCCCTGCCCCTCTGGCTGACTTTAGCAGAAGTAGGCTGGAGATGCCGGAGGCAGGGCAGCATTGGTTATGCCTGAAAGTAATGCTGATTTTGCCAAGTCCCGTGACTTCAAGCCACGGTGCTTGCGCGCTCCGGGCCTTAGAGGGCGCTCCTGGCCTTCTGCCTCTTACAGGCCACGGAACTTTCTGCAGCAGCTGTGGTTTTAGGGAGCAGAGAGCAGGAGGGTGCAGAAAGAGGCCTTTGGCGCCTTGGCTTTCTCTGTGGTGCTTGCCTTCCGCACTTTGTTCATGAAGGTCAGGCATGCTCAGCAGAGCGCTGGTCAGGAAGGAATTGGAGGCCGTAACCTAAGCCTGGGTAGCACCCCACAGGTTTTGAGGGGTACCTACCCCTGCCTGTGCTGCAGGGTTCAGCCAGAGCTGCAGCAGCAGCAGGTGAGGGGTGCACAATGAGTAATGATTCAGGAACCGCCTCCTTAACCCTGGTGAGGTGCCTCTCCGTGTCTCTCCACCCTCCGTGCTGTGCTTTAAGAAATACATTTTGGGAAAAGCAGAGTTACAGAAAGGGAAGGGGGAGAGAGAGCGAGAGAGGTCCTCCATCTGCTGGTTCACTCCCCAAATAGCCACAAAAGCCCAGGAACCTCATCTGGGTCCTCAAGCACTTGGGCCATCTTCCCCTACCTTCTCAGGCACACTAACAGAGAGCTGGATTGGAAGTGGAGTAGTCAGGACTTGAACTGGTGCTCATCCTGGGTCTCAGGTGGCCGCTGCGCCCACTGTGCCACGATGCCCACCCCTTTGTGTTGCCTTCATGTTGAGGAAGGATACACAGTGTTCTGGCTGTGTATGCCGAGTCAGGTGTGCTGCAGCGGCCAGCTGTGACTGCCTAGCTGCTGATGGGAGACTGTTAGTGCTCATGGGGTAAAAGCAGGCCTCCTCCACCTGGTCTGCCTCACCTAGAAGGTGTGGGTTGCATGAATGTTCTCACCTTCCGGACTTGACCTCCTTTCACACTGCTTGGCAGCGTAAGGGGCCATGTAGTGTAGGCTTCTAAGGATACTGTTTTGTGCCGTTTTCATAGTCCCCTTGTAGAGTGGGTGGGTAAATCCTCACACTGCTGTGTTCACATAGGTTTCTTGTTTCTTTTTATTATTATTATTATTATTATTTTAGAGATCTACTCATTTTTATTGGAAAGGCAAATCTACAGAGAGGACAGACACACAGAGAGAACTTCTGATCCGTTGGTTGACTCCCCAAATGGCTGCAATGGCCAGAGCTGAGCTGATCCAAAGCCAGGAGCTTCTTCCAGGTCTCCAATTGAGTGGAGAGGCTCAAGGACTTGAGCCATCCTCTGCTACTTTCCCATAAGCAGGGAACTGAATGGGAAGTGGTACAGCCGGGACTGGAACTTCAGCTCATATGGGCTACTGGTACTTTGAAATGGATGGTTAGCCTGTTATGCCACTGTGTTGGCCCTAGGTTACCTAGTTCCTCAAGGCCATGGTTGAGTGCACAGTAGTCCCAGGATTGGAAGCCCAATCTCCCCCACCTTCTCAACCAACCACCCTCCCTGCCCACACTCCATGCTACCTCTCACTGACTGGTCTATGTCCCCAGGGGTGCCTCTCTCCTACCTGGTGGTGTGAACACCAATATCAGCATATCTACTTCTCCTCATCTTGCTGCTGACTATTGAGGCATGAGTTCACCATGCACCAGGATGCTAGGTTGTGAAGAGGCACCTGCCATTGTCTCTAAGGGTCTGTGAGCCTAGGCAGAGCTGCGTTCAAGTGTTTGGAATTTCCCAGAGGACACAAGCCCACAGAAATGCTGGCTATGTTTGTTAGGGATCATTTCTAGTGTTGCGTCTCTTCATCCAGTTCAGTAAGACCTAACCAGTTTGTGCCTCTGACCCAGGGCGGGTTATGGCTGCTTTCATCTGCAAAATGAGAGGAAGGTCCAGATATGGGGAAACAGAGCACCCACATCAGTAGGATGTGTGTCCACTAATTCACTCATTTGGGCAGCCAGCCAGCAAGGGTTTGTGTTTGCCAGAAACATGTGCACAAAATCCAATGCTGCCAGGCCTTGCTGCCCCCCTGGACTAGCCTGACTTGCCTTGCCTTGCTGGGGGTTGGAATAGGGGTGCTGGAACTCAGTGCTCCCAGGGCCTAGCCTGGCACACCTGCTGTCTGTTGCACCTCACCCAGCCCTGTGGGTGATGGTCAGAGAAGCCCCACCTCTGGACAAACGTGTTGACCTCACACACCTTTCTGGTTGAGAATGAAGCACCCAAGTCCAGCCGCAGCCTGCAGGCCCCCATGGTGTCTGCACACTAGGTCACCCTGGTGGTGATTTACAAAACCAAGGCCCCTATGGGGAAGGCTTATTCTCCCATGATGAATGTGTGATGGTCCCTTGTTGGAAGCCGCCGACATCCAGGCAAGACAGACGCGGTTCTGAGCTTTCCTGTGGTTTCATTTTGGGATAGCTATGGCTCCCCCTGCAATCATGGGAAGTTATACAAAGGTCCTGTGCACCTGTTTTTAGCCACATGTCCCCAAGCCATGCCCAATGTAGCTGCGGTGAGACCTCCTAGCCAGGGAGCCAACACTCACCCTGCCCAGACTTCAGCTGCTTTCCAAGCTGATATCTCTGTATGCGTGTGTGTCTGTAGGAGTAAGTGTGCTTGAGGTGTGCACATGTACATGTGTACTTACGTACACTGCATGTGTGTGTGTTCATATTGCCATGTACACATGGGTATGTGCATGCATGCATATGTGTCTGCAGGTGTGTTGACATCTGACATGGGTGTGCACACACATGTCCACAAATACACGTATGTAAAGTGGCATGTGCACATTCATAGGTTCATATGTAGGGTCGTGCATATGTGTGGTATATGCATGTAGACATGTATGTATTCAGATGTGTGTTTGTGCATATGCAAGTATGTGTTCTTGTGTGTTCGTGTGTGTGTGATATTTTACTGTGTGTTCAAGATCCAGAGCTGCTCCATGAGAGGCCCCCACGCTGTCCTCTTGCACTTGCAGGCACCCTCACTCCTCCTCTCCACCCACTCCTTGTCCCTCCACTCTACGATTTTGTCACTTCAGGAATGTCATGGAGGTAGACTTGTCATCTGTGCAGCCTTTATTGTCGTGTTTAGTTTGCCCATTTGGCTGGTGACCACCACAGTGAGCTTACAAGATTCCTGTGTTAACTGTCATGGTAGGGAACTGGGCATCTCAGGGAACAGCTGCTACCACTCTGCTCCAAGCACTTGCATTAACAGTGAAGTTTCTGCCTGGAAGGAGGAACAGTGTATTAGTGCCTGGAGCTGATGTACAGATGGGCCATAAACCAGGTGGCTTGTGACTGCAGAAACATCTCTCCTTGCAGCTTGGGAACCTGAGCTCTGTAGGGCACAGTCAGTCTTGCTGTCCCTGAAGGCTCCAGAGCAGTCTTTCTCGACCTCTTTCTAGCTTCCGATCATTTCCTTGGCTTGTGGACAACTGGATTTCCATCCGCTCTCCCTCAGTCCGACCTAATTCTTATGGGGATCTTTCTTATCAGAGTTGGACCTCAGGCCACATGACCTCTTGGTTACTTCTGCAAAGGTCCTATCTCCAAATAAAGTTGCAATCAGAGGTATTGTGAGTTAGGACATCAGCACTAGGGGCTACAAATTCAACCCACAATGCATGGTGACAGGATGGGCTACTGGCACGGTCCCTTTTGAGCAGACCAAAGGATTCATTCAGCTTCCAACCCTGGTCATTATTGAGAAGTCAAGAGTCACCAAGTGATATTGTGTGTGTGTGTGTGTGTGTGTGTGTGTGTGTGTGTGTGTGAGAGAGAGAGAGAGAGAGAGAGAGAGAAAGAGAGAGAGAGAGAGAGAGAGAACGTGCACTTTCAGCCCAAAGCCCAGTGGGGCTTTGAAGGGGTAAATCATTAACTCAGATATTCCTCAGGAAGGTCACTGGGAACCAGATGACTAAGATTTACTAATTTTACCTATTTGGTAAAATGTGATATTTGCTATAACCTATCTTCTTCCCTCCCTCGTTTCCTTCCTTCCTTCCTGCCTGCCTTCCTTCTCTCCTTTCATGGGGATTGAAGTAAGGTTTTGTTGGTCATAGTCTGATAGGCAGAGTGACAGAGAGAGGCAGAGAGAAAGAGAGAGGCAGAGAGAGATCATCTACCTGTTGGTTCACTCTCCACATGGCTGTTACATTTGGGGCTGGGAACGCCATCAGGGTCTCCCACATGGGTTCAGGGGTCCAATGACTTGGGCCATTTTCTGCTGCCTTCTTCAGGCTGTTAGAAGGGAGCTGGATCAGAAGTGGGGCAGATGGGACAGGAACTGGGACCTACACGCGTGCCGGCTGCACCACGATGCTGGCCTCTGTAGTGGTTTTGACTGGGGAAAATAGCTGCTCTTGTCTCTGCTTCCTGGGGAGGCTGATATTCGCTCTCATTTGATAAGCCTTATGATTTGGTTTCATATTTTGGTAAAACAAGGCAGGCAGGGTAGCTGGTCGCTCTACTTGTAGAAAGGAGCTAACGAGGTAGAGTTTGTAGAGAAGTCAGAGGCATGTTTGCCTTGTCTCAGTGCCTTGAATGGAGGATGGACGACATGTTCACAAGACAAAGACAGTGGGCTCCTCTCTTCTGGACGCGACTCTAATGGCAATGCCTGGTCTTCTGGGAGATTCGTCTTCTGGCTCCTATGGTGCAATTGAAATCCTTGTCTCTTCTTTATGTGAAATGTGTCATGTTTGATATGTGTCTTCCTCCCCAACTGACCCCTGGACGCCATGGGCCCCACTGAGGGGCTGCTGAGAGGTTGTTGGACACACTGGGGCTTCAGGAGCTGTGAGTCTGTGGCTGACCTGGACAGTGCTAGGGCTGGCCATGCTGCTTCAGGGTAGAAGGCTGGGCCATGTGGGGTCTTCCTGAGGTTCAAACAGCCTCTTAGCGCCAGAAACATGGGTCGCTTTCAAGTTGGCTGCCACTGATGATGTCTGGTTGTATATTTCTGGGTTCCCTTGGGGCTTTATTGCTTTTGCAGCACAGGAGGAGGAGCTTGGTCTATGGGTTCAGCTAGGGTTTGGTTCTAACCATTATTTGTAACTTCTCATGTGCCTTTGGGCATGTCCCTTAATGACCCAGGTCTCAGTTTGGAGGATATAAAAGCATAGTTGCGGTGTGGGTTTAAGAGAAAATAGTAATGATGATGTATAACACTTATTATCTATTATTACTAATTCTATGTTTGAGGGACAAAGAGAAAGAGAGAGCTCGTGTCTGTTGAGTTTATTTCAAAATAGTTGTAAGGACTAGATTGAGACTGACTGAAGCTGGGCTCTGGGTACTCAGTCCAGGTCTCCCACTTGAATGGCAGAGACCCGGGTACTTGAACCATCACCACGGCCTGTCTCCCAGAATCTACACTGGCAGGAGAGAGAACTCAGGAGCTGGAGCCGAGAATTGCACCCAGGCCTTCTGAGAGTGAGCACAGGCATACTAATCATCATCTTCACTGCTGGTTGAACATTCCTCCTAGAATTCTTTTTAATCACTTCTCTATCTGGGCATGTGGGACTCAGTTGAGACCCTAACATATAGTTTGTACTCACTAAATGTTGATGAATGAATGAAAGGGTAGCACTCTGTAGGTCTATAACAAAATGTTCATTTTCTTCCTTCTCTCTCTCTCTAGAAAAAAAAAGATTCATTAGCACCCTGAGTTGTCCCCAACCATGTTCTGGCAGCCACTGGGTCATGTCTGGGTCATTTAACACACTGCATACCTGCCTGTCCACACGGCGGTTTGGCCTCTCTTCTAAGGATATTTTTAGGAAGCCTTCCGAGTAGCTGAATGGAGATTTGGGGGCACTGATGCCCAAGTGCCCAACATAGTTAGACGATGACTTTTGCACCTTGGGAAAAGGAATAGATTTTTCAGGGAGTTTTACTTTTTTAACATTTATTTCTTTGGCTAGGAGGTTGGGCAATGAAACTAGGCTGAGGTTAAACTGGACCAACACACAATGGTAATTCTTTTATAAACCATTTCTTGAATGTGAATTGAATTTTGGGAATGTTCAAAAAAATCCCACAAAAACCTGGATTCACAAAAATCAATTAGAAACTGGGCCTCTGATTCCAACAACAGCCTGTGTAGGTCCTGTGTTCCTTTCTCAACCACAGGCGTTGACTCTTAAGATTCCATTTTTATTGTTACAAATAAATAGGTCTACAAGGATCATTCCAATTCTACTTTCTGAAGCCATTATTCATGCTGGTGGTTTAGATGGGTTTTATTTTTTCCCTCTAAACAGTAGCTTTTGCTTACATGAGTTACTGAATAAAATGGCCAAGAGCTTTAAAACTTCAATCCTGATGATCAGACTCTGCCAGCTCTGCTGGTTAAGTCCACTCTGATTTCTGCTTGCATCACTTATGGAACAGATGGGTTTGCTCAAGTCCATGGCACATTGACAAATAAACCATTAAATTCCCAGAGTGGATCTCGAACAACAAACAGAAAGAAATTAAAATTAAAACATAAGCTTCATTTAGAAATGAAAAGAAGTGACTTGATCTAGGGACCAAAAGCAACAATGTGAAGGAGCCATGGATTAGACAATGATGACAAAATATCCCAGGGACAGCTAAACAAATCAGGGAATTGTTTATCATACTCCTCAAGGAACTTGGGAGCAGAGAGACCAAACCTGGCTCAGGATCATGCCATGTTTCCACTCTGTGATATCTGGCCATATCATCATTCTAAGAGTTGTTGCTTTATGTTTTCAGATGACTTGCCATCTCTAGGTTAACATCACAGGAAGGGGAGAGAGGGAGGATATTACAACTGATGTTGACACCTTTAAAGTGCTTTCCTGGAAGTGAGATCAGGCACTTCCTCATAAATGTCCCTGATTAGAATGGATCCACTGGCCATCCTAGCTGCAAGGGAAGCAGGGCAGTCATGGCTGAATGTTTCAGAATCCTGCATCCACAGTGGAGGGTGACAGAGGAGAAGCTGGGATGATGGCCTCAGGCTGGCTCAGGCACAGTGTCTACCACTGCAATGGCTAGGTTCTGTGCAAGCAGCTAAACTGATAGAAGTTAGTTGGGAAACTAGACTTGAATCGGATTAATTCAAATTCAACTTAACACAGCTCTAAAATTGTCTTGAGGGAGAGATTTGTTTTGAGAATGTCTCTGGGAAAACTACAGAGGTTCCTGTTGTCTTAAGAATTTTTCGGTTTTGCTTGTTGATGTGTAGTTTGGAACAAAATTCCAGTATGATTTCTTTTATTGTTCCATTTTTGCATTTTTTCTGTTTTTTTGTAGATCTTCCACAGGTTAGAGGACAGCAGGGAGACAGGAAGTGAAATAGGCAGATAATAAAGGGATAATTTGGGGGGAAACCGTATTATTTCTCAAATTGCACTCAAGCACAAATTAATGGCTCTAGAGCAATCTAAAACATTCTAGGCAAACGTTGTCCATAAGGAGCCATTAACCCTGAAGGAACAAGGGTACCTCTGAGTGAAAGGCTTTGCCAGCATCGTGGATTATGCAGGTGGTTTTGGGGGAGGTTCAGGGCCTACTCCTGAGGAGACAAAGGGACATGGAGCTCTTGCTTTGGGAAGTCTCATGTGCTAGGAACAAGGGCCTGGTGGCCTTGTGTGTAGCTGTTTTTACGTAGTGCCCAGGGAAGCAGGTGACACAAGATTTCAACTGTAGTTCACTGTAGTCTGTGTGCAAGTGTCACCTCTTTGCCTGACGTGTGGCCCATGGAAGCCCGCTGCGTTAGACAGTCCTTGCACAGAGCTGGGTGAAAGAGCTCGTGATGCGGATAGTCCAGGCTCTTGTCAGCTTTGTCTGGAGATTGGCAAGTGGCTCTCATCTGGAGACTTTAGATGCCTCCAGTTGACTAGTTTCAGCTGATGGAAGAAAAATGTGATTCACAATTGTATTCAGTGACCAGCAAGTGCCCTTAGGAGTACATTGGCATGTGCCAGTATGCATGCAAATTGGGCCTTTCAGGCCCAACAAAATGTTGCTTTGTTATATGGTAAGGCTGGGAAATGGTAGAGAGGCCAGAAACAAATGAAGGAAACAGGCTTTACTGAGGCCAGCAGAGAGGGATGTGAGCTGGCACCTGTGTTCAGCAGTGAGCACTGATGACGGCCCCCTGCCTGGAACAACGTGGAGTCTGCTTGCTCAGTTACACCCGTCACCCTTACGAGGTGACTACAGTCAGGTACTTTTGGGCCTAGAAGTAGAATCTAATAGGTTAGTGCTCTACGGGGAAATTGATTGGATTTAGAGGACTAGGGCTCATGGATAAGGTCTGCAGAACTGGGCTCGGTTTCCTTGGCTGTCCACGATCTCCGGGTGATGTTTCTCTCTGACTTGCAGGTAGCACCATGTGATTTCCCATGGTATACTCAGAGCTTTGGATCCAAAGCTCCTTGTGAGACCAGACATTAGAGTTCCTGAGTTCGATTTCATTTCTTACTCTGCTACCCTAAAAAGATCAAGTCCAGCTGCAGGAAATACTGTTGTTTTTTTTTTTTTTTTTTTGATGGAGCCCTTATACACTATAAATGCCAGAAGAGGAGCCAGGCTGTTACTTTAGCATTCAGGCTGAGACTGCTGAACACCAGCCTCCCAGGGAAGGATCACAATTATTTGGCTTTTGCAATTCCACCTCCCTATTTGAAAGGTGATTTAGAAACACAGGTGGTCATTTCCGTGCTGTCGGCATGCTGCCCGCCCTTGGATGTCTCTGCATCGCTGAGTGGTCTCGTGCTGAGTTTCTCAGCTTCCCTCTGAATTACAGTCTCATCGTCTCTATCCCAAGCTGCACTGTGAGCTTAGGACTGCCTCACCTTTTCAGGCTTATCTTCTGGATGTTTTGGTCAAAGACACACGGCCATAGAGATCCGTGTCTTCCTTGCTTATGTCTGGGAAGTATTTGGCAGTTCCCAGTGGAAAGCAGTGCGTCAATGTGAAGCACAGACACGCCAGGGAGACTCACAGCAACATGGAGCTTTTGTTGTGCTCAAAAGCAGACTTTGGGATATTTAGTCTTGCTCAAAAGCCCTCGCCTGCCCCTCCACGGGTACTTAATAACAGGGTGGGCTGCAACAAATGCATAGATGCAGGGTGGTCACCACCAGCTGGCCCTGGCCTCCAGTGCTCTGGCTATGTCCGTGTGGCTTTTGAAGCTGTCCCCTGAGAAAGGGAGGGTTGAGCTGGACCAAGGATGCCTGGTGCCTGCTTTCTGTTGCTGTAACCCAGTCCCTGAAGTCTGGGGCTTTATCTAACAAAGAGGTTTAGCTTGCTCACAGTTTTGAAGGCTAAATATTCAACAGCAGTCCCCTGGGGAGGGCCCCTTGGCTGTATTATAGCCCAGCAGAAGAACCCAAGGGGAAATGGTCATGTGTCAGAAAACCAGCCACACATGTGGAAGGGCCTTGCCTTGTAACAGCCGCTGTCTTGAGAACTAGGTGATTTCCCACCCTTTACAGCCTTCTAACAGAGATCCAAGATGGCATCTTCAGGCTAGCTCCAGGTAGAACAAGTCTAATGTCTGCTGGGCAGTCTGGCATTCCATGTCGTATTCCTCTGCCAGGAGAACTAGGGGAGGTTTTACTGGGCGGACAGAAATAGTGTCAGGGTTGTTGTTGCAGCATTGCAAACTGAGCTTCTACCTGCCATACTGTCATCCCATATTGAAGCACCTGGCTGTTCCACTTCAGATCCAGCTCCCTGGCTAATCAATCTGGGAAAGCAGTGGAAGATGGTCCAAGTGCCTGGGCTTGGTGCCTCTCCCATGGGAGACCCAGATGGAGCCCCAGATTCCTGGCTTTGGCCTGGCCCAGCCCTGGCTATTGCAGCTATTCAGGAAATAAATTAGCAGATAGATGGGAAGATTCTCTCTCTCTCTCTCTCTCTCTCTCTCTCTCTCTCTCTCGTGTGCGAGTGTGTCCCTCTCTGTAACTCTGCCTTCTAAATAAATAAATCTTTAAAAAAGTTAAGTGTGTCCCGTATACACCACATTTGTATTCTTTCTTACAGGGATTTTAGGATCCTGAAGCTCTAAGACTGCAGATAAATGGAAGACTTTGGGTTGATGTTTTCTTCCTTTAGCAAATACTGAAGCATGGATGCCCACTGCACAGGCTGCAGTGGAACCCCGCCCCCCGCTGGGCATTGTGAATCCATCTGCTCTGTGTGAGGCGGCCAGAACAAGCAGCAGAGGGAACAGAGAGCGGGGCTTTCACTTCTCTTGATTTTAAGCTGTAACAAGAAGCAGCTTTACTGTCGGACCTCAGCTGTTCTCTGTGCTTCGTGATGAGAGGGATTTATATAGAAACTTGGGCGTGTTTATGTTGCTGCTGTTTATTGTCAAGATATTTTCAGGCTGTTGTGTTACTGCTTGATAAACTTCTGGCAGACATTTTAGGACAGTGTGAGCTAGCATGTTGAGGGCATGGTGTCTCCTGAAGGTGAGCCTGATCACAGGTTGATCGCTGTGTCTGACAGGGATGGGGCAGGGACAACCAACCGGGGATGTCAAAGGACGTTCATTTTTGTGGCATTTTTGTCAAGGAGCCACTTCTGGGTGACACTTCTGGCTTCTCTTCTGTTCTATGCCTCCTCCACTCCTTGTGTGCATGGCAAGAGGCCAGGCCCTGTTGGCCTACACTCTATTGGTGATGTTAATGGATAGGAAGCCACAAGAGTGTGTCTACTCCCTTCCCTGGGAAGCTGCATTTGGCTCCATTCTGGTTTTCCAGTGGAAACTCACTGGTTGGGGCCCAGTCTGTTACCGTTTTGCTCCCATATCTCCCTTGGCAAGTGGCGGCCACAGTACTCCCCCGGGTCCATCCCATGGGCCACAACTGGAGAGCAGAGATGGGAAGCAGGAAGTATCATCATGGTCACACGTTATAACCATACTCTCCTATTCAACTTTCCCAGGAATGAATCTCATATTTTTATTTCTGATAGCTTTATCTGTTTTCTCAATTTGGTATTGAACTCAGATCCTCTCAGGAAGCTCTTTTGTTGTCCCATCGATTAAAGTCAGGGAAATTTGCTCCTGGCTTTGGACTGGCCCAGCCCTGGTCTTTGTAGCCATTTGGGGAGTGAAAGATGAATGATCTCTTTCTGTTTGTGTCTCCCCCCATTCTCTCTATAACCCCACCCTTCAATAAATAAACCAGTCTTCAAAAAATTGGAACAAAAGCCAGCAAAGTTACATTTAGCATCCAGGGAGATTCCATTATTTTGAATCACATTTTTCCAATCATGATTTCTCTGCCACCTCTTGTTATTGTACTATTTGTGCCATTGGTTCATTTTTTTAAAATTGTTTTATGACACCGTATAATAGACACTGGGGTCTTCCTTCCTAATTCCCCGTATCCCCCACTGCTCTCCCCTCCAGTCTTACAATGGATGTCTTTCACGAATTTTCACAAGTTCTTCATGCTGCCACTGAGGAGTCTCCCAATAATGTAGGAGATTACCACCCATTTTTCTGTGAACCCATCCTTGTAGTGCATGCCTGAGGAAATGCTTCTCTCTGTTCATACATATTAATTTCTCTCTGTTGAACATTAATTTCGGCTACACTTCCATTATACATCCCCTTGAGTACAGTCCACCATGGGGAGAAAAATGGGAAAAAAGAAAAAAAATAGTAAACATTCATCCAAATGAAGTTGATGAACATGTAACAAAGGTATCAATGTGACTCTAGGGTGGTGAGAAGGGGTGTTCAGCATCTTCACATAGGAATAAATGCCAGCGTGTGTCACGTGTGGCACTAATGAGAGAATAATAAGGACTAGATCATTGTAACTAATGGGCTGTGGCAATAATTAACAGATCCTGAACTTGCTTTCCCTTAGTTCTGTGGAGCAGCCCTTGTTAGAGTCCTTCGAGAAGGAAACTTCTTGTTGTCTCTTGTGAATCTGCCTGTGTACTTCGGGAGGCCCTGAGCATCCCACCTGCCTAGGAGGGGTCTGAGGTCAGAACCAAGATCTGAGCAGTTAGACAATGTTCATTCTGAACATTCTCAAATCTGAGCTTCACTTGGGACTCTGTTGTCAGTGTTGCTGATTAGTGCCCCGTGCCCGCTCTCTGGTGTCTCGATGCCCATCTTTGAGAGGTCCAATTTCACGTGCTGGTCCATGAGTCGCACTGGGTTCTCAGGGCCTTCTGGCATAAGACCTGGAGTTTGGGACCAGACCAAAGTCAGAAGTCCAACGGCTCACTATGCTGTTATTTTCCATTTCCAAGCCAGCCAGCAGATCTCTCATGGGAGAAGTGGCATTTGCTGGACATCTGAAATATCAGCAAAATGTCATTTTGCTCCTTGGTTCCTGGAAAAATGTCCTCGATTCTGAATCAGGTTCAATTGTATGAGTTATGGAAAGGTGCTAAGGTATGGAACTGATCTTGTAAGATGTGTTCTATGGTCTTAGGGTCTGACTTCTGGGTCTCCAAAAGACCCTTATGTTCAAAAGTAGCTGTAAGGTAAGATGGTTCTCTAACACCTAAAATGCCAGTACCAGAAGGTCCATCCTTGGTTTTTGTTGTAGGAATGTCAGTGACTTAGCACAGAGTGATTGAAATAAGAGTACCCCCTCGCCCCAAGAGGAAGCTGGTGGGCAAATGCGGGCAGGGAGTACAGGAAGGGGGAGCACAGCCAGGTAAATCTCACAACTTGTTCTAGGACAATCATGGATCTCTAAATTCACAAAGTAGAGATGGCTTGGGCACTTTGAAGGGACGGATTCCAAGTCCGTGTGATTCCAGGTTTGGCTGTCAGGCAGGGCCATACTGGCATTTGACATCATCCCTGATGTAGGTCCATGACTCTGGGCAAGTTGCTCTAGCCTGTTTGTTCCAGGCCTTGTTTCGCCCATCAGTAGTTGGGAGGAAGTGCTAGTTGCCAGGATACATGTTAAGAATCACTTGCAATGCACTTTTTAGTGCCTCAAACAGGCACTGTAATAGAGCCCACCCTGCTCACTGCTCCATTTTATGATGTCCTACAGTAGCTGCCCACCATGTCCCGTTTCCCCTTCACATACACATGTTGACACAGGTAGTGATAGAGTCGAGACGCAATTAATGCTGCCTTGGTCAGTGCTAAGAGCGGAACAGGCAAACTAATGCATGGGCACCCCTGGGAACACTGACTGTACTGGCACTCCTCAGAAATTGGGAACCCCAGGTAGGTTTGCCTGGCTCTTCTCAGCTTTGTTCATTGTCCTGGGGCTCCCGCCATGGCTAAGTGGCTTCCCTTAATCTGAGCAGGATTCTCATGGGCGTGAGGTTCAAGCCTACGTGCAAGGCATGGCAGGGAAGCTCGGTGAGTGCCCCCACAGCCTGTCCTCCTTCACTCCCCTTCCTGTGTGCTGACTCTGCCTCATGAGTCTTGCACTTCAGAGTGTTTGTTCAAGAGTGGGCTCTTCTCAAGGGAGTTTGGAACTGAACTGTAAGAACAGCGTTTGTTATTCACACATCATCTGTTGCTTGGGAGGGCTCCACCACTTTGGGGTTTCGGGTAGTTTGCTTTGCTTCTACACTTTCAGTGTGGGATCTTGGATTCCAGGGTTTGTTTCCTGCTGAGATTTCCTGTATGTAAGGGCAGATACATGAAAGTTACAGAAGAAAGTCAATATTGCTCTTGTTTCATATGCCCAGAGAGGAATTGGGAGGTTATTTTTCTAGCCAATACAACCCAAACTGGGGTCACTTCCCAGAGAGCTACTACAAGTGGCCAAGCTGTGACTTTTGCACCTCTGGATTTTGGTGGAGGATACTTTGTGCATCTTGGCCCAGAGGGGTGTCCTTTGCCCATGCTGTGGAACTCCCCCACTCCACTCTTGGTTTATCCCTTGACTTTCTCTCTCTCCCTTGCTAATTGCTGTGGCCATAGGAAGTTTTGGGAGGAATGAAAGAGATAGGATAGAATCGTCTGCTTATTGGATATGGATTTCCACTCAGCATTTAAATTGCATACCAATCAATGGATGTTTAACCGTGAAACATTATCTTTTTTGAGACTGGGGTTCCACATGCATGTTTGCATGTTTCTTAATGTTAGTATGTTTAAAGGGTTTTTATTTGTTTATTCACTTATGGATTGTTTTTCTGTATGGAGAGGCTTTGCCTTGTTGAATAGTCAGTTTCAGATCCAAGATTAACCAGATTTTGTTTGACTGTTGCATGGATATTTAGTATATTTTTATTATATTGTATTATGATACCATTTAAATAGTGAACTGATGGGTTTTGTTTGATGAAATGTTTTTGTCTTTTTTTGGATAATTTTAAAAATCAAGAATAAACATTTCTAGAACATTTTAATAAGATGAAAATATAATGGTGTTTCCTAACATGTTTTTCTTCTGGGATAGAACATGGAAGCATTTAAATAAGATATATACAGACAAAACCCAAGTCTTACTTCCTTTTTAAGGTGATGATGGTTTTGGTTTGTTTTCTGTGTGGCAAGGTATGCTTGGGTCATCTCCATTTAAACACAAAGCATGTTCTTCATAATCCTGGTAATTTTATGTTACTGTTCCAGAGATGTTCTAAAGGTTGCTCAGTTTTATAATGCCCAATACTAGCAACCTATTTCATACAAGAATGCCTCTGGAGACCATGTCAAATTACTAATTTGTTATTCTTACTCTGGCAGGACCGCATAATCAAGGCATCGAAAGCCTTGAGTTTACTTTGATTTGCTTCACTTTTGGTTTAAATTTACCACCCACAGTGGTCCAAAGCACATACAAGCTTGTGGGTTTGGTCTATTTGTTTTGCCATCACACTGTGTCAAAGCACAAACCTGACTATACTCAAGCTCTGTAGGCTCATAGAAATGAAATGTCATTTGCTTTTTTGTTTCTTTGCTAATACTATCCAAGAACATTTAAATAGTTCATTTTCCCAGTGTGCCGTTGCTGTTGAGTTGATAGTTGCCCTGTTTGTATAGTTCATCACCCACTGAAGCCAAGGCATGTGAAACTGCTGTCCACTAAGATGGGCCTGAAAGTCATGTGGGACCCACCCAAAGATGCTGCCAGTAGACCCGTGGAGCATTACAACATTGCCTATGGGAAGTCACTGAAAAGTCTTAAGTACATCAAGGTGAATGCGGAGACATCCTCCTTCCTTATTGAGGATGTGGGTAAGTGACCTGCGCAGTGGCTCTCACACTATTAGGGTGACTGTTGGTGATGCGGTGGGGCTCTGGGTACCTGAGGTCCTCTGGGAACAGGCAACCCACTCCGGAGCCTCTAACAGCCTCTTGCCTCTTGGCTTCATCCTGACCCCTGGGCTTCCCCGCTGGTGCCCTAGAGCTTGAGTGTTCCTCAAACATCTTGGGTTTCTGAGTGTGCTTTCAGAAACTGATCCCTTTTGTCTCACAGAAAGGTGACCACTGGACAGTTTGGTGGCTCCACCTAGACATTTTTCATTTATGAGCCATTTTCTAATTAGGAAGATTAGTCAAATAATATGTTCCTGTAAAGGAGTGTGTTGTAGATCATATTTAGCCACACCTGTTGAAGATGCCACATGTTTCCCATTTAAATTCTATTTTAGTTTAATTCTGGGAGATTTCTAGTCTTGCTTCCATATGCTTGCCCTGTAAGGGCCAATGGCAGGGAGCTTGATCTTAGGTCTCTTCCTCTGGAGTCCACTGTTGGACTTCAGTAACCTCTAACTCCACTGATTCTCCCAACACATCATGGTCCCACCTTAAGCTGGACCCTGAGGCAGTAGCAAAAGTGAACATGTGGGAGACCAGATCATCTTGATTCGGGGCTCCTCAGGAGGGTCTCCTGGCCATGGAGTCCCATAATGCCCCCTCCCCAGTGCCTGCATTTTAGTTTATGCCTTCTGGGTGATGGAGTAGAAAGTATATGAAAGAAAGATTAACGAGAATAGATTCCCTTCCCCCTGGCTTCAGCTACACGTGCCTTTCCCTGGATGTCTTCCACATCATCGTCAGAAAGAAGGAATGAGCAGCTCAAGTTTGTTTGCTCAAACCTTGGGTTGTGGTAATTGCCACAGGCAAGAAAAACATGTGAAATAAGGGCCACACAGAGCTCACTGGAAAACAAATGGTGTCTTCCCGAAGCTTTCTGATGAATTAGCCATGTGGAAGTCAGACATGCGACTCAATTTCTTTGAAATACAAAGCAGCTCACTGTGAAGAGGGCAGGTGCCCAGAGAAGCCCAATTTCTGCCTTCTGTTTGGTGCTGTATGAACAGAGAGCATTTCCCACCTGGCCCAGTGGCTCTGGGTAAACCCCACCGTCCTTAGGCCCTGCCGGAGCCAGTCAGATAAGCCAGGGCTGGAGCCGAGCGTGCTGTAGCTGAGGCTCTGTTCCTGAATGAAGTCGTGTTAAAGGCATAATCCTTCCTGAGGAATGTAGTCACCAAGGCTGCCTTTGACGGAGCCAACAGTGACCTCTGCATCCCTTCCTGTCCTGAATGCCCACAGACTTCTGTCTGTCTCAGGAGCAGGCACCCTCACTGACCTGTCACAAGATGACAATTCATTGTGAGGAAACAGGTGCTCCTAGAATTCTGCTCCTTAAACTGCAAGTTCAGGGTTGTACACTGCAATTTAGTTTCCTTTTATAGTCTAGCAAAAAAAAAAAAAAAAAATTCAAGAACTTAAAGATTTCTCTGTCAATTTACCTTGATCGCATCTAGCGGTTAAAGAGTGAAACACAAATGTCAACATGAACATATCCACATAGTTATTCTTTCTGACTTTTCATTGAAATGTTCAAAAGCAATGAGCAGACATGAGGAAGGAAACTTTTTATTGTGAAAAAGAAAGTTTCCTGAAGCTCCATGCCTTGCCATGAAGACTTTCGATTTGCAAAACTTTACGAGTTAACACTGATGCTTCTTAATTTATTGGCACATTCCTTTTGGAGCATCAGAGGGGAGTTACTGTATGTTCAAATATTTTGTTGCCAAGGCATTCTGATTCCCTGTACTAAAATCCACACAAAAAGTCTGAAAAACTCTTTTGCGTTCTTGTTTAGGAGCCCAGGTTTATTACACATGCCACGTGCATTGTCCTAATTAAAGGCTGTGTCTTTAGTCAGTTGTGATTCACTTGTATGAGAAGTACAGTTTTAACATCTGATTTTAAATAGTGTAAGGGAGATGCTTAGTGAATCAAACTGTGTCGTTCTTGGAGATGTGCGACAGTGGTTTGATACGACCCGTGTGTTTCAGAGCCGGGGGTAGTATACTTTGTGCTGGTTACTGCAGAAAACCCCAGTGGAGTGAGCCGTCCTGTTTACAGAGCTGAGAGCGCGCCTGGTAAGTCTGACCTAGCATTGCGTTAGGAGAGGCGCTCCCCTCCTCACTTCATCAATCTAGACTGTGAATCGCTAAAGGGTTCCTGAACGCGGAACTTTAGTCATCTGCAGCAAGCCGAAAGACTGATAAGTAGGAGAAACTTGTCCCTACTTTTAAAGTTGCTTTAATGTTGCCGTTAGCTTTTTGCCTGAATATATTTTGAAAATGTCCAAAAGGCCAAACATACATATTGTCCCTAGTAAAGCTTAGGCGTGGAGTCACTGATGTGATCCACGTGGATGCTTGGGCAGGCTGTCGAAGAGGTCATCCAAGTGTTGGGGATGCGTTGAAACAGAAAATCTGAACATGCTCATTTCTAACGACCAAGTTGCCTTTCCCTCATTTAGGAGGTGAATGGATCAAGATTGATGCTTTTCCCATTAAGGGTCCAGGACCACTTAATGAAACCGTCACAGGTACCACGTGTGCATTCGTGTTGCCACTGAAGCAGCACCTTGCCAGCGGGTGTGCTTCTGTCACCCACATCTGCTCACAACCTTCACTCTGTCATGGCTCGACTAACCCACACGCTGCCACCCAGGCTTGGCCAGTGTGTTCCGCACCTGATGAGCCGCACTGTGTGGTGCTGCTCATTGTTGCTTGTCGTCCTTTTGTGCTCTCATGCGTCTATAGCCGGGGACACTTGCCCTGTTCACAGGCAAATATGGTGGTAGAGATGGCAGTAATGGCCTGAGGAGGGTATGTATACCTCTTTCACTGAGAATGGCATAAATGAATGGGACCCACAAAACAGGGAAGTCTATTGGCTGAGAGGTTGTACCAAGTGTTGCTCTGTTTTCTTATAACTTTGGGATATTTTATGATATGTTAGACAACCTGGCTCCCATCTCTGATCCATATTTGTGTATCTGTGCGTTTTGCCATTTGGATGTTGATGTTGTCTGGTCATATTGTTCTTTTCATTGAGAGAAGCATTGACAGTTCTTGTGTATTTCTTGAATATATTTAACTAATGGTGGAAACAATAATGCAAAATGAATGCAACTATTTCAGAGCGTAGTTGGGTAATATGCCTGAAGTGAGAGGGCGAGGAGCTGTTTTGTTTTCTTGTGCTAGGTGTTTAACCATGTCATCCTGGTGTTCTTACAGAGAGGAAGGTGAGTATGTTGAAACCAAGGACCATCGTCTGCTTCCAAGAGATTGGGATGGGTGGAGATGGTTTTCTTTTCACTTGATAAGAGTGTAGAACAAAACCACGAATAAAGAATTCTGAATTTCTGGGAGCAGTGATAAGTTCTTGTTGAAGTACATTGGACTTGAGGTAACCATGGGGAATTAGAGTGGGCATGTCTGTAGGTGGGTGGAAATGAGGAACGGAAGTTGGAAGAAGGAAGTAAGAGCTGGACATAGATTTAGCAGTCATGCTGTCAAGTGAGAGTGGTAGGTGAGGGTCAATCCTTGGAAAGCATTGACGATGCAAACACCCCGCCTTGTCTGCCATGGAGTGCATGAAGCTAGTACAGATTGTGTGGGCATATACTCGCACATATACGTATATGTGTGTGTGTAATATTTTTTCTGTGTTTACATATGTGGGATAATGTCTATAAATGAGGCATAGTAAGAGATTAACAACAAGGGAACAGCTAGAACAAAGTACTGTGGAAGTTCTGTGCTGGTGGTCTTTCTCTGTGTCTCAGAAGAGCTGGGTGAGTTGCATTCACTCTGCCTGCTCACGATTCAGTGCCTACCTGTTGAGAAGCAGTGGAGGCACTTGGACCAAAGCACAGGGACAATGTGGCAGTCAATCAATGTTTGTGGAAATGGTTCCTAAGTAATGAACTGGGTAGTGCAATATGCCATGGTTATGAGGAACAGACTCATGTGGGTGTGACTGAGCAGGGCAATGTGAGATTTCATCACAGTATTCAGAAAATGCAACAATGTAAAACTTACCAATTGCTTATTTCTAGAACTTTTCATTTAATATTTTTTGATCATGGTTGATTGTCAGCAATGAATACTCAGCAAGGGTTATAGGGTAATAGGGGCTACTGTACTCTTAGGAAATGCTCAAAATAAGAAAGGATGTTTATTCAAGGGCTGTTTGAAGACATGGATATAAGCAAACATACATGAGCCTTCTACTCATGCATGTATGCATATGGTAAATCTTATATGCTATACTTTAAATGTCCATTTTATTTCTATAATCATCCTGATAGTTTCCTGAGCAACCTTAGTTTTAAAACAAGTTAGTACTTTACTTATGTTTTCTTTACCAGAAATGTGTGGGAGAAGCCTTTTTCAGGAGCCAGGTGTTACAGACACCCCAGGGGCGGGGTCCCTCAGCCAAAGCTGCACCTGTTACTGTGTGATGTTGAAATTACGGAACCTCACTCTACCGGAGCCCCTGTACGTCCGGCAGTCTAACTGCTCAACTGTAGCATCTCATGCTCCATTTGTCATGTGTTATTAACAACAAAGGGGCTGCAGAAGTTTTTTGCAGAAATCACTTGTATGCTGTGAAACACACCAAACCTCATGAAAACTCCAATTACATAGACTTGGTTAAAGCCTCCAGGAAAAAACAAAATCCTGTTTCATTGTCAGTGAAAGAGATGGGAATCATTTATGAGAAAATATGTTATTGAGTGACCAATGTATCTGTACCATTTATAAACTTGGAGAATGCAAATGTACTGTAGTTCATGAAAAATTGGAAGAAAGATGGGTTTATTTTGGAGCCAAAAAAAAAAGTTGAAACCCCTGGATATTATTTTTGTAGCATTCATTTCCTGTAAGCTCTCTGAGGTACTCTTGCATTCTGTGCAGTTGTTGTAAGAAGTGGTTTAATACGTAATAATTTTGTCAAGCACATGGAATCTTTAGAATCCCACATATTTTTATTTGAAGGAGCATGTTCCTCACAAACGCGGTGGAGCATGGGCACCTTGTGGGGAGCTCTAGAAGGGTTTGCTTGAGGGCTTTGATTTCATCACATGTGCTTTTGGGATTTTGTTTAGAACCAGAGGAAAAGCTATCCTCAGACCTGTCTGGACTTTGTTTATCTAATGATCGAACTTTAGTCATTTAATTAAATACTTCAGGTTTCCCAGGGGCAGGTCTCAGATTTAGAATGATGAACAGAGACTCATCAAAACTCGTATTTTGATGTGAAAAAACAATAATCAAGGAAGCAAAAAATGCACAGGGGTGGCATTGTGGTGTGTCAGGTTACGCTACTCCAACACTGACATCCCATATGTTCCAGTTTGGGCTGCGGCCCTTCCACTTCCAGTCCAGCTCCCTGCTAAAGCGCCTGGGAAAGCCGCTGGATGGTCCAAGTGCTTGGGCTCTGCATCCACATGGGAGACGGGATGGCGTTCCAGGCTCTTGGCTTTGGCCTGGCCCAGTCCTGACCGTCGTGGCCATTTAGGGAGTGAACCAGTAGATGGAAGATCTCTCTGGTTTTCTAACTTTCACATTCAAATAAAATAAAAGCATCTGCAAAAATGCACAGACTCTATTAGCTTGTTGGAGTGGCCCGAACTACAGGCTGCTTGGTGCCTAAAATAGCACAAATATAGTTCTTGTGGTCCTGAAAGCTCTAAATCCAAGATCAAGGCGTTAGCAGGGCTGGTTTGCCTTCAGTCCTTTCTGCTTGGCTGGCCAGTGGTGCCTTCTTGAGCACCCTCGTGAGGTGCATCCTCTGTGTGTGAGTGTCCGTGGTGTCTTTGAATTCAGGACAGCAGTCAACCTGGAGTAGAGCACCTCTTGCAGCCCCATTCAAACATCATCACTTCTTGGACTCCCTGTTCAGACATAGGCACATTCTGAGGCGGGAAGAGTTAGGGTTTTCACGCATGGATCTTCAGGGGAGACACAATGAAGCATAAACACTGATTCCTTGAAAAACAAGCAGCCCAATTACATAGAGAAAGCAGATGGGAGAGAGAGCTGGGGCAAGAATTTTGCTGAAGGAGCCAGTTCATTTATTATGTTCATTTATTTAGGCTGCTCAGTGTCTGTGCCACTCTTGGCAAAAGGACCACGTGGGTTAAAGCCACATGTGAATCACACAGGGTGTTGTTTCAGCGCTTCATCACCGTTGCCCACAGACACACAGGATCTGCTGTGTCCCAGCCTTGTGCTGCTCCAGGTGTTGTCAGTGGGATGCTTTCCCCAGGTGGGAGGCTATGTGTGGGTTATTCCGAGTCTCCACACACCATGCTGACTGCCTCCAGGACGAGTCATATGGCCGGAGCTTTGGTGGGACTGATAAAGACTTGGCTCCTTAACACATGGACTTACCACAGCAAGTGCCCTTGGACATGTCAGGACATCACACAAGGAATAGATGCTGAAGGCACAGGGGTTAGCCAGGTTTAAAATCTTGCTGACATGTGTGCAGGAGGTTGCTTGTGAACAGCTTGCACAGGGTCCCCAGTACGGCCCATCAGGTCCCTCACTAGATACAGTCACTAGATATAGGCCAGTGGACCTACATCCAGAGAAGTCATCATGCCTGTGTTGTAAGGTGGTTGCTAGTGACATCAACCCTGTTATCATCGTGAGCTTCTCAACCCAGGGGCTGGGCAGAGAAAAGTGGGCTGCAGAGTCTATGGACTGACAGCTTCCAGTTCCAGGTCCAAGCTTGCTGCTGTTGCTTGCTCTCTATGCTGCCCTCATCCTGGGGTCTCCCTTTCTTTTTTTTTAAGACATTATTTTATTTTTAATCGGAAAGTCATATATACAGAGAGGAAGATCTTCCATCTGTTGATTCACTCCCCAAGTGGCTGCAACGGCCAGAGCTTCGCCGATCTGAAGCCAGGAACCTCTTCTGGGTCTCCCACGTGGGTTTAGGGTCCCAAAACTTTGGATTATTCTCAACTGCTTTCTCAGGCCACAAGTAGGGAGCTGGATGGGAAGCAGGGCCACTGGGACATGAACCAGTGCCCATATGGGTTCCCAGAGTGTACAAGGCAAGAACTTTAGCCACTAGGCTACTGCGCTGAGGCCTAGGACCTCACTTTCTTTGTGTAGGCAGGCATTGGGTTACTGTGAGGACAAATGGCAGGTATTTTGTGCAGAGTTGTGGTCCAGTAAGTTATAATAGCTGGTCGTTCTCAGACAGGTGCTGTTCTCAAATAAAGGAATCGGATTCCTTTCTCCTGGTTATTGTTAAAAAGCTGAGCTATCCGGTCATCCAACAGGTCTTTTAGTAAAGAGGCCACATTTTTAGGGATTTACTGGAGAAGAAAACACAACATCAAAGACTCTAGAGCTGGTGTTGTGACACTGGGCATAGAGAAGAGTTTTATAAATCCATTCACAGGTGTTTCTTGAAGACTATGTGTTCTAGCTCACCCAAGAAGCAAGAGCCTGCGGTAGGTACAGGCTGGTGAGTCTGACATGCCCTGGGGCAGATCACTCATTGCAGGGCCCGGGCCTTGTTTGGGTCAGGGGCTTTGATCTCAGACTGTAGGCAGCAAAGCAGGCTTCCTGCCCCACCTCTGGCATCCTCAGTTAACCTTCTGTGTCTCCAGCACATTTACCCTGCTCACTCCCACCCTCTTTCTTCCTCTTGTGCTTGCTCTCCTCTTCCTTAAGCTGATTTCATCAGAAGTACACACAGAAAGCCTGAAATCTCCCTTGATGCACCCAAAGCTTTGAGCATCACCACTTAGTCCAGGTGGTGTACACCATCACACCTGTAAGACAGTGTCCATGGATGGGCACTGGCAGGCCCAGGAGCCCAAAAGCTGGCTCTTTCAGGCCACAGGGATAGGGCCAAGACTGTCTTTGCAGTGGGAACCACACATGGCAGAGGAGTTGTGGATGAGTACCACTGCACAGCCTTCAACAAGACGGGATGCCATGGCAGGCAAGACCTGGGCTAGGAGAGAGTGGCCAACAAAGAGCAGCGAGCAAGTATTCATCACACCAGGGACTTGGAGTGATGAATGCTTGTTAGCGACTGGCCAAAAAGATGACAGGCAAGGCTTTCTGCTCAGAGCAGAGTAAAGCCCTTCGGATACAGACCATTTCATAGTTGAAGAGAAAAATCCTCTTATCATAAGTCCTCTCATTAGCTCACGTGGTGTCTGTGTATGAGGCCTCAAGGCAGGGACTCACAGCTCACATTCTGAAAGGGCCTGCCCACTTGGGTTGCGAATCTGAGTGGAGGCACTTCATTTTTGTCATGGCCTCTCACACAGCTACAGGACCAAAAGTTGGTTTCCCTTACAAACCACCCTCTGTGCTGTGGCTCTCTTCTGCATAGAGGGGAAACAGAGGGGCAGATGGAACTCACATGTCACATGGCAGTAAGTACACACTGACTTCAGAGCCTGTGGAGTCCCAGTTCAAAACCACCGTTTAACTAGCATGCAGTTGTAAGGGGGTGCAGCATCAGGTAGAATTTTGGATATTAGCAGACTTTGAGTCCGAGCCATTTCTGCATAAACAGAGTTTTGCAAGGCTGGTGACACAAGGGCAGCCTCCTTATCTTGCCTGGCCTTGCAGTGTCTGCTCCAACCTGGGTAGGAATGGTTTGGCCAGTGGCGTAGATGTGATGACTTGTTTTGGGTCTTTTGTCATCAAGCAGCCCTACTTGACCTGTTCTTGGTCTGAGATGAGCGATGGGCCAGGGGCAGGTGTCCTGCCAAGTCTGAAACCCATTCAGTGAGGTGGATGTGACGTGTGATTGCCCCCACAGGCAGGGACTTGCTGTTTTTCAGGTGAAAGACCTCCGGATTTTTGTTAGGAACTTTAGGAAGACTTGGGTGACACTATCGCATGCAGGCCCAGAGAAAGTACTTAGCTGGTTGAATGGGATTGAATTGGAATTATCTGGCTAGCTTTATTGCTGTGTGCATTGGCTTACAAAAGGATTACCAGATGATCTATATAAGACACACAGGGTATCTATAGATACCAGGATACTAAACATGGGAAACTTTCAGACACTTGAAAAAAAATGATGTGGTTGGCTTTTCTAAACCCAAGGATGTGAGAGAGATGGCTGCCTTTGAAGGGATACTGTTCTGACATCATTCTGTGGTTTTCAGTGAGACAGTGAGTGCCAGGCAGTCATGGCATCTGCAAGATGCCTTCACTTGTCCATTTGCTACCTGGCTTGGTATACTGAATGACTCCTGGGCAAGACTGTATGTTCCCACGCCAAGGGAGCAAGACTAGCCCCAAACTCTTATTTCACTTTTATGGCTGGTGAGCTGGCGTGTCAGGTGAGGGGTAAGCTTAAATGAAGGGGGCCAAGTTTAAAGAGACTGGAGTATGGGGTCAGAATGGTTGGATTTGGGTCCTTGCTTGGCACTCAATGGTCCTGGGCCTTAAGTAGCTGCAACTCCTCGTGAGCTTCATTTTTCTCATGGTGGTGATGCTGTCTTTCTTACTTACCCTGCAGCTGTTGTAAGGACAACCAGAACAAATGCCTTGAGAGCTTGTTGCAAACTGCCAAGTTCTCTTTAGAGGCAGACATTTTGCTTGGGAACCTGCATCCCATGTAGGGATGCCTAGGTTGGCGTATTGCCTATTTTTCTATTCCAGTTTCCTGTTAATACATACCTTGGAGATAGCATATGGCAGCCAAGGTACCTGAGCCCTTGCTACCTACTAGGGAGTCCTAGATCGAGTTTTAGGCCATTGCTTTGGCCTGGCTTGGCCCTGTGTGTTGACAGGCCTTCGGGGAATGAACCCGTGAATGAAGTTCTCTGTTCCTATCTCTCTGTCTTTCAAATAAAATGGAAAAAAAAAAAAAACAACAACATGTAAAATTCTATCTGGAGTATAAGGAATTCCCAGAAGGTTCATGAAAAATGTGTGTTCCCTTTAATGCCATTTTCCCATGAACTGGTGGCAGGGTCTCCTTCCAGGTAGCTGCCTGCTGGGCCTGGCCCATCCAGAGTCCCTGTGTGGTGTGGTTGGGTGGCAGGCTGGAGCCTGAGGTAGTGGGACACTGTACAGTCTGAGTGGGCAGCTGCTTCCCTGCCACAGGGCTGGGTGGCCAACACCGGGTGGGCCCGGTATGGGTCTGCACAGAGCCATGGCTAAGTATCTGAAGTGGTAAACATGTTCACCTGTCCTTGGAGCCTCACTGCTTCCTCCTCAGGCACTCCATCTCTTTAGGAAATCCCAACAGTCTTTTGCTTATCTCTGTTGTGTTTTGTTTTTGTGTTTGGCTGCTGAGTGTCAGGAGTTGCTGAGTCATACTCTGTCTGTGCTTGGGCTGGCCCCTAAGCAAGGGTGGCCCCAGGACACTGTTTCTTTCCAATTTGTCTGACTGGAGCAGACCTGAGTGTCAAGAGCACTTTCTTTGTTCAGTGATTGGTTTTTAGCTATCCCATGTGAGACTCGTGTGTGGATTTCCTTTCGTTGGCTTTACTGCTAGATTAACAATACAGCTTTTATGTCATTCCTACTGTGTACATTGGGGGAAGCATTTGTTTAGTGTTGCATGGCACTGTCTTAGGAACACTTAGGGATGGGTGCCTAGTGACTGATTTGGGAACCATAGCTGATCTACAAAAAGGAGTTCCTCTTGTTTAGACTTAGACACTAGAAGCAGACATCTGATGTTTCAGAATAACCATCTCCAGTCGCTATTTATTTACTGTCATTGAAATTTACCCTAACTTGTGATATTTGGTTTTGCTTCTATGTCTTAGTGTTGGGATTTTAGCTTAGCTTGAAGTGTTCCAGTCAGATAGGATTAGTCACAGTGGTGATGGTGTTGATGTGCGCTGTGAAGGCAGAATGCTTGAGAAGCAACCGGCTGACATCATTAGAGAGACACCCTTTGGCCCAACTGGGTCCTCAGATGGGAACTAGAATGTGTGCACTGTTCAGGAATGGGCAATGTGGTATTCACATGGGGGAGACCCTCGTCCTAAAATACAACAGCTCTCTACTTGATGTCAAAGCAAATTGTGAACGTTTATTGGGCAGCATAACATATTGCATTGGGAAAGTTTACAGTGAGAGTCCTTGCAGAGGTCAGTCAGTTGGACAAGAGGATTTCTTAAAACTGATTAATTTTGCAAGGAGGAAACAGCAGGCAGAAGGCAGCAGGGAGGGTATGCCATGACCAGGGCTTATCTGAAAGGGCAAGACTTAGGGCAGAAAGATCAAGACGCTGTAGAGAAACCAGCTGGCATTTAGCTTCTAGGAGTTCATTGTAAGGGTAAGGAAAGCCCATCTTTTCAACATTATACCAAGAAATCCTTCTAGGGGACACTTAAAAATAGCACACAATGTGTGTCTGCTGTATTTTTACACTGACCTTTTGCAACTTGCCAGAGAATATATAGTCCTGGCCTGAAGGAGGAAAAAGAGAACAGATGAGAAGGGATGCTGTAAAACACACAAGTGTTCTGGCTGGCAGACTCAACGACATGGTGTGTTTCTGTATTAGGTTGTTGGTATGAACTCTGGGAAGGCAAGTCTTTTCTCCAAGGCTTGGACCTCAGAAATGGCCCTTGTGAGCTCAGCAGCTCCTTGTCCTGGCTCTGACTTGCCAACGTTTCTAGATGTCAGGGGTCAGCTTGGAGTGTTTCACTGTATAATGCTTTCTGGTGTTGTGTCCTCTTCAAGAGAAGGAAGTGCCCAACAAGCCGTTGCGTGTGCGTGTCCGGTCGTCAGATGACAAGCTGTCTGTGGCATGGAAGGCGCCACGCCTGTCTGGAGCCAAAAGTCCACGCAGATCACGTGGCTTTCTTCTGGGCTATGGGGAGAGTGGCCGAAAGATGAACTATGTGCCCCTGACGAGAGATGAGCGGAGTCATGAAATCAAAAAGCTCGGTGAGTTGGGTAGCAGTCGTACTCCGTGTCCGGATGACCTTGGCAAACATGTCGACATCTAGAAGCTCCTTCACGATGGAACATTTGGTTTGAGCTGTGATGTTCACTCCCCTGACATTGTAGGTATTTAAAATTGTCTTCTGTATTTCTGTCCTGGATTCCATCATGAATTTGAGCAAATATTGGACCTGAAGTCCGGAGTGGGTTCTAACCCTGGTCTCAATGGAGAGGCTGGACCTTTTGGGCTCCTCCTGGTACAATGAGTTTGCACATTGGATTTATACCATAAATGATCTCAGAGGTTACAGCGAGGAGGCGGAGGAGGTCCAACCAGAAGGTTACCCCAGCCTGGGAGTACGGGACAGGATGAAGGGAATTCTCCATGGAGCTGGGTTGGGCCTGCTGGGGCTGTTACCTTACTTCATCCTGTATGAGCCTCTCATTGCCCCTGAATACATGGCACTGCTGGCTGTTCTCCCAATGTCCAGGACCCTGGAGGAGATTGGGCCCAGGGTCCTGTTGGCAGAGCCCCTTCCCAAACACTTATGTACCATGTCTTACATAAGTGTAAGTATGCCCCTGGACAGCACAGTGTTGCCCTGGTGGTCAGAGCAGCCCACAGAGAGGGCCATGTTGGAAGAACATCTAGCAGCCTTGGCCATGGGAGTCACAGGAGAGAGATGACATGTCCAGGCCCCTGGGGGAGGGAGCAGCGGCATGGGAGCAGGAACACGTATGTTTGGAGTTCTTGGGGAAGTGGCCACAGACCTCTGCATGCCGGGACACTGTGCCTCTGCTCCATTAGACACCTGGGAAATGGGCATTTCTAAATTCTGTGGCAGAATAAGGCACAAGGGCCTGCATATGAGTGACTATTCCAGTCGCCACACAGGTTGACACATGGGGCAGAGCTGGTGGTAGAGCTGAAGTCTGCCATCTTCCCTAGCCATCTCTGGCAGGTCTCCAGCAGCTCTCCCTACAGCAGACCTGAGGCACCCATCTCTGCAAAGGACCATGTGGATAGTTATGTCATTTGTGGGCCATACAGAATGATTAGCTTACACATTAGCATGCTGTAGATACGTAGAATTTTGGAGCTCCTGAGCCTAGGTCTGCCTCTCTGTGTAGCTCACCATGTTGTGAAGATAAAGGTCTACGTGCCAATTGCCAAGGAAGGGATTTTGTGCTTTAGATCCCCCTTTGGGATCTTCGAGTCCCCTCTGTGAACTTACTGAGGTATCTTCTAATAATATAATGACATGCACTAGAAATAGTGCTGATGAGAGCTGCAACAGGGAGTCCCTGTTGTCCCTGCCGCCTGGAATTAGGCACTGGTGGCTTTGGACCTGGGTAGGATTGTGAGTCCTGAGGGCTGTGGCCTTGGGCAAGTCCCTTGGTTGCTGTGGTTTTATGTCCTGATTGGTAAAATAAGGTCTCATAGGGAGATGGCCAAGGTCTCACTTGGGTCTCAGGCTCTGTGATTCTAATGGCCTCAAGAATATTAATTTTAGCCAATTGTTTCAAGTTATTTTCTAAATAAAAATGTCAAGTTTAGAGGAAGATGGGTGGTGGTGAGTCCGATGTATCATGGAGGAATATTCTAGAAGTAAAGCACACCTTTGAGCAATTCCACCTGCTCTCAACAGATCTTTAGAGCCCTTGCCTAGGAACTTCAGTTTGAGGAGTCACAGAGTTCCTAAAGAACAGGAACCTTTTCTGGGCATCTCTGCCTCTCACCTTTTTCATGATGCCGACAACAGCAAAGTGATGCCCTCCTTTTATTTTGGAATTTTTTTTAAGAAACAAATATTGCCTACTTCTCTTTGAGACCAAGACCCATTTTCCAGGATAGCTGGTTAAAATTTAGATTCTCGGTCTCTCACGTGAGTGTTCTTTCAGAGCTTAGTTCCCTGCAGTCCTTAGGTTCATCCCTAGCTGTCCTGCAGAAGTGGGCAGGCTCCTGGAGAACTGGAGCAGGACCAGGACATGGTGCAGCCGCAGTCTCATCCTTGCCCTTTTCCCCACAGCCTCAGAGTCAGTGTACGTGGTCTCTCTGCAGTCCATGAACTCCCAGGGGCAGAGCCAGCCAGTCTACAGGGCTGCCCTCACCAAAAAGAAGATCTCAGGTGCGTCTGAGGGTGCGTGGGCTCAGACCATCTGTACATGGCACAGATGCTTGCTTGGCGATGCATTGCGTGAATTTCATGGAGGCCAACGGGAGCAGCAGGGCAGATGGGTACAGCATGGCTGGGAGTGTGTCTTGCACAGGCAGGATCTGGAGCCATCCTGGGTCGAGCTGTATTGCACTGTTTGGAACATCTTCACCATGCACTGGGTTTGCCATGGCAAGAGCAGCCAAGTCTCGTTCCAGGCAAAGGCACTGCCTGGCCTGCCAAGAACTGCCTTTGGCAATGCCCTGACCCAAGCAGGAGCAGGAAGAGTCGTGTGGAAGGGTGGGATGCAGCGTGTGCACACAGATGTCATGCCGGTCATATTGGTATCGCACAGTGTAAGGAAGCGTGAGAACAAGCGAATAGTGGCTTGCTGGCAGTCTGCTCACAGTCCTCCTGCTAGGGGGACATCCCCCAACAACTACTCACAGATAGGACTCATATAAAACAAATTATGGCTCTCTTCTAGACCCATGTGCCTTAAGGAGGCAGGCTACGATGTGATCATCTTTATGATTCCACCCTATAAAATGGGCTTTATTATGCTTTTTTTTTCTTTTTGCGTTGTGTAAAAGAAGTTCCATCACATGATGTTTCCCTGTTACTACTCATTGACCGTTGGCCTTGAGAAAGACTTGATGTCACTTGTCTAGCAGGTGCTAAATATTTCCACCTTGTCCTACTCATGGCAAAAATTCACATTTTTTCGAAACACAGTCCCAGAGAAGTAAAAAGAAAAAAGAACCCAAAGCTAAAACAAGGAACTCAAAGCCATTTTGTGAGGCATTGTTAGAAATTCAAGTAAGACTATAAACTCTGTGACGATGATGTAGCCTATTGTCCACAGGAATACTTCTCTGTAAGAAATTGGCAGACTGAATTCTGTGTTATAGTTGAATGAAAGTTCCAGTCTACCTGGAAGTCATCCGTTGTAAAATGTGAGAGCATGGATCCCCATGCTTTTCTTAACAGCTGTTGGAACTAGCATTTTCTTGTCTTGCTGTGATGCTCAAGCAAACGCATACTGAGCTTTTTCTTCCCATAAAAATTTCATTATTGTGCAGGTGTTCGGCCTCCCAGTTGAGAGGAGGGTTGGCACACCCACGTCTCACTCCAGAGCACGTGTGTGCACTTCACGCTCTGGCTTCGGGGTCCAGTTCCTGATCATATAGCTGTAGGAAGCGGTGGTAATAGCTCAAGTCAGTGGGTCACTGCCACCCACATTGGAAATCTGGATGGATTTCCGGGCTCCCGGCTTCAGCCTGGACCCAGTCTGGCTGTTGCAGGGGAGTGATGAGAGCTCTCACATTCTCTTTCTCTCTTGAATGGATAAGTGTTTTTAAGAATCTTATCACTTCCCTGAAACCTACAGCAAACACTGAGAGAACTAGGGATGCTATGACGTGTCTTCGACCAAGACAGAGTGCCCTCTCTGTGCCTTGCTGTGTCTTTGGGTTGAGGGGCTTTGCAGTGAACTGCCTGATTCTCAGACTGTGTGTGAAAGAGCAAGCATGCAGATTTGTGTTCTACTGTGTTCAGGTAATCGACTAACTCCACGTTCATTTCATTTGATCCACATTAACCATAAGGGATTTAGACCTTATATAGGGTAAGACAGTCTTTACCTAGTGACAGCATCACCTGTGCCTCCTGTTGCCGTTTCAGAAGAGGATGAACTGGACGTCCCTAAAGACATCAGTGTCCGAGTGATGTCATCCCAGTCTGTGCTTGTGGCCTGGGTGGATCCTGCTTTGGAAAAACAGAAGAAGGCGTCAAGGTACTTTCTTTACCTTGTTTCTTTCCTTGGGTATGAGATGTGCTGTTTCCACTGAAAAGACCTGTGTTGAATGGTTTTTATCTTCTGAATTCTGTGAATTCTGGCTTCTTTTATAGTTGAATTGTAGGATGCTTTGTGACAATTCTTACACACCAGATGCTAGTAGGTGTGTGTGTGTGTGTGTGAGAGAGAGAGAGAGAGAGAGAGAGAGAGACAGACAGACAGACTCAGTGGGACCTTTCATCTCACCATCTTACTGACTCAGAGAATTTGGTGTTGTGTCTGAAACTTCCTGGATTCCATCTCTCCTGGCCCACTTGTGCTTCACTTTGTCTCATTAACATACTGTTCATGCATAGTACCTGTCCTGGGGGAGGCTGAGCTACTCCTGCCACCCGGGGGGGGGGGTCATGGAAGGTTGGATTTTTAGGAACCATAACTCCTCACGAGACGTCTGCTGAATCCCAAGTTGTTTCAAATTTAGCTCATCTATGTGAAATACAGTGCGCCTTATTTTCTCTTAGAAAATGACATTCTGTGGGCCCGGCGGCGTGACCTAGCGGCTAAAGTCCTCGCCTTGAAAGCCCCGGGATCCCATATGGGCGCCGGTTCTAATCCCGGCAGCTCCACTTCCCATCCAGCTCCCTGCTTGTGGCCTGGGAAAGCAGTCGAGGACGGCCCAATGCATTGGGACCCTGCACCTGTGTGGGAGACCCGGAAGAGGTTCCAGGTTCCCGGCATCGGATCGGCGCGCATCGGCCCGTTGTGGCTCACTTGGGGAGTGAATCATCGGATGGAAGATCTTCCTCTCTGTCTCTCCTCCTCTCTGTATATCTGGCTGTAATAAAATGAATAAATCTTTAAAAAAAAAAAGAAAGAAAGAAAATGACATTCTGCTAGCCAAGATCTTATATTCATTTGTGATAGCAACAGAATGAAAACCAATTATGAGGTTAATATAAATTTCAGTTAAAAGACTACCGCGATCCCCACTTCTGGTTAGTAGTAAATGAATACAGCCATGAAGCTTTATATGTTCAATGACTGAATAGTTCATTTGGCCAAAAGGATGATTTGGTGGCCTTGTTGTGTATCAATACAAGAGGTCTTCTCAAAAAGTTCATGGAAGAAAAAGTTCCTCTTTTTCCAATCCAAATAATGTATCTTTTAACTTCCTTTTTAAAGTGAAGTACCCTCATCTTCGAACCCATCTGCCACTGGAGAAGGGTGAACTTAGGATGAACAAAATGGAATGCTGAGACTGCACATGCCATGATCTGTTTACAGCTCCACGGTTTGGTTTAACCTCTGCTAGTAAGGAAAGAACGTCTGTGTCTTCCAAAAGACCTTGGAAGCTTCAGAGGAATTCTCCCCACCTCGAGCTGGCCTTCCCCACATGACTCACTCCTGATTATGGTTGAACTTTGATTTCCAATGTCTTGTTTATTTTTTCTTTTTAAAAAATTATTATTATTATCATTATTATCATTTTATGAAACAGTTCCATAGGCTCCTGGTATTTCCCTTATCCCAGCCCCAATTCCCACCCCCCACACCTACTGCCTCTATATCATTACTCAAGTATAATTTTTCATACACAGTCATATGTCCATCATTGCAGGCATGGACAATGGCAGAGTTCAGAATCCTATTGTCAAGATATAGTAAACAGTTTCATTATAAGTCCATCTTTGTCTGGAAGTAGAAATGCATACTATATTATATCCTCACATATGGATATGTTAGTCTCCATTTCACAGCTACTGTACATCCCCTCAAATGAAAAGTCATAATACAAAATCAACAACAGGAAGAGAGATAGAAATTTACAATGCCATGAATTCAAATTACATGCTGCTAGGTATGATAGTCTGCATTGCAGTTACTATACATCCCCTCAAATGAAAAGCCACAAAGCAAAATCAACAACAGGAAGAAAAAAGAAATTAATAACACCATGAAGTTAAATAACATGCTACTGAATAACTAACATGTAGTTGAAGAAATGAAAATCCAGAACCTTCTTGCAGAAAATGATCTATGCAGAGTATGATCTATGAGTCAGTGAAAAATTTAATCAGAAGAAAGTGGTTTGAAGAGATGAAACTAAGAGAAAACAACAAAACCCATGCGATACAGCTTCCGCTGATTTTTGTTGGTGAAATGTGTCTCTTCTAGACAGTAAACAGATGGGTTTTGTTCTTTAATTCAGTCTACTAATCTGTGGCATTTGATTGAGTTTAAGCCATTTACATTCAGGGTTAATATGTATGAATGATACTTTGGTCCTGATATTTTAGCAATGGGTTGTTCATTGGTTTGGTCTTCTGTTGTCATTTTAATGGGATGTTCTTCACATTTGCCTTTGGTTTTGGTGGGCACTATTCCTCTTCTCTGTGAAGAGAACATCTTGAAGTATCATTTGTAGGGCAGGTTTGGAAGAGGCAAATTCTTTTAGCTTTTCTTGACTGTGGAAGAATTTTATCTGATTTTCAAAGACAAAGGAAAGTTTTGCTGGGTACTTTATGCTGGGCTGACAATTTTTTGCTTTTAGAATCTGGAATATGTCACTCCATTTTCTTCTTGCCTGTAGAGTTTCCTGTGAGAGATCTCCTGTGAGTTTAATTGGCATTCCTTTATATGTCAGTTGATTTTTTTCATATGCACATTTAAGGATCTTTTCCTTATGTTCTATTGAAGAGAGGTTGATGATCATGTGTCGTGGTGAAGATCGCTTTTGATCAAGCCTGTTGGGAGTTCTGTGCCCCTCCTGGATGTTGTTTTCCAATTCTTTCTCCAGATCAGGGAAATTTTCCTTTATTATGTCATTAAATATATTTGTAAAACCAGTTTCTCTTTCTGCACCTTCTGGGACTCCCATAACTCTTAAATTTGGCCTTCTAATATTATCTTTCAATACTTTCTTTGGCTTGATCCAGCTCTGCTTCCAGGTATTTGTTTGCTTCCCCCTGATGACAGGAAATATCTTCCAATTCTGAGATTCTTCCTTCTGTTTGCTTCATTCTAATTTGGAGACTCTCCACTATACTTTTAATTTGCTCTACTGTGTTTTTAATTTCTGATATATCAGCCTTCATTTGCTTTATTGCTGCTATTGCTTGTATAAAATATTCCTTAAATTCTTTGAACTCTTGTATGTGCTTCTCATTGTTGAAGAAGCTTTGAAATGAGTTTTCTGAAACCTGTGTCCCGCATTTGCTCGATGTCTTCCTCAGTGAACTCTGAGATTGGCAAAGGGTTTTGCTCCTTTGCAGTGGAGTTTCTACTAATATTCATTGTGCCTTTGTCTCTTCTTTTGCTCTTGATCATTGTACTTCTGGTTAGCAGAGTCTTCTCCTTGGGGCAGGTTTCTAAGCTCTGTCACCCACGGATCTATAATTCAATTTTACTTATTACAGTTGATACACAGCTCTGCTTGCAGCCACTTGTGCCACAACCTCCAGCGCGTTCCAGGTCTGGGTTCTTATGTCAGATTTCCACCAAGAACTCCATAGCCCCAACTCCTGGCTCACCAATCTCCCCCTCCTGTGATACTGTGCTGAAGCTGCACCACTGTCTGTACAACCTTACTCCCACTTCCAGTTGAAATAGGTCCCAGGATAAGAAAGACAGCAGGTGTCCTATATAGCTAGGTTGTTGGTGGTGCTGATCTTGTCGGAAACCTGTTGGACGTTAGGTCTGGGTGCCACACGGACAGACCTATTTTGACGATGCTACAGTCAGTATTATTTTCCTGCGGGACCAGTGCAATCCACAGAACTCAGTGAGTTCTCTCCCAGCTCAACACATGCACAGTTCACTGTTGTCCTCTGCAGGCCTAAAGCTATTGCCACAGTGTACAAAATGGCGCCTGACATACCACTACTAGAGTTCTTGATCTGCTGGCCCTCAGGTCTGAGGGCTACCTAGACCTGCCCCGGGTGGAACCTGTAGAATGCCACGTTGATGCAGTTCACTGAGTCAGAAATGAGTTCACTCCCAGCTCAGCGTATGCTCAGTCCTTTCCCTTGCCTTTGCCTCCTTACACAAAATGGCACCCAATTCAGCTCTAGGGGGCTGACTGGGCTGTGGAATCCACCCTGTTCTGGCACTGTCTGTCTGGGATCTGCTGCTCTGTCTCTGCTCGTGGTCAAATCAAACAGACCATAGGACGGACAGTTCTTTGTCTGGGTTCACCTCCGTGGTCCCAGTGAAAGTCCCTTCCCACCTGGTTGTTGCTAGAGTTCTGGCTGCTGGTGGAGTTCAGATTGCTGTTAGCTGAATGCTGCTGGAGTATCAGTCACTGCAACACCACACCATTGTGTCCACTGCTTTCCTGGTTCTGTCAGTCTCCAGGCACCCCTCCACTGTTGTTCTGTCCTTTCCTATTTCCTGGAATGTGTCCTCTCTGCTTCATCCTGATTAAATGTTTTTCCGTCCATTTAAACGTGTCCTTACCCTATTCCGCCATCTTGAATCTCTCCAACATCTTGCTGACATCTACAGAAGGCTTGAGATTTCAGGTCTTGTGTTCATTGTGCGCCATGTTTTCAACTGGAGTCTTGCAACTTATTAAAGATAGCCAACAGTACTTTTTTTTCAGGTACTAAATACTTTCTTTAAAGATTTAGTTATTTGAAAGGCAGATTTAAAGAAAGAAAAGAGAGACACCATCTTTCTGCTGATTCATTGCATAAATAAGAGATTCTTCTGGGTCTCCATGTTAGTGCCTGGGATTCAAGCACTTGGGCCATCTTCCATAGCTTCCCAGGCACTTAGCAGGGAGCTAGCTCAGTACTGAAGGAGTCGTGATATGACTCCCCATAGGGGATGCCAGTGTTACAAGCAGCAGCTTCACACACTGCACCACCATGTCAGCCCCACATCAAGCACTTCCTACTGCTAGCAGACAGCAGGAACATGTCTTTGAGAAGGGATACAACACACTGCCTGAGGCTCTTAGGTTTCAGGGTAACGCTGAGTTCGATCACATCTCCTTTCTCTCCTGGACAGCCACACACCAGAGTTCCTTTCCTGAGTGCCTCTCGCTGGTCTATTTGTTACACATTTTTGCCTTATTTGATGGTCATAAGTTTCCTCAATAGCACGTGTTGCATTTCCTTCTATACGTATGGCAAACATGCCAGACCTGGCATGAAATATGTTTTTTTTTTTTTCTTGTCTTTTAGTGAGTTGAGATACCTACGGCTTGTTCTGGTCTTAACCAGTTTCCCCACTAACATCACTGTCACACAAACACATGCACAGGCATCCACCCAGACACATCCAGAGAAAGACACGCAGACACACATGCGTATACACAGACATCCAGCAAGACACGTGCATACACACACACACACCTGTAGACATACACACACATACTCATCAGACACACAGTGACATGCACACAAATGCACAGACACACGCATACAGACACAGGGACACACAGATAGACAGACATAGGGACATACAATAAACCTAAACACACAGACACATATACACAAGCGTATACATATCTGCACATACACCCAGAGATGCCCACGCACATAAACACACAGACACACAGAGGCATACACTCACACCTAACAAGGCAGTGACTTCCTAAAATCTGTCTCCCTCTATCCCTTCCCTGGGTAACCTCTGCTTGGTCTTTGAGTCTTAAGTAAAACATTTGGTCTTGAAAAGTTATGAGTTTTTTTTGTTTGTTTGTTAACGCATCTTAACTCATAAGTTCCATTTTTCCTGGTTGACTTTAGCATCCGTGTCTGGACTGTTGCCCATTGGTGCCAACCACATAGACAGCAGTTTACAGATTTTTCTCTTCCTTGATTTCCTCCCAACACCATCATCTGTGGAGACGGGCAAACAGCAAGGGATCACATGGTGAGTGGCAAAGTGTGTCACCACCTGCACATGTTGCTGTGTTCGTTTCCTTACAGACAGTACACCGTGCGCTACCGGGAGAAGGGCGAGTCTGCCAGGTGGGACTACAAACAGGTCGCTAACCGGCGTGCCTTAGTGGAGAACCTGATCCCAGACACCGTGTATGAGTTTGCAGTCCGGATCTCCCAGGGGGAGAGAGACGGCAGGTGGAGCACGTCTGTCTTCCAGAGAACACCGGAATCTGGTCTGTGTCTCATCTCCTCGATCTTCACCTTGTCGATGACCTCTGTAGTGAAAGAAGCGGACAGTGGCTCAGGCCACTTTTAAAACAATCCCTTTCACCCTAAGCTCTGGCCACATTTATATTTATAAATGCAGAGAAGGGAAAAGATTGGCCCTTTGACTCCACGTTTCAGCCTCCCCTAGCCTCTCTCACCAGCTTGTGGCTCTGGCACGTGTCCAAGTGTGTGTATGCCACGCTCCTGGGTGACATAGGGCTGTTGTGGAAAGACACACTCCTCTTCCCTCTTCCTCTTCCCTCAGGGGGTGTTTTTAGGCCTGGGGAGGAATTTGTTCCACATGCAGGATTACTTACCCTTGTTTCTTTTAGGCTGCGTCTTCACTTGTTTTATGAGAAGTTGCAACTGGGTTTCAATCTGCTTTGATTGTTTCAGTATTTAGTTGTGCAGGAAATTCCGAATTCCTAACAATATTTACCCAGACGCATCTCAGTTCACACGGGTCGGGCCGAGCGATAGAAGCCCTATTGTACGAGAGAGCAGTGTAGTGTTTCCTTGGGTGTGCAATAAGCCTGAGCACAGTAGTTTGCCAATTAAAAAAAAAAAGCATGCCTGCAGGTCCCATGCATTTACTTTTGGGCACTTCACACTGCTTGCTTCCCTGTTGCATTGTAGCTCCTACCACAGCTCCTGAAAACTTACACGTCTGGCCAGTGAGTGGCAAGCCGACCGTGGTCACCGCCTCCTGGGATGCGCTGCCCGAGACGGAAGGGAAAGTGAAAGGTAGGGTCTCACTCCTCAGACTGTCAGATGCACTGGCTCTGATGAGCTGTGCCTCTGCTCATGGTTCTCGTGATGGAAAACCGTATCAGGGAGCGACCTATGTATAACAGGTGCTAAGCCCAGGGACAAGGGAAAGCCCTGCAGAGCTTTCATTGGCTAACACAGGTCATTTGCAAGGGCATTGCCCTTCTTGCCTTTCGTGTTGCCTTCAGGAAGGGTGTGACATCACACGCCTCAGCGTCCAGGTGGCACCCTTGTCCTCAAGCCAGGAGTCACTCCTTGGGGCCTGAAGGATTGAATCCCATGTGGGGGAGTTGGCAGGAACTCCAGGAAACCCTAACTACCTTTAATGGGACCCTAAAAATAGATTTATTTCATATTTGTCCATCTTCATCAGTGTGGAGGAAAGCATAACATGAAAAGAGAAAAAATACTAGAGGTTTAGAAGATTGTAAAACAGAATAAAATATTCACAGTGAGTGATATTTAAAAGGAGTCTGTTGAGATCCTGCAGAAGTCTGCTTGGAGACTTTGTAGAGTCCCATTGAGGTTTTTCTTGGCATCACCTACAGCAACGTACCCCAAGGGTAGGAAGGAATAGGGTTTATATTTAGGAAAGAAGTATTTTTTATTACTACTAGATTTGGGGAGACAACTTTAGTCCATAATGTACAGAAACTATAAAAAAGTTATTGTAAAGAAATCCGGAAGATTACCACTGATCTCCTTTGAGAAACTCTCAACTGGAAATACTGAGTAATTTGTTTTGTACTCAGCTGTAAGTTATCTTTTGTGTAGGATGTCTTTTCATGGAGCAACAGAAAGCAAGATGGATGATTGTGTAATCGTAGTTTCTGTACTTAAGTCTGACTTTCTAGTGTTTTGAGAATAGTTCATACAATTCTTCTTGTTTCGTTTTTTCTGCCAGAATAGCTCAGCAACCAACGAAGGGGATACATATTTATTTGGCCCTAACCTCATGTTTTAATGATGAATCAAACACAGTTCCGTCTGTGTTAAGTGGTGCTGTGATGCTGAACACATCTCTGCAAAAGACACCAAGATGTTTCTGGCGGACTGATGATTTTTAGTTTTCAAAAAGTCAGTTACTGGTCCTCAGGTGAATTACTCATGAAGCTACTTGTTCCCTGTCCCTCATCCTGCATCTTAGTTGATATTTACAGCTCTTTGATGACAGAAGGTCCCTGGTTGTGAGTTAAATAGTTCCAGAAAAAAAACTTTGTGGGTCTTTGCCTTTGTCATGGCTCATGTTTCTACCCTCCACCTTAGATGATTATCATAAGGTATGGTAGGAGTTGAAATTCTTGATTATATTGGGGTCTTTTTCTATAAAAGATCAACACAGAATGCACTTCGACACAGCGTTCTTTCCAGTGAATTGAATCCAAAAGAAAAACTGGCATTACAAAATTTTATGCACAGTGAGTCCTCTTAATTTTTACTTTGATTACCACAAATGACCAGTTTGTTTTCAGTTAGGAGAAATGTCATGTTGTACCATTTTTTTCTTTCCAGAAAAATGCTGAACAGTCATTTTTGGTTGAAAGATTTTGAAAGAAGTACTTTTTCACAATTAGAGCTCGTAGGAAAGAGGCAGTTTCAATACTTTTTACAACTGCTGGATATTTTTTTTTCTGTCCACATTATTTTTCTTAGTCTTTTTAATCTTGAATTCTCTGAGAGGAAAATGGGCCTGCTAGGTTTTAGTTGAAGGTTAGACAGGCTATGAAGTATGGCTTCTTATATTACTTTATTTCTGTGTAAGCATAGAGATGATTTCGTTTCTTGGATGACTTTCCCATGATTTTAAAAGTTCCAGGGCCTTGATGAGACAACCTACTAAAGTTAGAATCATGTGGTATCCTACAAAAATCTGTGCTTAGCAACTTTTCATCAGCATTTGAAATATTGCCCAATAGCCTCTATCAGCATATATCGAGGGCCAACTTTTAGGTTTCCCCAAAAAGAGAAATTATACTCAGAGTAAGGAATTTTTCTGGCTAATAAAAATAACTCGGCTTGGGCCTGGAAGGAAAGCTTAGTGGTGAAATGCTCAACTTGCAAGTGCTGGGATCTCGTTTGGGCACCAGTTCATGTCCTGGTGCTCTGCTTCCATCCAGCTCCCTGCTTACGGCCTGGGAAAGCAGTAGACGGTGGTGCAAAGCTGTGGGACCCTGCACCCACGTGGGAGACCTGGAAGAAGCTCCTGGCTCCTGGCTCCCACCCTTGGATTGACTCAGCTCCAGCCATTATGGTCATTTGGGGAGTGAACCAGCAGATGGAGGGTCTTTTCTCTCTGTCTTTTCTTCTCTGCATAAACTGATCTGCCTTTCCAATAAAAATAGATAAATACTTCTTTTAAAAAAGCTTAAGAAGATACTAAAAATCTTGAAGCTGTTCAGAATACATCTCTAGCTGCTGGTGTTTCCTTTTGCTAGTTCCTTGGTCCAGGACAGGTGAATTCCATCATGAGTAAAGAAATACAATGAAAGCACACTCCTATGTGGTGGGAATGTTTTCTGGGAACTCTGTGCAAACTGGCTTCCTGGGCTGCAGAGGTGTAATGTTCCTGTCCAGTTGCCAGCTGAGGACATGGTCCCGTGTGCTGGTCCCATGGCTGAGAAGAAGTCCACCCCTGCTGTGTCTGCCGGGTGCTGACCTGGAATGAGACTAGGGCCCTGATGAGTCTCACACATTCTAGCTCATGCTTTCCCGTCCCTTTTCCCTCCCAACCGTCTCCCAACCATTTCAGAATACATCCTTTCCTATGCCCCGGCTCTCAAGCCCTTCGGAGCCAAGTCCCTCACCTATCCCGGGCACACCACTTCTGCGCTGGTGGATGGCCTGCAGCCTGGGGAACGCTACCTGTTCAAAGTCCGGGCAGCCAACAGAAGAGGCCCCGGGCCTTACTCCAAAGCTTTCGTTGTGGCCATGCCAACAGGTAAGTGACACGCGTTCCTGTGTCTCTCCATTTGTCAGCGTTGAATCATGCTCTTTGTTACTAGTGCTTGCCTAATGATATTTTTTGGGCGGAGGGAGAATAGCTGAGCTTGCATACTGATGTGTAAAATAGGTTTGTAACCCTATTACAAGTAGTCTGTCTAAAGAAATAAAATGTTATGGATTGCTGATGACATTAATAAGTATTACAACATTATCAGTGTTTCAATTTTATGATTAGTCATACATCATTGTTTCATTTGGGACTTATGGTGACCCCGGAAGGACATCTGTACACATGTAAACTGACATTTTTATTGTTAGTTCTCCCTCCTTAATTTCTATAATGCATTTAAGTTTCAGTTTGCATTCTGTTTTTTAAAAATGTCACTATGTATTTGAGGAGCAAAAAGAGGATGAGAAAGGCCTCATATCAGTGGGTTTACTCATTCAGGGCCAAGAGCAGACATTGTCTGATGTTTCCCGACTGGGGGTGGCAGGAACCCCATTACTTGAGCCGTCACCCCTGCCTCCCACCGTTGGCTTTAGTAGGAAGCCAAAGTCAGGAGCCAGAGTTGGGTGTCAAACTCCCAGCGTGGGATATGCAGGTCTTAACTGGCATCGTAGCTGCAGCCTAGGTGCCAGATTCCTGTTCTGTCATTTTTGAGAATTGTGGCTGTGTGCTTGTCTGATGAGCATCAAGCCGAGCAAGCACGTAGAGCCCCAGGGTGGAGCAGGTGTCTGTGAGCTGCTGCTTTTCCCTGCTTGTCTACAGCCAGGTCCAACGTGGGTGGTTCTCTACTCCCTCAGAGGCTGGGGCTGCACAGTTCTGCAGTGGGAAGCTTTCCTTGAAAGTAACTCTGAGACAGATGACGCTCACTCCCTCTGGGTCCCTCGTTCCCCTTGCCACATGTTGTCCCTGGGATGCGCTCCTTGTCTGGGTCCATCTGCAGCAAGGCGAGCTGTAGGCTCTGCTCAGTAGAAGGCTCCAATGTCTCCCAGAAACTTTTTTTTCTTAATTTTAAACCTTACTTTGGAATTACAAATGTCTCAATTAATAATGTAATTTTAAGTATGAAGGAAGAAAGAAGTCCCACAATGCTTTGTAACAAAAATTACAGATGTGTTGCTGGTCCTGGTCACTTGCTGGCTGCACTCCTGAGCTCCCATCACTTTTGAATACAGGTCATTGAGCATTTTGCACCAGATGCATATATAGTTCCGTAGGTCAGTGATGCAGTTGTAATAATACTGATACTGTATATTTCATGAAATGAAACCTATGTAAGACTTTCACATTTCCAAAGTCAGTGCACCCCAGTTGTCTCTCGGTGTCCCTGGGGGATGGGTCCCAAGACCCCTTGAGAATACAAACTTTGTGATTCTCCCTCATCAGCGATGCAGACCCACCTGCACATCCACCCCTCTGTGGAACACGTGTGGCTCCTGATACGAGGTGAATGCTGTGTCAGTGGTTCCCAGGCTGCTCAGGGAGCAAGTCGCTGCGTGTCCAGTACAGACACAGTTCCCCCACAGATTCTCTCTCCACAGTCAGTTGGATCCATGGGTGCAGAGCCTCCCTGGGTGCCCGGAGTCAAGGTGGGGGAGGGTGGTGACTGCTCCTGACGGTGCTCCCTTTCAGAATCCCTGCAGATGACCAGCCGGGAGGTAACCCCATCCAGGCATGTGCTGGACCGAATTGTGCTTACTAAGCACAGCAGACCTTCCAAAAACAAAGGGAGGTCTGCTAGAAGCCCCATCAGTCACAGTCACTGACCGGCAACACCTGGACCCCACTGGCCTGGGTTTTCTGTGTTCATGCCCAGCTTTTGCATTTGTTTGATGGCCAACTTTGCAATCTGTTGCAGCCGGTGTCCGTGAGAAGGATGCGCTACAGAGCACAGCTGAAAACTGGAAGCCCGAAAGCCCCCAGCCTCCCTCCTCTCCGCCCCAGTCCCCAGCCTCCTCAGGGCACAGCAATGCCAAGGACCTGCTTCTGGACTTGAAGAACAAAATACTGGCTAATGGGGGGCTGCCCAGAAAGCCCCTACTCCGCCCCAAAAAGATCCAAGAGCTGGACCCTCAGTCGACAGAAGTCACCCAGGAGGAGGAGCTGGATTCACTGGAGAACCCCAGGGTATCACAAGACCAGAGGCAACCTTTGAGGCCAGCAATTAGACCAGGCCCCTCAGTCCTGGCTCCTGGCAGGACTCCAGCTAGGGCCAGAGTGCCGCAGCCACCCCGACAGGACACCGTTGACAGGCGGGGCCCGGCACTGGCCGCCCACCCTGGCCGGGGTGCCCCTCAGCGCCCTACAGCAGGGCCCAGAGCCAACTCTGCCAACAATGACGCAGTGGACTCAGATGAGGATGAGGACCCCAAAGTCATCTCTCAGCAGCTGCCTCCCAAGAGCCAGGCCCCAGCCCCCGGAGGCCAATCCACTGCCAACATACCCCACCAGGGTATGAAACCGGCTTTGCCAGCACGCAGGGTGCCCCACCCAGTGGCTGTGGAGGAAGAGATCAGGCCTGCCTCAAGACCTGCCCTACCTCATAGGGGTGTGTCCCTGGCTGGCCACTCTCAGGGGCCACTGCAATCCACTGCACCTTCCCCAGTCTCTACACCTTTCCCCTCCAGGATCCAGCTATCTAGGGGTGGGGGCACTCCTAGTGATGACAACAGCAGGAGGCAGGACCCCACCCTGCGGACCCGGCCAGCCTCTGGACACGTCACTTTGCTCCGAAACAGGCCCTTTACTGCCCACGGCAGGTTTCCCAACCGACTAAGCAATGGCCGAGGACTGCGGCTGCAGCCCTCCCGTGCCCCTCCCCAAGCCACCACTGCCTCCATAGTGTACCCCAGGGTTCAGCCACAGCTAGCCTCGGCTGGCTCAGATGGGGAGGACGAGAGACCACTCCCTGCCACTGTGGTCCATGGCCATGGGTCTTCCTCCTCCAGGCAGCCAGCCTCTCGGGGCTGGGACCCCCTAAGGAGAGGCCCCCAGAGAGGGACCAGCCCTTACCACAAAGAGGCCATTCCAGAAAATCCCAAATCAGCTGGGGCAGTGGTGCATTCTAGGGAGAAGTCTGCCGTCCTGACCCATAAGACACAGGAGGCTCAGCAAAGCACAGGTACAGAGGAGGAGGCCAGTTCTCCCAAGGCACGGCCCGGGTCGGCCAGCCACCCACTGCCTCCTGCCCGGCCACAGCCTGACCACGAGGACAACAGCGCCCAGGCTGGTCAGCCCGACGACGGAGTCCAGCATGCACATGCGGGCTCCTTCCCGAGGCCTGGGGGCCGGCAGGTCCCTAGCAGGTCAGGGGTCCAGGCTACTCCAGGGAAGAAGGAGGCACCTTCCAAGAGGCCCCTACCGTCCAAGTCTCAGCAGTCAGTGTCAGCGGAGGAGGAAGAGGAGGAAGAGGAAGGGGAGGATGTGGAGTACCTAAAAGGGGGAAAGGAAGGCCCCCTGCCTCCCTCCATTTCTAAGTGGCCCTCTGCTCCTGGCACCAGGGCCGGCAAGTATGCCAAGGACAAGACTCTGCCTGCAGGCACCCCCAGAACGCCCCAGCCCTCCCACAGCCCTGCGACCAGCGCCCCGTCCTGGCCGAGGCAGCCCACACATGCACCACCAGGCTTCTCGTCCACCACACCCATGCTCTCTCTGCGCCAGCGGATGCAGCGCAGGTTCCGCACACCGCTCTCCCGCCAGCCGCCCAGAACCCCGCATGCACAAGGTAAGGCGGCTTCAAACCCAGCTCTTGGCCCCCTGCACCCACTGAAGATACTCAATGACAGCTGTCGCTGAGAGACTGCTGTTTGCACCTCGGCTGTGCTAACCCCTTTACGCAGATGACTGTGTCCGGGGGTTTACCAGGTCACTCATGGTGCACGCCATCGGAAGCCGGGGTTCAGGGCTCCAAGTGGCCAACTCCGAATCAGAGCACCATGAAGGGGCTGAGCTGCAGGCCCAGGGCAAACTCTGGCCTCCTGGCTCTCTGCCCTTCTGCCTCTGGGAATTGCTGTGTGCCTAATCAGCAGTGACTGCAAGCCCAGTTGGCTCTTCTTACTGTCATCTCCTGCCTACACAACTGTCAGCCGTGTGCACTCTGGGACAGACCCCTAGATCTTGAGAATGGACTTCACAGACATCAGGAGTAGTGAGGGTCGGCCAGGACCTCCTGACTGTGTTGGCAAAGGGTATCCATCACATGGCGGAGTTGCAGGGCCCGTGCACCTGTGTGTCTGTGACAAAGGTTGGAACGCAGGTGGCCATGAGCTGGAACCCACGTGGAGTCCAGGGCAGGCACCAAAGTATTTGCTATAAATTTGCATTCAGCAAGCCTTGACCTCTGCTTGCATGTAACCAGGCCTTTATAGAACCTTCATGGACAAATGTATTGATGTTGGTTAATCTGCACCATGTGTTATTTTAGGACAGTCTAGACACAACACAGTGCCCTATGCCAAGATCAACTTTATATGGAGACTGGCTGTCTTAAAGTAAGCCTAAAATCCCAGAAATAGAGGTGAAACTCAGCGTTCTAGTATGTAGTAGAAGCTCAATAAATGTCCAATGTGTAGTTATCTTTTTTGTTTTTTTTTTTTTTAAGATTGATTTATTTTATTGGAAAGTATAGAGAGAGAAGTAAAGAGAATCTTCTACCCACTGGTTCACTTCCCCAAAGGCTTCAATGGCCAGAGTTTGGGTCAGTCTGAAGCTTGAAGCCAGGAGCTCTCTGTATGTCTCCCAAGTGCATGGCAGGGGCCCATATGGCACATGCTGCTTTCCCAGGCCACAAGCAGGGAGCTGGATTAGAAGTGGAGCGAGAAGCTGGGGCTTGAACCTGGGGCTCCTATGGGATGCCAGTACCAAAGGCAGAGGTTTAGCATGCATTGCCACCGTGCCAGTTCCGCAGGTATTTATTGAATGAAGGAGCTCAAGACGCAAGTCCCTGATCTGAAAACCACAGTCAGAAAGCCTTTGTGTTCTCCACATAGGCCAAGAGTAAAAGGGTGCATGTAGCTGTGGCCTCACTTAGACCAGGGGTGCTGGGTAAGGCCATGAGGCAGACAGACAACAGGGCAGCAGCCATCCCTTCTGCCTCTTCTCGGCAGAGGCTTGCTGAGCCCAGCAGGCTCTGAGCCCCTACTCGTGGCCGCGGGGAGTCTCGAGGCCTGAGTCAGCCGCAGCCCATCGTGGGCTTAGCACCATACACTCTGTTGGGAGTGATGAGTCACAGGTTGCTGTGAATACAGAACTTACTATGTTTTGTTTTTTTCCTGGCTTGCACCATGCAGGTTACAATGGCAGACCAAATGTGGATGTGAAAGAACTGCCTGGTAGTAATGGAAAACCCAACGGACAGAGAATTATCAATGGCCCTCAAGGAACAAAGTGGGTAGGGTCAACTTCTTCCACACCCCAGCTTTCCTGCTCTTGGGAAGAGAAACTGTGTGCCAATAGAAACATGCCAATAAATAAGTGCTCATCCCTCCTCTTCCCCTTCCCCTTCTTCTGGTTGTCTTCCTCTTCCCTTTCTTCTCCTTCATCTTCCCCTTCCCCCTCGTCTTCCTCCTTGCCCCTTGCTGCTCCAGTTGATACACTCAGTGAGGAAGTTGTGCACAGCTTCCCTGTGCTCGGTCTTGGCGTTTCCTGGGATGTGGGCATGGGTTTCCATAACTACTATGGGGACACAGCCCCTCCTCCATCTGCTGGTTAAGCCTCTGGTCCATCCGTAGCAACCCTCAGGGATCTGATGATCGGCGTTGCCAATGAACCTGTGTCCCCTGTCCTCCTATCTTTGCCTTTCATTTTTGTCTAGCCTCTGGTGAAGTATGACATGTCTGTTCTGTGATTGTCCCAGATCCTTTGCAAAAAGAAGCAGGTGAACAGACAACCCCCTGAATCCTGCCAGCAGCTTTTATCAGATCACCCTTTGAATCTTTCAGCAATTGTTGTTCGACTAACATGAGGTGTTACCACTTTATGTATTTCTGAAGTAAAGTATGCTGGTGATTAAGATCAATACCGGGGCAATAGAATACTTTGCAGTGGTCTTTAAAATGCTTGTTGAGGAGTGGGCCCTGCTGTGAAAACGCCTGCATCCCACAGGCAGTGGCAGGGGCTCAAGTAATTGGGTTCCTGCCCTACATGGGAGATGTGGGTTGAGTTCCCAGCTCCCAACCTTAGCCCTGCCCACTCGTGGCTGTTTAATGCACCTGGGAAGTGAACCAGCAGGTGAGAGATGAGTGTTTGTCTGTTTTCTCTCCATCTCTCTCTTCATATATATGCTTATTTCACTGAGCATAATGGTCTCCAGTTGGGACCATTTTTGTTGCAAATAGTAGAATTTCATTCTTTTTCATGGCTGAGTAATATTTCATAGCATTGTGTTTTAATTACTGAAACAGCATCCAACACAATGGCCACATGAGGGGAGTACAGGCCTGGGCCAGGGGACAGGCAGGTGGTTTGCATAGCTGAAAACTTGCCAGGTGGTGCTGTGGTTGGTGGTCCTAGACAGTGCTTTGAAAACCACTCGTATCAAGCATTTTAACAACCACCAGTGCCCTTCCTCGTTCATGGAGATAATCGCCCTTCAAATTCTGTACTTCCTTGTGCATTGTATTGGGCAGCTTTATCACAAGCATTTTGTAATAGCAACTTTGATTTTTAACATTCAAAGATGGTCTTACATGTCTAATGCCAAAACAATGTGTGTTCATAGCAAGAAGTTTAAACTATTCAGAAATGCATGAAAAAGAGTTGCTCACACCCCAGGGCTCTTCTCAGAGTCCGTACTGTTAGCAGGTCAGCATTTGTTTCTCTGTTTCAAGATTGCATAGACAAGCGAATATATTTTCATTTTGGCTAAAAAAGAAGTCCTGTGGCCTGTGTTATGTCGGCAGAGGTGAGCACAGGTGGAGTTCCTGTGTCCCTGTGGTTGGCCACGTGGAGATCCACCACGGGCCTGAGTCACTTCCTCTCCCGACAGACACTCGGCCTGTTCTCCCCTTTAGTATGCTCCACGGTAAAAACGTTTTGATCACCTTCTGTCTGTTTCAGAAACTTGAAAAGCATTGCACATTACATAGGTAAGCCATTGTAATATGAAATACAGCTGTGCATGTTTCTGTCTCTAGGCCTTGTGGATACTCTATGTATATGGATGCACATGACCTTGTAACTTGTCCAGGAGGTGTCTGCATATATCTGTGTCCTTGGTCAAGTGTGAATGCCTGGCATGCCCACTCTGTTCTTTACCCTGTGTCCTGGGTTTAGGTTGTGGACCTTGACCGTGGGTTAGTGTTGAATGCAGAAGGAAGACACCTCCAAGATTCCCAAGGGAATCCCCTGCGGGTCAAACTGGGAGGAGATGGTCGAACCATTGTGGGTAAGTGAGCTGCTCTGGATGGCACAGAAGTGCCCTCCATCAGCTGCAGCCAACAAACCCTGTCTTCCTCCTCTGCTCTTTAATGTTGCCAAGAGGGGAGGAGGGTATGAGCTTGTTCCCTCGTCTTCTCTACAGAGCATGACCCTGGCTTCACTCTTGGAATGGAGCCGTTCAGGGCAGAGGTTCGAATTGGAAGCTCAGAGCAATTTCTGTGCTTTTTAATGATTGCAAAGAATTATGGTTTGTGATGTGAATCATTACAGAAAAAAGATTCAGTGTTGATACACCAGCTTTATTGGACTAAGGAAGTCCTCATCTACCTAGCTGTCCAGCTGTCAATCACCTATCATCTACCCATCTCTATCCATCATGTATCTCTCGCTCATCTACCTCACTGGCTGTGTGTCTGTTGTCTATTTTTCCCTAGAAGCCAGAGCTGAATCATCGCACCAAAGCCCCTCAGGCCCCGGAAACTTCAAATCTTTACTGTCTGGCCCTTTATGGGAAAAGTTGCCACCCCCTTGTCTTAAGAACCTCTGGCTGGGATCAAGGGTAGATCCTCTTTTCCCCTTCGGAGGAAGACTGAGGAATAGAACAGAATTGGCCCTTGATAGAGGTCATCTTGGGATAAGGGGCACCCTAACGCAGTACATGCATGTGTGTGAGGGGTGACACGGAGCATGGGGCAGTTAGTGGTGTGTTCGTATGCCTGATACTGAGCACTGGCTGGGCAGCATACTGAGCCAAGAAGTACTTGCACAGCTGTGGATGCTGCTCCCCAATGCCACTGTTTTTCATCATTCCTTTGCCTTTTCTAAGTCCCGAAGGGACATTTGCTGCTGGCTCTGCCTCTCCTCTGGGCCCTCCCACCCACTGGTTCCATGGCACTGGCTGCTTTCATTTCAGATCTTGGTGGGACGCCCGTGGTGAGCCCCGACGGCCTTCCCCTGTTTGGGCAGGGACGACACGGCAAGCCGCTGGCCAGCGCCCAGGAGAAGCCCATTTTGAGTCTTGGAGGGAAACCTCTAGTGGGCTTGGAGGTCATCAGAACGACCACCCTTCCCCCCACCACAATGCTGCCCCCCACCACAACTACCACCCCTCTGCCCACCACCATCCCGCAGCCAATGACCACCACCACCCGCCGCCCGTCCAGCACCACCACCACCACCCGCCGCCCGACCACCACCACCACCACCACCCGCCGCCCGACCACCACCACCACCACCCGCCGCCCAACCACCACCAGGCGCCCAAAGACTACCACCAGGCGTCTGAAGACCACCACTACACACCCGATGACCAGGATCCGAACCACGAGATGGACCACTACCACCACCACCACCACCACCACCCCTGAACCTACCACCTCAGCCCCTACCTGTCCCCCTGGCACCCTGGAACAGCACGATGATGAAGGCAACTTGATAATGGCTTCAAATGGGATCCCGGAATGCTACCCTGAGGAAGGTAACTTGGCTTGTCTCTATGGTAACCCGGTAACTAGCATCCCATCGCAGGGGGCATGGACCAAAGCCTGCAGGGGCAGGAGATGGAGAGCTGGTGCGGTCAGACAGCTTCCTGGGCCCCACAGGTTTTGCACATTCAGCAGATAAAGAGCACTGCAGGGGCATATGGATGGGAACAGGTTATTTATTATTTATTTGCAATCCGGCTTTAAATGGGTATCCTATGTTTTATCTGGTAGCTTTCTCAAAACCAAAGTAAAAAAAATGTGGTCAGAGCTCGTGACATCATTAATTTAACTAGTATTTCCCAAAGTGGGTTTTACAGGGTGTCAAATAGTAGTTGTCAATTACTTTAAAAGTTTCTGTGACTAATCATGTGATTTAAACAAGGCCCGAGACGTTTCTTACTGGTGAGCCGTTGAGATCAGTGCACCGTCGTGTGGACTTGTGGATGTCCAGGAAGCACACTTGGCCAGGCAGGTCTGCTGCCTGTGCCTTTTGGATCAGCCCTCTTGTTGGGAAGTGCTAATGTGGGGAGAGGCTTTTCCGAGCGTGGACTCTGGCCGACTACAGGTCGCAGCATCATTTGCCCTGCCCTGTGACAGTGGATCTGAGCTCTGCTCCCACCCAGGGCAGTGTCTGGAAAGGTAAAAGCAGCTGGAAAGATCCTGTGTGGGTCACAGTGAGCCCAGCGTGTGGTCATCTTTGCTGATCAGACCCTGAGGCGAAGCACTTGGGACAGCATCACCCTGGATTTGCAGCAGCCTGGGAAGACAGTCCTCTGCTGGAGTGAGCCCGAGTGACCGTGGCAGTGCTTCCATGGGTTCAAGCACACGCAGAGTGAAGAGCCTTGGGTTCAGGACCCGGATGCAGGCCTGGAATGCCTCCCCAGTGCCGTCCACTTTGCCAAACGTCACCCTCAATATGTTCTCCCAATACGCTGAGAACTTCGATACGCTATCCCAAATGAGAGTTAGTCTTTTCATGGAAAAGTTCCAAATACATAGGAACAGTGGACATGCCTAAAATATACAAACCAAAGAGCAAGAAAACAATTGCAGAGATGCAAACCATGGAGAGTCCCACCCTGCTGGGCCCGGTGAGTACCAGGGCAATCCTCCTTGAATTTCTAGTATTAAAATATTGCATTTTTTCCTTGAATTCTTTCTTACACATGCATTAATGGGTTTACTCTGTAAAACTACAATATGATAAACATGTATTACCTAGTAAGTAGGTGTAAGCCATTTTGGATTTGGTTTTAATTCCTGTTATTATTCTGCATTTTATTTTTCTTGCTTTCATTTAGCTTTATATTACGCATGTTTTAGTTTCCCAGCATTAATACTTCAAACTTCCATGTCCATGAAAGTCAACATTGTTTTGGCATTTCCTCTCCCTCTTCCTTGCGCATTATGATACATGTATGCATACTTTGCACTTCACTCATGTCCATTTTTCCGGTTCCTTGGTCCAAGGCAAACAAGAGCTTTTGCATCTAAGCAACACCTTGACCCTAAGTACAGTGCCCTGGGTATTTCATAGTGCAGTGAGGACTCTGCTTAGGATAGCCGCATTCCTATGTCAGAATGTCTGGGTTTGATTTCTGGATCCACTCAATTCCAAATTCCTGCTAATGGGCATCCTAAGAGGTGGCGGGTGATGGCTCAAGTAGTGCCTGTCACTCGTGCAGGAAGCCTAGACTGAATTTCTGGCTACTGGCTGCAGTTCGTTCAGCACTTGTGGAGTCAGCCAGCAGATGGAAGCTCTGTCTTTCTGTCAAATACAGACATTAAAGCAAAGCAAGCGATCTCCCCATTCAGGGACCAGCCAGGATACGCGTGCCTTAGTGCCTGTCTCCTTTGACTGCGTTCGATCTTCTGTCTGCCTCCTTGGTCATCAATTCCCTTTGCTTCCTCCTCCCTTTGTTTCTTAGCGTTATTCTCTCTTCATCTCTAGATTGCCCTACTGGCCCAACTCTGGCCTTACCATTCCTTACTATGCCCCTGACACCAGTCTTCATGCACCTGCTTCCCACACATTGATGAATCTGACTATGGACCAGGCATCGGGCTTGCCTTGGAGATCCAGACTTGGAACCACCTCATCCGTGGCTGGGTGCCACACCATGTGACACTGATCAGAGAGGAGTCAGAGGATGGACACAGCTTAGCAGGAACTGTGTTCTAAAGAGAGCCTGAGGTTTGAAAATCACATACAGACTCCTCTAGAAGGCAGTCAAAGACGACCATTTGCTGCTTTCTGGTTCAACACCTTGCAGGGAAGTTGGCCCTAAGGACACTAGAAGTGGAGAGATTGAACCCCTCTCTACTCAGGGGCTTAAGAGTCAGACAGCCTCCTGAGCTAAGCCTCCCCGCTGCGAGCCCCACCTCTCCCCATCTTTCTCTCTGGTGTCTTTCGTTGTCAGCCCATGGCGCAAATCCACAGGGCTCTCTATGCAGACAGCCCTTTTGCAGCACTCAGCATCTTGGGCGTGGTGCTTTCCAACAAGGAGCCTGAATATTTATTATTGTGGGGTTGGGACTTGCAGCTGCCTTAGAGACCAACCAGTGAATGCCCCCGTTCTTACTAGTGCCCCTGGTGCACCCCCAAGCAGTTGGCTATCACCCTGTTTCACTGGAGAAGTTCTAAAACTTTTTATGGTGCTTCCTTTTAAAAATTGTCTTTCAATCTCAAAGTCTTAGCTCCTCTAAAAGAAGATTAAGCCATGCCTCATTCCTTGCGTTTAAGGCGGCAGGTTGGGGGGCAGGGGGTTGGCACAAATATTTTCCGTTTACTGATTCACTCCCCAAATAGCGCTGGATAGAGTTGAAGCCAGGAGCCAAGAATTCCATTCAGGTCTCTCACATGGGTGGCAGGAGCCCAAGCATTTGAGCCATTGTCTGTTGCCTCCTGAATGCATTAGCAGAAAGTAGAGAAGCCAGGACTGGAACCACAGTGTAATATGTTATGCAACCATCCCACGCGGTGGCTTGACCCACTGCACAGAACACCTGCTCCTGTCTTTCCATTCAAAACTGTGCTTTTTAACAGGCCCTAGGAACTGTCTTGGGCCGCTCAGTCATGGCAATGGCTCAAGCAGTATTCCTGTGTGCGTTCTTTGTTAGTGAAGCCACACTTCCCTGTGGGCATAGATGTACATGATGTGTGCTTGTGTCGTGTGTATTACTGTTAATCCCCATGTCTTGTGTGCGTGCTCTCATGCACATAGACTCACAGGCATATTGACTTTCGCTTGATCTGGCTTCCCCACTAGACACAGCAGCATCTTTGGCTTCATCTGCAATTACTCCTGATACCTAATTATGCACTTTTGATGTCTATGCAGCACCTCAAGGCGCAGGCTTTCTCTGTCTCCTAGATGAGGAGTAAATGTTTGTGATCTGTGTTTTTCAGGTTCCGTTTCTATGGTGGATCTGATGAGACTGCAGAAATGTGGGAGTACCAGGAGCCTGCCGAGAGTCCTGGAGAACTTTACCCTCAGCTTGTTGCATGTTGCAGAAAGATCTGTGATGGAAAACCGCCTGTCTGCAGCTCACTCTGGAGACAGAACATGCAAAGGGAATCAGTGACACTGGCTGGAACTGGACCAGCCCTGTGACTTCAGGCCAGCACCGAGTGTCAGAGGCTGCTGCTAAGCCTTTGCTGAGAGTTTTTCTGTTAATACTTTTGAATGGTCCTGCGAGCATTCTGCACTCCTTATTTCAAGGCCCTTTGGATAAACATTTGACGGGGGACTGCCCCACCGTGGCCCATGGCTGGCAGCTGCATCTAGGTGAAGACTTCAGGCTTCTGACTCACGTCAGGTTGATGCACGTGGCGTCCACTTCTGTATGGTTCCCAGTGGTTCAAAATGGCATCCACAAAGGAGATGATATACGTGCCCCTTCTCTTGTTCACCTCGGAGCGCAAACAAACAAAAAACTTACTCAGTTTTGACCTAATTAAAAGTGATAATGAAAGGAAAGGCAACCAGATTAATGAGGAAGAGTAGACTATGTTCCTAGAAAGTGAAATCTGGAGTGATCGTCTCCCTGTGAGGCAGGTGCTGGGGTACCTCAGGGACCTCCGAGTGGTGGCCGTGGTTCCTCACCATCCCCTACAGTAGGACTGGGCAGACAACTCCAGGCACCCATTGCCCTCCATGGCTGTGGTTTGCTTGTGTGCCACAGCAGTCATGGCACTTCCGCCCAGATCAGAAAGACCTGGGGCATGATCACTGATTTTCTATTAATGCTATCTCAACGTCGGAACGTGTGAATTCTGAAGGAAACTGATGCACCTCCTGATTCAATTCCTCTTCATCGCACCATGGAGTGGCAGTTATAGCAGTGCGCAAGGCTACAATAGCTGGATAGGCTAGCGCAGCCTCTAAAAGGTGAAGGCAGTTTTACATAGTGTAAAGCACACAGCCTCGCTGGTTAGAGGGCTTGGAGTTCAAGTTCTGTCACTTAGAAACTATGTGACTCCAGCCAGGCCTGTTATAGAGCCTCAGAGTCCTCACCTGAGATGCGGTGGGTAAGCCCAACACTACCCCAAAGGCTGGAGGTGAGGATGAACTCTGACAGCATTACGCCTGCCAGTGCCAGATGCCCCTGGGAGACAGGAGGGGAGAAATTCCTCTGAGGTTTTTCGAGTTAAGAAATCTTTTGCCTCAAGATTTCATCAGCCATGGTAGGAAGTTCTTCTCACAGCTGCATTTGTATCCTCCAAGTAGCATGAGAGTATAGCATTGATCACACCTGCTTAAAATCTCACCTGTGGGGCCCGGCGGCGTGGCCTAGCGGCTAAAGTCCTCGCCTTGAAAGCCCCGGGATCCCATATGGGCGCCGGTTCTAATCCCGGCAGCTCCACTTTCCATCCAGCTCCCTGCTTGTGGCCTGGCAAAGCAGTTGAGGACGGCCCAAAGCCTTGGGACCCTGCACCCGCGTGGAAGACCTGGAAGAGGTTCCAGGTTCCCGGCATCGGATTGGTGCGCACCGGCCCATTGCGGCTCACTTGGGGAGTGAAACAACGGATAGAAGATCTTCCTCTCTGTCTCTCCTCCTCTCTGTATATCTGGCTGTAATAAAATGAATAAATCTTTAAAAAAAAAATCTCACCTGTGACAACTACCCAGAGCTCAAAGGCAGAAGGGCCTTCTCTTCCCTGATCGGTCACGTTTTATGACCGTGGGCTGCTGTTGTGGCCACACTATCAGTCACACACACAGCCACACTATTCTCTCTGGAAATGTTAGTAACAGTTCTTGTTGGTAGGGTTTCCTGGAAACCATGATAGATAGATAGATAGATACATACATAGATACATAGATACATAGATAGACATAAAATAAAATAAAATAAAATAAAATAAAATAAAATAAAATAAAATAAAATAAAATAAAATAAAATAAAATCACATCTGAAATTCCAAAAGCTATGCGGCTGTGTTCATAGTTCCGTAGTCACACCTGACCCAAGCTGGCTACAGAGAGCAATCTGTTGTTTCTAAACTCTGAGTGCAAGTTAGGTAATGCATGTAATTGGTGAGGCACGGGGAGCTAGTCAAGTCAGACTGTGTGAGAGAGGCAAGACACCTTAGGCTTCCAGAATATTCCCCAAGGCAAATTTGAGGGGACAGAGTACAGACAAGCGCATCCTGGCCAAGGGATTTTTGTCACGTTCTCACCACCAACTACTTTCTGTATGTAGGCCTGCGGCCTGATGGCCGGCCACCAGTCCACAGTGCCCAGAGGAAGGTGTTGGATTGTCCCTCTGAGCCCTGGAGGAGAGAACGGCTGGCTTCCCCCTCCATGTTCTGAGGGGAAGGCTGGGTCACAGGCCCTGGGGTCCCCTTTCCTCTTCAGGTCCCACCCTGGGCTCTGAGGAAATGCAGGTGGCTGATGCCTCCCGTCTTCCCCCAACAGATGACTTCTCGGGCTTGGACGCTGACACGGCTGTTCCCACAGAAGAAGACTACGTGGTATACGATGAAGGTATGTGCTGGTTTTCAATCGTTATTCGGATCCTTTGTGCCCCATCAGGGACGCGACTTTCCTTCCATTGAGGTTGATCTTCAGGACTGTGGCCAGGGGAGGGCTAGCCATGGTGGGTGCTTGTACCCCGTTCTTTCTCACCATCCCCTCATGCCCTGAGGAAAGGGGGCATGTTCAAAGTGTGAGTGCGGCTTCTGCCCGCTCTTCATCCCCACTCACCTTTCGGGGAGGACTACCTGAGATTGCTGCGATGAGGACCTCCCCTCCCCTAGGCCCCATGGGAGTTCCTGGTTCACCCCACACCTTGGCTTCACCCTTCACTCATCCCAAATGGTTGTTGTAATTAGGGCTGTGCCAGGTCAAAGCCAGAAGCCTAGAACTGCATCTAGGTCTCCTGTGTGGGTGTTGCTTTCTCAGGAGCATTAGCAGGCAGCTGGATCAGAAGTGGAGCAGCCATGGTTTGAACCCATGCCCACATAGGATGCTGGTGTTGCACATGGTGGCTTAAGCTGCTTTCCCACACCAGCCTTTGAATTTTCTTTTCAATGTAGAAGGATTAGTTCTCTTAGTAGCATCAACCTTTTGGGGGGGAAAAACCCACGGTATACAGATTTTTTTAAATTCAAGTTTATTTTACAATATGATTTCTCATAATCCTAAGAGAAAGTTAATGGAGGCAGAAAGTCCTGGAGGGGTGAGAGGTACATGTTATGCTGGGTGAATTTTAGGGTGCTCTGGTTTTGATCCCAAAACATTGCTTTTCTGCCCATCCATGTTTCTCTCTGTCTTTGAATCTATAGCTATTTTATTTTTGGTTTTGTTTTGCTTTTTTCCCAGAAGGTCATAAAGTGGGGAGAAGTGGTATGTTAGTAGAGGGAATCACTTACTGGGATAGTGTTTATTTTAGGCCGTGTGTGTGGGGGGGGCGTGTGTGTGTGTGTCTACACCCAAGTCATGAGAAGCTATCTTTGAATGGCAGACAGTGCTCCCTTCCCAGCAGTGCCAGATTCCCAAGCCTTCATCCTCTTCCAGATTACCAGGTGGAGACCTCAAGGTCACCAGCCCCCACGAAACCCACGACCACAGCTGCCACCCCGAAAGTCGTCCCAGAGCATGGCACCATCCTATCATTTCCTGAAGAGGAGTTCGATCTGGCTGGAAAGAAGCGATTTGTTGGTAAATACCCACGCGTGACTCCCCTCATCAGAGAAGCAGGCTCTGTAGCAGCGCAGAGACGGTCTTCTTGGCCAGGCCAGGGCAGCACATTCTGAGAAGTTGTTTTCCTAGACTGCGGTTCCACCGTGGATCACGTGGCCAGTCAGCATTGCCCGGGTGCATATGAACATGCTTTCCATAAAAGTCAGCTGAGGGGAGGACCTGGGAGAGTGGAAAGGTTGGGACTACCAGTGCAGCTGCTAACCCTAAGACAAGACTTCACCGTAGCCCAGTCTGTACTGGTGCCTTCGGTTCTTTCCACAAGGTAAGCAGGTCACTGAATGGTGAATGCCACCAACATTTGAAGTTATTACAGGGCTGGTTTTATTCAGCTGTTTCCCACGATTTTCATTAACCTCAGGACTTGGACTTGATTGTATGCTTCGTTCTCAATAAGGAAGACAGTTTCCCTGGGCCGTTCTGTATCTGCATCCTGTGCTTGGTCCTGCCTGTAAGCCCTCCTTTCCCATGCCCCTGTTGAACTTACCTAATGAGTCAGCTGGATTTAAAAACAGTGGAGACAAGCAACAGCTTAAGCTAATATCACACAGTTCTGTTTCCAAAACAAATGTTCTGCCATAGGCAGGGAACAGCTCTTGCCAGCCAAAGATGTAGTGTCTACACCGCTCAAACTGGAAGAGCAAGAGTGGTAACGTGAGGTAACATTCCTGTGGTGGGTGCTCACACTGGCACAGGCTGCTGCTACGTTTCTCTCCACAGCCCCATAGCCAATTCGAAATGCATACAGTGCTGTTCTTAGATGTTCCAAGAAGCTCTTCAGACACGAGAAGAAAGGCTTACTGCCTGTCTCTTCTCAACTGTCTATCACTCTACAAAGCATAATAGACCACCTCCCAAGACTTCTTATGAGATGCAGGGAATGCCCCAAAAGCCCTAATTTTATACAAATTGAGAAAACTGAAGAGTTAATGCTATGTTCTGAGAATGAGGATGTGATGCTAAAAGATGCTGTGGACTCCTTAGAAATTTCTGGACACTGTTTCATGAGAGTCTTGCACAGATACAGCCCCAGAGTGAGATGTAAGAAAAAAAATGTAGTGTTGGAGACAGAGAGGGCCCCGCTGGATGCTTCCATGGCATGCACTCTTGGGGCCAGCAGGCTTGGCCATAACTGGGGAACATATGTCCCCATCCCTCCTGTACCCAGGTCCTTTGTCTGCACTGACATGAGGAGTTCAGAAAAAGCTTCCACCTGTCCAGTAGAAGGATTAGCCGAGATTAGGCTGCACAGTGATGGTGGTGTCATTCACAGCTTCATGATCTTCAAGGTGACTCTGCTGGGATAGAAGGCTGTCCAGAGCTGGCCTCACACACAGATGTGTCTCCAACTTGTAGGCCTTTGGGAAGCCCTAGGGGAGCCCACTCAGGACAGAAGCTAGAGGCTATTGTTCTGTCCTGAGATAATCAGGACAATGGTTTCGGGTGAGAATGTTCTAGTTGACTGTAGAATGGACCCGAATCACACTTCTCCAAATATTTGGGTGTAGAAATGACAGTATGCTTCAGGCTTGTGTTGTGCTGGTTATAGGCTAGATATCTTGCCAAATCCCTTTGAAGATAGTCATCCATGCTAGTGGAATCATGGGATTTTTTGCCACTCCCAGGGATCCACTAAGGAGAGCCAGGTGAGAGCTTTGGGTTTGTTTGTCATAAGGCTGTGGGCTGGAGCCACTGGCTGGCCGGAAGAGACAGAACTTCAGCAAGAGTCCTGACTTCATGCAGTAGGTGCTGTGTTTCTGCTTTCAAGAAACAGTCATACAACCCAGTGTCTCTGTTCTTTCCCAGCTCCTTATGTGACGTACCTAAGTAAAGACTCAGCAGCTCCATGCTCTCTGACGGATGCTCTGGATCACTTCCAAGTGGAAAGCCTGGATGAAATCATCCCAAATGACCTGAGGAAGAATGACCTGCCTCCTCAACATGTCCCCAGAAACATCACTGTGGTTGCCATGGAAGGCTGTCACTCATTTGTGATTGTGGACTGGGACAAAGCCAGCCCTGGAGACGTGGTAACAGGTATGTTCCAGCTGATGCTTAGGGTACCCATGGTTCTGTAGGTGGGGGTTATAGACACTAAGGAGGGATGGTGGGTAGACAGATGTACACATAGATGGATGAATGGATGGCTGAATAAGGATGGATGGATGGATGGATGGACAGATGGATGTATACATAGATGGATGAATGGGCAGCTATATACATGGTTGGGTAAGTGGTAATATACATGGATAGATGGATGGATGATGGATATGTACATGGATGGGTAGATGGATGTGTACATGGATGAGTGGATGAATGGGTGGATGAATGAATGGGTGGATGTGTACATGGATGAGTGGGTGGATGGATGGGTGGGTGGATGGATGGGTGGATGTGTACACGGATGGATGGATGGATGGATGGATGGGTGTGTACGTGAATAGGTTGGGTAGAAGTGCGTGTGGATAGATGCCTGGGTGTGTGCATGGATGAATGGATCCAATGGATGGGTGAATGAGTGGATGCGTACACAAATGAGTGTGGGGAGCGGGGGGCTAAAGCCGCTCCTGGGATTGAGAGGGGCCATTGCAAGATGGCAGCTGGCCCAGGGCCAGGAGGCAGGGTTGGTCTCACCAGCAGGTAAACAGGAAGTCACAGGGATAGACTAATGCCCTTGCCACAATTATGTCATTGCTACTGGCCTATCACGTGGCGCCAAGTGGACCCACGGAGAGAAGTGATTGGTGGAGAACGATATAAAAGTAGCCGGTAAAAGCTAGGCGAGGACGATGACGACGAGAAAGACGGAGACTACGACAGAGAAAGACTGGGATGACAGAGAAAGGGACGACGATGAGAAAGACGGGGAGGAGAACGAGGGCTGGAATGAGAAGACTAAGGCAGAGGAAGAGGGATGGGGAGAGGAATGAGGGCCGGAGCAAGAGGAGAGGGACGACGGAGAAAGACAGGACGAGGAGAAGAAGGACGGGCGGGAGGAAGGGTGGCGGAGGGAGGGCTGGAGAAGCGGCAGAGAGGGATACCAAAGCGGTACAGAAACAGTAAGACCTACGTACGGGGGCCAGAACGGAGAAATGCAGCATAGAGTACGGGAAGAAGAACGGGAAGGAGGGTGTTGGAGAGAGGGCTGGAGAAGCGGGAGGAAAGCTAAGGCCAATGGGGAAAGGGGCAGTGGAGAGAAGGGTTTAAACGCAGCTGCTTTGGGCAGTGAAGGGTCCGGTTGTGGTTCCGGCTTTTCCCAGACCCTCAGAGTATGCCTCATCATTTTAGTGTCGCTGCTGGGCAGCAGCAAATGAGCAGGTTGGATGGAATTTGTAGGTGTTTTATGTCAGCATGAGAAAATCTGGGCAACAGTAGAAGCCTGTTGGGGTAGTGTTCAGAGAGCTAGGTGGATGTGGGGATTCCTGAGATTGGTTCCGTGAGACTTGGCTTATCTAACACTGAGCTGCCCTATTTCCATGGGCCTTTGTCTCCTGAATGCAGAACGTCACTGACTCACCATCAGTCTGTATGGAATCCTGCAGGCAAGCAGGGATAGAGGTAACTGCCTGTAAAGCCCAAGAGTGATAAAGAGCCACCTGCTGCACGTTGCCCTGTGTATGAGTCCACCCTGGGATTGGGACTGCACCTATTCCCTCTCTGCATGGCTGCTGGAGGTTCCCCAGCCAGCCTGGGTGGCTCCCAGTTCCTCATGCAGGAATCAAAGTGAGGAAAAGAACCCAAAGCTCTTGTACCACCAAACCCTCACCTTGTGGGCTCAGAGGGTTCATGTGACGACGCTGAAAGTAGTTCTTACAGAAAGAAAAGTGATATTTTGCTCTGAGAAACTTCTTCCTTTGGAAACGACACCTTCTGAATCAAAGAAAGGCACATGTGTCATGTGGGTCCCTGTGTGAGGGACGAGGGGGTCTCGGTCTGCTGGAGGGCTTTCAAGGGCCCAGTGGTCATAATAACTCTGACTAGCTTCCTAGTGCTTTTGCTTTCTGCCCCCAGTGCCGTATCTTACCCAAAGAACAGCTTCTCTCGTGGAGTTCACAAAGCAGCTTGAAAGGGCCCCTGTATGCTGGGCAGGTGTGACTGGTGGCTGGAAGCTGAGAGTGCCATGGGTGGAGTGGAGGGGTTCCTGTCTTTGGTGTAAAAATAAAAGCATTGCTCACTCCAGAGCGTGTGCTGCATGGGCTGCTGGGATCAGTTTCCATGAAGTGCAGCATGTTCCTAGTATAAAGTAAATAAATCACTGGAAGGAGGAGGAAGAAAGCTTGTAACCAGAATAGCCAGAAATGCTTTTATTAATTGAATATGGTTTTATGAATGGAGATTTTAAAAGAAGCAAGTAAGCACATGGAGGAAAATCATTGAAAATCTTTTTGCTTGGTAGCATTTGACCCTTTCTTGTATGGCAGATATTGCACAATATACAGTCAATATCCCACTGCAATCCGAGCCAAGGATTGCAAAGAAACCCTGGCTGCAGGATGAGAGCGTTGGCCACACTGACTGTGCCTCAAGGGCTCGGGAAGCCAAGAGACAGCCTTCAGCAAATGCCCCATAAATGTCGGGGGCTGAAGTCAGTCATGACTACTGAGTTTTCCTGCAGAAACCTTAACCTCAGTTAAGTCAGCCATTGGGCATGTACTCCAGGCCATCTTCACACCCCTCCCCACTGCCCCCACTTTTCCCAAAGGAAGCCTCATTATCCTCTTGCTGAGTACTCATGGCCCCAGCATAAAGGATATGAAAGGCGGGCACGGGGAGCTGGGCTGTACCACCATGAAGCCCTTCCCAGGACTCTCAGGCTGACTTCAATGGGCCTCTTCAGTGCAGACAGTACTACAGTGTGAAGGAAGAACCAAAGACCCCGGAAGGCTCCAGGGGAGACACGGGGGCTGAGAGTCATTTGGCAAGGGGAGCACAGGCTCTTGGACCTGCAGAGTATCCCGGGATCCACTGTAGGGTTCTGATGTTGATGTGGCAGGTGGCAGGCTTGCTGCTTCCTCTGCCTGTAGGATGCTGTGTAACACAGTGGAGCCCCAAATACAGAACACTTCTGGGGGTACATGTGCATATAGCTGACCGCTCTCCTGGTCACTCCCAAGCAATGACCCACTCACCACCATGGACATGATGTCATGGAAACTGCCAAGGGGATGGCCTCTTAGGACCAGATAAGCAGGCAGTCTTTGGGGAAGAAAAGTCAAAACATCAGGATGTGTCCTGAGCTCAGCAAGTGCAACCTCGAAACAGCCTCACAACTCTGGTACCAAGATTATCAGAGAGACCTGATCGCCGCCAGGTTCTGCTGCAGCCAGAGTTGAGCATGCGAGCACCACTGCCTTCCCATCCGAAGTGGGCTGCTGTTACACTCAACACCCTGTGGTTGTCAGCGGAGGAGGTAGCTCTGTGCAGCGGCAGCAGCTTGTCAAGGTTCACATAAAACATCTGTAGAAGGAAAAGAAGAGCTGTCCTCCAGAGAGTGGTGTGGAACGTGCCCCGGAGCCCAGCTCACCCAGCTTCTGGCCCCAGTGTGTCCCTCTGCCTGCAAGGCGCTTGTCACTGACCCCAGGCCGTCAGGCAAAGCCTAGCTGTTATGTGCATTGTATGTGTTGACCGTCTCCTCCTCCTTACTTTCTGGGCCCAGTTCTTTACCCTGTCAGTCTGCTCGCAAGCTCTTGCTGTTCTGCATGAACACTACATGGTAGAATTTTGGAATTTCTCAAGGCAGGGTCTTGCCTGTGTCCTTGTCTCTTCTCGTTCTGTCTGCTTTCCCCATAGTCTCATTGCAGTGCCTGATTTTCAACCATCTTGGAGGAGAGTCATTGATTTATACCTCAGAGCCAGGCCCTTCTCTCCTCTGAGCCTCCTCCGTGACTTCAGCTGCCAGTTGACAAAGCACTCAGACTCTGCAGAGGTGGCACTGGACTGCCTGCCCTCTGGTCCCTAGCCTGGCACTCTGGCTTCAGTCTACCCATTTGTTCAAGCCGGGATCTGTGGAGTGACCCTAAAGTCTTCCTGTCACACCATCTTCAGTTCACCATGGAGTCCTCCTCACTTTCACCTTTGCCTTCTCCTGAGCCATCATTTCTCTCTTCTGACCGACTGCCCTGCCCTTCAGCCTTGCTGTGTCTCTCCTGGCTACTGCGTGGACCAGAGCCATTGACAGCATGCCCTGTCCACTCTGCCAGGAGAGGGATTAAATAGTGAAGCTGCTTGCATCAAGTTCCTGAATTCCCTTCCCTGTCTTTCTAAGATGAAAAGCAAAAGGGCATTGTGTGGCTTTTCTACTTTCTGCTGCTTCAGCGGCATTTCCTTCTGCTCCCGGTTCCTGACGCTGGGTTCCAGCCATGCAGCTTCCCAGCAGCTCCCTCCACCTGACAAACTCCCTATTCCTGCCACTCCCCTTGACTGTGTCTCATCCTTCAGGCGTCAGCCACATCTCGTGAGCTCAGGGAAGCTCTTCATGTCCCCCACGAAAGGTCAGCTCCCCGCATATAAAACTGGTCTTGGCTGTGGACTACTGGGTCTGAGTATCCAATTACTTGAGTTCTCAGTACAGTGACTAATAAGCAGTAGTCATGCAGTAAACATTCACTGAAAATTGATTGTATTCATTGATATGAGTTTAGAGATTTAATTTGTCTCAAAGGTACGTCCTCATTCGTCAAAATAGGGATGCAACACCTACCTACAAGGGTCGTGACAATCAGCTCACATCAAACACTCAGATAGGAAGTGCTTGCAAGATGTGTTCTTTCTTTTGTGCACATAAAGGACTCAGTGTGAGGACTACACGGAGCCGTGGTGTGAGCTTCACTTTGCTTCCTGGGCCAGTCTTGAGGCCGGGCAGGTGTCAGAGCTGAGGGCCCATCCAGGGAGGGCTGTGAAGAGCAGGGAGGACAGAGCAGTTGGACTTCAGCAAGGCAAGGAGGACGTTCAACATGCATGCATGAGAGAACCTTCACTGGGTGGGGGATGGCCGAGGGTCTCTGAGGGAAGGGGTCTTCCGAGCTCTCTCTTTCACACACAGACAGCGTTTGCTATCACCGCTCTTCCTTTCCTATCAAGAACAACTGTCTACGTCCCCACTAGGAAATCCCCATGTGGAAGTCATTGCTTTGCTGCTTTCTTTGTGCAGTCATGACGGCTGTGATGGGGATGCCAGGGAGCAAGAGCGATGCACAGGGAGTCAGCAAATCATCAGCAAGCATCTTACTCTCCTGTCCATCTCTGATACCCAAAGGGTGCCAGGGCCGTGTGTTGTCCTGCCACTTGTTCCGCTTTGGAGTCTGCCCCAGACCTGCATGCATGGGGTGACCCCAGCCTTCTCTTTTCCACAGGGCTACTCCGTGTGCATGACTTGGTCCCTTGTTAAAAATGTTAACTCAGTTAAACATATAATCAGTTTACATTTATATATATATATATATATATATATATATATATATATAAAATCATTGGAGATATATATATATATATATATATATATATATATATAAAATCAAAGAGAGACAAAGAGAAGGAGAGAGGTGGAGCTTCCATCCACTGGCTCACTCCCCAGGGGCCTCAGCAGTTGGGGCTGTGCCAGGCCAAACCAGGAATTTCGTTCAGGTCTCCAATGTGGGTGACAGGGGCCAAGCACTTGAACCATCCTCTGCTGCTTTCCCAGGCCATTGTCGGGGAACTGAATTGAAAGTGGAACAGCTAGGACTTGAACCAGTGCCCATATGAGATGCAAGTGGTGGCTTTACCTACTCTACCACAATGCTGGCCTCACTCACTGTGTGCTATTTCCATTCCAGGGTATTTGGTGTACAGTGCATCCTATGAGGACTTCATCAGAAACAAATGGTCCACACAAGCCTCTTCTGTGACTCATTTGCCCATTGAAAACCTGAAGCCAAACACAAGGTGTGACGTTGTCAGTCATTCAGAGACAAAACATGAGAACCATGCACGTGGTCACAGACACCCTTAGGCTGAAAATGAAAGGATTCAGGAAAACCTCTTATAATATGAATTCTCTTTAATTTTAACCAAATGTCAATGAATGCTGACCAAGTGTCATGTAATATCCTTAGGTAATGTGATTGTAAGTATTATCATTATTAGGTTGTAGTGTTTATGATTGGTTACATTTTTTCTTAAGATTTATTTTTATTTTTATTGGAAAGTCAGATATACAGAGAGGAAGAAAGACAGAAAGGAAGATCTTACATCTGATGATTCACTCTCCAAGTGGCCGCAATTGCCGGAGCTGAGCCAATTAGGAGCCCGGAGCCTCTTTCGGGTCTCCCACACGAGTGCAGAGTCCCAAGACTTTGGGTCGTTCTCGACTGCTTTCCCAGCCCACAAGCAGGGAGCTGAATGGGAAGCGGGGCCTCCGGGGTTAGAGTTGGGGCCCATTTGGGATCCTGGGCATGCAAAGCGAGGACTTTATCTGCTAGACTACGAAACTGGGCCCGGTTCCCTGTTTCATAAACACTGCATGCCACTAAGAAATGAAGGGCGGCTCTGTGAATTGAGAACAAATATATCTGCTTGTAGTCACCCTGAAGTATGATATAGGCAGCACAACCTTCGTGTGTGACCCAGTGGACTAGCCATTGCTAAGCAGTTGAGTCGACTGGTATTCAAACTCTGTGGAGTAGAAGTTCAAACCTGTAGGGACAAGGCATCTCACACCCTGATGAAGGTACAGGTGTGTTTTCACATCCCAGGCAGTGACTGGGCAGGGCCCTATGCTGGAGGCCAGAGTTAGTAGCCCTCAGTATGAAATGGGAAAAGCTGGTTCTCAGGACGAGGTGCACAGGGAAGTGACTGGGTGTTCCTGGTTTACACTGTCTGCTTCCAATGGTAATGACCCTCACAAAGCTTCCCAGCAAGGCACCAAGCACGAAATCACTGAGCAAAAACATGCAGCCAAACAGCATCTCTGGGAAAAAAAAAAAAAACTGGTTTTTGGCATCTTCCAATGTCTGTGTTGTAAATCCTTCTACCATGGCCAATTTCAAAATCCCAGTAGGCTTGCAGAAATCCCGGGTGGCAGCGACTGGCCCTCAGACTTGCCTTGGACTTTGCTCAGTAAAGAGCTCAGGGGCCTCTGGGGTGGGCTTGAGGGCTGCCATCTTCCATGCAGGCAGAGGAACGCGGGGAAAGCTGGCGCCAAGCATGCTGGGCAAACAGACTCACACAGAGGGTTAGAATCTGGACAGAGGCCAGGGGCACCCAGAGACTCAGAAGCCTGCTGGGAACCTTCTCAGGACATCTGAACACATCATCTGGGCTCCCTTGAAGCGAGTGTCCACAATCTGTTAGGAATGTCAGGATCTGGCAAGTAAACAAAGTTGTAAAACAGGGAACTGAGAAAGCATTTTCCTTTTCCCTATTAATAATGAAGAATGATAAACCAGAGAAAACAAAAGCAGCAAAATTAGAGCAAAAGGGCTTAACATCCCTTTTTTTACTGTGTGTGAAGTGATGGTCCCTTTACGGCCCAGCGGCAGGATTGAGAAGCTGGAAGAAGGCTTCCAGATGCTCTCCCACGTGGCTCCTTGCAACTGAATTGCCATCCCTGTCTCCTGACTGCTCCCTCTCCCCGACACCTGCAGTCAGAAGACCTTGTAACAGCCTGTGCCACCAGGCTGATGTAGGCTCCTAAATAAAGCCAGCAGGTGGTTATGTGGAATGATGGCTTACTCAGCAGTAGCCAGTGCTTACCCTGTGACTTGGTCAGTGAGTACTTACCAAGCATTCAGTTGGGGTGGGCACCACACCAGTTGTGCATCAGGAGTAGAATTTAGGGGAAAATAGGCATGACTTTGTTGGAATTGGCAGTCTGTGAGAGGAGACAGGTTTGCTTTTAAAACAGCATGCATGTAACTTCCATCTTGCAGGGACATTGTACTTTGGGCTTTTTCTTCTGTGAGCCTGGGAGTAGAGGAGGCAGTCAGGTCAGCTGGCTTGTGCAAGTCAGACCTGACGCACAGGAAGCTCCCCTGGAGCAAACGTGTGGGGTGGGATGGGATTACTGCAGTCAGAGAGCACAGCCCAGAGCACGGTAGGTTCCAAGGAAATGAAGGGGGCTGGCTTAGGGAGGATTGGGGATGAGCAAAGACCGGGCTGGCAGTGCGGTGGGGGGCGGGGGGTGGGTTTTGGTTCCCTGTTTGGTAGTGGCTACACAGAACATGTGGGCTACTACATTAAATTCCCCAAAACTCAACAGTGGCTGGGAAAGTACAGATGTGATATAAGGACACCAAGGGGCTCATTCTGTGAGGTTCCTTCTTCCCAGTCCTCGGGGCCCCGCTGAAGAGCCAGCCTCAGCCAGTGCAGGAAAGGTCGGCCGCTCTCGGAGGGGGCAAGCATTCAAGACAGCTCTGCTTACTCATAACTGTAGCTCGCTTTTGGCTTTAAGTGAGCGTTACTGACCTTATTCCCTAAACTGAGTCCCAAATGTGTCTTTGCAGCCTACATGCATTAAATCCATAAGTACAGAGATTTGTCACTTTCAAGGTATTCAAAAGAAGGTGCCAGAAGCTTATGTAAGACGGCGGGGCCTGGACTGGTTTTGTGACTTGGAAGAGGTAGTGGCTATTCAGATATGAAACACATATTTTAGTCCACAGGAAAAAGTTTCATATGGTTTTGAAAATGAGAATTTGACTTTTCTCATAATTCCAGCTGTTGTTCTGCTCAGCATGTTTAGATTCACTTGGAAACAGTGAGACAAATGGAAATACAAGGAAATGTCAGAAAGTTTATAGAAAATGGAATTAAAAGATACATTCCTGTTAATGCAAAACAGTTTTGAAATCCATGCATAGTTTTTTTTTTTTTCACAAAACGTGTTTTCATGAACTTTTGGAGGGCTTCTGGTATGCATGGATTTCAGAATTCTGTTTTGCACTAACGTGAGTGTATCTTTTAATTCCATTTCCCGCAAACATCTGGAAAGGCTGTTGTAGGTCTTGAGCTGACTCCAGTGCACGGGAATCTGGTCAACAGGGAGGAAGATTCCAGTGGTGGAAACAAACTTGCTGCCAACCGAGGTTCATTGGGGCAGTGGGCAGGACATGATGCCCACCTTCTTGCCACTGCCTCGGCTGCCTGCCGAGAGGGAGGCTGTGCTGCTAGAATGAAAGGGAAGGGGCAGTGGTGCAAGGAACCTTGCAGCAGAAAGGGTCCATTGGTCTCTAAAGAGAAGTGTCATTCCTTAAGGAAAGTTTGACCAGGGTCACTGATGGATGCCAAACCCACTGCTTGAGCTGCCTGCATAGTTTTGCTTTAAATAATTCCATAACCAGTGAACAAAAGTATGTAAAATTGGGAAGACACCCACCGCAGAGTGAATTGAGGTCAGGGAACTCATGTGTTTTTAATTGTACATATTTTTAAAAAGAAATTTTAAAGAATATTCTTAAATGAGAGGTGAACAACTTAAGAAAACAGGTTTACAAAACAGGTTTTCCATTTTTTCTGTTGAATTAAACTTGACTGAAATATCCCTGTGTACTCTAAGGCCAGGAACTGCCTTGGCCCTCTCAGTGGCCCCGCAGGTTGGGCCAGGAGGTCTGTGCAGCAGGTATCATGACCTCCATTCTCTGAATGTAAATAAGGCAGCCTGTTAAAATTTAGTGCCTCTAATTACTACACATCAACTTGATACATGACTTACAAATAAAGAGTGTTGCAGCATTAATTTTTTTCATTTGAGAAATGAGACACAGATACGTGCACACAAAGTTTCCGTCTACTGGCTCACTCCTCAAATGCCTGCAACAAACCCCGCAGCCAGGAAGATGTGGGCCTCTCATGTGGATGACAGGACCCCGGCACTTGAGCCGTTACTGCCATCTCTAGGCGTGTATATTAGCAGGAAGCTGAGTCAGGATCCAGAGCTGGGAGTTAAACTCAAGGATTCCCGTGTGGGATGTGCTTGTTAACCAGCACCTACCTTTGTGGCTAGGTCAAATGCTCACCCCAGAATTTTGTAATATTTTTTCTGACCTGAAAAGTAAACTTTTTCTGGTGGCCGAAAGCACCAGCCCTGGGATGCTGTCACCTCTTTTTCTCCTGTGGTTAGCTAAACGCCAGGCAGGATGAGGAGACAAAGGGTGAGGATTGATACAATGGTTGATGCAGTTAATACAGAGAATTGATGCAGTCATGGAGTTGCCTCTGTCCAGTGTTTCTCCAAGCACTGCTTTCTGTCTGGTAGCTCATAAGAATGTAAAGTAGGAGAACTTGAGGTCTAGATTTGCTCTAAAGAGCCAACCAACCTAGTGTGCTTCTGGCATGTTCTCTGTTCCAAGACAGTGTGCAGCCCTGCAGCAAAGGCTGTCTCTCCAGGACCTTCCACATTCTTCTCACTTGCTTTTCACTGGAGGTGCAGGAGCCCATGCCTCACTGACCTGTGGGGCCATCCATTCCCAGCCCCAGAGCCAAAGGCTCCTCCTGTGCCCACAACATTCCTGTCATGTTACTTCCTCTGAAGAGGCCAGCGTCTGGCCAACTTCCCCTGCTGCTTGCCAACCATGCACTGCCTCACCACTGAGTCAAGACTCCTGCTCTTCCCCATGGTTGCAGTGATCAGAATGCAGTTAAAGAGGAAGTTGTCTGGAGCTCACACTAGGACAAAAGCAACATCAGCAGGGAGCATCTCAGGATATGGGCACAGGGGAGCCCATGTGGTCCTGATGCTCTGAGGAGCGCATGCTTCCTGAATAACCTCTTGCTCATATGCTCTTCTCTTCTCACTAGCTATATGCCTCCACTATGTTAATATATACAAACACTCATAGAATAATACGATGGGATAATAATCAAAAGTTTATGGAAATGGGATTAAAAGGGTTTTGTTTTGGTACAATTCTAAAATCTGTGCAAGCATGAAGTCTTTCGCAATTCACAGAAAGGTTCAGTCTCTCACGCTCCCTCTCTCTGCTCTCTCTCTTTCTTGCTTGTTCACTCTCATTCTGAAATAAAATTAATTTTAAAATAAAAGGAAGAAAGAAGCATGGGCATTTAGTCTAGTGGTTAAACTGCCAGTTAAACGTGAATTAACTCATGGTGTGTGCATTTGTACAAACTAGGACTGGAAGACTGCCCTGAGTAGATGCTCCGTTTTTGGAAACCCATCCCATTATGCAGAAACCAAATCAGTCAGCTTCTCACATGGTGTTTCTTCCTGGTTTCAGGTATTATTTCAAAGTTCAAGCCAAAAATCCACAAGGCTATGGGCCCATCAGCCCGTCGGTCTCATTTGTCACAGAATCAGGTAACAAAGTCCTTCCAATCTTGTCTGTTTTGTTCTCCTCGGAAATGAGACAAACTATCCAGAATAACAATGACTGTGATGAGTAAATTAAAGCAACAGAACCCTTACTTTTTGTATTTTAAAGAGTTAATGGTGAGTTTCTCTAAAAAAAAGTGTTGTTTCCTTGCCATTTGGCGCTCTTGGGAACAAGCAGAAAGGCCCAATTCCAGTAACGGGGGAATCTGGCATTTAGCCACAGAGGAGAGACAAGTGTGGGTCTAACTGTACCAGAGTCAGGGAAAGTTTTCCAAAAGGTTTTTCTGCAGGAGACTAAAGGTCGTGTCCTGTGTGTGGATAAAGAGGGTGTTGCTGCTTGACTGGCTAGTCTGCTTGCCAGGAGACCTGGGGAGAGCTCAGTTACAATGCTGCTCAGTCATGTGAGCGCTGCCTCTGAGCATCACGCTGTGTTTTGGGGGTGCTGGTAGATGAGCAGTTAGGCCCTTCCCTACCACGTTGCCGTTGCCCTCTGTGTGAGGCACTGCCCACAGGGCTGGCCCACTGTGACCCTTCTCGGGTCAGCCATGTTTCCATGGAGGAAGTCACATGGGCGTCCAAGTCCCTCCCGCGGAGCCGGCAGTGGCGCTCACTGCTCTGGCTTCCATCTCGTTAGATGGTTTTCTCCAGCGAACTTGTCACAGGAAGGTGTTTTCAAGTGGAATGATTTTAAAATCTGCTGAATCAAAATATGTGGGCAAGATAAACTGCTTTGAGAGAATGTACTTGAAACAAAGGGGGTCAGAAGTGGCTCACACGCCTCTCCCTCCTGTCCGCTTTCTGTCTTCTGCGTGGGATCATAGAGTGTGCACTTCAACTGGCTGCTCTCCGTCGGCACCATCCTTGTGAGTGATCCGCACTGTTTTGCGGATCTCATGCTTTCACACTGTGCAGCGGCGTTTCATTGTGTGGCTATGCCACGTTTCTGTCCAGCCCTATTCCCTGTCCATAGATTCTACTTCTTGGCACTACAAAGATGCTGTGTTTATGTGCAGATGTTCGCACAGATGCATGTTTCCACTTACTTGGATAAATAAGAGTGTAGGCTCTTCCTCTTTGGAAACTCCCAAACTGTCCACTAAAGATGGAGGGTTTTTTTTTTTAATTTAAATGAATACTGAATTATTTCGTAGTACGCAGTATTAAAACATAGTTTTTAGGACTCTACAGATTATATGTAAGAGTTTTTCCAAAAAAGAAAATGCTTAGGAAGTGAAAATGGAGGAATAATATTGTGTCTCTTGAGTCTGCCTGCCTGTCTGTCTTTGCTGCAGTTTGGCTAGCTTGGTTACAGAGAGTGTCCCAGTTGGCATTTCTGTGAGAGGTGATATGAGATCAGCTGTTTCTGTTTCATTCCACAGATAACCCTCTGCTCGTCGTGAGGCCCCCAGGTGAGTTCCTCTCCCTGCTCATCTTGAGACTGGCAGTGAGGCTGAATGTTGCACACGAGGTTGCTGTGGTTGCTCACAACCAGCTGGACCACTTCTGCAATAATTTTTCCAGCAACCTCCAGTTGCTTTGAACCATTCATCCTGATCTGTGCGAAAGAATGGCCTGGGAACTTAAACATCTTATTGATTTGTTTATTTGAGAGATAATGAGATAACGGTTTTCCTCCCTGGTTCCTCCCCAAGTACCTGCAATGGCCAGGGCTGTGCTGGGCCAAAGTTGGAAACTGGGAACTCAATCCAAGTGTCCCACATGGGTGGGAGGGACCCAATCACTTAAGCCATCCATCACTGCTGCCTTCCAAGGCTACATTGTCAGGAAGCTAGAGTCAGGGGTGAAGCTGTGAATGGCAATGTTGAAAAACTGTGCTTTGAAAGGCAAAGAAATCACGTGTACTAGTTCACCCTCCAAATGCTTGCAATAGCCAGTGCTGGCCAGACCAAAGCTAGGAGCTGAGAATCCCGTCCAGGGCTCCCATGTGGGTGACAGGACCTATGTACTGGAGCCATCACCTGCTGCCTCCCAGGATGTATGTTAGCAGGACGGAGTCAGGGCTTGAACACAGCATTCTGACATGGGATGTGGGTGTCGGTGGTGGCTTCATTGCGATGCCACATACCGGCCTCAGGAAAGGGAAGTGTTTAATGGAGCCCAAACAATCAGTGTCTCTGAAAAACCACAGTGGAGTAGCCAATATCAATGACATAAATATTTACATAATCCTACGCACATTTTAAGTGACTGGAAAGATGGTGCACCATGAAGGTTTACTTTGTTTTTCAATCAACCTGAGAAATTCTAGCTACTGAAGTTCAAGATAGGCCTTAATGTGTGGCAAGGAGGGTGGGGAGTCTGCTAAGGGGCTTGGGGTGGGGTCATGTAACCCCCAAAATCAGATCTGCCAGTTTAGCTTGTTTTCTTGAAGGATAAAGACCCTCCTTAAATGTGAAAATCCCTTATTGAAATATACACAGTAAAAGTTTATTCACATTTTTGTCTAAACTCCTTTATTGTACTTCAGTGGTAAAAAAAAAGGGGGGGGGGAAAGGAGTGTTCATCGGAGAGGGAGGTATTCATTGGAGAGGGAGGTGTTCATTGGAGAGGGAGGTGTCCACTGGAGAGGGAGGTGTTCATTGGAGAGCGAGGTGTTCATTGGAAAGTGAGGTGTCCATTGGAGAGGGAGGTGTCCATTGGAGAGGGAGGTGTCCATTGGAGAGGGAGGTGTTCACTGGAGAGGGAGGTGTTCATTGGAGAGGGAGGTGTCCATCGGAGAGCGAGGTATTCATTGGAGAGCGAGGTGTCCATTGGAGAGGCAGGAAAAGGCGCCCAGAACAGCCCTGGAAGTAGAGCAGGTGTGATGAATGTGTGCAGCTCTCTGTGAACCGCCCTGACTCAGCAGGCGTCTTTTGTGCTGTCAAGGTGGTGAGCCCATCTGGATACCATTTGCTTTCAAGCATGACCCCGGCTACACAGACTGCCACGGGAGACAATATGTGAAGCGGACGTGGTACAAAAAGTTTGTGGGAGTTGTTCTTTGTAATTCACTGAGGTATAAGATTTACCTTAGTGACAACCTGAAAGGTAGGTCGTTGTGGCCGACAGGTGGTGGGAAGCATGGGCACTTGTGGTTTTATCAGATGCAGACTTCATGTAGCAGTACATCTGAGCCTATTTGGAGCCTGGACTTATTGTGGTTCACATGCAAACCAGTTTCAGGACTTTGCTTAAGTTACTAGCTTTTACATTGGCACCCAGCAATAGATAGTCTTAAGTGCACTGTTTTGGGGATAAAGTCCAACATTATGCTAGAAATTTAAATGTATGTCTTCTTTGAAATTAACTCACTAATAATAGACATGACTGTGAACTGAAGAAATTGAGGGAAAGTTTCCCCAAACCCCTGTCACTGCTACAACTTTTCAGAGGGGGGAGATTACATGGTAAAACACAGATCAGCAATACTATGCGTTTTGTGTCCAGATGGAAACCACATAATTTTTTATTGAGAAGAGGATTAAAATGAAAACTGGCAGAAGTACACCAAACTATTAACACTTAAAAATGCCATTTTTATCCAGCTGGCTTCGGTCTACTCATCTACATAAGCTTAATTTTTATTTTGAAATTTGTGCAATTTTCAGTTTTTTAGAAAATGCATCTCATGAACTTGCAGCTGCTGTGTATTTTGCCATTGGTAATTTTGAAAAATACCTTCATGTTTGTTTCTCACTAGCTGTGATTAAAGATAGTGTCAAGACTAAGTTTCCCCTCCCACACCCCGCTCTGGCAGTTTCTGTGTACATGACTGTCCCCATGTTTTTCTGTTTTTCCCTTCCCTTCTCTTCCAGCACGACCCGCTTTCCCCTGCTGCTTCAGAATTGCTAGGTGAGGGTAGCACAGGCAACTCTGGAATCCCAGGGTTGGGAGACGCTTGGCACTTGCTGAACTAGTGGTTCAGCACCACGGACAGCGTCCAATGCCACAGACACACCCTTTGTCTAGTCATGCATGAAGTAAGTTGTTCTTTTAGGTTGACCTTCCTGCCTTTCACAATCATTTCATCATATTCTCTATCAGTTTTCTTACTTTCCGTTTTTAAACTAAAGCATAAACAGGCCATCATTTACAAACTGTAACCACCTGTAATTTCTACTTCCTGAATATTCCTTAAGGATTTAGCATACATGCTTTCAGAGAAATCTGATTGTGTTTATGAGGTTGGTACCGTTGTCATCATGTTTCACACCTGCAAAGTGTGTCACACCCAGAGTAAACAAGGGGCCCAGTTGAAATGGTCTCTGAAGTTTGTGGTACCAGCTGGCATTCTTTGACTGGAAACTGACTTATTCTGTTCCTTTGTGCAGACACATTCTACAGCATTGGAGACAGCTGGGGAAGAGGGGAAGACCACTGCCAGTTCGTGGATTCACACCTTGATGGGAGAACGGGGCCTCAGTCCTACGTGGAAGCCCTCCCCACCATTCAAGGTAATCCGAGCTAGGGCCCGACACACTGGATTACACTGAGGGGAGAATGGGGTATTTATATAGAAGGAAATTCATGGTAGCTCTGCCCCTCGTTTACCATTTGAACATGGATTTAGAGCATCAAAACTAATGAATTAGCAGAACATTCCTATTGAACAGGTCAGAATACAAAGGAATATAGAATATTCCTTCCATCTCTGGTGGAAGGAATGCGCTCTGAAATTGGCAGTGCAAAATAGTGGTGATGGTGTGAAAAGGTGCACCTTGCAGCATAGATGACAAGAGTGACGTCATACAGTTGTCCTGTTCTTGGGTGATTATTAAGGCCACTGACTTCAAAGATGGTAAGTCATGTGAAGATACTTGGAAAGGTTTGCAGAGGAGGCAGGGTCTCTGCTGACGTTTAGAGACAGGCTGGACATGCAAGGAGCAGGGCACTTCCAGGCAGAGCCTGGCGTGAGCAAGAGTAAAAGGCAGCCAGGAGTGTGCATGACCACTGTCGTGGGTGGCAGGAGACAGTGGCATCCAAGCTGCCTGGTTGTGGCATTACAAGGGGAGGATGGGTGTGCCCACCTCCAGGCTAGTCCCTGAGATGTTGCCAGCCAAGTTGCTACTCTGTTGAGCGGGCAAGTGAAGACCTGCTCCCCACCCTTAGTGAATTAAATGTTTGGGAGACAAGAGGTATGCTGATATGCCAAGAAATAAAGCTAAAAAAAACCGCTTTAATAAAAAACATCTTTGCCCATTCTCAAAGAATTAAAATACATTAAAATAAGTGCATCCAGGGTTATCTTATCCAGACAAACAGAACCAATAGGATATATCTAGCCATCCACCATGTATCTAAATATCAGTATATCTTTATATACTATATATGTATATATATATATATATATAATCTATCCATCCACTTCCTATTTATCCTATCATCTATCTAACTTACTTACCTATACTCTGTATAAATGATCTTTCCAGATTTGTGAGATCTGGCTGCTTACTCAGCTCAGGGCTGGCCCCTCAGTGAGAGCTCAGTAGCCCTCAGCTAACCCTGCATTGTCTGTAGAGAGAGGGAACAGGGTGAGCAGTGAGCTAGCTCCTCCCTGCCTGAGCCGTACCCATGTGGACACTCAAGGCAAACCCCATGGGCACCTGTGATCCCGTATTGGCTTGTAAGTCACACTTGTCATAGACGAACTTTGTCCGGAAGGAGGATGTGAAGGTGAGTGTTCCCACTGTTGGTTCCCACATCTCTGATGCTTCCCTTCCCTCGACCCCACCAGGCTACTACCGCCAGTATCGCCAGGAGCCAGTCAACTTCGGCCAGATTGGTTTCGGAACCCCCTACTACTATGTGGGCTGGTATGAATGTGGGGTTGCCATCCCAGGAAAGTGGTAATCCCTGGAGCCATGGTCCTGCAAGTTCAACCGTCCAGCCCTGGCCTGCCAGCTGACTCATCCCAGGCACTGTGAGCAAGAGAAAGACAGTCACACACCCCGCCACCCCCCTCCTCCTGGCTGGTGGGGAGGCCATGGGATGAACACTGGATGATTTCATCATCTTCAGTCTGGAACTCAGTCAGTCCCACTTACTGACCTTGACTGTGAGCAGGACTTGGCCTTGCCGTTCACGACGCGTGTCATGGCTTTTGTTTGTCGTGATACATCCAGAGTCATCACCAAGTAACCACTTTCCATGACTCACAGACTAAATCAAGGTCACAGAGTGTGGGCACTCGGACACCTCCAGGGAACAGCAGAGCTGTGCCCTGTGCTTTCTATGTTGCTTGTTCTGGACACTCCCAAGCCAGCCCATTTTAAGCTTCAGATCTCTTTGTATGCAGCCGAACCAAGTTACTAAGAACACGCCCAAAGAACCACAGCCTACCTGAAGTTTATTCTGTGGACTTGCCCACTGCTAGAGAATATGTATCGTGTTTGTCAGTTCTCAAATGTGGTCTATATGTATATATGCATATACATAGGCACACTGATCTGCAAGACTATTGATTAAAATGGCTATATTTGTACTTTGTTCACTAGAAAAGTGTGTATGGGGCTTTGTTGATAAAACCATCACTGTGGACATCTCGTTCAAGTGTCCAAGGAAACTCTCACACTCCATGCACAATGCAGCAGCCAGGAACGGGTGCTCACTCCATGGGCAGGGGCTGTGCCCTTGCAAGCAGGGATGCTGAGCTGCTGTCAGAGAAGGGCCACAGCCGCAGGGCCAGGCCTTCCTGCTTCAGGAGGCCTCTCCGTTCCCTTGTGGAGAATGTCAGGGTTGCCTCTTAGTGGGCAAGTCCAGATGAATGAAGATTTCAGATCCCAAACTCTTGCTTTTGAAACTCCCTTTCCTCTCCCACTCTCTGCGCCTGTGGAAACGAACCAGAGACAAACCCTGCTCTGGGTCTCATGGGGGTTGCTGCCGCCAATCACTGCAGCGTGCCCCTGGGCTGTGGAAGCCGCATGTGGCCCATGCCCGGCACTAAGGTAAGGAACTCTAATGGGGCTATGAGGCCAGGCCAGGTGTGTGCTTCAAATTCCACCATGCCCCTTCCACGATAACCAGCAGTAGCACTTGGCAAGCATGCTGACAGCAGGGGAAAGAGCTGGAATTCCTCAGGAAGAAAGATCAGGCTTTAGCCATGTCGCAGTATGCTAACGAGGGAAGGGAAGCAGCTTTCGTGACAGGGAGGTACCCTTACACATGAAAGAGGAGTGCTCAAGGAAGGAGACCCCCAATCTCCCACACTGGTCAGTGTGCAAGGGAGCTGCACACGCCATGCCAAGCCCATGCAATTCAACAGTCCGAATTTTCCAAGCAGCACAGAAATCTTCTTCATAGTTCCCCTGCAGAAATATAAAGAATTCAAGACGTCTTTTCTGCCCTGCCTGGAATCTGCAGGCTGCATTTGCTTACAGAAATTGGAAGCTAGGTTAAAGTGAATGCTTGAAATTTTAGAGAAATGACCAACACCCCTAGAGGATAGAATTTCCAGAATAAAAACGTTACGGAAGAATATAAGCCTAGGCACCATATGAGGGTTCCTTAGGAAGAACTGACAGAATGCCCATAGATGGATGACAGATACGTAGATGGGTAAACGTGATCCATGGTAGCTGCAGATAGAACAGGCAGACACAGGAAATATGGTATATGATAGATATGTATATGATATATAGATATAGGTATGACAGAATAGATAAATATGATGGGTAATAGATGATAGATGGTAGGTAGAAAAATGAGAGGTGACTCGTTAGGGGAGCCACTTCACAGGGTGACAGAAGTGAGGAGTCCCTGACTGGTCATGTGACAGTGGGAGACCCTGGAATACCAAGGTTCCATCTGTGCCCAAAGCCTTCAGGCCCAGGGACGCCAAGACTGTGACTGCATCTGAGGACTAGGTCCTGAGAGCCGAGGCCAGTAGACCAAAGGCTTGAAAACCTGAAGTTTTGAAGTCCAAGGCTAGAATAGAGCATGTCCCAGCTCCAGGAGATGGAGACCATCCCGCCCAGGACCCTGTTAACTGAACGCAGTCTGCCCACCCTGAGGTAGGGTCCACCCTGCACAGTCCACAAATCCGCATGCCTCCTCTGTACTCACCCTCGAAGGCACACCCAGCACTAATGCTTCACCTGCTGGCCAAGTCAAGTACCACAGGTACACGGTCACCATTCTGCTCAAACTAGCCTGGGTAGTGGCATCATGTTTCTAGAATACTAAATTCTGAGGCCTAGCACAGTTGCCTAGTGGCTGAAGTCCTCGCCTTACATACACCAGGATCCCATATGGGTGCCAGTTCATGTCCTGGCTGCTCCACTCCTCATCCAGTTCCCTGCTTGTGGCCTGGAAAAGCAGTAGAGGATAGCCCAAAGCCTTGGGATCCTACAGCAGTGTGGGAGATGCGGAAGAAGCACATGGCTTAGGATCAGCTCAGCTGTGGCTGTTGTGGCCGCTTGAGGATTGAATCAGCGAACAGGAGATCTTTGTCTCTCCTCTCTGTAAATCTGACTTTCCAGTAAGAATAAATAAATCTTTTTAAAAATTATTTATTATTTTTAATTCATTAATTACATTGTATTATGTGACACAGTTTCATAGGTACTTGGGTTCTCCCCACCCCTCCCCGAACCCTCCCACCATGGTGGATTCCTCCACCTTGTTGCATAACCACAGCTCAAGTTCAGTTGAGATTCCCCCATTGCAAGCGTATACCAAACATAAACAATAGTAACTTCTGGAAACCACACTCTTGGAAGACTATTGGGGAGTGAAGGGATGAGAAGGAGCATTCAAGTTTGCAAACGGGCAGAAAGCCAGGTAGGTGAGGTTACCATGGAGGACGGTGGTCACCAGGTCAGGTGGAGAGGCTCCAGAAGGGAGTGGTCACCTAAAGGGGCGGAGCCTATGCCAGTTCTAGAGAGCAGAAGCAGACACAGTGGGTATTATGGGGAAAGAACACTCCACAGAGAACTGTAGGGAAGTCCATTCTGTAAGAGACATCTCTGGAAAGTGGCCAGATGTCCATCCCTGTGGACATAACTAGCATGCCCACACCTGCAGCAGAAACCCTGGCTGTGAGTTCAGGGTGGTTTCTGCAAATGAAAGGCTCCTAACTGAACAGAAGGGAGGCAGTGTGGGGCAGGGGCCGTAGGCCATGCATAGGTTTGCCATGTTTCTTGTCTGATTGTTTAAGAAACAGTCAGTGTAGCCATGGTATGGTTTTGTTGAGGCTTTTAAGAAGGTTCAAGTGAAGTCTGAATTGAAAAATGAGCCGAGGTTGTTTCGTAGCTGTTTGTTTCTCTTTTACACCCTTAGTCTGCGCCTATTTCCTGACAATCATCTTCCTTTGGGCATAGCATGTAGTTGGCCTTAAGTGACTTGGTCCTGGATTCCCCGCACCGGGTGTCCCACTTGACCTCTCGTTTGTGTTGCAGTCTCAGAAAGTTATCTTAAGTTCATACTTATGCTCCACTTGGCTAAAATGTAATTTCCAGCTCTCATCAGGGTTGGTTTTTTTCCTCTTGACCTACTTGAACCCCTTATTGGGGTCAGCCATGGAGGGTGGGGTGCTTAGAATGGGAGGAGGAAGAAGGCTGGCATGGAAAAGAGGTCACTGCCGCAGTGGGTGGTTACACGAGTATTCCACTGATGGGGTCAGCCCAAGTTTCTGTGAGGCTCTACCCTGGGCCATCCCAACATTGTCTCCATAAGATGTAACCATTTGGCAAGCAAAGTGAAGAAGCAAGCAAGGTGATTTTTAAAAGTGAAGTAAACTTCAAGTTTTGGGAGTGAACTCTCTCCCCAGTTCACACTGGTGCTGAGTTCAGGGAAAGCATACAGTACAAGGGGGCATGCCACGTGGAAGATGGGCAAGGCAACCTGCTTGTTCTGAATCAGAGCTTTGGCTGCCCTGACATGACTGCCAGTGGGACTGCTGTTGAGGCTCCAGGGACGGCCTTGGCCCAGTTCCATGGGTCTCCTCTCCCCTCACTCTGCATGACTCCACTCTTCTCCCCACAGTCTGGCTTTCTCTGGACACATGCGTCCCAAGCAGCTACCAGTGCCTCATCTGTACCCATAGCGGTTGGGAGGACACAGCCCAGCTTCTCTGTCTGCTTGACTTTGGCACCTGTTAGTTCTGCATTAGCTGTAACAGATGCTAGAATCCAGACTCAATGAACCAGACTTAGGCTTAGGTCAAGCTTAGGTCAGGTGTGTTCACCTTGGTCCAATCCTACTGCTGTCCCCCACACTGTAGGAGCAGGAGTGTGGTCGTCTCCAGGAAATGATGGTGCTTAATCAGCTATTATCACCCAGCCAGTGTCAGCTGCACCCCATATGTGCACTGGGCACACAGTGAAATCAGGGGCTGTGAGATGAACAAAGTCCACCCCGTCCTGCACTCATGAGATCTAGTCCTAGTGAGAAGACCCACAGTGAGTAATTCAGCTGTGGGTGATGCAAGTGGACAGACAGAAAGAGAACAGACAATGAGACCAGGACCAAGCAGGGACCGAAGACAGAGGAGGGACCCCTTGAGCTTCTTGAGAGACTTCAGACCGCGCTGGTTAGAGAGAATGGAAGTGGACCGCCCAGCGTGGTTGAGACTGGGGGATTTCCATATAGGGTCTCAGACTTGAGTCTTTAAAGCATGGGAGAGAAATGCTCATTTCCTGAACTTGTAAGGCAGAGATTAGCCCATGTGACCATTGTTTTGATATAACTTAGACACCTTGAAGGAGAAGCTCTGCAGGTTTTTAGACTTATTTTTAACTTGAAAGTTAGAGTGATAGGGCGGGACAGAGAAAGAGAACCTTCTATCCACTATTCACCCCCCAAATAGCAGCAGTAGCCAGTCAGGTTGAGCCAGACTAAAACCAGGAACCTGGCACTTCATTTGAGTCTTCCACGTACGGGCCGAGGTGCTAGTACTTACACCACCCTGTTGCTTCCTAAGTGCAGTAGCAGGGAGCTGAATCACAAGTGGAGCAGCCAGGACTCAAACCGGGATGCAGTCTGGGATCTAAATTACGGTTGTGTGACTGAAGAACACAAATGTGTGGCTTTCCCCAAAACCAAGGGCAACTACCTGAAAATGAGCTGAGGTCTCACCTCCAACAACCAGAAGCAAAGCTGTTTTCAGGAAACCAAGCACTTGCCTGAGGCTTATCTTGTTTAGACCCTGTCCTACCTGTTCCCACGGTCCACTGAACTTCAGCATCATGAGGTCTTTGCTTTTTGCATCTCTCACATAGAAGTGGAAGACCTGACACCAAGGTACCTTCTTATGCCTCTGGAAAGGGGAGCCTAGAGCATGAAAGTTGGGGAGCTGCATTCCCCTCTTGTGGTGGGAGGGCGGGCAGGGGGTGAGAGGCAAGGCAGCCTGCAGGAGAAGAGAACCATGTGAGGGAGTTCTGAGCTTCAGTGGTCCTGGGAAGTCTGTGTCTCTCCACCCCGTCTGATGCCTGTGCTGGGAGGGTCTAGGAGCTGTGCCAGCAGCTGGGGCAGGGTCTAAAGGTGAATCCTCCATTGTTGCCAGCTTCCCTCCTTACTCCTCCCCTGGACTGCTTCTGTCATCTTCACCCTCTGCTTATCCTGGACAGACCTGGACTCTGAAAGGAGCCTGGAACTTACACTTGGAAAAGTAGCTTCGTGCAGGAACAAGAAGCCAACACTGCCCATGGTTCATGGGATAGGAAGGATGCTGCAGCTAGCAGGTGGCTGCAGGGGGACCTTTAGGGCATCTCAGAAATGAGATGGAGAGAGAGAGAGGGGTGAGAGACACAGAAGAGGAAGAGGAGGAGGAGGAAAGAGAGATCTTTATTTAGATTGTATTGATCACCCATCTATCATTCTATTGTGTCTATCATCTATGTCTATTTATCATCTAGCTATATGATGTATTATTATCTGTCTCACTGCTGTATTTCATCTATCTATTGTCTAAATAATTATTTACTGTCTATCCTCTATCTATCCAGCCATCTACTGTTCATCACTCATCCATCACCTGTCTGTCTAGTACTAGCCACCACCGTCTCCACAGTGGTACCAAGACAGAGGTTTAGGGAGTAGGAGTGACTCCTGGAAAGCTGGGCTGGTCCGTCCATTCCCATCCTTCTTTGGTCCTGGCATGTCTGCTCTCTTCCGAAACCTTGGTTTCTACTCCACAAGTCTTCTCTATCCTTGCTTCCCCAGCCTTGCCAGCTCTACAGTGGTGCTACAACCATCTAAACAGACAAGGATGTGTACGCATTTCATTAATTTGGTGAACACCAACTATGTAGTGACTTTGTATAAAGGTGCCATGATGGTGATTAGCATCCCCAACAGTAAACAGGTGTCAGTTGGAATCATGACAATTCAAGGAAGCTTTGCAAATAGATGTTGATGTGGAGTGGGTGGGTACATGGGAACACTGTTGGGGAGGTTTTGCTGCCCTGCAGAACCTCCACAGCAGGAGGAAGAACTGGCTAGTGGGATCTAGAAGGAGCCATAGAACTCTAGAGAAATGATGCTCTCACTCTAGGGACCAAGGGACAGTCGTGGCTGAAGCAGCCCTGCAGGGGGATGCCTCTGTCCCTTTGTTCTCCCTTCCTTCTCCCTCCTGTTTCCTGCCAGTGTGCCCCATTAGCCAGTCCCATCTGGAAGCCACATGTCAAGGAAGCTGAGTAGTGAAACCGATACAAGCCAGGGCCTGTGGCTCTGAGCAGGGTGAAGAAAGGAAGACTCCAGATCTGGGAAGACAAACAAAGCACACCACACCCAGGAATTGACTGTACATTTTCCATACTCATTAGTTACTTGTGGCACACTTGTGGGAAAAGAATACGCTAAGGATGATTCTTAGAGGGGGCCTTTAAATGCTCTTCTCTTCCCAGAGGGGATGGAAGCTTTACAAGCATTTCTTGTAAAGGAGGCTGATACTCAGGAGGGTGAAAAAACCAGCAGAAAACACAAGTGCGGTTGTAGGGTTGGGGGAACCTCAGGCCTCGCTCTTTCCACCTGTAAAAGTGGAGCAACAGGCACCTAGGACCCCACTCCCATTTCCCTGGCCTGTGACGGATATTACTAACCCTTCAGAGCATTTCCCCACAGTATCTGCTTTTGACTGTGGTCCCAATTGATACTGATCTCTGGGCAGTTTTCCCAGAGGAATGGCACTAGCCGAAAAGATCAAGTCCATTTGTCTTTTCCACACTCTGTTGATTCCTGGTAAGAATGGAGCTTCCACACTCAGAGACCCAAAATATGTTCTTAGAGCAGGTGGGAAGTGGTACTCTGAATCAAATCAGATGTTCTACCCAGTGAGGTCTTGATTCAGGTTGAGGTTGACAAATTTTGTCCTCCTTTAGAACAACACAACAACAACTATATATCTATATCTATACCTATCAATATATATATATATATATATATTTTTTTATTTGAAAGGCAGGATGGGGTGGGGTGAATGATGGCATAAGCTTTTATTTGCTGGTTCACTCTCCAAATGGCTGCAATGGCCAGAGCTAGGCTGAGCTGAAACCAGGAGCCTAGATTTTCATTCAGGTCTCCCACATAGGTGCAACATCACTTCCTCGCTCTGGAACAAGGATCTTAGAGTGAGGGCACTACGAGGAGAAGGAATACAAATGTGTACCATCACTGTGGCATCATTTTGAAAGACCAGGCCGTTGTTTTAGCACTTATCCCACCTTTATTTAACCAAAAAACACTGATGGTGCATTGTGGACTGGGCCACGCGGGGCTGTGAGGGATACCTCCAACTCTTGCAGTCGACATTACAGCAGTATTTGAAAGATGGACTTTTAAAAAAAGAAGATTGGGAAACGCATGCCTCAATGCTGGGTACTTTTCCTTGTCTGTTGGTTTCTGTGCGTGCTGTCATCTCGATTGTTCTGTGTCCATGTGGAATGCAGCTGCTCCAAGACGCTGTGAATCCCTGACGCTTGGATTGTCTGGCTGTGTAAGAAACAGTCCAGGGCTCCTCTCTGGTTTAGATCCTGAACTGGAAGACACTATTTTTCCGTTGGCACTGCTCTCATTAATGAGAAACAAAGGGGGGTCCAAGAGGTCTATGACTTGGGCACCAGTGAATCAGGATTTGGGGGTATCAACTCAGGACTCCATCTGGGTCAGAAGGGTTCTTAATTAATTTGTAATTACTGGGTTGGAAAACAGTTTGTGTTCTGGTGTACAAAAGCAAATAGTGTCAATATGTCCACCCAGACGTCAATCATAAGCAGTTTTATAAGTGCTTACTAAGTACCAGGGACTCTTAGCCCATGCTAGTTTCAAACTTGATCACTTTTAGTTACGTTTTGGGAATTTAGCTACAGTAAACACACATGTTTTAGTGTGCCCTACTGTGAGTTTTCCACAAACACATAGATTCATGTAACTGCTAAGATTAAAATAGGAATCAACCTATCTCCTCCCTCAAATCCCTCCTCTCCCACCCCCAGCCCTTCTACCACCTGTTTTTTGGCTCTAAATTCTCACTTTTTCCAGAATATCACACGGAAGGAATCCCAGGGACACCCAAGTGGACCTTCACTCAGCCTAGACAGGCTGTGTTTGAGACTCCAGTGTGGTCACCACATCAGGAGGGACTTCCTTTTAGTTCCTGAGCAGCACCACTCGAAGAGCCACTCACCAGGTGAAGGACATTGGGTAAGGTCTGGAGTTTCCAGTAACTGTGAATAAAGCTGCTATATGCAAACACAGGCAGCATCTTATGCAAATGAGAGCTTTTATTTCTCTTGGCTAGTCTTGGGGGGGAGGGGTTGAATTACGAACAAATGTGTTTATGTTTAGCTTTGCAAAAAACTGCCCAACTGGGGACTAACATTTAGCTTGTCAGTTGCTTAATGTGTGTTTCCGCAGAGACTACTGATGTTGAGCGTTTGTCTGTTCACTTGTCTATTTACCAGCCAGATGTGGTCTTTGGTGAACTGTCTTAAAAATACTGTGACCCTGTCTTTCAATTGAGCTTGTTTTAATTTTTAAAATTTTTTGCTTATTTTTATTGATCTGAAGGGTTGGTATAGGAGGAGGGTAAGGGAGAGAAGTAAGGGGTGTGTTCCATCTGCTGGTTCATTCCCCAAATGCTTACAAAAGGCCGAGTTGAGGAATCTGCAGCTCCATCTGGATCTACCATGCAGGCAACCAGGGGCTCAAGTCCTCAGGGTCTCACGTGCTGTGTCTCAGGGTGCACATCTGCACTCCAAACTGGAGCCTGGATGCACGGGCATCTCAAACAGAAGCTTGACAGCTGCAGCAGAACACCTGCTCCAAGTTGGTTCATTACTGAGTTGTGAAAGCATTTATGTAGGACAGAGGCAAGCTGTTTGTCAGCCATTTGATTAGAAGTATTTTCCTTCAGTGTGTGGTTAACCTTTGTTTATCTTTATTTCTCTCAAGATTGTCTTCTAGATAGCAAAAGTTTTTAATTTTGCCCAGGCCTAATTTATCCACTTTTACTCTAATGGATATGACTTTTGCTCTTAGCTTTATGCCTGTAATTCAGTTATTGGAGTTTCTGGTACAGTACGAGGTGTAAGCCGTGGCTTTTTGTCCACTGTGAATGTGGTGATGTTCTGTTTGCTGTGCAGACTAGCCCTTCCTGAGCTAATTGCCTAAGAGCCTGCACTGGAAATCAATTGACCATGCAAGTGTGGTTTGCTCTGCTTGGTTCCCGTGGCTTGTTGGTCTACCCCTTTGCAAACACCACACTGTCTCTCTTGTTTGCTCTTTTGCTTTATAGTGAGTCTAGCAATTGAATGCTGTAAACTGTCCAGCTTTTTCCGATCTTTTTTAAAACTTATGTGGCCATTCAAGTTCCTTTTCCTTTCCAAATACATTTTGGAAACTTCTTGTCAAATTATTTTTTTCCTAAAATTTATTTTTCTTTTTTTTTGCCTTTTATTTTTTTAATTTTACTGCTTAATATTACCATCATTTCATGATACAGTTCCATAGGCCCTGGGATTTCCTTTAATCCCCTCCCCAATTCCCTCCCCCCTCACTGAATTCTCCTATATTATTACTAAAGTATAGTTCTTCATACACAGTCATATGTCCATCACTGCAGACATGGACAATGGCAGAGAGTCCAGCATCCTATTGTCAAGATATAGTAAACAGTTTCATTGAGAGTCCATCTTTGTCTGGAAGTAGAGATGAATACTGCATTGTATCCTCACATCTGGATATGTTAGTCTCCATTACACAGTTCTTATATATCCCCTTAAATGAAAAGCCACAATACAAAATCAACAACAGGAAGAAAGATAGAAATTTTAAATGCCATGAAGTCAAATAACATGCTGCTAGATATGATAGTCGCCATTACACAACTACTATACATCCCCTTAAATGAAAAGACACGAAACAAAAATCAGCAACAGGAAAAAAAATTAACAACCTATGAAGTTAAATAACATGCTACTGAATGACTAATGTGTCACTGAAGAAATGAAAATCAAGAACCTTCTTGAAGAAAATGATGCTACTATATGATCTATGAGTCAGTCAAGAATTTAATCAGAAGAAAGTGTTTTGAAGAGATGAAACAAACAAAAAAATCAAAATTCACAAGATATAGTTTCCACTGATCTTTGTTGGTAAGATATGTCTCCTGCAGGCAACAAATAGATGTGTTTTGTTTTTAATTCAGGCTACTAATCCATGACACTTGATTGATGAATTTAAGCGATTTACATTAAGGGTTAATATGTATGGGTGGTAATTTGGTCCTGTCATTTTAGGAATGGGTTGTTCATTGATTTAATGTTCTGTTGTTATTTTACTGGAATGTTCTCCACATTTGCCTTTGGTTTTGGTGGGTGCTATCCCTTTTCTCTGTCAAGAGAACATCTTTAAGTACTATTTGTAGGGCAGGTTTGGAAGAGGCAAATTCTTTTACCTTTTCTTGACTGTGGAAGAATTTGAGTTCATTTTGAAAAACAAAGGAAAGTTTTGCTGGGTACATTATCCGGTGCAGACAATTTTTTTCTTCTAGAATCTGGAATATGTCACTCTGTTCTTTTCTTGCCTTTAGAGTTTCCTGTGAGAGATCTCCTGTGAGTTTAATTGGCATCCCTTTATATGTCAACTGATTTTTTTCATATGCACATTTAAGGATCTTTTCCTTATGTTCAATTGAACAGAAATTGAAGATCATGTGTCTTGGTGAAGATAGCTTTTGGTCAACTCTGTTGGGAGTTCGGTGTCTCTCCTCGATGTTATTTCCCATTTTCTTTCTGTAGATTAGGGAAATTTTCCCTTATTATTTCGTTGAACACATGTGTGAACCCAGCTTCTCTTTCTGCACCTTTTGTGACTCCCATAACTCTTAGATTTGGCCTTTTAATAGTGTCTTCCAATTCTTGAAGACTTTTTTTGTTTAGCTTGATCCAGCTCTGCTTCCAGCTTTTGGTTTGCTTCCTCCTGATGATAGGAAATATCCTCCAATTCTGAGATTCTTTCTTCTGCTTGCTTCATTCTGTTTTGGAGACTCTCCACTGTACTTTTAATTTGCTCTACTATGTTCTTAATTTCTGATATATCAACCTTGATTTGCTTTATTGCTTCCTTAAATTCTTTGAACTCTTGTATGTGCTTCTCATTGTTGATCAGAAGCATTAAACTGAGTTTTATAAATTCTGTGTCCCCCATTTTCTCGATGTCTTCCTCAGTGAACTCTGAGATTGGCAAAGGGTTTTGCTCCTTTGCAGTGGAGTTTCTACTAATATTCATTGTGCCTTTGTCTCTTCTTTTGCTCTTGATCATTGTACTTCTGGTTAGCAGAGTCTTCTCCTTGGGGCAGGTTTCTAAGCTCTGTCACCCACGGATCTATAATTCAATTTTACTTATTACAGTTGGTACACAGCTCTGCTTGCAGCCACTTGTGCCACAACCTCCAGCGCGTTCCAGGTCTGGGTTCTTATGTCAGATTTCCACAAAGAACTCCATAGCCCCAACTCCTGGCTCACCAGTCTCCCCCTCCTGTGATACTGTGCTGAGGCTGCACTGTAGTCTGTACAACCTTTCTCCCACTTCCAGTTGAAATAGGTCCCAGGATAAGAGAGACAGCAGGTGTCCTATATAGCTAGGTTGTTGGTGGTGCTGATCTTGCTGGAACCTGTTGGCTATTAGGTCTGGTTGCCACATGGACCTATTTTGATCCGTATGATGCCTCAGTCGGTATTATTTTCCTGCGGAACCAGTGCAATCCATGGAATTCAGTGAGTTCTCTCCCAGCTCAACACATGCACAGTTCACTGTTGTCCTCTGCAGGCCTAAAGCTATTGCCACAGTGTACAAAATGGCGCCTAACGTACCACTACTAGAGTTCTTGATCTGCTGGCCCTCAGGTCTGAGGGCTACCCAGACCTGTCTTGGGTGGAACCCGTAGAATGCCACATTGATGCAGTTCACTGAGTCAGAAATGAGTTCACTCCCAGCTCAGCGTATGCTCAGTCCTTTCCCTTGCCTTTGCCTCCTTACGCAAAATGGCACCCAATTCAGCTCTAGGGGGCTGACTGGGCTGTGGAATCCACCCTGTTCTGGCACTGTCTGTCTGGGATCTGCTGCTCTGTCTCTGCTCCTGGTCAAATCAAACAGACCATAGGACGGACAGTTCTTTGTCTGGGTTCACCTCCGTGGTCCCAGTGAAAGTCCCTTCCCACCTGGTTGTTGCTGGAGTTCCAGCTACTGGTGGAGTTCAGATCTCTATTAGCTGATTTCCACTGGAGTATCAGTCACTGCAACACCACACCATTGTGTCTGCTGCTTTCCTGTGTCTGTCAGTCTCCAGGCACCCCTCCACTGTTGTTCTGTCCTTTCCTATTTCCTGGAATGTGTCCTGTCTGCTTCATCCTGATTAAATGTTTTTCCGTCCATTTAAACGTGTCCTTACCCTATTCTGCCGTCTTGATTCTCCTTCTAATTTTCTTCTGATGTTAAAGTAACGCTGGTCTTATGTGTTGGTAAGTGTCACCCCCTCTTAAATTCTCTTGGAGAATTTCTTCACAACTGCTCTTTATCCCTTCTTAGTTTCATAAAATTTCCCTGGGAGCAATTTGGACCTGAAGTTTCCTTTGTAGAAAGGTGTTAACCACATATTCAATTTCTTTAATTTATATAGGGGTATGCAGGTTTTCCTAGTTCTTTACAGAAAACTTTTTATATTTTTGCTTTTTGAAAAAATTATCAATTTCATTTGTTAAGTGTGAACATAAAAGTTTCCATATTATTCCCTTGTTAATGTTTTAATAACTGCATGATCTGTAGTGATGCCGCTCACTTTCATTTGTAGTGGAGAAATTTTTGTTCTGTCTCTCTCCCTCTCTCCCCTTGGTCAGTTCACCCAGATGTTTGCTAATTCAATTGACCCTTTCAAAGTAACTTATTTTGTTTTTATTCTGCGTACTGTTTTTTTTTTTTTAATATTTTCAACACCATCAATTTTGGTCTTAATTATTTGCTTCTTTCTCTGGGTCTCATTTTTAATATCTGATATCTTAAGGTAAAGCTTTAAATAATGGACTTAAGAAATTTCCTCCTTAATGTAAGTGATTTCCTAAAGATTTGTTTATTTTTAATGGAAAGGCTGATATACAGAGATAAGGAGATATAGAGAGAAAGATGCTCTATCTGCTGATTCACTCCCCAGGTATCCACAGAGCTAAGCCAATCTGAAGCCAGGAGCCAGGAGCTTCTTCCAGGTTCCACATGTGGGTGCAGGGTCCAAAGGCCTTGGGCCGTCCTCTACTGCTTTTCCAGGCCACAAGCAGGGAGCTGGATGGGAAGTGGAGCTGCCGGGATTAGAACCGGTGCCTACATGGGATCCCAGAGAATGCAAGGCAAGGACTTTTAGCCACTAGGCCAATGTGCAATGCCCTTTAATATAAACTTTTTAAAAAAATTATTTGTTTGTTTGTTTAAAAGGTAAAGAAAAATGGGGGAGAGAGTGAGAAACAGAAAGAGAGCAAGAGAGAGAGAGAATGTTCTGTCCACCGGCATACTCCCCAGACCGTCGCCATTACCAGGGCTGAGTCAGCAGCTTCATCTGGGTCTTCCACATGAATGGCAGAGGACATGTTGTGCTGATTTCTCTGGTTTATTAGTCAAAGCTAGATTAAAGTGTCGCAGCCAAGGCACAAATGAGCACCTATAAAGGATGCTGGCATTGTAGTATCAGTTTAACTTGCTCTTCCACAATGCCAGTACCAGTTAAGACATTTTAATACTGTAAGTTTAACTCTTAACAATACTATTTTAACTGCACTATCCAGATTTTGACGTGTTGTATTTCATTTTATTTATAACACTTGATATTTTTCTTCTGATTTTCTGCTTGAATTGTGGTTTATTTAAAAGCGATTGGTTCATCCAAATATTCTTTGAAAGTGGAGTTACAGTGCATTGCATGCACCTTGCAGAATGTGGAAGAAATCAGGTAGAAGACTTGAGGGTTCCTTTTTCTATCTAATCTTTCCAGAGATGTCATGAAGTTTGAAACTATTTTTAATCAAGGAACAAAGAGAGCAAAGCAGGTCAAGCAAATGAATGTCAAAAGAAAACAGAAAAATAAATAAATTGCTTCTGAGTCTACCATAAAAATTCAGGCTTGTTCTCTGTAAGAGCTCTCTTATTTCCTTAAAAAGTGCAATGAGATAGAACTTAGCTTCCTGTCTTTAACAGTGCATTTTGAATGTCCTCTCATACGTTCAATAGTCCTATACACAAATGCAATGTAATTCACTTACTCTTCTGCCATAGAACTTTAGTTTGGTTCTAATCTGTTACTATTATCAAAAACACGGTGAATATATTCTGTGTTCTTTAACGTCTTTAGTTTCCCCTTTGCAAAACTCTAGAAATGGAACAGTTGAGGAAGAGGAATGACATGTTCTTCTGCAGTGTTTATTATTAAATGCTTGATATATAGATAGAGAGAGAGAGAGAGAGAGAGAGAGCGCACTTCTACCTGCTGATTCATTCCATAAATGCTCACAATGGCCAGACCAGACTGGGCCACACCAAAGCTGGAGCTGGGAACTCAGTGCAAGTATCCCATGTGGGAGACAGGGACCATGTGCTTGAGCCAGTACCTGCTGCCTTCCAGGATGTACGTAAACAGGAAACTGAGATAAGCAGCAGAGCCAGTTCTTGGACCAGGGCACTTTGACACAGAATACTAGCATCTGAAGAGGTGCCTCAAGCATGAGGCTAACCACCTGGAACCCTAGAAATTGTTACTGGTTTATTTCCCCTTCCACAATATGTGAATCTTCCCATTTCCTGAAAATCTTACCCACACAATCTGTTCTGAATCTCTTTTTTTTAATAAAAAAAAACTTTCCAAATTTTATTTTTTTCTTTCATTTTGATAATCTTTACTTAGTTGATTAGGGCACAAAGGGTCAACGGTTACAGGAAAGTGGGCCATTGTTTCCACATTTTTTGTGTGTGTCTGGAGTAAGGAGGGAGATAAAGGGAGAAGCTCCACCCGACCTCCCACCCCATCCCATGGGCCCCGATGTGGAACATGCTCCGAGGGCACTGCTCAAGTGGTTTTAATGTTCAACAGTTCTGAATTGCTGCCATGACGAAATCTCCCCAGAATCCGCTAGCCGACACAGTCCACCTTAGGGTCTCCATTTGCCCAGATTTTCTCTGGCAACATATAGCTTGGGCAGATGATCTATTTGTTCTGTCCTCCGTCCTCTGTTGTGGTACCGGGTGTTCTCTGCAGGCTCCGAGGGACTGCTATATCCTCCATGTGCACTTGGATATGCTTTCCACTGGTACACCTGAGAGTCTGAGGAGGCTCAGCTTTGACACATGCACTCCATGGTCAGACATGAAACCTGCAATTCTCTGCATGATTGGGGTTCTGAAATCAGCAGTTCACTTGGAGGGATCCCCAGAGAAACTTCATCTGAGGTGATCCCAGACCTGATTCCTGTGTGTGCTTGCCAGTACAGGGCCCATCACAGTCCATCGCCCCAATCAGCTTATGCATATGCTGGTGGTTGCAATTGCTGGGTCAGTTCTGTTTCCAGAGCAGTCTTCCACGTGAACCAATAGATGCTGCAGTCCAGCCTGATGCTGTCTAGCACACACTCGTCCCTTACACAAACCAGTGGGAGTTGCAGCCTAGTCAGAGCAAGCTGCAATAATTCCCACCAGGCCCTCCCCCTGCCCTGGTTCCGTGCTTGCCAGTATGTACACCAGACTTGTCCAGTCTGTCCCACATCCCATTCAGCTATTATACATGTCAATGGGCATTGAAGCCTAGTTCAACCCAAACAGCCCAACTTTCCAGCCCACACACATGCTGGCAGGTGCCATTCTGTCTAGCCACCCCAGCCCCTGTCCTGGTTTTTGTGCTCTCCAGTGGGAGTGGTAATCCAAGAGGGAGGTGACCACTTTTTCCCTGATGGACCACTCCCACTCCCCAATCATGCACTCTCCAGGTGGTTCTGCAGCTTAACTTGACAGAATTAGCCCCCAGTGCCAACATCTGGCAGCTGATGCTGCAGCAAAACCCAACCAATCCTCACTCAATCTGATTTATTCAGTAGGAACCAGCCTGGCTTTCCCCTAATCCAGCTCACATGAGGCCCACAGGTGTTGTAGCCCTTCCCGGTCTGGTCTGCCCCCATCTCAACTCGTGCTGTCTAGTGGGTGTGGTGGTCCAGTGGGACAGCCCTTCCCATTCCCGCTACTGACTTTTCCCCCTCCCTGCTGGTTCTCACGTGTGCTGGTTGAGTGCTGCAGCCCAGTCTGGCATGGCCCCCCTGACCTCGAGATTTGTCAGTGGGTGCTGTAGCCTGGCCCAGCCCACCCTCAATTCCAGCTCACGCTGGTGAGGGTTATAACCTAGCCCAGCCCAGCTGGCACCCCATCCTAGCCCTAATGTGTACAGGTTTGTGTTGTGACCATACCTGGCACAACCCAGACTCTTCTGGTGCTCAGATTCGCCAGCGGGTGACTTGAACTGGTTCAGCCTGGTCTGTCCCCGGCCTATGTCAGATGTATGCCAGTGGGTACCTTTCTCTGGCTTGTTCTGGGCTACTCCTTATTGTGGTTCTTGTGCTCACCTGCAGGGACTGTGTCCTGCCAGAGGAGTTGCCCAGGCTCCTCCATCAGAACCTCTCCCAATGCCAGATCTTGCACATACCAATGGGTCCATGAGCCAACCCTACTTAATCCACCTCCTGTCCCGGCAGTAACAGTGGCCTTTCCTGACTGGCCTTCACCCCATTCCAGTTCTTACTGTTGGATGTTGCAGCCCAGCCAAGGCTCGTCCATACCCAGACACAGCTCACTCATGGCTCAGTAAGGGCAGACACCTAGGCTAGTTCGTCCTACATCTACCCTGGTCCTCCAGAACACCAGACAGTGCTAGAGTCTAGCCCGGCTCAGAGCGCCCAGCCCTGTTGACACTTGTGCCAAGGGATTCCCATGTGGGCTGGTGAATCAGTATGGCCCAAACAGATCTTATGGGCTCGCACCTCCAAACCACCAGGTCTCAGTCCCCATGCTTGCCAGAAAGTTCCATGACCCCATCACTGGGAGTCACACAGGATTCATCCCTCACCTATACTCACATTGGCCTTATCCATGGATGTCTCTAGACAGCAATTACACACCCTAAAAACCCTAGACCTTCTGCCAGGTGGCCCAAAGCCAAGGATTTGGTCACTGCGTGGCAGCAATGACCATGGCCTGAGTCTCAAGCATCAGGGCCTGGCCTGGCTCGGGCACCCCCCCGTAGCAGCCATGCTACAGAGGGCTCTTTTTGTCCCAGTCCCATGGTCGAACACTGCCCTGGCTCTTCCTCCAGGAAGATGGTGGCAGCAGGGTAGAGCATAATCCTGTTCCTGAGATGCCCTCATGGTGTGCTTACCCTGAGGGAAGAAATCTCTCGGGTCTGGAAAGAGCCTGGGACTCGCTCACTGCATGGCAGCAGTGGCCGTGGCCTGAGTCCCAAGCATTGGGTCCAACCTGGCTCGGGCATCCCCTGAAGCAGCCATGCTGCAGAGGACTCCTTTCGCCACAGTCCCACTGTCAAACATGTTCTGAATCTTTAAAAGAAAAAAAATAAACACGTTCTAGTTTCATAGGCCAGGAAATTACTTTACCTTTGGTTTCAGTTTTCAGTTCTTCCCATTAGAGTAAGCTTAGACTTCCTATTATTTCTGTTTCGGGCCATGGTCTTACACACCATGTTAAACCATCTTTCTAATTCAGGAAGATGTGTCGTAGTTTTAGCTGAAAACATGATGACTGATGTCTGCTTTGGCTCCTGGCTCTTGTGAGTGGGGTCACATCAATTTACCAAAGCCTTAGACAAGGTCTTTTCTGCAAAATGAATACACAGAGAGACAACTGGGTTATGATGATTTAAAAATGAAAACTATCTCCAGGAACCATGCAGGAAAGGATTTCTGAAGAGATAACTAGAACAAGCAACACAACTTCTGAAAGATGCGGTTGGTGTCAGTGTGTGTTGTTAATTCCACTCCTTCATTAAACTTTTGGTGTCCAGAAGGTACACTTGGAGGCAGAGTGCAAAAGCGTTGCCACAAAGAGCTCTGTCGGGCATCTCAATCTCAGCCATCACCTGCACCACAGTGCCTGCTTGCCTGTGTCATTGGGCAAGAAATTGCAAGGCCAGAGAAGCTGGAGGCCACCTGCCATGTCAGAGATGCCAGCATCGATCTGAGGGAAGAGGTCCTGTCGCTGGCCTCCACAGCATCTGAGATGACGTGGGAATGAGGAAGAGCAGGTGTCGTTATTTACCTGGCTCCACAGCACTCCCCGGAGGCTCTGCACAGTGTGGACAGTGGCTTCCCAGCCAGAGAAGTGGCTTTGATTTTGGCCCTGCACTATTGCAATTCTAGGTTGTCCTGGCATTTTTCTGCAGCTATATTTCAGAGAAATAAAGTGAAGCACTTTATGATATTAAAAAAAAAAAACGCTTTTCCCCATTGGCTGGGGAGAGTCGAGGTTTGTGCTTGCTCTCCCATCATAATCATTGTAAGCAACAATTTCACTATGAGCCCCTCTATATATTTTTTTAATTTTATTTTTGATTTTTAATTTTATTTTGATTTTATTCTTTAGTTGAGAGGAATGCATGCCCATGTGGACTACTGATTAGGGTGGGAAGGATCGAGAAATAGTGGAAAATGGATGAAACCACTTTCTCCAAGTTTCTTTTTATTTTGCTGTGACTGGGAGAAGGGAAGAAGCCGCACCCAGCTTCCTAACTGCTCAGTACCCCAGGGATGGGGAACAGCCACCCAGTGTCATCCCATGGCTTCTGATGTGGAACATGCTCTGAGGGTTCTGCTTAAGTGGTTTTAATAGTTCTGAAATGCTGTTAATTCTAAGAATCAAGGATAAGGAAACCCTTCCAGGTCCACTGGCTGACACAGTCCACCTTAGAGTCTCCATCTGCCCAGATATTTGCTGTCAAGGCTTGGCTGGGAGAGTTGTCCAATTTGTTTTACCCTCCATCCTCTGCTATGGTACTAGATATCCTCTGTAGGCCCCAATGGACTGCCATATCTTCTCTGTGCATCTGGGCATGCTGTCCATGGCTCCATCTTAGCAACCAAGAAAGCCCAGTTCTGACACATGCACTCCACAGTCAGACCACAGATCCTGCCATTTCCCCCATGGTTGGAGTTCTGAGTCCAGCAGTTCAGTTGAGGGGAGGGGAGAAGGTGAAACCTTGTCTGAGGTGACCCCAGAACCGATCCCTGTGTGTGCTAGCTAGTACAGGGTCCAGCTCAGTCTGTCACCCACACCAACCTACACACAGTGGTAGCTGCAGTTGCTGCATCAGTTCTGTGTCTAGTTCCCTAACCGCACACTTAGCCCTCATATACCAATGAGAACTGTAGCCCAATCAGAGAAGCCCCCAATAATTCCCACTAGGCTCACCCCCAGCCCTGGTTCCTTTGCATGGTAGTATGCATAGCAGACTGGTTCCATCTGTCCCATATCCCATTTGGCTTTTGTACACACCAGTGGGTGCTGTAGTCTAGCTCAGCCCAACCAATCCCACTATCCAGCCTGCACTTACATGCTGATGGGTGCTATCACCTGTCTAGCCAGGCCCATTCCCAGCCCTGGCATGACCTGCCTTACCTCGGCACTTGCCATCAGGTACTATAGCCTGGCTTGGCCCTGTCTGCCCCCAGTTCCAGCTCATGTTGGTGGTGCTACAGCCTAAGATGCCCTCAATAGCCCCTAGTCCAGGCCCTAATGTGAACTGGTTGGAGTTATGGCCCAACCTGGCCTGTCCTAAACCTTTCCTGGTTCTCACATTTGCCAGAGGGTATGAACTGGCCCAGCCTAGCCCACCCCCAGAGCAGAGCCGCATATATGCCAGCAACTACTGTAACCTGGCCTGATCTTGGCTGCTCTAAGACTTGGTCCTTGTACTCACCTGGGTCTTGTGAGCATCAGTGGGTACTTGAGCCTAGCCCAATCTGGCACACCCCAGACCCAGTACACACCCATGCCAAGGAATACCACAATCATGCACAGCCCATATTACCACCTGCTTTCCGACTCTTGCACTTGCCAGTGGGAACCACACCCCAGGCGAGGTAGCCCCATAGCTCCCCAACCAGGTCTATTCCCAGCCACACATCTTGTGAATGCCAGTGGTTGCTCTAACCCAGCCCAGCATAGCCCATCCCCCATCTTGGCCTTTGCTGTCAGATGCTGCAGCCTGGCCTGGCCCAGCCTGCCCCCAGTCCCAACTCTCACTGGTGGGTGCTATAGCCTAGCCCTGCCCAGTCCACCCCATCCCTGGCTGTCATGCAAAGAGGTAGGTGTGATAGCCTAGTCAAGCATTATCCACACTCCATCCTGGCTCCTGCAAATGCCAGTGTGCTAAGGTTTAGCCTGGCCCTGCCTGATCCACCTTTCCACACACATCCCTCCAGAACCAACAGGTAAAGCTGCCTTGTCCAGCCTAACCAATATCCAGGCCTGAATCACATGCTCACCAGAGGAACTACAGTTCACCAGTGGAGTTTCCCAAGTTCTCCTACCAGGACCACACCCAGACCCAGAACTCACATGTGCCAATGGGTACTAGGCCCTTACCCGGCAGTCTGCCCCTTCCATCTCAGCCTTTATATGAGCTGGTGGACTTTGTGGCCCAGCCTGCCCCACATCCTATTCTTGGGTGTGCCTGTGGGTTCTGCAGCCTGGACCAGTCCAACCTGTTCCCAGCCCCAGTACCATAAGTGTTGGAGAGTTCCACAGTCATGTCTAGCTCAGCCTGTCACTACTCTCAGCTCTTGAGCAAACCAGCAGGTATTGCAGTTTCACAGGGGTGAGCCCACATATCCCTCACAGTATCTGCCCCAGACCTGGTTGTTTCACCTGCTGGTTAGTGTCATGGCCCAGCCAGCATTTCCTGAACTCCTGTTCTGACATTCACTGGCAGGTACTATGAACTAGCCCTACCAGGTAGGTTCCTAGCCCTAACTTTAGTGTGTGCCAGTGGGTGGTGGTTGACAATGGTCAGTGCTAATTAGCCCAGCTCAGGTATCTCATGTGGACAGGTGCATTGGAATGATCCAGAAAGGTCCTCCAGCTTCCCCTTTCAAAACCGCTCAGTCTCAATCCTCTTTACTTATCCACAAGTGCAGTGGTCTTGTCAATGGAAGCCCCTCAGAAGTCATTCCTCCTTCAGTGATCTTTTCTCCCATATGTCCCCATACCCTTTCCATAAGCAATCCACAGTTCCTGGGCCCAGAACCACATGGATTCCCCAGGCCAGTTTTCTGAAGCCCAGTCTTCCACTAGGATGGCATGCTGGCTGTGGGAGATCACCCCTGGTTCTCTGTCTATTTGGTCTCTGTGGAAGGCCATAAGACCACAGCACACCGTGTCCTTGAGGGGACCCCGGCAATGGTCTTGGCACACCAAGACCTCAACCTGACCTGATCACTGTCCGTAAGGTGAGAGCAGTAGGCTCCAGTTTTCCTTCTCTGTTCTTGAATGAGCTATGCTGGAATTTCCTTGATAAGCAACTCTGAGAAGGCAATGCGGTCCCACATTACCTGCCAGCCATACATGGAGTCTGAGACCTGCAGCAGGATTGGAAGGTCCAGAGAAATAGAGCTGCCTTCTAGCCAATTACAATGCCATTGGTGGGTGGGAGGATTGTCAGGAGATGCCCTTCTGCCTTCCCCTTTTCTTGGGCTACTTAAATTTGTGCCTGCTTTATAATAGATAGACATGCTCAATCAGATTGTCTCTAGAGGTTCTTGCTAAAAAACACCATCACCTCATTCCCTTGGTGTTTTCAGGGCTCTGCTGGCCAGAACCACTGAGACCTGGCCTGGAGTTCTGTCTGCCTACTCGGGTCCCAAGCTCCTGGCACACATGCTGGCCTGGGACCCGACCCCTCCACCCACCCAAGATCATGGCCTATTCAAAGTTTCCCAAGCATGGTCACCATTACACAACACCAGCATGCTAACCTAGGGTGAGGGTCCCCTCACCCTTCCCAGGACCAAGCACATGGGGAAACCCCCAGGTTCGTTTTGCTGCCTGGGCATGAGTCCCCAGGTCCCCACCTGCCCCAGCCAGCACCATCCCCCAGAACTCCTGCAAGCCCAATCCCCCAGCCCTCATGAACCATCCCATGCCCATGCAAGGCAGGTGCCCACACCGGTGCCTCTTGATTGTAATAAAGGAATGCATGGCACACATGTAATGCACCATGTGTTAAAATGAAGAACACTATAGTATGGGGTGATGTTGGTAACAGTTGGTGTGCCCAGGGCACTTGCTTTGTGGCTGTGAGCTCCGGCACTGCCTGCTGCACCCCTGCAGTATGCATCGCTTCTCTCCCTTGTTACTACCCGTCTTGTTTCTAGAAGCTGAAGCTATCAGTGACTGCAGGATGCTGGGTAATGAAGAGGAGAGGAAGGGGTAAACCTAGAGGCCTGACCTCAGCATCTAGGGGGTCTGGTGGCAGGTGGGTTCTGTGGCGAGGTGGGTGGAGCCCACACACTGGTCCCCCTTCCCCTGACATCATCTTTGAAAGGCCATATTCCCAGTTACAGAGCAGATGTTCAGGGTTGTAAGTGCCAGACTTCCATGACCCCCTGCGTTCTGTGAGCATGTGTGTGTACGAATGCATGCGTGTATATGTATATGTGGTGTGTGTCTGTGTGACTGTAGTGGCTTCTGAGGTAAGGGTCCTTGGACAGGACTGTCCTGCCTTACACTGTCCGGAACATTCTTCTTTTAGGTATCTGCAGGGTTAGCTCCCCTCTCTTCTCTAAGTTTATTTAGTTAGGGTTCTCTAGTGAGACACATGGACAGGATGTGCATGCAGATGTATAAAGGGGATTTATCCGGAGAACTGGTGATCGTGACCGGGCTTCCTGCAGCCTGCAGGCCCTAGGACCTGGTGGCATGGCTCCATCTGCATCTGAAAATCCAGGGCCAAGGAAGCAGACAGTGTAGTCTCGGTTGGGTGCTGAAAGCCTGAGCATTGGCCAGGGGGTGGGGCGCTGGTGCAAGGGCTGGAGGTCAGAGGCCAGTATGCCTGATGTCAGACACCCAGGGCAGCTCTCAGACATCCCAGCTCTCGGAGACCAGTCCACCTTCCGTATATATTCTCTCCAGATCCCCCAGCTGTTCACATTGAAAACCCTCCCAAATAATGTTTCTCCACGTGTCTAGTTATCCCTTAGCCCACTCTCGTTGATGACCAATGGTAAATGTCACAGGGTTCTTGTCCCAGTGTCCCTTCTCAGTGAGGCCCATCCCATCCTCCCTCCACCAGCACTCTGGGCACCCTGGGCCTTGCTCACGTCTGTGTCCTGCGGCACTGACTGCCTGGTGAACCATGGCATAGTAGACTCGCTGTGTTGGTTGTTACTTCTCCTGCAGCTGGGCCCATGGGATTAGGAAGTCTGGGGCAGCAGGGAGCGGGGATTCCCAGGTCTGCAGCAGTCCAGCACTCAGAGGCATGAAGGAGCTCCGGACCCCGCCCTAGGCCATTTCCCTGAACTTCTCCACATTGGTGCCGTTAAGGCAGCAGTTCAGTGCTGTGGTGCACTGGGCTCAGCGGCTGCTTGCAGCACCCCCATCCCACACACTGTTCTGCTTCCCAGCCATCCACCTGCCAGTGAGCTTAGGAAAGCAGCTAGGGGTGGCCCAAGCACTTGAGTCCTTGTCTCTGCCGTGGGAGACAGTGGCCTGGCTCAACCTCAGCCATTGCAACCACTGTGACAGTGAACCAAAACATGGAGGTTCTCTGCCCCTTGCTCTGTCACCTGCCTTCTTTAAAAATGTCAAGTGGCTTTCCCAAAGTGACGTGGTAGGAGGTGGTGAGCTCTCAGTAATCACTCACACAGCCGTTAGGGAGGGTGGAGGCAGAGACACAGAGCCTGTTCACGTGCCCAGGAGTGGGCCTGGCAAGCGTTGAGCAGTCAGCAAGTTCGCACAACTGGGCTCTATGCTCAGTCTACCCCTTGGCTCTCGGCTCCAGGGGCCAGTCACACATTGGCAAGCACTTGTCTGTCTCCAGTGCCTTTGCTACCTCTGGCGGCTGAGAGGCTGATATTGCTAATCAAAGGAAACTGTCGCTGCTGTGCTTGGGACTTGGCTAAAACCCAGAATGCATTTGGGCAATCCCTTTCCCTCACGCTGAATGCCAGCCACATCTCAATGTTAATGCCCGCTCTAAAATTCGATCCATTTGAATCCCAGAAGTCTATCTTTTCCTTGGGGGTGGGGGGGAAAGCAAAAAAATCGTGTTTTTGCAACTGGGAAAACCACAAAAACCTTAATTCAGTCAGGAAGTCTGGCCTCTCTGGCGTTCAGTGTATTTAGACCAATAGGAACAGCCCTCGGCTTGTGACTCACTGCTGGAGTTCATTCCACCTGGCTTCGACCACGAGAACCAAAGCACAAAAGCACAGCTCTGCATCCAGAGCCCCACCCTGAAAAGTCACTAGGGTGCCCAAGATGTTTCCAAATGCCCATCAATTATCACTGATAGAACCTCCTTCAAGAAAAACACCTAGACTTTATGATTACATTAAAATAATTTTCGGTGCCTCCAATCTGCTTACGGAAATAAGATCTACCTATTAAAGGTCCCGGGTCATGGCTCAATTGGCCAATCTCACTGCACTGATTCGTGTCCTCACTGCTCTGCTTCCCATCCAACTCCTTGCATATGACCTGGTAATGCAATAGAGGATGGCTGGAAGCTTTGGGACCCTGCACCCATGTGGGAGACTTAGAAGAAGCTCCTGGCTCCTGGCTTCAGATTGGCTCAGCTCTGACTGTTGCGGCCATTTTGGGAGTGAATCAGTGCATAGCAGATCTTTCTGTTTCCCCTTCTCTCTGCATATTTCCAATAATAATAAATATTTTTAAATACCTATGTATATAAAGGAAATTATGAAGCCTTACATGTGTCTACTTCTATGGAAAAATTAAGGTAGTGGATAGTATCTGGGGGAAGAACGGTTTCTGAGAGACTGCCTCTGCCTGACTTTGTGTAGCTCTGTGAATACAGCATACCACAAAGCCTGAACACTTGGATAATCGATTATGTTTATTTAATAATGCCTATTTAAGAGTGTTTGTGCAAAGCTGAAGCACACACAGACTGAGCTGCTAGAATTGTGCATGGGACGCTGCATAGGCAGTGCATCAAGCAAGAATGTGGAAGGACTACTTCAAAAATTTTTTAAATGAGAATTTGGGGGCTGGCCTTGTGGTATAATGGGTTAAACTTCTGCCTGCAATGCAGGCATCCCATGTGGGAACCTGTTCAAGTCCTGGCTGTTCCACTTCAGTCCAACTCTCTGCTGATGCACCTGGGAAAGCAGTGGAAGATGGCCCAGGTCAATGGGCCCTTGTACTGATGTAGGAGACCCAGAAGAGAAGTTCCTGGTTCCTGGTTCCTGGGTTTGGCCTGGCTCAACCCTGGCTGCTGTAATCCCATACATCCCATAGCTAAAGACTAAATGGATTTCCCGATCCATGACTTGAGTTCTTCTATCCATTTATGCCCAAAGTGGTAAAATCTATAATGCCCCAGTTAAATAATACAATCACATTTCTGGGTATATAGGCTAGTTGTTTTGGAAATCTGAACCTGAAGGAGTTATGATATACTTAGGAAGAAATAAATGATGGGAGAGCTCAGAGACTTAGACCCCAAGGTAACTCTGGGACAGAGAGGTGATGAGCAGGTTACATGCTGAGGCACATGGAATGTAGCAGGGTGAGGAGAGCTGCGAAGTTTGGAGCACTTTGGGGACTGAAAGAATGTCTCATTAGGGCTGCTGAGGAGTGAGTGGGCAATGACATGGGGAGAAGTTCTTAGGAGACATTTCTGGAGCCAGAGAGTGTTTTTGGATCTTTAGCGTCCTCAGGGCAGCGTACAACTACATACAGATTTTCAGCTGAGCTCCCTGAAGCTGGCACTGCTTGGCGTTGGGTTCTGCTACATCTTGTGAGTCTCACCACAGACTTTATGCTTAATGCACACAGGGTTCCCTCAATTTTAATCCCTCTGGTTATAAGTTTTGCTTTGGCTGGAGAACTCGCCAACATTTGCAGTAACTTCATTTCTGTCCAGTATTAATATTGTTAGAAAAATGATAGAGGACTGTTAAGAAAGAAATGTCCAAGATTTGAATAAATTGAGAAAGTAAGTTAATTATATCCAGAAACTCCTCTTAGCAAGCATTAAGTGCTACATTTCATAATGAAATCTGTACTGGAGAAAGGGCCCTTGTTTTCGTTGCCTTGATTAATTTGGAAAAATTTCTGGAAGCCAAGTTTTGAACTCCCTTATATAATTATGATGATTTATGCATACAGTCATTTTTGCAAAAAGTTACTTGCCAGTTCACCAAGCCAGTATAGTTGTGACTACTTTTGTGTGTCATGTGATTTTGAAGTTCTGAACATGGACCACCAGCATTTAGGAGGTTATATTGGAGCAAACAGTTGATCCAACTAGAAAAATGTTATTTGAAATATGGCAATGGTGCTGGGTTAGCAGAGGAACAGAATTTTTTTTTTTAGCAAAATCAAAGTCCACAGTCAAGAGGGGGGCAGAGACAGGGAGGGTGTGTTGCAATCTATGAGGTTCAGGGTCATCCCTGTCATCAACCTGGAACCACAGGAGTTGGAGCCATGGGTGGAATTTCCCAGGAAAGGGTGGCAAGATGATTGTGTATCTTCTGGCCATTTTAGGAAGTCTGAGGCGTGTCATGGTGTCAGGTGCACAGTATGGGGAGGAGCGTGAGCCATGGTAACTTTATCCTGATGGTGTTATAGTAGATGATAGGTCATGCCAAGGAGGTGCCAATTCTGGGAGGCAGCTTGGGGTTAATGACTGTGGGGGGAGTTTTAGGCGTTCCTGGGAGTTGGGGTGGTGACAGTCTGTAATCCTGGCTGTCTCCTTATTTGTAATGGTAAGATGAGGCGATGCTCGCTGTCCAAAGTTGAAAAGGGATAGAACCAGATGACAATGAGGACTTGGGAAATCCCTCCTAAAGCACAGGTCTAATTCTTCACCTGTGCCTCCCGAGGAGATCTGAGAAGGAAGATGTAAGAACACCTGCGTCACTCATTCCACCTCTGTAGAAAAGATGGCCAAGGATAACAGCCAGGCTTGGAGGGAGGAGACAGGCGGTTGCCAGGCAGCAGGCATGTCTGTTTCAGGACAAACAAGAGGCTGCAGATGACCTTAAGATGCTGTTGTGGGCTAGGTGGACCCTAGTATTCCTTTCTAGGTTCTTGCTTCTTACTTAAAAAGCATTTTGACATGCATGGGCCAAGCTCAGGAATGGAGTAGGCAGAGAAGGGCAAGATAGGAGAGAGAGAGAGAAGTTTCTACATTCGTCCGCTGCATCCACAGGAAGAGAAAGAGATCCTCCCTCCTCATTATCAGGCTTCCTATGAGCCTGGAAAGGGGGGTGGTCACATGATGCCCACTCTCCCTGCCCTGGGCTCCCGGTGAGAGGAGGGATATCCTGGGGAAGGGGTCATTTGATTGACAGGTAGGCAGACAGAATTGTCCAGGGTGAGGGAGTTCCAGCTTCCAGCTCATGACCTCAATCTAGCTCCATACCTACCCCATTTCAGTGTCACCAGCAAGACTGTTATTAGAGCAAGGGAAGAATTTAATAGCCAAAGGTGCTTCTGAGAAATCTGCATTCCCATCCGAGAAAACATGCCAAGTACAATAGATTTTCATCTTGTGAGATTTTTAGGAAAACATTGAACAGGAAGACTGGTGAAATACACCTTTGTCAGCATGTGAGCAAAAATCCGGGCAGGCATCTCTTCACATCATTCGTGGGACCCCCAGCTCCCCAAGACAGCCCCCATCAGTAGGTAGAGATCCTAGGGCTGGAAGCTTCAGACGCCACTGTCCACTCTGAGGGCTACACCCAGCAGGGCCCCTGGCTGCTGCGTTCCTGCCCTCAGCTCACTGTGTAACTTAGTTTATTTAAGCCTGAGCCATGACGCCATTTCCAACCCAGTACCTGGCACACTCAGTGATCAACCCAGGTTTGTTGAATGAGCAAAATGAGGGGCCCAAGCTCCAGGGCTCACCCACTGCACAGCACTGCTGGACTTGGCTCTGGGGTAGAACTCTGTTGCAATGCTCATTGACTGAAAACAACGTTGGATAGGAAAGCATCCAACCCCATGTGCCTGCAAATCCCCGTGGGTTTCTTTCCATAATTCTCTGCTGTTTCTGATGATTCTTCTAGAAATATTGAAGAATCACCTTTCCTGTTCTTCACATACCCATTTTTCATGATTATTGGCAACTCAGCATCCAAGAACAGCACAATAACAAAATGTTTTTTTAAATGGTTGGATTTCATTTTGTTCCTAGACTGGATGAGTTGATACCCCACAGCCAAAGCATGTTTATGGAAAGCTTATGCCCATGTAAATTAACTTGCTGGAGGAAAGTCCCAAATGAAATCTAGAATAGGTTTTGAAAACCTTTTTGGCCTCTGAGTAAATGAGCACTCTCTTTAGATGCTCCTATGGGGGAATAAATGAACTCAATTTTATTTCAACTGATTTGATCCAGTGAAACTTTTTGATACTGATATTGATAAAGAGCAATGTGTTAGGCATTTCAGACAGGCCCACAAAATTCAAGAACTAATAGTCTACCTGAAAAAAAAAAACACAATTTCTAGGTAATTAGTAAGCCACGGCTCAGTGCCTAGAAGAGGACAGAGCTGACAGGTGAGTCAGCCGTACCACTGTCGTACCACTTTCCCCCATGCCCAGGTTCAGAGCAGACATTGCTAATCTTTTCTAAGGGTCTGTCTCTACCAGTCACCACAAACCCATCAGTATCAGCACATAAAATGAACCTGTTACACACACTGGAAGTAAATTACAGAGATGCTCAGGGGTATTCCAACGTGGACAGTTCTGTTTGGGTCTCTGCCTGCAGGCCTTGAAAAAATAAGGTAGCTTGGTAATTACCAGGCTTCGTTAGTCAAGAACGAATTCAAACAGCGTGGCTGGTAATTACCAGGATTTGTTAGTCAAGAACAAATTCAAACAGCGTGAATCTTGTCTGTATTTTTTTCAGTCGACTCATGAACGTATACAGCATTGGAAAGAAACATTTGAGAAATTCACCAGAGAGCTTTGAAATCCAGGCCTTGAGACACTGAAGAAAAATCCATGATGCTTTCCCATTCTCAAGTTGAACTTCATGGTAGGAGAGGGGAGAGTGAGAAACATTTTTAAAGTGCCTTTTCCGGAATGATCTAGACTCAGCATGCCAATATAAATAACGGGGGAAAGAACCCTTCAAGGCATGTGTGTGAAGCGTGGGCTCTGCTGAGAGCCTGGCCCTGACACTCATTAGCCTTTCTTCAGCTTCTACCTCAGTCTCATGGAATCCCCGGAGAGTCCGCAAGGATCATTAGCAATTTGAGGAAGGAATTTACAAAACAGTTTTGGAGTTCAGCAGGTGTAAGTGAACATACAGCAGCCACCTCTGACTCAGCGCAGACTTGCTGGGCATCAAAAGCAAGAACAGTCTGGAAGGCATGGAGCTGGAGTTGCAGGCAGAGGAAGAAGCTCCTGTCCTCTGTCCCTGTGTGGCCAGCCATCCCTGACTTGCACACCAGGTCCTGCGCTGAGTGCCTCCATGAAGCCTGCCTGCCTGCCTGTTTTCTTCGTTTTGCTTTGTTCTCCCTGCTACGTGAAGGCATGAGATCACCTCTGCGTGCGTAAAATGAGAGGAATGAGTAAATTTCCAGTGTGTGTGGAGGCCAGAGCTGTAACTGGAGTCTGTTTTTAGCATTTTGACATTTTCTTCCTGCCACCACTCTCTAAGAGTCCTTCCAAGGACCAAGGGTTTCAGTGCCATCAGAAGGACTTGGTGGCTCAGGGTACTCATTGGGCCACCAACTTCAGAAGCTTGTACCTTCTCTTCTGGCTGGAACACCTGCTGAAATCCAATCTAAATGAGAGTAAACAAGTTTTATAAATGAGAGGTAGCATCCCTGAGCTCCCATCACAGCCAAGCAAGCCAATGCTGACTTGGTGGTTGTGGCCCTCTGCAGCTGAATCTGTGTGGCCTTGGCATGTTGCGGCATGCCCAGAGGCTTTCTCAAACCTGGGCCATGTATGGATTTAGGGAAAAGGATCACTCATGGGTGTATCGTGCTCCTGCTATCCTGGTTGTTGGCTCCTGTCTGAATCCGTTACCTAGAACTCTGGGATCCCTTCAGTGGTAAACCTTCATGATGGGTTTGTAGCTGGAGGATCTGAGGAAAATGGAACCCCACCCAGATGCTGGTCAGCAGCTGGAAGCCCGTGAAAGTGAACACCTCTGACCAACTTCCCACAGCACCGGAAACTAGTGTCATCAACTTCACCCTGAGCTGGGAGTGTTGCACATTTGAATTTTTATAATTTCTTTTTAAAAAGATTTTTATTGGAAAGGCAGATTTACAGAGAGAAAGCAGGGCAGAGAGAGAAAGATTTTCCGTCCACTGGTTCACTCCCCAGATGGCTTCCACAGCTGGAGTGAGCCAATACAAAGCCAGGAATCAGGAGTTTCTCCTGGGTCTTCCACATGGGTGCAGGAGCCCAAGGGCTTGATCTGTCTTCCACTGCTTTCCCAGTCCATAAGCAGGGAGCTGGGTCAGAAGTGGAGCAGCCAGGACTCCAGCCAGTGCTGACATGGGATTCTGGCACTGCAGTCATAGCTTGCTATGGCATGCCTCTGGACCCTATATTTTTTCTTTTCTTTTTCTTTCTTTCTTTCTTTCTTTCTTTCTTTCTTTCTTTCTTTCTTTCTTTCTTTCTTTCGCTCTCGCTCTCGCTCTCGCTCTCGCTCTCGCTCTCGCTCTTCTTTAATACAGGTATCGCCACTGAAACAGGAAACATGAGAGGGAACCAGCAGATGTTGGGCTGTTAGCTTGGGAAGAGAAGATTTGAAGCCAGAGGATCCTGGTGTCCTGTTTGATTTCAGGTCTCTGCAGTGAATCAGGTATCATCTCCAGCATCTTGCTCCCCCTCCGTGCACAACTGAGACCTCTAGTGGTCACAGGCCTGACCTCCTTAAGGCCTGTGCACCTGAAGGCAGCCTTCAGGTGAGTGCGCTGGGAGCATGCATTCCCAGACCACTTCCAACCTACCGATGATTAACGCCAGCAGTGGGATCTTAGGAGTGAGCAGGGTCCCAGGCTACCTTGACCAGTCTGACATCCTATCTGGTGGACTCCTGGGTGTCCTGCAAAGCTCGGCTTCAGCTCCACTACCCCAGGGTCACAGGGTGCTATGACGATGCTGTATTTGTTTACACAGTTCTTTGGTCACCTTCTATCTTCCTCATTTGACCAAAACCCTGTAAGGAGCAAGGACTGTGACAACCTCAGGTCCACTGGACACAGCACTTAGCACATCCCAGCACTGAGCAGGTGTCTGCTAACTTAGCAAAGAAATGTGTGAACAGACAGGTGAATGGATGAGTAAAGGGCCTGGAAAAAGAGCAAAGCAGTACCAAGCTTGGAGAATGTCCAAGATAAGCTTGCAGGTGATCCTTCTGCTCTCCGCATTGGCTGCTGAGGGACCCTTACTGCTGCTCTGAGCTCACGGATCACATGGCCAGCTCAGCAGCACTGTCACTGTCATGAGAAGACTGACACTGCCCAAGCTGAGAGCCAGATTCCCTGTTTCCCACAGTGCCCTGCGTCTCAGAGGGGAGCACAGCCACAGAGGAGCTCCTGGACGGACTGCAGTTTTAACAAGGGTGGATGACTCATGGAATGACCACACTGGATTGTATTGCTTTCTAAATTCTATGAGCTGTGTTCACACAACACCATAGCAGGTGGCCAATAAAATCGTGAGTCAGGTGATGATTTTCTATGGAACAGAGCCCCGAACTTACTGACTGAACACACCTAATTCATTCAAATGCATCTCTTCGGGTGATATCCACATGACCAGAATGAAGCCATGAATTTTGTACATAATCTAATTTCAATTCCTTTCCCCAAAATCCAGCCAAACATATTGCTCTGGGCTACAGACTGCCTCAGCAGGTATGAATGAGAGGGCAGGAGGTAGCTGAGAGGTACGACAGACAAGGGGTTCATCCTTGTGGAGGCCGGGGCAGGTGAGTAGCCAGGCCAGCAGCTGGAAGTCAGAAGCAGGCTCTAGTAACCAAAGTCAGTAACTGGGAAGCGACCAGAATCCAGGGCTGCCAGACAAGCCACCAGAATTGGATCAGGAGCTTCAATCACGGTGTCAAAAGCCATCACCCATCTCTGACAGATGTCACCACATTCTGCACCTCAGAGCTGGGAGGCTCCCTCGGCACACATTCGGTGCTCACAACAGAGTCCAGAAGTCAGTATTGGCATTGCCATCTGTATATGGGGCCACACTGCCAGTATGTGGTGATAGGATAGTTAACATTGACTGAGTATTAATACTGTGCTAGCACAAAGTCATTCCCTTGATTCTCACAGTTCCACAGATACTTGCTGAATGCCCCCTACAGCACTACAGAGGATCATGTGTGTGTCAGACATTCACAGAGGTGACACTGTCATACTCTGTGGCCTTAGAGCATGCATAGTGGCTCTCAGTGTGGGGGAGGGAGGCAGGTATGCCTCCCTAGGGACGTGCAGCACTGTTCAGGTGGTCATTGTCGGGAAGGGGGTGCTGGGGGCAACCAGCAAGTTCTGGATTCATCTTATAGGCCTCCAAGTCCTGGCAAAGAATCTCTCATCCAAAGCTAATTTATCGTGAGAGTCTGTAAATGATCTTAATGTTTTGTCCATTTGCGACATCCATCATTTTGTTGTGTGTGACCACTGTCCACACAGTTGAACTTGTGGGATCAAGGAATTGTGTTTTCATTAACCCCTCAGCACTGGTGAAGGCACACGTTGATCATGTGGCTAGGATAGGGGTGTCTCTGCCCTGTCCCTTGGCCCTGCCTCCTGACACCCCATCAGCTCTTCATCTTGGGGTGGCTCATTAAGAACAGGGATGAATTTTGTAGATGGTGGCCCCATGGCTCTGCAGCTGAGTTTAGGGCTCCTTGTGGGCATCCCAGTTTCTCTGAGTCTTAAATGATGCCCTCTCCAAACCCTCACCTCTCCCGATTCCACTCCCATCCTTGGCGGAAGCACAGGTTGGGTCCCTATGTTCCTGTCAGCCGTGGAGGCATTCTGAGCTGAGGTTCTAAAAGAGAGAGAAGCGTGGCTGCAGCATGGTCTCTCAGGCCTGCTGGATCTCCACATCCTTATTGGTTAAACTGGGGGAAAGCCCACTTGCGACACAGAAGCACACACGAGCCCTCTGAATGGTTCCCCCTCCCCTGTGATTGCTTTTGCTTTTCGACACTGCAGCCACCTTAGACAGGGCTCTCGCTTGGTCAGCCTTGCCATCCATTGGGTCGACCCCGGGGAAGCCTGTTGCTGGTGCTCCTGCCCCTTCAGCCATCCACAGGAACTGCTTCCCTGGCAGTCACTTCCCCTGGCTGGAATTGCTCTCCTAGCTTCTCTGCAGAGGTGACCCCAGTGTCTGACACCTGAGACCTCCCTAGCCTGTGTAGGGCCCAATGCTTAGGAAGTCACAAAACAGTTGCATTCCCACCAGGGGAGAGAGAGAAGCTGCAGGAAACCAGGGACTTGCTCTTCCTACAGGGGAAGGGTTTAAGGTCTAGGTAAACCCTACTGAATGCAGTCCTGTCCCCACTTCAGTTATGAGATAGGACAGCTGCTCTGGGTGAAGTGGGTGGAATTCATGGTCACACAGAGGAAAGGATGCAACTAGAATTGGCCCAAATGCTTCTTGGGTGTCCTTTTGATCATACTATTTGATTTTTCCTATGATTTTAGTTTTTCTCTAAATTACACAGAAAAAAGGAATCTGTGAAAGATGCAAGATGATGAAGAGGCAGAAGCAGCTAATAACCAAAGTTTCCGATTTGAATTATCGGTACTTTCAACTTTCTTGGAAAATAGCAACCCATTGCCTCTTTAAAACAGAAGGCAGGAAGTCCTTCATAATCCCCTTCCAGTTTTAGTCCCTGAGGCTCTGGCTCAGCCTCCACTCACCCACTCTGGAGAGGGCCCATTCCACGTGGTTCATTTGCTCTACCCAATCAATGTGTTTCCTCGAGCCTCTTTTGTTAGGACACTAATCCTATTTGTGAGGGTTCTGGCCTCCCATTCCCCTCCTGAAGGGTCCTCTGTTCATGCTATCACATTGCTGATTAAGTTTCAACATGAGAAACTGGGGGTGGTGGTGGTGGAGGGTGGGCACAATAAAAGCACTCCGGACCAGGAGTGCTTCAGACCACTTCCGGGGCAAATGGCACCAAGCTTTTAGGGAGATATGAGTAATAGAGCCTCCAGAGTTCGATCCCACATCCTGACAACTGATTTTGACCAACACATAGGGGTCATTTAACGGAGGTCAAGTCATCTTTTCAACAACTGGTGCTGGTAAAGTCAGATATTCTCGTGAAAACACTGAACACAGCACATCTAAAATTAACTCAAGGTGGATTATGGACCTACAAATAAAACCTAAAAGTTTACAACTTCCAGAAGAAATCAAGAAAGTCATCAGAGGATGGGCGCTGTGTAAGGAGGTATGGCACAGAACATGACCCTTGCTTGCTCCCATTCAGCTGAGGAAGTTTGGTGCCAGTCCGTGCAATGGAACAGCTCAAGAGCCTGGCTGGATTTGTCTATCAATGGTGGGCTCCCTGCTGGGGGTCTTTCCTGGGGCCGAGGTGGTAGATCCTAAGCTCTGATCACGGTGCCTGCTCCATGTGAGCCAAGGTAAGAGAATGGGAAAGATCTGCTGGGAACCTCTGGCTCTTGGTGAGTAGGCGGGGCTGGACACTGTCCTTCACCCAGACTTTTCCAGGTCAGCACTGGAGGTCCCTGATCTCCTCTCCCTATGGGTCACTGGCTTTGCTGATCACCGGATGCTCCCTTTGAGGTGGCAGCCCTGAGTGAGTGATGGGCACCTCATGACCAATCATCCATAAAGATCAGTCCCAACAGGATGGGTGCTTGTCCGTGGGTTAGAGCTGCAGCTAGGACACCCACATCCCATATGAGCACTCCTGTTCAAGTCCCAGCTCCTCTGCTTGCCATGGGGCCTGCTGCTGTTCTGTACCCTGGGAGGCAGTAGTGATGGCTCAAGCCCCAGAGTTCCTGATGCTCACATGGGAGACCCGATGGAGTTCAGAGCTCCTGCCTTAGGTCTTGCCAAGCCCTGCCTGCTGCAGATTTTTGGGGGGCAGGGGAGATTCTAGCCCTGATTCTGGTTCCCTTGGGAGCCTTTTCCTGAACAGTGTACTATTTGAGAGTGTGAGTGCTGCTAGCCCTCATGGTGTGGTGGTTAAAAACATGCCTTCAGCCAACTGCTGCCCTGACCCCTGGGGCCTTTGGGGCCTGAAGCCAGGTCTGCAGGTTCCTGGAGCATGGATTTCCCCTCCCCGTATGGTACAAGCCTGGCCCCTGCCTTGCAGGGTTGTTATGGGGATGCACTTAGGACTTGCATGAGCCCCCCAGGCATCACTTTGAACAGCTGCTTCCTTCTCCAGCCCATCCAGCTTTGGTACTGTGCTGGAGCTCGCTGGAGCTTGACGTGTCTGAGAGGGACTCACAGTGTCCTCCCAAAGTTCTAGTGTGCTGGCCAGCTCTGAGCAGGAACAGTGTTTGCCCATGGGAACAGTATCTGTTTAGCCTTCAGAGAGAAGCTGTGTAAGGAACCAGGGGCCCTATTCCTGCCAGATGTTGAACCTTAATTATGCTGTCGTGCGGTTTGTGCTGAGGTCTACAAAGTCCTTTGAAAAGGTGTCCTGAAATGGACAAGAGCACGGACAGTGCAGGGAAATGCTGCCACTCCTCACCCCTGGCTGCTAACTCCGCTCAGCAGCTCTCCACCGTCTGCCACACTGAGGCCCTTGCTAGCAGCAGCAGCAGCCCCAGGGCCAGGCTGTGCACATCACCTCTGCATCTGGACTTCACCTTCCAACACAGTGGAGCATGGGAAAGCGATGCTTGCTGGCCAAGCAAAAGGAGCAGTCAGTTTGGTGAGCAGATGCTGCAGAGAGGACGGGGGAAGCAGCTGCCGGCTGTGCAACAGGCTGCGTGGCTCCACGCCCAGGCAGCAGAATTTCACATGGGCTCTCCCACAGTTTGGTCAGGACCCATGGGAGAAGCTCAGTCGTCGGTCACCACCGGGCCCATTGCTGGCCGTGGTGGGAACAGATCAGCAACCTTCCTGACAACTCCAGGACACAGGAAGTCGCTGCCTAAGCAAGAGGAGCAGCAGTCGGGAGGAGCCGAATCCCAAAGCTGTGGGCTCAGGTCCCAGCTACTATGGCTTCCACAGGCTGAGTGGCTATGGAGTTATTGCCAGTCAAGACACATGTGTCCTGGCTCCTGCGTCCAACACAAACTTCCCAAGCTCTGCCTTCTCTTTTTGGACCATGACACAGAAACACCAAAGCCTGATGTTTTCTGGTTTATCTTCCAGAACAGGGAGCAGGGGTCTCAGGGTCCTTACTCCGGTGGCTGAATCCACCCATCTCTCCCATGAAGCACAGCCCACTTCGATGGCCAGTCTAGTCTCAGCCACTCGTGCTGGGGGGTGAGCATTCCTCCAGGTCCTGTTCAGAGTGTTTGCATATCTGGCCTTGGACAAATTCATTCAAGAGGGAGGAAGAGAGAGATCCCACTGGGTTCATGCCCCAAATGCTCCCAATGACTGGAAGCGTTCTGGGCTGAAACTGTAACGGGGCTATGCCACTGACGGCACACATCGCTTGTCAGGTTAATTGACGTGGACAGGGCACTCCCTCTCGCACCATTCAAGTTAACTGAAGGCGCAAAAACTGCACCCTGCTCCTTTTGCCTTCCACACCGTTCATAACAACTGATAGTGTGGAAATTACTATGGAGGTTCCGCGCACCTGGCCCCTCCCGCCTCCTGTTGTGCTACCTTAGGTTAGTTTACTGTAACTTTGGGCTTTGGTATCTCCCTTCTGGCCTGAAACCTTGTTTGTCCTGCATGGTTCTCAACCTGATTGGAGGATGAGCACTTAAAAACCCCTGACTTTAACCACTCAGCGCAGTGGCTCCTGGACTGTAGCAGGAGCTGCTGTCACCAAGCTTGGGAAGTAAAGAGTCCTTCTAACATCTTACACTTGGGTCCAGTTTGATCTCTCTCACACTCCACAACAAAACCAGGGGCCAGGAATTCAATCCATCACAATACTTACTTGAGTCGTTGCTACCATCTCCCAGGACCTGTACTGACTGGAAGCTGGAGCTGAGGGCCAGAGGAGGGAGTCAAGCTCAGGCATACTGAAGTAGGACATACTGCTAGGTCCTACACCACATCCTAACACCATGCCACCCAGACTGCTTTGGGATTTGGTACAATAGCATAAAGAACGATGGGAGCAGTGCTTCCTCTTCCCCCACTCCCACCCCAGTGAGGAGCCACCAGAGCAGCCGCCACGTCTCTGTGTTCCTGTGGCCGCCGCTGTTAGCAGAGGCCAGGTGGGTGCAGGTTGGATAGTGGGTGCCACAGGCCCAGCCAGCATCATATCCAAACACAACCCACAGAGAGATTAACTGTGTGCTGCAGTGGATGTGGTGGGGCCTGGGCTCCAGTCAATCAAAGGGAAGGTGTACAACCCTGCCCCTTCGGGGGACCATCTGACCCCACGCTGTCAGGTGCATTTCCATCAGCAGAGTCCCATCCCCAAATAACTCTTCACTGAATCTGGATGTGAGTTGCCTTCAAGGGAAGTGCCAGTTGTGGGAGATCGTCCCTGGATCTCTGCCTGCCTAGCCCATGTGGGAGGCCGTAGGCACATGGCACACCGTATCCCCAGGGGAACCTCTGCCAGGAGTCTCAGCTGAGACCCCAGCCTGGCCTGTTCACTGGGCACGCAGCAAGAGTGATGGGCTGCACTCCAGTCTCTCTTCTCTGTCTCTAACAAACTGTGCTAGGACTTCCTTGGTAAACAACTCTAGGAAGTCAAATGCTACATTCATGCTGGGCTTTTTTTTTTTAGCAAATAATGAGTTTGCCCTGAGACACAGCTTCCTTGACTTCACGCCGTTTAACTTCATTGGAGGATAAAAAGGTAGACATATCTATTAGCCTGTCACAATGTCGTTGCTAAATGGAAGTACTGTCGGGACCACCCTTCTGCTGCCCCTTTTTCCTGCCTTATATAAGCTTGTGATTTCTTTCAAATAAATGGTTATCCTTCACTATCAGTTTTTCTCTGGAGTTTCTGCTGCAGAAAGAACACTGTCACCTCACTCTTCAATGGTCTTGGGGCCTGCTGGACAGAAGCCCCCCAAAAGCCAGTCCCAGATTCCTGTGGCCCAACAACCCCCAACCCCAGCACCAGGGACCACAACTGCGTGGTCAATCCGATACCCTGGAGAGCAGGTTTGAAATCTGGACTGAGAACAACTGCAAGTGTCCAAGAAGCCCTTAGAATGGTGAAGTGACACAGCCAGGGCTTTCAGGCAGGCACAGGGAGAGGCTGATGGTCGCTGCAGGTGCCTGAGGCTCAGGAGAGATCCCCAGTAAGGACTGGTCAGATGCATGGCATTGACAGTGGGGGTCTTACCAGACACTGTCCAAATCATGAACTTCCAGGAAGGAGTTGAACAGATGGACTGTCCTTGACCTCACTGCTCCAAAGTTGGAGGCACCTGTGGCACCAGCAAAACCTCCATGAGCCACACTTCTGCTTTTGCAAAGGCCCAAATGAAGGGCCAACTGTGACGATTCCAAATGGTTGCCTCTTTGGTCACTGGGCATAGCAGGGATCCCCAGAGCCTGGCCTAAGCCAGGAACCACTCCTGGGGCTGCCAGTGCAGGGTTTCATGTGGACATGGTGAAGTCCACCCACGAGGCCCCTCTGCGTGGAGCCAACCTTCATCACCAGTCGCGCTAACGAGGAGAGTGTGTGAACCACGCTAGTCCAGCATTTCTCCTCTTCCCGGAGAGTTTCACGAGACCCAGATGACTAATTACAGAACGCAACATTAGTTTTTCTCATCCATTAAGTGGAAGTTTCTTTAAAGGATGCTCTTTCCTCCCAGAGCACTTGTGTTAATGTAATGAACCATCTCAGGTTTTACTAGGGCTTAACAACCTCTGCTCAAGCCTTCCCTTGGGCATGAACATTTGGTGAAAACTGCTCAGGGAAGTTGCGGAGCAACCCGCCCAAAGTCTCCTACTTCTGCATCGCTGCAGCTGCTCATTTGAAGAATTGTGAACCACATACAATTTCCCTTATAGGACAGTAAACAGCAACGGCTCTAACACCTAGATGTCAGCGAAAGGCAGCACCTGAAGAGCCGTCAAACAGCAAGCAGAGTGCAGTCCTGTTCTGAGCTGGGTTGATCCCACAAGGCAAGCCGAGCCAGGGAGACCCAGACCTGTTTAGAAGCTCCTAGCTATTATATTGCTTTTTTTTTTTTTTTTTTTTTGGAGGAGCCAACCACAGTAATGAGGGCTATTATGGGTGAGCTGGTCCCCTGAAGAGCCTGGGTCCCAAGCCAGGGCTGGAGGTGTCAGACTGGTGGACCTGCAGGGGCAGAATCAGGAAGGACAGTGTTCCAGGAAGGGTGTCCTAGGATGAGATGATCCCTAAGAGAAGTCAGTCTTCCCTCAGAGCCTTTTAGCCAGGCTGGGTCCCCAGTGCTGAGATAACCCTGGACACACACACAAAGATGCAAATGCTCCTCATGGCACCTCCAGCTGCCGGGCACAAAGAGCCACACCCTAAGCCCACTGCGGACCTGCCCCATACCTAGGCTTCCATATCCTCGGTGCTGTGGGTGTGAAGCTAAGAGAAAGCAGGTGCATTACAAGTCATTCCTCATCTTTGCTTTGGTGTCTTCATCCTAGAGCTGGTCTACTGTGAGGCAACAGCAGTGGTCCAGGGCCACACAGACCCAGTCCATCAGAAAAGGCCAAACCTAATGCGGCTTGTCGCTCCTGGAAGCTGTCCCAAATCTTCTCTGCAGACTGTGGCCCCTGGTCCCTACTGAGCAGAACCTACACTCCAGAATGAAGCCGAACTTGAATTCTTCACTTAGGTTTACCTAATTATCCACTAAAGGGGCAATTTTTGTCTCCAATTGCAAAGCAATGAGAAGAAGCACATTCAAGCCCTTGGTTCCAAATATAGCAGCTCTTGTTCTCATTCGGTTTTTGGCAAAAGATGTTCAAGAGTCTTCAGCTTTATCCAAGACAATCTTGAGTACTGGAAAAGTGTTTTGAAAAATAAAAGTTGTCATGCAGAAGTACAGATTCAGCTCAGTTCAGAACTTAATGATTTCCAGTCTCCTTCATTACCTCCTGTCATGGGAACGGAGTACTTCGCATGTAAACAACTGTCAATTTCTAATAGCATAGGGATGTCTTTAGAAGTTAGATGTTTCTTAAAAAATACTTTTGTTTAAATATTCACATATGTGGATTTCTAAATACATGTTTACTTCAATTGAAAAGCTTAACCAAAAGACTGGTTTCTCAAAGACCATTCACGAATCATTGCTTATGTTTGCATGGTGTGTGTGTGTGTGTAGAGAGAGAGATTTTTGATTCATATCAGAAATTTTTTCCTGGATTATACAGCTTAACTTCTTCCTGTTATGTTGGTTGATTTTTTTTAAAATTTATTTTTTTGTTTTTATTTTAGATAATGCTTACATAATTGATCAGAATGGAAAGGATCGAGGATCAGAGAAAAGTGGGAGTGATCACTGTTTCCAAGTTTTCCATTTCTTTTTCCAGCACCTGGGGGCAGGAGACCAGGGGAGAAGCCGCACTAAGCCTCCCAAACACCCCAGCACCTGGGGGCAGGAGACCAGGGGAGAAGCCGCACTAAGCCTCCCAAACACCCCAGCACCTGGGGGCAGGAGACCGGGGAGAAGCCGCACTAAGCCTCCCAAACACCCCAGCACCTGGGGGCAGGAGACCGGGGAGAAGCCGCACTAAGCCTCCCAAACACCCCAGCACCTGGGGGCAGGAGACCGGGGAGAAGCCGCACTAAGCCTCCCAAACACCCCAGCACCTGGGGGCAGGAGACCGGGGAGAAGCCGCACTAAGCCTCCCAAACACCCCAGCACCTGGGGGCAGGAGACCGGGGAGAAGCCGCACTAAGCCTCCCAAACACCCCAGCACCTGGGGGCAGGAGACCGGGGAGAAGCCGCACTAAGCCTCCCAAACACCCCAGCACCTGGGGGCAGGAGACCGGGGAGAAGCCTCACTAAGCCTCCCAAGCACCCCAGCACCTGGGGGCAGGAGACCAGGGGAGAAGCCACACTAAGCCTCCCAAGCACCCCAGCACCTGGGGGCAGGAGACCGGGGAGAAGCCTCACTAAGCCTCCCAAACACCCCAGCACCTGGGGGCAGGAGACCGGGGAGAAGCCGCACTAAGCCTCCCAAACACCCCAGCACCTGGGGGCAGGAGACCGGGGAGAAGCCTCACTAAGCCTCCCAAACACCCCAGCACCTGGGGGCAGGAACCAGGGGAGAAGCCGCACTAAGCCTCCCAAACACCCCAGCACCTGGGGATGGCGTCAGCCACCCATTATCAATCCAGGGTCTTAATGCTGAGTGTGCTCTGAAGGTTCTGCCCAGGTGGTTTCAAGAATTCTGAAGTGTCAAGTTCGCCAATCTAAAGATGAGGGAGCACTTTCAATGTACATTGGCTGACCTAGTCCACCTTAGAATGCCCATTCGCCCAGATATTTGCTGTCATATTTGAGATGGGATAGCTGTCCAATCTGTTCTGTTCTCCTTCTTCTGCTATGGTAACAGATGTCTTCTGCAGGCCCCAGTGGGCTGCCATACCTTCTATGTGGATCTGGACCAGTCATCCACTGCTTCATCCTTTCCACTAAGGAGGACCAGTTCTCTCAGGCAAGCCCAAGGACCCAGGCCAGGAGACCCAGACCTGGCGCCCACCATGCAGGTGGGCCCAGTTACCCAGACCAGGTGACCCGAACTCCACCAAACCCCCCATAGCTAGGGCTCATGAACCTGGCACCCACCAGGCAGGTGGGCCCCAAGAACCCAGGCCAGGTGACCCAGACCCCACCAGACACCCACTCCCGAGGCTCTCAATCCCTGTTCCACCACCCCCAGACTGGCATGGCTCACTTCACCTTGGCATCAACAACAGGGTGCTTCAGTCTGGCTCACTTCAGTATGCCCCCAGTCCCAGCTCCTGCTGATTGGTGCTACAGCCTAGCCCAGCCAACCAGCTCCCCTGTCCAGCCTCAGTGTGAACTGGTTGGTTGCAGCCTGGCCTGGCCCCTCCTGCAATCTGTCCTTGGTCCTCAGATCTGCCAGTAGATGTTATGAACTGGCTTAGCCTGGCTTACTCCCCAGACCTAACCCACATGTATGCTGCCTGGCACTGTAGCCTGGCCTAGTTTGGGCTGCTCCTTGCCTTGGTTCTTGTGTTCACCTGCAGGGATTATATCCTAACAAAGGAATTCCCCGAGTTCCTCTATCAGGTACCTCCCTGTAGTAGATCTTGCATGCACCAGTGGGTCCTTGGCCCAGGTTAACTTTGTGTACCTTTTGCTCTGGCAGGAACAGTAGCCTTGCCCATCTGGCCCAAACCCAATCTAGTCGGTTTTTCAGCCAAGCCACATATGGTCCACACCCAGACACAGCCTTCATGTGGTTCAGCAGGAGTTGAGACCTAGTCCAGCGCATTCTACACCCACCCTGGCTCTCATGAGTACCACTGGGTGCTGGAGTCTAGCCCAGTCTGGTGTTCCCCAGACCCAGTCCCCACCCACGTCAAGGAAGATAACAGCCATGTCCAGCCCAGCCCTCTTCCCCCATTCCAGCTCTCACACTCACCAGTAGGAATCTCAACCCAACTGGAACATCCCCTTAGCTCTCCAACCAGGCCTCATGCCAACACAGATGGTCATTCTACATGGGTGAGCTCATATACTCACATGTTGGTCCTGGCTATCTGCTTTGATTAGTGACTACACCTGCTAGGGTGATTGTTCTGGCCTTTCTGAGCTGAGCAGGAGCAAAGTAAGGGCCTATGGTAAAGCCAGGGCTGCAGTTGACAGTGGCCTTCAAAGCTACAGTGCCACTTATGTAAGTTCTGGAGATCAAACTGTCCAGCCAGAGTCCTCAGTGTCCGTGCCCCTTTTCCTTTACATATAACAAAAGGGAGGAGTGTGAGGAGTGATTCTAACATCCTATTTTGGACCCAGCGCCGCTTCCTGTTCCCCCCTTCCCACTGTTTATAAAATTCACGCCTTTCCAGTTATCCACATCTCATGGCATCTTACCTAAGAACCCCACCCCTCAGTCTCTCATGGCCCCTCCCCCTAGTCCTCACCCACCTACCTGTGGCTCAGATAATCTCAGTCACCAATCCCTTGGGACCTGCCCACAGGCCCTCCTTCCAACCAATTGCTCATCCCCCTACACACCTTCCAGGCTCACCTGTTTTGTATAAATGTGCCTCCACATGTAGCTCTACTCTTCCCCTTTCCTTTCCCTTCCCTCCCCTTCCCTCCCCTCCCCTTCCCTTCTCTTCCCCTCCCCTCCACTCCCCTCCCCTTCCCTTCCCTCCCCTCCCTTTCCCTCCCCTTCCTTTCCCTTCCCTTTCCTTCTCTTCCTTTCCCTTTCCTTTCCTTTCCACCTGGCTCTCCCCCATCCTCCATCTTGCCCCCTTCCCCCGCTCTGGCAGTCCCCCATCCTGCCACCATGGCAGGAGATGTGTCCCTTCTAGTTTTCTCTCCCTCCACTTCTGCTCCCGTTCCTACCCTGCTGGAATAAAGGACCTCTGAGGCACCTCACTGCGTCTGGGATTTTGGCTTGCGGTAAACTAATCGTGCAAAGAGGACTTGGCTGTGGGAATCAGCTGCATGTAAGAACTTTAAGTGCATTTAAAACCTAACAAGTAGGGCTTTCTGTTCACTTGCTTACACCTGCAAAGAAATGAAATAGATCTTTTGAGGTGGCACAGTCGAAGCCCTCACAACTCCTTAGAACAATACTCAGCCATGGCTGTCAGTGCTGGAATTTCCCTGGGATGCCTCTGTGATCCTGCTGTTCCTGTGGGTAGAGTTCCCGTAGCATGGTCCCTGTCCAACAGCCCTACCCAGCATCTGGAACTGATGGGATCTGTGCTCTGAGAGCATTGGGTACCGCACAGATTTTCCTACCATTAAAGCAATTTCTCAGTTCCCTAAAAAGTCTTTTGTGTTCAGTTATTGATGACTTCCTTTTTCCCCTAAGGAAATAAGGCAAGCATCCACAACTAGCTTAAACACAGTTTCCAAAGACAACAGTGCAGAATTCTGTGAGGAACAGCGTACTGATGAGGGGTCTTACAACCCAAGCAGAAGGCTGAATGTGGCCCAGGTCCTAGGCTTCTGGAAGGACCAACGCACGTAATCCATACCAAATCTGTGACAGGTTCTCCCATTTCAGCATGACGCTCCTCCAGCGGTCTCTAGGAAGTCCCAGCCCCATGCTGAGTGTGGGGTCATCCAGACAGCGCCAGAGCCACTCTGGTTCTACAGAGTTCAAGTCCTGTGGCAAGCCTCCACACTTGATCTTAGCCAAAAGGCCGAGAAGCAATGTGGCAAGTCTCCAATAGCACTGGACACATTGAAGTTTCAAAATAATGAGCCTGAAAATGAGCCAGTTTATCTTCCTGAGCCCTCAAAGTGGATAGAGCAATGTCATTTCTCTGGTTCTGTAGTTTAGCATGACTATGACTTTCAAGGTCAAGCACAGAGCTGGATGGTTTCTGTGACTCAACCTGCTCCTCTATCCTACTCCATGTCATGGTGTGGGCTATATTTGCAACCTTTCAACCTCACCCTCTACCAAGATGCATAGGTTGTAATTTTTCTTGTCATGTTCATAAGTGGAAAACCAGAAGTTGGGCCTCAGCAGCCCCTCAGGAGCTCCCCCACAAGCCAAAGCCTTTGCTGGGAGATCATCGTCGTGTCTCAGTCCTGGTTCTGGGAACCACCGCTGCCTCTACACCCCCACGCCCACCCCACCCCAGCCTGTGTTTCTTTTTCCTCTTATCTTGTGCAAATAATCACAATATGAAGCTTTCCTGAATCACCCCTCGCCTGCTTCCTCCACCCCCGGGAATGGGCCACTTTAACTTTTCTAGCCAGGATCTTGGCTTGTTAGGTCATTTATAAGGCATGTGATAGGTGGATATAAAAGTCTACTTTGGTAGATGAATCCCTTTTTAGGAAGTGTTTTATTTGAAAAGCAGAGAGAACATGTGCACTTCCAGCTACTGGTTCACGCTCCAAATGCCCTTAGCAGCTGGGACTGGGTTAGGAACCTGGCACACAATCCAGTTCCCACATGGGTGGTAGGGGCCCAAGTACTGTCACCTGCTACCTCCCAAGCATGCTTTAGCAGGAAGCTGGAGTCAGAAGTAGAGTCAGGTTTGGAACTCTGCACCCCAATATGGGATGAGGGTACCTCATGTGGCTTATCTTTTTTAAAGATTCATTTGTTTTTATTTGGAAAGCAGAGTTACAACAGAGAGAGAGAGAGAGAGAGAGAGAGAGAGAGAGAGAGAGAGAGAGAGATCTTCCATCTGCTAATTACTCCATAAATGGCCATAAAAGTTGGAGCTTGGCTGGTCCAAAGCCAGGAGCTAGGAACTTCTTTCAGGTTGCCCAAGCCCTTGGGCCATCCACTGCTGTCCAGTTTGCATTAGCAGGGAACTGAATCGAAAGTGTAGCAGCCAGAACCTGAACTCATGCCCATTTGGAATGCTGGCACTGCGGGTGGTAGCTTAACATGATATGCCATAGTACCAGCCCCCTAAGCGGCATCCTAACCACTGTCCCTACTGCCTGCTATAGTGACTTCCTTATTCATGTCCAATTGCATTGACTCAAGGATCTCCTTATCACATCATGCCCACTTGCATTTTTCTACTGGAGTTATCAAACTGGGACATGGGCGTTATGAGGGCACACATCTGAAAACCATCTCATGATCTCTCTGTATCTCTCCCTGGCTGTGGGCTCCTTCTTGAGGGATGCACTGGGTGCCCAACCACAGATTGGTCTTAGTCTTACAGTGGAATGAATGGCCACCAGCTGGACGCCTCCGGGGGTGGGAGCACAGCCTTTGTCCCTCCCAGAATCTCCCTAGCCCTCAGGCCTGTCTCTCCCACCCACTCTTGTGGCCACCCTGATTTCCCAGGCACATCTGCCTCTCTGTGCATTTCCCGAGGAAAGCAAAGGGCAAAATGGAGCTTACACGGAGCACGCTGAACACGCCCTGGGCACATTCCTTTGCAAATACTTCAGGATTTAGTTGAGTTTCTATCCCAGAACTTTGCCTGGATACACAGGAGCTCATAAAGAGAAACCGCGGGGTGCTATGCAGTTGTAGTTGCATCCTAAAACAGTTCAGGTGATTGACAGATAAGGAAGGATTACCCACCAATTTCAGTAAAATGGAAGCTGGCGACAAAAAGTGGCAGAAGATGTAGGACCACCAGTGGGGCTCATGTGAGAATGGTCCTTCCAGGAAAACCCTGCATGAGACAGTTGCTCCTCTGGTAAATTCCACCCTGCTCACATGGTTAGCAGGAGCCACAGAGCACCATGAAGCCAGAGACAGCCACAGGCCAGCAGTGGCGGCGGCAGCACTTTCTTCCATATAAGTCATAAACATGGGGTGTCTCCCCCCTCAGCTGGGAGATCAGCTTACAAATCGGTTTAGGGCCGGCAGAGGAGTCGGCTTGGCCATTCTGGTTGGAAGCTTTGGGATAGATTGTTTCTTCACAGTCAATTTCTTTTTCTGGAGAACATCTGTTTCCACCACATATATTGATTTATTGAATAGAAAATGGGACTTAACAGTGATCCAAAACACATTAGCCTTACACAGCCAGACCCACCATGACTTAGCAGCCATGAGACTGGTGAAGTTGTAAAGTGGCCCAAAGCCCCTCCGGGCTTCAAGGCCTTGCAAACACCAATGTTTTGTAAAGGCCTCTTTCAGTCTCCAACAAGGTACACCTCAAGTCCAATTTACAGGGGCCAGACAAGATACATGGGGTGAAAGCAAAGGGGAGCCAGACGTGGGATAGAGAAAAGCCGTCGCCTGAAGCTGCAGCTGCCATATGGGCGCTGATTGGAGTCCCAGCTGCTCCACTTCTGATCCAGCTCCCAACTAATGCACCTGGAAAAGCAGCAGGGGATGATGGCCCAGGCCTTGGCCCCTGCATGCATGTGGGAGATCCAGAAGTTCCTGACTCCTACCTTGGACTTGTCCCAGCTTTGGTCATTGCAACCATCTGGGGAGTGAACCAGTGGATGAAGACATCTCTCTTTTTTTCTCTCTTTCTTTTTCTCTCTCTCTTTCTTTTTCTCTCTCTCTCTCCCTCCCTCTCTCTGTAACTCTATCTTCTAAATAAATAAAAGCAAATCACTGTGGGGAAAAAAAAAAAGAAAACAAAAAGGGCCCACAGAGGCTGCATGAGGAGGACAGAAACCCAACCAGGACTTGAGCAGCAAAGGTAGAAGTGAGTCTTGGGCCTGGCGGCGTGGCCTAGCAGCTAAAGTCCTCGCCTTGAACACGCCCAGGATCACATATGGGCGCCGGTTCTAATCCCGGCAGCTCCACTTTCCATCCAACTCCCTGCTTGTGGCCTGGGAAAGCAGTTGAGGATGGCCCAATGCTTTGGGATCCTGCACCCGTGTGGGAGACCTGGAGGAGGTTCCAGGCTCCTGGCTTCGGATCGGCACAGCACCGGCTGTTGCGCTCACTTGGGGAGTGAATCATCGGACGGAAGATCTTCCTCTCTGTCTCTCCTCCTCTCTGTATATCTGACTTTGTAATAAAAATAAATAAATCTTTTAAGAAAAAAGAAGGGAGTCTTGCACCTAGGTAGGTATCAAAAAATTTACAGCAAAGGGGAATAAATTATGTTTATTTTAATACAAAACAATTGAAGTCCAGGCTTCCTTTTTCTTAGCCTTCATTTTCCATGAACTTGGTGATGGCCCCTCCTGGGTTCTTCAAGCCTAAAGCACAGCAACCGAGCCTCAGAGCTATCTGTATATAAGGTTTTGCATGGGCCTGCACAGTGGAAAATGGAAAAGGCCTCCTGCTGGCGCTGAGTATAGGGGTCCCAGGTCCAGCTTCCCTCTCGGCAGTCACATGTGGAACATCCAGCATGGGAGACAATTTGGAAATGGCCAGAACTACCAGGTCCTCACAAACACAAAAGCAAGCCCAAGCTGTACAGGGTAATAAAGCAATGTGCACCTCCCTGGGCTGGGTTTCCAGGGGCTCCCCCGGTCCATAAAGCAAGGACAGAAATGCTTCATCAAGACCACAGCCTTCTCCTGACTCTCCATCACTGTAGCCAGAGCACCTGCAGTGTGAGCTGAGAGAACCTGTGTGTAAGGATTTAGTATGAAAAAAAATGTGAATGTACTAGTAATAATGTGTATATTGGTTACATTGTGCATAATAATATTGTGGTAATACCAAACTATTAAAATGAACTGTCCTTGATTCTTCCTTCTGCTCTTTAAAATGCAGCTGCCGAAACACTGAAATCACATGGGCTACTTGCTTCTGCAGCTGGTGTTTCAAACAGCCAGGCCAGCCAATGGCAATGCAGGCGGCACCTGGGAACATCCCCGGGTTGTGGGGAGGTGGGAGAGGACAGGCCAGTGGGGGAGAGCACGTAAGTATCCAAAGAGGCCGAGCTGTTTCACAAGCTGAGATTGCCTGGCACAGCACATTAGGGGCACAGCACACTGAGGGTGCTGTATGGCCACCAGTGGGATCCCAATCCTCACTTCCATGCCCTGGCTTTCCTCTGTGCCATCTGTCAGGGCACCCCGACAAGCTGTCTCATTTCAGCATCCATGTACTTCTCCCTTTGCTCCTGTCGGCATTCTGTAAGTGATGCCTCAATGGATAAATGCAAGAATGGATGAGTTCTGGAATCTTCTAGCTCAGTAGTTCTAGAACAAGAGGGGCTTTCCAACTTGTGCGGAGCTGAGTTGTGGTCCTGTCCCGAAGGAGCAGAACAGCTCCTTTCCTCCCAAGACCCTTCTCATTCAAGCTCCCCCAACCCCCTCCCACCAACGGCTTACAAAATGACCCTACCATGCAGGCCAGGGAGTCACTAAAGTCCCCTCTCTGCCCCATGCTGACAGTGTCTGTTCAGCAGTTGGCCCTGAAATGCTAAGATTTTTAAATGAGGTCCAAATTTTCAGCTAGAATTGTAGAACTGGAGAGCTCAGTTCCAAAACCCTTGCTTCCCAGGGCATGGGAGGTGGGACTTACCAGGGTCATGACCCCTAAGTGGCCAGGCTGGGACCAAGTCATGTGTCCAGGGAGCCAGGAGCAGTTGGGCATCCAGCCTCAAATACCAGTCCCTGAGTCATGGAACAGAAGTAGAGCCAGGGAGGGATTATAAAACCACACACTTGCCATCTCCCTGCTTCCTCACGTGGTCATCATCTTGAAAATGCTTGAGGTTTAAATTCTTCAGACGGCTCTCTTTAAGGGCTCATGGTGGTTTAGACTACAAAGGCTTAGCTCTGAGCGCTTACGTGCTATCGCTTTACAAACCACCCTGAGTCCCTGGGTGGACCACCCATGGTCAGCAGGGGGAAGGCACACACCGGCACATGGCCCAGGAGGTGAGCCACTCATGCCTGGGGTTTCGGAGCTCTTATTGTCCTGAGCCAGTGATGTTCCCGAGCTGGCTGTGCAACGACTGCCCATACTTGACATAGAGGGTCCTCTCCAGCCACCATGTATCATGTGTCTGTTGACTTTCTAATGCAAGGAGAAACTGAAACACACTTCCAAGAGGAGGTCAAAGTTTTCTTTCCACCTTGCCCATTGCATATCTGATCCTTGCTTGAACTTGGTCTTGGCTTATGAACTCTTAGAGCAGCAACAGACCCTCTTTACAGAACATCCACTCTCCACATCCCATTCCTCACCCGGCACCCTGGTTTCCCAGAGCCCAGTCTGCCAATATGTCCTTTCACCACCCAGAACCCACATCTTGGGACCCTGCGGAGACCCATGCACCTCCCAGGGAACCCTTCCCTTCGGCCTCCTATCCTTCACAAACATTCCTGCCCTTCCTTGCCCATGGTGGAGTCTCATTGGTGTAGGAGGTTTCCCTCCCTTCTCTCCAGCCCCCTCAGATTCTGAGTGTTTGATTGTTAGCATAGAGTTGGAGCTCCAGGTGCTGCAGGCTCCCTAGGAAAGCAGGTTGGACATCAGAGAATCCATATTGCTTTTCCCCATGTGCAATACCTGCAGGCTGCCTTGGCACTGCCCTCCCACACTGACCCTGCCCTGCAGACTGAAGACCTGCTCACCTCTCCTCCAGTGGCATGAGGACAAATTTGAGCTTACCAGCCAGGAGCTACCTGGCTCAGCATCCAAGTAGGGGTTGCTGTGTCACTGACCGTGTGGTAGTCCAGGTGTGAGCCAGCGCCCTGTGTTCAGCCAGCTAGACCCCAGTCCTAGTCTGAGAAAACAACTGGCTTTCCAAGTCCAAGGAGGCCCCGTGTAAAAACCTCACTATCAGGCTACGTTGTTCCCAGATTCTCAGCCTGGAAATATCATGTGTAGGGCGGACATGAGAAAGGAGCCACATGCATATATTCTGATTTGTCTTGTTTTATGACCAGGTTCAAAGAGGGTGGTATATTAAGGAAAACCTCCCAAACAGATAATGTTCACAATTAAACTGAATTCAGACATGAGGACCAAATATGCTTGGTCATAAAGCAATATTACTCAAACACAACATCTTGATCACTGCTGAAATATTTACAGCAAACTTTATGTTGAAAGAACTGGCAATGCCACACAAATAAAGTAACCAGCTCTGCCCACAGGGCACCGTATCTGGACAGTGATGTGGAAGGGCAAGTGAAGGACTGGGGATAACCAGGCTCCAGCTTCCAACACTGGGAATTCCACTTCAACTGGATCCCACTAGGGCAAGAACATTCCGGGACTTGCCTCCACCAGACATGGCTGGGGAGACTCTCTGATTAGCAAACACCCAGGCTCCAGGGAAAAGAGGGTGCCCAGCCTTGGAGTGCCGCACGCACCGGTCATGGTCACCAGGAGTCCAGCATGGCAGGAGTGAGTGACCACAGCAAGAGACTGTCGAGGCCCAGCTGTGCACAGGAAGGCTTCTGCATCAGAAGTTGGATGAGGTCGGCATCATTGTAAGCTCCTTCTGGACTGAGGGTGCATGCTTTGCTCTAAGTGCCTCTTAAACCAACGTACACCTCCTCCAGCCCCCATTCTAGACAGACCAGTGCTCCGAGGAATAAATAAGATATCTTCCAGCCAGGATGTGATGAGCATAGGGGCTCACTGAGAACTGACAGCATGCTGTGAAATGGGAGTTGATTGGTTTTGTAAAAACTAATACCACGCACATGCCTCCTGGTCTAACTGGGCTGCTGACCTGAGAAAGCAGCACCCTAGTGAGGGACAACGGGAGAGAGCCTGGGGTACAGTGAGAGGCCTGGAGCAAAGAAAGAGACGTTGTTTTAAGAAATAAAGGATTCACAAGCAACTACTCAAAGGTTTTGGTAGCCTCATCAGTCTAACTATAAAATAATAAATAGCACTCACTGATGGAAACTTTTAATTTATTCAAGAGGCAGGGAGACAGGCACGTGCACACACACACACACACACACAATCACTACATCACACACACCACAAAAGCTTGTAACAGCTAGGACTGAAACCAGGAGTCTAGGACTCAATCCAGGTCTCCCACATGAGTGACAAGGACTCAGTCGAGCCATAAATGTTACCTTCCAGGGTCTGCATTGGCAGGAGGCTAGAACCAGGAGCTACAGCTGGGTATTGAAATAAAAAACTGTAATACTGCCCATGGGGATCAAATATCTACCCCAAATACTTACTGTTAACACCACATTTTCTTTAAGACTTACTTATTTTATGAAACGCAGATCCACAGAGAGAAGGACAGACAGAGAGAAAGATCTTCAATCCACTGGGTCACTCCCCAAATGGCTGCAACAGCCAGAGCTGAGCCGATCCAAAGCCAGGAGCCTCTTTTGGTCTCCTGTGCAGGTACAGGATTCCAAGGCTTTGAGTCATCCTCTGCTGCTTTCCCAAGCCACAAGCAGGGAGCTGGAATGGAAGTGAAACAACTAAGACATGAACTAGTGCCCATATGGGATCCTTTGCGATGGAGGATTAGACAACTGAGTCATCATTATAGGCCAGGCCCTAACACTACATTTTTTACAGTAAATGCTCCCAAGTACCTAACCTCCAATAACAGCACCTCCTGCTCACATCTCCCCAGGTACTTTCAGCTTGTCCTACGGTGAGAGTGAGACCTGCTTTACTTTTTCTCTCGCTGCACACCCTCCGTTTCCTGTGCAGTCCTGTGAGTCTCCACCCCAGAATGCCCTGCCCAGGCTGTGCTAGGTCTTTCTCATCTTCCTTCCTCCAACATGAGGGGTCCTGCTGGCCAGAGCTTCAGCTACTGAGCACTACACACAGGAACAAGCAGTTGCAGGTACTTGCAGGAAAAATAGCCCATTAGGGTTCCACACCACCCAGCCGTGTTTGCCTCTCGATACGTATCACTCACTGCCGACAGGGACCCCTGAGCTCCTCGGGGACCACAGGCAAATGAGAAGACACCCTGATTTCCATCCCATATCCCAAAGTCTGTCTTTCCAGCTTAGGATTGTGCCACAACCAACTGCCCCTGGACTTTCAGTGCAGTCTACGGACCCTCCAGTGCAGTTCCTGGAGCACTGGGGGCTGAAAGCCAGAAGGCTAGCCAGTGCAGGAACTGGGAATGTAGTTCCGCAGGGTGAAGTAGCCACTCACAGATGGGGTTTACTGATGCCCTCCAAGCCTCCAATGTTGTCTGCTTCCACTGTCCCAGCAGTCACTGTGCATCCAGGTCCCTCCCTGGGAGACCACATGCCCACTGGCCATCGTCCTTTTTCCCAAGACACAAAAGAGTGAGCCTAGCACAGCTGTGTCCCTGTCGCCTAGAGCCACCCAAGAAGGAGAGACGCCCCGCCTGCCCCATTGCCCACCTCCCGCATCCCCCAGGTGGTGCTGCACAGCGTGGTCCATGCAGTGCAAGGACTGACAGCCAGCGGATTCTTCTCTGCGTCTGGCACGACCAAGGAACTTCCACCTCACTTTGGGAGGACTGTCATGTGGCTTCATGAAAGGTTTACAGGGAAGAAATTCTGAACGGAAGAAGGAAGAGGCACACTCCTTCTCAGTTTCACTCGGTCTGTGAAGAAGGAAACAGTGCCAGACAGAAACATTGCCAAGCTCAGATGTGTGTGTACTTCAAAGCGTTCACATTTTTTCAATCAACGGGGACATGAAATCCCAGGCTCCAGCTCTCTATTCCAAATCGTCAAATTGCTGAGGTTGCAGTCTTCCTGAGGTTTGGTGGGAGAAGGAGGCAAACGTCGGAAAAGGACAAACTGTATTTTACCCGAACGAGCTCCTGGAAACGCTAGAGCCTGGACCGCGAGGAGTCGTGCTGGGCCCAGAATCTTACATTCCTGCGGAGTGACATTGTTCTCTTAAGACTGGCAAAACCCAAGAATGACCACAGGGAAGGAAGGAGAGTGGAAAGCAACAGAGACTGGGGCCTGTGGTGGGAAGGCGGGCAGGCCAGAGCAACGCAGACACCCGGCCCGCAGCGCCAGCCCACACAGCACAGGCACGGATCTGAAGGGGCTTGCGGCCAACAGCCCCGGGGCTGGGCGGGGGGAGAGATGGAGGTAGGGCGGGAAACCCCACTCACCTCCCTTCCCTGCCCTCCCAGCTGCCAGAGCTCCAGGAACAAGTCTTCTCAGGGTCCCCCTAGTGACCCAGTACATGCTGAGGTGTCATGTCCCTGCCTTCCACGAGCATTAAATGAGCAGATACTTTGGCAGATCAGAGTTCCAAGGGAACGAGATGAGTAAATGCAGCCATCATGGAGACCGAGGGTCAGCCCTAGGTGACTGGATGGGGGCAGCAGAGGCAGACCAGGAGGGGTTTCTTGGCATAAGGGTGACTGCATATGAGGGAGCTCGGGCGGAGGAAGGAGGTCACAGCGGGCCAGGCCAGCATCAGGGGCTTTCAGTGATTTTCTTGCCACATGGGTTGCATTGAGAAACACAAGGGACTCACAGGATGCTTTACTGCCATGTGGGGATAAAGCTGTCAGAATCCAAGCTGAAGTTGCTACGTCGACTCCTGGCAAAGCACGAATTAAGCTGGAAAGTGATGGAGCAGGGGGGTCTCAGGCCCATACACCTGACAACAGGAATTGACCCAAAAGACTGCTAGCTCCTTGACCGTGACTGAAGCCCATGTCCATGAAGGGGGTCTTCCAAAACACTCTTGAAAAATGTGTTTGCTGAAAAAACTACAATGGATTTCAGAAAGTTACTGTGCCAACTCAAACTCTGCTGGGGTATGTGCAGCGGGTGTGGAGGACACAAAGGTGTGTGGAGGGCTGTTCCCCTGCAGGCAAGGCCGCACCGAATTTCCCGCTGCACAGCCCTGCCCCGAGGATGTCTCTACAAACCACCTGAAGGCAGGTCCACCTCCCTTTGCAACGACACCGGACCACCCCGCTGAGAATTCTGTAATCTATTCAGGCATTGTTTGCCGCTGCAGAGTTGGTTTTTACTATCAATGTGAGCTTGGAAGTTGATATTGCTTATAAGTCTTGCAAAGGGGTCTTTTATTATTCATGCTGTCTCTGTCTGTGCTGTCCCCATTTGACCATCCTTGATCTTTAGGTTCCCCCCTTTTTTGTGATGCATTTCCTCCCTAAACTGATTCAAGTTTAAGTTGTAGAATGAGGACTGTAGTAGGAATGTGTTACTGATTGATATGCACCGTCTATTGAGAACTTCTATTGAGAGATTTAAGGTGAAACAAAGGGCAGAATTATCCTTGGAAACACCCATTTCACCATGACGTCAAAAGTCTCTACAAGAGCTTGTGAGGGTTTCTGTATAAACAAAGGGGATGGCTTCTTAGGTATACCCTCTCTGGTCTGAAGACAGAGCCAGCAGAGTATCATCCCAGTCAATTAAAAGCTCCAACATACCATCAGCAAAAATTTACATCATTATGGAATTAATTGACATAGTAATGAGTAACCAATATGTTAAAAGTAAATGCGAGTTCCCAGCCACCTTCTGTGACCACCTCACCTATACTTCGATTTTAGTTTATACACAACATATAACATTCAAAACATAACATGTTATACATAACATCATATCATCTTAACCCAAGTATCTATGTAACTGTGTCACATAATACAATGTAATTAATGAAGTTAAATAATAAATAATTAAAAAAAATAATAAAGGGGACAGCTTTCTTGCATTATACATTATGATCTGAAATTGTAGTGGTCCATTTCTTTCCTCTCTATGCCTACTCCACGTACCCTGCTTGAGTTCCGAACTCAGCTGGAGCTGGACTCCAGCAAAACTCCCTTTTCATTCACTTTTCCACAAATTCTGGGCAGCTGCCTCATCATGAAGGCTGCTGGAGGAAGAAGAGAAAGTGCTGGGACAGACCAGCCTTCCAGTCGAGGAGAAAGAGGAGACCCCAGGGAAGGGCTACAACATGGGGTGCTGCACAGGGTTCCCGGGAGATCCTGGCTGGAATGAAGGGTTGCCGCTTTCCTCCAGTTCAGGTGACAACGTAAGTGTTGGGTATTCACTCACTGTGAAATTTTAAAATACTGCTGAAACAGTCTCAGGAGCCAAAGCCATCCCTCATCCTTCCTTCCATCAGCCTCCTTGGCAGCTTATCTGAGATGTGGGCTCAAGGAAGGGAGAGCAGGGAATACACAGGTAAGAACTGTGGCTGAGGGAACAATCCTACCCGTCCATCCCCAATGCCTGATGGTTCTCTTCAAGGTGCTCTCTCTGGGAGAGCCAGAATAGCAACTCCCACTGAGGATCTGACCAGTCATCACAGACCCAGAGTATGAACTCAGATCAGGTGCCAATCACAGGCTTGCATGCAAGTCAAGTAAGTCACAGGCAGGACCAGCAGTCACGGCCTCCAACAGTGTCACCAGCAACCCTGGGGAATGTGCCAGTCACACAGCACCAGCTTCCTGTGGCCAGCTAGTCTGATTGGTTGGACCCAACATCTGATACTGCTTTGCGCTCCTACCCTGGACTTGCTGTGACCCTTGCTGTTGTCTTCCAACTGACGAGTTAAGAGACACCTGGCCCATCCTTAGCTCCATGACTCAAGTATGCTGGGCTGAGCAATGCACATCCCAAAGTTATTGAGATTTAGATTTTAGGCACAGGAGGTGACTACAGCAGTGGCTAGCATCCCATGTTCTTGACTTCCATCCTCAGCCACAATGGGAGAGTGAGAAAGCGTGCCCCAGGAAGTACACATGTGGAAAACTTAGCTCTGAGAACCACGGTTCAGGCCGTGGACAAAGCACACTTAGTCCCAGGAGGCTTCAGGTCTCCCCTTCTGACTCTACAGACATCATATGTTTAAACAATTCAGGAGGTAGCTCTTTGTGCTCTATAAAACCATGATTATTACAGTGCTTTTTTGTTGCAATGCATAATCCTGGGACTGGCTCCATATCGTGGAGCCTCCAGTGCAACATGGGAAGCGTATGGAGGTTGTGTGTGCAAAAACTGCTACAAGGTGCAGGCCAACAACGACAGTCCTCTCATGAGCACAGGGTCACACACCGCAGGATTCATTCCACACACACCCCAAAGCCAGAAAAAGAACCAGTCACTTCTGATGCCCAGTGGTCATCCATGGCTGACTGCAGCAGAGAGCACAGCCTGGGAAGGCTGCCTGGAGGCCCCCACAGGCAGCTGTGCTTGTAGCTTGGTCATTAGCTTACCTGAGCTCTATCACTGTGTATGCTGAGGAGTTAAAGGAGAAAAACAAACCAGAAAGCCAAAACCCTGCTTTAGTGTGTATTATTATTTCCACAGTTAGTTTCAAGGAGGCACAAAATTACAAATTAAGCTTTTGTATAAACATCTGTCACATTAAAAATTGGCTGCTTCTCTGAAATCCACAGGTAACGGAGCAGTCCCAGCTGCTACCCGAGTCATGCTGTACTTGTACCTTGGTTCTCATGGCAAACTGTCACCTGTGTCCAAAGGAAACCAAAGCGTCTGCTGGGTGCCGGCAGGTGCCTGAGGCCGGTCCAGGAGTCAGGAGAGCCCACATATCGAGGGAGACTGTGGGATGGGGGCAGCTGGGAGGAGGTGGGTGCCTGGGGCCTGGACACCAAGGATGGAGGACACAGGGTGGTGTGAGGTGGACACATGTACCACTCGCGTCCCTTCCAGTTTGAGGCAGCAGGGGGCCTTTACCGTTGGTTATCATGAAGGTGTTTTCCACAGAGGCAAAACTCTCATCAAGTTCCTACACATGGACGAGACATGGTACCTGGAGAAGGCCACACGGGGGCTGCTCCCAAGCCAGTGAGAGGGCAAATGAGTGAGTAAGTGTGATGTCTTCAAGAAGGCTGTGGCCTGGAATGGGAGTAGAGGCATCAAGAAATCCCAGATCATTACCCCATCCCTCTGGCAGAAGGACATGGCTATTGGCAGACAAGACTTGGAGCCAATGAGCTTCCTGTCACATAGTGAAAAGCAGCCTCTTTTAATCCTTGAAGAAACACGTCCCAACTGCCAGGCCTTGTTGTAAGCACCCTTGGCAAATCAGCCTACACAACCCAGCATAAACCAACAGGCCACTGTTATCAACCCTCTCTGTAGGAAAAAGGAGGGTACAGAGAAATCATGTTGGTTGGCCAAGGGTGACAAGCAAACCTTCATATTGTGCTGTTGTGGTGTTCGGCACTGTGCACCTGCTGGGGACATGCAGGATTTCCCACCTCGGTCACTGCAGTTACAACTGGGCTTGGCACCTTGCTCAAAACAGGACTAGTGGATAGAAGCAGTGATCAGTAGTAGGTAGGAGAGGGGCGAGCCACTGGCTCTGTGGTCTGCAAGATGTTCAGAGAATTACACTGGTCAGCAAGCCTGGCTTTCAGCCACTCTCCAAGCTGAGGGGCTATTTGTGTTTCTGGGGAGTCCCAGATTGTATGCCCACTAGTCACAGGTGGCATGTGTGCTGCCACACTGAATAAATCACAGCAGTGTGTACCTCTGGGGTTTCAGAAAAGCGCATTATTGTTAAATGTTGCATATTTCTCAATGTCTTAAAAGAACAGCCTTATCAGACTTATAGGAGCAGATACATGAAGATTCTTCTAGGAGTTCATGGGATATGGAATTAAAGGATATGTTTACTTTCATGCAAAAATATTTGAAATCAACACATACAAAAAAACTTCCTAAATAGTTGTGGAAATAGATATGAGAAGGGAAAAAGCTATATATGGGTTTTAAAACCATTTGTACTAAAACAAACTTACCTTTTAATTTCATTTTCCACAAACTTTGAAAAGTGACCTTTTTTAAATTATTTTTTAATAATCTTACTAAGTTGATAAGGGAACAAAGTGTCAAGGGCTACAGGGTGAAAGTGGGCAATACCATTGTTTCCACATCAATATCATTTTACCCTGTATCTGGGGTCAGGGAAAAAAACAAAGGGAAAAGCCCCACCCAACCTCCCACCCATCCCAGATCCCCAACGGGAGGCACGCTCCGAGGGTCCTGCTCAAACAGTTTTGATAGTTCATCAGTTCTGGATTGCTGCCAATCTCTCAGTTCCAATCGCAATGAACCCTATTCAGAATCCACTGGCTGACAGTCTCTTCATGGTTGGGGTTCTAAGATCAGCAGTTCAGTTGGAGGGATCTCCAAAGAAACTTCATCTGAGATGATCCCAGGCCTGATTCTTGCGCGGGTTTGCTAGTACACAGTCCAACACCGTCCGTCACACCAATCAGCTCATGCTCATGCTGGTCGCTGGGATTGCTGGGTTCGTTCTGTTTCCAGGCCTGTCTTCTTCGTGAACCAACGGGTGTTGTTGTCCAGTTCGATCCTGCCCACTTTATACTCAGTCCTCACACAAACCGGCTGGAGCTGCAGCCTAGTTGAAGCAACTCCGCTTAACCCCCACCAGTTCTGCCCCCTACCCTGGTTCCCATGCTTGCCAGTATGCACCGCAGGCTTGTCCAGTCTGTCCCACATCCTGTTTAGCTCTCACACGTGTCGATGGGCATTGAAGCCCAGCTCAACCCAACCAACCTACTATCCAGCCCACACACCTACTGGCAGGTGCCCTTCTGTACAGCCACCCCTGCCCCTGTCTTGGTGTTCGTGCTGTCCAATGAGAGTGGCAGCTCCAAAGGAGGTGCCCACTATCTCCCTTCTAGGCCACACTCACTCCCAGATTATGCACTCTCCAGGTAGTTCTAGCATTTGATTTGACAGAATTGGCTCCAAGCGCCAGCCTCTGCCAGCTAGTACTGTGGCTAGCCCAACCAACCCTCACCCACTCTAGTTTTTGCTTGCACCAGTCGGAACAGTCAGCCCACCATGGCCCTTCCCTTATCTAGCCCACATGAGGCCCACAGGTGTAACAGCCCTGCCTATTCTGATCTGCCCCCATCCCGACTCTCGCCTTCCAATGGAAGTAGTTGTCCAGCAGGGGAGCCCACATTCCCCTGTCGGCTTTGCCTCCTCCCCCTGATTATCACATGTGCTGTTTGGGCGCTGCAACCACATCTGGTACGGTTCATCTCACCTTGGCATTCCTTATTGTGTACTAGTATGTGTCGCAACCGAACCTGGCTCGACCCACACTCTGTTCTGGCGCTCGGACTCAACAGCGGGTGATGTGAACAGGTTCAGCCTGGTCTGCCCCCAACCCATGCCATGTGTATACCAGTGGGATAATTTCCATAGCCTGTTCTGGCCTGTTTCCTATTGTGCTTCTTGCGCTTACCTGCAGGGACTGTGTCCTGCCAGAGGAGTTGCCCAGGCTCCTCCATCAGAAACTCTCTCAGTGCCAGGTTTTGCGCATACCAGTGGGTCCAAGAGCCAGCCCTGTTCAGTTCACCTCCTGTCCTAGCAGGAACATTGGTGTTTCCTGACTGTTCTTCAACCCAATCTGGTTCTTATTGTTGGATGTTTCAACCCAGCCATGGCTCTTCCATACCCCCATACGGCTTACACATGGTTCAGTAAGGGCTGAGACCTAGCCTAGTCTGTCATACATTTCCCCTGGTCCTGCAGAGCACCAGATGGTGTTGGGGTCTGGCCCAGCTTGGTGCTTCCATTCCCAGTCCACACTTGTGCCACGTGGGATTACACTCGTATCCTGATCAGAACACAGCCCCATTTACAGCCCATGTGCTCATTGGTGGGAAACTCAGCCCAGCTAGAGTATTCCCTTAGCTGCCCAACCGGGCCTATTCCCAGCCTTAGATCTCATGAAGGCCAGTGGTTTCTCTGATTCAACTTGGTAGAGCCCCTCTCTGTCTGTCCCCTTAGATGCTGTGGCTTAGCATCCCTGTCCTACGCAGATCAGTAGGTGCAAGTACCTACTTGGCATGACCTGTGCTCCAACCTGATTTCTGTTGTTTCTTCTGAGTTAAGGTTTGTTCAGCCCTGCCCATTCTGTCCCCTTCCAGTGGCAGCCCGGCCCACCCCACATCTGTTAAAGGATGCACTTTCAGGTGCTGCTGCCTTGACCTGCACTGACTGTTTTGGGTTCCTGCACCCGTGTGTGATGGCAGGTGGCATGGTCACATCTAGCTTAGTTCATCCCAACCCCAGCTTGCGAGCTAACCAGGGGAACTTGTATTTCCACAGGGTTGGGCCCACACAACCCCATAGAGTCTACCCCCAGACCAAGTTCTCTCGCGTGCTGGATAGTCTTGGCCTTGCCAAATGTGACCACTCCACCACTCCACCAAACAGTTGGGTAATGGTACCCATCACTGCCAAAGAGGCCCCCATCCATAGCATTGGTGTGGGCTGGTGTGTGACAATCAGTGATGTTCTAGGCAAACAGGCCATTCCTGTATTCCGAATTGGGTTGGTGTATCTGACTAACCGTAATTGTCTCCTGGGTACTTCCCTCCAAACCACCAGGTCTCAATCCCAATGCATGCCTAAAACTTCCATGACCCTGTCACTGGGAATCACCCAAGATTCACTACTCACCTATACTAAAATTGGACTTAGTCATGGGTGTCCCCAGGCAGCAAACATATCTTAAAAAACCCCAGAGCAGGCCGCTGGTTGGCCAGCAGGCAAAGCCTGGCACCACATGGTGCACTGGCCGCCCTGGGGGAGGCCGAAGACTCGTTCACTGCCTTGCAGCAGTGTCTTTGGCGTGAGCCCCCAGCATTGAGTCCAATCCAGCAGGGGCACCCCCCCACAGCTGCCACACTGTGAGGAGCGGCACTTGCCCCCAAACCCAAGGCCCGAACCCCAAAAAGTGACCCTATATGAAGATTTGCAGCATGCAATCAGAACTTCTTCCTGATATTAAAAAAAAAAAAAATCAGAGAATTTCAGGGTTGACCAATACCTCTGAATTATTCTGGCTTAGCAAGGCAGCTGGAGTCCCTTCATCCCATGCTTGCTAAGTCTGTCAACAGAAAAAGAACCAAGCTACGATATAAGCAATGGAAATGTTGATTTAAGAATAGCATTCTGGGCCCAGCGGCATGGCCTAGTGGCTAAAGTCCTCACCTTGAAAGCCCCGGGATCACATATGGGCGCCGGTTCTAATCCCGGCAGCTCCACTCCCCATCCAGCTCCCTGCTTGTGGCCTGGGAAAGCAGTCGAGGACGGCCCAAAGCTTTGGGACCCTGCACCCACGTGGGAGACCCGGAAGAGGTTCCTGGTTCCCGGCATTGGATCGGCGCACACCGGCCCGTTGCAGCTCACTTGGGGAGTGAAACATCGGATGGAAGATCTTCCTCTCTGTCTCTCCTCCTCTCTGTATATCCGGCTTTCCAATAAGAATAACAATAAAATCTTAAAAAAAAAAAAAAAAAAAAAAAGAATAGCATTCTGTATTGAGGCACCTGACCAGGGCAGATGGTCAGTGTGTTCTGATGGGAGAGGGAGAGGGGTTTTATGGGATCCAGCAGAGTGACAGTCTGGCCTTGAGTCACTGATTGTGAACCATTTTGGACTGGGGGGTGGCTGGACAGTGCTGTTTCAAAGGAATCCACAGTCTGGCAACTAGCTGATTCTGGAGAATGGAGGGGTCAGGACACTCGGCTGAGCCCCTTGCAAGCATTGGTCAGAGAGACACCACAGAGCTGGCTTGGATCTCCTCAGGCTCCAGAGTTCTGAGAGTTCGTTGGGAGTTCAGGTGTAGATCCAGCGGTCACTGAAGCAGTTCTCTGATAAGGCACTTGTTACTTCTGCTGTGAATTTGATCTTTACATCCTGTGTTCTGTCTTAGCCACAAAGTGATGAATGAATAGGGAGATAATCCTAGATGACATAGCAAACATTGCTCACATTTTCTTAACGTATCCATGTTTTTCTGTGCATACATGTAGCTAAACATTTGTCATTAAAGATTAGCTTCAAAAAATCCAGCTTTGGAATTCATGGACTTTTCTCCTTGTTTTTTTATTATTCTTTGTTTCATGAATTTCCACTTAATCTTTGTTCTCCCTTTCTTCCTGCTTGCTTTAGGTTAAGTTTGCTGTTTTTTCTTTTGCTGGTGTCTCTGGGTGTTTCTAAATACCTCTGGTTTTAATCCTTGAACAAAGGTCGTCAAGGTTGTTTTTCTGGCAGTATCTGGGCACTCCAGCTTTCCCACGGCTAGTGCTTGCACACGGGCTCTCTCCCCTTCGTTTCACTTCCAATCATTGTGTACCTTTAGGCTGAGAGTGTGTCTCCTGGAGACAGCATGTAGTTCGCTTGTGCATCTTCATCTGGTGTGATGAGCTCTGCCTCTTGAGCCAGTTGTTATCCAATCAAAGATGTTATAAAGTTGTCATTGATGCTGTTGTGTTCCTATGTGACACTACTTGCCGCTTTGTGTATGTTTGATATCCTTTTGTTGCTCCATTCCTGCCCTCTGTTGCATACATAAATGTATTTTACCATGGATTTATCAGCATCTAATATAGATACAGTGCTCCAGGCCAACTCTGGGAATGCCACACTGGGTCCCTCTCCCATGGAAACGCCCTGTTATCTGCCCTTCCAGCTGCATGTTGGTCACTTTCCTCTCTTTGGCTCTCATCATTCCCTCCATGGTCAATAGGCCTACACCGCAGTGGCCCTGGGTTCACAACTACTGCTGCTTGCCTGTGTGCTTGGTGACATGGCTACCTGTTTCAGGAGTTGGGCTGCTCCTCTGTAATGGGAAGTCTCAGGCCTTGACCTTGGCCATGTGCCCACCAGAAGGCTCTAGTCACATGGGCAGACATTGCCCTGTTTCCTGCATTGATCATGCCCAGATGCTGGGCTCCACTGACTGCTCATTCCTGTTGGCAGTGCCTTGGCACGGAACTTTCCCCCGGCCTGATTCAATTAAATGTGGACCACTTTGCAGGGGGCAATTGTTCTGTTTCATGAATCAACTGTACCAGTGCAAGTCCAGTCTCCCAGGAACCTCCTCATCACTGAGACCTGAGCTTCTGCTGCCTATAAGCTTGACTTTAGGCTCCAACCTCCCCAACATACTCTTTCAGGTAAGAAAAGCTTTGAAAAACCAGCCTCTCCCTCTGGGCAAAGTGCTGGAGACCCAGGTCCATGGCCTGGGATGCAAGCAGTGCCATGCATCCCCAAAGCGCTTTATGGTACTGGATAGGGTGTCGGACGCTGGCTATCCCATCTGTTTGGCACATGTATGGTCCACGTATGGACCCTCTGCTCTATGAACAAGCTTGGGCAAGGGCCAATAGACCCAGGGGCTGAACAAGTAGTCCGCCACCCAGTTGCACCAGCCAGGAAGTCAGCCTTAGCAACACTTGGCAGGGAAGGCTGGGGATGGCTGGGGATGCCTGGCAGCCTGCCCCTCCCGGGAAGACACCCTCAGCTCTCAACAGGGAGTTTCTTGGCTACCTTCACCTGGAATGGAGTTTCTGTTGTGCTGAGTGGGAAGAGAGGAAGAAGAGTGCCAAAGCCATGGAACCTCACTGCCTTCAGGGATTTCTGATGGATTTTTTTAAGCAAATTTCCTGTGTTTGCTATCTGCCCTTTGAGCAAGGCCAGAAACTTGGCATGGTTGCACTTGTCTATTTATCCTTTCCCCAGGTATGCTTGCTCAACACTCCCACAACCATTCTAGAAGCGAAATCCATGTTTGTTTTATTTCCCATGATTGTTAAAAAGATGCTTCCTACACATAGGGAGCAGCTTTTGCAGGTGTGTGCACAGCTTATAAAAGAGAAAGGTCTTTTTATATTCACAGTGTCACTGAACTACAGGGAAGTTTTGAGATTCAGAACATTTGTTTGTGGACCACTACCTGTATCAGGTGGGATTGGAGATGGTTTAAAAGCTGCTGCATGCATGACAGCAAAACAGTAAGAATTCATGGAGGAAATCAAGACGCAGGCAAAGCAAGAACTGCTTGACATTGTTTCCTGAACGGTGGTGTGTTTTGTCAAGTGTTTGTATTTTCTCCTCTGCTTGCCACAACAACCAAAAAGCAGATGCAATTTTTCAAGGTGCTGCGTCCCCACAGAGGGAATAAACTTGAAACTGTATCTTCTTACAGCAACCTGGAACCCTACGCTTGCATCTGGATTCCTATTTAACTTATCCTGTGGGTTCAGATATTCATAAGCCCTTTATCTTACTAGAAATATCCCTTCTCTGTTATGCCAGCATTAATGGCCAGACTTGCAAAATAACTATTTAATTCTTTAGAAATTTATTATCACATGATTTGATAAGAATAAATGACTGAAGTTAAAATGCATGTGAATAACTCAATTGGCTTGATGTAGAATATTTTTTCATGAGTCATTGTAAAATATAGAGACATATTTCAACAGTGTTACAGTCTGACCGTGATTTGGTGCCCCCAAACTGAGATAAGCCTTCTTGTTTTGTAAGAAATGCCTCTTGGGGACAGCATCATGATCCTGATGCTGAGCATCACGCTACTACCTACGATGTCAGCATCCCATACAAACTCTGGTGTGAGCCCTGGTTGCTCCCTTTCCTATTCTGCAACCAGTTAATTAACTTGAAAAAACAGCATGGGATAACCCAAGGGCTACGCCTCTGCCACCTACATGGAAGACCTGGATGGAGTTCCAAGACCCCGCACTTGGCCTGGCCCTACTCCTACCATTGTGGCTACTGGGAGTAAACTAGCAGATGGAGGATCTATTTCACCCTCCATCACTTTCTTTGTGTCATTCTTCCTTTCAAATAAATAAATAAGTCATTAAAGAATTAAACTCTTCCTGAACACTTGCCATAGTAACATACAGCTAACTGTAAATACAGCCTACTAAATTCCCCTTCAGTTCTCTATGTTTGTCCCAGATCACCAATCCAATGTTCTTTTGTTCTTATTTCAAAATTTATTGCTAAGTCATAAATATTAAACCCCTCTGAGATATGTGAGAGGATTTTAAAACATTCATGGAAAATTAGGATTCACAGAGTAAGTTTATTTTGGTGCAAAAAAAATGTGAAATCCATGCATAGCTTTTTCATAACATGCATCCTCTATTAGCTTCTAGAAAATTCGTGGGCATGAATTTCACTCCTGTCAGGACTTTGAAGCATCCACAAGCCCTCCCTCCTGAATGAATCTTGCTAAGTATCTTTTGTTTCTAGATATCTGGCAAATTGCAATGCTGAGCTTGCTGAGAAAAATGTAGAAGCCCTTTCCCACCTCTTGGGTTTCCTTTGGAAGGGAAGGCTGTCTCTACCCCCTGCAGTCCCTCCCCATGCAACCCTGCCTATGCCTTAGGCTGGACACACACTAAAGCAACCACTACACTGGTGTGTAAATCTGTCTTCAGGATTCCTGCACCCTCACAGCTGAGACGTTACACACTCCATTTTGTTTCTAACAACCCTCCCCGGGAGACTAACGCCATGCTTCTTTGCTACTGCTAAGCATGTGTCTGTTCCTCATTTCCTTTTCTGAAGAGTATAAACTCATTCTTCTACTCCTCTTTCCAAATATAAGAGCAGAATCCCCAGAACTTATTGGCCCCTGCTTGGTACCAAATCCTTACTAAAGCAGGTAGCTATCTTCCATCCTTTATGGCAACTACATGGGCTAATGCTAGGGATGTGTTATACTGGTGTTTGAGTGGAATTTACAGAGTGCCTTAACTGTGAACATTTGGTTATGTGATGTCTTAGAAATGGCCTGAGCTAGATATGTTGTTCTCTATTTCAAAATAAGGAAGCTGACAGCTAGAGATTAGCGACTTGTCTGGAATTGCCTGGAATGACCTATGACGAGGTATTAGAGGTAGACACCTTTCTTCTGCACTGATGTACAGAATTCTCAATGTGATGCACTTCACACTGAAAGTTTGAGGAACTGCCAACAAGTTCATGGGAAATGCTTACAATGAAACAAAACTGGGCATGGAATTCTAAAATCTTTGCACCCACTAACTTGTTGTAACCTGTGTGACTAGGGTCCAATCGGAGGCACTAAGGATAATTAAGACAGCTGCTTGAAAAGAGCCCAACTGGAACTATATGAATTCTACTAAAAGTGAAGCAAGAACAAACATCAACTTTATGGGGAAGCTTGAGTTGAAAGAGTGGTGAAATCATTGGTACTTTATGAAAAGTTTATGAGGAACAATACCCCCAAAGAAATCAGCAGTTCACAGATGGATAACTCATGAAAGAAGAAGCAAGATCATGTTGAAACCCACAGTGCAGGACACCCACATGGATTTTTTAGGAGGAAAATCATCTTGTTCATACCCTAATTGAAAAGAACTGACAGTGAACAGCAGAAATAATATCCAAGTAGACATCTCAATTTGTTCAGCTTACACAATCTCAGAGAAAAATAGAAGTTGAGCAAACGTTCTGCTCCATGAGAGCCAAAAGCCTTGTGTACAAAGTGTCTGCAGACAAGAGCAGAGCTTCCAATGGAAATGTTTAGTAGTGGAACAGAGATCCCAAGCCATTTCTTCTAAGAATCATGATGGGAGTGGAGATCTGACATTGCCGGTATGATCCGGAAGACTGAGCACAAGCAAAGCAATAGTTGGTTGGAAGAGGTCCAGGCTCAGCCAAAGCAGACTGGCCCAAAGCAAAGTACACAGCCATCATCTGGGGGTATGCTGAAGGCATTTTGCTTGCAAACTTTCTGGACAAAGAATGCTAACATTGGGGCAGCAGCTGGGCCTGGGTGTGTTAAGCCACCACCTGTAATGATGATTTGTGTCCCAGTACACTCACCCATTGATCCCTTCCAAGTGCTTTGCAAAATATGTAGTCCTGGGATGCCTTAAGTCACTCTCCTTTGGTAGTCAGGTGGCTACATCCCGAGGGCTGTTCTGGCTTCAGTTTCCCAGGAGCTTTAGCAGGAAGAGCTCTGTGAGGAACACTTCTAGCCAAGGTGCCTTACACCACACTGTGTAAATGGATGTCTGAGGGGGCAAGGAGTGACTGCTCTCCACACTTGTGCCATCTGGGTTTACCACAGTAGCAACTTTTGCAGAATTTAAAATAACATGACCCATTTAACCCTAAACAATTTATACTGCATCTAAATTGGCAATATTCTGGGAGCTGGAAATTTTATTAAAATGTGGCCTCAGGGAGGCAACCTTTACACCCCTCCTGGGGAACAGCGCTAACTACATCACCCCACTGCCATCTCTCCAGGACACCCCACTGACCTGCATAGAGCTCAGCCAAGTGGGGCCACGGGGGGATGTTTCTCTGGGAATCCAAAGGGCCCAGATTTATTCTGGAGTGGGAGCAAGATGTGAAGACCAATTTCATATGCCCATTTGGCTGACCTACAGGGCCCTATTGCTTGCCCAACCACTGTTCTAGATGTGATATTTTGTGGATGTCAGTTATTGCTTCAACAGTCAACTTCAAGAAGGAAAATGGCTCTCAACAGTGGGAGTAGCTTTGTCCAATTAGTTGGGGAGCTTAGGAGCAAAAATGAAAGGAACTATTCCTCCAGGAAGAAGTAATTCTGCCTCAAAACTGCAATATAAAAATCCTAGCTGTTTGTAACGTGCCATGCCACACCTTTAGAGTCTTGTTTGTTTGTTTGTTTGTTTATAAGAGTGGTCTAGTGAGAGCAAAATCTTCTATGTGATGATTCAGTTCACAAACATCCACAACAGCTAGGCCTGAGCTAGAACAACACCTGAAGTTTTATCTGGGTCTCCCATGTGTCTGCAGGAGCCTGAGCATTTGGGCCATATCCACTGCTTTCCCAGGTACAGTAGCAAGCTGGATGGGAAGTGGAGAAGTTGAGACCCAAACCTAGCTCATTATAGGATGCCAGCATCCCAGCCATCAGTTTAAACCAGCATGTCACAATGCCAAAGCCCTGTGCCATGCCTGTAGACTCTACTTGCACTTGGCAGTGCCACCAATAATACAGACCAATTCCATCACAGCTACATAATTCTACAGTTTGCTTCTCTGGAGAGTTCCTGCCTCTTAGATCATCTCCCAGGACCCAGCAAAAAGCACCCAGAGGGATGAACATTGGCCCTGATAGAGCAGGTGCAGCCCTGGCTCTCTGGAGCTCACCTTCCCCTGGCTCAGCTAAGAGCCTTTCTGTTCTAGCTAGGAATGACCTGGTGACTTTCCAGAACATACAACCATGAGAAGCACTGACACTTTTAGCAATGTCTCCCATTTGTGTGCTTTCTAAAGATATTATATCCTGGGGCCTGTGTTGTGGTGTAGTGCGTTAAGCTGCCACCTATAATTCCAATATCCCATATAGGCACCTGTACATCTCCCAGCTGCTCCACTTTGGATCCAGCTCCCTGCTAATGGCTGGAGCAGCAGAGTACCTGGGTTCCTGCTATCCAAATGAGAGACCTAGAAGAAGCTCCTGGCTCCTTGCTTCTGCCTGGCCTAACACTGGCCAAGGTAGCCAACTAGGAAATAAGCCAGCAGATGGAAAATATCTCTCTCTCTCTCTCTCTCACACACACACACACACACACACAATTTTTTTAATCATTATTCCCAAGCCCAGCATGATTCCTCAATAGCTAAATCCTTGCCTTGCAAATGCTGGGACTCCACATGGACACCAGTTTATGTCCCTTCCCAACCAGCTCCCTGCTTGTGGCCTGAAAAAGCAGTGGAGGATGACCCAAAGCCTTGAGACCCTGCACCCACATAGGAGTCCTGGAAGAAGCTTCTGGCTCTTGGCTTTGGATTGGCTCACTTTCAGCTTCTAATGGGGCACCACCACTGATGGCATCACTTGTAAGGTTAATTAACAATGGACAGGGCACCTCCTCTCGCACCATTCAAGTTCATTGAAGGCACAAAAAGTATACCCTGCCTCTCCTGCCTTCCACACCTTTCACAACAACTGACAGTGTGGAAATTACTTCAGAGGTTCTGCACACCTGGCCCCTCCTGCCTCCTGTAGATTATTTACCTGTAACTTTGGGTTCTGGTAACTCCCTTCCTGCCTGAAACTTTGTACTGCATGGCTCTCAATCTGATTGAAGGATGAGAGCTTAAAAACCCTTGACTTTTCATTGCTTGGCACAGTAGCTCCTGGAGTGTAGCTGGAGCGGCTGTCGCCAAGCTTGGGAAATGAAAACTCCTCCTAACATCCTACACTTGGGTCCAATGTGATCTCTCTTGCACTCTGCTACAAGCTGTTGTGGCCACTTGGAGAGTGAACCAGTGCACAGAAAATCTCTCTGTCGCTCCTTCTCTCTCTAAATCTGATCTGCCTTTCCAATAAAAATAAATAAATCTTTTTAAAAATGATTAGTCCACAGGTCATATGATTTCTACTGCAAGATGTGGCTGCCGTGTCTAATTCTAATGTAGCCACAAGCATCAAGCAAGTAAGTTTTTAAGGTCCCACATTACAGAGCAGACTGCTCATACAAGGTAGGAACACAAGCCCCTGAGAAGCACTTCTCCCAACACAGTGCTCCGCTTTGTTGGGAACTAGCTGCTAATCCACCCCAAACAGCCAGACTGTGTGATTTCTGAAATGCAACATAGGACCAACCCTACCCACTTCCCACCACATCTGCCAATGGCCAGGGTAATTAATGAGAGGTTGTATCGCCATGGCTCCCACTAATGGCTCATTCCTCATTGCCACTGGTGACCCAGAGGCAGCCGCTCCTCGAGCAGACCTTCCGTTAAGCCAGCCGGCCCTTTCTCTTCCCCGCACAATGTCTTCATTCCTCAAATGACATCCCCACCACCACAGCTGCCGGGCATTTCCTAGCTTTTGCAGAGCTTTGCAGCTGTGGAAAAAATCTCCGCTAAAAGTTCTCCAGCTTAGTTTAATGCAGATGTCTGCCCCCGGTGTGGTTAGCATAAAAATTCAATAGCAGCAGTAATTATATTTTTATTATTGTAGTAGACGGGAAGAAAATCCTGGCTCCCAACTTGGAAAGTCCCACTGTGAGTCAATAAAGCATCCACCTCTGACTTCCTTGCAGGCTGGGCCAGGCAGCCGTGGGGCTCTGCTGGGCTCAGGGTGCAGAACCTTGTCAAGGCCAAGGCCCCGAAGCCCCAAGGCCCCGAAGCAGAGCTGAGGTCACCACTGGCTCTGAGAGGGGGCCGGGGCTGGCCCCCAAGGCAAGCACAGAGCCGGGAGGGATGACACTGGCCTCTGGAAAATATCCTCCCACTGAGGTGTCCGAGCGGGCTCCTGCACTTTGGAAATGCGTAGCATTCCATGGCCATCTTCTCGTTGGGAATCTCGAACATTCCAGGGGACAGAACTAACCACCTGGCTTCCATGTCTTCCCATTCAGGCAGACAAGAACACCACATTTCCTTCCTGCTTTCCCTTCTTGGCCTCCATGCTTTGTCCTCAGCAGGTCAACAGGCTCCCCATAGCTGGACTGGCTCCACATCCTTCCACTTGTGGGGTGACGAGATCACTGTGTACCTGTCTGGATCCCCCAAGTGTCATTACAGTCAATCTCATCAGAACAGCAGAGGAGACGAGCCAGAGTACATGTACGAAAAGGAATTCTGGAATTTTCTTTTGCCTAAAGTACTCTAGGAACAGGGTAGCTTTGTGTATGGGATGCCTCTCCTGATATTTTAAGATTTTTCTCCCATCTCGTAGGGGTCCTACTACAGGAACCCAGGCAGAATGGGTCACAGGGGACATGCTGAACCTGAGGAGGGGCTTCAGGTCACAGGTCACGATAAAGCCAGGGAAAGGTGGGGCCGAGGCAAGGCCTCTCCTTGCACTCTCTTGCTCTCTCCCTCTTTCACCACAGACCCCAGCGAGGGAGGTGGCAGGTGCTGCCTGTCTCCCCTCCCCAATCTGTCCTTGCTCTTGGGCAATCTTCTGGCCCACTGTCCACTCATAATGGGTATTTCTCCATGTGAGAAAACCCATGCCCACGCGTGTATGCATATCCACTTTCTCACCTAGCACCTAAGTCCTGTTATCACTTTTTGCATCTTGCACATGTCTACTCTTAGACTGCTTGTCTTTTGGCAAGGCAAGAACCTGGAGTGAAATTAATACAGCCCACGCTCCCATCACCTGCAGAGTTGATGCACACAGTAGACAGAAGACATTCTGAATTCCAGGGTCTACGCCCCTAGGTCAGCTCTGCCATGTGGCCCCAACTCTTCCAGCCTCTGTCCCCAACATGTCCTGTATGTGGCTCAATATGTGATGTATCTGGGAACATCCAGAAAGTCACCACCATCACCCAGTCATCTCCTGAAACCCCTTCTGCTCCACTGCAGGACTGACTGACAGCGTCACTGTGGATTCACTTCTTTAACTCCCTTCACCTTCATACAGGAAGTCCTTCGGTGTGCAGGGTGACTAACACTCCACTCCCTTATGCTTCATGTATCCCAGACTAGCTGCTTGGTACCCAGTAATTTGCCTGGGGAGGATCAGAGGACACATCAAATGTTGCTAAGACAGGAAAGAAGCAATCATTCACAACACTGGGGGAGCCCTGGTTGTGGATCTTGAAACAAGCGTGTTCCCCAGGCAGGGAGATTCTGGGTGGTCCGGAGGGTGGAAAAACCAAGGAGGCACACAAAGGATCTAGAAAGAAAAGCACCCAGTGCAGACTCATCCACACAGACCATGGGGAAGGCAGACAACAGAGACGCTGACCAGACCTCCTTGCTGAGTCATTTCCAATGACCTTCCAAACACCCCGGAGATTCCTCCCTATTCTTCAGTGCCCTGCAAAGCCACCTGGTGGATGCAGCACCTTGTGTCAATTTTACATGAATTAACTAAATTAAACTACCCCATGACTGGTGAGTAATAAAATCCAGTGTCCCTGGATTGATATATGCTCCTGCAAACATCCTATTGGGCAGTGGTTCCCAGAAGCAGCCAGCCAGGGCTGGCTTCTCACTGGCAGCTCCCCATGGAAGAAGGTTTGTGACATCTGTCACCTGACCAAACTTTACCCTCCCAGGACAAGCTCCTCAGTGAACCAATTGTATTGTACCGTGAGCAGAGTTTGCACATGGCTGCTGATCAGGACAGCACAACCATTTTAAAGAGGCATTGCTAGATCCTGGTTGTCCACACACTGCAATGAGCAGAGACCTTTGGAAACATGAGGGAACATGTGGCAGGGGAGAGAGCTCTGGTTCACGCTCACCTGTGACCCACGACAGCCGAAGCCCATGGCACTGGCTTGGTGTGTTAGTAGTGAGCCAACTTGCAGAGAAGTTGTGGACACAGGAGCTCCTTGCAACCATGTCTGCTGTTCACTGTGCCTTAGTGAGGAGCTGAGCCCTGTATCTTGCAGACAGAACCCCATCGAAGCATCATCATATGAATTCCAAGAGTGTGACGCTGTTGGGATCCACATTCTGCCAATGAGGACACTGCTGTCACTGTCAGACTTAGGGCCACACTCTGGAAGACAGGATGCCGAAGTCTGAGCCTTAACTACCCACCTGCGGGGTTTCTGATGGTTCTTGTCCCTCACACACTCTCCTGCCACCCGCCCCCAGCCTCAGCCTCATTAAGTCATGTGACTCCATCTGGTTACCAAGTACCCCTCAGTACCAGATGCTCTGGAATATTCAAGCAAAAGCCAAAGTCTTATCGTTTCCACAGGAAACAACGACTAAAATTGAACACTAAGTAAATTACCTGTAAATGAATCAACCAATCTGAACTGACACTTCCTTTTCCTTACGTTGAGGATGTAGACTTTCTTAAAGCACTTGGCAGCCAAAGCACAGATTTTTTTTTTTATTGAGGTCATTTTTATGAGCCTTTTAAACATGTGCTTTAAAAGAAAAAAAAAGAAGAACGAAAAACTTCACTACATTTATTCAGTTCCAGTCGGAAATGTGGCTGGCCCTTTCAGTTTGACCAGCAAAGCAGAGAACACTGAACCGAGTTCCCAGAAAACTCAGACGTGACTCACAGCAGTTGGATGGTGGCTAGGAGTATTGGGATGGCAGCCCTTCTCACTCCCCATACTATTCAAGCAATTGAAGCAAACAGCTGCCTCTAAGTCACATGCTTTGTTGATCATCTGAAATGTACGACAACTTTATTTAGTATCTGTACCTTAAATCTCACACTATTTAAATAACCCATCTTAAGATCAGCTATCTGATGGTTGCCCAAGCATCTCAGCCTCTGGCCAATGTAGGATCTAGCAGAAAGACTTAAGAAGGCCTTCCCCTTGCCCTTGGAGATGGTGTGGGGGTGGGGTGGGGACTAAGGCCCTTCCACACACGCTCAAGGCTCTGTGAGTTTTCAGTCACATGAAGAGTTTCCTGTCCACCACACACGTGGAAAAAACCATTAAAAAGAAATCTTTTAGTTGGACAACTTTGCACATCGTAACATTTACATATGATCTATTAAAAACACAATGTGTTTTCAATTCATGTTGGGTTAAAATTAATGGAGTTGTCTCAAGATTACTATCTCCTGAGTTTTCTCTTCACTATATGTATTTCAGATGGGTATAGAGAAAAATCAGATTGGAGCAACCGATGCCAGAATGACTTGCCCACCACAAGCACTTAAAAAGCTAGACCAAAGACTCTGCTGTCGGGTTTTAAACACAGGGCACTGAGGACTGGGAGACAACAGGAGGTGGACAGCTTCATCTCTGCTTGTGGCAGCTTCTTGACTTCAGCATCAGGACTTAGACACAAAAACAGTAAAGCTGACAGGTGTGAACAGGCAGGCAGCTGGTTTAGAATATGTAAGCTGGAACTCTCAAAGCCCTGCATGCTCTCCCTTTACGCCAATCAAGACCCCCTCACCTTCCCAAGATGCCCGTTTCTCACCCAAGATTGGGAAGTGGAAAAGCCATGAACTTATGGAGATCATGCTCCCCACGGAGTTTGTGTCAGAGTTCCCAGCTGGTCAGGGTGGGACCCGTGTCACAATGCACCAAGGGTGGCATCAGATCTCTCTCTTTCACTCTCTCTCTGTTCAATCTCTGACTTGCTCGTGATGGGTACTTCCAGCTCCCTGCTAATGGCCTGGGAGAGCAACAGAAAATGGCCCGGGCACTAGGGCCCTTGCGCCTATATGGCAGACCCACACAAAGCTCCTAGCTCCAGGTTTTGGGCTGGCCCAGCTCAAACCATTTGGAGAGTGAACCAGCAGATGGAAGATATCTCTCTCTCTCTCTCTCTCTCACTGTCTCTCTCTCTCTCTCTCTCCCCCTGTACCTGTGCCTTTCAAGTAAACAAAATACAAAGATAGAAAAAAATTAAAATTAGCATATGTGGACCTTTAAACATCTATTACAAAGAAAAACATGATCTTAAAAAGCAGATAAAGAATCTTAGCAGAGAAATTATAGCTGGGAAAGGAACTAAATGGAAATTCAAGAAATTAGAAATAAAATATCTGTGATTTGACTTGACAGAATTAGTCCCCAGTGCCAGCTTCTGCCAGCTGATGCTGCAGCTAAGCCCTAACATCCCTCACCCACTCTAATTTATGCTTGCACCCGCAGGAATAATCAGCCCAGCCTGGCTTTTCCCTGATCTAGTCCACATGCAGCGCACAGGTGTTGTAGCCTTGCTTAGTCTGGTCTGTCCCCATCCCAGCCCACGCTCTCCAGTGGGAGTAGCTGTCTGGCGAGGGGACCAGCCCCTTAATCCCCCCGCCGGCTCTGCCCCTCCCTTCCTGGATCTCACGTGTGCTGGTTGGGTGCTGCAGTCAAATCCAGTACAGGCAACCACACCCTGGCATTCCATAATGTGACTGGTTTTGTCACGACCAAACCCGGCTCGACCCACACTCTGTTCTGGTGATCGGATTTGCCAGTGGATGACATGAACTGATTCAGCCTGGTCTGCCCCTGACCTCCCCAATCGAACTGCTGGACTCAGAACTCTAACCAAGAAAAGACAGAAGACAGAACAGGTCAATCATTCATCTCAGCTATATGTTGGCAGCGAAATATGGGGCAAACGGAGACTTTATGATGGACCATATCAATCAGTGGACGACCTCATCGAGCTAAACTGGCAGCGATTCATAACTGGAGAACTATTAAAACCACTTGAGCAAGGATCTCAGAGCATGCCCCACATCCGGGACTTGGGGTGGGCGGGAAACCGGGTGGGGCTTTTCCCTCAATATCCCCCTTTACCTCGGATACATGATGGAAACAATATGGACATAATACTATTACCCACTTCCCTATACCCCCTGAACCTTTTTTTTCTTTAACCGTGATTAACTATGTAAAGATTGTCAACAACAATACAATAGATTTTAAAAACAACTACAAAAAAATCTACAATAAAATAATTGAATGATCAGATTAAAGAAGGAAGGAAAAATGCTGTGTGAACTCAATGACAGAGATTCACACATACCATACAAGTTCAATCCTCAATCCTCAGAGCACGCTCAGTCAGCCACTGGTTCGACCTCTGACCTCACTCCAGTGGCTCCCATGGCAGGCCTACCAGACATGTCTCGTTATGGGTACGAGGGATGAGGTTCCAAGCTGCTGAACAAACACCCACACAACTAGTGGGTAATTGGAATAGGCAATAGGTGCTCTAGAAGGTTGGTGAGTTCTGGTCATGTGGGCCATGGGTGGCAGTGTTGTATGTCACCTCCACATGGGGCGGTCAGCAGATGGAGCCCTCCTTGGTTTCCTCTCCTGCCATTGTGGGGAGCCACATATTCTGGACAGTGCAGACTACACAATGAGGGCAGGCTTCCCAGCTTGTCTCATGGAGTGAGTGCTGAGCCTTTCTTATGCTCACCCTCTGAATGTCAGAACTGGTTGGTGCCACAGCACACCCTGACTTAGTCTGACTGCAAGAACTGTGCTGGCCTGCTTACCCTGATCTGTCTAACTCTTGGGCAGCTCTGACCCGCTTGCAAAAACAAGATGGACACATGGCCTCAAAAGCGTGAATCAGATCCACGTGCACAGGATGCAAGCACAGCTAGGAGGGATCTGGCAGCAGTGCAGAGTGAGGCGGGAGCACCAGCTGGAGGAAGCACACAGTGAGGCTGCAGAAACCCAGGGGAGCCTCACCAGGGCAGGCACAGCACAGGGCTGCCAGGCTGCGTGGCAGGCAGAGAGCAGGGAGCAATGCACTTCCTGGGTCCCCTTTCCTTCCCAAGCCCAAATGAGTCACACCTGCTGAAGCCATCACCCAGGAAGAACCTGGTGCTACAGATGTGGTGCGACGTCACTGTGGAGACAAGCAAGCTGCTGAGTACGCCCGGGAGCCACCTGCCCTGGTCCTGCTGCTGCGTCAGACCACTCCATGTACAAAGTGCTGCTTGATCTCAGGAGATGCAATTCCTGCTGAGAAATGCAGTGCCTTGAAGGCAGAAGGCAAGAGGATCAAACATAGACCTCAGTAGCTTGTAGAATTGTTGCTTTTTGGAATTCCGTTGTCATTCATGTTGTTGGTATAGCATGACGATTTATCAAAAAAAAAAAAAAAGAAAGAAAATACACACACACACACACACACACACACACACACACACACACACATTGTTAACTGAACTAAGCAAAATCTGGTTGGAGAATCAAAGTGGGAGTTTCTCCAGCTGGTCAAACCGAGAGCTGGCTGTTCCAGAAGCCCAATTTTGGTTTCAGATTTTACATGCTACTCACAGGGTGTGCATGTGCACTGAGCTAGGTTTGAATAGGATACATGTATGTGTGGCTGTCACTCACTTCCAGAGTTGCAGCCTTGGTACTAGGGGGTGCCTCAACCACACCCTCCATGTGCAGGGAGAAGTTAAGCATTTAGGCAGTAAGATCAGTCATCATTTTCTTGCATGGCTCCAGGACAATATAACTTGTTGCTTCTTCAGGTACAGCAGGTGTTTCTTTGGTTACAGAAGTGACCAGGGAATTGGCCTGAACCTGGGAAGCAGCAGGGTGTCCACACCACAGACTGGATCCCTACTGCCTTAGGTCCCTGTGATGACCAGCTGCTCAAGTCCACACCGTCCTGGTTGGAGACTGACTCCTGGTTTGCTCTGCGCAGCCTCACAGCTTGTACTGTTGGAAAGTGACAAACCTGTCAGAGATTGTATTTCCTCAACAGTCACGTGGATAATATTCAGGGTTAAGTCATTCTGCTTATTTCCTCATTCTTCATGCACTTATTGAACACCTAGTGCATACTGTGAAGCCCCCCAAACTAGAATAAAGCTCAAGGCAAACACTTTTCTCTAAAGCTTCATTCTGAAAAATACTCGCATTCTGGTTTTAGGGGACCGTGTCTCTGCTGGCAATCCCCTCAGCCAGATGGATGGAGCCCAGCTGTAGGCCCCGGTCTCCCAAGGGTTAACTCCACAGCTTAGCTTTTTCTAAGAGGTAACACAGTGGGAAATCTTGGCCTAATGCTTTTAGCCCCTGGCTTGACTGCAAGTTCCCTCTTCCTTACTTTCCTTTTGTTAAGATGCCCCCAGGGGAGCTTAGGTGTTGCTTGAACCTTGGGATAATACTGGGAGGGACTAAGCAGACTATAAAGATGCAGGCGGACCCCAAATAAAGTTGGCATTTTGTGTACAAGAGTGATCCACTGCGTGTTGTCTTGTGTTGTCTTATGTGTTGTCTGTTTGTAACCCTAGCCCCTCCGCTCGGCTAGGGGTACGCGGTGACGGTGACGCGGGCGTTGCCAACACCCAGCCTTGCTCTTGGATGAACACTACAGCTAAACCTTTCTAAGTGGATCTGGGTTCTGGGATTTGCTCTGACCCATCTTTGGCTGTTGCAGACAATTTGGGGAGTGAACCAGATAGTGAAATGATCATTCTTGCACACTCATTCACTTGCTAAAATTTTCCCTGCCTTTCAAATACAAAGGAAATAAAAAGTTCAACAGACATATAATGGCTGAATTTTTTTCAAATATGGAGAGATATAAGGACATTTAATCACATGAAATCTAAAGTTACTCAAGGGGACAGCACTGTGGCTTAGCCAGTAAAACCTCCGAAACTAGCACCCCGTATGTCTGCTGGTTCGAGTCCTGGCTGCTGCACCTTCAAGCCAGTTTCCTGCTAATGTGCCTAGGAAAGCAGCCTTTTTTCATGGGCTCCTGCTCCCATGCGGGAGACCCAGAAGAAGGCCTGGCCCAGCTCTAGCCACTGCAGCTATTTGCAGAATGAACCAACAACTTAAGAGCTCTCTCCCTCTCTCTCAACTCTTTCAAATAAATAAATAAAACTTTTAAAAGAATATAGAAACATTTCACTACAAGAATTTCCCTGAAGCATGTTATAATCACACTGTCAAAAATCAATGGCAGAGAACTTCAAAAGCTACAAGAGAAAAAGAAACATGCCCCCATTGGTGAACCTCCATAGGCTGCCATAAGGTTTCTCAACAGGTGCTTTTCAGACCTGCAGAGTGGGATGAACTCCTCAAAGTGTGGAAAGAAAAATACAGCCAAGTAAAAACACTTTATCCAGCAAGCTGCCTTCCAAAACAAAGGACCAATAGATACTGCCCAGGACAATCAAAACCTGAGGGGTAGAAGGAATGCTAAAAAGACTTCTTCAAGCTAAAACAAAAACATGCTATTTATGTACACAAACACCTATCGAAATACAAAACTCACTGGTAAAGGGAATGTGTACTGAAATTAAGAATACTCTAAATGTTAATGATGCTTCACAATCACTTTGAACTCTGATACAAAGGTTAACAGATGAAAATATTAAAAATAACTAGGGCCTGGCGCAATGGCTCATTTGGCTAATCTCTCCTTGCACAAGCTGGGATCCCATATGGGCACCGATTTGTGTCCCGGCTGCTCCGTTTCCCATCCAGCTCCCTGCTTGTGAGCCTGGGAAAGTAGTAGAGGACGGCCCAAAGCCTTGGGACCCTGCACCTGCGTAGGAGACCTGAAAGAAGCTCCTGGCTCCTGGCTTCGGATTGGCTCAGCTTGGGCCAATGCAGCCACTTGGGAAGTGAACCAGCAGATGTAAGATCTCTCTATCTATCCTCCCTTCTGTAAACCTTTCTTTCTAATAAAAACAAATCTTAAGAAAAAGTAACTGTAACCACAATAACTTGCTAATGGGCGTGCTGTGTAAAAAGGTGCAAATTGAATTATGACACAAAATGGAGAGGAGAGTAAAAATGTGGAATTTTTGCTATCAGTTCATAATAAAATTAAGGCAAAGTATAAGATGTTGAATGGAACCCTCATTTTAACCACAAAACGGAAAACTTACTGTAGATACATAAAAGATAAAGGATTCAAAGCATACCAGGATAAGGAAGGCAGGAAACGAGGAGAAAAAAAAACTAAAAATGCCTAGTAAGCAATTAACAAAACAAAGAATGATCAATAATTACTTTAGATGTAAAGAAATTAAAATCTCTAATCACAAGGCACAAAGTGGCTAAATGGTTAATAAAACAAAATGCAACTCTCCCCTGCCAAGAGATCTACTCTGCTTTCAGGTCACCCAAAGCTAAAAGAGCAGGGAGAGAAAAGGTATTCCTTGCAAGTGGAAACCTAAAGAGAGAAGGAGCAGTGATTATCCCATCAGACCCAACAAACTTTAATTAAAAACTGAAACAAGACAGAAAAGCTCACTGTATTGTGACAAAGGAGTAAACGAGCAAGAGGCTACAACAATTATAAATATGTGTGTATCCAGTTGTGGTGCATCGAAATACATAAAGCAGATCCTAACAGACCTGCGGGAAGAATTAGTGATTCTAGGAGATTGCATTACCTTCCTTTCAGCAATGGGAAGCTCACTGAGACACAAAACCAGGCGCCCTTGGCTTTTCACTGCACTCCGGATCAAGTGTCCTAAGAGACACGCACAGCCCGTTGCATTCACACACTCCCTGGGACCATCCGTAGTTAGGCCACAAGCCAGTCTTAACAAATCCAACATTAAAATCACATCAAGGAGCTTTTCCTTCCACAACGGCATGAAACTGGGAACTAATAACAGAAGGAAAACTGATTCACAAATATGCACAGTTAAACAACACACCCTTACATAGTCAGCAAGACAAAAAAAATCTAAAATGAATTTTGGAGACAAATCAAAAGCACCATCCACAAAAAGAGACGGGATGCCAGGGAGACAGTCAGGGACAGGGCGTCTCTGCAACAGGCCTACGTTAAGGAAAAAGCAGCACCTCAGAGCAGCACACTCACTGACAGCTCCACTGAGCCCATGGTTAGCAGAAATGATCATGATCGCAGAAATACATCGGGATAGAACTCAGGAAAACAACAAACCAATCGTTGATTTCTAGAAGAGATTAACAAAACTGACAGATTTTTCACTGGGTCATAAAAGAAAAGACAAACTCAGAAACGAAATAGGAAAGAGGAGACATTACAACTGAGAACACCAAATGCTGCAAGAAGTTACTCTGAGCAGGGACAGTCCAACACATTGCATAGCCTGTAGGGGACGGGGGGGCGGGGGGGGGGATGGATGAATTTCTAAAAACATGCAACCTGCCAAGACTGACCTGCTAAGACTTGTTAAAGAAACAGAAAATCTGAACAGATTCATAGGCATAAGGACATTGAGTCAGTAATCCCAAATCTCCCAAAAGCCAAAAACCCGGGACCAGCTGGTTCCACCAGGGAATTCTACCAAGCATTTAAAGAGAAATGAACACCAAGCCTTCTCAAATTCTTCCCAAAACTTGAAGAGGAGGGAACCCTTCCAGCTTCGTTTTAGGAGGTCAGGTTTACTCTGACACCAAAGCCAGACAACAGAAACATAGGGAGTGGACCAAGAGCGAATCCAAGCGTATTCCCCGCAGAGCGCGGGGCCTTGGCCCGGGGAACCTCCACACGGACTAACGGAAGAGAAGCAGGAAGTTTCTCCTGAGCCAGCAAGTGCTGCACTCAGCCAACCAAAGCTAAACTCCAGACTTGTGCAGGAGCCTGTGTTGAGTCTTTCTTCACGAAGAAAAATAAATAATCCTTACATTCCACCCAAAGGCTGGCACCATTATTATGCTCATTTTGTGCAAAAAAAAAAAAAAATGGCTGATGCCTGTAAAGACTTTAACAAAAGCCAAGAGGCAGAGAACCCAGAGAGATGTGTCCACTGACTCTATAACCCGTACTCCTATCCTCAACACCATGTGCCCACGTGACCACTCACCTAATAACAGACTCCCCAGCAGAGGGACAAAAGCTGAGGTGGGGGGCCAGCCACTGCCCTGAGAGAGCCCTTCTACAGCCAAGGTCAGGCTCCATTCCTTTGTCTTCCTCCTCTGGCCTGGACTCCCCTGCCAATCCACTTGCCGAAAGTGTGATCGGTGACATCGAACTCTGAGGGCACTAAACACAGCTTTGGAGGTTTGGTTTTTCAGTGACTCTTCGGCTAGAGAGTGGACTGCTCGTTTAAATCTGTCCATCACTAGCTGGTCCCATGAACTCAGTCATGAGCTTCTGCAGCTGCTGAGTGGTTAGTCACAGCTAAGAGCTGGCCTGTGCACATGTTCACAAAAGCCCTTCCAGGAGTGTGCACAGCTTGAAAAGATCCCAGGCTCCATTTTGCAAGTAACTGGGATAAATCATTATGGCCCTAGGGCCCTGGGCAGCAGGTGCCAACCTGACCTGAACTTGGGGTGGAGGTGGGATGGGGCAGAGGGGAGCCGGCTGTAAAGTCACCCACCGTATCCCCAGGAGCATCCATGTGTCTGACTGCTCCTGATCCCAAGGCTCCACGCAGCCTGCTAATACGATCACAAAGGAAAGGAAGATGGAGGCAGTGAGAATCAGAGAGTCTACAAAGCACACCAGGACAGAGGCTGCTGGACAGTCAGGTTCCACACCCAGGACAGAGGCTGCTGGACAGTCAGGTTCCACACACCAGGACAGAGGCTGCTGGACAGTCAGGTTCCACACCCAGGCTTGGCAGGCGCCTTCGACTTCGAGCTCTGAGAAGCCCAAACTCGTCTAACAGGGCTCCAGGGAGCCGCCCTGGTCTGAGGATTTTGGGAAAGTCCACAGAGTCCAAGGGAAACAGTGAGGCTGGGAGTGGGAGAACCTGCCCGAGAATGTTTTGTCCCAAGCAGTCAGTTGGAGCCCAGGCATTTGAGGCGTGATGAGCAGGACAGGGGAAGGGGCACTGTCCACGGGGAAGGAAGGGGGATGTATTTTTCAGAGTTTCCCAAGGTCACAGTGACCTGGCTCATGAGCAAACTTGAGGCTGCACTGAGCCAGAAAGTCCCACAGGCAATAAGAATTCCGTGAAAAGATGAAGTTTAAAGTTTTCATATGACCGAAAAGTCTCTGGATGACTTTGCTCCCTGCTTAATGCTTAATGAAAATAATGCCTTTAGTATGTATGTAGGTTGTAAAATGTAATTGTGAACAGAACATCTGGACTGGCCTTGAGGTACAGCGGTTGGGCAGGCACCTCCTTCGGATGCCAGTTTGAGTTCTGGATGCTCTATTTCTGAAGAAGCTGCTTGCTAACGAGCCTGAGAAGGTCCAAGAACTCGGGCCCTTGCTGCCCACGTGGAGATCCAGGCTCCTGGCTTCAGCTTCATCCAGCCCAGCCGTCATAGCCATCTATAGGACTGAACCAGTGGGTGGAAGATCTTCTCTGTGTCTCTCTTTCTGTCTGTTTAACACTTCCAAATAAATAGACCAAAAAAATACTCCTACTCTTCCTGAAATAAGAGAATTTCTGAGATTTTGTCCCAAACTTGGCACCAACAGATCCAAACTGCTCTCAGCACCTTTGAAGTCGTCTGTATGTTTCCTTTTTTGGTCTGTGATAAACCCTAAACTCTGTGTTTATTATTGCTCCTCTAAAAGGTTATTTACATTCGTAGCTTTAAATAAAACATTGCTTGGCTTTGCTTATTTTGAGCTTTATAAAGTTGATACCATCATGAACACAATATTCTCTAATCTACTTTACATACACTCAGATTTTTCTCCCAAGTCGAAGCTGTGGCATAGCACATAAGGCCGCCTGCAAGGCAGCCATCCCAAATGGGCGCTGGCTTGATTCTCTGCTGTGGCACTTCAGACCAGCTCCCTGATAACAATCTAGGAAGGCAGTGTAAGATTGCCTGATTGGGCCCTGGCCCCATGTGGGACCCCAGAGGAAGCGCCTGCCTCCTGCCTTCAGCCTGGTCCACACCCAGCCATTGCCACCATGCAGGGAGTGAATCCGTAGCTGCAGGATCTCTGTTTCTCCTGTCTCTGTAACTGTGATTTCCATTTCTCTTTTTAATTTAAAAGGAATTTTCTCGAAGACTCATCCAGTTTGTTGCATAGTGTTAGAGTTCTTAATATTCCTAATTATTTAATACTGCATTGTGGGTGTGAATAGCACATCGATTGACCCAATTCTGACCATAAATATTTTTCTTGTTTCCAGCTTTCTGTTTTTATGAATGGCACCATTCAGGACTTGTATCTGGCTCCCAGTGCACATGTGCAAAACTTTCTCTGGAAAGGTTTTACACAGGTCAATACTCGAAGTGGAACTGCTAAGTTGGAGAGTATGTTTATGATGTTGTCAACTCTATAATGCCAAATTGCTGTCCTAAGTGATTGTGCTAATTTGTACACTTAAATCTTTTCTAACGCTTACTACTTTCAGGTGTATTGGCTTTTTAGAACATGAGTCAGTCCAAAAAATATTTGTAAGTTCATAGTTTATATTTTTCTGATTATAAAAGTTGACCATATGTTTGCTGAGCCTTTTCTCTTCAATGAAATACCCATTATTGACCTAGTATCATTTTTCTGTTGTTTCAATCAATCTGAAATAAAAGTTACTTTAATATCTTTATTCTATTTATTCGAAAGGTAGAGTGACAGAGTTCTTCCAGCTACCGGTCAACTCCTCAGGTGCCTGCAATAACCAGGTCTGGACCTGGTTAAAGCCGGCACCTGGAACTCCATCCAGGTCTCCCAAGTGGGTGCAGGGGACTCAAGTACTTGAATAATCACGTGTTGCCTCCCAGGATGCGTATTAACAGAAGCTGTATTGGAAGCAGAGTAACTGGGGTTTGAATCAGGTACTGTGATGTTAAATGCAGGTATCCCAAGAGGCAATTTTAATGTATGAAGAGTAGCAATCATTTGTTGCTTATACACACCAAAAATATCTGCTGGGTTGGGGCAAATGATTTTCTTTGTTGGTATCTTTTCATGTGCAGAACTCTTTCTCTAAATGTAATTGCTTATGCCAACCTTTTCTAGGTAATAAGCATTTTGCTTTAAGATCTCTGTTTCCAAATATCCTCCATTAGTCCTTTCTTACAGCCTGAGTTTTACCTCTCACGTTGAGGTTTGTAATCTGTTTGGAACTGATTTCTGTGTATGGCATGAGACTGGGACCCCAGGACATGTTTTCCCATAGAGATGATGAATGGCCCCAACAGCATTTATGGAACAACTCATTCTAGAGGAAGAATTTCAGCACATGGAGCTCAGCGTGCAAGTTTCCATGGAGTGCCCACTTAGATCCCAGATGTAGTAGGTGCCTTCTGCCAAGTGGAGGAATAGAATCCCACAGTGTTCATCTCGCTGCCTGTCTGTCTCATCATTGTGGGCGTGAGAACTCCTTCTCATAGCGGTATCTTAAACTGACACTGAAGGTTTTGGAAACTACAAGAACTGTTATTGGGTAAAGGGACAAGCTGTATTTTGATTGCTGGAACAAACAGTACCCCAGAAAAGAAACCCAGAAATTATGTAAGACTGGGGGAGATGTCACCCATGTTACCAGACACACCCTCACGCTGGCCCCGGCGCTCAGGTGTAGAGAATTGACAAGAGCCACGGGTCTGGGGAATAACTGAAGATCCTAGACCAAGCTCCTGGAGGAAAGTGCAATTTCTGATGATGGCATTTGAGAACCTTCTTGCATGGTTCACGGCATTGGAAGCCAGCACAAATGGAGGTGCTAAGCAGGGAGGCCTACCGGAGCCTGTGAGAAAGAGGGGAGCGAGGGGTAAGAGAAAGGACCAGAAGTCCTGGAAACTTGTCTTAAAGACACAGGGACATCTGTAGATTAAAAAGCCCTGCCTATAAGGGAAATTCAAATTAAAACATCAATGAGGTACCACCTAACGCCAGTAAGACTGGCCCACATGAATAAAAGCACCAACAACACTTGTTGGCGAGGTTGCGGGGAAAAGGGATCCCTACTCCACTGCTGGTGGGGCTGCAGGCTGGTACAGCCTCTATGGAAATCAGTATGGAGAATATTCAAACAACTCAAATTCAACATACCGTATGATCCAGCAATAGCACTCCTAGGAATATATCCAGAACACTTGTTTTATGAGAAACCAACATGCACTCCTATGCTCATAGGAGCACAATCAGTAATTGCAAAAACATGGAAGCAACCAAAATGCCCATCAACAGAGGATTGGATAAGAAAGCTATGGTTCATCTACTCCATGGAATACTACTCAGCTATTAAAAAAAACAAAATGCAGTTCTTTGTGGCCAAATGGGCCAAACTGGAAACCGTAATGCTAAGGGAAATGAGCCAATCCCAAAAGGTTAAATACCACATGTTTGCCTTAATTTAAGATGATATGATGTTATGTATAACATGTTATGTTTTGAATGTTATATGTTGTGTATAAACTAAAATTGAAGTATAGGTGAGGTGGTCACAGAAGGTGGCTGGGAACTCGCATTTACTTTTAACATATTGGTTACTCATTACTATGTCAATTAATTCCATAATGATGTAAATTTTTGCTGATGGTATGTTGGAGCTTTCAATTGACTGGGATGATACTCTGCTGGCTCTGTCTTCAGACCAGAGAGGGTATACCTAAGAAGCCGTTGAACTTGACTGGACAATAAGATGTTGGACTCTATGTTTGGTATACGCTTGCAATGGGGGAATCTCAACTGAACTTGAGCTGTGGTTATGCAACAAGGTGGAGGAATCCACCATGGTGGGAGGGTTTGGGGAGGGGTGGGGAGAACCCAAGTATCTATGTAACTGTGTCACATAATACAATGTAATTAATGAAGTTATATAATAAATAATTAAAAAAAAAAAAAAAAGCCCTGCCTGATGACATGGTGAGAAAGGACAGAGGTCAAGACTGGGCACTCAGGAAACTTTGCACCTGCTAACACCCCAAGAGGGATCTCCTGTTCTAGTAACATTGGAAGATGGAAGGGAGAAGAATATTGAGGCAAAATTTGCCTCCCTACCCATGAAAATCCTGGTCTGAGTGCAGACAGGATCCTGTGTTTTTGGCCGAGAAGCCAGTCCGGCCTGTCAGGTGCATTCCCTCATGCACCTTCCCTGTCTGGCTTCTCCAATCTGTCTCTTGTCTGAATTATTTTCTAAGAGACAAGAACCCCTGGTCCAGCCCTAACAAGAACACAGGTGAAGGGTTTCTCCCTTTTCCCATGGTCCCATTGGTGCTTCTGAGCCAGGTAGTCGATTTTCCCTCACCACTTCCAGAGTGCCCAATGTAGTGTGGCACCCTAGGGGGATGTGTACCTATCTCAGAGCCTTAGTGGAGCAAGTCCCATCATGCGAGAGGGAGCGCAGGTCAGAATCAGCAACTTCTGGAAGTCCATCGTGGACACAGGCAGGAACCCCATGCCAGCTCCACGTGACTGTGTCCCAACCACCTCCCTGCACAACAGACAATTTCCTCTCCTTGCCTCCTTCTATTTACTGCTCCGCTTGCTATGAGCAGCCAAGGTGAACAGGGCCTCCCAGAGCTGTCTGCCCCTCCAATCTCCATCATCTGTGGAAGGAACAGACAGCAAGGGACCTGGAGTGAGAGACCTGGCTCCTGGACTGGCCATCATGTAAGCTGTTCTTCAGGAACAATATTTTCCGCATTGCGAAGACACCAGCACTGCACAATGTTTGTATGAGGCTCCACAGGGTGAGTTCACATGGCTTCCACAATGCTGTCTGGGGAGGCATGGTGGGGTGGGCAGGCAGGGAGGTGAAGCCTGGTAAGTTGGGGAGTTCATGAGGGAGCAGTGTGGCTGGTGTGTGCATGTGAAAGAGCCAAGGGACCAGGTATCAGACAAGGGAAGAGGCCTTGCAAGTCACAAGAGGACCACTTCCTGAAAGTCAGACATGCTTGCTGCTTTAAACAAAGGTGTGGTGTGGTAGGAGGTCCTAACAGGGTCCTCAGTCAGCCCCATCCCCTCCAGCCACCCCCAGGACTCATACCATGGTGTCATCCCTCTGTGTGAGTGTGTGGGCTGCATTCAGGGACCAGCTTCCAGGAACAGCACGAAGCACAGGTGATGAGACGTCACTTCCCAGACCAGGTTATACCGACTTTGACTCCCACTGGTCTGGGCATCCTCTCCCTCTTGCCCTCTCTCTGGGAAAAGGAAGTTGCCATGCTATGAGAAGCCCTGCAGCCCAGCCTCCTGGTGGGCAACTCCAACCCTGGAGTGGATGACACTTAATCCCTGAACCTGTCGGAAGCGGATGCTTTGGCAGCCTGAGGGGTTGTCTCAGAGCCAGGCTAGCACGTTGTGTGGCCATATATAGAGAGAGAGGCCAGAACACTCAGTTTGTGAGTAAGCACCATGGTAAGTAGAGATCAGACTAGAAACTAAAATGGTATTGTGAATGTAGCATACTGTGTTCACAGACATGAAAAGAGGTATAACGGGAAAGGAGTAACAGCCTGCTTGCAAGATCAGGGGCCTGAAAGAAGCACATCAGAGGGGAGGCCCACTTTCAGCCGTTGCCTCTCCATGCTGGTCAGCAGCCCACAGGCCCCATGTGAACTGCTGCCGCAGCTCCGCAATGCTCTGGGCCTGAAGAGCTGGCAGGGTGCCTGTGGTGCCATCTCAGCTCAAGCTGCTGCTTCTGCAACCTCAGACTGGTGCGCTGGGGCTGTCGGTCACTGAGGGCTCATCACCTGCTCAGGGGAGGGCTTCGACTCTGTGTGGCCAGCTGATGGGAGAAGAAACCCAGCCAGTACAAGTGAGGAGGGGAGAGTTGGTCAGGGAGAAAATCCTACAGCGTGTGCTCATGCAGATACACACTGCCACAGGCACCCTACGTGCACACCTGCCGGGGCCTCCAGCAGAGGACAAGATGGCACTGTGGCCTGCCCCAAGGCAGGGCTCTCTGGAGCCTGAAGAACATGGTCATTGCCCTCCAAAGGTGGAGGGACTCACCCCCTTGGTCCTGTCTTAACAAGCCCAAGTGGTGGCTCCACAGCTGGCCCAGCCTGGCTGAAGTGCCTGCGCCTGGGCTGAGCCAGTTCCTGGGTGCTGGAGGGACCACCAGGCATGCAAACACACAGGGTCTGCCCCACTTAGAGTGGCCCTTTGCATGGGGGCAAGGCAGTAGTATCCATGTGTAGCTTTCAGTAAGCAAACTGACCTCTCTAAGCCTCATGTTACTGAGCTGTTAATGGGCACATCTGAGAATGCACTTGAGATTGTTCAGAAAGTGCTTAGTACAAGACTAAATGTCAAGCTGACTTCCCAGCTGCCCTGACTGAGTGCAGCAGCCTACATCGAGTGGAACTCTCGGCTGGGGATCCTCTGTTTGCCTCTGAGAGCTTGAAGCATCCCGACCTTAGGGCATGGAACACAGCTGAGACATCACCAGAGGTGGCCTTTGCGACATAACCTCATGACCCTCCAAAAAAGAGCCCTGCCCAGACGACGCAGGCATCTTTGTAAACAAGGGCAGATGCCTCCATCCTCTCACACTGACCACCGGGCCCTGCCCTGGCAGTGTCCTGCTCTCTGATTTCCCTGCTTCTGACCATGGCTCACAGACGAAACACAGCCACTATCACTTCCTATCATGTGGCTCATATCATTACCCATCCATACTCCCTGTCCTGGAACTATCAGCCTGCTTGCCCTGGGAGCAGAATCCTCCCGGATTCAGACAGCTATAAGATCTCCTGGGAGTGCCAACAAAAGTTCCATGCACCATGTTCTCAGTGCGTGCCACATGCCAGGCCTGGAGGGAGGCACTGTCCTTTGCTCCCATTTGATGGATGAGAAAACTAAGGATGAGAGCACTATCTGCTGACCTTGACCTTGATGCTTCTTTTCTGGGCCTCCACATCCTGACCTGCCCTGCCAAGGTCCATGGGGCCCTCCATGGTCCTATCCCCAAGGGACAGAGTCCTTCATCTGTGGATTTAGAATTGGGCCTGGAGGTATGTGAAGGATGCCACATGGCAGACTCCAGCACACAGGGATGGCTCAGGGATGCTGAGGACAGCTGTTTCCAAGACCACAGCATAAACACACAAGCCCAGGGCCAGTGAGTGGTGCTCACAAGGCATGCGAGAGGGGCAGGGACCCAGCCCTCCCAGGGCCACTGCCCTGCCAGCCTCAGGACGTCCCTGACTCCAGGGCCACGGTTGCCCCTAGAGGGTCCCAAACCAGAAAGGAGTCAGTCCTGAAACTCACACATTAGTTATTGAAATTTAAAATGGAGTAGAAGAAGACTGTTCAAAATTCTGATTCACACCCAATCACTATTGTACTTTTTTAAAAGATTTACTTATTTTTATTTGAAAGATAGATTTACAGAGAGAAGGAGAGAGAAAAATAAGGTCTTCTCTCTACTGGTTCACTCTGCAAATGGCTGCAATGGCCAGAGCTGAGCGATCCAAAGCCAGGAGCCAGGACACAGTATAGAGGCCAGTGCAGTGACATAACACATTGAAGTTTTGCTTGTGGCGCTGGCATCCCATATGGGTGCCTGTTCATATCCTGACTGCTCCACTTCAGATCCAGCTCCCTGCTTACAGCCTGAAAAAGCAGCAGAGAATGACCCAAGGCCTTGGGACCCGGTACCCACGTAGGGACCTTAAAGAAACTCCAGGCTTCTAGCTTCAGATGGGCCCAGCTCTGACCACTGCAGCCATTCAGGGAGGGAATCAGTAAATGGAAGACCTCTCGCTCCATTTCTCTTTCTCTCTGGCTTTCAAATAAAAATAAAATGAAATCTTTAAATAAACAAAACAAATGATCCGATTCTTTAAAAGATTTATTTTTTGTTCTTGCTTAAATGATGTTGTAGGCAAATTTGCAGTCCACTTTTTGGATTATCTAGCACTGCTTGTGTGTTTTTGTCATATTTACCTTTACATTTAAATTTGTATTTGTTTGTGGGACCAACTATTTGATGGACTGAGCTGGATCTCACACTGGGTGGCACACAGGAATCAGGTCTGTGGTCACATCGGGTGGGGTTTCTTTGTGACCTATGTGGACCACAGGTCACAAAATTCCAACCAAAGGGAAACTCACAGGATCTGTGGTCTGACCGTGGAGTGTATGTGTCTGAACTGGGTCTCTTCAGTTGCTGAGGCCTGTGTAATGGACAGCGTGCCCAGATACTTGTGGGGGACATGACAGATCATTGAGGCCTTCAGAGGACATCTAGTACCATGGATGACAGAACAGATTGGACAGCTCTCCTGGCCAAGCTTTGACAGCAAGTATCTGGGTAAGTAGAGACTCTAAGAAGACTATGTCAGACCTCTTAACAGGAGGTTATATGCACAGATCGGAGTCTGGGGGGATCCCAGAGTGGAGCAGGTGGACAGGAGGAGGCTTGTATCCCAACCCTGGAGACTCCTGGATCCTCACTAAGGACTATCAGTCCAGGCACCAAGGACTACATCCCAACTGCCAAGGAGACCACGGGCAACTGGACTGCCTTCGGAGGCCAAGAACTCTGAGGTCATCCACTCCCACTTGGATCTACCACATGGGACGGAAGAAGTCCAAATCCTTCCTCACAGGATTCAAGGGCATTGGAACAATAGCCAGGAGCCCTGAGTGGTCCACAGAATCAGAAGAACAGTAAACTTCCTTTGGGACTAGGGAGAGGAGCTTTCTCTAGTCCTTACTTAGTTCCAACTTTGGATCCCCACCCTCTCTTGCAATGACTATCAGGGTTGCCCCAGAGCCCCCCTGAAAAAACAAAACAAAACAAAATAAACAACAACAAAATTAGGATAGACAAGAACAACAAGGAAAGCTTAGAACCAGACAGGAAACAGTCGGCAGGGACTCACACATACCTTACTAGGTAGGACACGAAAATAAGTTACTCCTCACTGAGGTATTGAAGATTTTTCGGCACACCCCTCCTAAAACTGTTCTGTGCCTCAACTGTTGACATATGCCTTGTTAAAGTTATAAGCCAGTTTGGACTATCCTAAAATATGCTGAATTCAGCAAAAATTATGCCTCAATACAATAAACTGCTAAATACTAAAATGAAAATAGACATGAAACAGCTGAATAGCATCCTATAGCCATTTTAAGGTGTATAGCAGCTGGTTCTGTGTATAAACTAAAATTGGAGTGTCAATGAAGTAGTCACAGGATGTGGTTAAGAACTTGCATTTTCTAACATATCAGTCACTCAATACCATGTCAATTAACTTCATAATGTTGTAAACTATTGTTGATGTTATGTTATGGCTTTTAATTGATTGGGACGATATTCTGCCAGCTCTGCTTTTAGACCAGAGATGTCTCCCCAAGAAACTGTTGAATTTATCTGGACAATAAGATGCTGGACTCTATGCATGGTACATGCTTGCAATGAAAGAAGCATGGCTTAATTTGAACTGTAGTACTGCAATAAGGCGGAGTAATCTACATGGGGGAGGGTGTGGGGAGGGGTTGGGGGAACCTCAGAGCCTATGAAACAATGTCATAAAATGAAATGCAATAAATACAATTGAAAACATTTTTTAAAAGAAGAAGAAGAAGACTATGTCAGTCAACAGAACTTGGAAGGATTTCCTCAATCTAGGAGCAATGAAATCAATGACACCTCAGAACTACTGAAACCACTTAAGTAGCACTCTCGGAACATGCTCCACACCAAGGACCCTGGGATGACACCAGGTAGCTGTCCCCTGTCCCTGGGTACCAATGCAGTTAGGCTGCTGAGGGCACCCCTCCCCTTCTACCCTCCCTTCCTCAAGATACAGGAAGAAAAAAATTGGGAACAATTGTCTCACCCACTTTGTCCCACTACTTGACCATTCCCACCCTAATCAGTGGTCCACATGGGCATACATCCATCTCAACCATGTAAACATCACCAAAAACAAAAGGGGAGAATCACGATGGCAGGAAAGGGTAAGGACATGCTTAAACAGATGGACAATCATTACCAGGGTGAAGCAGAAAGGGCACATTCCCAGAAACAGAAGAGGACAGGCCAATGGCAGAGGGGCACCTTGAGCCTGGCAGACACATGGAAGTAGTGGAGACAACAGAGTAGTGTTGTAGTGACCAGATATCCCAGTGGCAGTCAGCAAGCAACAATCTGAGTTCCACCAGCAGCCAGAGCTCCATTGGCAGCCAGGTGGGAAAGGGAGTTCACCAGGATTCAGCAGGTAAGCCCAAGCAAAGAACTGATCATCCTGCTAATTTGTTTAATCCAACCAGGAGCAGAGACAGAGCAGCAGACCCCAAGTAGGAAGTGCAGGAACATGGTGGATTTCACAGCCAAGGCCCCCACCCATGCCATTTTGTGTAGTGAGGCAAAGGCTGTGGAACTGGAAGAACAACAACAAGCTGTGCTTGTGCTAAGCTGGAAGCGAACTCATTTCTGGCTCAGTGCATTGCATTAGTCCCACAGGGAAAACAGTACTGACTTTGGCATATGACCTACAGGTTCCACCCAAAACAGGTCAGGATAGCCCCCAGACCTAAGAGGTAGCAGATCCAGACTCCACCAGTGCCACGTCAGGCACTATCGTGTACAGTGCGGCAAAGGCTGTGGGACTGGAGGGACAACAGTAGCTGTGCATGCTCTAATCTGCAAATGAACTCTCCTCCATCCCTCTCAGTGCATTGCACTAGTCCCACAGGGAAAACAGTGCTGACTTCGGCATCCTACCATTTCCACCCAAAATAGGTCTGGGTTGCCCTTAGATCTAACAGCCAGCAGGTTCTAGCAAGATCAGCACCACCAACACCCCAGCTATTTAGGATACCTGGCATCTCACCAATCCTGGAAACTACTCAACGCAGAAGTGGGAGAAAGGTTACACAAGCAAAGGTGCAGGCCACAGTTGTGTAAAGATCTTTTTAAAATATTATTTGCTTAAGGTGCATCCAAAGAGAGTTTTCAATCATATCTTACTAGAGGTGGAGAAAGATGACATACACAGGAAAATAAGGCAAGCGGGAAGTCTTGTGTAGTAAGAATGAGATGAAGTACGCTGTTGTAGGGAGTGTTTCATTGCACACACGTGGGGTTCCTCCAGATCTCTAGGGACAAACCATCAGCATGATGCTGGTACCATGAAAGCGGCATCTGAGCCCACTTTCCTCCCCTATTCCCCTGGCCCCATCCATCCAAGCCCTGTGCAGATCTAACTTGCTCTGAGGGGAATTCTGAAAATCTCCAACATACCATTCTATCTTGTTCTTCAGTCAGGCATTACCACTTGCCATGTTTTTGTTGGGAGGGGCAGACGACACACGGCAACAGTAGTTAAAATACCACTTGGGATAGCTGCAGCCCATGTTGGAATGCCTGGACCCAAGTCCCAGCTTCAAATCCAGCTTCCTGCTAGTGCACATCCAGGGAGGAAGGGGGCTGGTGGAGGGGAAGGGCAGCAGGTGGTGACTCTGTAGTTGGGTTTCTGCTACCCACCTAGTTTGAATTCCAGACTCTTGGCTTTGGCCTGTTCTAACCCAAGCTTTGTGGGCATCTGAGAAGTAAACCAGCAAATGAGACACACAATCTCTCCCTTTCTCTGCCTTGCAAATCATTAAAATCAGTTAAAATTCTTCTGTTGAAAAGGATATCCCCTATATATAACTTCTTTATGCCTGAGCCTTTTCTTACAGGAACACAGGGAGTCCTTGGCAGGTGCAGAGCAGACCTGTTGAGATCTTCAGGACCCAGTACATACATTCTTGTACTGCCTAGCGGGGCGCATCAAGGGGCCTCAAAGCTGCCTCCAGCTGTGTGCATGTCAGGTTCTCTGGAGAAGGTGCTGGCTCACCCACGTGGAGAGGGCTGCCTCCAGACCAACCCCTCCTGTTGGAGCCACTGCTGCTATGTGAGCAAAACCCAGAGTCCAGGTGAGCCATGCCTTTCTCGGTGACCTGAGCCAGGATGTGGATTGACATCTGGAACTGCTTACAGTTCAGATTCCCAGGCCCACAGCACTGGGCAAGTCCAGTGTGCTAGGCAAGGATGGAGCCCAGGAATCTACATTTCAGCCAGCACATCCCCTGGGGACTATTAGATGATTTTCCAAACTCTGAGAAATAGCTATGAAAGCCTGGCACAGAGGGGGCGTTGGTGAGCAGGTTCTGGATTTGGGACTTCACGTGCACACATACCTACATGTTCACACCACACACATATGTTCACACACATATGCTCATACCATACAGTCACATTTTCATACCACATACTCATTTTCACACCAAACATACACATATATACACATGTTCACACCACACACACACCCCCACCCCCACATGTTTCCACCACACACATGAATACACATGTTCACACCACACACACACATACACAAACCCCTGCTCCACTGGTCCTGACCAAGTCGCTTAGCCAGTTCTACTTCTAAAATATGGTGCTTATTATGATATTTGGTTATTTTTGTCCCAATATCCAAACAAAACACATTGGTGTCTCATTTGCAGCAAAGCGTTTTGACAGGAGCATCACTGCCAGGATTCCAGTCCTGGAGCCTTGGCCTTGAGGCCATGGGAACTCGACCACTGACATTCACAACAAGGAGAGTAAGCCAGGACATGGAGGAGATGGGGTTGGGGCAAATGACTCACTGAGAACTGGCCAGGGAGAGAGACCCTGGCTGCCCACCTCTGTGTCCCGGGAACCCCCAACAGCTGGGACTGAGCCAAGTAAAAGGCAGGAGTCCAAGTCTCTAGCTTGCTCTTCCATGTGTGTCAGGGACACGGCTACTCACGCTGCCACCTGCTGCCTCCCAGGATGCACATTAGCCGGAAGCTGGGTCAGAGGCAGAGAAGCTGGGGCTGGAATTAGGCTCTCCAGCATGAGAGGTGGATATCCCAGGCAGTGACTCAGCTGCTGCAGCAAGTGCCTGCCCCCAACTGCCTTCTGTTACAATGGCATTGACTGGCATTCAAAGACCCACATGGTCTTCCTCCCCCATCCCCTTTCACAATTGCAGCCACGTGGCTGGCTCTGGTCAACCACTCCAATGCAGCCGTGTGGAGAGGGTAGTGTCAGAAGATAGTAGCTCACTAAGGGGTGGTAATGACTCAAGTCTCTTCACTCATAATAGAAATTGACAAGTGGTCAACGGTCAACCCAGGCAAGGTCCACTGGGGGGTTATGTTTGAGCACAGGGGGATGGAACCCACCCACCCCTCACTGACAATGGTCCCAGCCATAATCCCCTGCAGGAGCTCAACAAGAAGATTTTACAGGGTTGGGAAGCTGTGACCAGTGCCTGTTGGCCTCTGGCTCCTCCCCCACTTCACATAGCAGCTTGGTTTGTACCCACCTCGGTGCTCTGCTGTCCTGGACACACCCAGGAACTGGGGAGTTAGCAGGTGGGTGCTGAAGTTACCCACGCAGACATGGAACTGTGGGGAGCGGGATGCTGAAGCCGCTCCCTGGAATAGGAAAGGCCGTGGCAGGATGGCGGCTGGCCCAGGGCCAGGAGGCGGGGTTGTCTCGCCAGCAGATAAACAGGAAGTCACAGAGATAGGCTGATGCCCTCGCTGAGATTATGTCACTGCTACTGGCCTATCAGGTAGTGCCAAGTAGACCCACGGGGAGAAGTGATTGGTGGAGAGCGGTATAAAAGCAGCCACTAAAAGCTGAGGAGGAGAAAGACGGACAGAAGAACCGCGGAAGGAACAAACAGAAAGGGGCAGCTGAGGTGGGTAGAGGGGCTAAGATCTTCGGGTGGAAAAGCTAAGGCGTACGGGGAGCAAAAGCAGAGGGGGGTTACAAAAGCAGTACCTACAGAGAGAAAAGTACGGGGACAAGAATGGAGAAACGCAGCAGAAAGTACGGGGACAAGAACGGAGAAGAGCAGCGGAGAGAGGGAAGAAAAGGAGAGAGGGGAGACAAAGTTCTGCCGCTTTTGGCAGTAAGGGGTCCGGTTGCGGTTCCGGCTTTCCCCAGACCCTCATGAGTGTGCCTCGTCGTTTAGTGTCGCTGCTGGGCGGCGGCATGGAACCAATTCCTGAGGCTCACGGAACAGCATGTCTCAGGAGTATGTTTCCATGAGGGAAGCGATTAGGAAAACAGTCCCCAAAAAGGCTCACTGATGGGGTGTGATGGCAATCTCAAAAATAAAGTTGAAAATGCTAGTTTTGGAGCTGGTTATGGGTTAAGTTACCACCTGCAGTGCCAGCATCCCATAGGGGTACCAGTTCATGTCCTGACTACTCCACTTCTGATCTAGCAACCTGCTAATGCATCTAAGAAAGCAGCAGAAAACAGACCAAGTCCTTGGGCCCCTGTTCCTATGTGGAAGAGCTGGATGAAGCTCCTGGCAACTTGGCTTCCACCTGGGGCCCAGCCCTAGCTATTGCAGTCATTTGAGGAGAGAGCCAACAGATGGAAGTCTTTCTCTCTAACTTGACCTTTAAAATAAATATACAAGTCTATAATTTAAAAAAGAGAAAACACTGATTTTACTAATCCAGTTGATTCTGGGTACATTCCCATAAAGGAGGAAGTCCTTGAACCTTCTTTTGAGACATGAAAAAAATCACAGGTACAGGAAGCTGAAGAAATTGCCCAGGGCTCTGGCCTACCAACGTAAGCCCTGGGTTCAAAACCAGCCCCAGGTCTGACTGCCTCTTCTCTGCAGGGCCTGTGCAAGACAATGCTCCCTCTGGCTCAGTTACCCAGGAAGGAAGTCTAGAAGTTTCCCTGAGCTCACTCGGCTGCAGTGCCTCTTCTGTCTTGGGTTTTCTTCACACTCACACTGGAAAGATGCAACGGAACACAGGAAAGCAGGGTGAGGCCAGGAACAGGACGGGAACAGTGCTTCCTGGTTTTCCAACAACAACTCTATTTTCACTCCCAGTATGAGGAGGTGGCTGCTGTAATTTGAATTACTTTTAACCATTTGGTTTTTCCCTCTGGACAGATTTCCTGCATCCAAGAGCTTTCCCCAAATTCATGTCCAGAGACTTGTTTAGCTTTAAAAGAAGAAAAAAAAAAAAAAAAGCCTACAGATTTTTTTCTGCAGACTTCACATCTGAAACACACCCAGCTCCCGCCCCAAATAGTTTCCTCTGTACGTTTCCCTGGGTGGGTTTTGTTCCAAACGGGGCCAGCGTTGCCACAGGCCAGACAGGCGCCTTCTGAGCCGCCCCAGGCAAACACAGAAAGGAAGCGCACCCCCCACCTCCCCTCGCCCTCCCGGAGCTCACGCTGCAGACTTCGCTCTTCACAATGAAGGCAACCTTGGGTTCCTTGCTGCAGCCCTGGGTGCACCTGACTTGCCATAACCAGGTGAGGCCCCCTATTCAGGGCAGCCTCAGCCTTAGCCTTCCCCTACCGCCCCCCTCACCCAGCAGCAACACGGGGGATGCCCGGGTCACAAGAATGTGAAGCAGGAACGTGGGATGGATTATGCTGATGACGGGGGCTTGGAAGGAGGGAACATTTGACTTGCTTAAGGCAGCTCAGTTGCACCTGACATTAATAAAAGGCACTGATGGCTGACGGGTGCTTAAAAGGCCGTACAAATTGGAACATGTTCATCTAGTCAACGGAATGTGAAGGAAACCCAGAAGTTGGCCGTAAATCAACCGCCTAGACACGGTCAATCATTCCATGTTCTTTTTGTGAGGTATACGTAGGAACCGGAGTTTTTGGAAGTTCTCCATGAGTTTTGACTTAGACTTGCTTTCCCAGAAAGTTTAGATGGAGCGTGGCTCTTAGAAAAGGGTTAACAGCTGCAGACGCCATGGGATTGAATGCAAATTGTGAGACAAACGTGTATGCATAGGCTAGTCACTGAAAGACTGCAACTCACACTGTGGGGTGTGGGGTGTGGGCTGGATTCTGGATTATCTCACGTGCCCCTCATGAAGCCTCGTTACATTTGACACTTTCCATTTACAAATGGGAAAGCTGAGGCTCAGAGAGCCTCCAGGAAACACCCACAGTTACAACCCAGCTGGAGACATGGGTCTGCTCCTGTCTGGCAACCAACTGTAGCCTGGGCTCTTATCCCGGTCTGTCATCTCCCCTGAAATCAGAGCATGCCTCATCGAAGCTCCAGCACATGTCACAAAAAGACTCACGCGGGCAACCGACATCTTTCAATATGCAAATATCCTCTGAGCATGTTGGTGTATCTATGGCCTGGAATGCCTTTATCTGAAGGTCTTAGAATCTTTAAATTCCGAGGTGAGGATGGTGGGGACTTACCTGGGGATAAACAGGGGCAGGTGAAGAGGAGAAGTGGGGGATTAAACATCCTACAGGAAACAGGAGGAGCCCCTGGCCAGTCCCTGCTTCTTTCTGATCATGCTCATACACATGTGAACATTCTGCGTCCACACCCCTGATTTCCTCCCTTGTTGAGAGTGGAGTGATGTAGGAAAAAGAATGGGAAGAGAGAAGCAACAGAGTGAGATAAAATTGGGAGGAGAAATGTGCTTGAAAGCGTTGTTGCATGGGTGCTGGAGTTATGGTACAGTGGGTTAAACCACTGCCTGAGGTGCTGGCATCTCATATGGGAGCACTGGTTCAAGTGCCAATCGCTCCATGCAGGGTGATCAGAAAGCAGCAACACATCACCCAAGTGCTTGGGCCCTGCCCCCACATGGGAGACCCAGACTTCCTGGCTTCTGCCTGGTCAGCTGTTTAGGAGGTGAACAAGACGGTGGGTGATCTTTCTATATTGCTTTCCCTTTCAAATAAGTAAAATCCTAGAACAAAAAGGCTCACCACTCCACTGCGGGTGCCACACCAAACAGGGCTGCCATCATGCTCTGCCAGTGTGTGTGCCACGCAGTGGGACTGCACACTAACTGGGAAGGGGGATCTGCAGACAGGCCAAAGTGGGGACCGCTGGGGACTTGCTCGACATGGGGTCTTCCCCTGGCCAGGATAATGCACCAGCAGTTAATCAGGGGAGACGGCACGGGGTGGAGTGGATGGGGCCAATCGGAGGGCTTCCCTGGGTCAAATCAAGGCTCACAGCTGTGCTCACACAGAGCTGGGAGTAGATCAGACCAGGTTAAGGTTGCAGCGCTCACTGGTGCTCATGAGAGACATGTTTGTGGTTAGTTGGGGTTTCTCTGATCAGGCCATAGTACCTGTCAGTACATGCACAAAAACTGGGGCTGGGGGCAGGCCAGGCTATGGCACAACGAGAACCGGGACTGGAGATGGGCCAGGCTGGGCTAGGCCACAGCACCCACCAGAATAAAACTGGAGCTGGGCATGAGCCATGCCAGGCTGAACCACAGCATCTTTCAACATGTACAAGGACCTGGACTAGGAGAGCACCTGGTTGGGATTCTTTTGATAGCTGGGGCCAGACTAGGTTGGTTCAGACTAGGCCACAGCAGCACCAGCAGATGTGTGCCAGAGCAGGGGGTAGACCCTACCAGGCCAGAACACAGCACCTGCTGGCATGAGCAAGAACCAGGGCTCACATGTGAACCAAAACTGGGAACAGGCTGGGCTGAGCTAAGCCACAACACCTACAGGCTCACATGAGAGCCGGGGCAGGGGGCGGGCCTGGTAGGGGGATCTTTGGGGTTGCCACGACTAGACTGCATCATCCACTCGTATATGTGAGAGCTGAGATTAAGAGTGAGCTAGACTGGGTTAGATGCAGCATCTGCCAATTCACATGAGAGTCAGAGCTGGGACACAGGACTGGCCAGCCAACTGCACCCACCAGTACACATGTTGACTGGTGCAGGGGGCAGACTGAGCCAGACCCTGCATCAGCTGGAACATATGAGAGCAAGATCTGGGGACCTCCTAGGTAAGGTTTCATAGGGGACTTTCTGACTGCATCCCTATATTCAGTCCCCAACCTCAGGGAAAATCACGTAGGTAGTGTGGTCCAGCCCTAGCACATGTTTCAGGCCTGGGCCACCTTACTGGCTGACACCCATGGAGCAGAGAACATATCCTGATGCACACAAAACCAACAGTTCATCTAAGCCAAGAGAGGTCCCTGTGTACCTCTTCAAAGGTTGGAAAGAATGACAGGTTGAACAACACTCCAGGCCAGCATGCACCTGGGTCTGTAAACACAGTGAGGTGGACAGGGACAGCCAACAGGCCTTAGAGTCTCTCACCTCTGGTACAAGAAAGACAACAACTTCTAAGAGAAATCAAGACCACTCGAGTGACATCCTTGGAACGTTCTTCCCTTCATCGAGGTCTCTAAGGTGACAAACAACCATTTCCATTCCCAGGAGCTGATGTAGACCAACAGCATAGAGCGATGCACCTCTCTCCCTCTCCCTGCCCGCCCCCACAGACACAGGAGAGAAAACTGACCATTTATCTCCCCCACCTCCACCCCACACATTGGCCCTCTCATCCTAATCACAGGCCCACATGGTTCTGCAGTCCCCTCAATTTTGTAGTAAATAGTAGACTTTTAAAAAATAAATAAAAACAATGCAAACAAAAAGAGTTTGCATTGCTCTGAAGGTTGAAAAAAAAGTCTTCACAAAGTCTTGGGACCCTGCACACACATGGAAGACCTGGAAGAGGCTCCTGGCTCCTGGCTTTGGATCGGCGCAACTCTGGCTGTTGCAGCCACTTGGGGAGTGAATCATCGGACGGAAGATCTTCCTCTCTGTCTCTCCTCCTCTCTGTATATCTGACTTTCCAATAACAAATAGATCTTTAAAAAAAAAAGCAGTCTTTGCCCCAGGGTACCCAGCAGCAGTTAGGATCCATGGTGGGGTGGGGGGTAGGGACGTGGGGAGAATATAAGGAGTTAGGCTGAGGCAGTCAGGTCCAGTTCCTGTACCAGTGAGCAACATGCTTGCTTCTCCCCAGAATTACTGATTCCACCCTTCTGATTGATTTCTTGTTTTATCACAAACAAGCTAGGTAGGATTATAATTTTGGCCCTGGGGTAAATTTTGTCCTAGCCCTCTGATTGATTGACAGCTATGGTTGTGCTCCTCCCCTGGTGTTTGTAAAGGACCCCACGCAGCACGGTTCCCCAGGAGCATGTTTCCCTCTCAGCCCCTCTTCTGACTGCTGTGGCGGCAAGTTTCTCGTTCAGATACATCTTGCTTTGCTCACTATCCCAGTCTGCATGAAGTTCTCCTTCTACAGGAGCCAAGAACACAGATGACCTTCATTGTCCAGCACTGATCTGACACCAGAATAATGGAGGCACCTGATCTTAGTCTGTGCACCCCAAGAAACATGCACCAAGGGTTTAGGGTTGTGGGTTGCAGGTTAAGCCTCTGCTCACAATACCAGCATCCCATGTGGTAGCTGGCTGGAGTCCTGGCTGCTCCACTTCTGATCCAGCTCCCTGCTAATGTGACTTGGAAAACAGCAGAAGATGGACCAACTGCTTGGACCACTGTACCATGTGGAAGATTCAGATGGAGTTCCAGATTCCTGGTACAATGCCAGCTGTTACAGCCCTTTGGGGAGTGAATCAACGGATGGCAGAGCTTTCTGTGTATCTCTGTGCGTGTGCGTGTTTATGTGACTCTGTAACCCTGCCTTTCAAAGAAAATGAAGGTTAAATAAAACTACAACAGTGTCAAATAGTGGTTGCTTCTTTGGAGGCCCTGAAGGGCAAGGATGAGGAATATCACGTAACAATGTAAGATAAGGCGCTTTCCAAAGACCAATACAGTTTCCGAGATCAATCCAGTTGGTCTCCCACTGTTCCAGGCAGAGGGCTCCATGGACATGAACGCTTGGCAGTTTGTCAGTTTTCCTGGGGAGCACCTTCAGAGCCTCCAGGTGAGTCAGTTGGGCCTCCCAGAGTGACAGTAATTCAAAAGGGCAGATGAAGGCAACCATGTATGAGAAGCCCTGGTTCTCAAAATCGCACTAGGCCCACTGGGATGGATCTTCACTCTAACAGAGTGTACCCCAAAAAAGACAAAAATGTGACTCAATCACACTGTTCAGAAGCTCAGATTCAGCAGAGCCCTTTCCTGACAAGCATTCACATCTTTGCATCGTTTCTCTTACACCAACCCATCACTTCTCAGCACTTCTTGTCCATTTCCCAGGGACACAGGGCAACTGTCAGAGAGCTCCAGGGCAGGTGTGACCAGCACAGTCCATGACCCCTCTCAGTCTCACAGCCTCAGATCACACAAACACCTTTAGAGTATTCCTAACACTTCTGTGGTACACTGAATGTTTCTAAAAAGCAAAATTTCTGTATCTTCAGGATACAATCACATCTCACTGATCTGAGTTGATTCTGAGAAGACAAAATGGCAGGGATTTCGATTTAATCTTCTTGGATCCCACCTTGTCAGATTCAGTGATTGTTCAGTACCCCAGGATATTTGGGGATCTCAATTTGTCATCCAACATACCAGTGTCCTTCTCGGTTCCCTGTCACTCTCATTAATCAGGACCTCAACAACCAGTCCCAAGTCCCTGGTTTTGAATTGACCTGAAGAAGCAGGCCAGAGTCGGCAGCCCCAGCAGCATGGTGCTGACTGAGGGTGGTAATCAATCAATGCTCTGTAGAGACCGAGGGCTTAACCGGTTGTCAATCCTATGGACCTCATGTCTCCAACTGGCTACTGGCTCATCACAAAGCACTTTCTAACAGCTGGCTGAAACCCAGCCACTCTTAGGGCACAGAGACAGACTTGGGCTCAGCACATAAAGCTGTTTGGGGATGGAGGAAGTGCAGCAGGTGACTCAGTTCCCTGTCATTGGAGGTTTGCCACTGGCTGGCTGGTTACACACAGCAGAGACTTAGCTCTCTGGTAAGGGGTGAGATTCTGGGATCTGGATAACAACTTGTGACTCAGACTTTTTGACTGTCAATGGTTCCTCTGAGGGATGGCACAGGCAGGACCCCAGGGCTCAGTGAGGGTGCCATGACCCTTCTCTGCTCCTCTCCTGTGCATCAGTCCCCACCATCACACTCTCTCCCCTGCTGTTGGCAGGTGGCTACAGCATCTTGATGAGCCTGGTGTGTGTACCCCCAACCCCAGAGAGGGAGAGAACATCTATTCCCAGCCTTCCTAGCAAACATCTCAAAGCCTGCACTGATTAGATTGGATTAGGTCATGTGTCCATCCCACAATGATGTCTGCGGCCAAACAGATGAGATAGTCTCTACTGGTTATCTGCTCCCGCACAACACAGCATTCTGAAACTCAAGCCTAAAACAACAATCATCTCATTCTTACGGTTTCTGTGGGCAAGGAATTTGGGTGACTCAGGCATGGTCCCTTGGGACTCTGCAGAAAGATGGTGGCTACAGCTGGAGCAGTGGCAGGGAGAAGTGGCAGATGGCTGTCAGAGCTTAGGATCTCTCCATGCAGTCTTGCCGTATCAGGCCAGTTTGGGCTTCTTTAGGATATGGAGGTCTTGGGGTGGTCGGGCAAGTTCCCAGGAGAACAAGTCAAAAGCATTGACCTTCCTACAATCCAGCCTCACAAATCACTAGATGTCATTGGTGCCCCACTCTACCAATTAAAACAGAGAACCCATCCAATCTCAAGAGGGTAGTATATAGACTCTATTGTAGAATCTTGGCAAGATTCCAGAATAGTCATCTTTGGGAAATAGGGGCTTAATCGAACCAGATATCAACCCTGAGCTGAGAACATGGTGGAGTCTCCCAAAGTACACATAGGTGTGACTGAAAGACCCTAAGGGACATGTGGCATATAACTCAGTATCCTTATGCTGTGTGACTTCCTGCTCTTCAGAGTCAGGCCTACCATGGTTTGCTAACTGAGGACAAATGTACAAAGAGCAATACGAGATGTATCACTATAAATCCGTAATTAAAAGGTGAAACACGTGCATGACAATGGCCATAAGGATTTCCTTTCCTTGCACCCAGATTTGCCGACAGCAGGCACAGCCCTGCCAGTATTGTTCCCAGTGGACTTTCTCAGCCCCTGCCGTTGCAGGGAGCTCAACCATCCCAGGAATCCACTCCAGGCCATGGCCATGGCTCTGGAAGATTTCCAAGGAGCTTTCCTCTCTCGGGCATGCAAACCCCAAGAGGAACTAGCTCAGAAGTGAGTCCAGACAACGGCCCATTGTTTGGTCTTTATTAAGCTGGAGATTTTAGTTTGGAGAACAGAAACCTACTGTCTGCTTTTAATTTATTTCTAGACATACTGCTTCTCAAAGGTGTGAGTTCTTTTGCAAGCAGCAGTGTTTCACAGCTTGTGCCAACACAGTGTGTGCTCCACCTAGAATGGACAGGGAACCACAGGCCTGGAGAGCCGGCCACGCACCCCTGCTCACTGCTCAAGGCTGGAAGAGAGTTGTTCTGCCCTCCATGCCCCCATCTCTCCCAAGATCCATACCTCCTGGTAGCCTTCCCTTCTCTGCCTGTTCTTCTGACCTCCCCAGTTGACTCTGCTGTCATTGTGCCATCAACAATCCAGTGTAGCAGCTACGTACATAGCATTTACACCATTTAGAAATGATTCAGAGCACGCAGGAGGATTGCACAGCTTATAAGCAAATGTGATGCCATTTTCTATCAGGGATTTGAGCATCCACGGTTCTGAGTACCCACACGGGTGTCTGCTAGGAGCAGCTCAGTTTCCACAAGTTACTGGGCAGATCTCTTTCCCACCAGGAAATTTCGAATTCTGACTACAATCATATTTGGATTTTTCAGGACTCTCCTTCGGTAAGCCATCACTTCCTCTAGAATCAGGAAACTTTTCAAGTTAAACGTAATTGGAGTTTTCTCCCTGAAGCATGCTCTTCCCTCTTTTCAACTGTGAGTTGGACTACAAACTAGGAAGCCCATTTCCAATAAACTCTCAACGTGGATGCTCGACCCTGCACCACTCGGCAGCCTCGCTGACCTTGGGGAAGTGAGGTGAAGGGACGGGAGCTATGGATTGCTGCCATGCAACCTGTTTTTCCTCCCAGCAGGGGCAGAGTTGGAGGAACTGGACCCCCAAGATGTCTGTGCATTCCACCTCCGCGAACAAAACAGCCCTGAAGTGTTTATGGATCCAGAGTAATTTCCAGTTGTGAAGGACTCTTCCAACTTCTTTCCAAATCTGAATGACTCAGAAATGCTGACCCTTCTTCACATGGACCAACTTTTAAAATCAATATGAAAATGAAGTCTGACTCACCACGCAAGCCGTGTGGTGGGCTGAGGGCAGGCAGAGCAGCCCGTCGCCGTGTGCTGGGCAGTCCAGGGTCCTTGCGCTGCCATCTGCTGCTGCATGAGCACATGTCAGGCTAGGGCCAGGCAGGGGGTGGGGGGCTCACTGAGAGCTCAGCACAACCTCCCTACCCCAGGCCAGGCTTGCAAGAGAGCCAATGCTAGGGCTCCCAAAAGCCAGAGTGCCAGGACTACCTAGCCCAGGCTGCAGCACCTGTTGTTGGAAGGTGAGGAGGAGGAGAGAAAGAGGCACCAATGGCTTTAGACCTCAGCAAGCAGTCAATCCTTTGATGTCACATTGGCCTCTGACATGTCAGGATCTCCAGCCTCAGGGACCAGAGCCCAGGGGTGTGTGGTCCGACCTTGGAACACACAACGCATGATTAGACTGCCTAGGCTATTCACCCCTGAGTAAAGAAGCCAACAACATCTCAAAGTAATGACCAAGATTCAGGGACACAGCCACAAGGCACTGAGTGGAATTTCTCCGGCTCATGAGAGGGCTGTATGAGACAGACAGAATTTTTTCCTATTATTATTATTATTATTAACCTTTTATGATGCAGTTCCATAGGCCCTGGGATTTCCTTTAGGCCCTCCCCAATCCCATCCTCCTCACTGAGATCCCCTATATAATTACTAAAGTACAGTTCTTCATAAACAGACATATGCTCATCATTGTGGACATGGACAACGGCAGAGAGTCCAGCAAACTATTGTCAAGATAGAGTTACCAGTTTCAGTGGGAGTCCATCTTTGTCTGCAAGTAGAGATGCATACTGCATTGTATCTTCACATCTGGATATGATAGTCTCCATTACACAGTTACTGTACATCCCCTTAAATGAAAAAACACAATACAAAATCAACAACAGGAAGAAAAATAGAAATTTACAATGTCATGATGTTAAACATGCTACTGAATGACTAATGTGTCGTTGAAGAAATGAAAAAGAATTTTAAGCCCAGAATAAGCAAGCCCTACACCCAGCAGGAAAAAACCTCAGAAGACGTGATGACTCTGCACCCTGCAGTAACCACTGCATTTGGAAGTCTCTACGGAGGGAGCAAAGTAGGCCAGGCTGATATGAAATCCAGCAATGCAGAGAAATGCTCTCTCTGTTCCTGCAGACACAGGGAAGAAGGCAGAAACTCTTCTCTCCCACCTTTCCCCTCCTGGCCCACTCTATCCCTGAACACAGCCCGCATGTCTATGATCTCATCTTTTCAACAAATGTTATAAATACAAAACAGGAGTATGACTGATTGACACACGAATATGAGAGGTAAGGTCATGAACGTGGCCCGGGTATGAGGACACTTAGGGGAATGCCTGTATTTGATGACAGGGTGCCTGGTGTGTAGCCCAGCTCTCTGCTTTCAGCCCAGCTTCCTGTTAATGCCCTCGGAGGCAGCAGTAACGCTCAAGTCACACCACACGAGTGACCCAGATTGGGTTCTAGGCTCCTCAATTCAGGCTGGTTTGACTCTGGCTGTATTTAAGAAAGTGAACCAGGAGATGGAAAGTCTTTTCTTGTCTCTGGTCACTTTCTCTGCCTCAAAAAAATAAAAGCATGAAAGACTAATTTTTTTACAGCTCTCAGGGACAAGCTATCTTAATTACCTTGATTCTTCCCATCCATAGCAAAACTTCTAATTACCAACAACCAGCCACCTGCTTCAGCGATGCTGTGCCAGGTTGCTAGGTGGCTGGGCAGGTACAGGTTGTCATCTTGGCGTCCACCCTAACATTAGTCTCTAAGAGTAACAGGGGTTAGATCTGACCGATGCAGGGGAGAGACAAAGAGGCGAAGCCAGCAAATAGGACAGCCGGTTGCCTACACTCATGGCAATAGGAAAGTGCCAGCAGATGGAAAGGAGGGGACAGGCAGCAACAGAGTCAGGGGACATGGCAAGGACTTGCAAATAGAATGAGTTGCTAAGCCCAAGCAGAGCAGAGCCACCTGCCTCCAGCTGCATAGGCTCAGAGTGGGAAACAGAACCAGGGCTCTGAGTTAACAGGATTAAATCCTCCCACCTCCCTGGGGGACCGAGCAGGCCCCAGAAGCTGGGAGCAAGCCCAACCTGCAGGGAGTCCCTGATTCAGAGAGGCTAAATAAGCCACTCCTGCCAAGTCAAGCTTTAGGGAAAGAGAAAGCCACTGTTCCTATCCGCATGGAAGTGCCCATCTGCACAGCTGCTTTAAATCAGTGACCCAGAACAGGTCCTCCACGACGACACCGAGGCTGGAGGGAGCAAGCATGTTGGGAAGCTGCACACCAACAGTGCGGCCTGGGCTCGGGCCTCGGGAGGAGATGCGGCCAGGGAGTCCTGACTCCTCCCACTGGGGGTCCTAAGGACTTCCTTCTTGCACAACCCACTTACCAACAGGTCTGATGAGCTCATGCAGAACACAGAGAAAACTTCTTTTCCAGAATATTTACTATTTTTTTCCTTAACCAAAGCCAGCAACACATGAAAAGAAGATCTTGGCAAGAAACGAATGATCCTGTGTAGCCAATTGTTTCCCCTTCCTCTGCCCCAGAAAGAGGTCTCAAAAGACAACGCCTGCTGAGGGCCGTCTGGGCCTCTACTTCAAAGCTAAGAGGATTCAGATGGGAGGAGCTGCCCGGAGAGGGACAGGAGTCTGTGGGACACAGCCTGGGGCCATGGACCCCAGGAACCGTGGTGGGTCTAGAAAGCTGAGCCAACCTGGGAGGTTCAGTAAAAGGGGGTTGTAGTCCAAGAAGTAGATGAATGTTAAGTCCAGAAAATGGAGCAAGCAATGGGAAAATAAGCAGGAACACCACTCAGGTCCAAGGCTAATGAAACAGGCCATTCATCAGCACCTACCAAGCGTGCGGCCAAGTTCACTCCCGCCCGACAGCCTCCATTCTCCAGTAACCCCAAAATGTGTTGACTGACGGTCTTGACGGTACAGACCAGAAAGCTCAGAGGTCAAATGATTTGCCCAAGGTCATGGTGCTAACGAACAAAAGGCTGAGCATCACTCCCAGACAAGGGAGAGAAGGAAGGTTTAGGGTATAAAAGAGAACACACGATTTATTACCATCTGAAAACTTCCCCTCGGTGCTTAATGGATGGTAGGAAAATATGACCAGAGAACCAAGACTCCTTCTGCTTTCCAGAGTTGAGCATTCCTGTCCTACAGCCAACCTCTAAAGCGGCCCATTGGAGGCTCCAATCTGGACAAATCCTCCGCAGCCACAAGAAACAGGGAGAACCAGAGCCTCTTAGCTTCTATAATCTCTCGCTCCTCAAGTGGGCAGCTCACTGAGCCACCCCCGACGGCAGGGGCAGCAACTCTCTGGCCTCTAAGGAAACACACCTCCTCGCCCAGGGCGAAGCTTGGCAGGAGGCGGACTCCTCTCAAAGTATTGGTTTCCTCTGGAGTTCTAGGCATCAAGTTCACGAAATCTAACAAGGAGAGAGATGGGTTTGAATGGAAACATGGATAGCTGTTTCCTTCCATGATTTTTCTGGAAAAACCGAAATGCTAACTCAAAGCCCCTATCAATCTCAGTAACTGCAACTGACTGAGCCTCCACTGTATGTCTAGCGCATGCACCAACCTTCAGCCCTGAGGTTTCTTGGTTTCTTAGTTTGGCTTGGATCCAGCCTCCTGGATCCAAGAGAGGGCATGGATTCTTGAAAAGTGAAAGAAGGAAACAGGAGAGCCTGAGGGAAGGCGAGTCACAGAGGCACCCCCTCCCCTGGGCCCCACCACCGGCCACTGCCCTCAGCTTCTTCCTGCATACCCGCCGCAGGAAGCAGCTGGGTTGCCTATGCATACCCCAGGTCCCCCCTTGTGTTTAAGATGTTGTTTGTTCATTTGTTTGTTTGTTTGAACAGTAGAGTCACAGAGAGAAAGAGCGACAGAGACAAAGTGACCAAGAGCTTCTTCCCAGTCTCCCATGTAGGTGCGGGGTAGTAAGGACTTATGCTATCCTCTGCTACTTTCCCAGGCCACAAGCAGGGAGCTGGATTGGAAGTGGAGCAGCTGGGACTCAAACCAGCACTCACACAGGATACTAAGACAACAGGCAGAGGCTTAGCCCCCTCCATGACGGCACCATCCCCTGCAGGTCCCTCTTAACTGCAGTTCCTGTATGACTCGAGCTCCTTGCACCTTCAAATCTGTAGGCTCTGAGACTGCAGGGCATACCTCTCTAACTTCTTCCGGGCTTCTTAGTTCATGATCTCAAGAGAAAACCAACATGACTCCCCTAAGCTTGTGGATGGGCTTGTTGCGGTCAGGTGCCTGTCTCTGGTCCCATCAGCTGTGGCAAAGGATGGGAATAAAACAACCCACTTCGTTCAGGGCCACCCAAGCCAACCCCAAAACTGGTGGGCTATGCTCCAGATCGTGGGGGGGAGGGAGCAGTTGTCCAGCCAGGTATGCTTGGGATGTGTCCATAGCCAATGTTAGTATGTGGCTATTGTCTTCATTCTACAAATGAGGGGAGAAGTTGAAAGCATGGTCCTCCCCCCTACTTAGCATGTACAGAGTTTGTCTGCTATCCATTGCTGCATAACCAAGTAACCCCAAACATTGTGGCTGAAAACAAAAGCCAAGCAGTCTGCTCACAGTCCCAAAGGTCAAGGTTCAGCTGGAGTGTTTGTTTCTGTCCTCAAATATGTGGCCTGCCATCTGCCAGGAGGCTGCAGTTTGTCAGGTAGATCTGGGATGGCCCTACTCTTGGTGGCCTCTCTCTCTGCCCATGATCTTCCATGCTCCAAGACCAGAACAACCCAGATGGGGGCAGCATTCAGGAGGACGAGGGAGTGACCAAGTGCGCTGTCCTCTGCAGGCCAGGCCTGGAGCTGAGCAAGCAGGCCGCACAGCGAGTCAGACATGCCCACCACCCAGCGCTGACCAGCTCCAGCGAGCAGGACTCTCCTGAGCAGTGCCCTCCTCTCTCAGGAGCATGAGAACACGTTAGAGCAAACCCCACAGGGGCTGCCCAGTTCACCCACGCCTGTGGAGTCCCTTGCTTTTCCAGGCAATGTGTCAGGCTCTGCTACTCAAAGACCGGAGAAAATTAAACTTCAAACTAGACAGTTCTTAAACGTATAATTTTTAAGTGGAAATTTACATTGAAAAGGAAAAAAATACTTGCTTGTCTCTCCCCACCTCAGAAGCTGCAAACAGCCAGGAGGGACAGGGGTCAGCAATACAGCTCCAAGGGGAGCCTTGCATCAAGGGCAGAGATCAAAAGCCCAGCCAGAAGGGAGCCCTCGGCCAGCTTCAGATGCAGGAAGCCAGGTGCAGGGCTGCCAAAGCCCCAGGGCTTACCTCCCTCCGAGGCTAAACGCAGGCACTGGGGCACCCATGGGGTGCTGACACTCCTGGCCCTTAGCAAGGCCTGACGGTAGACACCACAGACCCATTCATGCATGGATGCCCAGGGACTTGACTCCACATCTTTGTCCTTTGCCAACGCAAATTCAAGACCCAGCCCTCACCTGCCGCTTGCCCCCACCCCTTCCTGAGGCCCTGCTGCCTGCCCAGCACTGAGCCGGCTGGGAGGACAGAAACAGAAACTCCTGCTTAGAGACTGAAAGACACCTAAAACCCATCAGTCATTTCTGGTTGGAACCGATGCAAGCACTCTTTTTGCTCCATGGTGCTTCCAGGAGACTTGTGCAGGTGGTAAATCACCCTAGAGATTTGCAAAGACGCTTGGACGCCCGCTCTCTGGGCTCCAAACAATGCAGTCCATAAATAACACATAGATTTCCAGATGTGCAAAAACCAGGCTGCCAGCGGTGGGGAAGGAGCGCGCATGGCCGTTGGGCGTGAACCACTCCGCTCCGCGCGCATGGCTGTCCCCAAAGTGCTCCACTGTGTGCTAGGGATGCTGCCAAAGCCTCCGTCTTCCACGTGGACCTGCGCAGAGTATGTGCCTTCCCAGCTCTGCCTCCCCACACCTGCGCCTCTCAGAACTGGACAGTGCGTCCTCCATGAAACCAACTTGTGCCCAGGGTCTTCAAAGACAGTGCAGTGTCTGTTCTCTTCCAGTCCTTTCCCCTCCTTCCCACACCCACCTCCCCCAGTTTTCTCCGGTAGTGTCAGAGCTCCCACAGGAACCTTCTGGAAGGTGGCACAGCAGGTCTGCCTTCCTGCAGAAGGCCTGAGGCCTTGGGTCTCTGGCTGCAGGCTCCGGAGGCCTGGAGTGCTCTGGGACTCTGAGTGCAGCTTTGGGCACTTAGCTCAGCTCGCACCTCCTGGGGTGCTTTCCAGTGAGTGCAACAGCAGCGGCCTCTGGGCCTCCAGGGGAGGCTCAGGTTGCACAACTGAGTCACCGCGCCCAGATTCCGCCGAAGTCACGCTGCTGCCTCTGAGGACACTCTTGGAACCAACCTGATTCCTAATGGGAAAAAATGGTTTCCAGTGGCAAACGGGTCTGACCAGGCAGCCAAGTGGTATTGCTCCATCTTCAGAAACTGAACATTAGTTTTGAATTTGACAGAAAGGAAAGGCCCACCCTGAAATAGCCTCCAGCCTCGCTCCTCTGGTTCCTTAGCTGTCGGTGTTGCTGTTGAAGATACTCAGAGGAAAAGCCAATCTCTAAGGCGGGGAGCAGTAGCACAGGCGACGCCACTTTAAAAGGTACAGGACAGACAGGTGGGCCACCATCCCTACCTGAGACGTCCCCTCCGTTGCTCAGATGAAAGCTCAAAGCAGAACCAGGCAGCAGGGTTCAGGTCTTGCTCTTCTCCAGGAAGTAACAGGAGAAGACACACAAAGCCCCTCCTCCCTCTACCCCGCAAGGGCTGCCCCACCAACCCCCACCAAGACCCTTGTCCACATGGACCCAGTTTCTCACAGCACAGGGCTAAGGGACCAGGGCATCCCCAGGGCAGCTACCTGCGCTCACCATGGCCACCCTGTGTGGAGGAGGAGGGGCGAAGGAGCTCTCAGGACTTGGAGGAGGAGCCTGCCTCTGGCACCTGCCTTCATGGCCACAGGGCCTGCTCATCTATGCTCACCTGCTGTCTCCGAAGGGGGCTTGCCAGTTGCTCACAAGGAGTTGCAGACCCCCAGTCCTAGTCAGTTATGCAATGGTGGACATATACCAGGCTTCCCTGGAAGGGCTACCGCCAGGTCCCCCACATCTGCAGTCTTCATGACCCCACATTCTAGGCAGTTGCCCTGCAAGGGACTCCGGTGTGACAGTTCTGCTACTGGCAAGCACCCCAGGAGACCAGGGTCTTCCGAAAGCTCTTCCAGTCATGGTGGGAAGGAGACAACCCCATTGCAGGTAGCAGAGATTAATCATATGAGAATGGGAAAGAGAAGTGCTAAGAGGCACGAAAGAGGCCCACAGCAGGAACTGATGGAAGAACCTCAACTTGTGTCCCAGGAGTTTCCCCACCCCATCCCAACTCCCTCCTGACACCTTCCTGCTTGCGGCCCTGAGTGCATCGAGGACTCGAGAAATCCAGGCACGCAGACGCTCACACAGGAGTTAAAGACCGGGTTCCAAAAGGCTCAAGTTCCCTGGCCAACAATGACTTCACATTCCTGGGAATAAACTGTTGACCAGATGCACAGAGACGCTCCCTCACACACACACACACACACACACACACACACACACACACACACACACAAGCAGCGGCACACAGAATTCTGAACCCAGGAGGAAGGTCTTCTGGGACAAAGCCAACCTGTTGGGCCCGCTGAGCCCCCAAGCCCCAGCTCCCCCAAAGATGTGGGGAGCACGCACCTGCCTGCCACTCAGCTCTGACACCATGTAGCCTTGGCAGACCACTGCTGGGAAGGTGCCCTGAAGTGCACCTCCAAACCCTCCCTGTCTGGAAAAGCAGCCCTTTCTTCCCTGGCCTGTGTCCTCTTATCTGTTTTGAATTTAAAAGAACTCTCTCCACTGGTCAGCAGATGTCAGCCCACATTCCCTTCCGTGAGTCTCGGCTTCACCGCCAGCACACTGGCTCCGTTTCGCTTGTGTACCAGCAGTGGCAGCAGCTCGCTGAAGGCAGCTCCTTTGATGGGGGTGTTAAGATCTCCAGCCCTGATCGGGCGCTCCAGAATAATTTAATGCATCCCCACATGCAGGTACATCCTAGATGACCTAATAGCCCTTCTCTCTCACACCTTTCCCTGGGATTACTCTAAAATTAACCCTGAAGCTGAGTTCATTGCCAGAGCCTGCTCCCTGTCCCCAGAGTGCCTCTCTGCTGTGTGACTATCAGCCCCTCACTGCATAACCACCCGGAGTGGAGTCCTCAGCCTCCCTCTTCTCCTGAGCCCTGTGTCCACTGAGCCCCCTGGCCCTCTCCAGTGAAGATCTCCTGCCCCCACCTCCTCCTGGGCCTCAGCAGTTCACTCGGGCATCCCTGCCATGTGGCTGGCAGAGCTTGGAACCTGGGCTTCCTCCCTCCAGTCCCCTTCTCCTCCTCATGGTTTCCAAGCATTTGACCCTGAACTAGCTGTCTAAGACCACAACAATTTGAAGGATAAGGCAAGGGAATGATTAACAGACATTGTCTGGCAGGTTGGGACATAAGGTATGACCATGAGGGCATGTGAAGCTACTAGCTAACACATTCAGCTTCTATTCAAAATTTGCCATCATCTGGGGACAGGAGGCAGATGATAGAAAAGCAACAGTAGGGAAAATTTCACTCCTTTAAAACTTCCAGATGGATGGATGAGTGTCAGGGGGGAGCCCCCGGACAGTCCCATCTCCAAGTACCATATTCATTTTTGTTTGTACATGATTCTTTAGGGAAAATATTCAGCTGCCTTCAATTCCATTTGTATTACATAATTTATTATGAGGGAGTACATGAGAGATAAGTCAGCAAACATGAAGAAAAATTAATATAAAAACACATAAAGGCAACAGCTCTATGTTCTTTTCCAGATAAGTGCCTATTTCAAAACAGCTGAATGCTTTCTTAACCATTTCTGGCATGAAAAGAAAAGGAAACGGCTATTTAATAATTTATTCTTGTCTACATTTCTGCCCTCCTGATATTCTGAGAGCTTGGTTTATTTTACGAGATTAACTCAGATAAGTAATTTAATTGTATATATAAAGTCCATGCTTAAAAACTTCTCTGCTTCCACCATGCTTTTGGCAGTTTTTTAATTGCTATTACTAGGAATTTTGTGCAAGTTTCAGACTCCACCAGAAGTGTTTAAACCACTAACATCGTTAACATTATGCTGTGTTAGTAGGAATAGCAGGTACAGGCGGAAAACGCGCTCTCAGCAATCGGGGTGCTCCCCAGACACCCTGATGGTTAGGGAATGCGCTCTGCCACAAGCCAGAGGCTGAGCTCAATCTAGGCACCCCACCTTGGAAACGGAGTTTACTGAGCCAAGATTCATGGGAACAGGAAGGTCAGGAGCCCAACTCAGCTGTCCAAAGCTTAGGCTTCCCACCTACCTGCCCTGAGGTGGGTGCTCCCCAGGCAGTCCTGCTCCTGCCCAAGCTAAGCCTGAACCAGAACACCAGCCCTCCAATGATCTGAAACAGGACGTGACCTAGCCACCTGCTGAGTGAGTGTCCCACATCTCTTGGAGATGATCCACCTCTGGGCAGAATGGCTAAGGCACAAAATCTTTAAAATTATGTGATCGCCAAAAACAATGTGCTAAGTAAATGGGAAGCAGGAGGCACACAGAGGCCCTCTGCCTTGCTGGCTGCCACAGGAAATGGATGCCTGCAGCAGCGTCACCCAAGACCGTGAATTGCGGTGTGTTTCCCACCAGCTGTGTGTTGTGTTTGGTCAAGTTGGCTTAGGGTTCCTAGAGTGAGGAAGCTGTGTCAAACACTTCATGGATCTGAGGTGTTGACACTGGTGTGATTAAGTCAACATAGACCTCTCAGGAGAGAAAAAGCATTCTTAGGGTAGAACAACCCAAACACAGACAAGAGCAGAAACAGCGGCCCGAGTCCTTATTCAGCCATTTCTGGTTTTAACAATTGTGCTTGCATTGTGCTAATCTCTTTCTCTCTCTTTCTCTCTCTCTCTCTCTCTCTCCCCCTACCCCTTTTCCTGGATAATTGCAAAGTTCATCTCCACTGTCACGTCATTTTGCTGCACATAGCTCCGACCACATCTCTGACAGCACTCTGTCTTTCCCATCGTCACCACTGTATTATCACATCTAGTACAATCAATCAAGATCCTTTATTTCCAGTCAACAACCACATGGTGTTCAAGTTTCTCTGGTGTTGGAATCAGAGGTTGCGCAGTCCCCCAACCACAGTTGCCAAGTCCCACACAGAGATTCTTAACCAGGTCCTCTCCCTGTGACTGAGTCCAGTGCTGATGTTGGAGGGCAGAGCAGCCTGCAGTGTGTGAGGTGTTGGGGATGGCTGAGCCCCATCTGCATGACCCACGAGAGAAGATCTGTCAGCTTACCCACCTTCCCCTTAGGCGCTTGTCCCACGGCCACAGGTGCAGCCATTGGCTCTTCACCTCAGTCTTGGGTTTTTCCCCCCCGTGAATGTTCTCATCTCTGCATCCCTTGTGCTACCTTCCTTCCACCTGTCAGCCCTCGGCAGCCCCCTCCCTCTCTGGCAGCCTCCAGTCCAGCCATGATGTGAACTGGCTGGTGCAGTGGCCAGACCCAGCCTATCATGCACCCCATCCTGGTTCTCGTATCCTGTGATGGACTGGCTCCCTGGTGCTTGATCTGTCAGTGAAGAAAGGTTGTCCCCTCTCCCCAGAAACATAGAACAACCCTCAAGTAACCATGGTGTCAAAGGAAACAACCACTTTGAGCTGGGCTCCACTTGGATCCAGTTATTAAGATAACCTCAATATCTGTTTTTTTTAAGGATTTGATTTATTTTTACTCGAAAAACAAAATTACAGAGAAGGAGAGGAATGTCTTCCACCCGCTGGTTCACTACCTAAATGGCCAGAAGAGTTGGAGCTGGACAAGTTTAAAGCCAGGAGCCAAAACTTCTAAGTCCCACATGGGTGCAGGGGCCCTAGGACTTGGGCCATCCTTCACTGCTTTCCCAGGCACATTAGCATGGTGCTGGGTTAGAAGTGGAGCTGTCAGGATTCCAGAGTCTCTACCCCTTGCTGCACGTGACGCATTATTTTGGCCTTGGTCCCTGCACCTACCCAAGATCAGAGCCACCAAACCACATATGCCTGTTCCAAACACTCCTTGTCCCCTCTTGTTACTGAAGACATCACCCTAAGAACTTTTCATATGGCATTAACTAATTTATGCTGATCCAGAGCTTATTTCTGAAAATGCGTTGAAAATGAACTCGTTTCAAAATAAGCCAGTGAAAAAATTTCCCCCTTTCTGAGCATCTATCCCACCAAGATTCACTGGCATTCAGGGGATCAGTAGGGTTTCTTGAATCTACAGTGCAGATAAATCATTCTTCAGGAACCTAAGGCACTTTCTTGTGTGCTATCATAATTTTCACATGTATGTTCATTTTACTAATCAGTGGAGTAGGATGTTGACTTTTTTTCAATCACCCACCCCTATTCCTATAGGAACCTAACCTGGAAAAAATTTTTTTAGAAGTGTATTTCTTTGGTTGAAAGGCAGGGTAACAGAGAGAGAAGGCAAAGAAGGGGATTGATCTTACTTCTGCTGGCTCATTGCCCAAATGCATACAGTGGCTGAAGCCAGGAGCCTGGATCTCTTTTAGGGTCTCCCATGTGGGTGGCAGAGGCCCAAGCACTCAGGCTGTGTTTTGGTGCCTTCCCAACACACATTAGCGGCAAGCTGGCCCAGAAGTAGAGTAGCCAGGACTCCAAGCAGTGCCCATGTGGGATGCCAGCATCAGAGACAGAGGCTTGGCCTACTCTGCTTTGGGTGTAAAGCCCGTTTCTTTATTTTAGTTCTCTAAAACCAAGGGACCCTTTGGAAAACATAGATGTCTATTTGGTTTAGCCCTCCAAGGGACATCTGCCACTTCTCCAACAAAAGCCATCTGTGCTTGCATGGCCTGCTATCTCATGGTCAGAACAGTAAAGCTAAGGAAATCTACTTCCCTCCCCTCCCCACATCTGAATGCTTGTCCCAAGGCCCCAGCGGAGCCTTTGGGCCTCTGAGCTATTTCTCAGGAGGAAACAGAAAACCCCACCCTCATATTGTCCCAAAGGCCAAGAATTATTTGTACACAGGAATGTTGGAATCACTACTCATCCCCTTTAAAATTTTAGTTTCTTTCACATCCAGAGGAAGTCCAGGAAAAACATTATTTCTGAGTTTTTTAAAGGTTCCTATTAAAAAATCTTGGAAAGTAGTTGACCTATATTTACTGTAACCATGTTTTCCAAATAAAATTCCAGACACATGCATGATCTGATAAGTAGGACAACTTACCATGTTACTTAAAAAAAAAAGTGCATTATCTTGTTCCTGCTCTACTGGGTAATCTGTGTCCATATAGGAGACTTGAGCAAAGGTCAAGAGAGATGCTAAAAGCATGTGCAGCCCAACCACCCAGAAATAATCACTGTGCATAGTTTGACCCATATTTCTCTTCAGTTTTTATCTCTAACAGATAATTTTTTATCAGTTGGAATTCCAACTTGTATATAATTTCACATCTTGGATTTTTTAAAGATTTATTATTTATTTGAAAGGCAGAGTTACAGAGAGAAAGATATTTTTTCCATCCATGGATTCAACATCCAGATGGTTGCCAGGGCTGAATCAAAGCTAGGAGCCTGGAGCTTCATCTGGGTCTTCCACGTGGGTTCACAGGCCCAAGAACTTGGACAATATTCTGCTGCTTTCCCACTGATTTGGACTGTCTTCTGCTGCTTTCCCACACACATTAGCCAGGAACTGACTTGGAAGTGAAGCAGCCAGGACTTGAACCGGTGCCTATATGAGATGCTAGCATTGCAAGCAATGGCCTACCTAGCTGTGCCATGATACCAGCCCCTTGAATTTTCTGATTAAAGTCAAGCCATGGGACTATCCCCACAGTGTAAAAAGAGTCTTTGCAAATCTTATTTATTTTTATAACTGTGTAATACCCCATCTCCATATATAACATAATTGTTTCTACCCACTATACATCTTTAATCATTTAGATTGCCATCCATTTATTGCAATTGTTATAAAAATACTGTGATGAACATTCTTAGGCCAAATTTTCAAGTTTATTTATTTGAGAAGCAGACAGACAAGCAGAGCTAGAGGAGAGCGCCGTACTGCTGCCTCACTCCTGCAACACTGAGGCCTGGTCCCAGGTAGGAAGTGGGAGCCAGGAAGACAATCTAGTCCCCCCAGAGGGACAGCAGGAACTCAGCAACCGAGGCAGCATCACGGCTGCCCGGGGTGTGGACTGGCAGAAAACTGGCGTCAGGAGCCAGAGATGGGAACTGATCAAGGCACTCCAGGATGAAATGCATCCAAACCAAGTCTTTACTTCTGGGCCAATTACCCGCCAACCCTCAGGCTTGTGTCTTTATACCCAGCTCTGTAAATCTCCATTGTATGCCCAAGACGCAGAAAGACTGCATAATGGAAGAAAAACACTTAAGATCTCCAGGATATATATCACCGTGCTTTTCATGGAAACAGCGCCAAGTCGTAATTCACAACTATTTCTCAGGTACCTACCAGAAGATCCTCTAAATCAGCACAGTCCTGGGGAGCCACTAGTACCTGGGAAAGAGGCGCTTGCACCTTTCCTGCTCCTGGACCTTGACACGCAAACACACACTGCTTGGTTCACATGCAGGGGCTTGTCCACAGGCTAGAGAATGAATAAGGCTCAAATCCCAGGCACGTTTGGCAGCTTCCCAGCGGGACCAGGTTCTGTGCAGCCTCTGGCTATGCGTGCTGCCCACTGCCCACTCCTGCAGCCCCTGCCACCTGCTGCCCCGCCCCCACTCTGCCATGAGACCTGGATGACTCCTTCTCACGAACGCCGTGAACAATTCCAGTCCAAGTCACACTCTGCCCTAAAGGAACAATGATTTTTATTTATATATATGTGTATATATATATATATGTATATGTATATGTATTTTTTTAATGTTTTGGTCAACCGGTGTGCCCTCAAGTGCCTAGACTATTCCTGGTAAAGAATATCTCTACCACAACCTGCTGAGCTGAATGCAATCACTAACAGAAAGGAGCATGGGTTTAACTGCAAGAAAATTGAACCCTGAAAGGTACAGTGACTTGGCCAAAGATCACTTGCATGGTTTATTTCCTCCAAACATCCTCATGGGTCATGGAGTCCTTCAGTCCAGCCCCAAGAAAACTCTACCCAAGGGAGACCAATCCTAGGGAAGCACAGGCCTGTGTAAAGCAGTTGACGGAAACAGTGAGGGACTGTGCTTCAGACACATTCTCAGTGTGGGGAAAACCACAGGATCCCTTTCTGGGCACCCGGCAGGCTCATAGGCCTTCACCCTTCCTGCCCTCCAATATTCCAATGCCACCAGGAAGCCGAGTCCCTAGGATGCCCGCCTCACCCAGGGCCCCCTTGCCCCTGTGAGTGGTTCCTCAGTGGAAGGGATGCCCGGCTCCCCACCCCACCTGCATGCCACACCATGAGACAGTGAGCTGCTGTTTACAAACACACCCGCTCCTAAACACCTCTCTGGATATCTCCCCTTCCCTCTTGGAGGATCTACAAAGAACACACCCAGACAACCCATGCCCTTGGAGCCGATTTCTTTTTTTTTTTTTTTTCTGTGATCTCTATTCTTTTTTCTATCTTTTATATGCTTTATTTATAAGTTTATTATATATCTTAGCTCAAATAGAATAAAAATTCTATCGTAGGACTGTGAGTTCCAGAAATCTGAGACTCTTCAAACCTCACTGTGGGCTATATGTGTCGTTTTGGGTGAGAGTTTGTAAGATCATCCAAGGTATGTTTCCCAGATAGAAATAGGCACCCTTTGACTTACAATGGGGTTCTGTACCAATAAACCTATGGGCAGTTGAAAGTAAGATTTCAAGTCAAAAATGTATTTAATTCACCTGAGTTGCCAAATGCCCTCTGTGGGGCTAGCCAACATGCTCAGCTCTGACGAGTGAAATCCCCACCAGAAAGTATTAGCTACCAAACACAGAGAAATGGAAGCTTTGCTGGCATGGTGGAATTCACGGACACAAGACAATGTCCAGACAGGCGGACAGCATGGTGCCCTGCTTCCCCGCTGTGACCAAGGCCCAGAATCGAAAGCGCAGGAAAAACATCAAGAATTCCAAGTGCAGCTTCCGCTGGGTTCCTATCGCCATTAAACTCTCCTGGAGTTAGGAAAGCAGTAAATTTGGGCTGTCTGCATTTTTATTGCAAACTGGGACACCACTTGGGAGCCCACATTCCAGGAGTGCCAGCTTCACCTTCCAATTCCAGCTTCCTACTAACGTGTACCCTGGGAAGCAACAGAGGACGGCTCAAATATTAGAATCCCTACTGAAGTATTAGTCTTACCCCCGCCCTGCTCCGCCCCTGCAGTGAGACCTGAACAGAGTTCCAGAGTTAAGGCCCAGCCTGACCCAACCTGGCTGTCGCAGACGCAGGGAGTGAGCCAGTGAATAGGTCCCTCTCTCCCTCTCCCTCTTCTGTGTGTGTGTGTGTGTGTGTCTTTACTTCGGTGTCTCTTGCAAATAAAATGAAAATAAATTTGTGAAATATTTTAGAAGTTTGACCCCCAGAGAATAACTTAACTTTTTAAGTGTACAATGCAAAATTTGTATGTTCACAACATTTAAAATGTTTCTCTTTGTGAGGTTATCAAGACACATCAACATACTTAAACAAGCATTTCAGTCTGTGAATCACAGAATGCGCACAAAGCTTGTTTCTCAATGCTGCTCCTCACCGCTTCATTTTTATCTGCTTGATTTTTTTATTATTTATTATCTTTAATTCATTAATTACATTGTATTATGTGACACAGTTTCATAGGTACTTGGGTTCTCCCCACCCCCCCCAAACCCTCCCACCATGGTGGATTCCTCCACCTTGTTGCATAACCACAGCTCAAGTTCAGTTGAGATTCCCCCATTGCAAGCATATACCAAACATAGAGTCCAGCATCTTATTGTCCAGTCAAGTTCAACGGCTTCTTAGGTATACCCTTTCTGGTTTGAAGACAGAGCCAGCAGAGTATCATCCCAGTCAATTAAAAGCTCCAACATACCATCAGCAAAAATTTACATCATTATGGAATTAATTGACATAGTAATGAGTAACCAATATGTTAAAAGTAAATGCGAGTTCTTAACCACCTTCTGTGACCACCTCATTGACATTTCAATTTTAGTTTATACACAACATATAACATTCATAACATAACATGTTATACATAACATCATATCATCTTAAATTAAGGCAAACATGTGGTATTTAACCTTTTGGGATTGGCTCATTTCCCTTAGCATTATGGTTTCCAGTTTGGCCCATTTGGCCACAAAGAACTGCATTTTGTTTTTTTAATAGCTGAGTAGTATTCCATGGAGTAGATGAACCATAGCTTTCTTATCCACTCCTCTGTTGATGGGCATTTTGGCTGCTTCCATGTTTTTGCAATTACTGATTGTGCTGCCATGAGCATAGGAGTGCATGTTGGTTTCTCATAAAATAAGTGTTCTGGATATATTCCTAGGAGTGCTATTGCTGGATCATACGGTATGTTGAATTTGAGTTGTTTGAATATTCTCCATACTGATTTCCATAGAGGCTGTACCAGCCTGCAGCCCCACCAGCAGTGGAGTAGGGATCCCTTTTCCCCGCAACCTCGCCAACAAGTGTTGTTGGTGCTTTTATTCATGTGGGCCAGTCTTACTGGCGTTAGGTGGTACCTCATTGATGTTTTAATTTGGATTTCCCTTATTGCCAGGGAACTTGAGCATTTTTTCATATGTTTATTTGCCATTTGGGTTTGTTCCTTTGTGAAGTGTTTGCCCATTTCCCGTGCCCATTTCTTGAGTGGCTTGTTGGTTTTGACATTTTGGTTGTTTTGTAGCTCTTTGTATATTCTGGAGATTAGCCCTCTATCACCTATGTCGTGTGCGAAGATCTTCTCCCATTCTGTGGGTTGCCTTTTTACTTTGTTGATTGTTTCTCTAGCTGTACAGAAGCTTCTTAGTTTGATGAGGTCCCAATTGTTTATTTTGGTCTCGATTTCTACTGCTTTTGGAGTCTTTTTTAGGAAGTGAGGGCCTACCCCTAAGTGTTGCAGTGTGTTTCCAACATTTTCTTCCAAAAGTTTGAAGGTTTCTGGATGTAGGTTTAGATCTGTTATCCATTTAGATCTGATCTTAGTGTATGGTGAGAGATGTGGATCTATCTTTTTGTTTCTGCAGGCTATTAACCAGTTGTCCCAACAGCATTTATTGAACAGACCTTTCCATTTGCCTGGATTATCATTTGTCTTTTTGTCAAAGATTATTTGGCTGTACCTGTTTGGGTTCCCTTCTGGTGTTTCTATTCTGCTCCATTGATCTTCCTCTCTATCTTTGTGCCAGTACCACGCTATTTTGATAACCACTGCCCTATAGTATGTCCAGAGGTCCGGAACTGTGATTTCCCCTGCTAACTTCCTGTTCTTCAGGATGGTTCTAGCTCTCCGTGGTTTTTTGTGTTTCCAGATGAACCTTTGGATCATTGTTTCCACTTCCATGAAGAATGTTTTGGGCAATTTGATTGGGATTGCGTTGAATGTATATATTGCTTTTGGCAGTATAGACATTTTAATGATATTGATTTTACCTATCCAGGAGCATGGGATGTTACTCCATCTTTTGAGGTCTTGTTCAATTTCTTTTTTAAGTAGTTTGTAGTTTTCTTCAAATAAGTCTCCTACATTTTTGGTTAGATTTATTCCCAGATATTTCATACTTTTCTCTGTTATTTTGAATGGTATCTTGCTGGTTAAATCTTTTTCCATCTTGGGGCTATTCGCATACACTATGGCTGTTGATTTTTGTTCATTAATCTTGTACCCTGCCACTCTACCAAACTCTCGTACAAGTTCTAGCAGTCTCTGTATTGAGTCTCTTGGCTCTTCTACATAAAGAATCATATCATCTGCGTATAGTGAGAGCTTGACTTCTTTGTTTCCCATTTGGATTCCTCTGATTTCTTTTTCTTGTCTTATGGCCTCAGTGAGTACCTCTAGGACTATGTTGAATAGTAGTGGAGAAAGTGGACATCCCTGTCTTGTTCCAGATCTCAGTGTTTGATTTTTAATACCTCTCTCTCTCCACCCACCCTTAGAGTTAGCCTTGTGCCAAGGGATCATTTTGCAAACAAGATGGGTCTTTTTTTTTATTTGTTTGTATTGGAAAAGCAGAATTACAAAGAGAAGAAGAGACAGAAAGATCTTCCACCTGCTGGTCCACTCCGCAAATAGCTGCAATGGCCAGAGCTGGGCTGCTTCAAAACCAAGAGTCAGGAGTTTCTTCTGTGTCTCCCTCATGGGTACAGGAGCTCAAGGCCTTGGGCCGTCCTCCAGTGTTTTCCCAGGCCAGTATCAGGGATCTGGGTCAAAAGTGGAACAGCCAGGACACAAACCAGCACCCATATGGAATGTTGGCACCAACCCGTAAATGTTTGTAACCACAGTTTTCAGAGAACAAACCTCAGCAGCAGCAGAGAGGTAGGAAACATGGCCCAGAGAACTGGGGGTGGAGCCAATGTAACCACCTATTAACACTTTCACTAACTGCCAATCTCACCAGGGTGTGTGGTAGCTACAAGAACTCAAGCCTAACTCCCAACCTTAGCACATAGCATTATTTTTTTTAATTATTTATTATTTTTAATTCATTAATTACATTGTATTATGTGACACAGTTTCATAGGTACTTGGGTTCTCCCCACCCCTCCCCAAACCCTCCCACCATGGTGGATTCCTCCACCTTGTTGCATAACCACAGCTCAAGTTCAGTTGAGATTCCCCCATTGCAAGCGTATACCAAACATAGAGTCCAGCATCTTATTGTCCAGTCAAGTTCAACGGCTTCTTAGGTATACCCTTTCTGGTTTGAAGACAGAGCCAGCAGAGTATCATCCCAGTCAATTAAAAGCTCCAACATACCATCAGCAAAAATTTACATCATTATGGAATTAATTGACATAGTAATGAGTAACCAATATGTTAAAAGTAAATGCGAGTTCTTAACCACCTTCTGTGACCACCTCATTGACATTTCAATTTTAGTTTATACACAACATATAACATTCATAACATAACATGTTATACATAACATCATATCATCTTAAATTAAGGCAAACATGTGGTATTTAACCTTTTGGGATTGGCTCATTTCCCTTAGCATTATGGTTTCCAGTTTGGCCCATTTGGCCACAAAGAACTGCATTTTGTTTTTTTAATAGCTGAGTAGTATTCCATGGAGTAGATGAACCATAGCTTTCTTATCCACTCCTCTGTTGATGGGCATTTTGGCTGCTTCCATGTTTTTGCAATTACTGATTGTGCTGCCATGAGCATAGGAGTGCATGTTGGTTTCTCATAAAATAAGTGTTCTGGATATATTCCTAGGAGTGCTATTGCTGGATCATACGGTATGTTGAATTTGAGTTGTTTGAATATTCTCCATACTGATTTCCATAGAGGCTGTACCAGCCTGCAGCCCCACCAGCAGTGGAGTAGGGTTCCCTTATCCACGCAACCTCGCCAACAAGTGTTGTTAGATCAATGGAGCAGAATAGAAACACCAGAAGGGAACCCAAACAGGTACAGCCAAATAATCTTTGACAAAAAGACAAATGATAATCCAGGCAAATGGAAAGGTCTGTTCAATAAATGCTGTTGGGACAACTGGTTAATAGCCTGCAGAAACAAAAAGATAGATCCACATCTCTCACCATACACTAAGATCAGATCTAAATGGATAACAGATCTAAACCTACATCCAGAAACCTTCAAACTTTTGGAAGAAAATGTTGGAAACACACTGCAACACTTAGGGGTAGGCCCTCACTTCCTAAAAAAGACTCCAAAAGCAGTAGAAATCGAGACCAAAATAAACAATTGGGACCTCATCAAACTAAGAAGCTTCTGTACAGCTAGAGAAACAATCAACAAAGTAAAAAGGCAACCCACAGAATGGGAGAAGATCTTCGCACACGACATAGGTGATAGAGGGCTGATCTCCAGAATGTACAAAGAGCTACAAAACAACCAAAATGTCAAAACCAACAAGCCACTCAAGAAATGGGCACGGGAAATGGGCAAACACTTCACAAAGGAACAAACCCAAATGGCAAATAAACATATGAAAAAATGCTCAAGTTCCCTGGCAATAAGGGAAATCCAAATTAAAACATCAATGAGGTACCACCTAACGCCAGTAAGACTGGCCCACATAGCATTATTTTTTACATGTGTGCATTATACATGTGTGTATATGAATAGAAGTGCATAGCATGAACTTTCCCTACTAAGTCTCTGTGGAGGGAGGCAGAACTTATTTACACCCTGAAAGCAGAGCGTGCTCCAAATGGGAACGTCAAGTGCCCTGGGGACACTACCACTGGCCGGTCTTGCATTGGTCTGGTATTTTCTGGCAGCCTCCGCCTTGCCTCACAGTCTCCACGGAGCATGAAGTGTTTCATCCACAGAAGCAATGACTTTCTTCGTTGGAAGAGCACAGAGGGAAGTGGGAGCACTTGGCTCGCTGTAAGGGCTCCGCGTGTCCCAACACACGCAGGCTCCAGGCAAGGCTGCTGAGGCAGACACTGGAAAGCACAGCTTCCAGAAACCAATCTCGGATGTTTTTTGGCAGATCCACTCATATGCTGTTGCATTTCTGTATCGGAGCCTCTAATGTCACAGCCCAAGCAGCAGAGCAAGTGCTCAGGCCTCCCCTTGACATGTTGTCATGTGGCACAGCCTTCCATGAGGCCTGGCGACAATTTCTGGCTTCCCTGGGTTGGCTCTCCTCCAAAGTGACCTGGTTCCTCCTGCACTTAGGAGTGTAGACATTCACCTGCTCTGACCACTTAGGCTGGAACCGGCTCCATCAAGGCTCAGTAGTTCTCCACAGAGACCGCCTGCGAGGGAGTGTTTTTGGCTAGTCAGGAAGGCTGAATGCTGGAGGTCCCCAAGGCAGGAGACACTCCAGTACAACTTGTCAATGTGCTGTCGTGTAGGTGGAAATCTAGTCTATAACTTCCTGAGCCTGAACCACAGCATTACTTTTCCTTGTAACTGTTAAGTATCTGCAGCCAGGGCTAAAACTCACCGTTCCAGGATGTAATGAGTGGTTCTGAGAGCCTGAGGTGTCAATCAAGAAAGATTATGCACTCCACAACTAAATCGTCAGGTTCTGAACTTGAGTGACACCTCCCTGTGCCCTAGTTTCCTGCCCTACCAAGTGGGGCTGACAGCAGCAATTTATGAGACGGGAGGATGGACAAGTTAATGCCTGCAAAGTCCTTACAACAGTGCCAAGGAATATCAGAAAAACATTGGAGACTTAGAGATTCCAAACTGATATGTGGCTTCAAAATGGCCAGCCATCCTCATTCACATTGCTACATCTTTCCCTTGAATTTCTGGTTCAAAAACATACCTAGTGAGGTCATGAAGTCAAGTGTCACATGACTACATGGCCGGCCCGCTTTGCAAGGCCAAGGGTCGAGACAGCAGGAACCCTCACAGAGATCCTGGGGGCAGACAGAAGCCCCCTGCTACTTTAAAGTAAGTAGCGCTACTCCCCAAGGATATCTTGGCATTTTTTATTTTGGGAGGGAGCGTGTTTCACAACCAAGCGACACTGTAGGACTCCGGGAGTCTGCGAGGACTTCATCGGAGGATTTCTGCAGAGATGCGCAGTGGCACACAGGCTGTGTGCTGCAGCCGCTGCCCAGCCAGCCCCAAGCATGCCCAGACACTTGAGCCTGAGTTTCCTGGCAGGCGGCAGCTCATTCCCCAGACCTGAGGACATCATCTAAGTCTCCATAGATGCTGCGGCTACACGGGAGCGGGAGGGAAAGGCGAGTCCAGGTCCCTGGAGTGTTTAAATCACGTCGCGCAGTTAGAACCGCAGTCCTGGTTCTCTTGCTCACTTCTAGTAGGATTTCCGTGCGTGTGTATTGGCACAGCATTTACAAGCAATTTTAACATCTGTGAGCTCTTCATCTTGTAAGGCCTGAGGAGTGTCTTGCAGCCAGCTTTCCACCGAGGAAGGAGGTAAGCAGAACCCCTCGGAGCGCCAGCGGGCAGCCTGTGGGTGCTATGTCCCCGCCCTCCCTCCACTCTGCTGGCTGGACGGCTGTCAGTCCTCCCCTTAGAGTATGACTAGGTTTCTTTTGGGAGTCAGCAGACTTATCCTGTAAAGAGAGCAAGAGGAAGGGGAGAATGGAGAGGAAGAAAGAAGAGGTGGAGGGGGGAATCTCTATATCTACAAAACAGTATCTTGGAAAATAATAAAATAAGGAGAATAAAAAGAGAAAAAAAATGCTAAGCCTTGTAGGCTGTCTATTCTTCCTCTCCTTTTGTTTATAACCTTTGAAATTTTTTAAAAATCCTTCCTAGACCTCCTTGTGTTGCTCAGTGGACACTGGGGTTCAGGACAGTTGGAAAAAAAAGACTCATTCTGGCTGCTGCTATGGAGAGACGCAGAAGACCGGGAGGCTTTGAGATGGTGAGTTCATCCCATTTTCCCAGCTGGTTGTCTTTGAGTCTTGTACAACGCCTAGCAGTGTTGTATATTCCACAGTGTATTTTGTGAGAAGAGGGAAGCAGAAGGAGGGTAAGGAAGGAGAACCCCAAGTTCACATTGCCCGCTCACCGAGGTTAACATCAGTGTGGTAAGAATTTCTCGGGAAGACTCAAGATTTCCCAACAGGAGCAGAATCGGGAATTTCTAGTTCTGCCACGTGAAAGCACTGGATGAACTTCCAAATCTTTGTCTTGGCTGGAGGAGTGAACTCTGCCATGTGATTAGGGAAGGCACCTCTAGGCTCTCACATGTGTTGCTGTTGCATCATCATGAAAAAGGCCAGCGCTCTGTGCTGTCCCCTGAGATGAGTCACTTTGAGGGATTAGCCAGAGGTGGACGTTCTGTGTCCATGACTAAATTGGTGATGGTCAGCGGGGCTCCAGATGAAGCACCTATTAAGAGGATGCTCACAATACAAGCCTGCTCCAAAGCAGCAACAGATAACCTTCCGAAGATGGAAGAGAAATAAAACCCACAAGAGGAACCCAGGATGCAAAGGAGGGTGATGTTGTGATCACTGAGCCACTGCCTGAACAATTTCCAAGGACCTATCACGGCTTTGAGGCAGCTCTTAAACATCATTGCCCCACACAGCTGAAAGGGGAACAGGTGGAATTTTAACAGGCACCTTGGAGATAGCTTGTAGTTTCCCATGAGTCACTTGCACCAAATAAAAGCAACACAGAAATCGCTTGTAAGCTCCAGACACGAGGGCAGAGGCATAGCTGAGGGCCTCAGTGGTCAGAGAGAGCATGAGCAAGGACATGGCAGCAGGAGCTGCTTGACTGGGCTAGGCCCTGCCCTCTGGCACTCCCTCAGGGGCAAGTGGGACAGATGTGATCACCCAGTCAGCTGGCATTGCTGCATGCTGGACTCCTCAGAGCCGGCTACCATCTGAAACATGTTCCTCACACCCGCTCATGGCGAAGGGCTGTGCAGTGGCCTAAAAATTTGCTGGGAAACTTTTAAAACCGTTTCAATCAAAGATGCCAGGATGGATATTTGTTCTGTTGGCTAATACATCCAGTGTCCATATCTGAGTTCCCGGGTTCCATACCCAGCTCCAGGTCCTGACTGCAGCCACCTGCTGATGCAGACTGCTGGAGTCCAGTAACTGAGTTCCTGTCACCCACAGAGGGAGAACTGAGTTGAGCTCCTGCTGGCCAGCTTTGGCCCCAGCTCAGTTTCAGCTCTTCCACGCATTTAGAAAGTGAACCAGAAGACAGAAGCACTCCATCTCTCTCCTCCTCTGTTCCTCAAATAGATGTATTAATCTTCCAAAAAAGTCAGGGATTCTGATTCTGGCATGGAGCTCAGGAATAAGTATTTTTGAAACCCTCCCTGGTGATTTTGACATGTGATCAACTTTGAAAGCTGCTGGTGCAGACATGCCATTCAAATTTAGTTAGATTGTCTTCAAAAAAAATTTTCTCTTGCTATGTTGGGCTACTTGTCTGGACTTGAAGTTGGTAGCCTCCCTCCCCTGTCAAGGCAGTGCCAACACTGACCCAGTGGGGGTGAACGTGGGCGCCCCTAGAGGCAGAGCGAGGGAAGGGATGTTTCTCTCACGGCCAGCACATCACTAGGCAAGACGTTCATGCTCTCTTGTACAAGGAGAACAGGAAGAAGAAAGGAGAGAGGAAAGCAGGACACAAAAGTCTACATAGCGTGGTCTTTGTTTCCAGAGAGTCCTATAATAAATCTCCGAAGACACCCTCCATCCAAGCCGGAAAAAGGCTACAGAGACATGGGGGGGCATTGCTGCTGGACCCTGCCCACTCTCAAACAAGCTGATCTGCAGAACACCCTTCTGCTACCAAGCTTCTCTGCTCAGCATCCCTTGTCTCAGTGAACCCACAAAGGGAGAAAGGACATTCCTGGGTCACTACTTTGCTCACCTTACTTCCTTGTCTTGGCCTGGGTATTGGCACCTTCTCTGACCCATCTGGGATCCTGAATATTGACAGGTACCACAGGAGCAATGAGATGAAGGTGAGGGGGAGAAAGGAGGGAATGTTCTGGCCAAATAGTCCAGCAAAAGCTGATCTAAGAAAGTCAAACAGGTTTCTGTGCCTTCATGTTTCTCTGAGCTTTAAACTTGGCTGATAGGTTTAAACATCTCTAGAAGGGAAACACATGACTGCAGCTTGCCGAAAGAACATTTGGCAACAGCCCTCTCTGATCTAAAGCACCCTCCCAGCCTACTGATCCATGATGATCACTCATGCAGTTACTCAACAAGTGTATACTGTCCTCACTGGCCCCCCCTTGGTGCTGGGCGCTGGGCCCTGAGGTTTTGTGTGAAACAAAACTTATCTCCAGCACCCACAGGTGCTTGCAAGAGCCAGAGTGCGTGTAGGACAGGCTGGGCTAGGTCCCGGCACCCACTGAATCACATGAGAGCCAGGTCTAGGAGTGGGCCAGGCGGGGCTGGAGTATAGCACCCAACAGTAAGAGCTGGAATGGGTGTGGGCCATTTGGGCAAGGCTGCTGCAGCTACCAGTGAATGCTGGGACAGAAGGTAGCCCAAGTCAGGCTGGGCCAGGGATTCATCGGTGTGCATGAAACCTGCCACTGGGAGGTGACCTGATGAAAAGCTTGAGAAACTCCTCTGTCTCAATGCAGTCCCAGATGGTAAGCACAAGAACCAAGGTAATCTATACAAGGTCAGGTTATAGTACCCACTGGCATACATGTGGGTCAGGTCTAGGGGCGGGCCTGGCTGGGCCAGGTCATAGGTCCCACTGATGGAACTGAGAACCAGGACACGGTCTGAGACAAGCTGGGTGGGCCACAGTATCCTTTAGGTCACACTAGGGCCAAGACTAGGGGCTGGCTGGCTGGGCTAGGCGGTAGCACCCACCAGCATGAGCTGTAACTGGCGGCGGACAAGGCTGAACCAGGCTGCAGTACCTGCCAGCAAGTGCTGAGTGAGGCAGGCCATGCCATATTGGGCCACAGCACCCCCTAGCACACATAAGAGCCAGCAGTGGGGGAGTGTGGGCCTGGCAGGGGCTCCCCTGCTGGGCCACTGCTCCCATTGGTGAGCATGAGAACTGGGACTTGGGATCAGACCAGGTCAGGCAGGGCTACAAAAGCCATTGCTCAAGGTGGAGGAATCCACCATGGGGGGAGGGTTTAGAGAGGGGTGGGGAGAATCCCAGTACCTATGAAACTGTGTCACATAATACAATGTAATTAATGAATTAAAAAAAAAAAAAAAAGCTGTTGCTCTATATGTGAGCTGGGTTAGGGGAAGAGCCAGGCTGAGCTAAGCAACCATATCTACTGGTGCATGCATGAGCCAGAGTTAGGATAGGCTGGTCAAACTTTGCCACAGCATCAGTTAGCAGGTGCCAGGACTAGAGGAGTGGCCTGTCAGGCTATACCACAGAACCACCTGAACTGGGCTGAAGGTGTGACTAGTAGGAATATTGTGGGCACCCCTTCCGATGGGCTGCAGCTCCTGCAAGTGAATATGAGGACCAGAGTTGGGGGCGGGACTGGCTGGACAGGCAGTGGCAATCACAGGCATGAGTGTGGGTTGGATAGTAGGGTCGGTTGGACTGAACTAGGCTCCAACACCCATTGTTGTGTATGAGAGCCAAATGGGATGCAGCATGTATCAGACCAGTTTGCTGCACAAACCAGCATACACAGGAACCAGGGCTGGGGGCAGACCTGGTGGGCGTTATTGGGAGTCACATACTGCAGTTCCTGCATTAGGGACCCTAGGATGGTATCAAGTGGTTGTCCTCCATCCCTGGTTACTGATGTGGTTTGGCTGATGGGAGCAGCCCTCTCCTCTTCTCTCACTCATCACCACCCCCCAGATATAGGAAGAAAATCAACATTGGAAGCAATTGTCTCATCCGCTTCTTCTCATACCTCTACCTAGTTAGTTCTCCACATGAGCATACATCCATCTCAACTACATAAACATCATCAAAAATAAAATAAATTAATAAAAATAAATTTTTTAAAAAAGACTCACTCCATCCCTACTGTGTGGCACATCCTAGTAACACTGCCTCGGAACTCCCCTTTGAAGGTCATCTCCAGGCTTGACTTCTGGTCCCCACCCTTTTTCCTCCTCCACCTGATTCAGCACTGTCTCTGTGTTGGAAGCTTCATTTTCTATGCATCACTGTTGGGAGATGGGGACAATAGAAGATGTTTATGCTGTGAGAACTCTTCCCACATGAATAGATTAATGCCATTATCACAAGAGCAGATTTGCTCACCCTATCCAGAGCCCACAAGCCCTTCCAACTTCTGCCACGGGATGATATAACCAAAAGACCCTCACCAAATGTCAACACCTTGCTGTTGGGCGTGCCGGAGTGCAGCACCAGGAGGAGATAAACGTGTGACTTTTATCACCGACCCAGTCTATGGCACTCCATTGTAACAGCACACAACAGATCAAGACAGCTGGAGGCTGGCATGGAACAGTGAGGGAGGCATGGGCACCGCAGGAAGAGGACTCTTGCTGCACCGGGCAGCAGGCACCTGTTATTGGTCATGCCCCTCCCTCTAACTGGTCTGGAATGTGTTTCTTGCGACCTTATCTCTGTATGTGTGGTCTTTGTGGGGAATAACATTTTCCAGAGCCCACCTCCTTTCCCAATGCTGCAGTGTTCATGTTCAAAATTCGGTCACCGGGGCTCATGGCTCCTTATGATGGCAATGCCAAGGCCCTGGCTTGCCATGCACTAAATTTGTTCACAGTAAGCAGGAGGAAGGGAGAAAGATGTTTGTGGAATTACTAAGTCTCTGGGTTCAAGTTAAGCCTGAGACTCAACTATGTTCCCATCCTAGGTGCTGAACATCCCTAATTCCTAAGCTGACTAGTTGTCTCTCTGTAGACCATTCTCTACAGAGGCCTGCAGAAGGAAGAGGAGTCTGGTGCTGGTGGTCAGGCCTGGCCAGCATGCTTGTACAAGAAACCGGGGCTTGATGAGACTGTAGTTTGACTATAACTGTGATCCCGGGTGAGCTGCCCTAAATGCTGTTAGAGCAAAGCCAGCTGTGGGAAGTGATGACAGAGCACGTTTCCCAGCGTTGGGAATGCTCATGACACTGACGTTTTCTGTGACTCCTTGCTGGTCGTGTTGTTTTGATAGCAGTGGCTGGTGTGCAACAGCCTCAGAACTAACCCTGTCAAAAAGCCAAGGGCATTCATCAGGGACCATTAGTGTTTCCCAAAAAGACCTTACCCAGCCTGTGCCTACAGGGAGCAAAACATTTCAGCTGTCGATTCCCTAACAGGCCATCTGCTTTCCAAATGAAGGGTGGCTGTAACCCTGCACAGGCTGCTCCCTGGAGGCCCTGGCCTTGAGCGGAAGCATCTGGCATCCAGGGAAGTGCACCACTGAGAGTCAGGGTCTGGAGGGGCACCATGGCGGCAAGGGCCAAGAATGTGTCTAAGCCCAGAGAAACATCACAGCCCCTTCGACATCAGCCTGTGCTCGCTAATCATCTACACAAATATTTGTGGGTCCTTAACACAGGAGCAAGTCTGATGGTATGCATTTGGGAAATATAGAGAACAGTGATGCAGACCAAGCTTTTCCATGCACGGATCTCTGAGTTCACCCACTCTGAGAGATGGGGAGCACCCTGAATCAGCGGGGGAATGGAGCAGGTGGCATATCCTACTATAGTAACAAAAGGAGCCCAAACCTTAAAGGCCTAAACCAATATGCATTTCTCATTCATGCCCATGTCGAATACAACCATCTGCAAAGGGGCTGTCCCCTCAACACTCTCACTTGGTGACCTTGGTGAGCAGGTCACCTCCAGCTGCTGATCACAGCACCAGAGGGAAGGACAGGTATGGCAGTGATAACCCAGTCTCTTCCATGCCACCACCCAGCTACACACACACACACACACACACACACACACACAACACTGCCACTGACACCCAAAGCATAAGCCCACACCTCATGGCAGCGACATGAAATCCTACCACAAGTTTCTCATAGGTGAGAACCAGAAATATTAAATGAAAAAGGACACATCTTTGGAGACACTCTAAACTGTAAACAAAGGAATACCAATTGTAAACAGAAAGAAAGCTTAGCCAAGGGCCTGGGGTAGTTGGGAGGATGGAGGCTGGCCTTCAGGGCGGAGCAGGAGTCGGAGGAGCTAGGAAGGCTTGAGCAGGACATGGACCAAGACGCAGAGGGGACCTGCAGGAGGCATCTGCTGATGATCAGGAAATGGCCATGTGTGTTGACGTCTCCAAGAGGCCCAGCCACTGAGGAGCTGTTGAGTCCTGACATCCTTGGCTGTGCGGTGATGTGAAAGGCAAGGCTTACTCTGAGTCATGGAATACAGAAAAATGCATTGCCATGCTTACCTTCACCACAAAAGCAGGGAGGGAACAAACATCAGCTTAATGCCACTCCACTCCAGAGTATTCTAAGTCATAGGAACCATGATGGCACATTACCTGGAGAAGTGAAAGGGATGGCCTTCTATATGTCTCATTACACACTCCTCCTGCAGGCCTTGCAAAGGACAACACCATCAGACCAACAAGCCTAGGTGAACACCTACACACACCAACTTAGACGAAAGTGTGACAGGAGTCAGCACTGTGGCATAACAGGTTAAGCCGCCATGTGCAACATCAGCATCCCATATGCACACAGGCTCAAGTCCCAGCTGCTCTGCTCCACTGCCAATCCAGCTCCCTGCTAATACACAATGGAGAAGCAGCAGAAGATGGCCCAAGTCTTTGGGCCCCTGCAACCCTGTGGGAAACTCAGATGAAGTTTCTGGCTCTTGGTTTCAACGTGACCAAACCCTAGCTTTTGAGTATATTTTGGGGAGTGAAGCAGCAGATAGAAGATCTCTCTCTCATCATCATCATCATCATCTTCCCCTCTCTCTCTGTAACTCTTTCAAATAAATAAAATAAATCTTCAAATAGTAAGAGAGAAATGTGGTGCACGAGTATATTCTATCCAAAACCCAGTGCACACCCACCAAATCAGTTACTGCCCAGAAGTAAGCAGGAGGAAGCCGGATCCCTCTGTAAAACTTCTCACTAGACCTTCATTCTGTCTGTGACCAGCTCACGGACCCTCATTATAATGGAAGCCTAAACTGGAAGTGCAGAAGACCACCAAAGTCTCTGCTTGTCAACGAGAAACTGCAGACTGTGGAGGAAGCTAATATAAGTCATGAAGGCTTCATTCTGAAGGAGAATACAGAATAAAGTGGCAAATGGAATTTTCAAGAAGATGCCAGTCATGCTGGGACCTCCCAGAAGCCACACTGTGAAAAAGTCAATGTCTGAGCAGCTGAGCCTGCAGGGGAAGTCGGGTGGCTGAAGCAGCCATTCTCACCAGGAGCTCCCACCAGCTCTGTCATCCTTACAGCTTCTGTTGCCCCGAGTGCATCCATTCAGCCTCCAACAGTGATGCCTTGGAGATCTGTGGCCCTGCCATACTTGCTGCATGGGTCTGCTCAGGCCAGTCACTGCCCCCCCCAAACACCTGCAGTCCAGCCCACTAAGGCATTTGCAGATATCACTAAACAACATTAGAATAATAGAAATTACACGGAGACTGCACAGCAGCACCCAGCCAGACCCAAAGCCAAAACACCCTACCCAACTGACTTCCTCTAGCCCATCTACATTAGCAGAGAACTGGATTGACAGCGGAGCAGCTGGGACTCAAACCAGTGCCCTTATGGGATATTGGTGTTGTAGAGGGCAGCTTAACCCACCATACCACAAGTTGGTTTAGTAGGAGTTCATCTAGGATTGTGAGACTACAGGTGTAGAAAATGTTCTTTCCTACAAAGCTACTCCACAAAATTGGAACAGAGTATTCCATCAGATGCCCAATGTCAACACAGGGATACAAAAAAAAAAAAAAAGAAAAAAGGAAAAAGCAAGGAAACATGACACTTCTAAACAAACCTGATAATTCTCCAGTAACAAAATCCAAAGAAAAGGAAATCTGCAGTAGCTAAAACGAAATTGGAAAGAATGGTTTGGAGCTAGCATGGTGATGTAGTTTGAATTCCAGATGCTCCACTTCCAATCTAGCTCCCTGCAGGAACCTGAGAAAGCAATGGAAGATGGCCCAGTGCTTAGACCCTACCACCCACTAGCAGACCTGAATAGAGTTCCTGACTCCTGGCTTCATCTTGACCCAGCCCCAACTGTTGCAGTCATTTGGAGAGTGAGCCAACAGATGGAAGACCTCTCTCTTGCTTTCTCTCTCTCTCTCTCTCTCTCTCTCTCTCTCTCTCTCTTTCAAGCAAATAAAATAAATAAATCTTTTTGAAAAATAAGGACCTTAAAGAAATGCAACACAATCCAGGAGAATACAGACAATTCACCAAACCAAGAAAACAATTCATAATCTGGATGAGAACAGAGGGATAGAAACAATAAAGAAGAATCAAGGGTGGCCACTTGGTGCAGTGATTAAGACTCCGCTTGAGATGCTCGTATTCATTACAGTGCCCGGGTTCAAGTCCTTGCTCTGCTTTCTGATTCAGTGGTGTTGGTCATGTACGTGAATTCCTGCCACACATGGAACATTCAAGATTGAATCTGTAACTCCTGGCTTCTACTTAGTCCAGTCCTGACATTTAGAGAATGAAGCAGGTGGAAGATTCTCTCCGCACTCCCCTAGCTTATAGACTAAATAAAATAAAATATATAATTGAGAGCTTCAACAACACTCTAGATAAAGTAGAAAAAAGAATGTATAAGTTTAAAGAACTTTCTTTTAAAGTAATTCAAACCAGACTTAAAAAAGGAAAAAAAATACATAAAAATAAAGAAAGCTTACAAGACTCACTAAGGGAGCAAGAGTTTGTATGTGGCCATTCTTGGAGGGCTAGAGATAGGAAAAGACATAGAAAGACTTATTTAACAAACAATAGCTGAAAACTACCCAAGTCTTAGAAGAGAACATACATTCAAAACCGGGAAGCTCAAAAGTTCCCAAAAATAGACTCAACACAGATAAATTCTCTCCAATGCACATTTCAGCCAAACTGTCAAAAAAAAAAAAAAAAAAAAAAAAAAAAGGAGAACGTTAAATAGTGAGAAGAAAGTGTGAAGTCACCTAGAAGGGAATCCATAATAGACTGTATTTCTCAGCAGAAACAATATAGGCCAGGAGAGAATGGGATCCTGTAGGACAAGTGCTGAAAGAAGAAAAAAAGGGAGGGAGAAACTCTTTCTCAGACCAGCAAAACCAGAACGAATTCCTCCCATTACACCATCCTCGCAAGAAATACTAAAGTTAGCTGTGCACTGATCAAAAGAATAATTACCACCATGCAAATACACAAAAGTATAAAGAGATGTAGAGAGAAACAGGAAAGCACCAAACCTTATCACTACAGGAAACCCCCAGACCACAAAGATAAGCCTCACGATGGGACAAAAAGAACCAAGTCACACAGTGTTGAGTGAGTTCTCGCCCATCGGTGCTACCATCGGAAGGAAGCACGTACTTTACAGTCACTTCATTGGTAAAGACCATACGTACGCTGACAGTGAAGGGACAGAAAAAGGTATTCCATGAAAACAGAAACCGAAAATGATCAGGAATATCTACACCTAATATCAGATAAAATAGATTGTAAATCAAAAACCGTAAGGGGTGGAACAGGTCATTGTGTGAGTATCATGGAAAAGGAATCAATTCAGCAAGAGGAAGTGGCAGTTGTAACACTGGACTACTGAATTATACAAAACAAATACCATGAAATCTACTGGGCAAGTGAGACTCCAATACAATAATAGCTGGGGACTTGAGCAGGGATAGATGGTTCAAGCAGAAAGCCATGCAATCAGCATTGAAGTTAGGCAGCACCACAGTCCAGACAGACCTAACAATGCACACCACAGCTACAGCACATGCCTGCACACCTCTTCCTGAGCACTGGAACAAGCTCTAGCAGATACCCTGTGCCCCCAAATAAGTCTCAGCAATATTTTTGAAAATCAAAATCACAACATGTATCTTCTCTGGCCACAATAGAAGAAAAAAAGAAATCAACACCAGAAGTACTTTGGAAACTATGTGAATGAGTGGAGACTCAGCAACATGCTCCTGAAGATGATGATGAAGAAAGTAAAAGAGAAATATTGAAAATTCTTGAAATAAATGGAAATACAAATGCAAAAAAAAAAACCCAGGGCATACAGCAAAAGCAGCACTAAATGAAAGCTTATAGCAATAGCTGCCCACATCCAAAAAGTAGGAAGATATCATACGAACTACCTGACAAAGCACCTCAAGGAAGCAGAAAAGCAAAAGCAAATCAAGCCCAAGATAAATAGAAAACAATCAAGAGCAGAATACATGAAAATGGGAATTTTAAAAAATCAATAAAATGAAAAGCTAGTGTTTTGAAAATATAAGCAAGATTAATGCGTTTAGATAAACCTAAAGAAAAACTCAAATAAATAAAATCAGACATGAAAAAGAAGCTGTAACTGCTAACACACAAATACACAAAGACTTATAACAAATCACCATGAGTAACTACAAGCCAAAACTGAAAAATCTAGAAGAAAATGGGTAAACTCTGGACACACGTAACTTCCCAGTATTAAATCAGAAAACCTAAACACACTAGTAAGAAGTGGCAAGATCAAAGCAGTAAAGAAATTTTCCCATAAAAGAAAAGCCCAGGACTTGATAGATTGCCTGCTGACTTCTACAAAACATTTTAATTAATATCAATTATTTATAGCCTATTAAAAAATGAAGAAGAAGAGAAGAGGCAGGCATGTCAAGGAGTCAGGGAAGGGAGGCTAAAGTTGGTGCGTGAGTCACAGGGACAAGAAACACACTGGAGAAATTTGCCTGAAGTGAGATTGTCATTTTGGGGTGTTTACCTTTGAGTCCAATTTTTAAAACACCCAAAGCTCATGTTCCTCACCTGTTGTGACCCTGGCAGCATTATGTGTGAGACTTGTGAGAAAAGGCTACAATCAAGGTCACAGGCGAGGGCAAAGTGAGGGTTTGCGTAAAAGGAGCAGACAGGTGAATGATCACACAAGGTGACAGCAGTGAGCAGGGGCTCCTAGATGAAACGTGGAGCAGCAGGAACCCAGGAAGCAGTGAGGCATGACGGGTGGGGAAGAGAAAGGGGTGAAGAGTGATGAGTGGGGAGCAAAGCAGGACCTGAACTGGGCCAATCATTGTTTCCTATGAAGAGCATTGAAGCAATTCTTCAATTTGATGCAATCATAATTTGTAGCTGATATTCACAGGTGTTCCTCCCTTGGGTGATATCTGAACCATGCAAGACACAGACTCAGCATCAACTCACCCAGAAGCCCTCTCTGAGCCCAGTCATCGCCGAGCCCACCTCTGTGTCTCGGTTGCACACCGTGAGCTTGCCTCTATGACAACACTCCCACTGTGCTGTTATCATTGTTCACTGGGCAGAATAGATGACAGTTTCTGGTGGCTTCTATGGTTCAAATGGCTTAAGGGTGCTCCCCCAAGGGCCCGTGTTTTGGAGACGTGATCCCCAGTGTGGTAATGTTGAAAGTGCATGGAAATTGTGAACAGGTGGATTCCAGGAGGTGGCTGGGGATGAAAGCGATTCTTGTGGGAATACAGCTCTTGGGAGAGAGTTGTGCTGGAACAGCAAGTCTGAGCCTGTGCCTCTCTCTGATTTCCTAACTCATTTTGTGGTTCCTCTTGTACTTGGCTCCTGCCATGAGGCTGTCTGCTAGGAGACGATCACAAGAAGCCAAACAAACCTGACCTTGAACTTTAAGCTTCCAAAATGGCAAGCTGAATTAATCTCTCTCTTACAGCAACAAAAACAGACTGAGCCAGAAGTCAAAAACTTCTTTAAAAAGTTATCTTTATAATCATGATGGGATGCAATATGAATGAATGGATAAATGAAGACTGAGTTGAATAAGAAATGTCTTTTGAGAATCAAGATGGCAGAAGGATAAGGAACCTTTAAGCAGATGGAGAAATGCTCCAGCCAGCAGAGCCGAAAACGTGGACAGGGAGAGGGTCTGGGGATGAAACACCCACAGGAGACCAGTGATGGTGGAAGTCTCACCCAAGTCTCCTTTATTACTCTTTCACCTCTCCTTATATACTCTTCCCCCACCAGTCCTTTAGCCAAGCAATAGGATACAGCTGAGGAGTCCAATTAGTCTAGGTGTTTTTAGCCACAAGCCCAATTCCTGTCCCTGCCACCCAGCTTAACAAGCATTAGTTACATCCTTAGCCCATAACAGAGCAATATTAGCCAGTGTGAAGTAGAGAGAGCACGTTCCAGGAAATAGAAGAGGACAGAACAACAGCAGAGGGGTACCTGGAGATTGACAAACACAGGAAAGCAGCAGACACAGCGGTGTAGAGTTGCAGTGACTGATACCCCAGTGGCATTCAGCAAGTGGCGATCCGAATTGCACCAGGAGCCAGAACACCACCAGCAACCAGGTGGGAAGGGACGTTTACTGGGAGCTCAAGAGGTGAACCCAAAGAACTGCCCATCCTGCTGGTCTGTTTGATTTGACCAGGAGCAGAAACAAAGTGGCAGGTACCAGACAGGCAGTGCAGGAACAAGGTAGATTCATAGCACAGCCTGCCTCCCTGAGCCATATCGGCGCCATTTTGTTTAAGGAGGCAAGATCTATGGGGCAGGACTGCGTATGCATGGAGCTAGAAGTGAACTCATGTCTATAAATTCCACCCAAGACAGGTCCCGGTAGCCCTCAGACTGACAGCCAGCAGATTGAGAACTCTAGTAGTGGCACATCAGGAGCCATTTCTTACAGTGTGGCAAAGAATTTAAGACTGCAGGGGACAACAGTGAGCTGCGCATGTGCTGAGCTCCACGATAACTCACTGAGTTCAGTGCATTGCACTGGTCCCAAGGGAAAATAATACCAACTATGGTATCCTACAGGTCAAAATAGGTCCATGTGGCCCTCAGACCTAATAGCCAACAGGTTCCAGCAAGATCTGCACCACCAACAACCCAGCTATATAGGACACCTGCTGTCTCTCTAATCCTGGGACCTGCTCCAACCAGAAATGGGAGAAAGGTTGTACAGACAATGGTGCAGCCTCAGCATGGTATCACAAGAGGTGGAGAGTTGTAAGTCAGGAGCTGGGGCTATGGAGATCATGGTGGAAGTCTAACATAAGAACCCAGACCTGGAACTTGCTGGAGGGCATGGCACAAGTGACTGCAAACAAAGAGCCGAGTGCCAACTGCATGCAGTAAGCAAAATCGAACTGTAGGCATGTGGGTGACACAGCTTAGAAACCTGCCACAAGGAGAAAACTCTGCTAACCAGAAGTGCAATGACCAAGAGCAAAAGAAAAGACAGATGCACAATGACTATTCCTGAAGACTCCCCTGCAAAGGAGCAAAAGCCTTTGCCAAGTTCAGAGTTAACTGAGGAAGACATCGAGAAAATGGGAAATACAGAATTCAAAGCACTTGTTATAAAGCTTCTTATCAATAATGAGAAGCACATAAAGCATGAGTTTCAAGGAATTCAAAGAATATGTCATACTGGAAATGAATCAAACGAAAGCTGATGTATCAGAAATGAAAAATACAGTGGAGAAAATTGAAAGTACAGTGGAGATTCTCCAAAAGAGAATGAAGGAGGCAAAAGAAAGAATCTCAAAAATTTCCTGTCACCTGGGGGAAACAAACAACAAGCTGGAAGCAGAGCTGGATCAAACTAAAAAAAAAAAAAGTATTCAAGAACTGAAAGACGCTATTAATAGGCCAAATATAAGAGTTATGGGAGTCGCAGAAGGTGCAGAAAGAGAAGCGGGGTTTACAAACGTATTTAATGCAATAATAAGGGAAATTTTCCCTAATTTAGAGAAAGATTTGGGAAATTACATCCAGGAGGGGCACAAAACTACCATCAGAATTGACCAAAAGCGATCTTCACCATGACACATGATAATCAGGCTCTGTTCAAGAAAAAGATCCTTAAATGTGCACGTGAAAAGAAACAATTGACATATAAAGGAATGTCAATCAGATTCTCAGGCGATCTCTCACAGGAAGCTCTACAGGCAAGAAGAGAATGGACTGACATTTTCCAGATTCTAAAAGAAAAAAATTGTCGGCCCAGGATAACGTACCCAGCAAAAATTTCCTTTGTCTTTCAAAATGAAATAAAATTCTTCCACAGTAAAGAAGAGTTAAAAGAACCTGCCTCTTCCAAACCTGCCCTACAAATGATACTTCAAGATGTTCTCTTGACAGAGAAAAGGAATAGCGCCCACCAAAACCAAAGGCAAATATGAAGAACATCCCAGTAAAATAACAACAGAACACTAAATCAATGAACAACCCATTGCTAAAATGACAGGACCAAATTACCACCTATTTGTATAACCCTGAATGTAAATGGCTTAAACTCATCAATCAAACATCAGGTTAGTAGACTGGATTAAAAAACAAAACACATCTATTTGTCGCCTGCAGGAGACATACCTCACCAACAAAGATCAGCGGAAACTATACTTCATGGATTTTGATTTTTTTGTTAGTTTCATCTCTTCAAAACCCTTTCTTGTGATTAAGTCATTCACTGACTAATAGATCATACAGTAGCATCATTTTCTGCAAGAAGGTTCTGGATTTTCTTTTTTATTTCTTTAGTGACACATTAGTCATTAAGTAGCATGTTATTTAACTTCATGGTGTTGTTAATTTCTTTTTTCTTCCTGTTGCTGATTTTTGTTTGGTGGCTTTTCATTTAAAGGGATGTATAGTAGTTGTGTAATGGAGACTATCATACCAAGCAGCATGTAATTTGATTTCATGGCATTGTAAATTTCTATTTTTCTTCCTGTTGTTGGTTTTGTATTGTGGCTTTTCATTTAAGGGGATGTACAGTAACTGTGTAATGGAGACTATCATATCCAGATGTGAGGATACAATGCAGTATGCATCTCTACTTGCAGACAAAGATGGACTCCCAATGAAACTGTTTACTATATCTTGACAATAGGATGCTGGACTCTCTGCCGTTGTCCATGCCCACAATGATGACATATGACTGTTTATGAAGAACTATACTATAGTAATGATATAGAGGAACTCAGTGAGGGGAGAGAGAACTGGGGAGGGGATAAGGAAAATCCCATGATCTATGGAACTGTTTCATAAAATAATAATAAAAAAAGATTAAATTTTTAAAAAATGAAGACTGAATTGACAAGATATCTGATTCTGGTTATGGTGCACTAACTTGTAATAGGTAATCTCATGCATTATAACTAGAAAGCTTAACACAACACAATACAATGCAAACTCTAGAAAGGCATCCATTTGAAGGTTTTGGGAGGGTACGAAGGCAACCAGAAGCCTGAAAAAACTGTAATCTTAGAGAGGAAAACACACACACTAAATGAGCCTGAAATTCTGCACGACTTTTCTATTGATGAATTTGCTAATTTATGAACAGCTTTGGCTAAAGGTCTGAAAAAAAAAAAAAGAAGAAGAAATTAGCAGCTAAGTGAATGAGAAGGCCAGCTGATCCTGCAGCCGCCTCACACGACTTAGAACTAACGGTTAGAATCCGAAGGTCAGGATCCGGGTCTGAAGGGATCCATGGAGAAAGGAGCCTGGGATCTGTTTTCCCCAAAATGCTTCAGGAATTTGTAGCCAGCACCTGTGACACTGGGGAGTTAAACAGCTTTCAGAAGCCTCACAGTGCTCTGGAGATAAATCAGACATCAAGACCCAGCCAGGTTTCCAGTTGCGGAACCTGAGCGCTTACATCTTGGGGTATGCCTGACCTCAGCTAGACCAACCCTCTCCACCACCAAAACCGACTTTTAGTCAGCTCAACCCCGGATGACCTGGGTGACTTGCCTCCAATTCCTTGCAAAACGTGAAAGTAATATCAATGGAGAAGATAACATTGCACAGAGCCTTGGTTTGCTGGTTTGTTTTTTTTTCACATGCAATGCCTGCATCCAGTCATAAATTACCATACTAGGCAAGAAGATCAACTGACTAAAAACCAAGAGAAAAGGAAATGACAGAAAGAGACCGATAGGCAATCTAGATATTGGATTTATCAGATACAGAATTTAAGAGAACTTTACTTAACATTTTGGAAAGTAGGTGACAAGATGAAAAAAACCAACCCAGGAAGAGGAATTTCTTAGAAACTCACATGGATAATCCAGATTTGAAATATAGTACCTGAAATTAAGTGCTCAAAAGTAATTTTAATGACAAATTAGATCCAGGAGAAGAAAGTATTCATAGATGGAATACAACTCAGTGGGAAATATCCAGACTAAATCAGAGAGGGAAAGCTGAATAAAAATACATAAAAGAGACCCTAAGCAGTAGCCTAGTGACCGGGGTCTTCTCCATTTCATGTCCCAGGGGCCCTTCTTCACATCCAGCTCTCTGCTTATGACTTGGGAGAGCAGTCAAGGATGGCCCAAACCCTTAGGACCCCACACACACATGGAAGACCAGGAAGAAGCTGCTGGCTCCTGGCTTCAGCTCAGCTCAGCTCTGGCCACTGCAGCCACTTGGGGAGTGAATCAGTGGACAGAAGATCTTCCTCTCTTTCTCTCCTCCTCTCTGACTTTTCAATGAATAAATACATCTTTCAAAAAACATGAGTTGGGAAAGTGGATAAGTTTCACTGTCACAAAGTCTACCAAGTCACGCTGTAGGCTCTATTTCTAAAGTGAACTGTATTTGCAAATTTTACTTTATGAATAAGACTGGCTCAAAGTTTTCCAAATTTGCTTGTGAAAAAAACATACATCACAATGTCATGTTTCAGTGGAGCATATGTTTTAAGCACAGGAACCCTGGCCAAGGTCACTCCTTATTCGTGCTCTGCTTTTCCAGGCGGATGTCTCTAGCAACAGTCTGTGAGTCTTCAGCTGAGCGCTCAGTTGCTAAGTAAACATAATTTAAACAAGAGAACAGAAACATAGCCTGATTTTCTAGAAGTGCCTGGAGCACTCGCTAGCAGATTGACCCAGCAACACCACATGGCTTTCACAGAAACACAGAAAATTATTGCTTTTCTAAACTTGTTGCTCCATCATTCACTTTCCAAAGTATTTGGTATTATAGTTTGTTTCTCTTGAGGGTTTTTTTTTCCCCCTTTCCTAGGGCCTCTTTGCAGAGGTACTCCAAAAAGTTGACAGCGAGTGAACTTCAAAAATAGCTTTATTTTTGTGCATGAATAGTTGGAATCCATGTACATGAAGGATTTTCAAGACATTAGTGAAAAATATGTGTTATGACAAGATGCAAATCAAATCTCAGATGTTTTATACAAAAATAAACTTATTTTGTAATTCTGTTCTTCACAAACTTCTTGAAGCACCTGAATGTTCTCTCCTTTCAAAGCAGGAAATTTCTTCCTCTCCAACGTGTTGACAACTCTTCAGCTCCCTTCCTCCTTGCAGATGATGCAGACACGGAAGAACAAGGGCTGACAGGTTTTCGAAGCCAGAGGAGCCCATCCGTTGCCCCATGAGCTGAAGAGAGACTGCCACAGAGGTGGACACGTCAACACAGCCATGCTGTCAGTGGCACACCAACGTGCTTGGGGATGCAGCTGGTGCTTGTGCCGTCAGTGGGTGTATCAACACACTCGAGAACGTGGCCGTGCTGTCCCAAAGCGTTTGTGTTTTCCTTAAGATGACCAGAAATCGATGTCCTCATCTTCTCCAAAGAGTGGGCCAGCATACACACAAGGTTGCCAAGTAAACTTTAAGATGCTTCCAATTTCGGAAAAAAATGGAATTTTATAATTCCTTCCTTTTTTTATCCCAGAGGAGAATGCTCAGAAAGTAGCAAATGCTGAGTAGCTCATGTTTGCAACAGAATTCAACACAATTCATAGTGTCATGTGTTTTCCAGAAAATGGGTTACCTCACTTAGCCCCTGTGAAAAGGAAATTATGACTAATGCTTTAATCCCTTCTTGACCTGATCAGTTACACTTACAGGATGTGAAACCCAAATAGAGCAGTATAAACTGGAATGAGGTATCAAGGTAGGGTCAGAAAAGGCTCCCCATTTGTAGGTCTGAGCTCTGAGAACCATCCAGAGTTTCTATGGAACTAGTCCAAGAGACTCAGCCAGGAACCAAGTACCTAGATCAACATTCCAGAGCACGTAGCCCACACACTCAGATTCATCAGGGAGGGCAGTTCCAGAATATTCAATGTGAGCACAGCAAATGTTTCCCACCCATCCACTGTCTGCAGTGATGAAATTGGTTGTTTATCCATTCATCTCTGCCTGCTATTTGTTCACAATCCATTTTCCCATCCCTTGAGTTTAGTTCTGAATCCAGCTCTGCCAATGGCTTACTACATCATTGATTATGAAATGGCAAGGCTGAAAACAAAGACAACTTGCACATCCAAACAACTCACAGCAGTCTGTCTGGAAGCTATGCCCGAATGTATGCTGAAAGAAGCAGGATGGCGCCACCCGAGAGTTCCCGTGCAATCATCGGGACAACACACTAACGCTTGTCAATGTACGATGGGCCCAAGCGGTGGGGGGAAGGAAGCCCTGAGGGGCCAGTTTCAAAATCAAGGTTAAAGGGGAGAGGGCCAGCTGACCCAAGCCAGAAGTAGGGGTGGAGGGAAGTAGAGCAGTTACGCTGTTGGGTGGACATGGGGTGGACATGGGGTGGACATGGGGTGGACATGGGCTTCCTGGGGTGGACATGGGCTTCCTTTTCCCTCCTGTCTTCTTCCTAACGTCACAGGCTAGCTCTCCCTCCAGCTTTCAGAGGTGATTTTCCTTTGAACTGAGTTTTGTTTTCCTCTCATAGATTGATTGCCTTGGTGATGTTCCGAAGCTTTGCCAAAGCATGCCTGAGCGTGGCCTATCTCACTTCCCAGTGTCAGGCACTGGGGTCACACTTTTCATCTGCGTAGTCATGTTCTTCAGTTTCAACCTCTTGCCCTTGCTCCTCTGAAATGTCCCTGCTTGGTTTGTTTCTCCCTTCCATTGTATCTGCTCTCTTTGCCCAGATCACCCAACATGTCCCTTGTTTGTCTCCAGTTCAATACAATAAGTGTCTAAATCCTTTTAGCATGCCATGTCTATCCCACAAAAAATCTTATCATCTCTCTGAACTCATTTGGTACTTTTACTTTCCTTTTTTATATTTATTTGTTTACTTGCATGAAAGGCAAGTGACAGAGAAAGAAAGAGAGAAAGTCAGAGAAAGGGATATTCCATCTGCTGGTTCACTTCCCAAATGGCCACAATAGCTGGGACTGGACCAGGCTGAAGTCAGGAACCAGGAATTCCATCCAAGTTTCCCACATGTGTGATAGGGGTCCAAATACTTGAGCTATCTTCCATTGTCTTAGCAGGGTACCAGAACTTGACTTGAGCCAGCATTGTGCTATGGGAGCAAACATTCCAAGTGGCCGCTAGGCCCACCAAGCCATAACAGGCCCCATTACATTTAATTTTACTTGTTTTTAAATTCTTTTAGATAAATGCAACCAGAAGGGTTTCTCACTTTTTGATGCGAAAGGAATACATAGGGGGAGGAAAAAACACACCCTTTTTTGAGAATTCATGGTTTTATTTTCATATTTCACAATATAAATAAAGTGAGCTGTTCAAAATCTGTTCTCCCCTGCTGTAGGTAACTACCTAGCTTCCCTTGGACCTAGGCAAGTGTTACACGGTTTAAGAGAAAAGCAACCAATAGCTGACTGGCATTCTGGACCTGGTTCATGCTAACTTTGTGTTAACTAAGGCGATGTGCCAGCATAGTATCCTTCCGTTAATGTTGAATCTGAGTGAAACAGGAGGAGAAGGGAGACGAATGAACTGCACCACGCACTTGCTGGGGTCAGAGCCCTGGGGTGAGGGATGCTGAGGAATGCTGACCTGGTCAGAGCTACAGCTGCAGGCCTCCTTGGGCCAGGCTGCTGCACATGAGAGCCAGGTCTAGGCTTCGTGCAAGCTGGGCAGAGGGGCCTAGAGGTCCTCCCCCAGCCAGATTATTGCACCTGCCAATGGGCATGGGAACTGGGGCCGGGGGCGAATCAGGCCAGGGGCCTGAAGAGTCAGCATGCCAGGGCTCCCTGGGCCAAGCCACTGCGCTCCTGGTGGGAGAGGCCCACCAGTGGCTTTTGGCATCTGCAAGCAGCATGTCCTTTCATCTCATGATGGCCTTAGGTACATCAGGCTCTCCAGTCTCAGAAAACCAGAACCTGCGGGTGTGTGGCCTGGCCTCAACACACACGATGCGTGATTAAACCCACCTACTGTGCAAAGAAGTCAGCAACATCCCAGAGGAATGGTGAAGATACAGCGGACACAGCCACTGGCACTGAGTGGAAGCTCTTCGGCTCATGGGAGGGACCCGCTGGACGAGACACGAAGAGCGCTCCAAACCTAGCATAGGCAAACCCCACACCTCTAACCAGCAGGAAGAAACGACAGAGGCTGTCATGGCTCCGCACCCCCAGCAGCCTTTAGCTTCAGAATCAGAAATCTCTGAGCAGGGATTGAAATGGGACGGATGGGTGACTAGCTTAGAGTCACAAGCTGGAAGCCACCCTCGCCTGCTCTTCGTAAATCCCAGCCGTGTCTCTAAAACTCAAACAACCCCCTCCCCAGACAGTCCTTCCCCTCACCAGGAATCTGGAGCAGGGTCACGGAGCCACTGCCCTTCCAAGATCACATGAAGACTGGCAACGCAGAGGCCAGCGCTCTCCTCCTGCAGACACAGCACGGAAGTCAGAAACAGTTCCCTCTTTCCCACGCTTCCCTTCGCATCTGCTCCGCCCCCAGCCACGCCCCATATGTACCTGTGATCCCTTTCACCTTTTTCAGATTTATTTTTTTTTATTGCAAAGTCAGGTATACAGAGAGGAGGAGAGACAGAGCAAGATCATTTGTCCCTTGATTCACTCTCCAAACGGCTGCAACAGCTGGTGCTGAGCTGATCCAAAACCAGGAGCCTGGAGCCTCTTCCGGGTCTCCCATGTGGGTGCAGGAACCCAAGACTTTGGGCTGTCCTCGACTGCTTCCCAGGCCACAAGCAGGGAGCTAAATGGGCAGCAGAGCCACCAGGATTAGAACAAGCACCCATAAGGGATCCCCGCGTATGCAAAGCAAGGACTTTAGCCTCTAGGCTACTGCACCAGGCCCCCTCCCTCACCTTTGGAATAGGCTTTAAAAATGTGTTATCATCCTGCTGGGCGTGTATAATAAAGAATCTATTTCAAACACAGAAATAGTAAAATAAAATTTACAGTTCTTCCCTCTGGAACTACCCTCTCTGACGGGAAAGGGAAGCAAGTCTTCATCATGCCACCATAATCTCCTGGCGAAGCAGAGCAAGCGGTACACTGCTGCCATGAGGAGCCTCCTCTGTCCGTGTCTGTCCGGACAATAGCTCCTGGGTGAGAGGCCACCATCATGAGATGGGCAGGTGGCCTCACAGACTGGAATGCAGCTGCCTGTCATGGATGGCCTTAATCCAGGAACAGGTCTCCCTGGAATCACCCCAGGAAGAGGAGAGCCCATCCTTAACATCATGGGATGGCCTCCCATGTAAGATACTGGCATCAGACCAAGGCGAGGAGGACCCAAGAGCAGTGAGGTGGATGTCCCTGCAGGAGACGCCGGGAACCATGGCCTGAGCTTGCTCTCCCCTCCGTTCCCCGTAGGAGTCCTTCGCCTTCTGCTGGTGTTTCCTGCCACTGTCGTGAGTCTTTCTTACAGACGGAGGGTCACGGGTGACGCAGGTGCTGCTGCAGTCACAGTGGAACTTGGGCAGGCTGCTCCGCAGGCGGTGGGCCTCTCCCCAGCACTTTTATCATCTTACCTCACACTCACATTGTCGGCTGTTTGCATCTCTCACTCAGCTGCAAACACCCATATAAATGTGTGGTGATCCTTGGCTGACTGTTCACATGTGCAGATGAGGCATGAAAAGAGAATCCAGCAGTGAAGCACTCACATACCACACCAGAGAACCTGGCAGTTCCCGCTCCTAGCTCCTGACTCAACCTTCCTTCCAGCATGGACCCAGGGAGATAGCAAGTGGTGGCCCAAGGACCTGAGCTCCTCCACCCATGTGAGAGACCTGGATTGAATTCCCAGACCCTGGCTTCAGCCCAGCCCAGCTCCAGCACTGTGGGTGTTGGAGAGTAAGCCAGCACAGGGGAACTCAGCAACAGGTGCACTTACCAAATTATCAGACCAGGATGAGGGGACTTCTGAAGACCCTCTACTAGCAGGAGAGATGACGGAGTGATGCTGAAAGTCTACCCTCCCTGGCATGCCACTTCTGCTCTGCCTTTTTGTCTCACTGGGTCATGTTCACACCACACCTTGTAACTTGATCCTGTGCCCCACCTTGCCCACCCCCAACACTTCAGACTGCGAAGGAAAATTGTGGAAAGAGATGGATCTGTGCTTTTATCGCGACGCCTTTAAAGGACACATCAGTCTCACATAACTCCCTGCTTGCCTGCTGCAAATGAGTGGGATTTCCCTTCCTAGACTGATGGGTTGGGAATCCGATTCTCCACATTAACATTCCATTGTTAGTTCCAACATGGACTATTTTAGAATGAAAAGGGCCTGAACCCCTCCGGACAGTCTACATTCTGCCCTAAAAGGAAGCAGGCTTGAAATGGAGCAGACAGAGACAGCCTATTTCTGCCCTCGGCTCTTTGAAAACTTTTCAAGTACTTCCATGCGACATTTATAGAAAAATTTCAAGAATGTTTAGCAAAACAGGCTTTGGAAGGGTTTCTTTTCCTCTACAGTGTCCATCTACACATAGGCAGTGTATAATTAGAATTCAGCGTTGGCCCTAAAAATACAGCACCAGTTGAACTTTCTTCACAGACTCAATAAAGCTGAGTTGTCTGCTGGAAAAGTGTAAGATACAGATATCTAAGCAGAACTAAAAAGGCTACTCCTCTGCACAGATAAATGGGAATGAGATAGATAGATAGATAGATAGATAGATAGATAGATAGATAGATAGATAGATAGATAGATAGATGATATTGATCAACAGAACTATATATACATGAGGGTTCTTGAAAGCAGCTAACAGGCAAACGTGGGGAAATACAGCCCAGCGGTAATCACTTCAGCTAGCCAGAGGACGCCCAGAAGGGTTTTCCAACAAAGATGTTTAGTGGTACATCCTGTAGTCTGATCTTTGTTTTTAAGTTTGATTCATTGATTGGTTTGCTTTGTTTGGAAGGCAGAGCTCTACCTTCTGCTGTTTCCCTCCCCAGATGTCGTGACAGCCACTGGGCAAACCAGCTGTGGGATGTGGGGTAGTATGAACGCACACAGCCTGAGCAAGTAAGTCATGACGATACGGTTATTCAAAGACTGGAACTGAGATGATGGAGCGTCATCATAAACTAGGAAGGAGAGATTGGTTCAGTTTGAGGCTTAAAAGCTTTAAGATATTAATGGATTTTGAGCTTTGTTAAGTCAAAGCTCCAGGTTAACCACTAACAAGAGAAAAAAATATATACATATATATATACATATAGGTACAGGTATTGAGCAGAGCAGTTAAACATGTTAGGCTGCCTGGGACACCAGCGTGCCATAAAGAAGTCCCTGGGTTCAAGCTCTGGCTCTGCTTTCCAGCTGGCTTCCCACTAAGGCGCAGTCTGGGAAACAGGTCAAGCACACAGAAGCCTGCCACCACATGGGGGTCCGGAATGCATCTGGGATTCTGCCTTCGGTCTGACCGAACCCCAGCTGCTGTGGACATTTGGGAAGTGAAACAGCAGTTGCACAACCTCTCTCTTTGACTCTCAAACACATTTTTAAAAACTGCTCTCAAAGAAAATAAAAGACAATTTGTAACTTCCAAACAAGAAAAAGATGGAATTTTAAAAAACTGAAAAAAAAATCCAAAAGCAAGAAATGAAACAACAATGAGAAGGAAATTATCAAATATATAGACAGTTTGAACAACACAATTAAGTGCTTGATTTAAAGGCAAATATTAAATCCTATTACTAATAGCTAAAGAATGAATATGCATTATTCTCTAACACACATGGAACATTTTCTGATATTCCACACATTAATTCAGGCAGTTTTTTAAATTTTTAAAAACTGGAAAAATCCAGATCACATTTTCCTACCAAGTTAGAAATCAGTAACACGGGCAGGCATTTGGTGCAGAAATGAAGACGCTACCACGAAGGCCTTAGCCAGGCTAAAGGCCTGGGCGTGAGGCCCAACTCCACTTCTGATTCCAGATTCCTGTTCACGCATATCTCAAAAGGCCATCGATGACGGCCCAGGTAGCCTGGTCCTTGCCACCCATGTGGGAGGCTCGACTAAGCTCTGGGCTCGTGGCTTCTGCTTGCCCCATCCCTGCCTCTTACAGGTGCTTGGGGACCGCACCTGCAGAAGAGTGATATTCTCTCTCACTCTCTCTGTATGTGTATGTGTTTCTTTCAATTAAATATGAAGACAAATAAGTAAATAAACAAATAAATACTTGTGGGGAGGGGGAAACCTGTGGCTACCTTTGACAGAAACGCAGAGATGAATATGAGCTGACCACATCTCTGCGAGGCACGACCCCCAACCCGCTCCCCTAGCCTCATCTCTTCTCAGGCTTCCTCCCTCACCTGACACCTACCCTGCCACTCTGTCTCACTCTTCCCTTTTATCCAGCCATTTTCCCACTCAGCCTCCCATTCCCCGTGCTGAGACCAAGCCTTCTGTCTTGCCCGTGATTCTGGCCAACACCACTTGCTCCAGTCACTTCTCCAACATCCCTTTCCCCCATCATCACCCATGTAAACGAGGCCTCCTCTAGTCTCAGTCACAATGCTTTGTACCTTGCTCCTCATTCAGTGTATGGCCAATAGGTCTTGGCTCCGGCAGCCAGTGTTTCCCCAGAAGAATGGAGCTTCCGGGGACCAGAGATTGCGGTCATTTTGTCCTTACGCCTAGCACAGGAAGGGCTAGATAATGGCGCAACCAGCAAACGGACGAGCAAAAGAACAAACGCCTCGGCCTAGATGTTAGTACCCTGCTCCACCCGTGCCACCAGGGGCCCATCAAGGCCAGGCACAGCTTCCCCTTCCTTGAGGCAGGCCTGAGAAAAGTGGTGTGGCCTCTGCCCACTCAGCCAGCTAAGCTGCCTGCCCATCAACACTACCTGCAAAGGGGTAGTGGCCATGTGACGGGTCAGCAAGGAGGTTGACAGTAAAGGATCAAAACAAAGCAAGACAAGTACTACCCCGCTGTGGCAGGAAAATGTGAACAGTAGAATGTGGCACAGAAACCCAAATGAAGGGACTCCAACACACAGGGTTTACCACAGCCTTCTGCTGAGATGCCCTTGGGACAAAGAGGGACAGTGCCTGGTGGGGAACTCACCCGTGTGTGGCATCAGAGGAATTCCCATCCAGCTTGTGTCCTTGTCCACCCAGGTTCCTGCCGCATGGCAGCACATGGAGACCCTGCGCTCCAGGGGTCCTGGAAGCGATGGGGAGGCACTCCTAGCCCTAAGAACCTGCCAGGGAGCCCTTTCCACCCAACTGCAGCCCCAGGAAGATATTGAGTAGCCCTTTCCAGCCTTCTAAGGCACCAAGAAGTAACCAGGCAGTCCACCCTGAGCTGTTCAACCCACCCAGGACCCTACATAACATCTAGGCATCCCACTGCACCCACCTTCACAGCCTTGGGAAGCAGCTGGCCCTGAGTAGCTCAGCCCATGGTGGCTAAGCAAAGGCATAATTACTGCCCTTAGACACCGCTGAGAACCCAATCAACGGGTCAGTGTCGTAATGCAGCAAGTGAATCTGCCACCTTCAATACTGGCATCCATATAGGCACCATCTTATGTGCTGGCTGCTCCAGTTCTAATCCAGTTCCCTGCTGATGCACATGAGGAAGCAGCAGACAATGGCCAACGTACTCGGGCACTGCTACTCCTGTGGGAAACCCAACAGAACTCCAGATTCCTGGCTACAGCCTGGCCCAGTCCCAGCTGTTGCAGCCATTGGGGAGTAAACCTTGGAGGATGATCCTCTCTCTCCCCCTCTCTCTCCAACTCTGCCTTTCAAATAAATAAATCAAAGAAATTCTCCAGTATAAAACATATTTTAGTCCACAAAACAACCTTAACAATCCAAAAATCAAAATTAAAGTCATACCATGTATCTTCTCTGACTGCAGTGGAATAAAACTAAAAACCAACAATAGAAACTTTAGAAAATATGTAAATGTTCATATATGGAAATTAAACAATATTCTCTATAATGACCAACAGATGAAAGAGAAAAATCAAGAAATTCAAAGTTTTCTTACAGCAAATGAAAATAAGAACAAAACATAACAAAATTTAAGGATCATAGCAAAAAATGTTTTAAAAAGGAAGTTTGTAGTAATAAGTACTTATATTAAAAAGAAGAAGCAACCTAGCCATCTAACTCAAAGAAGTAGACAAGTGAGAAAATGGAGCTGGTGTCTTAGCATAGCAGGCTAAGCCCCCACATGTCACACAGGTATCTCAGATGGAGCCGATCTGAGTCCTGGCTACTCCACTTCTAATCAAGCTCACTACAAAAGTGCTTGGGAAAGTAGCAGAGGATGGCCCAAGTTTTTTGCCCCTGCACCCATGTGGGAGTTCAGAAGAAGCTCCAAGCTCCTGGCTCCAAATTGGCCAAGGTATGGCCATTGCAACCACTTGAAGAGTGGACCAGCAGATGGAAGATTTATCTCTGTCTCCTTCTCTTGTTTTAACTCTGACTTTCAACTAAAAATAATAATAAAATCTCTTTTTGGAAAAAACTGCAAGAATTCAGAATTATTAAAGGAAAGATATGACAAAGGTAAGATCATAAAGAAACAAAGTAAAGATTGAAAAAAAATAGCTTAGAAAATCAGTGAAGCAGAGTTAATGTTTTGAAAAGACAAACCAAGTTAACAAATTTGTAACAAAACCAACCTAACAGTAAATAAAGATCTCTCAAATAAATAAATCAAAAATGAAGAAACAGGCACTTTAAGTGAACAAAAAAACACACAGGACCATTAGGGACTATCATGAACCATTAAGTTCCAACAAATTGGCAAACTTTACAGAAAAGAATGCATTCCTGAAAACATATCAATGACCAAAATTAAACATGAAGACATAGTAAACTTGAACAAACCAATAACAACCAACAAGAGTGAATCAGTAACCAAAATACTCTCTCAACCAAGAAAAGTCTAGGCCTGGATGGCTTTACTGGCGGATTTTGCCAAACTTTTAAAACTAACACTATTTTTTCTCCAAGTCTTAAGAAAAACTTTAAAGGGAGGGGCCCCTCCAAACTCATCCTATGAGGCCAGCACCACCATGATATGAAAACCAGATGAGGAGACAACAAAAATAAGAAACATAAACCAATGTCCCTAATGAACACAGATGCAAAATAAAAGAAAAATTCAATAAAATCCCAGTAAATCAACTCCAGCACCACATCACCACATCAAAAAAAGATTATACCATAATCCAATGTGATTATCCTATGGATAAAAAGAGGGTCCACAAACAAACAATAAACATAATGCATCATGTCAATACAGCAAAAGTTTTAAAGTGATCACCTTAACAGATGCAGAAAAGACATATGATAACACTCACCAGCCTTTCATGACAAACATAAAACCACAGTTAATGAAATTTAGAAAGAATGTACCTTAACATAACATTAGCTATATAGTGGACAAGCCCACAGTCAACATTATACTGAACAGGGACAGCAGGAAGCATTTCCTCTAAGACAGGCACTCTTCTTCAAGGTAATACAGGAAGTCATAGTCGAGCAATCAGGCAAGACAAAGAAGTGAAGAGCATTCAAGTAGGAAAAGAAGTAAAATTGCTCCGGGTGATAGATAACATTATTTTTATGTTAAAAAAAAAAAGTAAGGAAAACACAAAAACATTAAGGTAGATAAGTTAGCTCAGTCAAACTAATACAAAGATCAGGATCAATTTACCAACAACAAGCTTGTTAAAGAAATCATGAAAACAATCCTATTTACAATACACAGGAAAAAATATCTACATATGAACTTAACCAAGAACTTGAATGATCTCTAGAAGTGACATTATAAAATACTGGTGAAAGAACTTGAAGAATACACACACACGCACACACACAGGAAGATATTCCATGTTCACGAATTAGAAAAAAAAATTGCTGTAGTGTCCATGACACCCAAAGAGATTTACAATTTCAACACAATTTCTCCTCAAAATATCTTCATCATTCTTCACAAAAAGAGGAACCACAATTCTAAAGGTCATACTAAAACACAGAAAACCTTCGGTAGCCAAAGTAATCTTGAGCAAAGACGAATAAAGCTTTTGTCATCATAAGACTGGATCTCAAAACAAACTACAAAATGAATTTAACTAAAACAGTGTGGTACTGACATGAAAACAGAAACATAGACTAATAGAATACAGTAGAGTACCTAGAAATGAATATTCATGTCTATAGCCAACTGATATTCAATACAGGCATCAAAAGCCTACAGAGACAATTACAGACCTCTTCCACAGGTGGTGCTGAGAAAACTGAACACCCATGTGCACAGAACTAAAATTAGGCCCACCATATACAAAAGACAAAATGGATCAAATATCTAAATGTAAGAGCTGAAACCACTAAATGAAAACATAAAAATACTTCAGGACGTTGGCTTAGGCTATGAATTTTAGGTGAAGAATCATAAAGCAGAGGGGGGAAGAAGCAAAAATAGACCAATGAGATTGCATCAAACTAAGTGTCTACACAGTAAAGAAAGCAGCCAACAGGATGAAGAGACAAATTGCAGAATGTGATAAAATACTCGAAATTATTTATCCAATAATAATTACTATCCAAAATATACAGAAAGTTTACCAAAAAAAATGGCATAATAGGGTGAGACACATTTAAACAGATGGAGAAACACTAGCCAGAGTGAAGCAGAGAAGACACATTCCAGGAAATAGGAGAGGACAGACCAACAGCAGAGGGGACCTGAAGACTGATGGACATAGAAAAGCAGCAAAAACAATGTGGTGGTGTTGCAGTGACCAGACATTCCAGCAGAATTCAGCCAGCAGCAATCTGAACTGCACTGGTGGCTGGAATTCACCAAGAACTCAGGACATGAACCCAGACAAAGAATTGTCCATTCTGGTGGTCTCTTTGATTTGACCAGGGACAGACTCAGAGCATCAGATCCCAAACAGGCAGTGCAGGAAAAGGGTGGATTTCACAGCCCAACCCCCAAGTAGAGACAAATTGGGTGCCATCTTATCTAGGGAGGCAAAGGCTATGGGTTAGGACTGCACATGTACTCAGATGGGAGTGAGCTCATTTTGGCTCAGTGAATTGCAACAATGTGGTATGTTATAGCTTCCACTCAAAATAGGTCCAGGTAGCACCCAGACATAATGGCCAGCAGACATAATGGCCAGCAGTGGCACACCAGGTGCCTTTTTGTACAGTGTGTTAAAGGCTTTAACAGTGTAGGGACTGGGCCAGGCACCGTAGCCTAGCGGCTAAAGTCCTCGCCTTGAACACCCCGGGATCCCATATGGGCGCCAGTTCTAATCCCAGCAGCTCCACTTCCCATCCAGCTCCCTGCTTGTGGCCTGGGAAAGCAGTTGAGGATGGCTCAAAGCTTTGGGACCCTGCACCCACGTGGGAGACCTGGAAGAGGTTCCTGGTTCCTGGCTTCGGATTGGATTGGCGCAGCACCAGACATTGCAGTCACTTGGGGAGTGAATCATCGGACAGAAGATCTTCCTCTCTGTCTCTACTCTTCTCTGTATATCTGACTTTGTAAGAAAAATTAATAAATCTTTATAAAAACAAGAGTGCAGGGACAACAGTGAGCTGCGCATGTGCTGAGCTGGGAATAAATTTACTGAGCTCAGTGCATTGCACTGGTCCCAAGGGAAAATAATACCAACTATGGTATCCCACAGGTCAAAATAGGTCCATGTGGCCCTCAAACCTAATAGCCAACAGGTTCCAGCAAGATCTGCACCACCAACAACCCAGCTATATAGGACACCTGCTGTCTCTCTAATCCTGGAACCTGCTCCAACCAGAAATGGGAGAAAGGTTGTACAGACAATGGTGCAGCCTCAGCATGGTATCACAAGAGGTGGAGAGTTGTAAGTCAGGAGCTGGGGCTATGGAGATCATGGTGGAAGTCTAACATAAGAACCCAGACCTGGAACTTGCTAGAGGGCATGGCACAAGTGACTGCAAACAAAGAGCCGAGTGCCAACTGCATGCAGTAAGTAAAATCGAACACAGCTTAGAAACCTGCCACAAGGAGAAAACTCTGCTAACCAGAAGTGCAATGACCAAGAGCAAAAGAAAAGACAGCTGCACAATGAATATTCCTGAAGACTCCCCTGCAAAGGAGCAAAAGCCTTTGCCAAGTTCAGAGTTAACTGAGGAAGACATCGAGAAAATGGGAAATACAGAATTCAAAGCACTTGTTATAAAACTTATCAACAATGAGAAGCACATGCAGGAATTTAAGGAATATTTTACACAGGAAATAGCAACACTGAAACAAAATCAAGCTGAATTATTGGAAATGAAGGATGAAATAGTCAGAAGCTTCTTCCAGATCTCCCCCGCAGGACTTTAGTCCCAAGACGTTGGGCCGTCCTCTACTGCTTTTCCAGGCCACAAGCAGGGAAATAAATAGTAAGTGGAACATCCAGAATACAGTGCTTGCATGGTGAAGATTTAGCCCTAGAGCCATTGGGTTGCCAAGGCTCCCACAGGACATGCTTTCCTTTGCTTTGTCTCTGAGTAGGAGCAGCAGAGGGCCTTGGCTTTGGGGAAAAGAAATACAACTCCAGGGCACCGGAGAGGAGGGTGGTTGGTCAAATCCAGGTGGAGTTCAGCTGCTGACGCAGCTCTTGGTCCCAAGAACTCCCTGGGAGAGCAAGATGCATCCACAGCCCTCACCGGGCTGACTCAGCCTCCTCTCCCTATCAGGGCCTGGGTGTGAGACGCCCACCCCACCCCACCCCTAAGCCAGCTCGGAACTTTGCAGACGAAATGGGTGAAGGCAGTGATGGCAGCCACTCACACCCAGGCTGTAGAACACAGGCATTATCTGCTACTTTCTGGGCACTTGAACAGGAAGCAGGATCAGAAGCAAGCAGCCAAGACCAAGGTGTATGGGGGGAGCGGGGTAGTCACAAGTGGCAATTTAGTGCTCAGTATTACAACAACAGCCCCCTCAGATCAGATTCCTTATGTGTGAGACTCTGAGCAGAACCTAACCCCAACCTGGGCTCCAGCTCCACACACCGAGCCAACCAGGCAGTCTCTTGCCCACAGCACCCTTCTTGGACACAAAGGGATGAGGTCTGCCACACACCAAGGGTCCAAGAACATGGGCCATCCTCTGCTGCTTTCCCAGGCTATAAGCAGAGAGCTGGATAGCAAGTGGAACAGCTATGACTCAAGCCAGGGCCTATATGGGATGCCGGCTTTGCCAGTAGAGGCTTAACTTGCTACTTGTAGGTGCTGGCCCCCTATATCTTTACTTTTAAAAAATGATTTTAACACCTTGACGCATGTACTTCTCATGTACATGTTGTGAAAGTACATATGAACACCTTTCTTCTTGAGAACAGTTGTCAATATCGCTTCACCAGGGCTGAATTTGTGGCATAGCCAACAATGCCTCCATCTGCAACTCCAGCATCCCATATGAGTGCCGATTTATGCCCCGACTGCTCCGCTTGCCATCCAGCTCCCTGCCAATGCACCTGGGAGAGCAGCAGCAGATGGACTAAGTGCTTGGGTCCCTACACCCATGTGGAAGGAAGCTCCCGCTCTAACTTTAGCCTGGCCCAGGTTGTTGTAACCATCTGGGGAGTGAACCAGCAGACGGAAGATCTCTCCTTCGCTCTTTTCTTTCCTCTCTGTCCCTGTGTGTGTGTGTGTGTGTGTGTGTGTGTGTGTGTGTGTAGTTCTGCTTTTCAAATCCTTTTTAAAATTGCTTCACTGAATCACGCCATGTACGTGATAGCATACCTTCTTTCCTCATGTATATATCATTGTCATAGCCACCTCATTTAGTCATGTTAATACTCATGTTTTTGACCAAAAAAATTGTCCCTTCCCTGTCAGTGTCACTGAACTGAGGCTCTGAAGAGGTGTCTCCACAGAAGCCAAACAGAAAATCAAGTTCGATATGTGGAGAAGACAAGGCCATCTGACTGGAATGTTTGTACTGTGCCCACAGGAAATGATGAGAGACACAGGGTTATGGGAACGAGCTAAGAGTTGGGGGTTAGGGTGGGCTAAGGGAGCTGTCGCTGTTCAAGAAAAGGCCCCTCACCTGCAGGGCCAGGAGCCGGCAGGTGCTGGAGTGCACCAAGGCACCGTCCCTGGAGAGGACTCTCAGGGCTGTAAAACAAGCCAGGGAACAGATCCTGGCTGAGTACTCCCTCTCAGCCTGGCCCCCTCACTGCCCAGGGGAAGGCTCAACAGGGTGGCAGGTGGCTTGGGGAGCAGGTTCCTGGGGTCCTTTCACAGACAGGGAGATTGGTCTAGTCCCCCTGCAGGGCAGAAGTCCCTGAAGGCCAGACCCAACCAGCCCAGCCATGGAAGAGGCAGGAAGCCCAGAAGGATGAAAGGCAGAAAGCAAGAGTCAGTGAGCAAGGGCAGCCTTCCTGGCCCTGTGCCCTCACCTATCTGCTCACCCCAGAGTGATGCCCGCAGGTCAGGTAGGTGGCAAAGACCGTCTAAGCAGCAGGTCAGGGGAAGTGAAGAGTGGGAGGGAGAATGTGAACCTCCAAAGCTCTTGGTGTGTCATTACCATAACAGACAGTGCAAGCTGGCCCTGCATTTGAGAGCACTTGGTGACTGGATAGATGATAAATTCATACCTACAGACAGACAGAGCATCATTCAGTGCCTAAGAAACATCTGCACTGGCACACACCCCAGCCTTTCTCTGTATCATTACCTGGGGTTCCGGAACCTCACAGATTCACCCCAGCCTTTCTCCATGCCGCTATCTGGGAGTCTGGAACCCCCACAGACATTACCCCAGTCTTTCTCCGTGCCATTACCTTGGGTCCCGGGACCCCCCCAGACTTCGCTGGCCCCCAGCCCCTCTGCCCACCATTCCTTCCAGTACGTGCCCAAACACTGCTGCCTGCTCTCTTGCATTCACACTTGAAGGTTTCAAGGTTCTCCTTTTTGAGGGGCTGCAGAGGAAGAAGGGGGATCAGTTTGTGAACTCACCTGCCATGTGGGTTAAATGTCCCCGCGGTGTGCTAGCACTGGCCCTGGGGGTCTCGCTGTACATGTGAGGGTTGCTCGAATGTTCAGGGAGCCCGGCTGTGGACCTGAGCATGAGCTCTACAAATCCTGAGCACATAGGCCTCCAGAAGACTTTCATTCACACCCAGGAGGAGACAGGGGACGTCTGGCTCTGATTGTACCACCTGCAGAGGCCCAGGGCAGCTGGGGGCTTGAGGGGATCAGGTATCTGGCTGTCACCCTACCCCCTCTACATGCACCCACAACATTCTCCCAAAGTCCATCCCCACAAGCATCCCAAACCCCCGAGTCCCCTTCCCACTCATTCATTGCTTCATGTCATCCATCAGTCTCCACCAAGCACTTCCTCTGTACCATGCCACAAAACAAACAAGAGATTTGCCATCATGGAGGCTTCTAGCTGGAGCAACAGATATCCCAGCACAGGCTGCTGTCACGATCGTCAAGGACAATGGGGGCTTCCAATTGGGCCGACTGAAGGAGGCTTCAGAGTCAAAGCAGGGCAAGAAATGATCTTTAGGAATGAATCAGATTCCAGACTAAGCAAGGCTGCAACACCTGTGCGCCGCATGTGGACTAGATCAGGGAAAAGCCAGGCTGGGCGGATTGTTCCTGCTGGTGCAAGCATAAATTAGAGTGGGTGAGGGATGTTTGGGCTTAGCCACAGCATCAACTGGCAGAAGCTGGCACTGGGAGCTAATTCTGTCAAGTCAAACCACAGAACCACCCGCAGAGTGCATAAACTGGTACTGAGAGAGACCTGGGAGGGAAATATTGGGTTCCCCCCTCTTGGGTCACTACTCCCGCAGGAGGGCATGAAAACTAAGACGGGGGCTGGGGTGGCTAGACAGAGAAGCACTCAACAACATCCGTGAGGGCTGGATGGTTGAGTTGGTTAGATGGAACTAAGCTTTAATACCCATTGACAAGTACAAGAGCCAAATGGGATGGGGGACAGACTGGACTAGTCTGCTACACATACTGGCAAACCAGGGTAGGGGGTGGGCCAGGTGGGGCCTTGTGGGTTGCCCCGACTAGGCTGCAGCTCCCACTGGTTGATGTAAGGGCCGAGTATGTGCTGGGCAGAACCAGGCTGGACTGTAACACCCATTGGTTCCAGTGCAAGTCGGGACTGAAAACAGAACCAACCCAGCAATTGAAACCACCAACTGATCGTGGTGATGGACTGTGCCGGGCCCTGTGCTTGCTTGAACATACAAGAATCTGGTCTGGGAATACCTCAAGGTTTCTTTGGAGATCTCCCCAATCGAACTGCTGTTCTCAGAACCCTAGCCAAGAAAAGAGAGAGGACAGAACAAGTCAATCAACCACCTCAGCTATATGTTGGCAGCGAAATGCTGGGCAAATGAAGACCCTATGATGGACTGTGTCAATCAGTGGACGACCTCATTGAGCGAAACTGGCAGCGATTCATAACTGGAGAACTATTAAAACCACTTGAGCAAGGATCTCAGAGCATGCCCCACATCCGGGACTTGGGGTGGGTGGGAAACTGGGTAGGGCTTCTCCCTCAATATTCCCCTTTACCTCAGATACATGATGGAAACAATATGGCCATAATAGTATTACCCACTTCCGTATACCCCCTGCACCTTTTTTTACCATAATTAACTATGTAAAGATTGTCAACAAGAATACAATAAAAAAAAAAAAAGAATGAGTCAGATTAAATCTGACAGAGCAAGCAAAAGGATAACACCAGAGGCAGAGGGTTGGAGATTAACAAAGACTGTAGGAAGAGCTAACCCCCGTGTAGTCACTGTGACTTTGGCAGGCAGTGGGCGAATGGTTTGACAACAGGATCCACTAAATGGCAGAGAGCTGGGAACCTCAGAACACAACAACTCTGATGTATGAGAACAGAAAGTAAGCAGGTGTTATTCTCGCAGGCAGCCTTCTCCAGGCAGAGACCGCCAGCACCCATTAGACCTGGAGTGAATGAGAAGGGCTTGACACAGAGACTTGGAGACCAGAAAGCCCAGCACTCCTGGTGACTTTGTGCACATCTTGCAACAAGGCAAGATAAGAGGTGAAGAATGTTGAGCAAACCCCTCTGAGAGGCTCAAAGATGGAAGCAGTTGCCAGTTGGACGCACTCTTACCTTGGAAGTGTCCGTTACTGGGAGCTAAGATGTCCCTTATTGCCTCTTCTGCATTACGAGTCTGAATTTCTACATGATACTCGCCTTGCACTGGTGTTTATGGAAAACTGCATTTCCTGGCAATTTTGTTTGCTTCAGGCAACTACGTTGTTGTTCCATTGATTGTAAAGCATGAGTTGATTTGCCTGCGTTATAGCGTACCCACCAGCACTGTGGTAACTAACTCAGTCATGACTCACTCATTTTATTCGGGAATGTCATTCGGTGAGGACAGAAGAGTTGCTCCTGACTCTCAGCCTGTAGGCTGGTGTGAGAAGCGCTCTGGACTCAGGTCTGATTCCTTACTTGGAGATCCGTGCACGGATATGCCAGGGGAGAGAAGATATGCTGAACACAAACGTCACGAGCAGGTCTGAGTCCCTCGGTGCCCTTCCTCTGTGATGGCCCCTTCTTGACGCCTTCGTTTGTAGTGTGAATCACATACTCCAGGAGTCGAGAACCAGGTCCATCATGACCACCGAGCTCCCGACACCTGCAGTAATGGAAGCCGCATGCAAGGGTGCCTGAGGTGTCTGCTGAACGCACTTCTTAGTGAACAAGCCAGCCTTATGCTCACATCCTGTGTTGCATGCCAAGCTGCACCTCGGTTTCTGTTCTGTCTGTGACCCCAGTCTGTTCTTGTGAAGTGGCTTTGAGTAATGGAATTGTCACCTCACTGGGGACAGCAGAAATTGATGCAGCTATAAGATATCACTCATCTGCTTCCAAACCTCCCGATTCTGTAGACCAAAGAGGATCCACTCCTGACGCTGGCTTCCTCTCGCTGTACTTGAGGGTGCTGCTGCCAAGCAGACCCCTGGCCAAGAGTGCACAGCAAGTGCACGTAGGGATCCAACAAACATGCTGTCTGCTGGGAGCTCTTGTCCAGCCAGAACAGAGCTCGCCAGCACTGGCCCTCAACCCAGTCCAGGCCAGGTGCACCTGGCGTCCCCAAACAGCCTCAATCAACTGGAGACTTCCCATCAATCAACGACAAACCTGGTGTGATTGAGCTTCAGGGAAGCAGCATAGGCATATTGCCCCCCAAATCTTTACCCACAAGGCACTTACTCATTGCAAAGGCTACAACAATTTTACTCTGGAGAAAACCTGACCAGGACCAGCAAAGCAGCCACTGCCAGCAGGGGCCTCGTGACCTGATGCACAGTCAGTCGCGTCGTCACTGGGATGTGGGATGACAGGGGCCTCGTGACCTGACGTGGGGATGTTGTCACTGGGGATGTGGGATGATCCAGAATCTGAACCCAATTACCAAGATACTTCAGCATTACTCAAACTGGGAAGCGTTGTGCCAAATCACAGCCCTCTCCTGTAATGCCAATGTCGTGAAAACTAAACAAAGTCTCTCAGAAACTATTCCCAGACAGAAGGAGGCTAATGAGACATGGCAAATGAACGCAGGATTCCAGATGGATTTCTTTTTCCATGAAGGATGTTGCTGAACCATTGGCAAAAATCTAAACACAATTTGTAAGCTCACTAGCACTATAATATTAAAGCATTCCATTATCTTATAATTATTATATTATTTATTGTAACATACGCTTTTATGGTATGGCATTATTTTTAGGAAACAACAATATGTGAAGATAAAGGGGCATCATGTTTCTCACTTTCTCTTAAATGGTTCAGAAAAAAATTAACATGCACACACACATATACATAGAAATAGAAGAGTTCACATGGAAGCACCCATGTAGGAAAACTAACATTTAGACAAAGTTATCTTGGCAAGGTTATTCAGAGTTCTACAGATGAGTCCCTCTCCTGTAAGCCTTCATGCACATTAAAATCAAAAATACTTGGGCTGTTTGCTGAGAAGTTCTGACACCATAGACTCAGGAGGACCTAGGCGCTTTTATTTCTAGTAGGCACCCCGGGCAGTTTGGCTGCAGCATGTCCATGGAAGGGCATCAGGAGGTGATATGCTGTGAAATTTGCCCAGATCATACAGGTAGCCAGGGACCAGGCCACAACCAGAAATCCCACTTCCTAGCTGGGACCTGTTTCTCCGAATCATACCGTTTATTAAAGTAAAATTCAGCATGGTTTTGTGCTTACGGCTATCATTACCTTTAGCCAGTAAATAATAGCATTAAAAAGAAAAGAAGGGAGAAAAAAGAAGAAATCCCATGTCAATCAAACCCCCTCAAAGTTAGCATCAACATGAAGTTTCCCCACTTGCACTAACTCCAGAAAATCTACGCCAGTCTCGGACGCATCCTGTTTCATCTCTGATGCTTTCATCTGCCCATACACCAGGACTGACAACCTGCAGGAGCATGGGACTCCGACTTCTCCATCAGCCTCCAAAGCCGTCAGTCCAAACAGATCCCCAAATCTGCCCTCCCTCCCCGTCTAACCACATCTCTCTCACTTCACACCATGCTTCGGTTTCTCCCAGAACAACAACACAATTTCTCAACTGGTGCCCCAACATCCACTCACCCCAATGCATCCACCATTCTGTGACAGAGCAGACATCTCAAAAGGAAGTCCAGCCAATGGCAACCCGGAAGGTATCCTCACTGACAGGTGAACAAGCTAAACAAACTAAAATCACAACTTAGATACATCAGAGAACTTAGGTCACCAGGAAGACCACTGTTCCAACCCTTCCGTGCAAAGTGGAGAGACACACAGCCAGAATGAATTACAGCTTACCAGAATAGAAAAAAAAAAAAAGGCAGCTACATCCCATTCGGCTTTCAACCCAAAGTTACAAGGCAAACGAAGCAAAAATGCTCATGTGAAGACACAAGGCAAGCCTCTGAGCAAAAACTCAGACAGGGTCTGAGACACCTACCAGGACAGAGGGTTAATGCAGAGAGACAGCTGCAAAGAAAGGATCCCAAAAGCATTACAAATTTAAAAAACAAAAAAGATAACAGAACTCCTAGATGGATTCAGGTCAATAAAAACTTCCAAAACTCAAACTCAAAGGGAAAAAAAAAGAAAGAATAAAAGAACAACAAAACCAAGTCTGACCAAGCTACTCTATCTTTCTCTCTGTATATCCTTTTCTTCGTAAACTTGGCTTTTGAATAAAAAAATATTTTTAAAAGAAAGTTTCTTTTTATTGGAAAAGTAGATTGACAGAGAAAGATCTTCCATCTGCTGGTTTGCTCCCCAAATGACTGCAACAGCTAGGACTGAGCTGATCTAAAACCAGGAGCCAGGAGCTTTTCCCGCATCTCCCACATGGTTGCAGGGCTCAGTGACTACAGCCATTCTCCGCTGCTTTCCCAGGCCATCAGCAAGGAACTGAACTGAATGTAGAGTAGCCGAGACTTCCAAGCAGCACCCATATGGGATGCCAGCACTCAGGGGTTGGCTTAACTCCGCAGCCTAACCAGGATTAATGCTTCCCCACTACTGAGTCACTCTTCTTGCCAGTAGAACAAACTAGTCCCACCCAGTGTGAGCTCTAACCACCACTCCTCCTGCCCCTTCCCCATGATTCTTCCCAGCCTCTGGCAAGGGGGTACAGACGAGTCCTCAAGGAGACCCATGTTTAGCCCCCGTGGACTGTTCTGAAGATCTTTTTTAGCCACTACAGCCTCCCTGAGCTCTGGGGTCTCTCTCCTGGTGTCAGAGAGGCCACCTGCTGCTCCTGAATCCTGCCCCTGAGCTCTCTCCAGCCAGCAAGCTGGGGCAATAGCAGATTTTTTTTCAAAAATATTTATTTATTCGTATTTGAAAGACAGAGTTATAGAAAGAGAAGAGGAGAGAGAGATCTTCCATCAGCTGGCTCACTCCCCAAATGGCTGCAACAGCTCGAGGAGTCAGGAGCCTCCTCCAGGTCTCCCATGTAGGTGGGCCGTCCTCCGCTGCCTTCCCGGGCCATTAACAGGGAGGGGAGTCAGGAGCCTGCTCCAGGTCTCCCATGTAGGTGGGCCATCCTCCGCTGCCTCCCCAGGCCATTAACAGAGAGAGGAGTCAGGAGCCTGCTCCAGGTCTCCCACGTAGGTGGGCCATCCCCCGCTGCCTTACCAATCCAGTAACAGGGAGCTGGGTTGGAAGTGGAGCAGCCAGGTCTTGAACTGGCACCCATATGGATGTGTCAGATCTACGAGCAGAGTCTTAGCCAGCTCAGCTACAGTGCCAACCACTAGACAGATTCATTCCTCTGGTTCTCCCCCTGGGGGATCCCTGCCCTCCACTCCCCAAGGTGGGATGGCTGAACCCCGTCCTCTCTGTATTCTACCCATGCTCCCTGCATCTTAGCCACCAGTTATTTTGCTCTGCCAAGCATCCATGGGGAAAGTTTTGATAACCCTCAGGAGGTTCTCTGGTTTGGATAGTTTGGGGCTCACTTTTTTTTTTTAAACTTCTTCTTTTTTTTTTCTTAAAGATTTATTTTATTTTCATTACAAAGTCAGATATACTGAGAGGAGGAGAGAGAGAGAGGAAGTGGAGCTGCCGGGATTAGAACCAGCTGCCATATGGGATCAAGACGAGGACCTTAGCCACTAGGCCACACTGCCGAGCCCTGGGGCTCACTTTTGATTCCATGTTGTTGGGTTTTGTTCATCTACTTGAGAAAAAAATAAAATCTCCAACATGCAGGGTACGAACACTAACGACCTGGTGAGGGTAGGGTTACCGACCAAGTACATTGCCAAGGGTTCAGGTCACCAACTGAGTGCACTGTCAAGGGTTCCAGTCCTTAGCTGCTCCAGAGCCTGCTCCTACCCTCAGCAGAGCCCTCCCTCGCCCCTGCTGTACAGGCAGGAGCATTGCATCCCATCATGCTGTGTTCTGAGCTGACAATTGCCACCAAGGTCCACTGTGCAAGGTAGCAGGGCAAGAAGAACTGGTCCTTAGCACTCCAGCTCAGTGTCTGCCTTCCTGGGTTCATCAACCAGGATTCAGGCCACTGGGAAGCCGGACAGGTACATACAGGTCTGGAGAGCCAGGGGCACTGACCTCCCCAGCTCTGAGCTTGGCAACATCGCTTTGCTCAATGACAGCAGCCATGGTAGGGAAGTGGACACTGCTGAAATCAGCAAATGCTACCCACTGGGCATCTTCTTCCTAAAGACACAGCACTGCTGGTGACTGCAGAGCCACTTTGTCAAGCACCACCCACCTCCGCTAGGAAAGAGAAAAGGAGATTTTTTTTTTTTTTTTAGTTCCCTGCACTAGCCTGGGCTGAATTTCGGGTGTTTGGATGCTGATTTGGCCAGATCTCCTGCTTATTTGTGTCACACTTCTAAGATCCTAGCATGGCAAAACTGCCTCTGTGTCTGCTGGAAAAGATCTACAGAGTTCTGCTTACCAGCTGATATAAGGAAGTCTCTGGGAATTCAGAGAGAGGGAGGGGGGAGGAAGGAAGGGAATGGGAGAGGCAAAGGAAAAGCGAGCGAGAGAGAGACAGAGAAAGAGAGAGAGATTTTCCATCCACTGGTTCACTTCCCAAATTACTGTAACAGCTAGGTCTGGATGTGCTTGAAACTGGCAGCCAATAACTCATCCCAGTGTCCCACGGGGTGGTAACGGCCCACGTGCCTGTGCCATGCTCTGCTGCTTTTTCAGCTGCATTAGCAGGAAGCTACATTGGCAGTAGAGCAGCCAGGGCTCGAATCACCTCTTGATGTGAGAGGCCAGCATTAAAATCCACCACACCATGACACTAGCACCAGAATTCTGACTTCTTATTATCAGATCTCACTCTCTCTGTCACTCTGCCCTTCAAGCAGAAGAAAAATAAAACAAGTAGACATTTGAATAAGATCATTAGAATTTAAGATTTATTTATTTATTTAATGGAAAGGCAGAATGAGAAAGAGGATCTTTCAACCACTGGTTCACTTCTCAAGTGGTCACAACAACTTGGGCCGCTTTTGGAGCCCAGAGCTCCACCAGGGGTTCGAACACCTGGACCATCCTCCACTGTGCTCCCAGGCACATCAGCAGGGAGCAGAGGCAGAAGCGGAGCAGCCAGGACTCCAGCCTGCATTCTAACGCCGGGGGTATTGCCAGTGGCTGCTTAGCTCGCTGCACAACACTGGCCCCAGAACCATCAGCTCTTAGAATAGGAAGTCATTTCTGAAGGATTTGGCCCAAACCTTCACCAATTTTTATAAACAGAACTGTTCTAGGAGGGTACATTTCTCAATCATGGTGTTGAACAAAAGATGAACCTTCTGATATCGACCCTGCCCAATATGACGTCAAGTGAAACTTCTGGGAAGAGATGTAAACTAGCTGTTGACCAACTAATTGGATGCTTTCTTCATCCTGATAAATAGAAAAAGAAGGAAAAGAACACAATTGACTTTAAACCTGGATGTCTTCCCTGGTCTGGTCAACAATTTTAAGCATTTGGGCTCCAGGGTCAGGGACTCAAGTTCCATGAAGCCGATTTATGGCCAGTGATGACAAGTGAAGGAAGAAGAAACAGAATGTTCTAAAGGAAGGTAATTTCCCTTGAGAGAAATGGCATGACCAAGAACTATTCTTTCCCCAGGAGCAAGCGCTTCCTTTTGTAGCCAAGAGGAAGAGCAGCATCCCTCTTCCTGATCAACAACACCAGCCACCCTCAAACTAAAGGCCCAGAGGTCAAAGTGTGATGCCTCTGGTGGGAGAGAGACATCACCCCCAGGGCGACCCTTCATCTCTGTCCATGCATCCTTGCTTGCAAGTCACCAGGAGCAGAAAATGAGCAAGGAGGCAAACCCAACCACCTGCTGATTTATCTGGATTAGAAAAAGCCTAGTGAGAAAGCCCCAGCCAGCCAGATGTGCCTTACAGAAACTATGCAGAACATGGGGCCCAGACAGGCTGAGGGTCACACACAGCAGCTGCTAAGGACAGGCAGGGTGAGAAGGCCCCAGCAACCAGGGCCCTGGCCTGCCTCATAAGGGGATGCAACCCCTTGGGTAACAAGCCTCAGACCGTGTGAGGTCATCGCCCTGTGCTGCTATCCTCATTTTTTCAAAGGGAGAGTCCCCTCCAGCCTGAGAAGCAGCTGCCAGGTTGCTTGGTAACCAGGAGTGTGTTTTCTCTCACAGTCAACTCCCTCAACCCCGCCTCTTCCCCAGCTCAGGCACCAGAAAGGCTGTTGGTTGACATCCAGGACCCTGGGGTGCCAGAGGCTGATGGCAGGTGGCTTGCATCTCAGGGCCAGGCTGAGAGGCTGTCCCTTGCTCCCAGCCACCATTGTCTCCTCCACTCAATGCATCTCACCAGGGCCTGAACAGAACATCAGGAACCTCAACTCCTCTTGGCCAAGATCTTCCCAAGTGCAAGGCTTGCAACCAGACAGCCGTACAGGCCACACGGTGCAGGGAGGGGTGTTCCAGGCTTCAGGGACGGCACTGGTGAAGGTCCTGAGACAGGAAGTACCTGAAAGGCCAGGCTCTTGAAGGACATTGGAGACTCCTACAGCTTCGCTCTGTGGATACCCCAGACATTCGAGCAGCCAGAAGTTGGGAAGGCTTATGGTGACATAGGGTCAGGTTTCTGGTCTCACTGTTACCCATGCCAGCTGCACAAGCTTGGAGAAAGCTCTTCACCTGCCAACCTGCTGGCTGGATGGGAAGTCACGGCAGCACAGCATTGGAGCAAAACCAGTGGCTACCATCTGCGGGATTTGAGTGGCACCTTAGAGCAAGATTCCAGAAGAGCCTCTGGCTTCCCTCGGGGTTCAGCAGTGCTACTCCCTTCTGGTGGGGGCCAACAGTGACACAAGCACCTCCCAAAGCCAGATCACAAGTGCACACATGCACACACACACACACACTCACACATTCACACGGCCTCTTTAAGCCATTATGGCCACCGTCCACAATTGGCACAAAACATTGTTCCTCTCCTGCTGAATGTACGGACCAGGGAGATCAGGGACAAGAGGGACTTGGGGCTCACTGGAGGGCAGTGTGTGTCCCTGGCCTGCGTGCTTCTTGCCCCGCTGCTCCATGTCACTCCTACTTGGCTTCAGCTGAGCATGCATGGCAAGGGCGGTCCTTCTGTGCCATCTAATACCCACTGTCTCCTGGACAGGCAGAGAGGCCCGAAGAGCTGGGACTCCAGGGACAGGATGAGCCCTGGGGGGACGGGGGGAGGGTGCAGGTTCCAAGGAGGAAGGGTGCTTCACGTTCCCTGTGGCCAGCTCCCCTGGGTCACCAGGAGGGCCCGGGAACAGTCAGTGCTACTCCTCTCCCAGTGCCAAGCATGGATTAGAAGACCCAAGCCATCTCACAGAACAAATGAATTCAACTCCCCAAAGGAATGGGGACCCAGAACTCAAGGTCATTGCTCCCTTTTTCCTAAAGATTTATTTTATTTTTGTTTGAAAGGCACATTTACAGAGAGGAGGGACAGAGAGAGAAATATCTTCCATACATTAGCTTATTCCCCAAATGGTCACAACAACCAAAGCTAAGCCAATCTGAAACCATGGCCAGGAACTTCTTCCAGGTCTCCCATGTAAGTATGCAAGACCCCGAGGACTTGGGCTGTTCTCTCTGCTTTCCCAAGCCACAAACAGGGAAGCATATTGGAAGTGGAACAGCCAGGACACGAACTGGTACCAATATGGGATGCCAGTGCTTGAGGGTGGAAGATTAGCCTATTGAGCCAAGTCTCTGCTACTTCTGTACTAAACACAGGACACACCAGCGATGGGTTCTGAGAAGTTCAGTAGTTTTAATCAAAGCATCCCACCTCCCTCATCATCCTTCGCTCTGCCTCCGTGACTCATTCACCCCTGGATGTTTCTACCTCTTTATGATGTCATTCTCTCAAACAGTAATTCATCCGCTTCTTACTCTTCCTCTATTGATTGTTTATTTGAAAGGCAGAGTTACAGAGAGAGATACAGAGACACACAGAGAGAGATTTCATCTGCTGGTTCATTCCCCAAATAGCTGCAACAGTCAGAGCTGGGCCAGCCTGAAGTTGGGAACCTGAACTTCATCTGTATCTCCCAACTATTAGGGGCCCAAGCATCACAGCCATCTTCTACTGCTTTCCCAAGAGCATTGGCAGGGAGCTGGATCAGAAGTGGAGCAGCCAGGACTCGAAGTGGAGCTCATACAGGATGCTGACATCACAAATGGCAGCTTGGCTAACTGTGCCACAATACCAGCCCCATCCCATATATTTCTGACTTGTCTTCTGGCTAATGGCATCTACTGCCAGCTGCCCTCTGGCCCCAGGGTCCACAGTGCCACAGGACAAAGTCTGTGAGGTTAGGATTTCTGTATCACCCCTGGGAGATTCCCTTCCAACGTTCATGAATGCAGTCAGTTTCTCCCTCAGGACAGACCAAGTCTGGTAGGGCAAGCCCAGTTTAACTCAGGAGAGATGAGGATGAGAAGGGCTTCAATCTTTCCTTTGGCCCCACTGACCCAACTCCAATAGACTCTGGTCCAGTCCCACAGCTCCTAGAGAAGGAGGCCAGGAAGGACCCTGTTGGCCATGGTTGAGGAGTCCTCACTGTTCAATGGTGTTCAACAGCTGGCCTGTTTGACTTGTGCAAAGACTTGGAGGAGGCTCAAGGAAATCAGCAAAACAAGTGAGGTTGGGGCAACAGGGCAGGCGGGCAGAAGGACTCAGGAGGCTTCCAGGGTTACCTAAGTGCTGGGTCTCAAGGATGGTAAAGGCTCTTTTCAAAGAGCCAGGCATGGGGCACTCTGGACAGATGCTGCCCAGGGGGTGGAGGTAGCTGTGGGGTGTGGACAGCACGGGGATTGGTAGGGCTGGAGCATGGCTGGAAATTGGAGCTGGCACCAGCCAGACCCTGAAGCTCCTAGTAAGGAACTGCTAAAGAACTCGGGCCTGCAGGGCAGGGAGGGGGACAAGGGAATCCAGGGAAGACAGGATGAGCAGGGCGGATTCCAACTCCAAACACCCAGTACCAAAGACACTGCCCAGTGCCCTCGGTACGCAAGCAGAAGTGGCCATGAATGCCTGTTCAGGCACAGGTTGGGCGATGGCAGTAAATGAGATCACCCAGGAGGACAAAGAGACAGGAGAACAGAGCAGGTGGGAGACAGAGCCTGTGGGTCGCCCACCTCAGACACTTCTGAAGTTCTCCAAGAGGAAGAGGAGCTCTGAGAAGGAGGAAGAGGACGGGAGGCTGAAGGGGGCAGTCAGGGCTAAGAAGGAAGCCATGGTTCAAGGCGAGGTACTCTCAAGGCCAGGTGCCACTGGGAAGCTAATCCAGGAAGGCTGGTGCAAACCCTGCTCCCGGCAAGATGTGAGCAGGAAATGGCAGGTGCCCTCAGCCAGGACCAGCACTCAGTCTCCGCATCCAGGGAAGCAAGGGGGTTCCGGGTTTAAACGTGTATGGGAGGTGCCCAGGCAGTGGGCGTGGACCGGCAGGAGGAGACGTGAGAGTTAAGAGAGAAAGTGGCCACCGAGTCATGCACAACCAGAGGCCTCACTGGCTCCATTCTCAACAGGGACAGCACTGGGGCATGCTTACAGCCCAGCAGGCTGTTCCCACAGCAGGCAGAACCGCAGCAAGCTCCCTCTTGCAAGGCAGCTGGGGTCGACAGACACCTTAAGGTATAGCAGGGCCCTGTGCATGGTAATCCTGCCGTCCTCCAGGTGGGGGTGCTACAGTTCCATCTCGGCTTCTTGGGGTTTTGTGCTGCTGACGGTGGGTTGCACGGCCCTGGCTGTTGGACGACTAGGTGATCTCCTCACTAACGCCCGGGGTCTGCCAGAGGTCAGCCTCGTGACTGGTGAGGCTCCATTTGTTTGTCACTGACCTGGAAGACAGACAGGAGGCTACACCCAGCAGGCCAGTCCACGCTGCAGAGCACAGCTGGGAGCCAGACTCTTGGAAAAGAGACGCAGGATTGTGTCACAGCGATGAATCAGACAGCTCAAGGTGTGGGTGCAGGGAGGGGGTGAAGTTGGCACATATGTACAAAGGGTAAAAGGTCCAAATCAGAGAGATTAGTTGAGTTGAACTAGGCTGCAATGCCTATTGACATGTATGAGAGCTGAATGGGATGTGGGACAGACTGGACTAGTCTGCTGTACATATTGGCAAGCACAGGAACCAGAGCAGGGGGCCTGGTGGGGGTTATTGTGGGTCGTTCCAACTAGGCTGCAGCTCCCACTGGTTTGCATGAGGGCTGAGTGTGTTGTGCAGTGGGCAGGATCAGGCTGGACTGCAACACCCATCGGTTCACGTGGAAGACAGGGCTGCCGACAGAACTGACCCAGCAATTGCTACTACCAGTGTGTGTGACAGACCGTGCCAGACCCTGTATTGGCAAGCACACACAAGAATCAGGTATGGGATAACCTCAGATGAAGCTTTTGTGGGGATCCCCTCAACTGAATCGCTGGACTCAGAACCGCAGCCATGGAGAGAATTGCAGGTTCCATGGTCTGACTGTGGAGTGCATTTGTCAGAGCTGGACCTCCTCGGTGGCTCAGACAGAGCAGTGGATGGTATGTCCAGGCGCACATGGAAGATATGGCAGTATATTGGAGCCTACAGGGAACACCTGGTACCAGAATAGAGGATGAAGGACAGAGCAAATTGATCAACTACCCCAGCCAATTGTTGGCAGTGAATATCTGGGCAAACGGAGACCCTAAGGTGGACTATGTCAACCAGTGAATTCTGGAGAGATTTCATCGTGCTTGGAGTGGCAAGATCAGCAGTAATTCAGAATTGTTGAACTATTGAAACCTCTTGAACAGGACCTCAGAGCCCACCCCACATCGGGGACCCTGGGATGATATCAGGTGGCTGTCCTCCATCCCTGGTTATGGAGACTGTTGGGAGGCTGGGAGTGGCTTCTCTCCTTATCTCCCCTCTTGCCCCAATTGCAGGAAGAAAAAAAACAAGAGAGAGAATGTGGAAATGGTGGTCTCACCCACTTTCCTGTACCCCTTACACCCTAATCAACTATGTAAAAATCATCAAAAATTATCAAATATTCTTTTAAAAAACACTTAAGTCGAAAAAAAAAAAAAAAAGAAAGAAAGTCGCCCAAATGATCTAGCTGCAGGAAGAAAAGTAACATTGAAAAGATAGTGCTTTCCAAAGCCAGGAAATCCTGCTTCCATGACCATCCATCTGTTTTGGTCTGCTAATTCCTACGGTAGTAGATCTGACCTACTGTGGCAAGCTGAGCTGGGAAGAGACATCACGCAGAGGCAAATATACCCTACGTGGGGAAAATACACAGTGGAAGGGCGTCCCGACAACGGCTGTGAGCTCTCAGCTCTGTCGGAAGCGAGGCGGAGTGCGTGAGTGAGTAATGCAGAGTGCCTTAAAGTACTTTTGCAGTGCTCAGAGAACAAAAATCAAAGACACTCTCTTGGTCTTCCCCTTCTAGAAGGATCAGAAAGAAGCAAGCCACCGAGCAGAGCTATAGAAAGAAAAGTCTGGCATGACGAAGGTGGTTCCTAAACAATCAGAAATAGAATTTCCCTGTGAGCCGGCAGCCCAAAGGCCATGACATCATCACCTCTTAGAGACATCTGCACATTCGTGTGCGTTGCGGCCAAGATTCAAAGGCAACGTGTCTGTTGATGGCTGAATGAATGAAGAAAGTATGGCATGCATGCATCCACAATGGAATATTATTCGGTCCTTAAAAAGATGATCTGGTAATTTACACCCGCATGTATAAACCTAGAATGTGTTGAATAAGTCAAAGAAATCAGACCCAGGAAGAAAATCTCCTTAAAGCAGAAGTCTCTGCAACTCCACCTTTCAAATAAAAAAATAAATCTTAAGAAAAATTAGACACATAGAAACAGCACTAGAGAACAATGACACGGTTGGGAGATGGGAAAATACAGGTGAAAATACTCAAAGTTTAGCTCTATAGAATGAATACAACCTAGGGACACAGTGTACAACACAAGGATTATAGTGCTAATAAGAAAGGAAGAAGTGACCCAAGCCCCGCAAGATTCCCTGTCCCTGGAGCTCATAAACTTGGCACTCACCTCACAGGCAGGCCACGGGAACCTGGCCAGATCCCCATCCCCAGGGCTCACGAACCTGACACCCACCTAGAAGGTGAGCCAAGCTACCTGAGCCAAGCTACCTGAACCCTGTCACATCCCCATCCCTGGGACTCACAAACCTGGCCCTCGCTGGACCCAGGCTGGCATGACTCACCTCACCTCAGCATCCGCAACCTTACTGCGCAGGCTGGCCTGGTCTAACCCGTCCCCTGTTCTAGCTCCTGCTGGTGGGTGCTGCAGCCTATCTCAGCCCAGCCTGATTGCTGTCCCAGCCCTGATGTGAACTGGCTGGTATTGCAGCCCATTCTGGCTCCTCCTGTCCCCTTGTCCTGGTTCTCAGATCTGCCAGTGGGTGTTATGTGCTGGCCCAGACTGGTCTGTCCCCAGACCTGTCCCACATGTATACTGACATTGTCTGGGCTGCTCCTTGCCTTGCTTCTTGCACTCACCTGCAGGAACTGCATCTCGATAATTTATATTTAATTACATAAGATTGGAAAACAGGGCCCAGCCTGATGGCTCAGTGGCTAAATTCTCACCTTGCAAGTGCCGGCATCCCATATGGGTACCAGTTCATATCCTGGCTGCTCCACTTCCCATCCAGCTCCCTGGAAAACAGTCAAGGACAGTGCAAAGCACACGGAGACCAGGAAGAGTCTCTTGGCCTCCTGGCTTTGCATAGGCGCAGCTCTGGCCATTGCGGCCACTTGGGGAGTCAATCTCCATAAATTTGATCTGCCTTTCCAGTAAAAACAAACAAATAAATAAATAAATAAATCTTTTTAAAAAATGAAATAGAATGTCCTTATTGTGGCTGAAAATATTCTCTGGCAAGAGAGGCTCAAGTGGCTTCTAGAAAGTCTGCAGCGGGCAGTAGCTTCTAGAAAATAGCTTCTGGAAGTCTGCAGTGGCAGTGGCTTCTGGAGATGGCATCAGGCCCTGTCAGCGCTGAAGTCCTCAGTGACAGCTTCCTGCTGCACATGACACACAACCCTAGAACCATCCTTGGGGCCGAAGCAACCACAGGGGCTGCAAGTTCCTCATCAAGCCACAGACTCCCTTTCTGGAAACAATACACACTGCCAGACACTTAGAATTCAGGTCCTGTCTCAGAGGCTGCAGGTTCCCCACCCTGAGACCTGGCTAGAGCTATTACAGCTACCTGGGCCTCTGACATAAGGGCGAGGTGAGAGACCAGTATAGCAGGATAGCATGCCCACTCTCCACCTGTGGTTCCAGCATCCCTTATTGGTGCCGGTTGGAGTCCCGACTTCTCTACTTCCCATCCAGTTCCCTGCTAATGTGCCTGGGAAAGCAGCAGAGGGTGGCCCCAAATCTTGGGCCGCTGCACCCATACAGGGCATCCAAAAAAAGCTCCAGGCCTCCAGTTTCAGACCAGTCCAGCTCTGGCCATTGCAGCCATTTGGGGAGTAAACCAGCAAATGGAAAAGCTCTCTATGTCTCTCCCTTTCTTTCTCTGTAACTCTCTGATTTTCAAGTAAAATAAATAAACCTTTTAAAAAAAAAAAAAAGAGTGAGGTGAAAAAATTTCTTCCTGTTTCAGATGAGTCCAGGGCTTGGCACAAAGTAGAAAAACACTGGCCCCTCATCTCCTTCCCACCTGTGTAGCAGAGAGAACCAACAAAAGTCTGGACGGGAGAAGACCTGTTCTACTGAAGAAGCAGATTTGAGTTCCTTTGAGCGATGTACTCAATACATCTACTGCCACGGGAGGCAGGTGCTAGGTCTGCAGACCAGAACAAATTTTTTGCTCTGACGATTGATCCGAATACTGTTCTATAACAAAGATGAGAAGAAAGCTAATAAATATCTCATTCATTTTTTTTTCTTTTCTTTTCTTTTTATTGTATTGTTGTTGACAATCTTTACATAGTTAATTGCGGTTAAAAAAAAAAAAAAGGTTCAGGGGGTATAGGGAAGTGGGTAATAGTATTATGTCCATATTGTTTCCATCATGTATCTGAGGTAAAGGGGGATATTGAGGGAGAAGCCCCACCCGGTTTCCCGCCCACCCCAAGTCCCGGATATGGGGCATGCTCTGAGATCCTTGCTCAAGTGGTTTTAATAGCTGCCAGTTTCGCTCGATGAGGTCGTCCACTGATTGATATGGTCCACCATAAAGTCTCCGTTTGCCCCATATTTCGCTGCCAACATATAGCTGAGGTGGTTGATTGACCTGTTCTGTCTTCTGTCTTTTCTTGGCTAGGGTTCTGAGAACAGCAGTTCGATTGGGGAGATCTCCAAAGAAACTTTGAGGTATTCCCAGACCAGATTCTTGTATGGTCTAGCAAGCACAGGGCCCGGCACAGTCCATCACCACGATCAGCTGGTGGTTTCAATTGCTGGGTTGGTTCTGTTTTCAGTCCCGACTTGCACTGGAACCAATGGGTGTTGCAGTCCAGCCTGGTTCTGCCCAGCACATACTCGGCCCTTACATCAACCAGTGAGAGCTGCAGCCTAGTCGGAGCAACCCACAATAACCCCCATCAGGCCCACCCCCTACCCTGGTTTGCCAGTATGTGTAGCAGACTAGTCCAGTCTGTCCCCCATCCCATTTGGCTCTTGTACTTGTCAATGGGTATTAAAGCTTAGTTCCATCTAACCAACTCAACCATCCAGCCCTCATGGATGTTGTTGAGTGCCTCTCTGTCTAGCCACCCCAGCCCCCGTCCTAGTTTTCATGCCCTCCCGCGGGAGTAGTGACCCAGGAAGGGGGAACCCACTATTTCCCTCCCAGGTCTCTCTGTCCCGGTTTATGCACTCTTTAGGTGGTTCTGTGATTTGACTTGACAGAATTAGCTCCCAGTGCCAGCTTCTGCCAGCTGATGCTGCGACTAAGCCCAAACATCCCTCACCCACTCTAATTTATGCTTGCACCAGCAGGAATAATCAGCCCAGCCTGGCTTTTCCCTGATCTAGTCCACATGCAGCGCACAGGTGTTGCAGCCTTGCTTAGTCTGGTCTGTCCTCATCCCAGCCCACGCTCTCCCGTAGGAGTAGCTGTCCGGCGAGGGGACCAGCCCCTTAATCCCCCTGCCAGCTCTGCCCCTCCCTTCCTGGATCTTGTGCATGCTGGTTGGGTGCTGCAGTCAAATCCAGTACAGGCAACCTCACCCTAGCATTCCATAATGTGTACTGGTTTTGTTGCAACCAAACCCGGCTCGACCCACACTCTGTTCTGGTGTTCGGATTTGCCAGTGGATGACATGAACTGATTCAGCCTGGTCTGCCCCTGACCCATGCCGAATGTGTGTCAGTGGGAAATTTTCCATGGCCTATTCTGGGCTGTTTCCTATCATGCTTCTTGCGCTTACCTGCAGGGACTGTGTCCTGCCAGAGGAGTTGCCCAGGCTCCTCCATCAGAACCCCTCCCAATGCCAGATTTTGCGCATACCAGGGGGTCCTTGAGCCAACCCTACTCAGTTCACCTCCTGTCCTAGCAGGAATAGTAGCTTTTCCCGGCTGGCTTTCACCCCATTCTGGTTCTTGTTGTTGGATGTTTCCGCCCAGCCATGGCTCGTCCATACACATACAGCTCACACATGGCTCAGTAGGGAGTTGAGACCCAGCCTAGTCAGTCCCACATCTACCCTGGTTCTCCATGACACCAGATGGTGTTGGGGTCTGAACTGGCCTGGTGCATCCAATCCCAGCCCACACTAGTGCCTCGGGTGACTACAACTGTTTCCTAGATAGAACGCAGCCCCCATTCCAGCGTACACACCCTTGGTGGGAACCTCAACCCTGTTAGGGTTTCCAACTAGGGGAACTTGTATTTCCACAGGGTTGGGCCCACACAACCCCATAGGGTCTACCCCCAGACCAAGTCTTGACCCTGCCAAATGTGACCACTCCACCACTCCACCAAACAGTTGGGTAATGGTACCCATCTCTGCCAAAGAGGCCCCCATCCATAGCATTGGTGTAGGCTGGTGTGACGATCAGTGATGTTCTAGGCAAACAGGCCATTCCTGTATTCCGAATTGGGTTGGTGTATCAGACTAACCGTAATTGTCTCCTGGGTACTTCCCTCCAAACCACCAGGTCTCAGTCCCAACGCATGCCTAAAACTTCCATGACCCTGTCACTGGGAATCACCCAAGATTCACTACTCACCTGCACTAAAATTGGACTTAGTCATGGGTGTCCCCAGGCAGCAAACATATCTTTAAAAACCCCAGAGCAGGCCGCTGGGCGGCCAGCACGCGAAGCCTGGCACCACATGGTGCACTGGCCGCCCTGGGTGAGGAAGAGGACTCGTTCACTGCCTTGCGGCAGTGTCTGTGGCGTGAGCCCTCAGCATTGGGTCCGACCCGGCAGGGGCACCCCCCACAGCCGCCACACTGCGAGGAGCGGCACTTGCCCCCAAACCCAAGGCCCGAACCCCTCCCAAACTCACCTAGCTGCCAGATATTAGCAGCTGGGCGGAGCTAGGAATTTTAACCCAGTTCCCAAGTTCCCTCATGGCGCACTTACCCTGAGGAAAGAGCTCTCTTGGGTATTTCATTTATTTTTAAAGCTTGCTCTATAATATCGTCTGCTCTGTTTAAGGTTTGAGCCTGTAGTGTCACACTCACAGTTACCATTCACAGGTGCCTGTCTGCGCCCCGGTTCAGGAGGTGGGGCTTCTGGTGGCTGCTGCCCCCTGGTGGCAGAGCTCCAGCACTGTAGCAAGAGCCCACCTGTCGCAGGTGCACAGTGCTAAAAGGCCACACCAAGTTCAAAGATCTTTTGGATCTACCACAAGGGATAGAAGAAGTCCAAATCCTTCCTCACAGGATCCAAGGGCATCAGAACAATAGCCAGGAGCCCTGAACAATCAGCAGAAACAGAGGAACAGTAAACTTCCTTTGGGACTAGGGAGAGGAGCTCTCTCTGGTCCTCACTTGGTTCCAACTTGGGGTCCCCACCCTCTCTTGCTACTCCGGACACCCCTCAAAACAAACAAATAATCAACCAAACAAACAAAAATCTAGAATAGATAGACAGAGAACAACAAGGAAAGCTTAGAATCAGACAGGAAACGGTCAGCGTGGATTCACTTATACCTTACTAGGTGGGACACAAAGATTAGTTACTCCTCACTAGGGTGTTGAGGATTTCTCTGCACACCCCTCCTAAAACTGTGCTGTACCTAAACTGTTGACATATGTCTTGTTAGTTATAAGCCAGTCTAGACTACCCGAAAGAAAGCCAGGTTCAGCAAAATTATGCTTCAATGCTATAAAATGCTAAATATTATAATGAGAATAGACACGAGACAGCTGAATAGTAATCTACAGCCATTTTAAGGTATATAGAACCCGGTTTTATATAAACTAAAATAGGAGTGTCAATGAAGTAGTCACAGAATGTAGTTAAGAACTTGCATTTTTTTTTAACATATTGGTTACTTTGGGGAGGGGTAGGGAGAACCCAAGTACCTATGAAACTGTGTCAGATAATACAATGTAATTTATGAATTAAAAATAATAAATAATTTAAAAAAAGACATATTGGTTTCTCAATACTATGTCAATTAATTCCATAACGTTATAGATTGTTGCGGATGTTATGTTGGGCTTTTAATTGATCAGGACGATACTCTGCCGACTCTACCTACAGACCAGAGAAGGTCTCCCCAACAAGCTGTTGAACTTATCTGGACAATGAGATGCTGGACTCTATGCTTGGTATATGCTTGCAATGGGGGAATCTCAACTGAACTTGAACTGTGGTTATGCAACAAGGTGGAGGAATCCAATACGGAGGGAGGGTTTAGGAAGGGGTGGGGGGAATCCCAGTACCTATAAAACTGTCACATAATGCAATGTAATTAATTTTAAAAAATAAAAAAAAATTTTAAAAAGATCTTTCATCCATTGGTTCACTCCCCAGATGGCCACAATAGCTAGGGCTGGGTCAGCTAAAGCCAGGAGCCAGTAGAATCATCTGGGTCTCCCCTGTGGGTGCAGAGACACAACTACTTAGGTCATCTACTGCTTCCTAACAGGGAGCTGAATCAAGGTGGAGTGACTGGAACTCAAACCAGGTCCCATTTGGGATGCTAGTACTGCAGACAAAAGTTTAACTAACAATTCCACCATTCCAGCCCCTTGGACTTTTCTTATCCTAAGTTTCTCTCAAGAATAGCATATCAATTTCCAGGACCCAGTCAGGATGTTAGAGAGCAACAGAAATCACACCGGACACAAGTGTGGGATCTAAGGAGTCTATTTCCCAAGCTTGGCGATGGCAGCTCCTGCTACACTCCAGGAACCACCAACAGGCAGAGGTGCACAACAGTCAGGGATATTTTTCTCAAGCTATCCAATCAGTGGACCATATTCTGGTTGGTATGCAATACAAATCATCCAATCAACTTAGGTTCAGACCACACCTTTAGCCAATAACTAGCAAGTGCGTCTACAGAAGCAGGTAGCTGTGACTAGCAGCTCGAAACATAGTCAAGGAACCAAACTGGGGTCACATCTTCCCCCTGCTATGGGGTGTTATCACATGGTTGTACCTTGTTACGAAGGAGGCTTTGTTTCATCTTCAAACAAAAGTCTCACCAGATCAGAAATAAGGTTTAGGACACAGCATCCAAAGCTTAGCTGTGTTCATCTTAGGCAGGAGCCACACACAGAGAAAGAAAACAAATGAAGACAAGTTTGGCAGCACAGCAGGTTCAACTGCCACTTGCAACACTGGCATCCCACATCAGAGTGCTTGTCCAGAGCCTGGCTGCTCTGCCTACAACCCAGTTTCCCACTGCTGTTTCCAGGAAGGCAACAGATGATGGCTCAAGTATGTGAACCCCTGCCACCCTTCTGGGAGGCTAGGATGGAGTTCCAGGTGCCTGACTTCAACCTGGTTCAGACCCTCTGATATGGCTATTTGAGGAGTCAGCCAATGAATGGAAGGCCTCTCTCTCATTATCTCTCTCTCTCCTGACTTTCAAATACATACATAAATACATATCAAAAAGAACACAAATAAGGAGAATCAAGATGGCGGAATAGGGTAAGGACATGTTTAAATGGACAGAAAAACATTTAATCAGGATGAAGCAGAGAGGACACATTCCAGGAAATAGGAAAGGACAGAACAACAGCAGAGGGGTACCTGGAGACTGACAGACACAGGAAAGCAGCGGGCACAGCAGTGTGGTGTTGCAGTGACTGATACCCCAGCACGACAATCTGAATTCCACCAGCATCCGGAACTCCAGCAACAACCAGGTGGGAAGAGACTTTCACTGGGAGCTTGGGAGGTGAACCCAGACAAAGAACTGTCTGTCCTACTGGTCCATTTGATTTGACCAGGAGCAGAGATAGAGCAGCAGATCTCAGACAGACAGTATGCGAACAGGGTGGATTTCACAGCCCAGTTAGCCCCTAGAGCTGAACTGGGCACCATTTTGCTTAAGGAGGAAGGACTGAGCATGCGCTGAGCTGGGAGTGAACTCATTTCTGACTCAGTGAACTGCATCAATGTGGCATTCTACAGGTTCCACCCAAGACAGGTCTGGGTAGCCCTCAGACCTGATGGCCAGCAGATCAAGAACTCTAGTAGTGGTACATCAGGCGCCATTTTGTACACTGTGGCAATAGCTTTAGAACTGCAGGGGACAACAATGAACTGCGCATGTGCTGAGCTCGCGAGAACTCACTGAGGTCCGTGGATTGCACTGGTCCCGCAGGAAAATAATATCGACTGTGGCATCATGCGGGTCAAAATAGGTCCATGTGGCACCCAGACCTAACGTCCAACAGGTTTCCGACAAGATCAGCACCAACAACAACCTAACTATATAGGACACCTGTTGTCTCTCTAATCCTGGGACGTGCTCCAACTGGAAGTGGGAGAAAGGTTGCAGAGACAACGGTGCAGCCTCAGCACAGAATCACAGGAGGTGGTGATCATGGTAAGCCAGGAGCTGGGGCCATGGATACCACAGTGGAAATCTAACATAAGAACCCAGACCTGGAACTCGCTGGAGGTTGTGGCACAAGTGGCGGCAAGCAAAAATTTGTGTACCAACGGCAATAAGTAAAATTACATTGTAGACTTGTGGGTGACAGAGCTTAGAAACCTGTCCCAAGGAGAAAACTCTGCTAACCAGAAGTACAGTGATCAGGAGCAAAAGAAGAGACAAAGGCACAATGAATATTACCGAAAACTCCCCTGCAAAGGAGCAAAATCCTATGCCAACCTCAGAGTTCACTGAGGAAGACATCGAGAAAATGGGGCACACAGAATCCATAAAACTCATTTTAAAGCTTCTGATCAACAATGAGAAGCTCATGCAAGAGTTCAAAGAATTTAAGGAAGCAACAAAGCAAATCAAAGCTGATATATCAGAAATTAAGAACACAGTGGAGCAAATTAAAAGTACAATGGAGAGTCTCCAAAATAGAATGAAGCAAGCAGAAGAAAGAATCTCAGAATTGGAAGATATTTCCTGTCACCAAGGGGAAGCAAACAAAAAATTGGAAGCAGAGCTGGATCAGGCCAAAAAAAAGTCTTGAAGAATTGAAAGACACTATTAAGAGTCCAAATATAAGAGTTATGGGAGGGCCCGGCGGCGTGGCCTAGCGGCTAAAGTCCTCACCTTGAACGCACCGGGATCCCATGTGGGTGCCGGTTCTTCTCCCAGCAGCTCCACTTCCCATCCAGCTCCCTGCTTGTGGCCTGGGAAAGCAGTCGAGGACGGCCCAAAGCTTTGGGACCCTGCACCCACGTGGGAGACCTGGAAGAAGTTCCTGGTTCCCGGCATCGGATTGGCGCGCACCGGCCATTGCGGCTCACTTGGGGAGTGAAACATCGGATGGAAGATCTTCCTCTCTGTCTCTCCTCCTCTCTGTATATCCGGCTTTCCAATAAGAATAATAAAAAAAAAAAATCTAAAAAAAAAAAGAGTTATGGGAGTCCCAGAAGGTGCAGAAAGAGAAGCTGAGTTTGCAAATGTATTTAATGAAATAATAAAGGAAAATTTCCCTAATCCAGAGAAAGAATTGGGAAACAAGATCCAGGAGGGGCACAGAACTCTCAACAGGCTTGATCTAAGCAATCTTCACCACAACATATGGTAATCAAGCTCTCTTCAATTGAACATAAGGAAAAGATCCTTAAATATGCACATGAAAAAAATCAATTGACATATAAAGGAATGCCAATTAACCTCACAGGAAACTCTACAGAAAACTCTACAGGCAAGAAGAGAGTGGAGTGACATTTTCCAGATTCTAAAAGAAAAAAAAAATGTCTGCCCAAGATAACATATCCAGCAAAGCTTTCTTTTGTCTTTGAAAATGAAATAAAATTTCTCCACAGTCAAGAAAAGTTAAAAGTTAAAAGAATTTGCCTCTTCCAAACCTGCCCTACAAATGATACTTGAAGATGTTCTCTTCACAGAGAAGAGGAATAGCACTCACCAAAACCAAAGGCAAATGGGAAGACATCCCAGTAAAATGACAACAGAAGACTAAACCAATGAACAACCCATTCCCAAAATGACAGGACCAAAGTATCATCAAACATATTAACCCTGAATGTAAATGGCTTAAACTCAATCAAATGTCATTGATTAGTAGACTGTTTTAAAAAACAAAACCCATCTGTTTATTGTCTGGAGGAGACACACTTCACCAACAAATATCAGCGGAAACTGTATCTCATGGGTTTAGTTGTTTTCTGTTAGTTTCACCTCTTCAAAACACTTTCTTCTGATTAAATCATTCAATGACTCCTAGATCATGCAGTAACATCATTTTCTTCAAGAAGGTTCTGGATTTATATTTCTTCAGCTACATGTTAGTCATTTAGTAGCATGTTATTTAACTTCATGGTGTTGTTAATTTCTTTTTTCTCCCAGATGTTGATTTTGTTTTGTGGATCTTCATTTAAGGGGATGTATAGTAACTGTGTAATGGAGACTGTCATATCTAGTAACATGTCATTTAACTTCAGGGCATTGTAAATTTCTATTTTTCTTTTTATTGTTGATTTTGTATTATGACTTTTCATTTGAGGGGATGTACAGTAGCTGTGAAATGGAAACTAACATCCAGATGTGAGGATACAATGCATCATGCATTTCTACTTCCAGACAAAGATGGACTTACAATGAAACTGTTCACTATATCTTGACAATAGGATGCTGGACTCTCTGCCATTGTCTATGCCTGTAATGATGGACATATGACTGTGTATGAAGAACTATATTTTAGAAATGATATAGAGGAACTAGGTGTGGGGGGAGGGAATTGTGGAGGGTATAAGGGAAATGCCAGGAGCCTATGGAATTGTATCATAAGATGATAATCATAATAATAAAATGTAAAAAAAAATGAAAAGAAAATCCCAACAGGGACCAGCCTTACAGTGCGCAGGTTAAGGTGCAAAGCCAGACTCCCATTTCAATGCCAGTTCAAGTCCCAACGGCTCTACCTCTCATCTGGCTCCCTGCTAATGCTCCTGGGAAAGTATTAGAAAATTACCCAAGTGCTTGGACCCCTGCCACTCATGTAGGATACCTGGATGAGGCTCCTGGCTCCCAGCTCCAACCATGATAGCCATTTTGGTGGGAGGAGTGAACAAGCCACAATCTCATAATCTCTTGCTCTCTCTCTCTCTGCCCCCATGTCCCTATAACTCTACTTAAACAAACAAACAAAAAAAAACCTCTCAGCAAACTTAGAATAAAATTCTCTGTTTTAATAGTGAGATTCTGGAATATATTATATTTAAGATCAAAAAAGAAATCGTAAGCCTCATTGTGCTGAGAAAATAACTTCTGGAAAACCTTCTGCGCATTTATCCCACATTGCAGGCACCTCCCCTGGATTGGGCCAGGGCTGTTAACAGTTCCTTGGCCCTGCTGAGCAACCCGGCTTGCAACCAGGCTTCAGAACAGCCAAGAGGAGCCTGGAGGGCATAGCAACCCCGGTATGAGAGACAGGGAGCCCGTGGTAAGAGTTGACAGTGTCTTCTCTGGAAACAGACAGAATTAGCTACAGCCAGGCCTTGCAGCCACGAGGCCAGTCCCAGCCTGTCCCTGTTCTGCTGTTTTCATTCTGTTAGTGATTCTGTCAGGGAAGAGCTGGTGCATTCTATATAACAAGTACAGCACTTTGGATGCAAGGTTTTAAGCAGTCTTGCCTTTGTTCAGAAGAACTTAAATGTCACCACTGATGGACACCCTGAGCTTCAGTGAGGAGCCGTAGGTACGGGAGGAAAAAGGCCGCCGAGAGATGGACAGCCCAAGTGGCAGCTGCGTCTCTGCTGTGTTTTCCTCGGTGGTGCACCTGTCCTCCCAAGCTCACCCCTATGAGATACAAACTGAGAGAGATCTTCCATCAGCTGGTTCACTGCCCAAATGGCCATATGGTTGGAGCTGGAGTAGGCTGAAGCCAGGAGCCTGCTCTGGGCCTCCCACTTGGGTACAGTGGTCCAAGCACTTGGGCCATCCTTCACTGCTTTCTCAGGCCAGCAGCAGGGGGTTGGATGGGAGGTGGAGCAGCCAGAACACAAACTGAAGCCATATGAAATGCCAGTGTTTGCAGGAAGCAGCTTTACTGGCTATGCCACATGCCAGTCCCAAGATTTATTTGAAAACTAGATTTGCTTATTCATCAGTTACAGACTCTCCAAAAGGCTACAACACTGGAACTGGGCCAGGCTGAAGCCAGGAATCAGGAACTCCATCCAGGACTCCTGGAGGTGGCAGGAGCCAAGCACTTGGGCTGCCTTCCACTGCTTCCCCAGGCACATTCACAGGGAGCTGGATGGGAAGTGGAGCCCCTGAAATGCACACAGGGGCTCTGATCTGAGATTCTGGCCCCAGAGATCGAAATTACATCTATTCATCCATTAAGCAGAGTGTGTGTGTGCCATCCAAACAACCCAAAAACATTCTCCCACCTGCTGTATGCCCTGGCTAGCATCTGCACAGATGCGAGTTGGCTGCTGGAACCCCCAGACTGCTGTAAACAGAAGCTGTGTCTGAGAGGACTTAAGGAAGCCTTCCATCCCACTAACTGTACAGACAGGGACATCTTGTGAGGTTGGTAGATCCTGGCTACATTAAGGGAGCTGAGAGTAACTCCAACCCCAATTTGCTCCGGACACCAGACAAGTTTGTATGCCATCTACTGAAAGATGTAAGGTAGACCCGAATGCAACCAGACTGGTACCAGGACCACTCTTCTTGATTCTGGCACTTCTTTGTTCTGCTTTCCTGGCCTTTAGTGTGTAGCATGAAGCGCACGCACACACACATACATGTGTGCGCACACATACATACATGCACGTGCACACACACACAGCAGGTTGGATTGATCTGGGGACAATGATTTTTGTATTCCAGCTCAAAGACTTTCAGTGCAGCTGATAATCACAGCTTCTGCTGTGCCCTCCCTGGGCACCACCGGGACCGTTCTCTCTTCACATCAGTGACTCCCTGGACACTGGCCCCAGCACGCCGGAGCTGGGCTCCCCTCCCTGCCATTGGCCTGGCTCAACAGAGGGGTCTCAGCTCTTTCCTAACACTCTTTGTTTTGGCTTCCCTTGTTTTCCCTCAACTTTACCTGATCCCAGGAAACTCTAATGCTGAGAACATCTTCCCTCGAGAGCCATGCTTCACAATTATCTCACTTCTGTAACTTGTGAAGTCCTTCCAAGATGGTCCCAATATCTGCGTCATTTTGACTCTAGTATTTGTTCACTGTATGTTCTCACTCAAGCCAAGATCCACTCAGATCCCTACAGGCTTCGGTTTGCATCATTTTGCTGTAACATCCTGACACGAGCCATCGCAACGCCAGCAGTCTCTGTGGCCACTCCACCACCCCCGAGCACAGCGCCTCGGGCCTGTCGTTGGACGACCCGCAGGTCTCCTAGACCAGGGAGTCTCTTCGCAGCATCTCAGAGGGTGGGGGAGGTCACCAGATTAGGAGTTTTTTCTTCCCCTTCCTTGGCGTCATAAGGGAAAGCTCTGAAGTCTGAAGTTACACGCTCTTCCAGGGAAAGCCTGCTCCCCACTGCTGGGCTTCCAAGCCGACGAGGCTGGCCAGCTACAGATAACGACAAAGCCAGCTGTCACCATCCACATGAAGCCATCTGGGCCTGACCCCAAGGGGAGCCTGCCTGAATGGGCTGTGTCATCTCTTGAGCTGTGGAATATTGTTATGGCAGAAAGCAAGCGTCTGTATGTTCTCACCCTCAGGAAGCTGTCCAACAGCTCCCCCATCCAGTTCATCCTGAGCTTGCCACCCTCACACCCCTCATGTTCAGACAAAGTCCTCTTTTCTGGAACATTCTCCGTGCAACCTTTCCCATCTGTTGATTTGGCAGAACAGTGCCGAGGTGGCTTGACACCCTGCAGGAGAGACCTCTGTCTGGAGTGTCACACAGGGACCACAGCTCCAGCTCCCAGCCCTCCCCCTGGCAGAGCCCCCAGCAGACAAGAGGACGAGTCACCTTCGAGACTCCAATGCCTTCCCTGCCCACAGAGGGCCAGAGTGCTTTCCGTCAGCTGACTGCAGTTGAGACCAAACTTGCCACGAAAAAAAAAATGGAAAAATACATCTCAGAAATAAATCAGCCCTGGCTCCAAATTTCTGTTTCAGTTGCTTGGCTTCGTGGGCTGCCCTTGCGCTTGATCGTGTTGGATTGGCCTCCTCCGCACATTTCCCCAGGGTCGATGATGAGGCACACTCCAGAGAGCTGACTGTCCCCCTGGGTGGTCTGTGAGAGAACCGGCCCTCTGTCTGAGCAGCGAAGGGGTGCGGAGCTGGGAGGGAGAGGAACGCTCTGCCCTCCGCTGTTGAGGAAGAGGAGGCCCTAAGCGGGTGGTCGCTGGCAGGGGCTTCCCGGGCTTCCCACTGTGGAGCGCCAAGGAAGCCGACCTCTCTGCGAGATGCAGCTCTGCCCAGCTCACCCATGCACAAATGATCCCTGGGCCACGGCTGAGCCTGAGTCTGCGGCAGATGCCAACTGCTTCCCTTTAATGGGAATACCTGCAAGCAATTCAACCTTCTGAATACTATCTGGATTTCTTAACATCTCTGGAGAAAACTTACCGTTTTATAACTCAAGCTATCAGTATTTGAAAAATAATACCTTACATGGTTCTCTTGAAGTCAAAGGATTTCAAATATTGAGATAATTCAAATGATATTGTAAGTGATTTCTGAAGTAGGTGTAGGGTCATGAGGGAACATGTCATATTTGTCATCTCTTTGCGCATATTGGGGTAGAGCCTAGGATTAAGTCACATTCTCCTAACGGGCTTCAATCAAATCATCATGGTGAGGATGGCGCTGATGTGTCACACATGGATATCCTTCTGGACCAAGGACACACTGCCAAAAGTCAGCTACTAAATACAACGTATGCCCAACCCAATGCAAAACATGCATGAGCAATACGCAGGCAGTTCTAAAAAAGCATGTGTGTGGGCCTGGCGTGGTAACCTGTGGCTAAAGTCCTCACCTTACAAGTGCCAGGATCCCAAATGGGCACCGGTTCGTATCCCAGCAGCTCCACTTCCCATCCAGCTCCCTGCCTGTGGCCTGGGAAAGCAGTCAAGGACAGCCCAAAGCCTTGGGACCCAGCACCTGCATGGGAGACCCAGAAGAAGCTCCTTTCCCCTGGCCTCCGATCGGCTCATCAGCTGTTACGGTCACTTGGGGAGTGAATCAATGGACAGAGGATCTTTCTGTGTTTTGTGGAGTGAGTCATCAACACTTGTGCAAACAGGAAAGCAGGCTTCATATCTCCTGGTGTATTACTTAGGTCAAGACCAACAGCTGGCTGTGTAGATTTCTGACTGAATCTCCATTTGGAGAGACTGTCATTCTTTGTTGATGCTCTGTTCCCCTAAAAGAAGACCTGGACTGGGGGGAAGGGGTTTCTTTAAAAAAAAAAAAAAAAAAAAAAAACAAGATTTTTTTAAGATTTATTTTATTTTTATCACAAAGTCAGATATACAGAGAGGAGGACGGACAGAGAGGAAGATCTTCTGTCCAATGATTGACTCCCCAAATGACCGCTACAGCTGGTGCTGAGCCGATCCGAAGCCAAGAGCCAGAAACTTCTTCCAGGTCTCCCACGTGGGTGCAGGGTCCCAAGGCTTTGGGCCGTCCTCAACTGCCTTCCCAGGCCACAAGCAGGGAGCTGGATGGGAAGCAGGACTGCCAGGATTAGAACCGGCACCCATATGGGATCCTGGTGCGTTCAAGGCAAGGACTAGCCACTAAGCCACAGCGCCAGGGCCTGGGGGTTTTCTAAGAGAAAGAAGCCTTCTTCACTCATGGTTCTGAAGGCTCAACGTCCAAGGCTGCAGATTGTATCTGCGGAGGGCCTTGTTGGGTCCTGACAGAGTGGGAAAGCAGACGAGGGTGTGCACTCTTGCAAACAGGCAGCCTCACTTCACCACAAAACACACACACGTACACACACAAAAACACATACCCACGCACATACATGCACACATACACATGCATGTTTGTGTATGTGCGTGCACACGGACATATACACACACAAACCCAATCTCAAGACAGTAAGAACACCATTCTGAAGAGAATTAACCCAGCCTTCCTAGGGAAGCACTAATCCCTCAGGCCCCAACGTCTTTCAGAAACCCCTGCTTCTACACATGCCAAATTGGGGAACCAATTTCAGTCTGAATTTTAAAGGAGACGAGCCACCACATAGCTCCACTCCACCCAGCTCTGCTACCCCAGGTGCTGGTACGTGGAGTGGACGGGTGACAGCCCTCCACGAGAAGTCTGTCCAGAAACTGCAAGTGGGATCATGTATGGACGACACAGGTCCTCAGAGGAGGGTGACCTTGACCAGAGTCAGCCTGGAGCAGATACAGGCATGGGAAAGGAGACTCAGAGAAGTCCATGGGATGGCCAATCCTGAATTCAACTCCTTCTGCAAGGATCTGTTTCCAAATCAGTTAACACTTGCAGGTTCCAGGAACGTACTCGATTATCTTTTTTTAAATATTCATTTTATGGAATGCAGTGGCTCAACTGACTTATCCTCTGCCTGCAAGTGCCAGTGTCCCAGATGGGCACCAGTTCATGTCCCAGATATTCACTTTCCATCAGTCTCCCTGTTTGTGGCCTGGGAAAGCAGTCAAGGATGGCCCAAAGCCTTGGGACCCTGCACCCGCGTGAGAGACCCGGAAGAAGCTCCTGGCTCCTGGCTTTGGATCGGCTCAGCCCTATCCATTGCTGTCATTTTGGAAGTGAGCCAGCAGATGAAATATTTTTCTCCCTGTCTCTCCTTCTCTCTGTAAACATGCCTTTCCAATTTAAAAAAGCATGTTTGCTTGAAAGGCAGAGTGACACAGAGAGAAAAGCAGAGATCTCCCATCCACTGGTTCACTCTGCCTAAATGGCCACAACGACCAAAGTCAGGACAAGCAGCAGGGAGGAGTCTGGAACTCCATCTCGGACTCCCACGTGGATGGCAGTGGCCCAGTCACGTGGGTCATTTTCCACTGCTTTCCCAGAAACATTAGCTGAGAGCTGAATTGGAAGTGAATCAGGTATCCAGGCAGAATTGTGGGTGGAGGCTTAACTCACTGTGCCACAATGCTGGCACCATTATCTGTTTATGACAACACACAAATCCCTGGAATCCTGCCTCTCAAGGCCTCAGCCAGAAATAAAGAGTGGGGATGGGAGAATTCCAGGGGCTTCACTCAGGTGGCTGGAAACTGACTCCCATCAGTTCTGCTCACCATCTGTTGGTCAGGGCTAGTCATGTGGACCTGACGTAGCTGCAAGGCAGGCCGAACCTATAAGGGCAGAAATGGACACTTGGTGGCCCTTGATGGAATTGCCTTGGTGGCCTTTGTGACACTGTCGGTGGCTTGCTGAGAGCAGTCAAGGGTATCCCAGCTCAGGGCAGGGGGCGACAGCCACTGCCCCTGTGGCCACTTCCTCCACTACAGCACTCACCTCCGTGGCAGAACGGCCCCTCCCATGCCCACTCCTCCAGCCTCATTCAGTCTATCCAAATCTTAGCATGGAATTTTCCATGTGCTACCTCCTCTGTGTCCAGCTGCTCCAGTGTAAACCCAATGACTGTGTCAGGTGAAACCTCACCCTGAAACTCAGAGGTGCCCTGGCCACCCCCACCACTGAGCAACTGCTACAAATTCAGGAGTTCCTAAGGGGCCCTCAGCTCGCAAGATTCACTAGAGCAACTCGGAGAACCTAGGGTCTGCCTTAGAATAGTAAAAGGATAACAGACCAGGGCCAGAGGGAGGAAGAGGTTCTTACTAGCAACGTCCAGGCAGCCCCGCATCCTGGAAATGCACCCAGCCGTGTGGTCGCTGCTGTTGTGATTGGGGTTTCATCACACAGATAATGATTGCTCTGTCAGTGCACCCCACCTCCCTGCACTGCCGCCCCCACTCCCGGGAGATGGGGATGAGCTCACCTGCTCACAGCCCCAGGTCTCTAGTGAGTTAGAGGCTAGCCAGACTCCAGGTGCGGGAAATTACACTGGCTCAACCATGAATCACCTCTTTGGTCTAACCTCAGGTCCTGAGCAGCCCACTGCGAATAACTCGGGAAATTCCAGGAGTATATAGAGACTTCTGTATCTACAGTCTTCTGAGAAGTGGGAACAAGGATAGCTCAGACACACCAAACACCATCCAGATGCTAGAGGGCTGTAGCTGTGTGCCTTGGCCTGCTCACTGCCTCCGCCACCCCAGCACCAACCACAGAGATGGGAGACCAACCACCTGTAATAAGAGAGAGCCCACACAACAGGGGCTGGTGTGTCTCTACTGTGCCACCTGCTTTCCCGCTTACAGAGCCACTGAGACCCGACTCTCACTACGGCCACAGGGAACTGAACTCCAGTTACCTGAAATCGAAAGAAACACAATATCCATGGCCTTCTAGGCCATGCTATCTGCCTGAGAAGTGAGATATACAAGTGAGAATTTAAAAACAGTGGGGCTGGTGCTGTGGTGTAGACAGTAAACCTACCACTTGCAGCACTGGCATCCCGTACAGGCACTGGTTCCAATCCCAGCTGTTCCACTTTCCGTCCCGCTGCCTGCTAATGTGCTTGGGAAAGCAGCAGAAGGTGGCACAAGTGCTTGGGCCCCGCCCCCATGCCGGAGAACCAGCAGAAGACGCTCCTGCCTGCTGGCTTCATTCTGGTCCAGCTCCAGTCATTGCAGCTATTTGAGGGGTGAATCAGAGGATGAAATCTCTCTCTCTCTCTCTCTCTCTCTCTCTCTCTCTCTCTCTCTCTCTCTCTCTCTCCTCCCTCCCCACCTTTCAAATAAAGCAAATACAGGACTGGCACGGTGGCCTAGCACAATAACCCTCCTCCTGCAGCACCAGCATCCCATATGGGCACCAGCTCTGGTCCTGGCTGCTCTCTCTGGGCCTCTCTTGCTCTTTCTGTAACTCTGCCTTTCAAATCAAACTTTTTAAATTTTTTTTAAAGGGGAGGGAGAAATTCAAAATAGTTCTTAGTGGGCCAGTGTTGTAACACTGTGTACTAAACTTGCATCCCACATGGTGCTGGTTTAAGTCCCCACTGCTTCACTTCCAACCCAGCTCCCTGCCTGCGAAGGCAACAGAAGGTAGCCTAAGCACCTGGGTCCCTGCCACTGTTTTTGAGAGCCAGGATGAAGTTCCTGGCTCCTGGCTTCAGTTTGGCACAGCTCTGACTATTGTGGCCTTTGGGGGAGTGAACCAACAGATGAAAGATATCTCGCTCTCAGGACAGCCGAGGATCCTGATTGGGCATCGAGGTGCTTCCCACATGCTGTAAGGGAGAAGAAGCCGCAGGGAGGTTAAACAGAGTCGCAGAGTTCTAGACGTGTGCTAACATGAAACAGAAGCAGCCCTCCTTTTCTTTCTCTTCTGATGTATTGATTTACTGCCAATCCCTCCCCCACTCCAAATAAACCGAAAGTAAGGCAGAGGGTGGAAATGACCAATCACACACATTTCAACGCCTCCTACCCAGGAGCCCCAGCACATGTCTCGGTGATCCGGGCCCTGGTTTCCTGCCAATGATTGTGACTATGGCCAAGCCACCATCCGCTCCACTCTACCTGACCGGCAGACGGATGGAATCACCCCCACAGGCCCTTGTGGAGGTCAACCGGGTGGTCCCCAAGCCCCGCTTTCCAGCAGAGACCTCACTTGTGTGGCATACTGAGCTCTGATCCTGCGGGGAGCACATAGCCAGCACTGGGGTGAGCTGTGGGGTCCCCCAGGAACAGTGAACACCAGGTCATAGACCTTTGACCAGGAACTTTGGGGCTCCTACCTGTGAAAGCAGAATGGGGTCTTCACCACCCCCTAGAAGGCTGGTGGAAGTGTGACTGCCCACAGCCATGGGAAAAAAACAACCCATGGAACAAACACATCCAGCCACATGCTTCCAATACTGCTATCCAGTGTCCCACTACAGTGACATCACACCCACCAACCTGTGGGCCACGTCCTGAATCCTGGGGTGGGGGATAAAACCTCTGCCCTCTGTCCTGACAAAGCTTCCATGTGCCAGGACTGAGTGTCCATGGTGATGGACTTGCAAGCTGTGGTGGACGGACTTCAACTTCAGAACAGCACCTACAGGGGGCAGTTGTGCTCATCTGTGAAGTGAACCAGCAGGTGGAGGATTTCTCTCTCTCTCTCTCTTTCAAATAAATCTATCTTTTTTTTTAATTACTTTTTTAATAATCTTTCTTAGTTGATTAGGGAACAAAGTGTCAAGGGCTACAGGTGAAAGTGGGTAATACCATTGTTTCCACATCAATATCATTTTACCCTGCATCTGGGGTCAGGGAAAAAAACAAAGGGAAAAGCCCCACCCAACCTCCCACCCATCCCAGATCCCCAACGGGAGGCGCGCTCTGAGGGTCCTGCTCATACAGTTTTGATAGTTCATCAGTTCTGGATTGCTGCCAATCTCTCAGTTCCAATCGCAATGAACCCTATTCAGAATCCACTGGCTGACAGTCTCTTCATGGTTGGGGTTCTGAGATCAGCAGTTCAGTTGGAGGGATCTCCAAAGAAACTTCATCTGAGATGATCCCAAACCTGATTCTTGCGCGGGTTTGCTAGTACACAGTCCAACACCGTCCGTCACACCAATCAGCTTATGCTCATGCTGGTCGTTGGGATTGCTGGGTTCGTTCTGTTTCCAGCCCTGTCTTGCTCGTGAACCAATGGGTGTTGTAGTCCAGTTCAATCCTGCCCACTTCATGCTCGGTCCTCACGCAAACCGGTTGGAGCTGCAGCAAATCTATCTTTTTTAAAAAGAGAGGAAAGCTGAGACTTCTGGACAGAGCCCCCACCCCCACCGCAGGAGCAGGACCGGTCCAACACACTCTGAGCTGCAGCTTGGGGAGTTTGGACAAAACTCTGCCAGCCTCCCTGGGACCTCTTGGATCCCAAAGTCCCCTTGGAGCAGCCCCCCTTGGCCTGGCATCCTCTGCCTTGGAAGAGCAGCGGAAAGGGAAGGGTGGAGCAGTGGGGAGGTACAACGTATGTGGGAGGCTTCTTGGGGTCCCTGCATGAACCCTCAGATGAACCACGGAGTTGAGTGCAGTCCCAGCAGCAGGCAGCTTCAGGAAGCAGCTCCCCACCCCTCACCACTGTGCAATGTGCATAGCCTGGCTTGGCATTGACGCCGGCAGACAAGAGCCTAAACAAACAGGGTGGTGAGGATGATCAGATCTGTGAAAACAGATGCTCCTTCGCACTCTCAGAGCCAGAGAGACTCTCAGAGCCAGAGAGAGTCCTGCGTGGCAGGTGGCCAGTGCTCCAGCTCATGGCCACCAGCTTGCGTGGCACATGCTCCATGGGGTCAGCCCAGGGCCAGGCAGGCACAACCTCTGTCATCTTCAACAACCCACATTCGAGCAATGAATGATCAGCTCGAGTGAGAAATGGTTAACGCTGTCTTGTGGGAGGTCTTGCAGAAGTTACTCACATTCCATTGGCCAGAACTCAGCACGCCAGCTTGTGTACCTGCACAGCAGGTAGAAGACGGGCTGTGTGCCCAGGAAGCAAAGGAGTCCTGTTTGGTAGCCACCTGTCATGTCTTCCTAGAAAATCCACACAGCTTACACCCATTAGCAGTCCCTGTTCCCAGAACATGTGCTCCCAGGTCTCCAAGGCTGACACAGAGTGACTCAGATTGAGGTTTTCAACAAAGCACACTTGATTTGTGTATTTCTTCATCATGTGTAACCTCGAGGTGAGGCTTGCCTTTATCAAAGTAATCTAATGAAAAATCCCAAGTGACATCAGCTTTCAACAGGTCGGATGTAATTTATGGGACTTATTAAAAGCCCTGTAATACGCTATGAGCCTTGGGCGTACACCATCAGCACGAAGAGACAAAGAGGAAAATAACCCACATTCAGCAGCAGCTGGGGCAGTCAGCTTCTCGCTCGAGCAGAGGGGACAGGCCCAGCCATTGTCAACAGACCAGCCACATTGGTGCCATTTGACCCAAGATGCAAATAGGATGGTGTTTTGCTGCCCTTTCTGGTATGGGAGCCTTAGGTCTGTGTCTAAACACTGCAGCTGCAGAGGCAGCCACAGAGGCAGCCCACAGAGGCAGCCACAGAGGCAGTCCACAGCTTCTCCTGGCTGAGAGCCAGAAGGTTGTCGAATCCACATCCAAAAACTCCATCCACCTTGTCCCATCTCTCCCTCTACCATCTTTTCGTTTTTTTTTTTTTAAAGATTTATTCCCTGACCTGCTGAATCACCTCTGAGTGCAGACGCTGAAAGCCGCCGAGCCCACCCAAAGACCGACCTGAAGACGCTGTGGCCGTGAGGACCGGAGGTGATTGGGACCCGCTGGCATCTGCTCACCCTGGTCACCAGGACTCGCCAGGACCTGCCCCGCTGCGGACACCAGGACCCTGAATCACCGGGACCCGCCGGCATCTGCCCACCCTGGTCGCCAACCCCCGGGACCTGCACCAGCCGCAGCCTCCAGGCTCCATCGCGACCCGCGCGGAGACCAGCAACGGACGCAGCAGTCGGGAGACGCACTGGCGGCCAGGATTCCCACCAGAGGAAGAGGCAGACTGCAAGAACCTGAGGTTTGAGTGAGTTGGGTGGGGACAGTGGTGGGTTGGAGGCTTCGGGAGTTGGCCCCCCAGGGGCACGGACAGAGCCTGAACACAATTGGCCTCCCCGCCCCTCCCCCCCCCCCAGGCTCCAGCCTCTAGAGACACAGGGCGAGTGCCTTGAGACTGCCAAAACTGTGTCTGGGAGAAAGGCAAAAGGCACACTGGATACTCCCCTGTGCCTTTGCGGTGTGGCACTCAGCTGGGCGGTGCTATCCCACAGGAACCCAAGCACGCCTCTGGGCTGGGCAGTTCCCTGCTAGCGCAGGGGCGGTCGGTCCCCTGCAAGTGCTGGGGTGGGCGGACCTGCGCAGGAGGCGTTTCCAGAGAGCACCTGGAACACGCCCTATAGTCCCTTGCTCCGAGCCCTGTGATCCAGTAAACAGGGTGCGCGCACAGAGAGTGCCTTCACTCCCCCACGCCCTGTGGTAGCATACCTGTAGGGGACGAGCTGAGAGTGCGCTTTGAATCCTCTGGGCCCTGGAAGAGGCGCCCTGAGGTCCAGTGTTCTGGAGACGCACCAAAAGTGCCTTGAAAATTCCCACACCCTGCTACTCCACGCCTGCAGACTCCGATCTCTACAGGATAGTGCTTGGAGACCCCTCAGCACACTGGTGCCTAGGTCTCTCAAAAAAGAAACACTAACACAATGGGAAGAAATACCAGAAAAGGTAATGATCCAGATGAGAGTGCCAACACCCTACCAATAAAGGATCGAAAGCCAATGTCTATTTCGGAGATGCGAGATGAAGACATAGAAGATCTACCAGACAAGGAATTCAAAAAAATAATGTTAAAATATGTCAGAGACAATGAGAAGAATTGGGAGGACTTCAAGGAATTCAAGAACCACATAGCCTCAGAAATACAACAAATGAAAAGTAAAATCCTTGACTTAGAGCACAAAATTGAGAGCCTAACCAACAGAACAAATACAGCAGAAGAGAGGATCTCTGAAACGGAAGACACACAAAACGAACACACCCAGTTCATGAAACAGCTGGAGACAAGTCTGAACAAAGCCAATAAGACCATACAAGAAATGAAAGACAACCTCAGAAAATCAAATATTAGGATTATTGGCCTTCCTGAAGGAGCGGAAAAAGAATCAGGAATGCAAATGGTGCTCGACGAAATTATACAGGAAAACTTTCAAAACACTTGGAACATGAATCCAGCTCAAATCCAGGACGGTCAGAGGACTCCCAGCAGATATGACCCAAAGCGATCTTCACCCAGACATATGGTGCTCAAGTTCCACTCCAACGAAGACAAAGAAAGAATCCTGAGACAAGTACGAAGCAGAGAAAAGATCACATACCGGGGGAAAACCAATCAGGATCACGGCTGACTTTTCTGAAGAGACCTTACAAGCAAGAAGAGAATGGACAAAGATCTTCCAAATCCTGAATCAGAACAACTGTCAACCAAGAATATTGTACCCAGCAAAGATCTCATTCGTATTTGAGAACGAAATCAAATACTTTCACAGCAAAGAGAAATTAGAAGAATATGCCAGCACAAAAACAGCTCTACAAAATCTCCTTAGAAATGCACTAATTCCAGAAAAAAAGGAGGTGAATCATAAGCAAAGATGGCAAACAGGAAGGTCTCCCCACTAAAGTCCACACAAGGAAGGGCAATAACACAGATATCAACACCCACAAAAACAAGTATGGCAGGGCAAAATCACAACCTCTCAATTTTAACTCTCAACACAAATGGCCTGAACTCACCAATCAAAAGGCATAGATTAACAGAATGGATTATCAAACAGCACCCAACTATCTGTTGCCTACAAGAGACACATCTAACCAGAAGAGATTCAAAGAAGCTGAAAGTGAAAGGTTGGAAACAGATATTTCATGCCAATGGACGAGAAAAAAAGGCTGGGGTAGCTGTCTTAATTTCAGATGATGTGGACTTCAATCTGACACACATCAAAAAGGACAGGGAAGGACATTATATATTGGTGAAGGGACTGATCCATCAGGAAGTAATTACCATTGTGAACATATATGCACCAAATTCAAACGCACCTAGCTACGTGAAGCAATTACTCATGGACTTAAGGGGAGACATAGATATGCACACAATAATAGTGGGTGATCTTAACACCCCACTAACAACTATAGACAGATCAACAAAACAAAAACTCAACAAAGAAACAACAGAACTCATACAAACAATAGAACAACTGGACTTGGTTGACATTTATAGAATTTTTTACCCTAAGGCCACAGATTATACATTTTTTTCAGCAGTACATGGCACCTTCTCCAGGATCGACCACATGATAGGACACAAAGCAAACCTAAATAACTTCAAAAAGATAGGAATCATACCATGTACCCTCTCAGACCACCACGGAATGAAGCTGGAAATCAGCAATTCAAAATGCCCCAGGAAATACAGAAACTCTTGGAGGCTGAACAATATGCTACTAAACGAACAATGGATCAGAGAAGAAATTAAAGATGAGATCAAAAAATTTATGGAAACCAATGAAAACTCTGACACAACATTCCAAAATTTGTGGGACACTGCCAAAGCAGTGCTACGGGGTAAACTCATCGCAATTGGAGCGAGCTCATGTCAAGGCCCAAGAGAGGCGCCAAATACAGGAACTAAACACACACCTCCAGGAACTGGAAAAACAACAGCAGAAGAGCCCCACACACAATAGGAAACAAGAAATCATCAAAACAAGGGAGGAAATCAACCAGATAGAAATAAAAAAAACCATACACAAAATCAATGAATCAAAAAGCTGGTTTTTTGAGAAGATAAACAAGATAGACACTCCACTGGCCCGACTGACAAAGAAAAAACAAGAGAAGGCAAGAATTAACAGCATCAAAGATGAAAAAGGCAACATAACAACAGACACCGCATCCATTAAGGCCATAATCAGAAATTACTACAAAGCACTGTACTCCAACAAATCAGAAGATCACCAAGAAATGGAAAAGTTCTTAGACTTCTACCACTTGCCAAAACTTAGCCCAGAGGCAACAAACGACCTGAACAAACCCATAACTGAAGTAGAGATTGAATCAGTGATTAAAGACCTCCCAACAAGGAAAAGCCCAGGCCCAGACGGCTTCACTCCAGAATTCTACAAAACATTCCGAACAGAGCTGACCCCAATCCTCTACAAACTCTTCAAAACAATAGAAAAAGAGGCAACCCTTCCAAACTCATTCTATGAAGCCAACATTACCTTAATCCCAAAACCAGACAGAGAACTAACAGAGAAGGAAAACTACAGACCTATCTCTTTGATGAACATTGATGCTAAGATTCTCAACAAAATCCTAGCCAACAGAATTCAAAAACACATCAGACAGATCATTCATCCAGATCAAGTAGGATTCATCCCTGGAATGCAGGGATGGTTCAACATTCGAAAATCTATAAATGTGATACACCACATCCAAAAACTGAAAAACAAGAATCACATGATAGTATCAATAGATGCGGAAAAAGCTTTCGACAAAATCCAACATCACTTCCTACTAAAAACCCTAACCAAGGTAGGCATAGATGGAAAAATCCACAACATAATTAAAGCAATATACGAAAAACCCAACGCCAGCATCATACTGAATGGAGAAAAGCTGGAACCCTTCCCACTGAGATCTGGAACAAGACAGGGATGTCCACTTTCTCCACTACTATTCAACATAGTCCTAGAGGTACTCGCTGAGGCCATAAGACAAGAAAAAAAAATCAGAGGAATCCAAATGGGAAACGAAGAAGTCAAGCTCTCACTATACGCAGATGATATGATTCTTTATGTAGAAGAGCCAAGAGACTCAATACAGAGACTGCTAGAACTTGTACGAGAGTTTGGTAGAGTGGCAGGGTACAAAATTAATGAACAAAAATCAACAGCCATAGTGTATGCGAACAGCCCCAAGATGGAAAAAGACTTAACCAGCAAGATACCATTCAAAATAACAGAGAAAAGTATGAAATATCTGGGAATAAATCTAACCAAAAATGTAGAAGACTTATTTGAAGAAAACTACAATCTGCTTAAAAAAGAAATTGAACAAGACCTCAAAAGATGGAGTAACATCCCATGCTCCTGGATAGGTAAAATCAATATCATTAAAATGTCTATACTGCCAAAAGCAATATATACATTCAACGCAATCCCAATCAAATTGCCCAAAATATTCTTCATGGAACTGGAAACAATGATCCAAAGGTTCATCTGGAAGCACAAAAAACCACGGATAGCTAGAACTATCCTGAAGAACAGGAAGTTAGCAGGGGGAATCACAGTTCCGGACCTCTGGACATACTATAGGGCAGTGGTTATCAAAACAGCGTGGTACTGGCACAAAGATAGAGAGGAAGATCAATGGAGCAGAATAGAAACGCCAGAAGGAAACCCACACAGATACAGCCAAATAATCTTTGACAAAAAGACAAACGACAACCCAGGCAAATGGGAAGGTCTGTTCAATAAATGCTGCTGGGACAACTGGTTGATAGCCTGCAGAAACAAAAAAATAGATCCACATCTCTCACCATACACTAAGATCAGATCTAAATGGATAACAGATCTAAACCTACATCCAGAAACCTTCAAACTTTTGGAAGAAAAAGTTGGAAACACACTGGAACACTTAGGGGTAGGCCCTCACTTCCTAAAAAAGACTCCAGATGCAGTAGAAATCAAGACCAAAATAAACAATTGGGACCTCATCAAACTAAGAAGCTTCTGTACAGCTAGAGAAACAATCAACAAAGTAAAAAGGCAACCCACAGAATGGGAGAAGATCTTCGCACACGACATAGGTGATAGAGGGCTAATATCCAGAATATACAAAGAGCTACAAAACAACCAAAATGTCAAAACAAACAACCCACTCAAGAAATGGGCACGGGAAATGGGCAGACACTTCACAAAGGAACAAACCCAAATGGCAAATAAACATATGAAAAAATGCTCAAGTTCCCTGGCAATAAGGGAAATCCAAATTAAAACATCAATGAGGTACCACCTAACGCCAGTAAGACTGGCCCACATGAATAAAAGCACCAACGACACTTGTTGGCGAGGTTGCGGGGAAAAGGGAACCCTACTCCACTGCTGGTGGGGCTGCAGGCTGGTACAGCCTCTATGGAAATCAGTATGGAGAATATTCAAACAACTCAAATTCAACATACCGTATGATCCAGCAATAGCACTCCTAGGAATATATCCAGAACACTTGTTCTATGAGAAACCAACATGTACTCCTATGTTCATAGCAGCACAATCAGTAATTGCAAAAACATGGAAACAACCAAAATGCCCATCAACAGAGGATTGGATAAGAAAGCTATGGTTCATCTACTCCATGGAATACTACTCAGCTATTAAAAAAAACAAAATGCAGTTCTTTGTGGCCAAATGGGCCAAACTGGAAACCATAATGCTAAGGGAAATGAGCCAATCCCAAAAGGTTAAATACCACATGTTTGCCTTAATTTAAGATGATATGATGTTATGTATAACATGTTATGTTTTGAATGTTATATGTTGTGTATAAACTAAAATTGAAGTATAGGTGAGGTGGTCACAGAAGGTGGCTGGGAACCCGCATTTACTTTTAACATATTGGTTACTCATTACTATGTCAATTAATTCCATAATGATGTAAATTTTTGCTGATGGTATGTTGGAGCTTTCAATTGACTGGGATGATACTCTGCTGGCTCTGTCATCAGACCAGAGAGGGTATACCTAAGAAACCGTTGAACTTGACGGGACAATAAGATGCTGGACTCTATGTTTGGTATACGCTTGCAATGGGGAAATCTCAACTGAACTTGAGCTGTGGTTATGCAATAAGGTGGAGGAATCCACCATGGTGGGAGGGTTTGGGGAGGGGTGGGGAGAACCCAAGTATCTACGTAACTGTGTCACATAATACAATGTAATTACTGAAGTTAAATAATAAACAATTAAAAAAAAAAAAAAAAAAAAAAAAAAAAAAAAGAATTTCTGTCTGGGATGAGTAGAAAATGTTCTGGAAATAGATGGTGCTACTGCTTATATTTGTACTCATACAATGCCTCTGAACTGTACACGACAAATTATTATACCAATACAATCTATGTATGAGTCCCTGCTTTTGATTCTTATGGGTATATACCTAGGAATAAAATTACAGAATTAAAGAAAAAAAAAAAAAAAAAAAAAAAAAAGATTTATTCATTTTATTACAGCCAGATATACACAGAGGAGGAGAGACAGAGAGGAAGATCTTCCGTCCGATGATTCACTCCCCAAGTGAGCCGCAACGGGTGCGCCGATCCGAAGCCGGGAACCTAGAACCTCTTCCAGGTCTCCCACGCGGGTGCAGGGTCCCAAAGCTTTGGGCCGTCCTCGACTGCTTTCCCAGGCCACAAGCAGGGAGCTGGATGGGAAGTGGAGCAGCCGGGATTAGAACTGGCGCCCATATGGGATCCCAGGGCTTTCAAGGCGAGGACTTTAGCCGCTAGGCCACGCCGCCGGGCCCATCTTTTCTTTTTTTAACATTTACTTCTTGAAAAGGCAGAGTTACAGAGAGAAAGATCTTTTATTTGCCGGTTCACTCCCCAAAAGGCAGCGAGAGCCAGAGCAGGGCCAGATGGAAGCCAGGAGCTTCTTGCAGGTGGGTGCAGGGGCCCAAGAGCTTAGACCACCTTCTACTACTGCCCCAGGCATATCAACAGGAAGCTGGATCAGAAGTGGAGCAGCCAGGACTCGAACCACCCATTGCTACAGATGCTCATGTTGCAGGTGGCAGCTTTACCAGTGATGCTACACTAACCCTAATCCTAACCCTAACCCACCTCTCCAGCATCTTAATTCAAGCCAATAAGCTCTGTGAGTCACCTGAACCAGGCACTGGCCTTGAAGGTAGCTCATTCATTCCTCTTCTGTTTCCAGTCCTTCTGCTCATGACGCAGTGAGTTTCATGTTGCTCTTTTAAAGGCAAGAATTCAAACATGGCCAACAAGACCCTGTGTGACTCTCCTGTGGCTGCGGTCTCATCTCTGTCCACAGGGTTTTGGCCATGCTGGTCCTACTGCTAGCCACCTCCACGACCTGCTCGTGCCCTGGCCTGGGACTTTCCTCCAGTCAGCCGCAACCTCATTCTCCAGTGGGATCTTCCATCCATCCCTGAGCAGACCGTGTCCCTGCCCAGTGCACATCTCCTACAGAACATGCATTGATGTGGGTCAGGATTGAGCAAGCATTCCCAAGAAGGTCTGTACCCCACAGGCTAGCTGGTCAGTAACTAAATGTGGAACAAACGAAATACAATGGAAGAGCATACAAACCTACACTTCTGAGCAGAAAATGACATGGGTCCCTCCCAGCTTCACTCAGAAAATGAGAAAATGTAGGGTTTGCAAATCTCATTTCACTTTACTTCCCTGTGATTTATTTTGGCTTTGATTTTGTGTTTTAAGATTCATGTTATTTATTTGAAAGTCGGAGTCTTTCACCTGCTGGTTCATGTGCCCAAATGGCCACAGCAGCAGGGACTGAGCCAGGCCCAATCCAGGAGTCTGGAACTCCATCGGGGACACAGCAGCAGGGGCTGAGCCAGGCCCAGTCCAGGAGTCTGGAACTCCATCGGGGCCACAGCAGCAGGGGCTGAGCCAGGCCCAGTCCAGGAGTCTGGAACTCCATCGGGTCTCCCATGGGGGTGGCAGAGGCCCAAATAGTTGCTAGGTGCATTAGCAGGGAGTTGGATCTGAAGTGGAGCAACTGGGACTTGAACTGGGACTCTTAGGAGTTGCCGACAATGCCACTCCACTGTGCCACAATGCCACTCCACCGACTTTCATTTATAATGCCATCTTTCTTTCCTTACACCATTGGTTTCTGTCCTTATTTCTTATGTATTCTGTTTGCCTTTTCCTTACTTCTTACATTGAAACTCAATTCACTGATTTTTTTTTAAATTGTTAACATTTGTGAAAAAATTACAAGCAGAATTCATAAACAGATGTTTCTGTTTACAGTAGTGAACTGATCAAGCAGTTTGTAATAACATGGCCAAGCACATGCCAGTAAAAGGAAAATAATAGCTTTCATTTGCAAGATAAAGAAATTGTCCAAGATAAATTCTCCCAAAACATTTAGACCTGTGAATTTCTAGACAGCTCACAAAACCACCAACTGACACTTCACCATGAAGGAAAAATAACAAACTGAACAGACTGTCAACAGCTCACTGATTTATTCAACTACTCTAATGTGCAGCTAAGTTTAAAAATGCCTCTCTATATGAGCATATTGATTTAGCTACATCACACATTTTTTATAGTTTTTATTATTATTCAGTCCAAAACATTTAATAACAGAACTAAGTTTTCTTTGATAATAAATTATTTAGATGTGTTTATTTAATTTATTAAAGTTTGGGGTGCTGGTGAAGCAAGCCTGGGGACTCTAGGACTAGATTGGTCTCAGGCAGGCAGGTAGAGCCTCAGACCAGCAGACCGGGTCTGGGGACCCATTCATGCACTTGGGTCCCCTGCAGAAGGGCAAGACTCCAGGCCAGCACATCACCCCACCAGAAGACTGGGCAGGGGAACCCATGTGCTTGTGGGTGTGGGGGCTATAGACTGAGCAAGGAGGGGATATAGGGATGTACAGGAGGGGGGAACTGCTGAAGGAGTATGATACAGCTGAGGAATGACTTCTGGAGGACTTCTACCGAGAAGGTCACTGTGCTTGCAGGAAAACAAAGCAGTTGAAACCAAGGAGTTTCAAGGAGGGAAGCTGGAAGACCTTTCTGAGTTAGACCAATGCACCCACTCACATGGGAGACCTGAGCTGGGTTAGTTAGCATCATCCACTGCTGAGCACCACCAACCACTGCACATTAAAGCTAGGGCTAGACCACAGTACCCGCCAGTGAGTGTCAGAACAGGGGACAGATGACGTAAGGCTAGGCCATGGCACTAACCTGCACGTGAGAGAACCAGATCTGGGGGCAAATTCTGTCAGGGATATATGGACTCACCCCTGTGGAACTGCAATACCTGCTCAGGAGCTGGAGGGGTTAGGGGACAAACTAGGCATGATCATGGAACTCACCTACACTCATAGGTACTGGGGTTAGGAACAGGTCAGACTGGTCTAGGCTGCAGCACCTTCAGGCTCACCCAATAATTGGATATAATAATATACCCAATATATAATAATTGTGACTGAGCCACAACATCCACTAGCAAAGGCCAAGACATGAAGGCAGACTATGCCAGGTGAGGGTCTAGCACCTGCTGGCATACGTGAGATCTGGGTCTGAGAGTGGGCCTGGTGGAGGAACTTATGGAGTTTTCCCAGTGGGCTATAACTTCCACTTGTGAGCATGTGAGTCAGGGCTGGGTATGGGCCAGGATGGACAAGGCTGCTCCAATTGTCGGCAGGTGTGTGGGTTGGCTTGGGGAGGGAGGGGTTGGGAGACAGACCGAGCAGGCCCTGACCAGCCCAAATCATAGCACACTGGCATGTACAGGAGCCAGGATGGGATACAGGTCATGTCGGGCTAGGCTACCCAACACCTACCAGTTCACAAGAAAGTCAGGGATGGGAGCAGGCTGGGCAGGGATAGGCTACAGCACCCACCAGTGAGAGCTGGGGGTGGGGGCAACCCAGGCTGCATCATTCAATGGCAAAGGCCAAGCCAGATGTATTATGCTGGGTTATATCTATGGCTGGGTGCAGGGCTGGTAGGGGAGTTAAGGGGATGTCCCTGCTAGATTGTGGTTCCCACTGCTGAGTGCAAGAGCCTGACTAGGGGCTGGTAAACTGGGCTTGACATGATTGCAACATCCCTCAGCAAGGGTTGGACTTGGTCTGGGGTGTGCCTGATTGGGCTAGGCTCCAGCACCTGCTGGCATTCATGAGAGCCAGAGTGGGTGTAGGACAGGTTGGGCTAGGTTTTGGTACCCACTGAACCACATGAGAGCCAACTCTAGGAGTGGGCCAGGCAAGGCTGGGCTGTAGCATTCACCAGTAAGAGCTGGAATGGGTATGGATCAGTCAGGAAAGGCTGCTGTACCTGCTGGCGAATCCTGGAACAGCAGGAGGGCAAAGAAAGGTGGGACAAGGACCTGTGTGTGAGATCTGCCCCTGGGAGGTGGTCACAAAAAGAAGCTTGGGGAACTCCTCTGTCAGATCACAGTCCCTGCAGGTGAGCACAAGAACTGAGGCTGGGAGCAACCCAAACCAGGCCAGATTACAGTACCCCCCAGCATATGTTTGGCTCAGGTCTGGGAGCAGGCCAGGCTGAGCCAGTTCATAGCACACACTGACAGATGTGAGAGACAGGGTGAGGTAACAGGACAGACTGGGTTGGGCCACAACACCAGCCAGTTCACATTAGGGCCAGGACAAGGGACAGGTCAGGCCAACCTAAACTGAAGCACCTGCAGGTGAATGCTGAGGTGAGTTGAGCTATTCCAGTCTGGGCTACAGCTCCCACCAGAACATGCAAGACCTGAGATGGAGGGTGGCAAACCCAGCAAGGGAGCTGTGGGGGCTCCTCTACTGTGCTACTTGTGCTGGTGAGCATGAGAGCTGGGACTGGGGGCAGGGCAGGGCAGGGCAGGTCTACAACACCCTTTGGTCTGCGTGTAAGCTGGGTTAGGGGAAGAGCCAGGCTGGGGTAAGAGACCATATCCACCAGGGCATGTATGAACCAGAATAAGTGCAGACTGGTCAGGTTTTGCCCCAGCATCAGCTAGCAGGTGCTGGAAATAGGGACAAGTCTTCTCAAGCTAGACTACAGAACCACCTGGAAAGTACAAAATCAGACAGAGTGGGTCTAGCAAGGAAATGGTAGGCACCTCTCTGATGGGTTGCAACTCCACCGGTCAACATGAGAACCAGGGGTGGTCCTGGCTAGACAGGCAATAGCATCCACTGGAATAAGTGTGGACTAGATAATGGGGTTGGTTAGGCTGAGTTAAACGGCAACACCCATTGGCTTGTTTGAGGGCCGAATGGAATGCCCGACAGACTGGACCACTCTGTTGCACATACTGGCACGCACAGGAACTGGGACTGGGAACAGGCCTGCGTGAGGTTACTGGAGGTTGCTCAAACTAGGCTGCAGTTCCTGCTGATGTGTGTGAGGGCCAACTGTGTAGTGAGCAGGGTTAGGCTGGCTGCAGCATCCATTTGTTTGCATATGAGATGGGGCTGGAAACAGAGCTGACTGGGCAACAGCAACCACCAGTGTGTGTGTAGGCTGAGGCATGTGACAGACTGAGCCAGATCCCACACTGGCTGGCATGCACAGAAGTCAGGTCTGGGGTCACCTCGGTGAGGTTTCTTTGGGGACCTCCCCAACTGAACTGTTGTACTCAGAACTCCAATCACGGTGAAAATCACAGGAGCTGTGGTCTGACCGTGCAGTGCATGTGTCAGAACTGGGCTGCCTCGGTTGCTGAAGCCTGTGCAGTGGACAGCATGCCCAAATGCACATGGAAGACATGACAACCAGTTCACTGAAACCTGCAGAGGACAGCTGGTATCATGGATGGTAGAACAAATTGGACAGCTCTCCCAGCCAAGCTTTGACAGCAAGTGTCTAAGCAAATGGAGACTCTCAAGTGGGCTACGTCAGCCAAGGGACCCTGGAAGGATTTCCTCATCCTTGGAGGAATGAAATCAGCAGCATCTCAGAACTATCCAAACCACTTAAACAGTACCCTAGGAACATGCTCCACATCAGGGACCCAGCGAGGACATCAAGTGGCTGTCCCCCATTCACAGGCACTGATGTGGCTGGACTGCTGGAAGCAGCTATCTCCCCTTCTCCATCTCCCTTTCCCCAGATACAGGAAGAAAAACTTTGGAAACAATTGTCTCATCCACTCTCCCCCATTCCTGGTTCCTTCCCACCCAATTAATGGTCCACACAGGCATACACACCTACCTCAACTATGTAAACGTCACCAAAAATAAAATAAATGTACCAAGCTATAAAATTAAGTTTTTAAAGATTTTTTTAAGTTATTTGAAAGGTAGAGTTAGAGAGAGACAGATCTTCCATCTGTTGGTTCACGCTCCAAATAGCCACAAACACTGGAGCTGAGCCCAGCTGAAGCCAGAAGCTTCTCCTGGGTCTCCCACAAGAAAATAGGGCCCAAGCACTTGGCCCATCTTCTGCTGCTTCGCAGGGGCATTAATGAGAAGTCAGATCGGAAATGGGGTGGCCAAGACTGGTGCCCATACAGATGGCAGCACTGCAGTCTGCAGCTTACCTTGCCATAGCACAACACAGGTCCTACCCAATTATATACATTTGTGAAGATGTAAAATAAGAAAAAAAGAGAGAGAAAGAAATAATGGGCTTTATAGTCAGAAAGATCTGGGATTGCCAAGTACATCTAAAATGTTACCATAGAGCCTGCAGACGGCAAGTTCTCAAGAAGCTGTTTTTCATCATTGGGAACTCGGTCTGACTTTGCTGTGTGGGACACTGGATAGACCCCAGCCTGCCACCTGTGGGGTTACACTGGGTAGACCCCAGCCTGCCACCTGTCGGGTTACACTGGATAGACCCCAGCCTGCCACCTGTCGGGTTACACTGGGTAGACCCCAGCCTGCCACCTGTGGGGTTACACTGGGTAGACCCCAGCCTGCCACCTGTCGGGTTACACTGGATAGACCCCAGCCTGCCACCTGTCGGGTTATACTGCAACCAAAGCACAGTCTAGCTCTGCATTAGACCGACATTTCCTTACTCGTAACCTGAGAATAGTAAGGGTTCCACCTCACAGGATTGTTGGGCCTGGTGCTGTGCTTTCCTGTTCTGGCTGTTAGAACAATCTTGAAGCCAATTTGGAAGCAAGCACACACGAATATAGAGAAGTGTCCTCAGTCCACTCCTGTGTGGCTGTGTGCAGATGGATTCCATTTTCTTCCACCCTCCCCCTGCCCTCAATAATACACCTGTCATGATTTCATCGAGAAACTGAGCGGGTAATTGCAGTGCCTCCCAGTGCCTGGCCCAGCGAGACAGGCCCAGAGGTGAGCTTGCAGGAGTCCGGCATCTTCCCACAGTAGGAAGCAGGACCAATGCAGGGTGCCCAGCTGAGCCCACAGCCGCTCCTCAGAAGCTCCGGGCTGCCAGCAAGCAGCACCCCAAGGGCCACAGTCTACACCCCTGGATGAGGAGGGGGATGTCTGGCTTCTCTCTGGAGGGGTTAGGGCCTTCAGTGGGGGCTCTTCAGCTGCAACCCAGGGTATAGGGCTCAGAGACAGAAGACAACACCCCTGCAACCCAGTTATTGTTGCTAATGAAGCCCAGGGAGCAGGCAGGGTCACGGAGAGTCCTCCGGAAGGAAGCCTTTGGGAAGTAGGAGGCTTTCTTGACTCATTGACCGATGAGTAAGAAAGTGATGTGTTTTGCTTTTGGCGGAGAGTGGGGACCTTGAGTCTTTTGGGAAAGAATGGAGACCTTCCACCAACTCCTTAGCAGCACTCCAGCGGAAAGCATCTGCCCACGGTAGCAGTCCACAGAGGCCACCACACTCCCACACAAGCAGGACTTCCACCAGGACCTGTGCCCAGACCAGAAACACCCAGCTGCCAGTCCCAGTGGCCAGGGAGTGCTGTGTGAACACACCAGCTGTGGCTCTCACTAATTTTGCTTCATTTCCATTTCACGAATACACATCACTGTCTCCAGAGAGGCTCTCTCCACTGAGTGTTCTTTGTTTTCATTTAGGTTGACAAGACTAAATGCACCAGAAAGTGCCCCTCTAAAACATTCCTTGACGGGGCCAGCATTGTGGCCACGTCCACAATGCCAACATCCCGTATGAAGCCTGTTTATTCCACTTCAAGTCCAGCTCCCTGCTAATGCGCCAGGGAAGATCAGCAGAAAACGGTCCACATTCTTGGGACCCTGCACCCATGTGGGAGACCGGGAAGGAGCTCTAGCTTTGGTCTGGCCCAGGCCCAACAGTTGCAGCCACCAAGGGAGTAAATCAGCATGGAAGATCTTTCTCTATCTCTCCATCTCTCCCTATAACTCTGGGTTTTGAACAGACAAATAAATCACTCCTTACAAAAGGCACATTAAGCTATTAAGTAACTAATTTATAGAAAACAAATTTGTCAGGCCCGGCACCGTAGCCTAGCAGCTAAAGTCCTCGCCTTAAACGCACCGGGATCCCATGTGGGCGCCGGTTCTAATCCCGGCAGCTCCACTTCCCATCCAGCTCCCTGCTTGTGGCCTGGCAAAGCAGTCGAGGACAGCCCAATGCATTGGGGCCCTGCACCTGCGTGGGAGACCCGGAAGAGGTTCCAGGTTCCCGGCTTCGGATCGGCACAGCACCGGCCATTGCACTCACTTGGAGAGTGATTCATCGGACAGAAGATCTTCCTCTCTGTCTCTCCTCCTCTCTGTATATCTGACTTTGTGATAAAAATAAATAAATCTTTTAAATAATAAATAAAATAAAAAAAGAAAACAAATTTGTATGTTGACTGCCTAACACCCTCTCTCCTTCTAGTCACGTCTACCTTCTCTGAACCCACTAACATTTTGCTCCATTACCTTCCCTTCCCAGAGACAAACAGAAAGAGATGCAGACACTGAAGCTGGCCCTCACTTCAGCAGCCACAGTTTTTCCTTGGCCAAAGTCTGGAGTCAGAGCCGCGGGGAATGGTTTTCCTGTCTCAACGGAAAATCCCCAGAAATCATCTGAGGAATTTAGAATCATCATCCGGGCATGTAAGCCAGGTCTTTGATCCTACCAGTTTACTCACATGGTCCTGCAGCTGGGCAGGCCCTCTAAGGGGACAGCTACAGCCAACCGGGGTGTTCCCGAGATGGATATCAAAAATCCAATCATTCAGTTGCAGACTGAAAGGAAATCTCCATCAGGCTAAACTTGTAAAAAGAAAGAGGGAGGAGAGAAAAGCTCATCTATTGTTGGGGAAACCTTGCCTGTACTTTCAGTGGAAACATACAAAGCCGGGGGTTATCTTTTGAAGAAAAATACCCCTGTCCAGGTTTCCATTCAGGCCCATTGACGTAGCAGAGTTAAGTCAGGCTGGTTGATTGGCTCATGCAAATGAGGCATGTGAGACATCCAGCTTACAGCTGCGTGTCTGCATAGCCGCAACAGGAAATGGGCCTGGCCGTTAAGGTGCATGCAAATGAGGGATGCAAAAGGCACAATTCTTTATTTTATATAATAAATTCATGTTATTTTTGACGATGTTTACATAGTTGAGAGGGCTGTGAACCGCTGATTAGGGTGGGGAGGGTCGAGGGATGGGGAAGTGGATGAGACAACGGCCTCCAATCTCCTTTTCCTTCCTGTATCTGGGGAAAGGGAGGTGGAGAAGGGGAGACGGATGCTTCCAGACACTGTTTAATGGTTTGGATAGTTCTGAGATGCTGCTGATTTCATTCCTCCAAGGATGAGGAAATCCTTCCAGGGTCCCTTGGCTGACGTAGCCCACTTGAGAGTCTCCATTTGCTTAGACATTTGCTGTCAAAGCTTGGCTGGGAAAGCTGTCCAATTTGTTCTACCATACATGATACTAGCTGTCCTCTGCATGCTTTTAAAAGCAGCACACATGCCCTAACATAACTCTCTAAACCTTCACATTTGCGTCCTGGGCTTAGTAGCAGAAGCTCAGATACACCACAAAGCTTGCTGCTGCTGAGCAACTGGCAGTCCCGGGCCCACAGTACCAACTCTTCATTAAAGCTTCAATTAGTCAAATACTTCTTAACTTCAATCATGAAACTTACAAGGGATGAGTGATGTACAGGAATAAAGACTCTAAGTATCTGACTTATATTGAGGTCACATTTAATACACCAGCCTCCTGCAACCTATCATTCAAGAAAACATTAATGAGTTGGCATTGTGGTGTACCAGGTAAAGCCTTCCCCTGTGATTCCGGCACCCCATAGGGGCGCTGATTTTAGTCCTCATTTTTTTGACTTCTGATCCAGTTCCTTATGAATGTACCTGGAAAAAACAACGGAAAATGACCCAAGTATTGGGGCACCTGTCACCCGCATAGAGGCTGGGATGAAATTTCTGGTTTGTATTTTGCCCGGCCCTGGCTGTTGTGGCCATCTGGGGAGTGAACAAGCAGATGGAAGATTTTTTCCTTCTCCTGCTGTGTGTACTTGTGTGTGTGTGTGTGTGTGTGTGTGTGTGTACGCACACATACGTGTAACACTGACTTTCAAATAAATAAACACACCTTTTTAGAAAAAAAATAATGTTCTCGATGTGGCCCACCCCAACCTTTGAGAAAGAAGTGATCATTTTCGACCTTGGTGGCTAGGGTGACTGCAGCCCTCTGCAATGGTGGCAACCTGCTTGTGGAGACCACCCAAGCCAGGTCAGACCCAATGCCCAGGACTTGGCCCATGGGCACCATCGCCACACGGTGCCTGAGTCCTAGGCTTTGGGCAGCCATTGCGCCTATTGGGCGCCAAGCTTTGTCTGCTGGCCGCCCGGCAGGGAGCTCTAGGGTTTTTAAAAGTAATTGCTACCTAAGGACACCCATGAATAAGGCCTGTGTGAGTATAGGTGAGGGATAAATTCTGTGTGATTCCTAGTGATGGGTCACAGTACTTGGTTGCAAGCATGGGGACTGAGATGTGAGGATTTGGAGGGGAGAGTCCATAAGATCTATTTGGGCTAGACTGATTCACCAGCCCACATCCTGAGATGGGCATTAGCATAGAGCATCACTGATTTCCACATACCGGTCCACACCAAAGCTAGGGATGGGGGCCTGTCTGGCAGGGCTAGGAACCAGTACCTGACCAAGTGGTAGAACAGGGGATGGGTCACACTTGGCAGGGTCAGGACACTAACCAACACACGAGAGAACCAGATCCAGGAGTAGATTCTGTGGGGGAAGTGTGGGCCCAATCCTGTGGAAATACAAGTCCCGCAGGTAAACTCGCGAGTTGAGGTGGTGATGGGCTGAGTGAGGTGTGAATATGGAACCTGCCATCACTTACGGAACCAACAACAGTCTGGGCAGCTCAAGGCAGCAGCACCTGAAGCTGCATCCTAAAACAGAATGTGGGGTGGGCCAAGCTATAACTGGAAGAGGGTGGACCAGGCAGGGCCAAGCAAACCATAACAAACGAGGAAGAACAGAAATCAGGCTGGAGTACAGGTCATGCCGAGCTGGGCTCTTACACCTACTGATCTGCATGAGCCAGGGATACTAGGCCACAGCATCAAAGGTGGGGGCTGAGACGGGTGAGGGGCTAGGCCAACTGGGTCAGAGCAACCACTGGTATGCGAGTAATCAAGGACTGGGAATAGGTTCGGGTCGAGAGCTGTGAGAGAACACCCTGGCTGGGTTGGGGTTTCCGCAGGAGAGTGTGGGGACCAGAGTGGAGGCTGCGTTCTGGTCTGGATATGGCTGTAGTCTCCCTTGGCACAAGTGTGGACTGGGGCTGGGCGCACCGAGCCAGGCTAGACTCCAGCACTATCTGGTGCTCTGGAGGACCAGGGCAGATGTAGGATGGACTAGGCTGGTTCTCTGCCCCTACTGAGCCATGAGTGAGCCGTGTCTGGGTATGGACGAGCCTTGGCTGGGCTGAAACATCCAACAGTAAGAAGCGGAATGCTTTGAAGGCCAGCAATGAGGGCTGGTCCATGGACCCACCAGGGTGTGCGAGATTTTACACTGGGAGAGGTTCTGATGGAGGAGCTTGGGAAACTCCTCTGTAGGGACACAGTCCCTACAGGTGAGTGCAAGAACCACGACAGGGCCCATACCAGGCCAGAGGAAGATACCCACCGGCATACATATGGCTTAGGTGGGGGCGGAACAGGCTAAACCCGTTCATATCACCCGCTGGTAAATCTGAGCACCAGAATAGAGTGTGGATCGGGCTCGGTTCAGTTGCGACGTAAAACAGTGCACATTACGGAATGCCAAGGTGGGGCGAGCCATACCAGATGTGATTGCAGCGCCCAACCAGCACACATGAGAACCAGGGGGGAGGGGCAAAAGCGGCAGGGGAAATGTGAGCTCCCCTGCTGGACACCCACTCCCACTGGAGAGCAGTGGGGAACAGACCAGAATGGGCAGGACTACAACACCTGTGGGCTTCATGTGAGCTAGATCAGGGAAGGACTGGGTTGGGCTGACTGTTCCTACCGGTGCAAGTAAAAATTAGAGTGAGTGAGGGTTGGTTGTGCTTTGCCACAGCAGCAACTGGCAGAGGCTGGCACTGGGAGTTTAATCTGTCAAATTAAACTCCAAAACCACCTGGAGAGTGGGAGTGGCCTAGGAGCGAGATAGTAGGCACCTCCCTCTTGGGTTCCCACTTCCACTGGAGAGCACAAAAACCAGGACTGGGGCAGGGATGGCCAGTATGTGTGTTTGCCGGATAGTAGGGTTGGCTGGGTTGAACTAGGCTTCAATGCCCAGTGACATGTAGGAGAGCTAAATGGAGTGTGGAACAGACTGAACAAGTCTGCGGTACATACTGGCAAGCATGGATCCAGGGTAGGGGGCAGGCCTGGTGGGAGTTATGGGGAGTCGCCCCAATTGGGCTGCAGCTCCCACTGGTTTACGTGAGGACCGAGTGTGAAGTGGGCAGGATCAGACTGGACTACAACACCCATCGGTTCACGTGGAAGCAGGGTTGGAAACAGAACTGACCCAGCAATTGCAACCACTAGCACAGGCATAAGCTGATTGGGGCGACAGACTGTGCCGGACCCTGTACTGGCAACCACACACAAGAATCAGGTCTGGGATCACCTCAGACGAAGTTGCTTTGGAGATCCCTCCAACTGAACTGCTGATCTCAAAACCCCAACCATGAAGAGACTTTGTCAGCCAGTGGATTCTGCAGAGATTTCATTGTGATTGGTATAGCGAGATTGACAGCAATTCAGAACTGTTGAACTATCAAAACCACTGGAGCAGGACCCTTGGAGCATGCCCCATATCGGGAACCTGAAATGGGTGAGAGGCTGGGTGGGGTTTTTTCCTTTGCTTCTCCCCTGACCCCAGAAACGGGGGGGTGGGAATTATGATATTAGTGTGGAAACAATGGTCTTACTGACACCCCTGTAGCCCTTGACCCTTTGTACCCTAATCAACTAAGTAAGGTTACCTATATCTATCTATCTCTCTCTCTCTCTCTCTCTCTCTCTCTCTCTCTCTATATATATATATATATATATATATATATATATATATAAACATACAGATATATAAATAAACAAATGCCAAAAATAAAACAAATCAAGAGGGTGCATGGTGGCATAGTGAATAAAGACACTACCTACACCAACATCATCCTATACAGGCACTGGTTCATGTCCAACTGCTCCACTTTGATCCTGGCTCCAGCCACTGTCCTAGGAACAGTAGCCAAATATGTGCCACGTGTTTGGGCCCCTGCTACCTGTGTGGACTCCAGTGAGAAGCTTCTAGCTCCTGCATTCAGCCTGGATCAACTGCAAACCGCACACCTATATGAGTATGAACCAGTGTTTGGAAAGACCCTATGCATTTGCCTGTAACGCTTGCAGTAAATAAATAAGTGTTTAAAATATTTTAAGACATGGAAAAAAACGATTTTTAAAGCATTGTTTTCAAAAGATTTAGTGTATGTATTTGAAAGGCAAAGTGACAGAGAGAAGGAAAGAGATCTTCCATCTCTCACTCCTCAAATGGCCACAACAGCTGTGACTGAGCCAGGTCAAAGCCAGAATCTAGATCCTCCATCCTGGTCTTCCACGTGGGTGCACAGGCCCAAGCACCAGGCCATCTTCTGCTGCTCTCCTGGTCCACTGGCAGGGAGCTGGATCTGACACAAAGAAAACACAAACTTAGATGAGATGCTTGCATTGCCTACAGTGGCTTAACTCTCTGTGCCAAAATGCCAGCTCTCAAGTCCTACAACCGTTCCTTCCGTCCAGAACTTAGAACCTCTAACAAGTTCCCCTAAGCTTTGGAGAGCATTTGTGCCAAATGCTTAAAATCTAGACTGTTTAAAGTTCTAGTTCCTCTCTTTTCCAGAGCCCAGGGTTCCTATCGGAAGGATGGAACGCTGAAAGCAATGAGAAGATGGACAGGAGGCCCAGGGAGCTGTAGGGCACTGGCTCTGCCTCGCCTTCCCATTGCTCACCCTGAGCCCTGAGCTCCCCAGCTGCCTTCCCCACAGTGCACTTGGGGCCCACAGGCCACTGGACAGGTGTGGACAGACTTGAGAAAATGTCCAGGACTGTTCAGGAACAAGGTCAGGAACATAAGCTCAGAACCAGTTCCCAAAACAACACCACCGCTCCAAAATCCCTGTGTGTGGCCATTCTAAAGAAGCAAGCTCAACATTCCCACTTGGCCTGAATTGTATCCACCACACAGGTTTCTCATCCACATTTCCAACATGACCCAGCCTCACATAGTTCTGCAAAAGCTTCCCACTCAAATTTCGCAGACCTTCACGGCCTGCCCAGCAGCATGCACAGGGAGCGGGAGGGGAAGGGGATTCACACAGAGGAGCTTGGGGGAACAAGAGGATGCAAGTTCTGTCCGAGAGCAGTCACTGCCAAGGAGAAGGCAAAGGACCAACTGGCTAATTCTCCATCTGTAAGCCCCGGGATCCCATATGGGCGCCGGTTCTAATCCCGGCAGCTCCACTTCCCATCCAGCTCCCTGCTTGTGGCCTGGGAAAGCAGTCGAGGACGGCCCAAAGACTTGGGATCCTACATGTGCACGGATGATCCGGAAGAAATGCCTGGCTCCTGGCTTCAGATCAGCTCAGCCCTGGCTGATGCGGCCACTTGCAGACTGAAGATCTTTCTCTCTGTCTTTCTGTAAATCTTCCTTTCCAATAAAAATAAACAAATTTTTTTAAAAAGTTAAATATTTTCATATGTTTTGTAAAGATATATTATAAACGATATTTGACAGATCTTTTCAATACAAAGATATTTTCAAAAGTTCATAGCAATGAAATTAACAGTTTAATACAAAAGCACTTTTATATCCCTGTGTAGTTTTTTCATAATATGAATTTCCATGAATTTTGAAAGATCTGTCTCCTAGTGACATTATCTGTAAATTTTTTCTACATTAACTTCAGTGTTGATGAAATCATTGTGTTAATGAACGCCAAGCACTCTGAGCTCTAAACATTCCTGACGGCCTTATTGCATGAGCATGCTGCTGTTAAAGCAGGAAGGGGAGAGACACAGAGCGCCCTGCCTGGGGGCACATCAGGTTTCTCCTGCGCCCAGAGAGGGAGAAGAGCGGGGAAGCAAGAATGGGCAGGGGAGTGCTGGCAAGCCCCTCCGGTCACTCTGTCCTTCCTGACACAGTCTGAGCCAGCGGCTCATCCATGAGACCCTCCACCAGCCCAGGCGGGGCCACCACGTGTCCTGCAGGCCAGCATCTTCTCTTGGGAATAGACTAAAATAAATGAATAAATAAATAAAAGGTTGTTTATCCTCTCAGACTATGGACAAAGGAAACCCAGGGTGGGGATGGAGACTGGCAAATGCGTGCCAGATTGCAGCATCTTCCCTTGCGAGTGTTCAAGGGATGATATCATGTCCGTAGTATGTGCTAATGAGCAGTTGATCTTGCCGTCTTCTAGAGAGCGCGGGGCCGCCAGGGCTGGGAGCCTCCAGCCACAGCTGGGACTTAGGGCCTCGGAGCAGAACATCCCTGTATTGTCCAATCAACAGATGACGTGTGGCAGATTACTAAATTCACTTAGCTTTCACCTGCATCGTCTTCTCACTAACCAAACACAAAAAGTGAAACCACTGGGAAGCAGGTGCACCGGACACAACCTATTCATTTTCTCTAACTCAGCTAAACTCTGGGTCCCCCCGCCCCAGGCAGCCAGGGAATGCTCAACCACATGCAGGGCTCAGGTTCTGCTGTCCATTCTCATCCATCCTTCCAGAAGGTGCTGCCAGGTGTGCAAATCTTCAGGAGGTCTGAGTGGCAGATGTGTGCGTTCAGGTCCCCTGGAAGTAATCCACAGCTTGCACCTACTAGGACCAGGATAGAGGGAGCTCCACCTTTCCCCAGGCTCCTGAATTAGTCTGAAGTGCAGACTTCAAAGGAGATGGAATGCAGGTAGGTAAGGGGGAAAGTTCCATTAGTTGTGTACTGTCATCTTGCATCAGACACAGGTCTCATTAGAAGATGCAAGCACACACACTTAACAGGGAAATGTTAATTTAAAAATGGAGATAAAGTTTATTGGCTTGAAGAAAGGAATAATTGCACGGGGTTAGAAGAGTAGCCAGCGGGCCCCATACACGGGCTCAACTGGCTAATCTTCCCCTACAGGCAATCCCATATGGGTGCCAGTTCATGTCCCAGCTACTCCACGTTCCATCCAGCTCCCTGCGAGGCCTAGGAAAGCAGTAGAGGACGGCCCAAAGCCATTGTGTTCATTCGGACAGTGAACCAACAGATGGACAATCTGCCTCCTTCTCTCTGCGAATCTGCCTTTCCAATGAAAGTGAATAAATAAATCTTTAAAACACAATAGTAAATAGGGCGAGCGCTGCCAGATGCCCAGCCTCCACTCCTCCCCTCTCCAATGAGGCTGATTTGGGAGAGGTAAGGGAAGAGCTGCGCTGGCAGTCAGCCGGACTCCCCGGCGGAGGACTCCCCGGAGGGCCCAGTGAGAGAATCTGATGCTTGAGGGAGCTTCTAAAAGTACACTGTCACTGCACTCAGTGACAATGGCTTGGCGATGGAGTCGCAGCTTTCCTGTGGGAGTTTTCTGCACTGACTGAGGGAAGGGAATTGAAGGGAAGAAAAAGCCCCAGTGCAGAAGCGAGGGGTCGGCACACACGCGGGTCTCCCCGTGACCGCTTGTCCAACGGGCGTGGTCGGCCACTGGACCCCCGGGGCCGTGACCCGCCCAGGGGAGCCAGGCGGGCCCGGAGCTGCGCCTGCGACTGGCTAGAGAGAGGAGGAGCCTTTGGGCGTTTGTCTTCTGTCACCTCTTGATTCGAGAAGAGACTGAAGAAGCTGGGCTGCAGACTGAAGACGAAACCTTGTCCTCAGCCATCTCATGTGGGAAACTAGCCATTCCTGTACTAAATTAAAAACTCCTTCTGTATTTCAGGGGAAAAAATAATAAGTAAAGGAAGAAGAAAAGTAGCTAGCGGAAGGATGAAATTGCGGAGGAGAGCGGCCACTGCCCTGGCTGGGGTTCAGCTCACTGGCAAAGGCACGCCTGCTGATCACCGCACGGAAGGACCTTGAGCCTGATCCACAGCGCTGAGGACAAGTTAGCAGGCAGAGGATTGTGGGCTGGGCTGGCAAAATGGGCGCTCCCCGGTGGGTGCTGATGGACCAAGCTCTGGGCAAGGAAAGGCAGATGGGACAGGCGCACAGGAAGCAACAGCCTGCTAGGCACCCAGGGTGGAGGAGGACCAGTCGGCTGTACTCAGTGACAAGCTGTCATTGGGGTTGGCAATGAAACTCATTAGAGGTGAACACCACTTGTGTCCCCCACCCATGCCATTGGCTGCCACGGAAGGAGTGAAATAATAATAATAGTAATAATAATAATAATAGACTAAGGGAGCAGCATTGCAGTGCACTGCATTAAACCACAGCTTGGGATGCCTGTATCTCGTCTCTAAGTCCTAGTTCAACTCCTGGCTCCTGTTTCTGATCCAGCTTCCTGTCCATGCCTCCCGGGAGGCAGAGGTGAGGGCTCCAGTGCTTGGGACGCTGCTACGTCCATGGGAGAGACCAGCATGGAGTATCATGCCTCTGGTCTTGGCCCAGCCCAGATCTGAGTGAACTGACAGATGAAAGCTCTCTCTCTACCCCGCCCTCCACCCTCACCCAATGGCTCTGCCATTCAAATAAATAAATTGTATCAAAAAAAAAAAAAGCCTCCCTGTGGAGCCAGGGCGGGTGTTTAGCCTCCTTTGCCATGGGTCTAGTGCCCTCTAGTGGCATAACTCAACATCTCTATCGCATTGAAAGGCAGAGTTGGAGAGTGTCTTCCACTCACAAATGACAGAAACTGGCAGGGCTGTGCCAGGCCACAGCCAGGAGCTCCACTCAGATCTCCCACAGCCACTCAGGTCTGCGCCTGGCCACCCTCTGCTGCTCTCCCAGGCACCTTAGCAGGGAGTTGCATTGGAAGCGGAGTGACCAGGACTCAAACCAGCACTCATACAGGGTGCCAGTGCTACGGGAAAAAAGTTAACCAGCTATGCCAAGGGGTCAGCCCCTAGAATTTTTATTCATCTCCTTTTATTGAGTGTAGTTATTCCTTGAATATAACTTTCAAGAGCAGTTCACACGCTGGAACATCCCCATCTATACATCACATGCCCCTCACCACCAAAGCGCGTGAGTCACACCATGTTATGCAGCCAGACATCCAAAAGGCTCCTATCACTTCTATTGGGAATAAAGTACATTTTTGGCACTCCTTGTAGTTGAATTTTTAAAAATCCATCAAGCTACAAAGTGCTTGTAAAGTCTATTCTCAGGAAAAAACACTGTAAATCAGAATAAAAATTACAAATGACATAACCTATCCCACAAAGCAAAAATTGAGGTTTAAAAATAAGAATTAATGGGCCCAGTGCAGTAGCCTAAAGGCTAAAGTCCTCACTTTGCACACACTGGGATCCCATATGGGCACCGGCTCATGTCCTGGGGCCCCACTTCCCATCCAACTCCCTGCTTGTAGCCTGGGTGGTCTCCTATTGCCCCGGCCCAGGAGGCTCCTCCCTGGAGGGGTCCCCAAAGGAGGCCAAAAGAACAAAATTTCCTTCCCCCAACCACCTCCGTGGTGAGCAACAGTCCCTTCTTCTACGCCGTTTGATTAGAAAAAGGCATCTGAATCACGCAGAAAACGCAGCTCTTTGGTTGTTGGAGGCATCTGGGGTGTGTGGGACGGACCGCCAGGGATCCGTGCTGAGGCATAGCCAGAAAAGCTACCACCTGTAAAGTGTGCATCAAATATGAGTGCCGATTTGAGTCCCAGACATTCCACTTAATATCCACCTCCCTGCTGTTGCTCTGGGAAGGCAGCAGAAGATGGACCATGTGCCACTCACATGGGAGACCCAGAAGAAGCTCCTGGCTTCGGCCTGGCCATTGTGGCCATGTGGGGAGTGAAGCATCAGATAAAATCTCTCCCTCTCCCCCTTTTGTGTCTATGCTCTCAAATAAATAAATAAAATTTTAAAAAAAAAGACCCCCCCACCTTCCACCCGTCAGCCCCTCCAGCTAGATGGCCGTCCTAGGTCTCTCTGCTTTGAGCATTCATTCCCACACTGATTCCTGCCACACAGGCCTCCATGGGGCCCAACTCAGGGGCACAGATCTGCGGCAGGTTCCTGTGGGCCCCTTGGGCACCACAGCCTGAGCCGCCCCCGTCTGCCAGAGCAGGGGAGAAAGGAAGCAGCCACCTCCCACTCTCTTGCTCCTCCCTTCACGCTGTTTCTCAGGTGGAATTCTAAAATGAGTTTAAGGATGACCGCATCGTATAGTAGGTTATACTACCTGCAGTGCCAAGTCCCATATGGATACCGGTTGAAGTTCCCGCTGCTCCACTTCTATCCAGCTCCCTGTTCGAAGCCTGGGAAAGCAGCAGAAGATGGTTCAAGTGCTTGGGGCCCTGCACCAACATGGGACACCTGGAGAAAGTTCCCAGCTCCTGGCTTTGGACCAGTCCAGCTACGGCTGTTAGGGGAGGGAGGGAACCAATGAATGGAAGATCTCTCTCTTTGTCTCTGTCACTCTGTGTCTCTGTAAATCTGCCTTTCAAATAAAAATGCATCTTTTAAAAAAATAGTGAGTTTAAGTGATTGTACGTAACAACAAAAAAAATAGTAACTCAGTGAATATTTGGAGAGTAAGAATTTGGGGCACACCCTGTGTCTCTGGTTGTGCCTCTAGCCCCAGCTGCCACCCAGAGGCCATACCAGCGAAAACCAGGGGTACCCACCCAGACTCCCCCTCCAAGCCTCCAGATGCACAAGCCATGGCAACCCCTCTGCTCTGTGTTCCTGCGGGGACTCGAAGCAGGTGCGTAGACTGGGATTCCCGTGCAGCCCATACAGAAACGGACTCGCCGGGAGGAGCTCAGGAAAGGAGGCAAGGCAGCCATGAAAGGGTTTTGGTCAGCTTTAAGGCCTCTGGCTTTTTCTGTCTTGGTGGAGGTGCATTTGCTGGCTGTTCTGTATTTTAAACTGTGAGGGCCAGTTTAATTTTTTTTAAAGATTTATTTATTTTATTACAAAGTCAGATATACAGAGAGGAGGAGAGACAGATAGGAAGAGCTTCCATCCGATGTTTCACTCCCCAAGTGAGCCGCAACGGGCCGGTACACGCCGATCCGATGCCGGGAACCTGGAACCTCTTCCGGGTCTCCCACGCGGGTGCAGGGTCCCAAAGCTTTGGGCCGTCCTCAACTGCTTTCCCAGGCCACAAGCAGGGAGCTGGATGGGAAGTGGAGCTGCCGGGATAAGAACCGGCGCCCATATGGGATCCCGGGGCTTTCAAGGTGAGGACTTTAGCCGCTAGACCACGCCACCGGGCCCGCCAGTTTAATTTGAACAGAGAAAGCTCACCACTAGGTGCTAGCTTCCCCCCATAAAACAGAAACAAAATCTAGGGGCCAAAAGGGAAGATGAACGTCCCAGCCACCCCTCAGACTTCTAACATTGACATTACGGGATTGTTTCCCCTTGAAACTTTCTGAAGAACAAGAAAGGGAGAGAAAGAAGAAAAGGATGGAACATAACAGGAAGGAAGGAAAGGAGAGAAGGAGGGAGAAACAGAGAGTTTAAGAAGTCCCTTTTTAGACAGTGGTAAGTGGATTTCTTTAAAGAAAAAATCGATTCTAAAGTTGCAGTGCCGGGGTTAAGCCTCCGCGTGCAACAGCAGCATCCCACAGCAGTGCCTCCAGGTCCTGGTGGCTGCACTTCCAACCCAGCTCCCAGGTCATAAGCCTGGAAGACAATAGAAGGTGGCCCAGTGCTTAGGCCCCTGCACCCACAGGAGAAGTCCACGTGAAGTGTGACCCTGGCTTCAGCTGGTCCAGCCGTCTGGGGAGGGAGCCAGCGGACGGACGGTCTCCAGCTCTCTGTCTCCCTCTTCCCTTCTCCTGATCCCCCTCCCCTTCCCACCCACTCTTCCCAACTTTGCCTTTCAAACAAATAAAGCCTTAAAAATTAATTTAGAAAATCTATAGACACACATTTACTCAGCTACAAAGGGAAGCACTTCAAAACTGGAAAACAGAATTAAAGCATAATTTTATTTTCTTGTAAAAACTTCTGAAATCTGCTTTCAACGGGTTTTCAAAAAGTTCATGGAAATGCACATTAGGAAAAAACCATGTATGGAATGTATATATATATCTATGTATGTATACATACTATATAGATTGATGTAAACACGTATGGAATATATAAATCATATGTATAAACTATATAGATTAAATATAACTATGCATGTGTGTATGTGTGTGTGTGTGTAGATTATATATACAATTAAAGCATAAACAGATGTTGGAAAAAGATTGAGAACTTAGTGAGTTTAGCATTTTAAAATGTTAGTCCTGTACGACTTCTTAAAGAGAACTACACATCTGTGTGACATTGGAATAGACAGCAGGTACAGGCAGAGCATCAAGGCAGAGGTAGGGCCTTTTTTCTAAGATTTATTTATTTTTATTGGAAAGTCATATATACAGAGAGGAGGAGAGACAGAGAGGAATATCTTCCGTCCAATGGTTCACTCTCCAACTGACCACACAGCCAGAACTGAGCCAATCCGAAGTCAGGAGCCAGGAACCTCCTCCAGGTCTCCCACGCGGGTGCAGGGTCCCAAGGCTTTGGGCCGTCCTCAACTGCTTTCCCAGGCCACAAGCAGGGAGCTGGATGGGAAGTGGAGCTGCCGGGATTAGAACCGGTGCCCATACGGGATCCCGGAACATGCAAGGTGAGGACTTTAGCCACTAAGCTACCGCACTGAGCCCAGGGCCTTTTCTAAATGTAGGGAAGATGTTTAAGACAACAAAGTTTCACACAAGAAAGAGTAGAAATGCAAAAACAAAAGCTAAGAACGCCACTGTGACGTACACAGCGCTTTGCCGTGCGCTTCTCCCCAGGCTTTGTCAGCTGTTAGCACAGAACTCGGTATCATTCCACCTGACAGTGACGTCTCTGTCCGGGTCACCAAGAGAGCCTCCCCAGAGCAGTTGACTTCAGAACGCCGACAGCAGCCTCACGGGTTCCCACCCGAAGACCAAGTGCCCTTGCCCAAATTCTTCCCTGCTGCTAAGTAGGACAGGAAAAGGACAGCCCCATGCCTGGAACTCAGCCGGCCCTCCCTCGAGGCAGCCCCATGCCTGGCACTCAGCCGGCCCTCCCTCGAGGCAGCCCCGTGCCTGGCACTCAGCCGGCCCTCCCTCGAGGCAGCCCCGTGCCTGGCACCCAGCTGGCCCTCTCTTGAGATAGCTCCAGTGCCAAGGTTGCTCAAGACTATTCAAAGCAAATACTGACACAGGTGGGGCGAAGGGGGCTGTCTGGCTTGATCCAAAGGAAGGTAGAAAGTGCCCCTCCCTCCGAGAGTCTCCTGTTGCTATCCCTAATATGGTAGAAGGAGCAGTAAGGCCTTGTGGTCATTCAGGGGTATAAAGCAAAGTGCTTGAGGGACACGCTCTCCCAGGCCACAGATGGGGGAGTCATCAGGAGAAGAAATTCACTGCTTGTGGTCCGGGGGGCTGCGAAGGCCATCAGCCTGGGAGGGGCACACTCCTCCTTTTACCCAGGCCTTCCTCCTGCAGTCAGTCACAGCATCACCTCAATCAGCACCCCAAACATGCCCCTGGTACCACCTGCCAATGCTGCAGAATTGGAGATGAAGTTTGCAGCCCATGCACTCTGAGGGACCCACGTGAGCTCCCTCCGTCTGTTTACCCAGGGTAATGTCTCCTCCCACCTGCCATCCACATGCATGCACAGCATAGAAACGGAAAGAAAGCAAGCTATATGCAAGAAGAAAACACGAGGCATGATCTGAAAATGCAAGTATTGGAGACTGCTGCTTGAGAAGGCAGTGCCGTGGGCCTGGCACAATGGCTCAGTGGCTAAATCCTCACTTTACACATGCCAGGAACCCATATGTGCACCAATTCATGTCCTGGCTGCTCCGCTTCCCTTCCAGCTCCCTGCTTGTGCACTGGAAAAGCAGCCAAGCACGACCCAAGGCCTTGGGACCCTGCACCCGTGTGGGAACCCTGACTGCTGGATTTGGTCAGCTCAGCTCCGGTCATTGTGGCCATTTGGGGGAGTAAACCAGCAGATGGAAGATCTCTTTCTCCCTATCCCTCCCCCTTCTCTGTTAAACTCTGCCCTTCAAATAAAAATCAATAAATCTTTTAAAAGAAAGTTAAAAGACAAACAGAACATGACACTATGCAAGAAACACATGGTGTCAGCCAGGGACCATCATGGCCTGAATCCTATGGTTAAATTAAGTAGCAGTAGCCTAGCACATAAAGTTCTCACCTTGCATCCCCGAGATCTCATATGGGTACCAGTTCTAATCCTGGTGACTCCTCTTCCCACCTACCTCCCTGCTTGTGGCCTGGGAGAGCAATCGAGGACAGCCCAAAGCCTTGGGACCCTGCACTCATTTACTCAAGAAGTAAATGTTAAAAAAAGAAAAGATGGGCCCGGTGGCATGGCCTAGCGGCTAAAGTCCTCGCCTTGAAAGCCCCGGGATCCCCCGAACCCAGTCCGCCATGTGCCCATGGCTCATGGCGGGCTGGGCCCGGGCGGCCAGTGCGCCATTTGGCGCCAGGCTGTGCCTGCTGGCCGCCCGGCCGGGGAGCTCTGGGGTATTGGACATCTGAATCGCTGCTGAGATAGCTCTAGAGTGACCCCACTGTTTCTGGGATCTGAGTCAATCCTAAAGATTCCCAATGCCAGTAACTCTTCCTTTGAAGAACTTCCAATCCCTTAATAATGCTGAGCTTTGAACACCTATCAAGTAAAAGATAAGCTCCGGCTTGTGTAGCAGGCTGGCACCTAATGGTCCTCGGAGCAACCACGTGCAGGTGCGTGATTTACGGCTAGGAACGGTCCCAATCTGGGATGCCACAGCTGGGATGAGGTTCCCACCAAGGGGTGTATGTGCTGGAATGGGGGCTGCGTTCTATCTAGGAAACAGTTGTAGTCACCCGAGGCACTAGTGTGGGCTGGGATTGGATGCACCAGGCCGGTTCAGATCCCAGCACCATCTGGTGTTATGGAGAACCAGGGTAGATGTGGGACTGACTAGGCTGGGTCTCAATCCCCTTCTGAGCCATGTGTGAGCTGTATGTGGGTATGGACGAGCCATGGCTGGGCTGAAACATCCAACAACAAGAGTCAGAATGGGGTGAAAGCCAGCCAGGAAAAGCCACTGTTCCTGCTAGGACAGGAGGTGAACTGAGTGGGTTGGCTCAAGAACCCCCTGGCAAGCGCAAAATCTGGCATTGGGAGGGGTTCTGATGGAGGAGCCTGGGCAACTCCTCTGGCAGGACACAGTCCCTGCAGGTAAGCGCGAGAAGCATGATTGGAAACAGCCCAGAATAGGCCATGGAAAGTTTCCCACTGGCATGCATTCGGCATGGGTCAGGAGCAGACCAGGCTGAATCAGTTCATGTCATCCTCTGGCAAATCCGATCACCAGAACAGAGTGTGGAATGGGCCGGGTTTGGTTGCGACAAAACCAGTACACATTATGGAACGCCAGGGCGTGGTTGCCTGTACTGGATATGAATGCAGCACCCATCCAGCACACATGAGATCCAGGAAGGGAGGGGCAGAGCTGGCGGGGGGGTTAAGGGGCTGGTCCCCTCGCTGGACAACCACTCCCACTGGAGAGTGTTGGCTGGGATAGAGACAGACACGACTAAGCAAGGCTACAACACCTGTGCGCTGCATGTGGACTAGATCAGGGCCACAGCATCAGCTGGCAGAAGCTGGCACTGGGGACTAATTCTGTCGAGTCAAATCACAGGACCACCTAAAGAGTGCATAAACCGGGACAGAGAGACCTGGGAGGGAAAAAGTGGGTTCCCCCTTCTTGGGTCACTATTCCCGTGGGAGGGCATGAAAACTAGGACGGGGGCTGGGATGGCTAGATAGAGAGGTACTCAACAATATCTGTGAGGGCTGGATGGTTGAGTTGGTTAGATAAAACTAAGCTTTAATACCCATTGACAAGTACCAGAGCCAAATGGGATGGGGGACAGATTGGTCTTCTGCTACACATACTGGCAAACCAGGGTAGGGGGCGGTCTGGTGGGGGTTATTGTGGGTCGCCCCAACTAGGCTACAGCTCCCACTGGTTGATGTAAGGGCCGAACCAGACTGGACTGCAACACCCATTCGTTCCAGTGCAACTCGGGACTGAAAACAGCAATTGAAACCACCAGCTGATCGTGGTGATGGACTGTGCCGGGCCCTGTGCTTGCTAGAACATACAAGCAACTAATCTGGGAATACCTCAAAGTATCTTTGGAGATCTCCCCACTTGAACTGCTGGACTCAGAATTCTAACCAAGAAAAGACAGAAGACAGAATAGGACAATCATTCATCTCAGCTACATGTTGGCAGCGAAATATGGGACAAATGGAGACTTCATGATGGACCATATCAATCAGTGGACCACCTCATCGAGCGAAACTGGCAGTGACTCATAACTGGAGAACTATTAACTCCACTTGAGCACATATCTCAGAGCATGCCCCACATCCGGGACTTGGGGTGGGTGGGAAACCGGGTGGGGCTTCTCCCTCAATATCCCCTTTTACCTCAGATACATGATGGAAACAATATGGACATAATAGCATTGCCCACCTCCCTATCCCCCTGAACCTTTTTTTTTTCTCTTTCTTGTTTTTCCTTCAACTATAGTTAACTATGTAAAGATTGTCAACAACAATACAATAAAATGGATTATAATAAAAAAAAAAAAAAAAGAAAGCCCCGGGATCCCATATGGGCGCCGGTTCTTATCCCGGCAGCTCCACTTCCCATCCAGATCCCTGCTTGTGGCCTGGGAAAGCAGTCGAGGACGGCCCAAAGCTTTGGGACCCTGCACCCGCGTGGGAAACCCGGAAGAGGTTCCTGGTCCCAGCATCGGATCGGCGTGTACCGGCCCGTTGTGGCTCACTTGGGGAGTGAAACATCGGATGGAAGATCTTCCTCCCTGTCTCTCCTCCTCTGTGTATATCCGCCTTTCCAATAATAATAAAATCTTCAAAAAAAAAGTATGAGTTTCTAGGTTTCCACCTTCACCATAACTAGTGTACAGTTGGGAGCCTATGCACACACAGACACACACACAAACATATTATTCCTCTCCAAGCATCCTTCCCCCACCCCATTAAGATTATGTAAGTAGTGGAGAAAACTTCCAGCAGCCTGGGCGCTGCTGGGAACACCTAAACCAGGTTGGACTCAATGCTTAGGGCCCTGGCCACAGCCATTGCTGCCACAGGGTGAGTGAGTTCTGAGCTTGCATGACCCCAAGAGGTTTCTCCCGTCATGGTGAGTATGCTGGAGGGGATCTCTTGGCTCCACCCACCATTACCATCATGCAGCAGGAGGGACCTAATGGAGTTCGACCTCAGGGCCTGGGTGCAAAGAACTTCCAGCAGCCTAGCGGCTGCTGGGACCACCCAAGGCAGGTCAAACTCAATGCTTGGGGTCCTGGCCACAGTTACAGCTGCCACGCGGTAAGCGAGTCCTGGGTTTTGGGCAGCCATTGTGCCTATTAGTGCCAGGCTCCACCCACTGGCGGCCCTGCAGAGAGCTCCAGGGTCCTGGGCATGTGGAAGAGTTGCCTAGGTACATCCATGAATCAAGCCACTGTGGGTGTTGTTGAGGAATAAATATGAGGGACTCCCAATAACAGGGTCACTTTACTTGAAGGTAAGTGAGGGTTCTAAGACCTGGTGGCTTAGGGGGAGAAACAAGATGAACTGTATGCATCAGCCTACATATGAATCCTGTGTAGGACTTGTTATCACCAAACAATGCTGACCACCACACGCCAGTCCACGCGAATGCCAAGGCCAAGGGCCTGTCTAACAGAGCTAGATCCTAGTATCTGATAGAATGTCAGACCAGGGAACAGGTCACATTAGGCAGGGCCATGACACTAACTAGCACATGAGAGAACAAGGTCCAAGAGTAGATTCTGTGGGGGATGTGTGGGCCCAACCCTGTGGAAGTACAAGTCCCACTGGTTAGCTCAAGAGTTGGGGTGGTAATGAGCTGAGCTAGGTGTGACGATGGAACCTACCATCATTCACAGGTTCAGGGACTGAGAACAGTCTGGGCAGGTTCAGGCTGCAGCACCCGCATGTGCATCCTGAAACAGGGTGTGGGGATGGCCAGGCTGCAACGTGCACCAGCTCATACAAGGTCAAGATGGAAGGGCAGACTATGCCAGGCACTGGCCTAATACCCACTAGCATGTATGAAATCTGGCTCTGGGAGTTGGTGAAGTGGGGGAACTTGGGAAACACCTCTAGTGGGTCATAACTCCTGCTGGTGATCACATGGTCCAAGCCTAGGGGATGGGCAAGCTGGGCAAAGTAGCTCCAACTATTGGCTAACGTGTGGGTCAGTTATGGAAGGGGCAGACTGGGCAAGGCCAAGCAAACCATAGCCCACCAGCAAGAACAGAAATCAGGCTGGAGCACAGGTCTTGCTGAGCTAGGCTCTTACACTGACCTGCACGAGCCAGGGATACCAGGCTACAGCATCTAAGGCAAAGGCCGAGACAGGTAAGGGGCTATACCAAGCTGGCATGTGCATGATCTATGGCTAGGAACAGGCCTGGTTGGGAACACTCTGGCTGGGTTGGGGTTCCCACTGGTGAGGGCCGGGGCCAGAGTGGGAGCTGTGTTCTGGCCTAGATATGGCTATAGTCTCCCTCAACACAGGTGTGAACTGGGGCTGGACGCACCGAGCCAGGCTAGAATCCAGCACTATCTGGTGCTCTGGAGGACCAGGGTAGATGTAGGACAGACTAGGCAAAGTCACTGCCCCTATCAAGACATGTGTGAGCTGTGTCTGGGTATGGGTGAGCCTCAGCTGGGCTGAAACTCTAACAGTAACAAACAGAATAGGTTGAAGGCCAGCAAGGAAAGGCCAGTATTTCTACTAGGACAGGAGGTAGACTAAGTACGGCTGGCCCATGGACCCACCAGGGTGTGCGAGATTTTACACTGGGAGAGGTTCTGATGGAGGAGCTTGGGAAACTCCTCTGTAGAGACCTCCCTACAGGTGAGTGCAAGAACCACGATAGGGAGCAACCAGACCAGGCCAGGGAATGGCACCCACCAGCATAAATTTGGCATAGGTCAGGGGCAGACCAGGCTGAACCAGTTCACATCACCCACTGGAGAATCCGAGCACCAGAACAGAGTGTGGGTCGGGCCGGGTTTGGTCACAACACATACCAATACACATGAGGGCTTGGACCGGGTGCTGGCTGAGCTGGACTAGGCCATAACCCCCATCAGTGAGAGCTGGAATTGGGGGTGGACCAGGCTGGGCCAGGCTACAACACCCACCGGCAAATGCCAAGGCGAGGGGGACCATGCCAGACTGGGCCACAGTACCCAACCAGCACACGTGAGAACCAGGGAAGGAGGGGGCAAAGCTGGTAGGGGGAATGTGGAGGGATCCCCTGCTGGACAACCACTCCCAATGGAGAGCGTGAGTTGGGATGGAGGCAGACCAGACCAGGCAGGGCTACAACAGCTGTGGGCCTCATGTGAGCTAGATCAGGGAAAAGCCAGGCTGCGTTTACTGTTCCTACTGGTGCAAGCATAAATCAGAGTGGGTGACGGTTGGTGGTGGCAGAGGCTGGTACTGGGGGCTAATTCTGTCAAGTTAAACTGCAGAACCACCTGGAGAGTGCATGATCCGGGAGTGGGAATAGCCTAGGAGGGAACTAGTGGGCACCTCCCTCTTGGGTTACCACTCCCACTGGGACAGCATGAAAACCAGGACTGGGGCTGGGGTGGCTAGACAGAACAGCACCCATCAGCATGTGTGTGGGCTGGATTGTGAGTCTGGTTTGGTTGCACTAGGCTTCAATTCCTATTGACATGTATAATAGCTGAATGGGAAGTGAGACAGACTGAACAAGTCTGTGGTACATACTGGCAAGCATGGGAACCAGGGTAGGGGGCAGGCCTGGTGGGGGTTACTATGGGTTGTTCCGACTAGGCTGCAACTCCCTCTGCTTGCATGAGGGCCGAATGTGAAGTCGGCAGGATTGGACTGGGCTACAACACCCATTGGTTCATGTGGAAGACAGGGCTGGAAACAGATAGAACTGACCCAGCAATTGCAACGACCAGCACAGGCATAAGCTGATTGGGCTGACGGACTGTGCCAGACCCTGTACTGGCAAACTCACACAAGAATCAGGTCTGGGATCACCTCAGATGAAATTTCTTCGGAGAGCCCTCAAATTGAGCAGTGAACAGCATATCCAGGTGCACATGGGAGATATGGCAGTCCATCAGAACCTGCAGAGGACTCCTGGCACCACAACAGAGGACAGAGGACAGAACAAATCTGTCATCTACGCTATCCATGTGTTGGCAGTGAAAATCTGGGCAAATGGAGACTCCTAGGTGGACTATGTCAGCCAGTGGATCCTGGAGAGATTTCATCGTGCTTGGAATGGCGAGATTGGTAGCAATTCAGAACTGTTGAACTATCGAAACCACTGGAGGAGTGCCCTCAGAGCATGCCCCATGTCAGGGACCCTGTGATGGGTGGGAGGCTGGGGGGGCTTCTCCCTTTATCTCCCACCTTATCCCAGAAAAAAAAAGAGAAAGAACATGAAAGCAATGGTCCTACCCACTTTCCTGTAGCCCTTTGTGTCCTAATCAACGGTGTGAGGATTATCAAAATAAAATAATAATAATGAAATAAAAGCTGCTCACTCTGCCCACATCTCCCTGTGGGTGGCAGGGGCCCACTGCTTAAGCCACCTCCCCTGTTCCCGTTAGCAGGAAGCAAGAATTCAGGGCTGGAGCTGGGACTCAAACCCAGGCACTACAGGATATACAAAATGGGAGTGCCCCAACCAGCACCTATTCCCTAGCCGGGAGAAGTAACAGACCTGGGGGCCAGGGACACTGTCATATGGGCCGTGAACATGTTGCACAAATTAAGGATGAAGCACTCAACATGATACAGAAGACATGTCCACATGGTTCCCCCTGACTAAATCCAAAACCGTGGTGGCATGCTGATAAATAACTCGTATAAGATAGCAAGTCCCGGGTCCACACAGATGTAAGTTACAAGGAACCTGAAAGTGTTTGGGTACACAAGACATCAGCCCAGCCGCCCTCGGGCCACTTTACCTGGCTATGATCTGGGATCAAAGCGCTCCTCACTGAGTCAATGGGAACCATGTGGCATCTAACAGGTGGCAGTGACAGCCCTGCCAGACACCCAGGGCATGAATTTCAGACAGCAACCCCAACCAGGCACCGCAGTAGGGTGACACATATACCCCCGTGAGTGCTAAGGCCGTGGGAGACGAGAAAAGGCTGGGGCATGTTGGGGTTGGAGGCCGATGGGTGACTTGATACTACATACCATGCAGGACACTAGCCTAGAATGTGTTTTTGGCAACGGAGGTATTAGTGGGCCATGAGTGAGGCTTGTGTGGTACCCAGGGTAGTCACATACCAGCATTCCTCTCCTCCTTTCGAGGATGCGTGGAGAAATGTCCGTTTTGCTGAACTCCCAGAGATCTTGTTACTTGGAATCGCCACTTGAGCTTGTTTCAAAAATAACAACTTATTGATGGGGTCCGTGCAGTAGGTGTGAATAACACGAAGGTGTGAAGAGAACAGCTCCCTGACTGGCAGGGCCCGGGGAGCTACCAGCTGCTTAGCAGGGCTCAGTGGATTCATCTCTGACCACCTTGACACAGTTTTCACCCCCCTTTCGCATGGGCACTCAACCACCCCACTAAGAATTTTGTAATCTATTGAGGCATTGTCTGCCCCTGTGAGATGGCTTTTACAACCAACGTGAGCTTAAGAGTTAATGTTACTGAGGATGTCCTGGTGAGTGGGCCTTTAACTACACACAGGAGTATAATTAAGTCTGTGCTGTTTACCCATTGCCAGAAAATCTGGCCCAGATATTTATCATGCTTTCCGGGGAATGGCTTGATAAGAGGGACCCTAAAAGTTATCCTGTTACTGTGACCCTAAAGGTCATTCTGCTATGACAAAGAATATAGTTACTGTGACCCTAAAGGCCATCCTGCTATGACGAAGAATATAGCTACTGTAACCCTGAAGGCTATCCTGCTAAGGCAAAAAATATAGTTACTGTGGTCTTAAAGGTTAGCCTGTCCTTGCAATTCTTTAGAATATAGAAAACGTAGTTGCTTTAGTTGTTTTCATAAATTTTTAGCTAGAGGAAATACAGGGTGATTTCACTAACATCATAAAGTATATTTTTGATTATTGTTTGATCACTTATGAAGTTGTAGAGCCTGCAGTTGTAGAGGAATGTAATGTTTATAACTTTTTGTCTTAGATCTTCATGTTTTTTCTATCTTGATGTATTTCTCCCATTTAGTGATAGATAAGTTGTAGAGTAAGAATTGTAGTAGGAGTGTATTACTGTATAAGATGTGTTGTCTACTGAGAAACTCTTGGTTGCAACGTTGGAATGGATAATGCCTTGTCTAATACTGAAACAATTTGTAGAACTGTCTTTGGAAACACTCACTCATCCATTGTAGAGTTGAAACTTAAATAGAGTAACTTCGCTCATTGCTAACTGCAATTCTTTCCGCCGTTATTACCCTTGCTTTAACAAACTGTGTGAGCTTACAGACCTAATGGCCAACTAATGTCAATAACCCCGATCCCCACGGACCAAGGCCCCAGACCTTTTAACTCGTACAAGATAGGGGTCTGGTTGACACAGGCGGTGCCTAGGTTATAGTCCAGACCTGAGGAGAGCAGATGAAGACTGGAAAACCAAGATAAGCAAGGAATATGGAATCCTTCCTCAATCATTTCTCAAGAAGTTGTAAATTGTGCCCCCCTGAAGCTATGTCAATATGCCCCTAAGAAAAAACTTTGTACTGCTTCTGTATAAATAAAGCGGACAGCTTTCTCGCTTTGTCCACTACGATCAAGGAATCCTGGTGGTCCATCTCCTTTCTCTCTTCACGCCTCATCCACGCACCCTTCTCGAGCTCCGAACTCTCGGCTGGAGCTGGTCTCCGGCAAACAACAAACACTGAAGCTTAAACATGAAAATAAAAGTAAAAGATTATCATTTTTACAAGGAGCCAGCAAGCCAGCAAGCGTGGGTCCCAGCAAGCGTGGGTATTGGGGGTCTGCTCTGGACCCACACCCAGAACCGGCTCTTTCACAGATCCTGCCCAAGCACGCCCGGCCGTCACAGGGGACACTGCCACCTACTGGCCACCGACCAAGTCGATCTGGGTTAGTAGGGAAAAGAGGGTCCTGGGCCTTCCAGGGGCGCTGCTGAAGAAGGGGGGCACTGGCCGTCTAACTTAGTCTCAGAGCAGGAAGAAAATGGCTTTTTGACATCAGCTCAGATGGTCCCACGGCCTACTCTGAAACAAAGAGGTGTAAGACAGAGCTTCAACTTGAAGGTGCAGTGAAGATAAATAACCTTCCACCCCCTGTGCAAGCCCTCAGCCTTGCCCCCAGGTACTTGGTCAAACTGAAAACCTGTGACCACACAACATGACAGTGGCTTTGCTCACCACTGCCCAACGGGGGAGCCTCCAGGGTGCCCTGCAATAGCTGGGAAGGTGAATGAACTGTGGTCCCTGCAAAAAATGGTGTACAAAGAACTGACTTACCAACCAAGGCAGAACACAGAAAACCTTAAACACACATGACCAACCCGCCTGCATGTGGGACCAACTGAATGTCTTCATGCCAGGGGTTGAGCAAAGGGAGAATGAGCAGGCCGGGCTCGGGGTCTTGGCCAGACAGCAACACTCCCATGGGTGTTACCCCAGTGGAACACACGTCATTGGACGTTTGACCCAGCCCACAACGTGAGGCAGCACCAGGAGCACACCAGTTCAAGTTCATGCTTGGGTACCCAGGTCTGCTACGTTGTAGGGCACAGTCAGGCAGCATGGGGAGGCAAGGGGCTCACTTGGGGGACTTCCAGTCCTTTCTGCTCCAGTCTGCTGTGAGTCTAAAACTACTGTGAAAAAGTCTGGTTTTTTTAAAGATTTGTTTATTTTTATTGAGAGACAGATTTACATAGAGAAGACAGAGAGAAAGATTCACTTCACAAATGGCCCCAGTGGCTGGAGCTGAGCCAATCCAAAGCCTGGAGCCAAGACATTCTTCTGGCTCTCCCACAGGGGTTCAGGGTCCCAAGGCTTTGGGTTGTCCTCTACTGCTTTCCCAGGCCATTAGCAGGGAGCTGGATGGGAGGTGGAACAGCCAGGACACAAACCAGAGTCCATATGGGAGCCCGACGCATGCAAGATGAGGATTTAGCCACTGAGCCATTATGCCCCGTCCAAAAATAAAGTTTATTTTTAAAATTGTTTTAGAGGGGCTAAAGCTGTGGCATAGCAGATTCAGCCTACCTGTGGCACCAGCATCCCATATGGTTCAAGTCCCGGCTAGTCCACTTCCAATTCAGCTCCCTAATAATGGTCTGGAAAGGTCATGGAAAAAGGCCCAAGGCCTTGGGGCACTGAATCCATGTGGGAGACTGGCAAGAAACTCCTAGCTCCTGGCTTCTAACCAACCCATTTAGAGAGTGAGCCAGCAGATCAAAGATCTCTCTGTATCTTCTTCTCTCTATGTAATCCTGCCTTTCAAATAAAAACAAATAAATATGTTTATAAATGGTTTTCGATCTCCCGGGCACAATGTGATGCAGCCGGTTAAGCTGTTGCTCGGGATGCCACAGCCCTATCTGTGTGCCTGGGATTGGATCCTGCCTTGCCTGACCCAGCTCCCTGCTAAGGCACCAGGAGGCAGGAGATAATGGCCAAGTCATCTGGTCCCCTGCCACCCTCCTGGGAGACCTCGATGGAATTTCTGCCTCCTGTCTTGGGCTAGCCCAATCCTGGCTGATGTGGCATTTGGCGATTAGCCAGTGGGTGAGATATCTCTCTCTCTCTGTAACTCTTTCAAGTTAAATAAATAAATACAGTTAGGGTAGGAGGGCTCCCCCTTCACAAATGGACTAAAGTTGTTCTCATAGGATGGTTTCTTCTCAAGAAAGTGGTTTACTGTAAAAGCTAAGCAAGGAAATATTGGGGTGACCACATGGGGTGGGGCTAAGTGAGCTGGAACTGTGGAAGACAAGCTCAGAAGGGATGGTCCAGCACACATGGCTGCTAGACCGCAAGATCAGACCCATGAAGTGTGAGGTGCTACGAGTCACCCAGCAGCTCCAAGGCTTGGAGAGCAAGATTCAAGAGAAGAGGGACAAAGGTGAGGAGTGAGCCAGACCCTGGCGTCCTAAGTTTCTATGTCCCTAGGGCCACAGAGCTGCTGGATGTGGCTCCCAGGGACCAAGGAGAGGAGCTAGGCTCATGGAGGATGGGCACAGGGTGGGCGGGCAGTGCTCACAGCCTCCAGGTGGCAGACCAACTTTCCACCTGGGATAGGGCTGGTGGGCATGAACGAGGCTCCTGACATCCCAGACACCCTACCCAGTGAGTATGAGTGACTAGGGAAGGCCTTACAGTGACCCTGGGGGCCTGGACAAGCAGATCCAGGAGTTGGGGGTGACCATTATCTTGCCCTGTGAGAAGTTTGAAAACTTGTGGATCCAACCTGCAGAGGAGGTACTGATGTACTACTAGTCAAAGACCCTAGTGGCCTGGGCCGGAAGGCACAGTCCAAGACCTCTGCTGGCACAGATGTTCACAGGGTATGATGCGACACTGCTCTTGGACATTCTTGCCCTGGTCAAGGAGTCAGTCCTATCCCTCATCTTTTTCTTTTTTCCATTTGAAAATCAGATTTACAGAGATGAGAGACAAAAATCTTCCATCTGCTAGTTCACTTCCCAAGTGGCTGAAATGGCCAGAGCTGAGCCGATCCAAAGTCAGGAATCAGGAGCCTCCTCTGAGTCTCCCACATGGGTGCAGGGTCGCAAGGCTTTGGGTTGTCCTTGTCTGCTTTCCCAGGCCACAAGCGGGGAGCTGGGTGGGAAGTGGAGCAACTGGGATATGAACTGGCACCTATATGGGATCCTGGCACATGCAAGGTGAGGACTTTAGCCACCAGGCTACCACACCAAGCCCTCTGTTTCTCATCTCCATGGATGCGGTTGGCATTAGGTGCTCTGCCAAGGTGAATGCTGGGACCCAAGGTGCAGAGAATGATGCTGGACCCTCTGGTACACCACTCAAATCAGGGCTATGGCAACCATTAGCAGGGCAGGCATCCTGAATTATGGACCACAGATTCAAGCATCTGATGCCCAAGAAGGAAGTCTGGACTGAAAGTGTGAATTCACACCCAGATGAGGAATGTGAAATAAGAGAACTGACGTGCTGTGTGGACTCGCTGGGCCCCGGGCACAGGGATGGTCAAGGAGGACAACCTGGAGGTCCAGGCCAGGAAGGAAGCAGTCAGTCTGTGCAGCACCAGGCCCCAGACACCTCGACCGGCCCCGGGGCTCAGGCTGCCAAAAATTTGTGCTCCAAGATGGCTGTGGGTCTCTGCTACCAAAAGCACAAAGCAGGTTTGGCTTTGTCAACTGTGTCCTGCTTCTACCATGTAATGAGGCAGTACAAGGCCCAGAGCCCCCGGCAACTTGTTCAAAAGTGCTAGAACCCTGTGGTCTTCTACCTGCGAGTCTTCGGTGCTATTCCTTGGTGCTTAGAGAAAGCCGAGATTTCTGTACTGGGAGTTCAGGGCCTTCAGGGGTTTGGTTCCTCCCCGCTGTGTCAGACTCACAGCACACTCCTCTCTGCAGGTGCACCCGGCTCTGCTATCTCCAGGCCACACCCAGTTCTCTTGCATCTCTGGGCCTTTGCACCTGCTGTTCCCTCTACCTGAGATGCTCTTCCTCTTTGATCTGGGAGCCTCTCTGCCCATCCCGCTTGACTTGTTTGTTGCCTTCTTGGAAGGCTCTGTGAATATTGCGGCGGTTTATTCCTCTGCTACAGCATCATTTGCTTCTCCCCTCAGAACAGGAAGCTCAGAAGGCAGGGTCTTGGAGGTGAGCCTACGGGTGCATGACTGCATCTCAGGGAGAAGCTGTCCTGCCCTGGTGAGGTCCTGGCAGCCTCCCCCGGCCACCATTAGAGATCTCCCAGGGTCCACCATTGTTCCAGGGCTTGTGATTCCTCCTAACTCATCGAATGTGCTATCTCAGTTTGTGCCATGCAGCTGCAGTGTGGCTCTTCACTTCCTCATCACATAGGAGGGGGAACGGGAGAGAGAGACAGAGAGACAGACAGAGACAGAGAGACAGACAGAGACAGAGACCCTCCATCCACTGGTTCACTCCCCTGGCCCAGGCTGAGGCCAGCAGCTTGCAACTCCATCCAATCTCCCCTAAGGATAGTAGGGACCCAAGCACTTGGGCCATTTTCCTCTGCTTTCCCAGGTGCCAGATTAGTAGGGAGCTGGCCTGGAAGCAGAGCAGCTGGGATCCAAGGCATTGCTCCTAACGGGATGCTGGCATCTCATGTGGTGGCTTAACCAACCGAGCGTCTGATGTACAAATTCTGGAAGACACATTCAAACCACACCAGGAGGAAAACAAACACGTGAGACCTTGGGGTTCAAACATCTGCACAAGTCTGGGGAGCACCGGCCCATGCAGCAGGTCATAAACACTGCTTTTCCTGTTCCCCACGTGGCTGAAAGTTTCACACGTCTCTTCTTCCCAGCTTCATCCTCCAGCCCCAGGGAAAGCCAGGGAGCACTAGCACTCAGTATCTTGTGGGCGTGGCAGCCCTTAAGGATGGAAGTTGTATGCCTTTTGCAAATGGCATGCCAAGGTGATACTATCAGTATTGATTATCCACTCTAATATTAGCCAACACCCACAGAAAACCACAATGTGCCAGGCAGGCCTTCAAGATCCTCCCTCCAAATGCGCCCTCTTATAGCAAGGAACAGGACCAAAATCAGACATCTTGGGGCTGGCGCTGTGACGTAACATGTTAAACTTCCACCTGTGGCACCAGCATCCTGTATGGGTACCAGTTCAAATCCCAGCAACTTGGCCCAACGCTGTGGTCTAACGGCTAATGTCCTCGCCTTGGACGTGCTGGGATCCCATGTGGGCACCAGTTCTAATCATGGTGCCCCTCTTCCCATCCAGCTCCCTGCTTGTGGCCTGGGAGAGCAGTCGAGGACAGCCCAATGATTTGGGAGCCTGCACCCATGTGGGAGACCTGGAGGAAGTTCCTGGCTCCTGGCTCCGGATCAGCACAGCACCGGCCGTTGCAGTCACTTGGGGAGTGAGTCACTGAATGGAAGATTTTTGTCTCTCTCTCTCTGCTCCTCTCTGTATATCTGACTTTGTGATAAAAATAGATAAATCTTAAAAAAAAAAAAAAAAGAATGCTTTAAAAAAATCCCAGCAACTCTATTTCCAATCCAGTTCCCTGCTGTATAGCCTGGGAGGCAACAAGGGATAGCCCAACTCCTTGGGCCCCTGCACTCATGTGCTAGACCCAGAGGAAGCTCCTGGCCTGGCTCCAGCCATTGTGGCCACCTAGGGGGTGAACCAGGAGATGGAAGATCTCTGTCTCTTTTCTTTTCTCTCTCTAATTCTGCCTTTCAAATTTAAAATTCTAAAATATCAGACATCTTGATCAATATCCCACAGGTACTTAGTAAAAGCCCCAGGACCAGGACCCACCAGGGCTTTCCAAGCTCCACACAAAGGCAGCAGATAGAGGAGGGTGGGGAGTAGCAGGTCCAAAGCCTTCACACCACAGCCAGGCCATCAACCTCCCTGTGGTCTAGGACTTACACTGTGAGGAGAGGACAGATATGGTAAATCATGTCATTTCACCCCGAACAGGAGCACAGAATCATGAGGGCACAGTCTCAAAGACACACACATCCAAGCAAGAACCTGTGTTCCGGGCCTGCCTGGGCTGCCCGTGTTCCATGGCCTCCCTGGGGTGCCCGTGTTCCGTGGCCTCCCTGGGGTGCCCGTGTTCCGTGGCCTGCCTTGGGGTGCCCGTGTTCTGTGGGAGCAGAACATGTGCATGTGTTCTGTGCATGAGCAGGTAACAGAAACTTGAGAGCACTCACTATTACTTTTCACAAACCAAATTGTGCAGTCTTAATATTTTTTAACACAAGTTCCAGAAATATCTTGTGATGAGACTAACAGACATGCTCACCTCAATTTCCAAAAACAGCACAAGAGGAAAGCAACACTACAGACGCTCCTGCTTCTCCGTGGCTTGAGCAAACCCATCACCGCCAGTCTAGAACTTTATGGAAAGCACGGCTGTGGCAAGTCTACTGCCTCAGTTTTCCATACAGCTAAGGCAATACAGTTTGGTTCATGTGCCAAGATGCAACAACTTCAGAATCCAGCATATAATGCCATAGAAAACATCGTGTGATAGCACGATTTGTGGTAAGAAAAAGCTGTTGGGGTCGGCACTGGGACATAGTGCACAAAGCCACTGCCAGCAGAGCTGGCATCCCATGTGGACACTGGTTCAAATCCTAGCTGCACCACTTCTGATCCCACTCCCTGCTCAAGTGCCTGGGAAAGCACTAGAGAATGGCCCAAGTGCTTGGGCCCCTGTACCCACAATAGGAGACCTGCGCCAAAGTGGGCAACCCAGAGGAAGTTCTAGGCTTCAGATCGGCTGAGCCTGTGGATGTTCCTGGAGGGTGAGCCAGTGAAGAGGAGGACCCCGTCTCTTTGTGGGTGCAGAATGCTGTTTTCGCCCCAGTAAGTCAGGTGTGGGCACAAAAGGAAGTATAACGAAATGTATTCCAAATTTACCCCACCTCATTCAGGCCATCTTCATCACGTGGACAACGTCTATTTCCTCCTCAAAGCCTCATACTCACACTGCTTCTATTCCAACCATGTATAACTAACGTATTCCATGTTCTTACAAGTACGAATGGCTGCTGTACCCTGAGGGATGACACACAGGAACATGCCTTCTCTGATCCAGAGAGTGGGTAACCCGCCCCACATTATTGCTTCCTATCAGCAGGAGGCAGCCGGAAAGAAACACAGCGGCCCACCCCCGCGTCTATCCTGAGTCAGCACGGCTGGAGCAAGGCGGCAAACACAGCCACTCCCTCCCCAAGCTTCACCACAGACAATTCGGCCTCACTCCCAGGGACTCAGCCTGCACCTCACAGACAATCCCAACACAAACCTCCCAGGCTCCCACACTCCTGCACTCCTCCCTATCCCAACAGCGTCAAGGGAGTTAAGAACTCACTGAGTGATAAACCATGAAGTTGCCTCAGTTCCAGCACCTCTCCAATAGCTTGAGACCCTTAAGCTATCAAAGGCACAAATTACGGCTGAAGGCCCAGCCTGCTGCTGAAGGTCCAGCCTGCTGCTGAAGGGCCAGCCTGCTGATGCAGGGCCAGCCTGCTACTGAAGGTCCAGCCTGCTACTGAAGGTCCAGCCTGCTGCTGAAGGTCCCGCCTTCCTAAGGCCCAGCCTACTTCTGCCAGCTTCCCTTGTATATGGCTGGAGTCAGCCACCTCTCTAGGATTGATTCTTCCTTAATAATAAATGCATTTTTAATGTAATATATATATATATAGGGTTTGTCTTAAAGATTTATTTATTTTATTTTTTATTGCAAAGTCAGATACAAAGAGAGGAGGAGAGACAGAGGAAGATCCTCTGTCCAATGATTCATTCCCCAAGTGACCGCAAACATCAGAGCTGCACCAATCCTAAGCCAAGAGCCAGGAACTTCTTCCAGGTCTCCCACATGAGTGCAGGGTCCCAAAGCTTTGGGCCGTCCTCCACTGCTTTCCCAGGCCACAAGCAGGGAGCTGGATGGGAAGAAGGGCACCATGATTAGAACTGGCGCCCATATGGGATCCCAGCACATTCAAGGCAAGGACTTTAGCCACGAGGCCACTGCGCCGGCCCCAAAGATTTGTTTTTATAGGAAACAGATTTACAGAGATGTTGAGGGCAAGCCCCCACTCCCACGGACTCCTTCCCTGCAACTCAAACCAGCCTAACCCCTCAAGCAGCCACAACAGCTGGAATTGACTTATCTGAAACCAGGAGCCAAAAGCTTCTCCCGGGTCTCCCATGCGGATACAGGGTCCCTAGACTTTGGGTCATCCTCTACTGCTTTCCCAGTCCACAAGCAGAGAGCTGGATGAGAAGTCATCCAACTTTGACATGAACTGGCACCCATTTGGGATTCTGGTGTGTGCAAGGTGAGGATTTAGCCACTGAGCCATTGCACCAGGCCCATGTATTTGTTTACATTATGTGATGTTACTGTGAATATGACAATATAGTTCAGAGGTCTTCTGGATTTTAAAAGTAAACATTTCTCGTACATCTTTATCATTCCTTGTCCACAGGAAAGCTGTAAAAGTGACAGTGAACAGTACTGACTTGATACACACACATAATGCACTATTTTCATGATTAAGATACTCCTTTATTAACATTCAAAAAAACACTTCATACTAACAGTAGGAAAATAAATGTTTCTTTACTGATTAAAGAAACATTGACCTTGTAGTATCTTCTGTATGTACTGGATTTGATATTGATCTGGTGTGCTGGGACCATTAGGAAATGACAAACAGCAACTAACAAAACATTCACCTAACAGCCAAGAAATATATAAATTTATATCTAGGTTTTATATATGAGTGACAATGCAAAATAATCTCAACTTCATGTTTTCTAAATATTTACTTACTATTTATTTAAAAGGCAGAATGACAAAAGTCAAGAGAGAGAGAAATAAATAGTGGGATCTTTGATCTGCTCGCGATAGCCGGCTTCCCACAGATGGCTGTGGCTCATCTTCCACAGCCTCCAACGTAAAGCTTTTACCTGCTGAGCCGTAAGGCCAGCCCAATTTAATAGTCTTCTTTTTTTAAAAAAAAGTGCTCAATATAAATTCAGATCTAAGCTGTGAACCTGAGGTTTACAACAAAGCGGTAATGGATGGATCAGCGTCAGTTATCCACACCGGGGCAACAGACACGGGTTCAGTGACAGCGCCCATTAGGCTTTCGGGTGCCCCTCGATCCGGATCCTGAAGCCAGGGCCATGCCAGGGCAGGCGCTGCTGTCTGGGGCCCACAGAGCTGCTTCTGTTCCTCCCCTACCGCGGGAGACAGAGACAACCTGGAGGCCACACCCACTGGGTCTAAGTTCTCAAAGAATTCATGCAGCGGGCAAGAGACACCAACTCCACCCAGGACAGCCAACTGCCTCCTTCATTGTCAACAGAACCACAACAGAGGCCTTCTCCTCGTTAGGAACCGAAAGCATCTATCATCCTTCACAGGAAAACCAAAAAGGACACAATATAAAAACGTGGATTTGAAAACAAATGTTTCTAAGACAGGCAACCTGCTGACTGCACCCAGAACCACACCTGCCCCTCCTGAGCCAGGGGACACAGGGGAGGAAGAGAAGGAAGGCTCCAGGGGGATGGCAGGGGAGGGGGAGAGGGGAACAGGCAGGGGGCAGGCGGCCCAGCCCTCACTTCTCCACGAAAGGGCCAGGACCCAGTCAGAACCACCTGTGGCCTTCTCGCCAGCATTGATTTCACCAACTACTTTATCCATCCCAGCCACTTCTGTACACTTGAGGGCAAACTTTCCTACTGAAGGTTTTGTATTTCTGCCTATAAAGCACTCCGCACTGTTACCCACACAGTGAGGCTGCTTTCACATGACAATCCAAGGCTCAGACGGCAAGCAGCAGCCACTCGGTAACGCACTGGGAAGATCCCTGGGCGGAAACTGCTGCTACTGCCACTACACAGGAACCTGCTTACAACAACAAACAGAAAAAGAAAACACTTCACTTTCCATTTTATTGTTAAACAATTGGGGCAAAAGACTGAATTTTCTAGAGCTGCGATAGAAAAGGGTAAGACAGCCTGCTCTCCGGGCTATTTCTGACAATGATGACCTCCTAGGCCAGCTCGCCCAAAACAAGGTTCAACCAAATTACATCTACAAAGCATGTGCTATCTGCATAAATCTTCAAAATAAGCAATCACTCCTTACATTATGTTTATGAAATGTGAAAACCAACATGGAAAATGCCGCAACAGAACAGCCTATATGGGGATTTACGGTAACACGGTGATGTAGAGCGAGGTGCCTTCAGTACGGCGACAGCGGGTCACTTTTTGCAAGCCATGTATCTCTCGGTGACATTCTCCCAGTTGATGACATTCCAGATGGCTTTCAGATAATCAGGTCTGACGTTTTTATACTGCAGGTAATAAGCATGCTCCCATACGTCAATCCCCAGCAGTGGAATAAGGCCTATCAAAGGAAAACAGAAAACCCATAAACTTCCCTGGGAAACTTCACACCTTCCCAAGCTCACACACGTTACTCTGCTCACACAGTTTGAAACAATCCCACCCATTCCTATTTTTTATATAAGAGCAAATCTGCATAAAAATGACGACTCCAGTTAAGACTGTAAACTCTGCTCTGTGGAAAAAGTGAGACAGGCTCTCAGACTTCCTCCCAGGCTCTCAGAAGCAATGCTGAGGGCGAGTGCTGTACGGTGCCTGAAGTTACTGAGCCCTGCTTCCCACTCAAAAGGGTATCAAAAGAAATCTGCTTGGGCCCGGCGCCATGGCCTAGTGGCTAAAGACCACTTGGCACAGGCCAAGGTCCCATACGAGCACCAGTTCTAATCCCGGCAGCCCCGCTTCCCATCCAGCTTCCTGCTTGTGGTCTGGGAAAGCAGTTGAGGGCAGCCCAAAGCATTGGGACCATGCACCTGCATGGGAGATCCGGAAGAAACTACTGACTCCTAGCTTTGGATCAGGTCAGTTCCAGTCACTGTGGCCACTTGGGGAGTAAGCCAGCAGACTTAAGATCTTACCCTCTGGGACCCGGCACCGTAGCCTAGCAGCTAAAAGTCCTCACCTTGAACGCACCGGGATCCCATATGGGTGCCAGTTCTAATCCCGGCAGCTCTGCTTCCCATCCAGCTCCCTGCTTGTGGCCTGGCAAAGCAGTTGAGGACAGCCCAAAGCTTTGGGACCCTGCACCCGTGTGGGAGACCTGGAAGAGGTTCCTGGTTCCCAGCTTTGGATCGCCACAGCACCAGCCGTTGCGCTCACTTGGGGAGTGAATCATCGGACGGAAGATCTTCCTCTCTGTCTCTCCTCCTCTCTGTATATGACTTTGTATAAAATAAATAAATCTTAAAAAAAAAAAAAAGATCTTACCCTCTGTATCTCTTTCTCTCTGTAAATCTGACTTTCCGATAAAAATAATGGTAAGCCTCTGCATGGAGTCCCATATGGGCACCAGTTCTTGTCCTGGCTGCTCCATTTCCAATCCAGCTCCCTGCTTACGGTCTAGGAAAGCAGCAGAGGACGGCCCAGCCTTGGGACTCTGCACCCATGCGGGAGACCCAAAAGAAGCTTCTGGCTTCAAATCAGTTCTGCTCTGGCCGCTGTGGCCATTTGGGAAATACACCAGAGAATGGAAAAGTTTTGTCTCTCTGTTGTACCTCTGCCTTTTAAATGAAAATAAATAAAATATTTTAAAAAGAGAAACCTGCTCTGCTCCCAAAGACTAACTTTATTTTTTAAAGATTTATTTATTTTTGTTGGAAAGTCATATACACACAGAAAAGGAGACAGAGGCAAAGAGCTTCCGACCACTAATTCACTCCCCAAGTGGCCACAACGGCCAGTGCTGAGCCAACCCAAAGCCAGGAACCTGCAACTTCTTCCGGGTCTCTCACGCAGGTGCAGGGTCCCAAGGCCTTGGGCAGTCCTCCACTGCTTTCCCAGGCACAAGCAGAGAGCTGGATGGGAAGCGGGAGTGCCAGAACATGAACCTGTGCCCATATGTGATCCCAGAGCATTTAAGGCGAGGATTTTAGCCACTAGGCTACTATGCCTGGCCCGCCCCAAATCTCAAGGCACACACATCAGTGAGGAGCTACCAACAGAAAGTTAACAAGGAAAACTGAAAACAAACAGAACTTGAACAGTGTAAACGAAGACCCCACTTCTATCTGTGAAACCCTCTCCAGAGGGGCCATCTGGCACAGTGATTAGACACTGCCTGGGGCAGCCACAGGCGTAGCAGAATGTCAAGTTCAAGCCCCAGCTCTCCTCAGATTCGAGCCTCCTGCTCAGGTAAACCCTAACGGGAAGCAGGCGGGGGCTCGGGTGCTCAGCTCCCCACCCCCCAAGGCCTGGACTGAGCTCCTGCCCCCAGCTCTGCAGGCAGCTGGGAGTGCACTGGGTCTCTCTCCTCTTCTAAAGGTGTCAAGAGCACGCAGACCAAATGACAGCTTCTTCTTCTGTGAAAGAACTCTCAAGCTGTGTGCCTTGACCAGTTGTGAGAGATCTCCAGCACCTTACCATCAACAACTAAAGCAACAACGTTTACCAATGGCTTTTTCCAGGAATAGAAAGCTGCAGTTTGCTTTTCCTGGGACACTGCAGTGGCAAACCTGACTCCATGGCCCTCAGGCCTCCCGCACTGTGTGTGGCTGTTACCAATTCCTGAGACTGTGTCTAGCAAGTGAGGGATGTTAAGAGTGTGCTGACGCAGGTAGAAGTGGAAGCGTTTTGTGCAGCCAAGTCCCACAGCCAACCCGAGACGTGACTGCCTCCCACACTCTCCACTGGCACCTTACACAGGGCTTCCCATTCCGCCAGGCCCAAGAGAAAGAAAACAGGAGAGCGGAGAGCCCAACCCAGAGCCCTAAGCCACGCAACTCCAGGGAGACAGAGTTCTGAGTACCGAGTGCAGGTTCTGAGGCCAGAGCTGGACACTGCTGCTTATCTAGCTGAAGCCTCTGCTGTCAGCATGTGCAAATGTAAGCTCACCTTCACTCTCTGTAGAATGAGGGTTTCAATGTAAAATAGCTATTTTATGTATTTGTAAAATTACATATTTACTGTAAAAAAAAAATGTGTTTTCTCTAGAACCTGTGGAACATCTTTACTTAGCCAAGACTCAGATGCTATCTGTGAACACCTGTGAAATTGTTACATGTTACTGAGGAGTTTGAACACTAGCTGGCTTGCTTCTACAGAGCAGCTTTACCGTAAGCCGCCTCCCCTGAGACATAATTGGAAGTAGCTGTAAGATCTAACCTGTGGTTCCTTGCAGTGGGTCCTGGTTGGCACAGGCGGCGATCTGCAAGCGTCCCTGCTCCTTGTTGAAACCCAGCCAGCCCCAACCTGAGCCCTGGACACCCGCAGACACAGCGGTCAGCTTCTCCTTGAACTTGTCGAAGGAACCAAAATCACGTTTGATGGCTTCAAGTAACTCCCCTATTAAAAAAAAATACCAGAAAGCACCCCAAAATGAGTAGAACTCAACCATTACAGTGAAATACCTTACGTACATGAAGACATTCTCATACTGCTCTGGAAATGAGATGAAGCCAAGGCAAGGCTGTGGCAGAACATGGGACTCCCCACACTCCTTCCACCCGGAGCCCCAGGTTTCACAGTGTGGTCCAGGCGTCATTTCAATGACGCTGGCTACGACCTCTTCACTCCCTGCATCATTCTCACCAAAAAGATTTTCCACCAGCTTCCTTTCTGTTTCACCAATGGACAGTTCCGCTTTGACCTCCACCCTAGCTACTCCAGGTCCTTCCTCACGTGGCAGGTTCTTCCCCAAGGCAGCTGTATCTTCCCTCCTTGATTATACTTTTTCAATTCCTGAACTGAGGGTTCCCTTTAAGAACAATAATGCACTTATAATGTAGAACATTATAGATTATCATCAACCAAATCCACCGGATCAAAGTGCCACGTCTTTCACTGTACCAGTTTAGAAGACTTCACTTTTACAAGCACAAGTAATGGGATCAAGAGATTCAGCTAATACAACGGCAGGGGGCACCAAACCATCGGCTGACTGTGGGCAGGATCTGACGTGATGTGACACAACCTCGCCAGGATCATGCTATGATAGGAAGACCAAACTGAGAAAAGAATAACTAGCCCGTTTCCTACATTTTCTCACTAATTCACCATTTGCTCAAAATGAAATTGCAGATTTTGAATTACACTGGCTGTTATAACACCGAATAAAACCAAACACAGGATGGCTTTGTGACGTAGCATAATAAACCACCATCTGTAATGCCAGCATCCTGTCTCAGGTCACTTCCCGCCAGCTTTCTAGTGCATGTCTGGGGAAGCAGCAGATGAGGGCGGGCCCTGCCAACCCACGGAGGCCCTGCGGCAAGTTCCCATCTCGTAGCTTCAGCCTGGCCCAGCAGCAGGTGCTGCAGCCATTTGGGGCATGAACCAGTGAATGAAAGACCTCTTTCCCTCTGCGTCTGTCACTCCCCCCTCACGGACACATTCAAAGAGTCCAGCGACAGGGAGACCCAGCCTCAGACGTACACCACTGTCCTCCCTTCGCTGGGGGAAGGGGACACATGAAGACATCTGGGCTTCCACATGTGACATAGGCAGGCCAGTGCGCAAAGCCTCTGCCTCTGTACTCCCCTCCTTCCCGGAACTTTCTTTTTTTTTGAGAGGAGGACCCTATAAAACCTGCCTTTCCTACAACAAAAGGCTTTCTAGCATCTACAAAGTGTAATAAAATAATAACAATACCTTCTAAGCCCCTTAAAAGCAATAATGTACCTAATTCTCACCACAGCCCCATCGTCGTCCAGGATCACGCAGATGAAGGGTTCCAGGCACATACATATCCCAGGCCAGGGCTGGGAAGCAGAACCCCTTTTCATCTTTCCCTATCACATTTCACATTCAGAACAAGAGTGTGGGACAAGCTACGTGTGTGACAACATAAAACCAGCCATGAATGCTTTCTCCACCTGACACATGTCCCCTTGAGAGTCACTGCTTGGTTGTCCTTGATGTGAAAACTACGCCACGAGGACACCTCCCCAAGACTGAAGATGAGCACCCATCCCCACTGGGCACACGACACAGGCAAGGAAGCAAGAGCACACACCGACCTTTAGGTTCCCCGCCACCATTAGGGCTCAGGTTTGTCCAAAAAATGGTGTGGTTGATGTGGCCTCCACCATTGAACTTCAGGGCAGGCTGCAGAGCCACCTGGGCAGTGACATCTCCTGAAATGTTAAAACACAAACAAGCTTTTCAAAATCCTTGCTTCTGTAACCCCTCTGCACGCTAGTCTTTTTCTTTGCAAGACATCAGATAAACGACCTAGTTCACCTATGATATCCCTGTTGGCCCCAAATCTACCAATTTGAGATTCTATCGAAAAACAACAACAAAACCCCTGCACAAACTGATTCTTCCAGTGGATTTCAGCTCACTTGGTCACATGCTGAAATCCACAGGTGCAAGTCCAGCAGTGTTAGGTTAGAAGAAAATTCACTCCCAAGTGCCAAAGAGCTCGGAGTTCTCTAGAAAAGATTTCAGCAAATCAACACCCAGGACAACATCAAAGAAAATACTGTAATGGAACACTAAACTACAAGGCTCAGGATACAAACCACAGGGATTTGTAAGACAGACTATTCATCAAAACACATTTCAGTTGCATTACTAAGAAATTTTACAAATTCAAAACTGAACTGATTGTGATTTCTTTATTATTATTATTATTATTTATTTTATTTATCTGAAATTGAGAGAAAATCTTCCACCTAGCTGGTTTACTACCCAAATCGCTGCAAAGGCCATGGCTGGGCCATAGCAAAGCCAGGAGCCAGGAGCCAGGAGCTTCTTCTGGGTCTCCCACTGAGTGCAGGGCCTACGTATCTGAACCATCTTCTGCTGCTTTCCCAGACCCTTAAGTAGGAAGCTGGAGTGGAGTGGACAGCTGGGACTCAAACCAGCATTCATACGGCTGTCAGCACTACAGGCAGCGACTCAACTTGCAGTGCCAACACCAGCCCCAACTCTCAATAAAACCAGCTGTTTGTCAGGACACTCCAGGTAACCCGAAAGAATTCTTTTCCAATACTTTCTTTAAAAAGCATTAAGTAATTTATTTATTTGAAAAGAAGGGTTACAAGGGTCGGGGGAGATAGTCAGCCCGATGGTTTACTCCCAACATGGCCACAAGCCAAGAAACTCCATCCAGGTGGCAGGGGCCCAAGCCTTGGACCATCCTCTGCTGCTTTCCCAGAAGCATCAGCAGGAAGCCAGACTGGAAACAGAGCAGCCAGGGCTTGAACTGGCACCTGTGCAGGATGACAGCATCACAGAGGGCAGCTTACTCACAATGAGAGCTCTCCTTCCCTCCCATCCTACACCCGCTCCGCCAACATATCCAGCAACAAAGCCAGCCCCACCATTAAAATTCATCCCAAAACATCACTTCTTGCCAGCTCTGCTGCAACCCACTGGGAGCACAACCCCAGCATCTCCCTCTGCCCTGGCGTCGCCCCCTCCCCTCCCTGGATACACCCACCCCCAGTCCCGGCTTCTCCGCTGTAACCCAGCTTCCTGCTAATGCACCTGGGAAGGCAGCAGATGACAGCCCAAGTCCCTACAGCCACATAGGAGACCCAGGTGGAGTGGGAGCCTGGCCTAGTCTCAAGGAATTAACTTCTGTAACATTCAACACTTTAGTGGATCTCAGTTCAACACTGTCCTCAAAAACACGAAAAGAAAAGTTAAATATTTCTGGCTGAAAAGTATTTATGGGAGCAGGCATTTAGCATCACAGTGAAGACGCCACCTAGGCCACCCACAGCCCATCCTGGAATGCCCGGCTCCATTTTCGATCCCAGCTGCCTGCCGCCCAGGGCAGAGAACCAGCTTGGGCTCCGGCCTGGAACGCAACACCCTGGTCCAGCCCCGGTTGTTGCAGACACTTCTAGCAAATGGAGGATCTGTCTCTGGCTCTCTCTTCTTGGTCTCACTCTGCCTTTCAAACAGATTTTTTTTTATCAGTGGCCTGTTCTCTTATACCCTTTTTTCCAAACTTGAAAATTTTAACCTTTCACAATATTTAAAATATAACTTTAAGTAAGAGAAAGCTCTGCAGGTCCTTATTAACAGCATAAATCAGAGCCTTATGTGAGACACAGAAAGTTTCGATTTTCTAAAAAAAGAACTGAAGTCAAGTTGCTTAAAAAATTGTGAAGCCAAATGTTCCCGGTTGTCAGGAAACACTTTCACAACTGGGGCATCCCCCAGCCTCGCCATCACCACATCCTTCCCGCACTGTGACTTCCGAAGTCACAGGACCTTTTCCCACATTCAGGGATATGACACAACTGTCTCAAGGAAAACTTCCAGAATGTCGCAAGTTCCTCACATTCGTATTCAGTCTAACTGGACACTGCTGAAGTACTGCTTTTTCCCACTAGATGCCCCCAGTCAACAAGATGTGGCCAATTAACCACGACTTAAGGTTCACAGGCTTAAATCAATAAGGAAGGAAACATGACCGCCCATTATTTGCCATGACTAAACCACTGCTTAACAGATCAAAAGGAAAATACTATTTTGTACACAGGTATTAACACATTGTAAACACGCACAAAAATCCACCCATTACTAGTTCTGTCAATGGAGTTCTTCAAAAAAAATTTTACTCCATTTTATATTTTAATTGAATGACAACTATTATTGAAAAACAACAACTTGTGAACTTTGACCTCCAAGCCAAGTCCAAAAAAACGCAGCAAGCAACCTCAGTTAGGCTAGGGCATTTCTGGTACCAAGCATCACCATGCTAACTCGTGCCTCTTGCTCTCCCACACCAGCAAGACCAGAGGCCACATCGAGTCCCAAGCTGGGCTCTGACAGCAAGTATGCGGGGGACGCCGATAATGCCGGTGACCACAGAGTGCGACCCTGCAGGAGGCTGTGGGCTCCACGGCTGGACTGCTCCTGATAAAGAGGGAGGCTAGGCGTCTGGCCCTCCTGCCTCTCTCTGGCTGCTGGCTGCCAGGCCCGGCTCCTGGGCATCAGGCAGCCTGCCGGACACCAAGGGCACCTGAACGTGCCACGGCAAGGGGCCCTACGACACAGACCCTCCCGGGAGTGACCACATTGCTCCGAGCTCACACGTCGGCTGCTAACGCGCAAAAGCAGGTTACATAGCAGAGCTTTCCTGAGATTTTACTTAATACTTTTTTGAGACAACATTTGTCAGTGACACTACACTCAAAAGCTGACTGCCTCCTGGGGCTTGCAGACAGGGGGAACTCGAAATGCAATCAATCTAAGGCAGGCTATTTTTTTTTTTTTCCCGAAGATCCACTTACTTCTCTGACAGAGTTCACTCCCTAGGTAGCCCACAGGCACCAGGCCAAAGCCAGGAGCTTCGTCCGGGTCTCCCATGCAGGCACAAGGGTCCAAGCACTTGGGGCATCTTCTTAGAGCAGGCTACTCTTTCAGCTGCTCATTTTGTGCGAGTGGCCCCCCGGGCGCAAAGGACCCCCGCCCTGTGGTCGGCATCAGCAACATGGGCACCCAAGGAGGGAAAACACATGGCCAAGTTTTCTAAGGGCGAGACAACCCAAGCAACCATTAGCCCGACACCCACCCTTGGCCAGCGCCTCCCGGTACTTGTCCTCCGTGGCGTTCAGGTTGTTCACGTAGGCCGCGTGGTGCTTGCTGTGGTGCAGCTCCATGATCTTCGCGTTGATGTACGGCTCCAGGGCACCGTAGTCGTAGGGCAGGTCGGGGAGGCTGTGCTTCTGCCTGGAGCCCAGACACGCCAGGGCCGGGGCCAGCCTCCCGCGCGTGCTGCAGGGACAAGTGAGCACCGGCCGGCGGTCAGCTGGGGTCCCGCAGCTCTCAGGCCAGCCGGCCCGAGCCGGCAGGCCCCGCGACAGGCCAGCCAGCCTGAGGCCGCGCGAGGCCCCGGACACACCTGTGCCCGCAGCCCTGCCCGGCCCTAGCACCCCTGGAGAGTCCCCCGGACCCACCGGCCCGGCACGGCCACTACGGTCAGCGCAGCTCCGAGTCCGGGATACACCTGCCGCCCGCCGGGGTGACCCTGTCCCCGCCGCGAGCCCCCTGCCCCGCACCTGAACGCCGCTCGGCCCAACATGCTGCCCGCGCCTGCCTGTCCCGGGTTCCTCAGCGAACCGGAGAGCGAGCGAACCCAACTGCGGAGTTGAGCGGAGTGTCAGGATGGCCCCGCGTCCCCGAAGCCCGCCGCCCGGCGCAAGGGCAGCCGCTGCCCCGCCCTCGGGTCCGCCCAACCGCGGAGGGGAGGACACGCACACTGCGCGGGTCCTGCCCGCGCTGGCCGCACAAGCTGGGCCCAGGGGGCCAGGAAAATGGACCTAAACATGTGACAGTCGCAACGGCTACAACAACTGCTGGCCGTGCCGCTGCGGGTCGTCGCCACGGAACGGTCGCTGCTTTCCTCCTCCCCTGCACTCTGTAGAGATGGTACGGCCCGCAGCCCGCCCCGACACCGCCCCCGGCGTGCGCTCCCGGAGTTGGACCGACCCGAGGCTGCTTCCGGTGGCCTGGGCAGCGCGGCACCTGAGGCTAGCGAGGCCCGGGCACCCGCTGCGAGCGGCCTTGTGCCTCGGCTGGCCCCGGGCCGGTCCTCGGGAAGACGGGGCCTCGATGCCAGTGTAGGACGCCGTAGAGAAGGCGCGGGCCCTGGGCCCCTGGGACCTGGGCTCTGTCCATGCCATGCCCCTGGCGACCTTGATTAGTCAGCTAACCTTGGGATCTCCTCCACCACTGGAAGCGCCAGGCTGCTGGCCAGGGCCTTAGGCCCGCTGGGCCAGTGATGTTTGGGGCACCTCCGTGCCCGCCCGCGGCGCAGGGTTTGCCCACCTGTGCCTTTATCTTACCTCCGAAGGAGGTATGGTGGACCCCAGGTCACCATTGGTGACAGCAATTCACGGAGCTAAGCCACAGGTAGTGCAAGCCAGGATTAGAACCCAGAGCTCATGTTTGGCCCACTACCAAGCCCTTCCAGTCCCACTTGGTGAGGTTGTTAGGAGTGGCTGTTTGAACCCAGGAGAATGCCTGAAGAGAACCACATTCTTTTCCCTATATGTCAAAGTTTTATTAAGCAGTTAAAATATTCCTGTGGCTGGTGGTGTGGTGTAGCAAGAAAGCAGCTTCCTGGAACACCACCATCCCATATGGGTGCTGGCTGGAGACCCAGCGGCTCCTCTTCAAATCCAGCTCCCTGCTAACGCACGAGAGAAGCTGGAGGGGAGTCCACACACTCCTGCTTTCACGTGGGAGCCCTGCAACAAGCTCCTGGCGAGAGAGGCTTGCACCTTGCCTGTCTGCCACCTTGCATAGGTAGGCTTCCCTTTCTTCGTAGGGGCAACAGGAGAGGGTCACAGCTGCCTGGGATCTGTGCCAACTTCCTCTAGCCTGAGATGGCCTATGCCACATCCAGGCACGTGGATAAACTTCTCCAGGCTACTTCACAGCTGAGCCCCACCTCAGCCCACACCCACATAACTGGTTGCAGGAGGCAAGCCACATAGGTGGAGTTTAAATCACTGGAGCCCGTTATTCCAGTATTCATATTCTTGCAACAGAAATCCAGCCACCATCTTTTAAAATATATATATATTATATGTATCATATATTTATTTATTTTATATGTTTTGCACATATATATTTTATATATACGCACTGGGATCCTGTATGGGCGCCAGTTTGTATTGCACCCACTCCACTTCCCACCCAGCTCCCTGCCTGTGGCCTGGGAAAGCAGTCGAGGACGGCCCAAGGGCTTGGGACTCTGCACCGAAGGAAGCTCCCAGCTTCCAGCTAAGTTCTGGCTGTTGTGACCACTCAGGGAGTGAACTGATGGATGGAAGATCTTTCTCTCTGTATCTCCTTCTCTCTGTAAATCTACCTTTCCAATGAAAATAAGTAAATCTTAAAAAAAAAAAAAAAAAAAAAAAAAAAAAACAGAATAGCCTACGAGAGGCATGACTTCACTTTGCTCCGAGGTTCACGGCAGGATGTGGCCCACTGGGAACAGAATTTATGGGCACCTGTGCCCATCTCTTGTGTGCCCAGAAGTCTACCCATCCTGGCCCACACTACCCCTCCCCAGCATAGGCTTATATTTTCACTGGTCCTTCAGAGAGACATTGGATGAAATCATGGGAAAAAAGCTGTTTCCATGACAGGGACTTGAATTTGCTTGGACAACTATTTGCTGTTTGTTGATAGCAAACACACCGGTGTCGTGGTGCAGCAGGTGCAGGCCATGCTGCCGCTGGCAATGCCAGCATCCCATGTCGGGGTGGTCCTGGCTCCCTCCTTCTGATCTAGTTCCCTATTGATACACCTGGGAAAGCAGTAAAAAATGGCCCATGGGTTTGGTCCCTTGCCACTCACAAGAAAGAGCCATCTGCAGCTCCTGGACTCCTGGCTTTGTCCTGGCCCAGCCCTGGCATTTGTGACCATTTAGGGAGTAAACCAAGAGAATAAAGACATCTCTGGCTCCCTGCCTCTCAATTTAATGATTAAAACAATTACTCCAGAAGAAGGTGAATCAATTTCTGCCCTAGTGGGTTTGAAGAGTGCCCTCTCCGTGACAGGCAAACAGAATGTTCCAATCTGACTTGAGACCTTAGCCTTGTACTAAACTGGTTGAATGCTTGCTTCAGCGGCAGCTGCCAGAGGCCAGCTCCAGCCGAGTTCAGGGCCTGAAGGGCATGTGGAGGCAGCAAAAAGAGACATGGACACGGTCACTTGGTGCCCCTGCCAACAGCTCAAAAAGCTGTCTTTTTAATTTACTCAGACACATCACAAGCTTCTGCACAAACATTTAATTGTTCTATTTTTACTTTAAGGGGGCATGCTCAGACATTTGATTATTCTATTTCTTATGTTTTTTTTTTTTTCATTTTTATTGGAAAGTCAAATATACAAAGAGGAGAAACAGAGAGGAAGATCTTCTGTCCGATGTTTCACTCCCCAAGTGAACGCATTGGCCAGAGCTGCACCAATACGAAGCCAGGAGCCAGGAGCTTCTTCTAGGTCTCCAACATGGCTGCAGGGTCCCAAGGCTTTGGGCGGCCCTCGACTGCTTTCCCAGGCCACAAGCAGGGAGCTGGATGGGAAGTGGGGCAGCTGCCTCCTGGTGCATTTAACCGCTAGACTCTTGTGCTGGGCCCCCCAGAGCAGATTTCTTTTTCCTTTTTTCTTTTTTTTTAAGATTTATTTTATTTTTATTGCAAAGTCAGATATACGGAGAGGAGTAGAGACAGAGAAGAAGATCCTCCATTCGTTGGTTCACTCCCCAAGAGGCTGCAGTGGCCAGAGCTGAGCCAATCTGAAGCCAGGAGCTTCTTCCGGGTCTACCACACAGGGTCAGGGTTCCAAGGCTTTGGGCTGTCCTTAGCTGCTTTCCCAGACCACAAGCAGGGAGCTGGATGGGAAGCAGAGCTACCGGGACATGAACTGGCGCCCATATAGGATCTCAGCATGTGTTCAAGGTGAGGACTTCAGCTGCTAGGCTACCATGCTGGGCCCTGATTATTCTATTTCTTACTTCGTGGCTAAGCAGATTCTCTTAAATATAATTCTGTGGGCCCAAGGCCTGGGGACCCTGCACCCACATGGGAGACCCAGAAGGGGCTCTGGGCTCCTGGCTTCAGATCGGCACAGCTCCGGCCATTGTGACCCCTTGGGGAGTGAATCAATGAACAGAAGATCTTCCTCTCCATCTTTCCTCCTCTCTGTATATCTGACTTTCCAATAAAAATAAAATAAATCTTAAAAAAATAATTCTGCAAAATGCTATATTCATTTTCTTCAGAGCAAGCCATTATTTATTCTTTAGTAGCAGCCCCATAGAGCAACCAGCCAGGACTCCAAGGCCAATGCACATGCGGTTACCTACTAATCAGTAATGCATTCCTACTACATTTCTATTTCCACAACTTGCCCATCATTTAATGGGAGAAATATGTCACAATGGAAAAAACAAATATCCAAGATAAAAGTTTCAAAATATTAAACCCCCTACAGCTATGGGCTTTACAACCGTATAAACAGTCAAACAATAATTAAAAACATATCTCTACAATATTAATAAAAGCATCTTTTAATTCCTCCAGCCAAAAAAAAAAAAAAAAAAAAGCAGCTAAAACAGATACATTTTCTGTGCTCCAAAGAATTGAGGACAGGCTAACCTTTAAGGTCACAGTAACTGTACTGATCGCCATAGCAGTTTCAGTTCATAAGCCCATCACTTCCATTAGTTTGTAGGATACTTATCAAGCTCTTTCCCAGAAGGTGTGCTACATGTCTGGGCCAGATTCCAGGTGTCCAGAAATGACATGGACTTGATTGCACTCTTGTGTGTAGTTAAGGGCCCACTCACCAAGGCATTATCAGAAACATTAACTCCCAAGCTCACATTGGTTGCAGAAACCATCTCACAGGGGCAAACAACAATGCTTTATTACAGAATTCTTAGCAGGGTGGTTGAGTGTCCATGCAAAAGGGATGAAACTGCGTCGAGGTGGTTGGAGAGACATCTGCCAGGCCCTGCCGCACAGTTGGAAGCTCCTCACTGCCTTGCCAACAGGGGAGCTTTCCTCTGTACACCTCCACATCCTCCACACCCATTGCACAGACCCCAGCAGGCGGCACTGTGGCACAGAGATTCAGCCATCACTTGGGACAACTGCTGCTCTTATCAGAGTGCCTGGTTGGAGTCCCAGCTCCTCTGCCTCTGATCCAGCTTCCTGCTCATGCATCCTGGGAGACAGAATATGGTGCTCGGGTCCATGGCTCTTGGCCATGCTCGGTGCAGACCTAGAGGAAATCCTGGGCTCCTGGCTCTAGCCTGGCCCAGACTTGACTATTGCAGGCCTCTCAGAAGTGAGCCAGCAGATGCAAGTTCTCTCTCTCTTTCTCGCGCGCGCAGAAAGAAACATTGCCTGTAAGGTTGATACCCCTATGGGCACAGTTCAAATCCCAGATGCTTCAGTTCCAATCCAAAGCCTCTTGCTAGTGAACCTGGAAAAACAAGCAAAGGTGGCCGACAGCTAACCCCCTGCCATCCACAGGGAAGCCCCACATGAAGTTTGTGGCTCCTGGCTTCGGTTCTGACTGTTGTGGCCATTTAGGGAATGAACCAGTGGATGAAAGATCTTCTATCTCTCCTGCTCTCTCTGACAAATCTGCCTTTCAAGTAAAAATAAATAAATCATAATAAAAAGAAAACTTAAAAGTAAAAACACAAGCCAGGGCCTGGAGTTGTAACGGCTGCTTCTAGTGCCAGCTCCAGATACCCCACTTCTTTTTTTAAAAACTACTTTTTAAAATTTTTTAGGGGTGTCTCTCTCTCCCTCCTCTTTCGAGAGGCACCCCACCTCCCCTTCCCTCCCTTCCCTGCTCACCTGGTCCCTTCGCAAATAAACTGTTCTGTCTGCAACAGAAGAAAAAATTATTTTAGATGATGTTTATATAGTTGATCAGGGTGGGAAGGATCTAGGGTTAGGGAGAAGTGGGTGTGATCGTTGTTTCCAAAGTTTCTATTTCTTCTTTCCATTTCGGTGGGGGGTGAGGGGAAGATAAGTGGATAGGCCATACCCAGCCTTCCAACCATCCCAGTACCCATGGATGGGGAAAGGCCACCCCCATGCACAATGGCACATGCTCTGAGGCTCTAAGGGTTCTGCCCAGATGGATGTGATAATTCTGAAATGCTGTTGATCTCACCATCTGTAGATGAGGAATCCCTTCCAAGGTCCATTGGCTGACACAATCGACCTTAGAGTCTCCATTCACCCAGATATTTGCTGTCATTGTTTGGCTGGGGTAGTTGTCCTTGTGTTCTGTTCTTCAGTCTCTGCTGTGGTGCTAGATGTCCTCTGAGGCCCTGTGGGTTACCATATCCCCAATGTGCACCATGGTCTGCCATACAGCAGTCTACCCTTTACACTGAGGAAGACCAGTCCTGGGGGGCTCATGGACCTGAGCCAGGTGACCTGGGCCAAGCCAGAACTCCCACCCCTGGGGCTCACGGATCCAGCACCCACCATGCAGGTGGGTCCAAGGCCCTGGGTCAGGAGACCAAGCCCCACCGGGCCCCCACCCCTAGGGTCTCTCAGATCCAGCACCTACCAACAGGTGGGCCCAGTGACCTAGGCCAGGAGACTCAGGTCCCACCGGACTTCCCATCCATGGGGCTCTCGGATCTAGCACCCACCATGCAGATGGGCCCAAGAACCTGGGCCAAACAACCTGAGCGTCAGGACTCCCCATCCCTGGGGCTCTCAGATTCAGCACCCACCATGCTGGCAGATCCCTGGGCCATGTGACTCAGGATCTACCAGATCCCCAACCCCTGGGACTCATGGACTTGGGACCCACCAGGCAGGTAGGCTCATCTAGAGCCCCCCACACCCAGGATGCTCCACTTCTGATCCAGCTCCCTGCTAATGTACCAGGGAACGCTACCTAAGATGGCTCAAATGCTTGAGCCCATGCCACCCAGGTGCAAGACTCAGATGGAGTTCCAGGCCCTCTGCTTTGGCCTGGCGCAGACACAGCCGTTGTGAACCAGTGGATGGAAAATTGTTTTCTCCCCAACTCTGCCTTTCAAATTAATATCTTCAAAAACAACACATTTTCATCCTGTCAATCTGATGAGGTCAGACGTACACTCACAGTGACATTCTGTCATTATACTGTTATGTTGCTAGTGCCTTGTGTGTTGTCAGTGGGGACTGTCCCAAGCTATTACACCAGGGATGGCTGAAGGAAAACTGATGCAAATGCTTCCCGTCCCTCTTGGCTCCTGACCCCAATGACTTAGGATTTTCCAGAGTCTACTGCTGGATGATGCAATTCACCCTGACTTCCCCTCCTGGGTTACACAAGACTCAGCTTTGCTTTGGGAACAAACTAGCACATCCCAGAAGGCCTTTCTCTGCCTCCCTCCCCAGCAGCAGCCTAAGAACCATGGTTTGACACACATTAGGTGTTTTGCTTGTTTTCTCACCCAATGGTGCTCTTTACCACCACAAGACCAGAAAACTTCCTGTTTGGCACTGTGCTGAGGTGGTGTAACTGGCATGCCCCGCGAGGGCGGTGATGCCAAAAACCCACCCGTGTGTCTCGCCCAGCTGACAGAGTCCTAGCTCTCTGGCGCCCCCATAAGAAGCCTTTCCTGGAGTGGGTGGGGTGCCCCAGATTGTTCTTGAATCTGGGGTCCTTGACCGAAATGCATTGGTGAGTGTTGGAAAGTTTTCTCTCTGGACAGGCTGCCCCTTTCCAGGCCCCTTGTTATAAACAGCAAAGCTTGTTAGGGGAATGGGGGGTTTTTTTTTTCCTGTGCTTGAAGTTGTTTCTGGAATGCCAGCCTCTGGGCTGGACAATGCTGAAAGGAAACGGAAGGAGCTCAATCCAGCACCAGTCCTTGGCCCTGGAGCCCTGCAGTGTCTCCTTGTCTCCCCCATCCCATCTTCCTCTGCTTCTTTTAGACATATGGTTGTATGTACGGAAACTTACACAGAGTGGACATCTCCCAGAACTGTATTCAGAAGGGGCTTGTGATTGGCCAAGCTCAGGCTGGCCCAAACAAGCGCAGGTGTCCCATGCGCTCCCGGGCACAGGGACTGTGGATGACCAGAGAAAGTGGCAGGAGGATGTGTGGGAGGGAGGATCACTGAGGGAGTATATTGCAGGTGAGGAATGACTTCTGAAAGACTTGCTTTGACAAGGCCACTGTACTTGATGACCATGGAATGCGTGTGTCAGAACTGGGCCTCCTCAGTGGCTTCCCCCAGACACAAGAAGAAATAGCAAATTTGGAAGCAATGAGATCACCCCCTATTTTCCTTAAACGTCTATCCTTCCCACCCTGATCAACCATGTAATCATTATAAAAAATAAAGTTTAAAAAAAAAAACACTTGAACAGAACCATTGGAGCATGAGCCACACTGGGGACCCTAGGATGACATTGGGTGGCCATTCCCCATCCCCGGGTTCTGAGGCAGTTGGGAGGCTGGATGCAGCTTCTCCCCTTGTCCCCTACCTCCTCTAGACACAGGAACAAGACAAAGTTTGCAAGCAATGGTCTCAGGCTCGGGCGGCCAGTTCGCCATTTTGCGCCAAGCTGTGCCTGCTGGCCGCCCGGCGGGGGAGCTCTGGGGTATTGGTTGTCTGAATCGCTGCTTAGGTAGCTCTAGGCCGATCCCACTGTACTTCTGGGATCTGAGTCAATCCTAAAGATTCCCAATGGCAGTAACTCTTCTTTTGAAGAACTTGTAATCACTTTACAATGCTGAGCGGTGAACACCTTTGATGCAAAAGATAAGGCTCGGGGCTTGTTCAGCAGGATATCCTTTTACCTGACATGATGATGGATCAGGAGACTGGTCACATTAGGCAGGGCCATAACATTAACTAGCACTCGAGAACCATATCTGGGGGTAGGTTCCGTGCAGGATGTGTGGGCCACACCCTGTGGAAAGTCTAGCCCCACTGGTAAACCCAAAAGTTGGGGTGGTGATGGACTAAGCTAGGTGTGACCAAGGAGCCTGCCATCAATCACAGGTAAAGGGACCCGCAACAGTCTGGACTGGTCAAGGCAGCAGCACCTGAAAGTGCATCCTGAATAGGGTGTGGGGTGGGCCGGGCTGTAACGTTCACCAGTTCATACACGGCCAAATGGAAGACCAGACTGTGCCAGGCACTGGCCTAAAACCCATTGGCATGTAAGAGAACTGGGTATGGGAGTGGATTAAGTGGAGGAACTTGGGAAACTCCCCTGGCGAGTCATAGCTCCGCTGGTGAACATGTGGTCCAGAACTGGGGGTCAGACAAGCTGGGCAAAGTAGCTCCAAAATGTGTAAATCGGTAATGGAATGGAATGTACTGGGCAGCACTGAGCAAACCGTAGCCTACAAGCAAAACTAGAAGCCAGCATGGAGCACAGGTCATGCCGAGCTGGGATCTTGCACCTACTAGTCTACTTGAGTCAAGGACACTAAGCAACACTGTCTAAGGCAGAGGCCAGGACAAGTGAGGGACTGAGACAAGCTGAGCCAGAGCAACCACTGGCATGTGTGTGATTTATAGCTGGAAACAGGCCCAGTTGGGGAGGTAAGGGGACACCCTAACTGGGTTGAGGTTCCCACCAAGGGTGCGTACGCTGGAATGGGGGCTGTGTTCTATCTAGGAAACAATTGTAGTCTCCCGAGGCACAAGTGTGGACTGGGACTGGATGCACCAGGCCACGCCAGACCCCAACACCGTCTGGTGTCCTAGAGAACCAGAAGAGATGTGGGACTGACTAAGCTGGGTCTCAACCCCTTACTGAGCCATGTGTGAGCTCTATGTGGGTATGGATGAGCCATGGCTGGGCGGAAACATCCAACAACAAGAACCAGAATGGGGTGAAAGCCAGCCAGGAAAAGCCACTGTTCCTGCTAGGACAGGAGGTGAACTGAGTAGGGCTGGCTCATGGACCCCCTGGTATGCGCAAAATCTGGCATTGGGAGGGGTTCTGATGGAGGAGCCTGGGCAACTCCTCTGGCAGGACACAGTCCCTGCAGGTAAGCGCAAGAAGCATGATAGGAAACAGCCCAGAATAGGCCATGGAAAGTTTCCCACTGGCATACATTTGGCATGGGTCAGGGGCAGACCAGGCTGAATCAGTTCATGTCATTCACTGGCAAATCCGAACACCAGAACAGAGTGTGGGTCGAGCCAGGTTTGGTTGCAATAAAAACCAGTACACAGTATGGAATGCTAGGGTGAGGTTGCCTGTACTGGATTTGACTGCAGCACCCAACCAGCATGCACAAGATCCAGGAAGGGAGGGGCAGAGCCGGCACGGGGGAATAAGGGGCTGGTCCCCTCGCTGGACAGCTGCTCCCACTGGAGAGCGTGGGCTGGGATGAAGACAGACCAGACTAAGCAAGGCTGCAACACCTGTGCGCCGCATGTGGACTAGATCAGGGAAAAGCCAGGCTGGGCTGATTATTCCTGCTGGTGCAAGCATAAATTAGAGTGGGTGAGGGATGTTTGGGCTTAGTCGCAGCATCAGCTGGCAGAAGCTGGCACTGGGGACTAATTCTGTCAAGTCAAATCACAGAACCACCTAAAGAGTGCATAAACCGGGACTGAGAGAGACCTGGGAGGGAAATAGTGGGTTCCCCCCTCTTGGGTCACTAGTCCCGTGGGAGGGCATGAAAACTAAGACGGGGGCTGGGGTGGCTAGACAGAGAGGCACTCAACAACATCCATGAGGGCTGGATGGTTGAGTTGGTTAGATGGAACTAAGCTTTAATACCCATTGACAAGTACAAGAGCCAAATGGGATGGGGGACAGACTGGACTAGTCTGCTATACATACTGGCAAACCAGGGTAGGGGGTGGGCCTGGTGGGGCCTTGTGGGTCGCCCCGACTAGGCTGCAGTACTCACTGGTTGATGTAAGGGCCGAGTATGTGCTGGGCAGAACCAGGCTGGACTGCAACACCCATTGGTTCCAGTGCAAGTTGGGACTGAAAACAGAACCAACCCAGCAATTGAAACCACCAGCTGATCGGGGTGATGGACTGTGCCGGGCCCTGTGCTTGCTTGAACATACAAGAATCTGGTCTGGGAATACCTCAAAGTTTCTTTGGAGATCTCCCCAATCGAACTGCTGTTCTCAGAAACCTAGCCAAGAAAAGACAGAGGACAGAACAAGTCAATCATTCATCTCAGCTATATGTTGGCAGCGAAATATGGGGCAAATGAAGACCCTATGATGGACTGTGTCAATCAGTGGACGACTTCATCGAGCGAAATTGGCAGCGATTCATAACTGGGGAACTATTAAAACCACTTGAGCAAGGATCTCAGAGCATGCCCCACATCCAGGACTTGGGGTGGGTGGGAAACTGGGTGGGGCTTCTCCCTCAATATCCCCTTTTACCTCAGATACATGATGGAAACAATATGGACATAATACTATTACCCACTTCCCTATACCCCCTGAACCTTTTTTTTCAACCATAATTAACTATCTAAAGATTGTCAACAAGAATACAATAAATACAGAAACGAGGTTGCTGCCACGTTTTTGCATCAAACATCCTACAACAGAAGGAAGGAATGAGGAAGGAAGGAAGGAAGGAAGGAAGGAAGGAAGGAAGGAAGGAAGGAAGGAAGGAAGGAAGGAAAAGCGGGAGGAGGTGGAGTAAATGCTGGGTCACACCAGCCATAATTCATCCCCTGGGCTGCAAACACTGACTCAAACACAGTTGAGAGGCGGTCAGGGAGAAGAGGAACTTGGCTCCCAGTGTGGTGTGCTGGGGTGTGCCAGGGAAAGTTAGAGGGGAAATCCAGCCCTGCTTAGTCATCCTGGCACAAGGAATCCTTCCAGTAAGCTGCTGTCTACCCTGAATAGGTGAGGAAGAAACAGAGAACAGGGATGTGGACAGTCAGATCTCTGCCACATGGAGCCTTTACTTTGCCTAATGAAGGGATTTGCTGGGAACTGGACAAGCCTGTTTCTGAGAACATCTGAGTCCAGTTCCCCGGACGGCTGGTACCTCCCGTGGAGTGACCGCTCTGGCCCTGCGCAGGCACTCGGAATGCTCCAAGCTTTACTATAGTCACCACTGGGCCTGAATCTCCCTTGTGGAGCAAGCACTGTGTGGAGTGAGGCAAGTATTAAGTAAAGTCTCCTGGAGACATGGCAAATGCAACACCTGGAAAACTACTCCGTATTATATGCAAGGACATAGATACAAAAGAAAGCATTTTAATAAAAGTATTAGGAAAAACTATGGTGGCAATTAGCTTTCGCTGGTTTAGGATGTTAGCATACTTGGTACTGGACCTGGTGGCGTGGCCTAGCGGCAGGGGTCCTTGCCTTGAACGCCCCGGGATCCCATATGGGCGCCGGTTCTGGTCCTGGAAGCTCCTCTTGTGGCCTGGGAAAGCAGTTGAGGACAGTCCAAAGCTTTGAGACCCTGCAGCCATGTTGGAGACCCAGAGGGGGTTCCTGGTTCCCGGCTTCAGATCGGCACAGCACCCATTGCACTCGGGGAGTGAATCATCACAGGAAGGATCTTCCTTTCTGTCTTTCCTCCTCTCTGTATATCTGACTTTGTAATAAAAATAAATAAATCTTTAAAAAAAAGAAAGAATACTTTGTACCAAGAAAAATGAAGACTAAACATTAATAGTTGTTACTATACAGTAGCACCATTTTCTTCAAGAAGGTTCTTGATTTTCTTCAGTGACACGTGTCATTCAATAGCATGTAATTTAACTTCATGGCATTGTACATCTTTATTTTTCTTGTTGATTTTGTTTTGTGACTTTTTTGGGCTGTCCCCACAAATTTCCCAGCAGCTGGGCCCAGAGCCAGGTTAATAAGAATGATCCAAGTTACGCAGCTGTGGCATCCCCCTGCTGGGCCAAACTGCAAGTGGGCGAGGCCTTACACTTCCCTTCCACTCCAAGCAAGATTCACTTGCAGTTTCCTCTAAGTCCAGTGGGATTCAATGTCACCCTCCTGTGAGTCGAAGGAGTCTGTCTCTGAAGCTGTGCCTTGAGCCATAGGCAGGTAAGCAGAGATTCAGGTGCACCTGGGCTGAAACTATGCCTTGGGGCCTAGTCATCACACAAGCCTGATGAACAGAATGAGGGTCACTTTTAACTTCCTGGAAGTACTTATTGATGGGGTCCGTGCAGTAGGTGTGAATAACACGAAGGTGTGAAGAGAACAGCTCCCTGACTGGCAGGGCCCGGGGAGCTACCAGCTGCTTAGCAGGGCTAAGTGGATTCATCTCTGACCACCTTGACACAGTTTTCACCCCCCTTTCGCATGGGCACTCAACCACCCCACTAAGAATTTTGTAATCTATTGAGGCATTGTCTGCCCCTGTGAGATGGCTTTTACAACCAACGTGAGCTTAGGAGTTAATGTTACTGATAATGTCCTGGTGAGTGGGCCTTTAACTGCACACAGGAGTACAATCAAGCCCATGCTGTTTCCAGACACCTTATTGTGTACCTACCCATTGCCATAAAATCTGGCCCGGACATTTAGCATGCTTTCTGGGAAATGGCTTGATAAGAATTTTACAAACTAATGGAAATGATGGGAGTATGGGTTAAAACTGCCATGACAAAAAATATAGCTACTGGGACCCTAAAAGCTATCCTGTTACTGTGACCCTAAAGGCCATCCTGCTATGACGAAGAATATAGCTACTGTAACCCTAAAGGCTATCCTGCTAAGGCAAAAAAATTATAGTTACTGTGACCTTAAAGGTTAGCCAGTCCTTGCAACTCTTTAGAACATAGAAAATGTAGTTGCTTTAGCTGCTTTCATAATTTCTAACTAGAGGAAATATACGCTGATTTCACTAACATCATAAAGATATACTTTTGATTATTGTTTGATCACTTACGAGATTGTAGAATCTGCAGTTGTAGAGGAACTTAATGTTTGAAACCTTTTGTCTCAGATCTTTGTTTTTTTCTTTTTTGATGTATTTCTCCCATTAAGTGATGGATAAGTTGTAGAATAAGAATTGTAGTAAGAGTGTATTACTTCCTCTCTCTCTCTCTCCTCCTCTCAGTATATCTGACTTTGTAATAAAAATAAAATAAATCTTTAAAAATAAAAAAAAAGGGGGCTTGGCAGTGTGGCCTAGTGGCTAAGGTCCTTGCCTTGATCCCATATGGCCGCTGGTTCTAATCCTGGCGGCTCCACTTCCTCTCTCTCTCTCTCTTCCTCTCAGTATATCTGACTTTGTAATAAAAATAAAATAAATCTTTAAAAATAAAAAAGAGTGTATTACTGAATAAGATGTGTTGTCTACTGAGAAATTCTTGGCTGCAATGTTGGAATGGATAATGCCCTGTCTTAAGGTGAAACAATTTGTAGAATTGTCTTTGGAAACACTCACTTGTCCATTGTAGAATTGAAACTTACATGGAGTAAACTTGGCTCATTGCTAATTACAATTCTTTCTGCCGTTATAACTCTTGCTTTACTTGTTCAGTTAACAAACTGTGTGAGCTTGCTGACCTAATGGCCTTTAGTGCCAATGGCCCGTAATCCCCATAGACCAAGACCCCGGACTTACTAACCTATACATAATTCAAGGTAGGGGCCTGGTTGTCACAGGTGGCGCCAAGGTTAGAGCCCAGACCTGAGGAGAGCAGATGAAGACTGGAAAACCAAGATAAACAAGGAATGTGGAATCCTTCCTCAATCATTTCTCAAGAAGTTGTAAATTGTGCCCCCCTGAAGCTATGTCAAAATGCCCCTAAAAGAAAACTTTGTACTGCTTCTGTATAAATAAAGCGGACAGCTTTCTCGCTTTGTCCACAATGATCAAGGAATCCTAGTGGTCCGTCTTTCCTTTCTTTCTCTCTTCGCGCCTCATCCACGCACCCTTCTCGAGCTCCGGACTCAGCTGGAGCTGGTCTCCAGCAACTTATCAGGGAAGTCCTAGCACAGCTTGTCTGAGGACAGAGCAGAGATGCTGGGGTGCAGCCCACCACTCTCACTGCATACCCAGGGAACAAGCCAAGTTGAAGTCTTGGTCAGCTAAGACCATTGCCAGAGGATTCCCCTGGGGATATGGTCTCCAACATGGGCTAAGCAGATATCCAAGGGTGATCTCCCATACTTTCCATTGACGGAGATGTATAGTAACTGTGTAATGGAGACTATCATATCCAGATGGGAGGATACAATGCAGTATGCATCTCTACTTTCAGATCAAAGATGGACTCCCAATGAAACTGTTTACTATATGACAATAGGATGCTAGACTCTGCCAGTGTCCATGCCCACGATGTCAGGATACACTTAAATAGCAGAATGATGGACATATGACTGTTTACGAAGAACTACACTATTGTAATAATACAAGGGAAATCAGCAGGGAGAGGGATTTTAGGGAGAAGATAAGGGAAATCCCAGGACCTATGGAACTCTATCATAAAACAATTAAAAATGAAAAAATAACATAGAATATAAAAGTAGAAGTGCAGGCCAGCACCATGGCAAAGTAACTTAAGCCTACACCTCTGGTACCAACCTCACACTCAGGCGCTATTTCAAGTCCTGGCTGCTTCATTTCCAGGCAGCTCTCTGCTGAGGCACTTGGGAAACCACAGGTCTTTGGGCCTGTGCACCCATATGGGAGACCCAGAGGAGGCTCCTGTTTCTTAGCTCCAGATCACAGCAGCTCCAGCCATTTGAGGGATGAACCAGCAGATGGAAGATCTCTCTTCTCTATAAATCTGCCCTTCAAATAAAAATAAATCTTAAAAATAGACATACACGTACAACTAAATGCTAACTAAATGCAAAATACATTGACATATTTCATTGTTGTTCACAATATTTATAAGGATGTTCATGTTGGGCCTGATACAGTAGCATAGTGGCTAAAGTCCACGCCTTGAATGCGCCAGAATCCCATTTAGGCACCGGTTCCTGTCCCAGCTGCTCCACTTTCCATCTGGTTCCCTGTTTGTGTCTTGGGAAAGCATTCGAGGATGGACCAAAGCACTGGCTGGGATCCTGCACCTGTGTGGGAGACCCAGAGGATGCTCCTGGCTCCTGGCTTCAGATCGGCACAGCTCTGGCATTTGTGGCCACTTGGGGAATAAATCAGCGGGCAGAAAGTCCTCCTCTCTGTATATCTGACTTTCCAATTAGAACAAATTTTCAAAATAACAACAATGAAAAGAACGTTCATGCTGAGTCCACTATATTAGAAACAGAAAAGCAGACTACCACCACTGATCTCACTTCCCTACCTAGGAAAGCGATGGGTCAAGCAGAAGGGATGAGTCCAGCAAGCTCCAGCAAGCGCACTGACTCGGGGGCCAGTAAGATCCAGTCACAGTCACGCCACCTCTGAGCTCAGCAGTGTGGGACTCACGAGCAACGGCTCACCTGTGGCTCTGGACCACCTCAAGGCTTGGGGGATTTTATTTAATTATTTGAAGCTCAGAGTTAGAGGCACAGAAGCTTCCATTCATTGGTTCACTCTCCCAGATGATCACAATAGCCGAGACCAGCACAGGCCAAAGCCAGGAGTCTCATCTGGGTTTCTCACATGGATGGCAAGGTCCCAAACACTTGGCAAGTTTTTGTTGATTTTCCCAGGCCATCAGCAGGGAGCTGGATCGGAAGTGGAGCAGCTGGACCTGGTGTGGTAGCCTAGCAACCAAAGTTCTCGCCTTACATGTGCCGAGATCCCATATAGATGCCAGTTCATATCTGGCTTCCCTACTTCCCATCCAGCTTCCTGCCTGTGGCGTGGGAAAGCAATGAAGGATGGCCCAAAGCCTTGGGACCCTGTATCCATATGGGAGACCCAGAAGAAGCTCCTGGCTCCTAGCTTTGGACTGGCTCAGCTCTCTCCTCTCTGACTTTCAAATTACAAAAATAAATAAATGAACAAATTTTTTTCTATTGCAAAGTCAGATATACAGAGAGGAGGAAAGACAGAGAAAGATCTTCCGTGGGATGATTCACTCCCCAAGTGGCTGCAATGGCTGGCACTGTGCCAATCCGAAGCCAGGATCCTGGAGCCTCCTCCATGTCTACCTTGTGAGTACAGGGTCCCAAGGCTTTGGGCCATCCTCCACTGCTTTCCCAGGCCACAAGCAGGGAGTTGGATAGGAAGTAGAGCTTCCGGGAGTAGAACTGGCGCCCATATGGGATCCCAGCGTGTTCAAGGCGAGGACTTTAGCCACTAAGCCACTGTGCCAGGAACAATAAACAAATCTTTTTTAAAAATTAAACAAACAAATGACGCTCATGTGGGATGCAGGTGTCAGTGGCTTTACCCACCACACCATGTTGGCCCTTCCTTGCAATTCTTTTTTTTTTTTTTACCCAGTTTCCTTTTTCTTCTTGCTGGACCTAGGGAAAGGAGGGAAAGAAGGGGAGAAGAAGTCCCACCCTGCAGCCTAACCATCCCAGTACCCGGGGATGGGGGACAGTCACCCAGTGTCATCGCAGGGTCCCTGATGTAGAGCATGCGTTGAGGATTCTACTCAGGTGGTTTCAATAATTCTGAAATGCTGTTGGTTTTGTTGCTCCAAGAATGAGGAAATCCTTCTAAGGTCCATTAACTGACATAAACCTTTTTTTTTTTTTAAGATTTATTTTTATTACAAAGTCAGATATACAGAGAGAGGAGGAGAGACAGAGAGGAAGATCTTCCGTCCGATGATTCACTCCCCAAGTGAGCCGCAACGGGCCGGTGCGCGCCGATCCGATGCCGGGAACCAGGAACCTCTTCCAGGTCTCCCACGCGGGTGCAGGGTCCCAAGGCTTTGGGCCATCCTCGACTGCTTTCCCAGGCCACAAGGAGGGAGCTGGATGGGAAGTGGAGCTGCCGGGATTAGAACCGGCGCCCATATGGGATCCCGGAGCATTCAAGGCGAGGACTTTAGCCGCTAGGCCACGCCGCCGGGCCCGACATAATCCACCTTAAAGGCTCCATTCACCTAGATACTCTCTGTCAACGCCTGGCTGGGAGAGTTGTCTGATTTTTTCTGCCCTCCACCCTCTGCTATGGCACCAAACGTCCTCTGCAGACTCCAAATGAACTGCCATATTCCTCATGTGCAGCTGGGGATGCTGTCCACTGCACCACTGAGAAGGTCCAGTTCTGACACATGCACTCAGTTCTGACACATGGTCAGACCACAGATCTCCCTGTGGTTGGAGTTCTGAGTCCAGTGGTACAGTTGGGAGTCACCAGAGGTGACCCCAGAACTGTGTGTGGCAGCCAGTACGGGATTTGGCACAGCCCATCACCCACATCAGCCTACATGCACACTGGCGGTTCCAATTGCTGAGTGAGTTCTCTTTCCAGCCCCATCTCTCACACGCACCCAGCCTAATCTTGCCCACCACACACCCTACCCTCATATACTCCATTAGGAACTGCAGCCCAGTTGGAGCAATCTCCAACAGCCCCACCAGGCCTGCCCACAGCCATGGTTCCTACGCATGCCACTATGTGCAGCAGACTAGTCTGGTCTGTCTCACATCCTGTTTGGCTTTTATACACACCAACGGGTGCTGCAGCCTTCCTCAGCCTGCCCAACCCCACTATCTGGCCCACGCTTATGCAAACATGTGCTACCACCCGTTCACCACCCCTGGGGCTCATGAGCACCAGTGGCAGTTGCAGCTCATCAGAGAGGTGTTTATAGATTCCCTACTAGATATACTTCCAGGCCCAGATCTTGCAATTTCCAAGTGGTTCTGCAGTCTAACTTGATAGGACTTACCCCATTCCCAGCACTTGCCAGCTGATGCTACGACAAGGCCCAGCCAGACAGCACTTACTCCGGTTCATGCCTGTGTCAGTGGGTACAGTCACTAAGCCCAGTCTGGCTCTCCCCCAACCCAGCTCATATGCAGGCCACCCGGAGTTGCAAGCCCTCCCCAACCTGGTCTGTCCCCAGTCCCAGCTCTCAAGCTCACCAAACAGGAGTAGTGGCCCATCAGGGGAGTTCTCGCTTCTCAGGTTTAGACCTGCCAGCAGGCTCTATGGTCACCAAGGGTAAGGAAATGGTGCTGTTTGGCCACAAGAGGTACCAGAGACAAACTGATGAGCAATTTCCATGTGTTTAGCCCAAGTTCCAGGTTTAAAAAGGTTTAAGAGGGCCCGGCGACGTGGCCTAGCGGCTAAAGTCCTCGCCTTGAATGCACCAGGATCCCATATGGGTGCCACTTCTAATCCTGGCAGCTCAGCTTCCCATCCAGCTCCCTGCTTGTGGCCTGGGAAAGCAGTCAAGGACGGCCCAAAGCCTTGGGACCCTGCACCCGCGTGGGAGACCTGGAGGAGGTTCCAGGTTCCTGATTAGCCCAGCACCTGCCGTTGCAGTCACCTGAGGAGTGAATCATCCCATGGAAGGCCTCCCTTTGTCTCTCCTCCTCTCTGTTTATCTGATTTTGCAATAAAAATAAATATTTTTTTAAAAAATGAAAAGGTTTCAGGGAGTATAAGAGGGTGTTTTCGGGTAGTCCCTTCACCAATGACACCATGATTGGATAAAAGACACACTTAATCCTCTTGACCTTCCAATCATGTCAGAGGTCACGTTCTATATACCGGTTTGAAGTTATACCTTAGCCCGGGGCAGAGAAGCTCTAGGCCACGCCCACCAGGTAGCAGGCAGAGACCCAGGGATGATTTCCCACACTTGCTGCCTCCTACCTGGCCTCCCCTCACTGCCCCAGGCCTCACATGTGCTGCTGGGTGTTACAGCCCGGTCTGGTATGGTCTGCCTCACCAGAGCAATTGCCAGCGGGTGCTGTAGCCTGGCCGGGCTCAGCCGGCCTCAGTTCCACCTCATGCTGATGGGTGCTGCAGCTTAGCCCAGCCTTTACTGCCCCCAGTCTCAGCCCTAATGTGAATTGGCTGGTGTTGCCACCCAACCTAGGCTGTCCTGCACCCTGTCCTGGTTCTCCCAGCCCTGCTTCATGTATACCCAGTCCCAGCTCTCATGTGCTTCAACAGGTGCAGAGACCTAGCCCAGCCCACTCGACACACACTCTGGCTCTCACGGTGCTGGAGTCTAGCGCAGTCTGGCACCTCCCAGACCCAGTCCACACCCAGGCCGAGGGACACTGCAGCCATGTCCAGCCCAGTTCATTGCCCCCATTCCAGCTCTTGCGTTCATCAGTGGAAATCACAACCCAGTCAGGGCATCCCCTTAGCACCCCCAACTTGGTCTGCTCCCAGCCACACATCTTGCCAGTGACCGCTCTGACCCAGCCTGGCATAGCCCATCCCGTCTTGGTCTTTGCCATCAGATGCTGCAGTCTGGTTTGGCCCTGCCAACCTCGTTTCAACTCTTGTTGGTAGCTTCTGCAGCCTAGCCCTGGCCAGTCTGCTTCCATCCCTGCCTTTTATGCAAACCAGTAAATGTGTCAGCCTAGCCCAGCATGGCTTGTACTCCACCCTGGCTCCTGTCTAACGGGGTCCCTCGTCCAGCGAGTGAAGCTCCGACACAGGTGCTTGCTCTTATGAGGATTTATTGAAGGACAAACTAATTACATAACATAACAAAACAAGAAATCCAAGTATAATACAGAAGGACAGTAACTACAGCATATTTACAGGCTTCCTCTTCTACTACTGCTACTACTACTCTACCACTACTCCTCTCCGTTCTTCTTCTCTTTGTTCTCTCTCAAACTTAGGTTAAAACCCTATCAACAGCCAATCCCAACAAGGCTGCTTGGCCATGCATCAAACACACCAATCACAGCCTTGATCACGCACACACACACCAATCACAACTCTGATTACGCGCACACCATGCAGACTGCATGAGACCTTGAACCAATCCTCTGCAACTTCCTAAAACTTGTTTACTGCCTTTGTGCTGTGAGAAGACAATAACAAGCGCCGTCTTGGGGCAAAGTCCCGCTCTCCACAATTCCCCCTTTTTGTTTTATTAACTAAGGGATTGTGCCTGTCTTAGGTGTTCCAAATTCAGCTTCTCTTACCCGTTATCGGCTAACCACCTGGCTCGTGGCGCCTGTCTTGGGTTGGTAAAGCCTTATTGGATACTTACCCGTCGTTGACTACCGATCCAGCATGTTAAGCCATACCTTAGGGGAATCATTCTTTTGGAGAGCGAGAACGGCTTGAGCCAGGATCTGTTGTTGCAGGAGGTTCTTACGCGATTGATTCTTGGTATACACATACATTCCACAATTGCAAACACACAAAAACACTAAACCACCAAACACACAGCTCAGAAAAATAAACACTCCAGAAAAATGATGCATGGCAGTAGGGCTAGAGAAGAGACAATCCCACCATCTACTATTGGAATCATGCTCTATAGCAGTCTGCACTTGAAGTAACTTGCCACTAGTTATAGTGGTGGCTACTCGATACTCTTCCAACTGTTTTTCATTACGCTTCAAATGATTTTTCAACTGTTCAGAATTTTGAAGGATTTGTGCGATGGACAAAGAAAGAGTAATTGATGGCAGAGGCAACACACGAGGTGTCCAAGAAACTTGAACGTCCTCCACCAGATCAGGCAACAGATAAAAAATATCACCAAACCAATAAAGAACCTCAAGGTGCTCAATGCACCCAACAAATGGAGAGGGTAATCCCATAAATGCCAATTCATCAGACCTAGTATTAGCTAAGCAAATATACTGAGGCTTAACTTCATACAACACAGAATAATTAGCTGCCGGAAACACAGTAAAATGACATACATTAATAGCATGTGTTAACAAACAAGGCTCTACAGATCGAACAAGACCATTACACACTGGACCTCCATCTGTAGGAACACAATCTTGCAATTGAAATGTAACATTATGTTCATCAATATGAGTTCCATCAAATTGAGGCCTTAGAAAAGTGGAATCAACCAACACAGGTAATACATGAAAGGAACATAGCACTTTGGTAACTTGAGGAAAACAATAAACTGCCACTCCATAACACCATGTCGGGGTACAGGCTTGGCGGTGGCAGAATTAGTCAGCGGGAATCCTGGGGTCCACGCCTCCATCGTCTGAAGAAATATCAGTCTGGTCAGCATCCAGACTGATACTGTTCGCGTTAAACGTTCTGGCACCCACACTGGTCCGTCCGAGTCCTATGGAAAAACACAAACTGCACCTCGCGTCCGTCGTAGGACAGGATGCGGGCCCTTCCATTGTTTTGTTAATACATCCTTCCACATCACCCAATCCTTACTAAAACCTGGGCCTGCTGCGTGACGCTCAGCAGCAGAACGACCATCCAAATCCAAATTCAAAAAATTAAAAATGTATGTTACTAGAGCCAATTGATGTTTAGGGCTTTTTGGGTATAGGGAGGCTCCAACTCCCCCTTTTTGTTTTATTAACAGGGCCTTAATTACCGCATGAGCTCTTTCCACCACGGCTTGACCTGTAGGATTATATGGGATGCCAGTAGAATGCTTAATTCCAAATTCAGAGCAAAACGTGCTAAATGCTTTAGCTGTGTAGGCAGGACCATTATCAGTTTTATAACACCGTGGAATGCCCCAGGCTGCAAAGGCCTGGAGACAATGAGAAATAACATCTTGAACTTTCTCTCCTGTATGAGCTGAGGCAAAAAGAATCCCAGAACAAGTACCAATAGAAACATGGACAAAAGAAAGACGACCAAAACTAGGAACATGGGTAACATCCATCTGCCATACCTGATTGGGCATAAGACCACGGGGATTAACCCCAGAACGAGGCTGAGAAAGAAAGGGGACACAACGTTGGCAATGTTTAATAATACTGCGGGCCGCATCTCGAGAAATGGGAAAATGTTTCACCAGGGTCTTGGCACTAACATGCCACTGCTGGTGAAAACGCTCTGCCTCTTCCTCCACGGAGAATGCCAGAAGAAATCTAGAAGCAAAATCAGCTCTGGCATGGCCATCAGCCAGGGGCCCGGGCAAATTGGAATGTGCCCGAATGAAGCCCACATAGAGGGGATTAGTCCGGGACAACAATAGTTGACGGACTAAAAACAGGGCTTCATGCACTGTGGATCAAGGCAAAATATACTCCACCATCTCAAGACGTCTAACAGCATTCACCACATATAAGCTATCAGAAAGAAGATTTAGGGGCTCGGGCACCAGCCGAAGGGCTAGGGCAACAGCAGCCAACTCCGCTGCTTGAGGAGAAGAAGAAGCAACCGCAACAGGGAAAATTTGGGTATCTAAAAGAACTGCTCCTGTACCACCTTTAGTCCCATCTGTAAAGACGAGTCGTGCTTTCTCAATAGGCAGCTTTCTTACCACTCTAGGAAAACATAAAGGAACTTCTTTACAAAATTGTACCCAAGGATGGGCTGGAAAATGTGTATCAAAATGTAAGGAAAAACAGGACACAAAAACGGCCCAAACATCTATTGTTTGAGATAAATTGGCAATAATTTCTTTGGAATAAGGAGTAGCACACAAAGTAGGATACATACCAAAAGCTTCTCGAGCTTTCTCTACAGCTTTAAGAATTACTTGGCCCATAAGCTCTGGAAAAATAGCAAGGACCTTAGTGGGTTGTATAGGGAGATAAATCCACACCAATGGTCCTCCTTGCCGTAACAAAGCAGCTGGGATGCTCTCTGGAATCACTAAAACTGAAAGAGGTTGGGAAGGATCGCAACGCTCCACCTGAGCTTCCTGAAGCCGCCGCTGAACCAAATCAAGGGCAGCACGCCCTTCAGGAGTTAATGTGCGAGGGGAAGTTAAAGCAGGATCCTCATGAAGAATCTGAAACAGAGGCTCCAAGTCTTTGGGAGTCAAACGCAGATAGGGACGTATCCAGTTAATGTGTCCCAACACCTGCTGAAAATCATTAAGAGTCTTCAAACCATCCACTCTGATATTAACCTGTAATGGGGCAACCTGTCGGGCTGTCATTTGCAGCCCCAGATATTTCACACTAGTGCCCTCCTGAATCTTTTCAGGAGCAATATATAGTCCCCACTGCGCCAGTTCTTGTTTCAAGCACACTAGAGCGGCTTGTACTTCATTGCTCTGCTTTCCTGCCACAAGGATATCATCCATATAATGGTATATGCAGAGCTGCGAGAACTTCTTTCGTACTGGGCACAGTGCTTGAGCTACATACAACTGGCACATAGTAGGACTATTCATCATACCTTGCGGAAGCACAACCCATTGATACCTCTGATCAGGACCCTGATGATTAATAGAGGGCAAAGTGAAAGCAAAGCGTTCAGAATCCTGGGGCTGTAAAGGTATAGAGAAAAAACAATCTTTAATACCAATCACAACAAGATACCAATCTCTAGGCACTGCGGTGGCAAGGGGCACTCCAGGCTGTACTGCACCCATAGGCTGCATAGTCGCATTTATAGCACGAAGATCATGTAAAAATCGCCACTTCCCTGACTTCTTTTTAATGACAAAAATAGGTGTATTCCAAGGGGATACTGAAGGCACTATATGTCCTAGTGACAATTGCTCTGATACTAATGATTGGACAGCCATTAACTTTTCAGAGGCCAGGGGCCACTGCGATACCCATACGGGATCATCTGATACCCATGTGATTTTTAGTGGCTGGCATTGTCGTTGCGCAGTGGCCCCGGCTGAAAACCCAATCCTGTCCTTTCTGGATGCTGTTTAATTGGAATTGGCTCTATTCTCCCTTGTTCACTTTTGCCTAGACCTTTTCCTGAATAGCCCATATTCTCCATGATATTCCATGCCTGCTGGCTCCCAGCTCGATAGAACTCATTGCTAAGGCGAAGGCCCATAGCACTTAAGACCTCTCGACCCCATAGGGTCACGGGACTGGTGCAGACAGAAGGCTGAAAAGAGCCCTTATGACTGTCATGGTCAGTCCAAGGAATAATGGAAGCACTCTGCTGTGGCTGGTCAGCTATTCCCAGCCCACGGAGGGTCTGACTAGATTGCCGTAAGGGCCAATCTTTAGGCCAATCAGCCTGCTGGATAATGCTGACATCAGCTCCAGTGTCCAGCAACCCTTCAAAGGGGATCCCCCGCAGCATGAGTGTTGCCAAAGGCTGATCCTTCAGGGAGACAGACAGGTTGACTAAAGCGTCACCTGAAGACCCAAAACCTCCATCACCTCGACTTGCAGCGCGACTTCTCCAACGTGCATGGCAACTAGGAAGAACTAACAATTGGGCAATGCGCTCCCCTGGAGTAATAACTGTAATACCTCTAGGTGAAGAAAGCATAACTTTGACAATGCCTGTGAAGTCTGAATCTATTACTCCTGGGTGAACAACTAGACCTCGCATAGTTTTTGAGCTCCGTCCAAACACTATTCCTACTGTACCATCAGGGAGAGGCCCTTGGAAATCTGTCTCCAGGGCTTGTGGGCCCATCTCTGGAGTCAGTACCAAGTGGGAGGTAGCACAGAGGTCCAGTCCCGCGCTGCCAGGTGTGGCTCGGTGAATGACTCCTCCTTCTGTCCCTGTGGATCCTGGTGCACCCCGTAAGCTCTGTAGGGGCCCCGGGATGCTGGGCCCTGCTGTCCATTTTTTGGCCTGTAACTTCTGACCAGGGGGTGGCCAATCACATCGGACATCGACCTACATTCATGTGCCCTATGATTTCCCTTGCCACAACGTTGGCAAAGCCTAGGTCGCGAAGTCGGTCGAGCCGGCCCTCTCTGGCGACAATCCCTTCTAAAATGTCCCAATTTCCCACATTTAAAACAAACGTGAGTATGACTTTCAGCCTGTCTTTCCTGTCGCACAGCATTCATGATGACTTTAGCCTGCTCTTTAGCCTGAATTACTCCTGCAGTAACTTGGTCATGCACATCCCTACAGAGTTTTATCCAAGTATCTAGTGGATTATGCTTCCATGGGCGTATAGCCTCACGGCACCATCTATTTGCATTCTCATAGGCAAGTTGCTTTACCAGAGGCATGGCTTGTTCTACATCCGGGAATAATTTCCCTGCCACTTCCATGAGATGGCTCACAAAGTCTGCATAAGTCTCATTAGGTCCCTGAGTCACCTTTGCAATGGAATAACGCACATCACCCTTACTCTGCATTGCCTTCCAAGCTCCAGTGGCTATGTTAGCAACCTGTAAATACAATGGCTCAGGGTACTGAATCTGCTGTTGCTGGCCAGCATGAGCACCTTCCCCTAATAATGCCTCCTCATTCCATGTGGGGTTCCCAGCCTGAGCATTACGGCGGGCAGTATCTATTGCCAGCTCTCGGCAAGCAGCTCTCCAAAGCAAGTATTGGCCCGGGGAGAGAGTGGCCTTGGCTACATTCCTCCAGTCCTCAGGAGTCAAAACATCAGCAGCCAACTGATCCAAAACAGCCATAGTGTAAGGCGCATGAACCCCATAAGAATCCACAGCAATCTTCAAATCTTTTATTAGCTTGAAATTTAAGGGGTCATGCAAACGAACTGCAGGGTTCTGGGTCTGGTCCTCTCTAACAGGAAATCTTGCTTGGCTCCAACAATATCATGCCATGACTGAACCTCCTTGGGCTGCGGCCTCACTGCCTCACTGGGCACAGCCCCCCCGGGGGAATCGGAGTGTGGCCAAGGCGGTGCACTGGGTGCCACTGGAGGCTCCCCAGGGGGTGGCACAGGAGTCCGTCGGGCCTTTCTAGGTGGCTTTAAGGCTAGCTTCTCGGTGCCCTTGGCCACAGCATCCAGCTCCTCACCCGAATGTTCTTCCTCACTATCCTAACTACTTTCAGGTTCTGCTCTCTCACCAACACTACTTGGCTGAGAAGCTTCCTCCTGAAGCTCGCGGAGAGCTGCTTCACCTTCTTGTAACAATTCCTTGAATTTATCTGTCTTATCTACTAGACAAGACTTAATCAGAGACCAGAATCCCACAGTACCGGAGGGAGAGGTTTAAGTTGATCAGCTTTAGATAAATGCCTTCCGAGCTGTTCCCATGGTGGCACATGTAGCATACCCTCTTCTAAAAACCAAGGGGCATGCTGCTGCACTGTTGGTAAAAATGAAAGCACTGTTTTTGCCTTTACCGGCATGCCGTTTTTCTTCAGCAACCTCTGCAAAAGATTCTGCATTTTTACAGAAGACTGCAAGTTCCCCATTCCATCGCTTCTTGTGACCTTGAAAGGACCTTGAGAGGTTCGTCGCTTCACCGAGAGCTTCAAAAGAATTTTTGTTTTTGCCGCAAATTTCAAAAAAATTGTCGCTTTCACCGCGATCATTGGTGTGCACACCCCTGCCGATAGGCAGCTCCCTGAGCTTTTCGCTCAGTTACTTATTTTTATTATTATCTTTTCCCTTTAGCGGCTTCCTGAGCTATCTGCTCAGTTGCAAACTCCCTGAGCAAAGGCTCAGTTGAAAACTAATTGCAGCTGTAAGCAACTCCCTGAGCGATTTGCTCAGCTAATTAACTTCTTGGTACTCACCTGCTGACTTTTATCATCCGAGCCACGGCACCAGATAACGGGGTCCCTCGTCCAGCGAGTGAAGCTCCGACACAGGTGCTTGCTCTTATGAGGATTTATTGAAGGACAAACTAATTACATAACATAACAAAACAAGAAATCCAAGTATAATACAGAAGGACAGTAACTACAGCATATTTACAGGCTTCCTCTTCTACTACTACTACTACTCTACCACTACTCCTCTCCGTTCTTCTTCTCTTTGTTCTCTCTCAAACTTAGGTTAAAACCCTATTAACAGCCAATCCCAACAAGGCTGCTTGGCCACGCATCAAACACACCAATCACAGCCTTGATCACGCACACACACACCAATCACAACTCTGATTACGCGCACACCATGCAGACTGCATGAGACCTTGAACCAATCCTCTGCAACTTCCTAAAACTTGTTTACTGCCTTTGTGCTGTGAGAAGACAATAACAAGCGCCATCTTGGGGGCAAAGTCCAGCTCTCCACACTGTACACGGCAGTGTTCCAAGGTTTGCCCCAGCCCTGCCTGGTCTGCTCCCACAGAACCAGCCCACACATTTGCCAAAAAGTGGAGCTTCCTTGCCCGGCTTAACATCCAGGTCTCACCAGCAGCAGCTACAGCCCACCAGAAGAGTTTCCCGAGTTTTTCCACCAGGCCTACTCCCAGACCCAGATCTCACACCTGCCAGCAGATGTTAGGCCCTCACCTGGCAGTCTTCCCCCCAGTGTCAGCCTTTGTGTGTACTGGTAGATGTTGCAGCCTAGCCTGTCGCATACCTTATTCTTGGGTGCACCAGCAGGTGATGCAGCCTGGACCAGCCCGGCCTTTTCCCAATCCCAGTAACCATGAGTGTCAAGCTCTTGAGCAAACCAGTGGATACTATAGGTGCACAGGGGTGAGCCCACATATCCCCCACAGAATTTGTTGCCAGGTCTGGTTCTCTTGCGTGCTGGTGTCATGGCCCCACCTAAGGTGACCCATCCCCTGTTCTGACACTCATTGGTGGGTACTGTGGTCAGGCCCTGTCAGGTAGACTCTCAGCTCCAACTTTAGTGTGCAATGGGTGATGACTGACAGTGGTCGATGCTAACTAGCCCAGCTCAGGTCTCCAATGCGGAAGGGTGCAGCAGTCTGACCTAGAAAGAGCCTCCAGCTTCCCTCCTCCAAACTACTCAGCCTCGGCCCTCTTGCTTACCTGGAAATACAGTGGCCTTGTTGGCAGAAGTGCCCCAGATGTCATTCCTCACCTGTCACGTACCTTTTCCACACATCTTATACCCCCTGCTGAGTAGTCTGCGGCCCTGTGTCCGCCAGCACATGGGTTCCCCAGCCTGGTATTCAGGTGGGGTGGTATACTGGCCTGAAGCCCTGTCATCCACCCAAACTCCAGATCCAGTCCTGGGGAACATATGCTGGCCTGGGACCTTACCCCTCTGGCCAGCCGGATGCAAGCACGTTACGGAGTCCCCAGGTCCATTCTACCAGCAGAGCATGCCAATACGCCAGTCTGGGGTCCTAACAGACCTTCTTCTCCATAACCTGCCTGGGTTCCACCATGCGAGAGTTCCCAGACCTGCTGTTCTCTGCCAGCCCCCAGGCCCCCTGAAGCCAGTGGCAGGAAGGCCCCTGGTCGCCCAGTGGAAGGATTCCTTGGAATGCTTGAGCATCAATAATAAACATTATCCTTCTTGCAAACATTTTCATTTCTGTTGTTCTGCAATAGACTGCATGTTGGTGTGCACCTGGGATCCCCACATTGAAATATTAGCCCCCAGGTCATTAGGGGAGAACTGTCATGAATTCTACTAGTCTCCCCAATGAAAAGGAACCTACAAGTGCTCCCCCCTCCTCCTGCCACATGACCATTTGAGAAGTCAGTGGTCTGCAACGTGGAACACAGCCCTCACCAGAACCTTACCGTGTAGACTGTTCTCAGACCTCAGCCTCAAGAACCATGAGAAACAAATTTCTGTCATTTATAATCAAATCAGTGGTACCTCATTAAAGCAGGCTGAATGGACAAGCACAGCTTTCAGTGCATATTTTGGTTCTAAAATCAAAATAGTAGAAATAATAATTACAGGATAAATTGTAGGCTTATGGGAAAAAAAGTAGCCCATGGACTCAGCATCAGTTCAAGTCAGTATGTGCTGGTTAACACAGTGGCATGCAACTTTCATCCTACCTTGGCCTTGGTTTCAAAGCTTGAAGCTGGCTAGATGTTGATACTGAGAGACTGGCAGCTCTAATTCACCTGTTCAGATAAACACTGCTTAAGTCGCGAAGCTCTGTTTGGTTTCGGAGAGTTGGTTTCGTCACCTTGTTAGATGTTTTACTCTAACCCTTCCTCCTGTGTTTTCGGTAGGTTGGAGGTTATACTGCCACTGTGGATCCCAAGCTTGATGTGTCAGTCCAGAGGTAGCTACCAGGTGGCTCCACGACTAAGGTATGTTCTCCCAATTCCACGTGGTGGAGTGGCCTGCAGAGCCACACTTCAGCAGCACACATCTGTCTCAATCATCTTTCATTTAAAGCGTTTAAAGTTCATTGATAATCCTTGCCGGAATCAATGATTCACCATGTTTTGTGTTAATGGCTTTCAAATTTTGTCACCTATTCCTTGCCACTCTATTGTAAAGATGGGATTTCCCTTGTCAACTGGGGTTAACCCACTTTTTTTTTTTTTTAAGATTTACTTCATTTTTATTGCAAAGTCAGATATAGAGGAAGATCTTCTGTCTGGTGATTCACTCCCCTGGCAGCTGCAACGGCCGGTGTTGAGCCAATCTGAAGGCACTAGCCAGGAGCTTCTTCCAGGTCTCCCACGCGGGTGCAGGGTCCCAAGGCTTGGGCCGTCTTCAACTGCTTTCCCAGGCCACAAGCAGGGAGCTGGATGGGAAGCAGGGCTGCCAGGATTAGAACCGGCACTCATATGGGATCCTGGCATGTTCAAGGTGAGGATTTTGGGGTCTTCCTCTGCCCTGCTTCCCATCCAACTCCCTGCCTGTGGCCTGGGAATGCAGTCGAGGATGGCCCAAAGCCTTGGGTTCCTGCACCTGCATGGGAGACCCAGAGGAGGCTCCAGGCACCTGGCTCCTAGGTTTGGATTCACTGAGCTTCAGCCATTGTGGCCGCTTAGCGAGTGAACCATCAGACAGAAGATCTTCCTCTCTGTCTCTCCTCCTCTCTGTATATCAGCCTTTCCAATAAAAATAAATAAATCTTAAAAAAAGAAAGAAAAAGAAAAGAATCGAAGCAAGAAGCTCCTGGCTCTTGGCTTTGAATTGTCTCAGCTCCGGCCGTTGTGGCCACTTGGGGAGTCAGTGGACAGATCTTCCTCTCTGTCTCTCCTTTTCTGTATACCTGCCTTTCCAATAAAAATAAATAGATCTTTTTAAAAAGGGCTATTTTTCATGTAATAACTAATTTTCAAAGTAATAATACTGGTAAAACAATTTTTTTTCCATTTTCAAAAAATATGGACTTGCTTGTTTGAAAAGCAGTTTGAGAGCAAGCCAGATTTTCTATTTGCAGATTGACTTCCCACATGGCTGTGATAATGAGGGCCTGGCAAGGACAACTCGATGAGCCTGGAACCCTGTGTGGGTTTCCCATGGGTAGCAGGAGCCCAGACACTCGGGTCTTCTTCCATTGCTTTCCGAGGCCCATCCGCAGGGAGCCGGACAGGAAGGAGAGCAGCTGGCACTGGGAATGGCATCACATGGGCTACTGGCAACACAGGCGACAGCCTAACCTGCAGTGCTACAATGCCAGTGCACCCGTAACAGTCACCTCTAAGACGACAACTTCCCGTGTCGCTGTCCCGCAGCGATGGACTTGGTGCATGGAGCCGATAATAACACACGTGGACCCTGACTGATGGTCAAAAGCCGTAGTTTATTAGTAGCATCAGACTTTATACACTGAGGGCCATACAGGATAAGGGAGGAAGTATTGAGCTCATCAACAAAACCATCAATGCTTTTGTTTGGAACTCTTTTGTCTTGTATATTCCACCAGGCGTTCTCATATACATACTCTCCACTCAACTGTTCTTATGCAAATGATACCCAATAAGGTATACAAAAGGTAGCCATTTGGTTATTCTCCTCCAAATATTACCCAACCAACTGTAATCCTGTGCTCACTGACCTTCTATGGTCACAATGTCCTCCTACACCCTGCTTCATTTTCTTTTCAAATATAACTACACAGTCATACATATTAAAACTTTTTTTAAAAATTATTTTTATTGGAAGGGCAGATTTTTTACAGAGAAGGATACAGAGAAAAAAATCTTCTATCCACTGGTCCACTCCCTAAGCAGCAGCAATGGCTAGAACTGAGCTAAGAGCCAGGAGCGTCTTTGGGGTCTCACGCTGGTACACGGTCCAAAGGCAGGGTCCCAACGCTTTGGACCATCCTTGACTGCTTTCCCAGGCCACAGGCTGGGAGCTGGATGGGAAGTGGAGCCGCCGGGATATGAACCAGTGCCTATATGGGATCCTGGCACAGGCAAGGTGAATATTTTAGCCACCAGGCTACTGTGCTGGGCCATATAGACATTTTTTGATGCCAAAATTAACCTGTATATGGTCTGTTCCTATCTTTAAAAATGTGTACTTAAAAAATAAAAGATCTACTTGTATACTTAAAGGCAGTTACACAGAGAGGAGGACACAGAGAGAGATCTTCCATTCGCTGGCCATTCCCCCAAATGGCTGCAGTGGTTAGGGCTATGTCAGGTTGAGGTCAGGAGCCTAGGACTTCCTTCAGGTCTCCCGACAGGGCACAGGGGCCAGAACACTTGGCTCTCCTATGTGCACCAGGCAGGGAGTTGGACAGGAAGTGGTGCAGCCAAGACTCAAGCTGGGGCCCATATGAGATGCCAGTGTTGCAGAGAGCAGCTTAACCTACTATACCACACTGACCCGTAAAATTTACTTTTGAGAAACTATCTAATGAACAACGGCCTAATTACATATTGTGTAAAACAGAATTCTGATCCTAACTTGCAACTGACCCAAGAAACCAATCCCTTATCAACAATATCAACAAAACCCAGCCGAGGAAGCCAACCTGCCAGAAGTCAGACTACTAATTCTAGCAGTAATTCAGGAAGCTGAACAGTAACTTACATCAGCTGATAGATATCTTCCCTCATCCTCACCCCACTTCCAACTCTAGACCAGTCACACAGAGTACAAGATGCACCCCAAACCAATCACACAGGAAGTCCAGCTTGCCCGAGTCAACAGCCTCCATTCAGGGCACACCTGGAGTCCCCTCCCCGCTGGCCCTGAGTCTGCCAAACCGCCTGGGTTCTTTACATGTGGCTTGACTGCGTGCACACCCACCTGAGTTGCAATTTACATGCATGCAATAAACTGTATCCGTTTCAGCGGCACAGGCTGAGTTGTAACTGTGACGCTTGCTCACCCCCAGTGCTGTTCTTTCTGACTGCTCTGCTGAGACGGTGGTCATCACTAGGGAAGTTTCTCCTCCAGGCCTAAATCCTGTGCACGCCACCTCCTTATTCTAAGCCCTTCTTTTGCATTCGGGCACACACACACACCCCTGGCCAATTTTCCATGGAACTTTGCATCTTTCCAGCGGGCAATGAAATTCAGAAACAAGGTCTGGATCCCCGTCGGCTGTAACCACCCATCCTTTTGAAGCTTTAACCTCTGCGTCCTTGTCAAACAAGGACAACTGGTCACTGTTTCAGGTCTAGGCCCTTTGAGGGCAACCGGGACATTTACTGTGGCTATCATGCATTCAAGCGCCTGTAGCACAGTGAATTAAGCTGCTGCTGCCCGAGATGCCAGCATCCCATATGGGTGCCAGGTCAAGTTCTGGCTGCTCCACTTCTGACCCAGCTGCCTGCCAAGTACTCAGGGAACGCAATGAAAGACCGTACGTACAAAGGCTCAGCCATCTCTCAAGGGAGGCTCTGCTTGGTCCAGCCAAGGCCTCTGCAGCCATCTGGGGAGTAAGGTGCTGCATGGAAGCCCTTTCTGCCTTCCAAATATATAACCATTTTTTCAAAATATCATGTATTCAAATGTATTTCCAATTCAAAAATTTTCCCAAACTTCTCTGATCTTGTACCTCATTTTGTCGCACGAATCTCCATAGATAATAGCATTATCATACTTGCATTATCCTACAACAGTTTCAAAAGTTCAGGCTGCATGTTACCATGGATACTTGAGTACAGTTCCCTAAAAAAGCCCCAGGGAAAAATCCTTCCGTGTAAATCTTAGTTGTTACCAATTTGGCTTAAAGTCCACTTGTTGCAATTCGCTTCCCAGTTTGGGTTTTGTTTCCCTTTTTACTTACCTCTTTCCCTTCCATCTTGTCCCACCACCTGCTGCTCTAGCCGATCTCTTTCCTGTCCCCCCATCTGGTCGTAGGCGGCTAGATAATTTCGCTGTTGTCACCTAACGTCACCTGGGACTCGTTACAAAGCCACATCAACTATTTCCTCAGGCGTGGCTGCGGCTGCCCTCTTCACCGTTGCACCACATCCAGTTTCCCATCAGCGGACAGCCGCCCTGTCTGCACCCTTTCGCTAGTTCGAGCGGCAGGGCAGCGATCCACCCGCGCACGCGGCTTCCCCTGGCGGGAGGCACTGGGGCGACGCTCCCGGTCCCAGCGCCCTCCACCGCGGTGTTCCCTCTCGGACCCCTTTCCCTCTTGCAGTTCCCAAGGCTTGCTGCGCCCGAGCTAACTCTCTGGGGCAGAACCCCACGTCCACCTCGTCCCTAGGAACTCTCCTCAGGTTCGGCCGGCCGGGCTCGAGCGGCTCCTCAGCGGTGCGCAGGGCAGACGGGCACTCCTCGCGGACTTGCAGGCTACCGCTGTGGAACCGGCCGAGGGAGCCGCGGGGCCGCCGACTCGGGCCAGGCAGGCGCACGCGCTCCCCGTGCCGCAGCGAACTTTCGGCCCTCGGCTCTCGCTGAGGCAGAGCGGCGCCCCAGCTCTGCGAACCTACAGACAGGCCGCCGGGGTTCGGGCCCCGCGACACCCACACGCGCCGTCCCGGGGGCGCGCGGAAGCAGCGAGGCCCGCGCAGCCAATCACGCGCCGCCGCCGCGCGGATCCCTCCGCCCCGGGCCGCGCCGCCGCCCGTGGCCCCTGCGAGCGCGTCCAGCGGCGGCCGCCTTCCCGAGATGCCCCGCTGCTGACCTCCGCCGCCCCTCTCTCTCCAGCGGCCCGACACCCCGAGCCAGCGGAGCCCCGGCGGGGGGCGGCGGCGGGGCTCGCGCCCGACCTCGGCGTGGGAGGCTGCGGTGCGGCCGGAGCGTCCCCCAGGGAGGCCGTCGCTCCATCACGGCGCGAGGGCCCCGGTCGGGCGAGGCCGGCGGCCCGCTCTCTGGTCGGCTGCGGTGCTGCGGCGGGGCCCGGCGGCCGCGCCCGGGAGGCGCCTCCACGGTGAGCCGGCCAGCCGCGAACATGGCGGAGCGGGGAGGCCGGCGGCGGGGCGGGGCGGGGCGGGGCCGGCCCGGGCGCCCGGACCTGGTTTCCTCCCTCAGCGCCATTTTGTGGCAGCGAGACCCGCAAATAAAGGGGCGCGCGGGGCCGTGGCGGGAGGAGGAGCGCGGCGGCGAGGCCTCGGTCTATGCGACTGGCGGCGCCCGCGCGGCCGCGGCCTGGAGAGGTAGGTGCGGGCGGCCGGCGGGACCCTCCGCGGTCGAGCCCCGGAGCGGCGGGGAGAGCCCGAGGGCCCGCGCCGGCCTCCCGGCAGCCGCTTCCTGCTCCCGCCGGCCGGGACGCTTCCGCCGCCCCGAGGCCGTCTTCCTCGGGCCCGGAGGTGGCGGCGGGCGCTTCGGAGGCCCCGGGCCGGCCTCTCGGGACTGCCGGGTGGTGCGCGTCCTTCCCGGCCTGCGGCTCCCGTGCACCCGGCGCGTGGGCTAGGGAGAAGCGGTTAGCTTGGCCCGGTTCTTCGCGGCGCGTCCTCCGTGGGCCTTCTATGGTAGAACGGAGGGCGTGCGTCCTGCGAGGACCGGGATGCTCCCCGGGCCGCGCGGCTGTCGCCATGGCCCCCCACGCGGGTCCCAGCCAGGGTTGCGAGAGTGAATTCCCAAAGGACGGCGTCTAAGGGCTTGGCTGGCCGAGGCAGTAACATGGGAAGGAGAGAGGGAAAAGGGCTCGTGCCCGGTGCCAAACTTGATCGGTGGGCGTACGACAGCGGTGCCTTGTGTCTGTCCCTTTTCTGCCCACTTTCCCTGTCGCTTCTCACGTGGTGAACTCCGTTGCAATGCAAGTGAAAGTCACCGCAAGTTAGATTCGCTTTTTTTGGTTTAGCGATTTTGTGTGCTGGGTAAGAACATGCTGTAGGGCCAGGGGACTCCTGGTAAAAACGAAATGGGAAAGCCTTTTCGGTATGACTGCCGTTAATTTCATTCGATCCGGAGCTGCAGATGAGGCCAGTTGGAGAGAGCTGGATGGCAGTGCACCGGGTGGCCCGCGATAAGGTTGAGGATACCTTGTTTCTAACGTGCTGTGACCTCTTCCAGTATCCTCAGCGAGACAGCTGAGGATCCATCGGGATTTTCGCACGCTTTTCAGTGACAGAACTTGGCAAATTACCAAAAATACTGAAGTCCTGAAGGGTGAGAGCAGTAAGAGTAATGTGACCCGGGTACCACTGCTTTTACGTAGCCCTCAGGATGTATAGATCTTCGTAGTATCCACCTTGCTTGTTTCAGTGTGTCTGTCCAAACTAGCAGGTGGATGTGAGGTGGAAGCGTGTCCTTGGGTGTGTTGGGAGTTCCGACAGTTGGATTTGTTGAGTACGTACAACTGGTTTCAGATGTATAGGGTACAGAATTGTCTTAAAAATTTTGTTTTTAGCGATCTTAGTGTTTACAATGTACTTGCATTACTTGCGTCTTATTTTTCAAAACTTTATGTTGATGGATTGTATTGTGGTTTTATTTTTGTTTTTACTCTGTTTCTTATATTCCTACCTCATTTCTTGTCATCACCAAGCTTGTTGAAAAACTTTCCAATATTCCCATAATAGAGTAGTAAGGTGATTTCATCAAGCTGTAAAGGTGCTAAACGCTGTAAATCAGTGTCTTTTAAGATGTACTGGGTGGAATGTACCCAGGAATGGTTAAGTTGCCTTGTATTCATATTTGGAAAACCCTTGTTTATATGGCTTTTTTTTAAAATAATGATGAATGCATTTAGAAAACAGCGCTTGCAAAATCGGTATCATTTTGTAAAATTTGGAAACGGTAGCCCAGTTAAGTAACTTACTCAGGATCACAGTTAAGGCTAATACAAGTGTGGAGAATAGGTGGTTCTCTGACTGTATGGGGTGATTGGCTGGGTCCTTTCTGTAGAGCACAGGCCCTTAGTACAGGGCTGAGTTGCCTAGTAAAGTGCCATGATGCTGCTGGGTATGGGATGCTGGGGAGACGTTAAGGCATCGAGGGTGGATCTGATGTTCTGAATTTGAGGAGTATCATCTGGATGATCTACATAAATAATTGAAACTTTGATGTAGTTTAAAAACCAGTCATTTTAAATTGTGCTTTAAGGTAGCCAGACTAGCCAATTTTTATTTTATTTTTTTAATCTCCATTATTTATTTTTTAAAGTATATATTTTGAAGATTTATTTATTTTCATTGGAAAGGCGCATATACAGAGAGGAGTAGAGACAGAGAGGAAGATCTTCCGTCTGATGATTCACTCCCCAAGTGACCACAATGGCGGGAGCTGACCCGATCTGAAGCCAAGAGCCAGGAGCTCTTCCGAATCTCCCAGGCTTTGGGCCTTCCTCGACTGCTTTCCCAGGCCACAAGCATGGAACTGGATGGGAAGTGGAGCTGCCGGGATTAGAACCGGCGCCCATATAGGATCCAGGTGTGTGCAAGGCGAGGACTTTAACCATTGCACTATCGTGCCAGGCCCAAAGTATATTTATTTTTAATTTTAAAGGCAGAAAGAGATTGTCCATCCATTGAATCCCTCCAAATGACCACAACAGCCAGGGCTGGGTCTCTCACCTTCTTCAGCCGTATCAGCTGGAGCTGGAACAGAGCTGGTTCTCAGACCCAGGCTTTGTGACAGAGCTATGCATGTCCCAGCATCTCAGCCACTCAGATTTCACATGGTTGAGGAGGGAAAGCAGAATTACCCATCTTGATTAGTAAGCAGCTTTTGAGAGGCACTGGGTTTAGGACCCAAACCTCCAATTTATTCATTCATTTTTTAAGCTGACCTGATCACCAAATGAGTCACATTTGCATCCTGGAAAATGGAGATTAACTTTGATTTTCAAAAGTTATTTCTCATAAGTAGCAAGAGAGTGCGTGGGCACCTTTAAGATTCAGATCTGGTGACTGCCAGTGCTGTTGCAGGGGTGACATGGTGCAGCGGTTAGACCGCCACATGTGAATCTCAGCTTGTGCACTTGCAGTCCCGCTCTTGGCTCATGTTCTGAACAAAGTAGAAGATGGCCCAGGTGCTTGGGGCCCCTGCCCACCCATGTGCAAGACAGGAACAGAGTTCCTGATGGTTGACCTTGTCCTACCACAGACCCAGCATTTGCAACCGTTTGAGGTATGAGGCCTTGGATGCAAGATCAATTCTGTCTTTCCCTCCTTCCCTCTACCTTTCGGATGTTTCTTTTTAGTGATGTTGTATCGTTCCTTCTTTCCAGTGGAAGATTAGTTTAAGACTGCGGAGTGTGTGTCTGCTATGAATCTAGAAATGACTATAGATGTAAAAGTTGCCTTGGGGATTAATAATTCTTTTAGCCAATCCAAGCAATGTAAATGTAAAAATTGAGGATTAGGTTCTGTTTTGATTGAGTAGTTGAATGTTATATGTTAATGTTTTTAAGTTTCCAGCTTACTTTTTTATTATTATTATTTTTCTTAGAAAGGTCATCTGCAGGGCCCGGCGGCGTGGCCTAGTGGCTAAAAGTCCTCGCCTTGAACGCCCCGGGATCCCATATGGGCGCCGGTTCTAATCCCGGCAGCTCCACTTCCCATCCAGCTCCCTGCTTGTGGCCTGGGAAAGCAGTCGAGGACGGCCCAATGCATTGGGACACTGCACCCGCGTGGGAGACCTGGAAGAGGTTCCTGGTTCCTGGCTTCAGATCAGCACAGCACCGGCCGTTACGGTCACTTGGGGAGTGAATCATCAGATGAAAGATCTTCCTCTCTGTCTCTCCTCCTCTCTGTATATCTGACTTTGTAATAAAAATAAATCTTAAACAAAAAGAAAGGTCATCTGCAGAGAGATGAGATACAGAGATTTCCATTTGTTGGACAAAATTTGGAAACTGTAGCACAGAGAGTTAAGTAACTTGCTGAGGATCACAGTTAACAATAATACAAGTGTGGAGAGTTGGCCATCCCCTGATGGCCACAATGACTATAGCTGAGCCAGTCTGAAGCCAGGAGCTTCTTCCGGGCCTCCCACCAAGTGCAGGGTCCCAAGGCTTTGGACCATCCTCTACTGCTTTCCCAGGCCACAAGCAGGGAGCTGGATGGAAGCAGAGCTGCTGCCACACAAACTGGCACCCATATGGGATCTGAGTGCTTGAAGGGTTTGGGAGGATTAGTCAATGGAGTCATTGCACCAGGCCGACTCCGTTCTAATTTGCCTTTACCTTAGTGAATTTAATTGTGTGGCTTATCAAAGAAAGATGGACTTTTCATCAATTTAAGATTTTTCTCAGGCTCTTAATTCCTAAATTGAATACATATACATAGAATGACCCGTGACTGTTAAGAACTCATTTGTGAAAATGTAAGCGTTGCACAAATCCTGTATTTATCCCTGACTTAGATTTCAGAAGGTTATTTTGGGGATCGTGTTTAGTGAAGTCACCTGCATCCCATGTTGGAGAGCCTGGGGTTTGTTACCAGCCCCAACTCCTTGTTCCAACTTTCTGTTAATCCCGGGAGGCAGCAGGGTAGCCCAGGCCGCTGTGTCGTGCCACCCAGCTGGGAACCCTGCATTGAGTCTCAGTTCCCAGATTAGCCCACCCAAGTCCTGGCTGTTGAGGGAGTACGGGCAGGAGAGCTCACTGTCTCAAAGAAAAGTTCTCTGAATACCACTTTAATTCACATCCACCCAAAAACTTTTTTAAAAGACTTTTTTTTTAATTGGAAAGGCAGATAGGAGGAGTGACAGAGAGGAAAATCTTCCATCTGATGGTTCACTCCCCAAGCGGCCGCAGCAGCTAGAGCTTTGGGGTTTGTTTGTTTGTCTGTTTAAGACAGCAGCAGAGATGGAACTTTCATCCACTGACTCACTCTGCAGACTTCTAGCAGCTCAGGCTGGCTCGGCGAACGCCAGAGCGCAGAACTCCCTGGTACCCAGTGGGCAGCAGCAACTCAATTACTGGAGCATCCTCCACTGTCCCCGGGATGTCCTAACAGACACTAAATTGGAACTGAAAGAGCTAGAACTCAAATGAGCCACCACAGTATGCCATGTTGATGTCTCATTGCCACAATGCCTGCCCCAGAGAAATGTTTTTTATTATGGTGTGGTGTGTGTGTGTGTATAGATATATATATATATATATATAAAACTGCTGAAGCGTAGTGAATTGCCATCGATATGATAAATTCTACCTTGTTGGTACAACACTACTATAAAATGAAGGCTTAGAAACTGGTACTACCCTAACAGCATGCCTAGGAACTCCCCAAGCCCAGTGTCTGACTGTTGTACTGAGTTACCACTTTGAAAGCAAGATTTCTTTCATGGGAGAGCTGTAAGATTGAAATGGAAAGTTGCGTTTCTCTTGGCCCTTTATGGCAGCATCAGAGGGACTCGGATTCTTAACAAGGGGGTTTTAAAATTTACTGAATACGTTAGGTGCTGTTATCAAAGGGAAAGGTGACTGGAGAGTGTGGGAACGCTAATGTACCTTTTGTGCTGATTAAAACTACTCTGAAATTAAAAGTTAAAGTAAAGGTAATCTTATGATTGGATTGTAACTTACTCTGACAACAAGAAGATTTAAAAGAGCCAGTAACTTTTCTTTGTATCTTACCTGGAAGAAAACCAGTAACTTCTTTTCCAATCTTTTCTCTCTCTCTCTCTTTTTTTAAGGATTCAAGATGACCAACGAAGAACCCCTTCCCAAAAAGGTATGTGTTGTCTTGTTTTCAGTCGTTTCCAAGCATGTGTTCCATGATGGTGAGGGGCTGTTTGTTGCTATTGCATCCTCCTGCCTTTATGACAGTGATAACCCTGGGGCTGTGCAGGCTGGTAGATGCTGTTATCTGAGATGTTCTGTGTTTTCAGGTAACTCTCACCCTTTGTAATAGCAATATTCCCAGTTGTGGGTACACATGTCAGAAAAGGAGAGGTTCCCTGAATTTCTGTGAAGTCATTTCTCTAGGTTTCAAGGAGAGATTATAGCTGATTCCTGGGTGTTTTTTCTGAACTTCTTGATTGTGCTGTTGTACTAATTAAGAATTACTTTGCACCCCCCCTTTTTTTTTTTAACTATTTAGGTCTAATGCCCATCATTCTGTTGGGTAGTACAATGTTAGTGGTTAATATTACAGCTTGAAACTGTTTTCCTCAAGATGTATTTGTTTTTTAAGTGGCAGGTGGGGCCAGCACCATCCCATATGGATGCTGGTTTGAAAATCAGCTACTCCACTGGTGGACTGGCGCTAGTCCAGCTTGACCAGATAGTTGCACAGAAAAATTTTCTGTGGAAGTCAACATTATGTAATGGGCTAAGCATCCCGTAGGGGCATCAGTTTGAGTCTTGGCTGCTCTTCTTCCTATCCAGCCCCTGCTGACATGCCTGGGAAAGCAGTGAAAGATAGCCCAATGCTTGAGCCCCTGTACCCAAGTGACCTGGAAGAAGCTCTGGTCTCCTGGCTTTGACTGGGCCCGACCTTAGCCATTGTGTCCAGTTAGGGAGTAAACCAGTAGATGAAAGAGCACGGTATGTCTGTGTCTTCCTCTTATTGTGTAACTCTTTCAGGTCATTTTTTAAGGCAAGCATCAGCTTGAGAAAGGGAAAAGGAAATATTTTCCCATGTGTTGATTCATTCCCTGGTCAGCTACAGTGGCCAGGGCTGGTGGTTCAGGCCCACTCCAGGATCCAGGAGTTCCATCCTAGTCTAATCTGGTGACAGGGACCCATGTGCTTTGGCTGTCTTCAACTTCTGCCTGGATACATTAGCAGGGAGCTGGACCCGAAGTAGAGTGACTGAGAAGTATACTGGATTTTTTAAATAGGATTAGAGCATTGTAAGCCACAGCTTAGCTCACTGCTAGAATGCCAGCCTCTGGATTTTTGTTGTTGTTGTTGTTGTTTTTCAAGTTGTTTATTTGGACTGCAGGGTTACAGAGAACAGAGAGAGAGACAGAAAAAAAAAAATCTTCCGTCTGCTGGTATACTCTTTAAACAGCTCTAACAGCTGATACTGGGCTAGACTGAAGCAGGAGCTGGAACTCTGTCCGCTTTTCCCATGTGGGTGCAGGGCTCCAAACGCTTGGGCCATCTTCTGATAGTCAGCTGCATTAGCGGGGAGCTGGAACAGAAGTATAGTAGCCTGGACTTTGAACCTGTGTCCATAGGGGTGCCAGTGTTGCAGGTGGTGGCTTAACCGACTTTGCCATGGTGCCAGCCTCAACAAACAGCTTTTAAAAAATTATTTGAAAGAGTTACAGAGAGATCTTACATCTGTTGGTTCACTCCCTAAGTGGCCGCATTGACCAGAGCTAGGCTGGTCCAAGCCGGGAACTTTTTGGAGTTGTCTCAGGTCTCCCACATGGCTGCAGGAACCCAAGGACTCGGCCGTCCTCTGCTGCTTTCCCAGGCTGCAGTCAGGGAGCTGGATGGGAAGTGGGGCAGCCAGGACATAAACCCTGCCCCTTTATGAGGTGTAACAGTTTGCATGTAGAGGATTGAGCCATGTTGAGCCAGTTGAGCCATGATGCCAGCCCCAGCCCGTTTTGGTTTTAGTTGTTAGTATCTTATTGTGCAAGTGGCACAGTTTGAGGGCATGAAAAAGACAGCTACTGTTGGGCCCGGCGGCATGGCCTAGCGGCTAAAAGTCCTCGCCTTGAACGCCCCGGGATCCCTTATGGGCGCCGGTTCTTATCCCGGCAGCTCCACTTCCCATCCAGCTCCCTACTTGTGGCCTGGGAAAGCAGTTGAGGACGGTCCCAATGCATTGGGACCCTGCACCCGCGTGGGAGACCTGGAAGAGGTTTCTCTCCTGGCATCGGATCAGCGCAGCACCGGCTGTTGCGGCTCACTTGGGGAGTGAATCATCGGACGGAAGATCTTCCTCTCTGTCTCTCCTCCTCTGTATATCTGACTTTGTAATAAAAATAAATCTTTAAAAAAAAAAAAAAAGAAAGCTACTGTTAATGTTTCTTTTCATTGCAGATACATGCTGAAGAGTACAGTGACTGGGTTCCACTTCACCCAGTTGCAGTTCTAAACAGTCACTGTCTAACTAGTCTTCTAGTGGCAGGGCCGTTGACCTCTTACCAGCAGTGTGTGAGATTGTCTGAATCCCCAGCATGCCCCAGAGGGAGTTGGTTTGTGTTTCCCAAACCAAGATGCTCACTGTTATGCATAGCTCGCTTATGCACCGAGGCGGGATTTCAGCTGAGTGAGGCGTGTGCTGGGCCGCGTCCATCTCGGCCAGAGCTGCTCTGCCTGCGCTTTGTCTGCAGGGGGAGCAGTCGGTTCATGTTTTCACTTTTCTTGTAGGTTCGACTGAGTGAAACAGACTTCAAAGTTATGGCACGGGATGAGTTAATTCTAAGGTAAAATGCTCTTTCATACAGAATGAATCATTTCCATGTGTTATATTGAGACTATTGGGCATGTCAAATGTTTTTTCGTTAGTATTAATGTCACATCATTTGATACAGTTTTGGAACAGATTGCTTTTTTTTTCCCCTTTTTTCTTCCTAATGTTGTGTGTTTTAGGGCCCAGCACAATGGCTCAGTGTGACTAAATCCTTGCCATGCATGTGCCAGGGTCTCATGTGGGCGCTGGTTCATGTCCCAGCTGCCCCTCTTCCCACCCAGCTCCCTGCTTGTGGCCTGGGAAGGCAGTCAAGGATGGGTTTCTTTTTGTTTTGTTTTAATTATTATTTATTTATTTATTGGGGCAGATTTCTTAGTGGCTGTTTCTTCATTATATAGGCACTAAGGAAATGTGAATGTATTCATGAACAGCAGCAGCCTGCTAGCTTCTGGACTGACGGTGGCGACTTTCTTTTGCAGAGACAGAGTATTAAGAGTTGATACTTGGGAAGTGTCTGTACTTCATGGATAACTTGCTCTTGTAAAAGACCTTGCTCTCAGGAACTTTTCAGTTTTAGAATATATGTGGGTGCTACCATTTGTCCTACCAGTTAGAACAAATACACTGCGTATTCCGGTGCTCAGCTTTTGCGGCCTGTTTCCTGGCTCCCAGCCCCAGCCCTGTCCCTGGCCCTCGTGAGCGTCTGTCAGGATGAGCTGGGGATGGCAGGCCTTACCTGTTCTCCCAGCTTCTTAGAAACAAACAAGTTGGTGTACATTTTCCATGAACTTTTTGGGAGACTCTTCATTCATAGGCTTTTATTCAGGCTTAACATTTGAAAAAAATTGGATTTCTTTTTTTTTTTTTTTTTAAGATTTTATTTTTATTACAAAGTCAGATACACAGAGAGGAGGAGAGACAGAGAGGAAGATCTTCCGTCCGATGATTCACTCCCAAAGTGATCGCAACGGCCGGTGCTGCGCCGATCCGATGCTGGGAACCTGGAACCTCTTCCAGGTCTCCCATGCGGGTGCAGTGTCCCAATTGGGACCGTCCTCAACTGCTTTCCCAGGCCACAAGCAGGGAGCTGGATGGGAAGTGGAGCTGCCGGGATTAGAACCTGCGCCCATAAGGGATCCCGGGGCGTTCAAGGCGAGGACTTTAGCCGCTAGGCCATGCCGCCGGGCCCGAAAAAAATTGGATTTCTGAGATACGCTTGTACTTCTGGAGGAAACATTCATGAATAATATGAAGCCATGCTTTTCCCAAAGCATGACCTTGGCCAACTGCTTTTTTTTCTCATAAAGATTTATTTTTGTTGAAAAGGCAGATCTACAGGGAGAAGAGGAGACAGAGAAAGGTCCTCCTTCTGACAGCCTGCACGTTCATCTGAGTTTACCATGTGGGTGACAGGGCCCCAAGGATGTACTTGAACCATTAGCTGTGGCCTCCCAGCTTGTCCTTTGAAGGAAGCTACAGCTGGAAGGGAAGCTAGGACTTGAACAAACACATGCTAGTGTGAGGTGTGGCTGCTGTGCAGACTGCTGTGTAAATGGCTGCCCTAAGTTCCTTTTTTTTTTTTTTTCTGTATGTTTAATGGAAAGACAGATTTACAGAGAGAAGGAGCAACAAAGCTCTTCTATCCATTGGTTTATTCCACGCAAGGCCCGTCAGTGGCCAGTGCTGAGTCAATCCAAAGCCAGAAGGTTTTGGGTCTCCCACATGGGTGTATCTGCAGAAGCAAGTACCTGTCAGGAAGTGAGAACAAGAAAAGGATGTTCACAGAGACAGGAAGCAACAGGTGACATGGTTCACTGTTTATAAGCTGATCACTTCCCGGCATCACTTAGACACTCTATTTTCAGCAGAACTTTATTTTATTTTATGTTGTGATATGCTAGGGCATAAAACTGTTTTATTATTTTACACCTTTATCATCTTGTTACATAAATGTAAATCCTTTGTTTCTGAAGCATTGTCAACTCTTGTTGAAGTAGACACTTGATTGTGGTAACTCCTCACATGTTGATTTTATATATGTGTGGTATACATTCCTATTATACATTCTGTGCCTTGAATTAGGAAAAACATAAGTGTAAATAAAAATCATTGTAGACATTTTTTCTAACTTTGTTCAAAGGTTCCTAAATCATCAACAGTTTATAGATTTGAGGCCAGATTAAATGTTTTCTTTAAGGAATTGTTTAAAACCTACAGGGGGGTGTTTTTTTGTTTATTGCCCTTGGTGATTTAACAGGATTGCTCTGCGGATTAATCCTCCTTCAGTGTTGGCATCCCCTGTGGCTACCAGTTCTGCTTTTGGCTGTTCCACTTCAGATCTAGCTTCCTGCTTGTTTACGGGAAAGCATCTGAGGATGGATCAAGTCCTTTGGCCCCTGCTCCCACGTGAGCGAGACCCAGAAGCTCCCAGCCTCAGATCTGTTCAGCTCCTGCTGTTAAGGCCATTTTGGGAGTGAACCCGTGGATGAAAGATCTGTCTTTCTATACATCTGCTTTTCAAACAAAAATAAGTAAATCACTTAAAAAGCAACTGCTAGTTATTTAAGTGGTCTCGTCTCCTTTTAATGTAGATATTTGTGCGTCAGCTTTTAGTTTTTCTGCTCCTCTAAAATAGTTCCTTTGAGAAATAGGTGGGGGGCCCGGCACAATAGCATAATGGTTAAGGTTCCTCGCCTTGAATGCGCCGGGATCCCATATGAGTGCTGCTTCTAATCCTGGCAGCTCCACTTCCCATCCAGCTCCCTGCTTGTGGCTGGAAAGCAGTTGAGTATGGTCCGAGGCCTTGGGACTCTGCGCCCACATGGGAGACCCACGTGAAGCTCCTGGCTTTGGATCAGCTCAGCTCCAGCCATTGTGGCCACTTGTGGAATCAACTAGTGGCCAGAAGATATTTCTCTCTGTATGTCCTTCTTTCTGTATATCTGCCTTTCCAATAAAAATAAATCTGTGCAATAAGGAAGGAAAGAAAAAGGTGGTCTCAGGACAAGGGGAGAAATATAAAGCAATAGAGGTAGAGACTAGTAAGAGAGATTGAATCCTACATTTAGCAATAGGTATTTAAATCAATTGTAAAGTTACTAAATACAAATGAGATTCAAACATTATCAAACTATAAAATTAAAATACAAATGTGATCATCTGATAAATATATGTAAAATATAAAAACATGTATAAGAATGGAGAATGTAGTTTGAAATTACTCAAAAATAAAATGAAAACCATCTGTAAGAGCAGATATCTAATAAAGCATAATTACATTTTAAGAAAGAAATAGATGGATTTCGTCTTAAGGATTGTTTTTTACTCATTATATTGTGATTTTATGCTTATCAAATAGCTGATTTTAGAGATTATGAAATATGGCTCAGGCATTATGTAGCAAGTTAGGCTACTGTTTGCACCAGCTGACATCCCATATCGAAGTGCCAGGTAGAGTTATGGCTGCTACACTTTGGAGCTTTTAGATACCTTCTTTAAAAGGTTTATTTATGGACCTGGTGCGATAGCATAGTGGCTGAAGTCCACGCCTTGCATGCGCTGGGATCCCATATGGGCCCTGGTTCTAATCCCGGTGGCACTGCTTCCCATCCAGTTCCCTGCTTGTCGCCTGGGAAAGCAGTTGAGGACTGCCCAAAGCCTAGGGATCCTGCACCAGAAGAGCTCCTGCCTTCGGGTTGGCTCAGCTCCAGCCGTTGCGGCCGCTTGGGTAGTGAACCATCAGACGGAAGATCTTTTTTTAAAAAGGGTTTATTTATTTATATTGGAAAGGCAGATGTACAGAGAGAAGGAGAGACAATGATCTTCCAGCTGCTGGTTTACTGTCCAAATGCCTGCAAGAAATGGTTAAAGATGAGCCCGTCTGAAGCCAAGAAGCTTCTTCCCAGTCTCCCACATGGGTGCAGGACCAGCCTCTACTGCTTTCACAGGCGCCAAGCAGGGAAATGGATAGGAAATGGAGTAGCTGGAACTTGAACTGTTGCCCATGTGAAATGCCAGGACTTAAAGGAAGATGAGCCATTTGAGCCATCATTCTGGACCCTAAATGGTTTTCTTAAGCTCTATTTTATTTATTTGAAAGACATAATAACAAAGAGAAAAAGGTCTTCCATCTGCTGGTTTACTCCCCAGATGGCCACAACAACGGAACTGTGCCAGACCATAGCCAGGAGCCTGGAGCTTCTTGCAGGTCTCCCTCATAGGTGCAGGAGCCTAAACACTTGGGCCACCTTCCACTGCTTTCCCAGGAACAGCAAGGAGGTAGATCACAAGTGGAGCAGCCAGGGCTTAAACTGGCACTTGTGTGATGCTGGCATTACAGGTGACAGCTTCACTCATGCCACAATGCTGAGCCCTCAATAAAACTCTTTAAAGAACAGTTTGTAAGTGTTAACTCTGTAACTGAAGAGCAACTAGAAAATGTACATATTAAGAAAGCAGAATAGAGGATATTAAAGGCAAGATTCTCCATTAAAAGTTGCTGGGGAAATCTTGTTTATGTGCAGTATTTGCTAAGACCAGCCATGGCCTCTCCCCAGAATGTAGAGTAGGGGGATACAAGGATGAAAGTCCCCTCCCTCAGTGATAGCAAGTGACATTCATGCAGGCTAATCCTGCCGGTCAGATTATCACACTGCATACTTATTATGTCAGTTTTTTAATAGGGTCACATGGTAATTTCAGCAACAACAAGAAAAGGATGAGGATCTTCATCATGTAGAATTTGGCACATTTCTTTTCTGCCTTTGAAGTGTATCTTGAAGTTGTGATAATTTGGTAGGTCTGTAATCTTGGTGTTGTCTTGAGTGCCAGTGAGACCAGCACGAATCGGGGATCTCGTGCAGAGAAGCAAATACTTTGTCTGAATCTCCTGTCACCTGCAAATTGAGAGAGAACTAGACTGACAGTTAAAACCACCCAGCAGAATTGGTAGTATTGTCATAAGTGATTTTGTAGAACTTTAAAGTAGTTTTGATGTAACAGCTAATACATGCTCTTACTTTTGCGCTAGATGGAAACAGTATGAAGCTTATGTGCAAGCCTTGGAGGGGAAGTACACAGACCTGAACTGTAAGTTGGAGTTTTATCTTCCCAAGGATTGTGAAATGTCTCTTTGTAGGTTATTACACACACGTGATAATTGCTCTACGAAAGCAAACGTAGCTTTACTCAAGCAGTTTATTCGTAGGAAAGCTGCTCGTTCAGGGACAGTGTTGGGTGTAAGAAAATGAAATAGCTTCCCTCGCCTAGAAAGTCGGTTACATGGACATCAGTTTTCAAAACATAAAAGCTTAAAATACTGCCCTCTTACACAGTTAGTGGCATTTTTACATTGAGTTTTATATCTAGGAAATACTGGGGTTTCTTATCTGTTGGGGACATATTGCAGCATGAAAATAAGGTTTAGTTTACTGTTTGGTGGTTGTGGCACACTGTAACACCATTGCTGTCATGGTCAGGGACAAATATCTTTGTTATCTAGAATGGTAACCAAAACTTGAGATTTTTTTTGTCCTTATTATTACCAGAGATAATTTAAACTTTCTGTTGGTTCACTTTGATGTTTATGTTTGTAATGGTTTGGAATTTTTTAAATTTCAATCACAGCAAATGATGTAACTGGCTTAAGGGAGTCTGAAGAAAAGCTAAAGCAGCAGCAGCAGGAGTCCGCACGGAGAGAGAACATCCTTGTCATGCGACTCGCGACCAAGGAGCAGGAGATGCAGGAGTGTACTGTGAGTAGTTCCCCTGCAAGTGTCCGCGCTGCCTGAGCATCAGGCAGTGCTGGGTGCTTCTCAGATGAGTCTGAGGGTAGAACTGATGACACAGTGCTTTCCCCTGTCTCTTGGCCAGGCAAGCCATCTGCTTCATTTAGCTTCTGCTCTCCGCCCTCTGTGTAGAATCATATGGTAACTTCAGCTTCTGTGAGGACCTTCTGGATTATTCAAACATTCATTTCTACTCTATCTACTTTCACAGTCTAACCAGTTCTTTTGTTTGTTTTAAGATTTATTTTTTATTGGAAAGGCAGATTTACAGAGATAAAGAGAGAAAGCTCTTCCATCCTCTGGTTCACTCCCCAAGTGGCCGCAATTGTGCCAGTCCAAAGCCAGGAGCTTCTTCTGGGTCTCCCATGCCAGTGCAGGGTCCCAAGGCTTTGGGCTGTCCTCGACTGCTTTCCCAAGCCACAGGCGGGGAGCTGGATGGGAAGTGGAGCTGCCAGGATTAGAACCAACGCCCATATGGGATTCCGGCGCATTCAAGGTGAGGACTTTAGCCACTAGGCTGCTCTGCAGGGCCCTTTTTTTGGTTTTAAAGGCAGACAGGCAGAGACAGAATCTTCTTCCACTGGTTCATCCCTGAAATCTTGCTTTTAATTTTAAAATCTGTTTTTTATTTTTTAAAGATTTATTTATTTTCATTATAAAGTCAGATATACAGAGAGGAAGAGAGAGAGAGAGGAAGATCTTCCGTCCGATGATTCACTCCCAAAGTGAGCCGCAAAGACCGGTGCTGCGCTGGTCCAAAGCCAGGAGCCAGGAACTTCCTCCAGGTCTCCCACGCGGGTGCAGGGTCCCAAAGCATTGGGACTGTCCTCAACTGCTTTCCCAGGCCACAAGCAGGGAGCTGGATGGGAAGTGGAGCAGCCGGGATTAGAACTGGCGCCCATATGGGATCTCGGTGTGTTCAAGACAAGGACTTTAGCCACTAGGCCATGCCGCCTGGCCCCAATTTTTTTTTTTATTATTATTATTTTTTTATTGTATTTTTGTTGACAATCTTTACATAGTTAATTACGGTAAAAAAAAAAAAAGGTTCAGGGGGTATAAGGAAGTGGGTAATAGTATTATGTCCATATTGTTTCCATCATGTATCTGAGGTAAAGGGGGATATTGAGGGAGAAGCCCCACCCAGTTTCCCACCCACCCCAAGTTCCGGATGTGGGGCATGCTCTGAGATCCTTGCTCAAGTGGTTTTAATAGTTCTCCAGTTATGAATCACTGCCAGTTTCACTCGATGAGGTTGTCCACTGATTGACACAGTCCATCATAGGGTCTTCATTTGCCCCATATTTCGCTGCCAACATACAGCTGAGGTGGTTGATTGACTTGTTCTGTCCTCTGTCTTTTCTTGGCTAGGGTTCTGAGTCCAGCATTTCGATTGGGGAGATCTCCAAAGCGGGCCCCAATTTTAAAATCTGAATGCTAATTTAACTTGTTATGTACTGTCTATTCATTTGCCGCATGTCCATTACTCTCCCCTACAGTGTGATGCGTAATTTCTGGTCACCATAGACACCATGTGGACACAGTGCTTTTCCTAGATCTTTGGTCTCCCCAGCACTGGCCTCTACCTTCACGTTTTTAGCCTGACAGCATCCCATGTTGCTCAAGAACAAAGGCTCACCATGCATCCCTCTCCTGTCTTTCCCAGTGTAGTTTCAGTCCTTCCTGTTACTGGTTCTTTTTTCTCCCTGCTCGTTTAACGAGTCTACCTTTTATACGGAGATTTAGTCTTACCTTCACAGTGCAAATGCCAGAGAGAAGCGGTGTGGATGGATGATGTAGTGTCTCACAATGAAGGATCTTGAATTCTTTTTGTCTTACTGATTTCCTAATACTGGCATTGTAGCTCAGATTATATGTATGTGTACACAGGCTACTTCTTAGCCACATAATCTAGACATCCTGGACTGTGACTCAGGGTTTTTTTAGCTATCCTGACAATTTTGATCATGATCATATATAATGTCTGGTCAAAGCCTTTGGTGAGTTTCCTACCACCACCCTTTATTTTTTAAACCTGTTTTTTGTTTTGATTTGCTTTTAAGATTTATTCTTTATTTGAAAAGCAGAGTTACAGACTGAGAGACATACTGCCCACCTGTTGATTTACTTCTCAGTGACCAGGGCTGGGTCAGGCCAAAGCATGGAACCAGAATCTTTGTTGAGCTCTTCCGCGGCTTAGGCTGGCTCCGCTTGCCAGGAAGCAGCATCAGTACAGAGCTTGTTTGGAAGTAGAGCTACGGGGGCACACACTGGCACCACTATGGGATCCTGCCAGTCCCTAAGCCTAGATTTTAATTTTAGTTTTTAACTTTTCTTTTTAATGATAGATTGATTTGAAAGAGAGCGATCTTTCATGTGTTGGTTCAGTCCTCACAGGATACACTGGGGTCAGCTGGGCTGTGCCGAAGGTCGGGCTGGAGCTGCTTTTTCATTTCCCAGACGAGTAGCAAAGGCCAGGCACTCTGGCCATCTTGCATTGCTTCTCCTAGACCATTCATTAGCAGGGCACTGGATCAGAAGTGGAAAGTTGGGGGCCCAGCACAGTGCCTCACCTGGCTTATGCTCTTCCTGCAAGCACTGAGATCCCATAGGGCCTTGGAACTCTACTTGGCATGGGGAGCCCAGGCTCCTGACCTGACTCATCTGCAGGTCTTGTGGCCTCTTGGGAGTGAACCAGCAGGTGAATGGACAGTCTTTCTGTTTCTCCTTCGCTCTGTGAAGCTTTCTTTTCAATAAAAAATAAATGAATCTTTGTTGTTGTTTTGTTTTACCAAAAAACAAAAGTTGTGGACCTGGTACCCGTACGGGATGCTGGTATCACTTGCAGTGGCATTACACAATACTGTCCCTCTAAGTCGATCTTTTGTTGGTGGGGAGAAAGAGAGACAGAGAGCGTGCAAGCATAGCCACGAGCCCAAGTACTTGACCCCTGTTTAGCTGCTTTTCCAGGCATGTTACATGGGACTTGGATAGGATGGAGAACAGCCAGGATTCAAACCAGGCTGCTCACCACCCACTGTGCAACTACACTGGCCCTTCTTGGATATTTTAAATTACGCAAGTCTATTTCTTTGTCTAAATGAAGGCTTTGTATATAAAGTAGAAGTAACTTTTTGCATTTTGTAAGATGTAAGTAGTTTGCTTATAAGTGAAATAGATTTATTTTACCCCACTTCTGATGGTGTTTCTCATTTAGCCTTTTGTCAGTTAACTCAGAATAGTACTAAACAACTGACTTTCCAAATAGGTTACTTAAAGTTCTTATCTCTAGGATGTGGGATTCATCTTAGTCAGGTTTACCTCTGTTACTAAAATATGTGAACTATTTGGACCTTCCAAACCCAATGAGTGGCCAAGTCCAAGTCAGTATTTTAGAAGTTGTTATAACTAATGACATCAGTATGTGCTGCCTACTGGAAGAATGTCGTCACCCTCCTTGTTTCAGTTGTCTAGCTGAGGGCCTGGCACAGTAACCAAGTGGCTAAAATTCTCACCTTGCATGCACCAGGATCCCATATGGGCACTGAGTTGTATCCCGGCTGTTCCACTTCCCAGCCAGTTCCCTGCTTGTGGCCTGAGAGGGCAGTGGAGGATGGCCTAAACACTTGGGATCCTGAGCCCATGTTGGAGATCCAGAAGAGGCTCCTGGCTCCTGGCTGTTGGCTTCAGATCAGCTCAGCTCTGGCTGTTGTAACCACTTGAGGAGTGAACCAGCAGATGGAAGATATTGGTCTCTCTTTCTCTGTGTATATCTGACTTTCCAGTAAAAATAAATGAATATTCAAAAATATTTATTTATTTATTTATTTATTTATTTATTTATTTATTTAGGTTAGGCCCAGTACAGTAGCCTCATGGCTGAAGTCCTCACCTTAGCTCTGGGCACTGTGGCCACTTGGGTAGTGAACCAGCAGATGGGAGATCTCTGTATATCTGACTTCCCAATAAAAACAAACAAATCTTTAAAATTTTTTTGTGTAGCTGACCTTGTATTGAATGGTTTCAAAGCTTTTTGTTTGGAGTATTTTATTTTTTTAAGATTTATTTTTATTGGAAAGGCAGATATACAGAGAGAAAGTCTTCTGTCCAGTAGTAGTGCAACTGAAGAGAATATTGTATTTCTTGTGGAGGTTTCTAGAAGCTCTAGATTTGGAGTCTGGAGTCCTGAGATCTGGAACTCTTGTCCCAGCTCCTGGTCTGTGCAAAGTAACCTCTGTGGACTCAGTCAGTTACCTTCTGACCCCAGATTTCTGTGAGTCAGAAGTACTCAGGGGGAAAGTTAATGAATACATACTTTATTTTGCGTAAGGTGCTGTAGAATTTGGCTTTACTAAAGCTATAATGCCTGCTCATGTTGGAGATTTTTATGTAAACCTTGGAACCAGTAAACTGAAAGATTCTACTGATATTTTGAATTCCTTTTTTGCAGTTTTAGTAAGTGTAACAACAACAGCAGCAGCAAATCTGATAGGTGTAGAGAGATTGAGATCTCTGATTGATCCTCCCTGAGGAGGCTGCGCCAGCCTGAAGCTGGTAGCTGGCCTCAGTCCTGTCAGGTGTGCAACAGTAACCAAAGTACTCCATCTGTCACCTGCTGCCTGCCAAAGTACACATTCAAAAATGGCTGTATGGGCTCGGCAGCATGGCCTAGTGGCTAAGGTCCTCGCCTTGATCCCATATGGCCGCTGGTTCTAATCCCGGCAGCTCCACTTCCTCTCTGTCTCTCCTCCTCTCAGTATATCTGACTTTGTAATAAAAATAAAATAAATAAATACATCTTTTAAAAAAAAAAAAAGGCTGTAGGGGCGGACCTGATGTCTTAGTAGCTAAATCCTTGCCTTGCATACACTGGAATCCCGTGTGGGCACCAATTTGTGTCTCAGCTGCTTCATTCCCCATCTAGCTCCCTGCTCGTGGCATGGGAAAGCAGTAGAGTTTGACCCAGAAGAAGCTGTTGCCTCTCCCTGGCCTCAGATCAGTTCAGTTCCATCCATTGTGGCCACTTGCGGAATGAACTAGCAGATGGACAGTCTTTCTGTTCTCTCTGTAAATCTGCCTTTCCAACAAGAATAAATAGATCTTTAAAAAAAAAAGGTTGTAATGGGGAGTAGCGCCGAAAGCCAAAACTCAAACCAAGGGAATTCTGCTATGAGATGCAGATATTCTGCGTTTTTAAAGAATTAGTCATTTCTATTGGAAAGGCAGATTTATAAAGAGAGAAAGAGGAAGATCTTCCATCCACTGGTTCACTCCCCAAATGTCCGCAGCAATCGGATTGCGTCAGTAGCTTCTTTCAGTTCTCCCACATGAGCACAAGGTCCCAAGGCTTTGAGCCCTCTTCCACTGCTGTCCCAGGCCACAGGCAGGAAGCTGGAAGGGAAGTGGAGCAGCCGGGACATGAACAGGCTCTCATATGGGATCCTGGTGCTTGACAGGGGAGGATGAGCCAGTTGAGTCATAGTACTGGGCCTGCAGATGTTGTAGTGTCAAGATTTGTTTGAAAGCCTGAGCTTGAAAGGGCCAGAAGAAGTAACTTCCACTTAGTGGTTCAGTCCCCAAATGTCCCCAGCAGCCAGGGCTGGGCCACCTGATGCCAACAGCCTGGAACTCCATATACAGGTCTCCCATGTGCGTGGCAGTTGGGCCATCTTGCTTTCTTAGGATCATTAGAGGGGGGTTGAATCAGAGTTAGAGCATTCAGTATTTGAACCTGTGTTTATATGAGGTGTTGCTGTGGCTGTCAGCGACTTAAAACCGGTGTGTCATAACACTAATCCCTAGTCTTTGTTTTTGATACTGATATGATGTGATATAAATGTCATCTCTTTGGAAAGCCCCAATTATGGATCCAAAGAACTCAAATGTTTTAATTGTATTATTTCAAGAGAATTTTAAGAAAGGGAGGAGCTTAGCAAGATGGTGTGTTTTCTTTGGTTTGATAGTGATAATTCCTTTTGCTTTTGCACAGACTCAAATCCAGTACCTCAAGCAAGTCCAGCAGCCGAGTGTTGCGCAACTGAGATCCACCATGGTAGACCCGGCGATCAACTTGTTTTTCCTAAAAATGAAAGGTGAACTGGAACAGACTAAAGACAAACTGGAACAAGCCCAAAATGAACTGAGTGCCTGGAAGTTTACGCCTGATAGGTAAACAAATCATACTCCCCAGTCAAGACTTCCCTGACAGTCCCACTGCAAGAAAGCTGTGGTGGGACAGCCAAGTACTTGTTTCTCACCAGGACTCAGACTTTTTGAGCCAAAAAAAAGCCACATTCTTATACGGTCCAGCTTGTAATGGTTAATGTAAAACTGACCCGGTGAACCTTGTGTTTCAGCTTTTCTCTCTTCCCCTTCCCCTGCTTCAGAGGCCTGATGCCGTCGGACTATTCCGAAGAAGTGGCCACCTCCGAAAATTTCCCCTTCTAAAACCTGTAGACACTTGAGAAATGTTTCTGTTTGAAGAAAATAGAGGGAGAAGCAGAAGTCTTAAAGTCTGTGGCACACTGTGTCTTCAGACTGGAGGAATGAAAACCTAGAGCCTTTAAATCCTGAATTGAACATGTAAAATTCCAGTAACGTGTAAAACGGAATACTCATCGCTCTTAGCCTTGAGCATAGTGACTTAGAGACATTGTGTGTCAGGTTTGCCAATAAGACTGTGGACTTCATGACTGTTGTTGAACTTCTGGGTCAAATTTCACAGGAGGTGAATTTTGCTTTTAAAGGGTTTTTTTTGTTTGTTTTGTTTTTAAGAGCCAGCGAACTTTTGAGAGTCACAAGAAAATCAAATGATAGAAATCAGTCCAAGTAGTGCATATATTTAACCAGGTAGTTGGGGCTCAGCTACTCCATGGAGCCTGGAATCAATGTGGTTTTCATAAATGGTTTGTTTTTTTATGGTTGCAAAAACTGTAGATAATCTTACTAAGGACTGTATAAACATGAAGCTGTGGTATGAGACTTCAGGTTTAAACTGTTGGAAGCATTATAAACATTCATTTCATAACTAGATTGTTACAACGTACTGGCTGCCATGAGACTCGTTACTTTTACAGTAGTAAACATTATGAAATCCCATTCCGTTCAGCAGGCACATGGGAAAAGAACATTGTCGTTGGTGTTAATGGGGGAAAGTTCCTTCGTTGTATTTGGGCCTTTTGTATCAAGCTCTTGGTATTAAATTCAATGTGCCTTAAAATAGTTGCTTTTTTTTTTTTCCAATAAGTTCAAGGAATAAGGTGATTTTGTTGTATCGGAAGTCTGGGGGGAAGCTTCCGGAGAGCAGATTCATTTTGAAAAATTGTTGCTGTGCCCTTCCAGGTGAAGGAAAAGGCTGTCTGTCTCTTAAAAGATACTTTGTTTCAGCTGGTATCGTACAAGACAAGGCCACGCGACACTCAGGACACTCATTTTTCCAGATATTGCAGTAGCAATTAATTTGGGACAGCCTCCCAGGGTGCTTTCCAGAAGAAGGGGAAATGCCGTTTTGGAACTGTGGGCTGGCCTAAGGGAGTTGTTTTGTGAATGGGAAAAGGTGTACTGATCATTTCTAGCAAACTCATTTGATCATTTAGAAAAATGAGGCATTGCTTTCTCCATGTTTCCATCCAATCCTGGAGGTGAATTTTTTTCGTCAGATCATTCTGTAAGTCACCAGTTCAAATTGTCGCTTGGTGACGAGTGCGTCTGAGATGAGTGGAAGATAACAGTTCCAGCTTGTCCCAACGTTTAAGTGCAGTTTTAACAAGGGTAACTTAAGTTCTGTCTTAATCATTCCAATCAATTGTAAGTATCTTGTATGTTTGTGGGGCGGGGGGTTGAAGGCATGGTTTGTGTGACTTATCAGCAAGAAGTCCACTTCCAAAATTCTCATTTTTTGTGAGGGTTGGAGGGTAAGTAATCAAATGTGTTTGAAATTAGCTTACTGTGTTACAGACTCCTGTGTATAATTTTTGCTTTTTAATATCACAGTAGATAGAAAAGAAACAAAAATCACAGTACAAATGGGCAGAGGATATTTTCAGTAGCTCAAGAAGTAATTCATAAAAAGTGTTATTAACATGTACATAAATTTAGCCAGCCTCTTTCTTTGCCTTAGCAGTCAGTTTTAAGGTCTGTGAATTGTTTTTTCTTATTATTGTTGAACTTTTCTCTTTTAATTAATAAAATAAGATTGCAACAGTGTAGTAAAAGGTGGAGATGGAAAGTGTCACCTAGATGTGACCTTGATGGCCCATTTTTTCCCCAAGGAGCTTAATTGTTAAATATCTTCAGTATTGTCAGCATAATTTCTGTACATATGGTCTCTGTGAATCTCTGACAGATGGGACATGCCATTCATACACATGACTTGTCTTGATCTTGTGAGCATTCCACCCTCCTTTATTACTTTTTAAAATTTTTGTGAAGATTTATTTATTTTTATTGGAAAGTGAGATTACAGAGAGGAGAGACAGAGAGGAAGATCTTCCAGTCTTTGACTCACTCCCCAAACAGCCAGAGCTGAGCTGATCCAGAGCCAGGAGCCTGGGACCTCCTCTGGGTCTCCCAAGCTGGTTCAGGGTCCCAAGGCTTTGGGCCGTGCTTGACTGCTTTCCCAAGGCCACAAGTAGGAGCTGGATGAGAAGTGAAGCCACCAGCATTAGAACCAGCACCCATATGGCATATGCAAGGCAAGGACTTGAGCCACTAGGCTACCATGCTGGGCCCCCGCAAACCTCCTTTGTTTTTATTTTTAATGTATGTCTAGATTACATCTTAAATAATTCTGAACTTTTCTTAGACTTTATTTTTATTGCTAAGTCAGATATATACATATAGAGGAAGAGGGACAGAGAGGAAGGTCTTCTGTCCAATGATTCACTCCCCAAGTGACCACAACAGCCGGAGCTGAGCCAATCCGAAGCCAGAAGCCTGGAGCCTCCTCTGGGTCTCTGAAGCAGATGCAGGGTCCCAAGGCTTTGGGCTGTCCTTGACTGCTTTCCCAGGCCACAAACAGGGAGCTGGATGGGAAGTGGTGCTGTCGGAATTAGAACTGGCGCCTATATGGGATCCCAGCGGTGCGTTCAAGGCGAGGACTTTAGCAACTAGGCCATGCCCCCGGGCCCATGGGCTGTTTCTATCGTATTAATGAATCATATATCTTAATCATGTATAAATACATTTTTTTGGTCCTGTAAAATTATGTTATCAAAGTAGATCAGATACCAAAAATACATTAATTTGAAATCATAGTAGTCTGGAAAAATTGAAATAAGAAAGTTTTGTGTTTCCCAGTTTTAGTTTGAGGGATAAAGATCTCCAGAATTTTCTTATTTGCCTTGGTTAAAAATTGATTCGTGAAATGCATACATTTTGGAGTGGTTGGGACAGGTGTATCTCGGTTTGCAGTTAGTTAACTGTGGATATGCTTCCCCCAAAGCAGTCTATCCCCCCTCCACTTTCTAACCAGAGCACTGTGCAATGTTTATTGTATTTCCCTTATTTAGTTTGGGGAATAGGTTGTGTTTTTTAAAATTTATATTTTAAGATTTTTAAAATTTAAGACCTGGTACAGTGGCCTAGCGGCTGGGGTCCTCATGTTGCACACACTGGGATCCTATCTAGATGCTGCTTCTGATCCTGGCAGCCCCGCTTCCCATCCAGCTCCCTGCTTGTGGACTGGGAAAGCAGTCAAGGACGGCCCAAAGCCTTGGGACTTTGTACCTTCATGGGAGACCTGGACGAAGCTCCTGGCTCCTGGCTTCGGATTGGTTCAGCTCTAGCCGTTGCGGCCACTTGGGGAAAGGATCAATGGACGGAGAGTTTTTTCTCTGTCTCTTCTCTGTACATCTGACTTTGCAATAAAGGTAAATAAATCTTAAAAAAAAACTAAAAAGTAAAAACAAAATTTTAATTTATTCATTAATTACAATGTATTATGTGACACAGTTTCATAGGTACTGGGATTCTCCCCAAAAGTTAAAAAAATTGTAAAATTTTATTTTATGTGAAAGGCAGAGACACAGAAGAAGACAGAGAAAACTTGATCCACAGGGCCAGGCTGTGGGTAAGGGGCACAGGATCCCTAACTCTCAGGCTGTCCTGTCCTGCTTTCCCAGGCACACCAGCAGAACTGGGTCAGAAATAGAGCAGCTGGGACTGCAGCTGTTCCACATGTGGGAAGCCAGCACAACAGGAGGCTTTTTTGAAAAGCTATTTCAAAAAATTGTGAGGGTAAAAGAACTTTTGTGATAAGCACAACACAAATTTTACATAACAGTTATGAAATTACAAAATGTTTAAAGAAGAGTGGTTTTAAAACAAAAAAAATACAGAAAAATGGCTTTATTTACTTTTTTAAAGATCTGTTTATCTTTATTGCAAAGTCAGATATATAGAGAGGAGTAGAGAGGAAGATCTTTCGTCCGATGGTTCACTCCCCAAGTGACCGCAACTGGCGGTGCTGCGCTGGTCCGAAGCCAGGAGCCAGGAACTTCTTTCCGGGTCTCCCACGCAGGTGCAGGGTCCCAATGCTCTGGGCCGTCCTCGACTGCTTTCCCAGGCCACAAGCAGGGAGCTGGATGGGAAGTGGAGCTGCCGGGATTAGAGCCGGCGCCCATATGGGATCCCAGTGTGTTCAAGGTGAGAACTTTAGCCGCTAGGCCATGGCGCCGGGCCCAAGATTTTTTTTTTTAAAGCTTTATTTTTATTGCAAAGTCAGATATATATATAGAGGAGGAGAGACAGAGAGGAAAATCTTATGTCCTATGATTGACTACCTGAGTGATGGCAACGGCCAGAGCTTCGCCGATCCGAAGCAAAGAGTCAGGAACTTGGTCTAGGTCTCCCATGCGGGTGCAGGGTCCCAAGGCTTTGGGCCGTACTGAACTGTTTTCCCAGGCCACAAGAGGGAGCTGGGTGGGAAGCAGAGCTTCTGGATTAGACCCAACACCCATATGGAATCCCGCCGTGTGCAAGGCGAAGACTTAGGCAGCTAGGCCATCGCACTGGGTCCTAAGATCTGTTTTAATTGCTGATTTCAATAGACATTTGTTTATTCAAAACTAGTGATCTTTTGCCCTGGGTTTTCATATTTTGTATTTAAGTCAGGTCACAAGTTGATGTGCTGCATGTCTGTCCATATAGGCTTTACTGTCTGTTTTATAGAAGAGTGTGTTGGGATTAGTTGGAAAACACTGGTCCCATGTACTCTGCAAGAAGACAAGTTGTGGGAGAATAGCATGTCCCGTGATCAAATTCTGTTGCTTTTGAAAAAGGTGTTGGTCTCTTCATTGTTTTCCTTCTCTTTTAAGGTTTATTTTGTTTATTTGAGTCTGGCACCTTAGACCGCTCTGCTATCCTGACACATTATTTTGTTTATTTGAAAGGCATTTTCAGAGAGAGAGAGAGAGAGGCCTTCTGTTTACTGGTTCATTCCTCAAATGAATGCAACAGATGGGGCCAGTGTGTGCCAAAGCAAGGAGCTTCATTTGGGTCTCCTGATTCCATGTGCCCGAGCGTTTGGACCATCCACTGCTGCTTTCCCAGGGTCATTAGCAGAGGGTTGCATCAGAAGTGGAGCAAATAGGACTAGAACCAGCTCCATCAAGTTCCTTTACTTGCTATGCCACCACAATAGCTCCCATTGTTGGACTTCTCTGCACCATAGGCCCGCGTCTGAAGCTTTGGGGAAAGTGGGGGAATCGGGGACCACAGCGAGTAAGAGCAGCAGCTCCCAGAGTTGATATAGAAAGGGATACAATACAATACATACAAAGCCTGGCATGATGACTTAGTGGCTAAATCCTCATCTTGTAAGCTCGGATCCCACATGGGCACCATCATGTCCCAGCTGCTCCACTTCCTGTCTAGCTCCCTGCTTGTGGCCTGGGAAAGCAGACAAAGACAGCCCATAGCCTGGGGACCCTGCGCCTGTGTGGAACACCTGGAAGAAGTTCTGGCTCCTGGCTTTGGATGGACTCAACTCCAGCCATTTTAGCCACTTGGGGAGTGAACCAACGGACCGAAGATCTTTTTATCTCCTTCTCTGTAAATCCAGCTTACCAATAATAAATAAATAAACGTTCAAAAAAAAAACAAAAAGAATGCAATCCAGTCCCAGACTAATTTGGGTTACACAGATGTTTGTGTATGACACTACAGGAAGACTGAAATCTAGAAAATGTTTTAACTGTTAACTTCCTTCTGCATTTAGTCCAATGATGAACATGTCAGACTGTCCCTACCCCAGTCTCTGGTAGCTGTCACAGTTATATACTTCAATTAGAACCATTTTTTAAAAGATTGTTTGCTTGGTTTATACAGTAGAATTAACAGAGAGAATAAGCTAAATAGATCTTTCATCTGCTGATTCGGGGTTTGACCAGGCTAAAGCCAGAAGCCAGGAACTCCCATATGGGCTCCTGCATGCGTGGCAAAGGCCAAAGTGCTTGAGCCATTTTCTGCTTTTCCAGGCAATAGCAGGGAGCTGGTGGGAAGTAAAGGAGTTGGGGCTCCTCCCCGCTCGTGTGGTGTGCCAGCACTCACAGTGCTGGCTTTAGCTGCTGCACCACAGCACTAAACCTTAGATCCCTTAAGAAATACTTCATAAGTACTAAAGATCCTTTAATAAATGTGTTAATTTCTAATATTATTGAGGCTGAAGAGAAACAGTGACGTTTCATCAAGAAACTATCACTTAGCCTTTTGATTGCATTCATGCTACATTTGTATATCGACATTTTATAGTCTTGCACTGACCGTTGGAAGTGGCAGCACTCCTAATTTGGTAGATGTTTCTGTGCTTGCATTATGTGTAACCCCAGCCTTAGAGTCATGGAGATGGTCTTTTATAATAAAATGTAAACCGCATATTGATATTGAATGGAAAAAAGACATCCAGCTTGCTGGCTCGGAGCTATGTGTTACGTAAAGACGTTTAATAAATGAGGAATTGGTAAGTAGAAAGAGCCTTAAGTCCCAGGCCTTAAGCTTCAAACCTCACTTAATGTAGTAGTTAAGTGAAGAGGTTTGGAAGAGAAATGTACCATAGAAGGAAGAATCGATGTCATGTTCCCAAGAGATAAATATATTCTTTCATTTGTAGATAGTAACATATTACATATTTTAAAGTTGTATCCACTTATGATTGATACTTTATGTACCTTTTCAAGAACTTCCCTGTTTGAAAAACCAGAACACTTTAGTGTTAATTAGTATTGGTGTTTCCAGGGTGTGTGTGTTTTACCTGGCCTGTTACTATTTCAGATGATAATTTGTAAGAAAATAGATTCCAGAATTGATTATTCAGTAATACAATCAAAATGAGCTGTATGGGCATTTGTCTGTTTATGACTTTTATTTTTGCTGCTGTGTTGACAAAAATAACTGCAGTGCAGAAGATGGATATGTTCAAGCCAGAAGAAGGTAGTTACAGGGTGGCACCTGCTGTGATGTGGTTCTGCACGTGTTCACATCTATTCGCTCGTAATTGTAAGCAAAGAAGGTAATAGTTTTGTCTTCGTTTTGTGATGGATGGCTCTTTCCTTTGCAGCCAAACAGGCAAAAAGTTAATGGCGAAGTGTCGGATGCTTATCCAGGAGAATCAAGAGCTCGGAAGGCAGCTGTCCCAGGGACGCATTGCACAGCTTGAAGCAGAGTTGGCTTTGCAGAAGAAATACAGTGAGGAACTTAAAAGCAGTCAGGATGGTAAGGGTATTTCTGACGTTTGCCTCACTTTGCACTGGCTTGATTTACAAACTGCCAGGCATGACTGTCGTGTAGGTTAGGGTCTGTGATTTCCTGCCAAGTTTCTGTTTGGCCAAATGGGAGGAGTTTTGGTGAAAAATAAAAGGTGGTTGTGTTACTAAAGTGTATAAATCGATATTCTGTATTTGGAAAGAGGGAAAGTGACAGCTGTTGGCCTGTACTGTTCGTAAGCATGGAAACAGATTGTTACAATGAAGATTAATGATCTACTGTGATTGTTTTTTATGATTTTTGTTGTGTGTGGAGTAGTGCTCCATTAGAGCATAAACCTTTTCGTGGTCCAAAGGCCTCCACCTGCTGTGGGTCACTACCCTGGCTAGGAGACTGAACAGATAGGAGCTGGGGCACTTGCAGGTGAACTTGGATCAGAGTTTATGTCGCAAAATGGTTTGAATCAGTTTTTAACTTGGGTCCTTATGCAGATATAGAGAGATATGGATCTTAGTATATTCATTTAAGCATCCTATTTCTGCAAAGAAAACTAATTCTTGAATGGCTATTTTTAAATTCCAAGCAACATTTTAGAAACTAGCACTGTGGTTTTAGAGTTTTGTTTGGCAACTGTGATGAAGTGTTTCAAGCCAGTTTGATATTAAAGTAGGTTTGGCTCTGCTTTGCACAGAACTGAACGACTTCATCATTCAGCTTGATGAGGAAGTGGAAGGTATGCAGAGTACCATCCTCGTGCTGCAGCAGCAGCTGAAGGAGACCCGGCAACAGCTGGCTCAGTACCAGCAGCAGCAGGCCCAGGCCCCGGCGCCCAGCACCAGCAGGACTGCATCTTCTGAGCCCGCAGAACCAGGAGAAGCAGCGAGTAAAGACTGCAGTCGGCTGGCAAATGGACCAAGTAACGGCGGCTCCTCCCGCCAGAGGACGTCTGGGCCTGGCTGTCACCGGGAGGGGAGCGCAGCTGACAGTGACTTTCCGTCCTCTCCGGGGAACGGTAACAAAGCCCCTGGCAGCTCGGAGGAGAGGACTGGCAGAGGAGGTAGTGGTTACGTAAACCAGCTCAGTGCGGGGTATGAAAGCGTAGACTCTCCCACGGGCAGTGAAAACTCTCTCACACACCACTCAAATGACACAGACTCCAGTCATGACCCTCAAGAGGAGAAAGCAGTGAGTGGGAAAGGTAACCGGACCGTGGGTTCCCGCCACGTCCAGAACGGCTTGGACTCCAGTGTCAATGTACAGGGCTCAGTTTTGTAATATTTTTCCAGCAAATTTTTATACAGTGTCATTTAATTGGGGAGAGGATACTGTCCAGAAAATTAATACATACTTTTGTCACAGTTGGCCTTTTTTGTGAGTGTGTGTTTTTTTTATTTTTGTTTTGGGTTTGTTTTTGTTTTGCTTCAATACCTCTGCCACTTTGGAATTATAACAGTTAATTACTTTGAATGTTGCTAAAAGGACATTTTGTGTAGGGTCAAGTTATTTTTATATGAGTTAATGTGAAGTTGTAAATGGAACTCTTTCCTTAAACTATAACATGATGCTGTCTGTACAAATCTGTCTTTCTAGAACCTGTGCTGTGTAAGGGCATTCCTCCTCATGCTGTTGTACTTACGCACCATTCAGACTTGTTAGCGTAGATGTGGGTTGATGACTGCCAAGTTTTGCTCAGTACAGTAGTTTTTATCACTAAAAGTGGGACTTGCTAATGGAGTCCTGTAGTAATTTCAGTGTTAGTTTTTTCCACCATACATCTGTGCATTTTCTCTTTAGGTGACTGAATGTGTAAGAAATGTGTGTGCACAGTTACTCAGTTTTTATGAACTGTTGTACCCTGTTAATGCATATTGCTCTGTGACTCCAGTATATCTTACCTGTACTGACCAAACCTAAATAAAGATTTTTATTGTAACTCCTTCATTTGTAGTTCTGTTTGTTTTGGAAGTGTTTGGTATCTTATTTTCACTGAATTGCTGGATTTTTGCTAATTATTCTTGAACATATAACAAAGGCACCCTTAAGTACATGCATTAATTTTATGCACATGATTTTTTTTTTTTTAAAGATTTTATTATTATTGGAAAGCTGGATATACAGAGAGGAGGAGAGACAGAGAGGAAGATCTTCCATCCGATGTTTCACTCCCCATGTGAGCCGCAACGGACTGGTATGCGCCAATCCGATGCCGGGACCAGGAACCTCTTCCAGGTCTCCCACGCGGGTGCAGTGTCCCCATTGGGCCATCCTCGACTGCTTTCCCAGGCCACAAGCAGGGAGCTGGATGGGAAGTGGAGCTGCCGGGATTAGAACCAGCGCCCATATGGGATCCCGGGGCGTTCAGGGCGAGGACTTTAGCCACTAGGCCACGCCGCCGGGCCCCTGTGCACATGATTTTTAATTTTTACCTTGTTTTGCAAACTCAACAGCTTAAAAGAATACCTACTTCCTGAATATTTGTTTTTAGGTAAAACTTGTTACAATCAAGTCAACTTCAGAAGTAGAGTTACAGTAGCACTTGGAACTGAGGTACACAGTTAGCTCTGGTCTTCAGTGCTATGCCAAAAGCATCATACTGTCTTTTCACAAACTTTCCATGTGGTCTGCTCCAGTTATTACAAATCCCAGATCTTTTTGGTGTGTTGAAGAAGTGTTCTCTTAATTCATCAAATACTGTGAGCTCTGGCTTCTGTTTATGTATGCACTTTTACTTTGCCCTTACTTCTGTATCCTGTGGATGTTGATAATTCTTGATACTGTGATGGCAAGGCTTGCAGAGAGGAGGGATGTCCACCTGCTGGTTCATGCCCTAGGTGACTGCAAGCAGCAAAACTGGACCAGGCCAAAGCCAGGAACGTCATTCCGGCGTCCTATGTGGGAGCAGGAGCCCAAGGACTTGGGCCATCCTCTGCTTTCCCAGGTACATGAACAGGGAGCTCAATTGGAAGTGAAGCCAGGAAAGGATCTGTGCTCATATGGAATGTCGGCAACCATCTTGCCACAGAATCAACTCCAGCTGTTTTACCTGTTACGAGGATTTTATTGTCATCGGTTATCCTCTTTATTTGCTTGAAAGATCTTGCATCTGCTAGTTCATTCCCAAATGGTCACGATGGCCAGACTGGGCCAAGCTGAAGCCAGTAGCCCTGAGTGGTCTTCAGTTCCCTTCCCAGGCCGTTAGCAGGAAGCTGGGTGGCAAACAACGGCCGGGACTCAAGCTGGCAAATACATGAAATGCTGGTGTTGCAGGTGGCTGCATTACCACTAGCAGTACAGGTTTTGTTCTTTATTTCAGTAGTGTAATAACTTCAGTGTAGATTTTTCAGTGTGACTAAATTCCCTCAATTATGTAGAATTTACCTTGATGAATAGCTTGGGATTTTATATATATATTAAAACCAGAAACATTGAAGGGATAATTTTAATAGTTGATTACTTTTTTTTAGATTTATTTTTATTGTAAAGTCAGGTATACAGAGAGGAGCAGAACAGAGAGAGGAAGATCTTTCGTTCAATGATTCATTCACTACCCAAGCGGCCACAACAGCTGGAGCTGAGCCAATCTGAAGCTGGGAACCAGGAATTTCTTCCAGGTCTCCCACACGGGTGCAGTCTCAAGGCTTTGCGCTGTCCTCAGCTGCTTTCCCAGGCCACAAGCAGGGAGCTGGATGGGAAGTGGAGCTGCCGGGATTAGAACCAGCGCCGATATGGGATCCCGGCTCATTCAGGGCGAAGACTTTAGCCACTAGGCCATGGCCACCAGGCCCTAGATTTCAGGACCAAGCGTGAAGTGGGCAGGATCAGGCTGGACTGAAGCACCCATCGGTTCACGTGGAAGACAGGGCTGGAAACAGAACTGACCCAGCAATTGCAACGACCAGCATGTGCATAAGCTGATTGGTGTGACGGACTGTGCCAGACCCTGTGTTGGCAATCACACACAAGAATCAGGTCTGGGATCACCTCAGATGAAGTTTCTTTGGGGATCCCTCCAACTGAACTGCTGATCTCAGAAACCCAACCAGGAAGAGAAGTCTGACCATGGAGTGCATGTGTCAAAGCTGAGCCGCCTCAGTGGTTCAGAAAGAGCAGTGGACAGCATGTCCAGGTGCACATGGAGGATATGGCAGTCCATCAGAGCCTGCATAGGACACCTGGTACCACAACAGAGGATGGAGGACAGAATAAGTCTATCATCTACCCTAGCCATGTGTTGGCAGTGAAAATCTGCGCAAATAGAGACTCTTACGTGAACTATGTCAGCCAGTGGATCCTGGAGAGATTTCATCGTGCTTGGAGTGGCAAGATTGGCAGCAACTCAGAACTATTGAACTATCGAAACCACTGGAGCAAGATATCAGGGACCTGGGGTGGGTGGGAGACTGGGTGGGACTTCTCCCTTAATATCCCCTTTACCTCAGAAACATGAAGAAAACAATGTGGAAATAATAGTCTTACCCACTTTAAAAAAAATGTGGAAATAACGGTCTCACCCACTTTCCTGTAGCCCTTGACCCTTTGTGTCCTAACTAACTATGTAAAGATTACCAAAATAAAATTATATCAAAAAAGAAAAAAAAAAGAACCAGATAAAAGTTAATGTGTTCACAGAACATTTAAATAGGGAAGGCCAGTCTGCTTAGGAGAAGTGGGTTAGCTGTAGGAATCTTGAGTGGTCAGCGTGTACATGGAGGCCAGAGGACTGACTGCTCTCAGCAAAACTGTGCAAAGCAGGACCCTTGGGTGACACAGTAAGGGCCGGAAGCCCACAAAGGAGAGCTGTGGGATGGGAGCGAGCTGGGAGGCATCGCAGACTCCAAGGTAAGTGCTGAACTCCACAGCAGGGAGGGCGCCATCTCGAACCCCGCGGTTCCTTTGGAAGGGGGTCTGCACTCTCCTAACATTCACCCGGCCACGTATCTGCAAAGTCTTAATGCAGGTTGGCAGGCCCTAGAGATTTCCCCAGCTATTTCCAAGTGCTCCAGGAGACAGGTTCGGGAGAACAGACAAGCCTTCTGGTCCCTCCCGTCTCCTGTGTGTCTTAGGTCGTGTCCCCACCCTTCAGCAAAAGCTTAATACATTCCTGGAAAGTTGCGACAAATTCTGAACTCTGGTCGGCAGATAGGAAGCCACGCAAGTGACCCCGACCTGCCCCATGGCCAAAGGACTGAGCCGTAGGAGGTCCAGACAGCCCTGACGGCCTCCTCCTGCCCCCACAGAAAGGGCAGGCGGTGCGACCCCGCAGGGACCCGGCGGGGCCGCCTCGCGGACCGCACCTCTTCTCAGGGAGCAGGACTCACACCCGGGGGACTCGCCCGGAGTCTAGCTTGAACATGCGTTTCCTCAGGTCACCCCAAGAGTCTACAACGGCCAGAGACCCGGAAAACAAAGAAACGACTTTGTCCAGATAAGGATCTGAAGCTCTGGCAGTGAACCCAGGGCCCTTGGCTGTATCCGCAGGCCCCCACCTAACGCTCTCGCCGGGCGGTTCCAGAACTCCCCCAGGGCGCGGACACCCTCCAGGGGACACCCCGCGGATCTCGGGGCGCGCCCAGCCGCCCTGCGCTGGCGCTCGCGCTCGCGCCTGCGCGCTGACCACCCTGTGTGAGCGACGGGGCGTGGCGAGGCTGGCTCCGCCCCCGGGCGCGGCCTGCGCGTCCCCAGGAAGCGCGGGGGCTCAGTCGCCGACAGCTCCGCGGCGCGCGAGCAGCTCAGGCAGGATGAGTGCAGCCTCGGACCCCGTGGTCATCGTGTCGGCGGCGCGGACTGCCATAGGTGAGGGGCCTGGCGGGCCTGGCTGACCGGGACTACTGGAGCAACCCCTCCCACGGTCAGCGTGCCTCGCGGGGTCCGGCTCGGCGACCCCTCCTCATTCTCGCCTGGTGGGCTCGCTCCACCCCGCGGGCACGGATTGGCTGCGCGGGGTAGAGCCACCGCGCCTCCCGGCTCTGCTATTGGCTGGCGTAGGAAGGCTTCTTCTCGAGAGGCGCCTGATTGGCCGCCTCCGGGAGGCGCCATCGAGCATCAGGGGTTGGGGCGCTGTGGGCGGGGGGTCTCGTGGGGGTGTGGACGGAGAGTGTGTGCGTGGGGCGGCACGGTGGTCCCAGGCGCCCCCGAGGCCGCCGGCTGCCTGTGTGTGGACGCGGAGGCCACGTCCCTTTCCCGGGGAGACCTACCCGACGGCGTCTCCCGTCTCAAGCATTCCACCCTTGTCTTACAGGCTCCTTCAACGGGGCCCTGTCCACCGTGCCCGTCCATGACCTGGCCTCCACCGTCATCAGCGCAGTCTTGCAGAGGGCCGCCGTGGCCCCGGCAGAGGTGTCCGAGGTCATATTCGGACATGTCCTGGCCGCAGGTAACAGGGCCTGAGGGAGCAGCGCTTCACAGCACCCACCCCGCCCCGGCTTCCACTGCATTCCGTGGGCTTTTCCTGAGTGAGCGAGACCGCTGACCCACAGGTCAGGCAGCAGGGTCCTCCACAGCCCCCCTAAAATGCTACACACTGAATGCAAACGTGTTGAATTCCTATCCTGCACCTGGTGGGTGCTCCTATAGGGATGCCAGCATGACAAGGCTAGTACACCTGCCATGTCAGTGCCACCCCCTGACCCCGGGCTGTGTTCATGGTCAGTCACACGTAACTTTACATTGTTTTTACATTTATTTTTAGCTTCCAGCCTGATCCTAGATTAATAACCCTGTGATCAAGATAGCTTTGTTTGTGGTGAGAGGAAGGAGTTTGCTTGAAGAAGCTGACAGTCTTGATCCAACGGGAAGCCGAGGTGCTCTCGGTGCCCAGGCATGTGCTGCGCCCCGGCTTTGTCAGCAGTCGCCAAGGAAGGACGACCTTTGGCCTATCTGCCACGTGCTGGCGAGGGTCCGCCTCCCCTGTAGACCCGGTCGCAGCAGAGAGGTGTCTGAGGCTCGTGGGAGCTGCTCACTCCATCCGCAGCACAACTTGGTTTACGGGGTGGCATTTGTTAGCTCGGTCCCTGGTAGTGCCTCGCTGCATTGCTCATGGCATCATGTGCTGGCAGGGAGTCAGCTGGCCTGTGGGCTTTCAGCCATGCCAAGGCCTGCCTGGCCGCTTTGCCCATGCTTTCACCCTGGTGTCTTTCGACTCGATGCCCAAAGGCTGCTCTGTTTCTTCCCTAAGGTTGCGGGCAGAATCCCACTCGACAGGCTAGCATTGGTGCCGGGATCCCCTGCTCTGTCCCAGCCTGGAGCTGCCAGATGATCTGTGGGTCAGGCCTCAAAGCCGTGTGCCTCGGCGCGCAGTCCATCGCCATGGGGGACTCCAGCATCGTGGTTGCAGGCGGCATGGAAAACATGAGCAAGGTACAGCGTGGGGCCCTCCCTGACCTCACCGATAAGGTCACATCCCTGCAGGGTCAATGGATGCAGGTCAGATCTGCAGCCACGGGCTTAACCTGGATTCCCCAACCGCTTGTTAACATTTCTTCAGATGAGATAGGAAATGCTAGTTGAAGCAAAAAACTGTCAGTGTGCCTGGAGTAACGTGTGCAAAGTTTCTTCAGCTGCGGTTCCTGAGCATGTAATGGTAAAGCCGTAACGTGGGGGAGCTTCCAGAAGTTACTAACAAAAAGACCAGATTGTGGCACAGAGTTAAGCTGCTTCTCTGGGCCGCCAGCCTGCCGTATTCCAGGGGTGCGGTCCTGCCTGCTTCCTGCCAGTGAGCCTCAGGGGCATCAGAAGTTGGCCCAAGTACCGGGTGCTTGCTGCTCAGGTGGGAGGCCCGAGTGCAGTTCCTGCTTCCTGACTTCAGCCTAGCCCAACCCCAGTTGCTGTGGGCATTTAGAGAATGGACCAAGGGGCTGGAAGGTCTCTCTGTCTCTCCAGGTACATCACTGTAGGATAGTGGCTGTTCCAGGTGATGGCCGACCTGCTGAGCCACAGCACCCACCCTTCTGCCACGAGCTTCGTGCCTGTGCTCACGACAGCCCATGTGGAGGAGGTGACATCCCCAGCGCACGGTTTAAGGAGCTGAGGCTCAGAGCTAAGTCCACTACTCTCACCCAGCTCACTCCACGTGGCCACCATGTCTGGAACTGGCCCAGGTCTGCCATGTCGGCGGCAGGGGCTCAAGTAATTGGGCCATGATGGGTCTGTTGCCTCCTAAGCTGCATGTTAAGAGGGAACTGGATCAGAAACGGAACTAGAACCTGCATTCACAAGAGCCACAATGACCCTTTCCACTCTCAGAGCTGCAATTTAAGTCAGAGTTATGGGCCCGGCACAGTAGCCTAGCAGCTAAAATCCTCACCTTGAACCTGCTGGGATCCCATTTGGGCGCCGGTTCTAATCCTGGCTGTCCTGCTTCCCATCCAGCTCCCTGCTTGTGACCTCAGAAAGCAGTTGAGGATGGCCCAAAGCCTTGAGACCCTGCACCCGTGTGGGAGACCCGGAAGAAGTTCCTAGCTCCTGGCTTCAGCATGGCACAGCCCTGGTCATTCTGGCCACATGAGGAGTGAATCATTGGACAAGAAGATCGTCCTCTCTGCCTCTCCTCCTCTTTATATATCTGACTTTCCAATTAAAAAAAAAAAGTTGGAGTTAAGAGTCCTTCAGAAATCTGTATCCTCAGTGAGTTAGGGAATCTGGTTATCAAAGTAAACTCGCGGGGCATTTTGTAATTCACCAGAGTTGGTTGTATCTGCAGGGAATAAACGGAATTCTTTTTTTTTTTCCTAAGATTTATTTATTTTTATTGGAAAGGCGGATATACAGAGAGGAGGAGAGACAGAGAGCAAGATCTTCCGTCCGATGATTCACTCCCCAAGTAACCGCAACGGCGGGAGCTGAGCCAGTCCGAAGCCAGGAGCTCTTCCGGGTCTCCCACGTGGGTGCAAGGTCCCAAGGCTTTGGGCCATCCTGGACTGCATTCCCAGCCCACAAGCAGGGAGCTGGATGGGAAGCGGGGCCGTCAGAATTAGAACTGGCACCCACATGGGATCCCGGAGCATTCGAGGCGAGGACTTTTTAATCACTACGCTATTGCACTGGGCCCATAAATGGGATTCTTAAGGAACCAAGAATAGTGGAAGTATCCGAGGGAAAATGGAAGCAGAGTCCTGGGGGCAGGCAGGTGGGTGACTGCCCGCCCGCCAGGCCTTCACGTCCTGGCCTGGTGAGGAGCTGGGCTGCTGGGGCACTGGATGCAGAGGAAATGCTGTCTACAGGGCACACTAGGAAGAGGAACAATTCATTTAAGACTGTTCATCTGCCGGTGACAGAGAGAGGGAGAGATCTTTCATCTTTTTTTTCTCTCTATTTTTGACAATCTTTACATAGTTAATTAGGGCACAAAGGTTCAATGGCTACAGGAAAGTGGGTGAGACTATTATTTCCACATTGTTTTTTTCCTGTATCTGGGTAAAGGGGGAGATAAAGGGAGAGCCCCACCCAGCCTCCCACCCGTCCCAGGTCACCGATGTGGGGCATGCTCTGAGGGTCTTGCTCAAGTGGTTTTGATAGTTCAACAGTTGTAAATTGCTGCCAGTCTTGCCATTCGAATCATGTTGAAGTCACTGAAGAGTCCACTGATTGACATAGTCCACCTTAGAGTGTTTGTTTGCCCAGATTTTCACTGCCAACATAAAGCTGGGGTAGTTGACTGAATTGTTCTGTCCTCCGTCCTCTCTTGTGGTACCAGGTGTCTTAGGCAGATTCCGATAGACTGCCATATCCTCCATGTGCAGCTGGTTATGCTCTCCGCTGCTCTGTCTGAGCCTCTGAGGAGGCTCGGCCCTGGCAAATGCACTCCATGGCAGACCATGGGTTCTGAATTCGGCAGTTCGACTGGGGAGACCCGAAAAGAAACTTTGTCCGAGGTGATCTCAGGCCATATTCTTGTGTGTAGTTGTAAGTACAGGGCCCGGTACAGTCCATCACCCCAATCAGGTGGTGGTTGCAATTGCTGGGTCCCTTCTGTCTGCAGCCCTGTCTTCCACACAAATTATGCAGTCAAGCCTAATTCTGCCCAGCACACACTCGGCCCTCACATAAACCAGTGGGAGCTGCAGCCACCACAATAACCCCCACCAGGCTTGCCCCCTGCCCTGGTTTGCCAGCATGCCCGTATGTACCACAGACTTGTTCAGTCTGTCCCACATCCCATTCAGCTCTTATACATACCAATGGGCATTGAAGCCTAGTTCAACCTAGCCAGCTCCACTATCCAGCCCACGCACATGTTGTTGGGTGCCCTTCTGTCTAGCCACCTCAGCCCCTGTCCTGGTTTTCATGCTCTCCAGTGGAAGTGGTAACCCAAGAGGAGGTGCCCACTATTTCCCTCCTAGGCCACTCCCATTCCAACTTCTGGATTATGTACTACTCTCTGGGTGGTTCTGTGGTGTAACTTAACAGATTAAACTCCCAGTGCCAGCCTCTGCCAGCTGCTGCTGTGGCAAAGCCCCACCAACCCTCACCCACTCTGATTTATGCTTGCGCCAGTAGAAACAGTCAACGCAGCCTGGCTTTTCCCTTATGTAGTTCACATGAGGCCCACAGGTGTTATAGCCCTGCCTGGTCTGGTCTGCCTCCATCCCAACTCATGCTCTCCAGTGGGAGTGGTTGTCTAGCAGGGGAGCCCACATTCCCCCTGCTGGCTTTGCCCACCGCTCTGGTTCTCACGTGTGCTCTTTGGGCGCTGCAGCCACATCTGGTATAGGTCATCTCACCTTGGCATTCCGTAATGTGCACTGGTTTGTGTCATGACAGAACCTGGCCTGACCCACACTCTGTTCTGGTGCTCGGATTTGCCAGCAGGTGATATGAACTGGTTCAGCCTGATCTGCCCCTGACCTATGCCAAATGTATACTAGTCGGTACCTTTCCATGGCCTGTTCTGGGCTGTTCCCTATTGTGCTGCTTTTTTTTTTTATGTGATTTTTTTATTATATTTTTGACAATCTTTGCATAGTTAATTAGGGAAACAAAGGTTCAAGGGCTATAGGGAAGGGATATTGTTTCCTTCATGTATCTGAGGTAAAGGAGGATAATAAGGGAGAAGCACCAGCTAGTTTCCCACCCATCCCAAGTCCCGGGTGTGGGGCATGCTCTGAGATACTTGCTCAGGTGGTTTTGATAGTTCACCAGTTATGAATCGCTGCCAGTCTTGCCACTCCAAGCACAATGAGGTCGTTGAATAATCCACTGATTGACATAGTCCCTCATAGAGTCTCCATTTTCCAGTATTTTGCTGCCAACATGTAGCTGAGGTGGTTGATTGACTTGCTCTGTCTTCTGTCCTTTCATGGTTAGGGTTCTGAGTCTGGCATTTCGATTGGGGGGATCCCCAAAGAAACTTTGAGGTATTCCCAGACCAGATTCATGTGTGTCCTAGCAAGCACAGGGCCCGGCACAGTCCATCGTCCCAATCAGCTGGTGGTTGCAATTGCTGGGTTGGTTCTGTTTTCAGTCCCGACTTCCACTGGAACCAATGGTGTTGCAGTCCAGTCTGGTTCTGCCCAGCACATACTCGGCCCTCACATAAACCAGTGGAAGCTGCAGCCTAGTCAGAGCAACCCACAGTAATCCCCACCAAGCCCGCCCCCTTCCCTGGTTTGCCAGTATGTGTAGCAGACTAGTCCAGTCTGTCCCACATCCCCTTCTGCTCTCGTACATGTTGATGGGTATTGAAGCTTTCTTTGTTCCTTCTCGCCACAGGCCCCAGCTCAACGATCCAGCCCTCACGGATGTTGTTGAGTGCCTTTCTGTCTAGCCACCCGAGTCCCCATCCTAGTTATCGTGCCCTCCCGTGGGAGTGGTAACCTAAGAGGGAGGTATCCACTATTTCCCTCCCAGGTTGCTCTCTCTCCCGGATTATGCACTCTTTGGGTGGTTCTGTGGTTTGACTTGACAGAATTAGCCACCAGTGCCAGCTTCTGTCAGCTGATGCTGCGACTAAGCCCAAACAACCCTCACCCACTCTAATTTTTGTTTGCACCAGTGGGAACAATTAGCCCAGCCTGGCTTTTCCTTGATCTAGGCCACATGCGGCGCACAGGTGTTGTAGCCCTGCTTAGTCTGGTCTGTCCTCATCCCAGCCCACGCTCTCCAATGGGAGTAGCTGTCCGGCAAGGGGACCCCCCCTTATTCCCCGTGCCGGCTCTGCCCCCCCCTTCCTGGTTCTCACGCATGTACTGGTTGGGTGCTGCGGTCACATCCAGTACAGGCAACCTCACCTTGGCATTCTGTATTGTGCACTGTTTTTTGTTGCGACCAAACCTGGCTCAACCCACACTCTGTTCTGGTGCTCGGATTTGCCAGTGAATGACGTGAACGGATTCAGCCTGGTCTGCCCCCAACCCATGCCAAATGTATGCCAGTGGGAAACTTTCCATGGCCTATTCTGGGCTGTTTCCTATCGTGCTTCTTGTGCTAACCTGCAGGGACTGTGTCCTGCCAGAGGAGTTGCCCAGGCTCCTCCATCAGAACCCCTCCCAATGCCAGATTTTACACATAACAGGGGGTCCATGAGCCAGCCCTACTCAGTTTACCTCCTGTCCTAGCAGGAACAGTGGCTTTTCTTAACTGGCCTTCAACCCAGTCTGGCTCTTGCTGTTGAATGTTTCAGCAAAGCCATGGCTCGTCCATACCCACATATGGCTCACATATGGCTTAGTAGGGGTTGAGACCTAGCCTATTCCGTCCCACATCTCTTCTGGTTCTCTAGGACACCAGACGGTGTTGGGGTGTGACCCAGCCTGGTGCATCCAGTCCCAGTCCACACTTGTGCCAAGGGAGACTACAACTGTTTCCTGATCAGAACGTAGCCCCCATTCCAGCCCATGCGCCCATTGGTGGGAACCTCAACCCAGTTACGGTGTTCCCTTAGCTCCCCAACCAGGCCTGTTCCCAGCCATAAATCACACACATGCCAGTGGTTGCTCTGACTTAGCTCAGCCCCTTACCTGTCCCGGCCTCTGCCTTAGACACTGTGGCTTAGCGTCCCTGGCTCACGCAGACCAGTAGGTGCAAGAGCCTAGCTCGGCATGACCTGTGCTCCATCCTGGTTTCTATTTTCACTTGTAGGCAAATGTTTGCTCAGTCCTGCCTGATACACCCAGTTCCATTATCAACGCACACATTAGCCAGCCATTGAAGCTACTTTGCCCAACTTGTCCAACCCCCAGGTCTGGACCACATGTTCACCAGCGAGAGCTATGACCCACCAGGGGAGTTTCTCAAGTTCCTCCACTTGACCCACTCCTAGACCCAGTTCTCATACATGCCAATGGCCGTGTATGAGCTGGTGAACGTTGCAGCCTGGCCCACCCCATACCCTATTCAGGATGCACAGTCGGGTGCTGCTGCCTTGACCAGCCCAGACTGTTGTCAGTTCCTTTACCTGTGATTGATGGCAGGCTCCTTGGTCACACCTAGCTTAGTACATCACCACCCCAACTGTTGAGCTAACCAATGGGGCTAGTATTTCCACAGGGTTTGGCCCACACATCCCCCACAGAATCTACCCCCGGATATGGTTCTGGAGTGCTAGTTAATGTCATGTCTCTGCCTAATGTGACCCGTCTCCTGATCCATCATCATGTCAGGTACTAGGATATGGTCCTGCTAGACAAGCCCCCAGTCTTAGCTATAAAGGTCATCTGGTACCTCTCCTCCAACCTATCGGGTCTCAATACCCTTGCTTACCTTCAAAGGAAAAGTTACTCTATTGTTAGGGGTCTTCTGGATTGATTTGCAACCCAGAAACACAGTGGCCTCAACATGGAGGTGCCTAAGCAGCAATTCATAGCCCCAAAACCCAAGAGCTCACCGCTTGGCGGCCAGCAGGTGGAGCCTCATTGTCAAATGGAGCCACTGGCCACCCGGGGACATCTCACATGTTCACGGTAGCCGGAATCAGGGCTCTGACCATGGAGACGGACCTGGCCTGGAACCTACCAGCAGCCAACAGGCTGCTGGAAGTTTTAACCCCCGGACCCTAAGATCGCCCCCTCCCCGAGATCTTTCAGCTTAGGGCCACAACAGCTGAGGCTGAGCAAGGCAGAAGCCAGGAGCCTAGAACTGCATCTGGGTCTCCCATATGGCTGACGGGGGCCCAAGCAGTTGGGCTCATCTGCTGCTTTTTCCAGTGCGTTAGTGGGGAGCTGGATCAGAAGCGGAGCAGCCAGACTCGCTGGCGTTTGTATGGGATGCCTGTGCTGCAAAGGAGACTTCCCTTACAGTGCCATGCTGCCGCCTCACACACAGAGGATGAATTCCCGCCATGTTTGAGTGCATTTTCATTTCTTATTCGCAGGCTCCACACTTGGTTCACTTGAGAACAGGCGTGCGGATTGGTGAGACGCCCCTCGCTGATAGCATACTGTGTGATGGTCTTACTGATGCCTTTCACGGCTACCACATGGGTATCACAGGTGAGCAGAGGGGGCTGTATATAGGCTTGCTTGGAGAAGATTGACACTGGTCCTAGAACTCACTTCCTTCAAATGGGCAGCACGAGTTTTGTCTCCCTGGCAGCTGGTGTAGACCCTCAGTGAGGAACTGAAGTATAGCCAGGTAAATGTTCTTACCATATGGTTCCCTGATGATCAGGGCATGTTGGAAGTGGTGGGCCATCAGAGTTCCAGATCAGTCCCCATAAGTGGGAATCTGTGAGAGGCAGTCAGAAGTTATTAGCACTTTGGGTAGTACACTGTATTTTTTGCTTTTTTTTTTTTTTGCACTGTAGTTTTTGCACAATATATATGTGCACACTTTCCTCAAGTGTGGTCCCAGCAGTGTGGTTGTCAGGTTCAGGTACCGAGTCCTTCCCAGGGGGTTGCAGGTTGCATCCGGGTCCCCACCAGGATTCAGAATGTGACTGTGCTTGCAGGTAGGGCCTTTAACGTTGTTAACGTGGATCCTACTGCAGTCTGAATGGCACTTATAATGAGGAGGGATCTTAGGTACACACACTTGAGGTATGTCACACGCGGAGAACACAGTGAGAAGGCAGCCGTTTGCCAGCCAAGGAGAGAGCCCAGCCTCCAGGGATCATTTGAAAGGCTGCAGCCACAATGGAGTAATTAGTAAGAACAGCCATCGTCCTACGAGCAGGTAATATAATTGGGCACAGAACCCACTCATTAAGCAGATGTGTTCAGATTTCAGTCAGCTGTCCTGCAAGGCTGAGGTTCTGGAGAGAACGCTGCGCTGCCCAAGTGCCTCACTATCGGGAGGTCCCCTAGCACACTGCCGCCTCCCTGGGCCACAGTCTGACTGAATGCCGGGAGAGCACGCAGACACAGCAGGGGCAGCTGGGGGAGGTCAGGGTGGCTGTGCTTCAGGGTAGGAGGATGGGGCAGGAGAACGTTCTGGAGTGATGGAAGAGTGACACCTGTGTGCCTCACAGGTGTGTCTCCATGTGTCAGGCCCTCGCCTGATTGCCTGTGCTTGGGATTTTTTGCATTTCATTCTGTTTACATTTTGCCTCAACAAAAGCAATGAATTTTTTTTTTTTTTTTTTTTGCTTTCGCCAGTGATGTGGGAGAGCAGGTTCTGAACCTACTTAGTGTGTGTGCTGGGTCCCGGCAGGTGTCGTTGCTGTAGGAGAGGCACAGCAGGGAGCTGCCCAGGAGACGAGGGAGCAGGTGGACGGAGGTGGCACTCAGTACCCGCAGGCTCTCTCTGGGTGTCAGCAGGAGTGTGTGGAAGCGTCAGTGGGACGTGTAACAGATCCCGCTGAGCAGGCCCTGGTGCCTGAGATGCCAGCAATAATGAGAAGTCCCAGTATCCATATCCCTGTCTCTGAATCTTTCTCCACCACAAGGAATGAGGCTGTCAGTGTTAATTGACACACGTAGGAGGAATGTTGGCATTAGAAATAAAGAATGCATGGTACAGGCCCAGTGCAGTAGCCTAATGGCGAAAGTCCTTGCCTTGAACACGCTGGGATCCCACATAGGCGCTGGTTGTAATTCCAGTGTCCCCTGTTCTTATCCAATTCCCTGCTTGTGGCCTGGGAAAGCAGTCAAGGACAGCCTGAAGTCGGGTCTCTGCACCCATGTGGGAGACACAGAAGAAACTCCGAGCTCCTGGCTTCAGATCGGCTCAGCTCTGGCCATTGCAACTGCTTGGGGAGTGAATCAATGGATGGAACATCTTCCTCTCTGTCTCCTCCTCTCTGTATATCTACCGTTCCTTTTTTTTTTTTCGAAGTGAGTATATTTAATCATACTCAGTTCATAACACAGCAAATATGTAAAGGAAATAATAATTCCTTCTATAGCATGTCCCATGAACTAGCGACAGGTGAAGCTGGTTGCGTGCAGGCCAGGGAACTTCGCCTTGGAAAGATTAGAACCAGGGACACCAGAATCGTTTGGCTTCTGCTCGATGTCGTATCTGGTTGGAGATGTACCTGATAGGAACTTCAGGGATCTTTTGGATTCTTCATTTAAGGTCCCTGTCAACTGTGGCCACAATGTAACACTTGCACTGAGTCAGTCTCTGTACTAAGCAGTCATCCACATAGGTTCCTTTGTGTGAACTTGGTAATCATTCAAATCTTAGATGTTTGGCAATCCTTAGTGCCACTTGATACTTCTGCCCCCAATTTTTCAATTTCTGCCATGACACAATCATACAAGGGATACACTTGGCATTCAGACAGTCCATCATTGATTGTACCAAGTCCACCTTGGCTTTAATGGAAAAGTTGATTAAAGTTAGTGTCAACGAGGATGTGGAGAGGTGGGCCCTGTTGTGTGTGTGGTACTGGAAGATTAAGCAGGAAAGGTGCTGCGGGACTTCGCTTTCCTTTAGTGCACTGGGATCTTTCTTCTTTCTAGGCTTTAATCTGTCCTTTTTTTTTTTTTTTTTTTTAAGATTTGTTTGGTTTTTTTATTGGAAAGACAGATATACAGAGAGGAGGAGAGACAGATTTCTTCCATCCGATGATTCACTCCCCAAGCAGCCGCAATCGTTGGAGCTGGGCCAGTCCGAAGCCAGGAGCCTGGACCCTCTTCCGGGTCTCCCACACAGGTGCTTTGGGCTGTCCTTAGCTGCTTTCCCAGGCCACAGGCAGGGAGCTGGATGGGAAGTGGAGCTACCGGGATCCTGAAGCATTCAAGTTGAGGACCTTAACCACTACGCTATCGCGCTGGGTCCTGTCCTTTTCTTTAATCCGCTCGTCCCTAAGACTAAGCATTTCATGGTCGCATACTTCCTCACTTTCTTTTGCTTTCCTGTTCCCCTGTTTCCCGAAGACACAAGTCCCTTCTCCCCATGCTGTAAGGAGTCACTGGCTCTGCTCCGGGCACTTCAGAAGACCGGAAGGAGCACAGCAGGGCTGAGGCGGGTGGGATCCGGCCAAGGCCAAGTTTGCCCCACTGTGGGGTCTCATAGCACTTTCCCAGGACCCTCCCCCCTCTCCATACTCCCCTCTACCTTTCAGTTTAAAAATAAATAAATAAATAAAAAATAAACAAATCTTTAAAAGAGGATGCTGCAACTCCTGAGTAAAATTTGATGAGTAAGGAGATACTTACATAATCTCCAGCTAACACGGCGTAGCCTGCAGTGGCTGCTCCTGCCGTGCTATAACTTGGTGATCAAAGTCGGCCCAAGCTGGGATCATACGGCTCGTTACCTGTGCGCTAATGGGTTCACTGAGCAGCCCTTACCATCAGCCACCTCCCTTCCAGCCTGGTCTAAGTGTGTTCTTGAGCAACCGTGAGCTGGAGCCAGATGGGAATTTCGAAAGAACTGGCTCTGTTCTAGAAATCAACCGGCCTGAGGAACTGTTCCTGGGGCATGAGTTGTGAAACACTGGCTGGGCCCAAGAAATGAAATAGTTGTCAGGATGCAGTCTGGGCACAAGAAATGTGGGTCAGCTGAGGGGTTGGGTGAGAGGTTGAGAACTTGTGAGTAAAAGACAGCATAGCCCGCTTTTAGTCTGATTTGCCGACGGTGTTAGAGCAGTGGGGCAGCCACGGTGCCTGATGCAGGCTGGCACTGCCATGGCAGGAGCTCAGCAGAGCTGAGAGCAGGCAGAGGGGAGGTGCTAAACGTGCTGCGAGGGAACAGAAGTACGAACGGGAGCCTGGTCACGGGGAGGCGGGTGGCAGCACAGCACCCGTGTCCCCTGCATGTGCCGCCAGGGGTATCACCGTGCCTGACACCCCACACAGCCTGAGCACAGACATGGCATTTTGCTTTTGTCTTTCACAGCTGAAAATGTCGCCAAACAATGGCAGGTGAGTCGAGAAGATCAGGACCGGGTCGCAGTCCTGTCCCAGAACCGAACCGAGAGCGCACAGAAGGCCGGCCACTTCGACAAAGAGATCGTGCCAGTGCTGGTATCGTCCAGGAAAGGTGGGCACTCGTGTCTGTAAACTGCCTCGGGGGATCCTCCTCTGGCTCACCTGAGGGCTTAGCCGTGACTGTCGCCCCTCTGCTGCTCTGTGCTCCCCACATCCCCACGTCCAGAGGCTGGGTGTGCCTGGCTCACCTGGACAGCCACCCGTGATTACTTGCTTCTGGAAGGGCTGTGGATTAGAAAACATTCAATGGCTCTCTCTTTTTTTAAAGATTTATTTTATTATTATTTTTTTATTACAAAGTCAGATGTATAGAGAGGAGGAGAGATAGAGAGGAAGTTCTTCCCTCCGATGATTCACTCCCCAAGTAACCGCAACAGCCAGAGCTGAGCTGGTTCGAAGCCAAGAGCCAGGAACTTCCTCCAGGTCTCCCACACATCTGCAGGGTCCCAAGGCTTTGGGCCGTCCTTGACTGCTTTCCCAGGCCACAAGCAGGGAGCTGGATGGGAAGTGGAGCAGCTGCAATTAGAACCGGAGCCCATATGGGATCCCGGCTCGTTCAGGGCGAGGACTTTAGCTGCTAGGCCACGCTGCCGGGCCCATTCAGTGCCTCTTGAAGATGGTACAATCCTTAGTGAAAAGCTTTAAGAGACAGAGCTTCCCCAGACGCCTGCGACAGACTGGGGGAGGCCCCGGTGAGCCAGGAGCGAGTAGCCCAGGCGGGTCTCCCGTGAGCATGGCAGCAACCTGGTACCTGAACTGCCACCTGCTGCCTCCCCAGAAGCTGGAAGAGGGAGCTGAGCTGGGCACTCATTTCTGGGTACTCTGAGGGATGCAGGGGTCTTAAGGAAACGCCCACCCGCACATGAGTTCTTGTTCTTCTGCAGCAGTCACGAAGTTGTCCGTGCCATGGCTTGTGAGACCCTGATGATGTTGGGTGGTTCTTTTTCAGGAGCTACTGAAGTGAAAACAGACGAGTTTCCCCGCCACGGGAGCAGCTTAGAGGCTGTGTCCAAGCTGAAGCCTTACTTCCTGACTGATGGGACAGGCACCGTTACCCCAGCCAACGCTTCAGGTCGGCTTCTGGAGAGCCGGGGGCTGTGCCTGCTTCTGTCACACTTGTTTCTTTTGTGTGTGTGTGTGTTTATAATTTTTAAAATTTTAGTTTTGATGATGTTTACATAGTTGATGAGGGTGGGAAGGGTCAAGGATCCTCTGGGGATCATGGGTGAGACCATTGCTTATACATTTTCTTCTTGTGTATGGGGGAGATGGGGGTGCAGAAGACGCCACACCCAGCCTCCCAACCTCCACATCACCCGGGGATGGGGAGCTGCCACCTGATGTCATCCCAGGGTCCGTATTGTGGAGCATTTTCTGAGGATTCTACTCATGGTTCCATAGTTCTGAGATGCTCCAAGGATGCAAAAATGCTTCTGAGGTCGATTGGCTGTCATGGTCCACCTCTAAATCTCTCAGAAATTTGCTGTCAAGCATCATTGGGGTAGTTGATCAGTTTGTTCTGCCCTCCATCTCAGCAATCCAATGGGTGCTGTGGCCCAGCCCCGCCCAACATACAGCCCTCCTGTACCACAGGAGGAGCTGCAGCCCAGTCAGAGCGACTCCCAATAATCCCCACTGGACTGGCCCCCACCTCTGGTTCCTGAACCTGCCAGCATGTGCAGTGGACTGGTCTGGTCTGCCCCACATCCCATTGAGATCTCATATACATCATTGGGTGTTGAAGCCTAACTCAACCCAACTGACTCCACCCTCCACCCCATACTCATGCTAGCAGGTTCCATAGCCTATCCAGCCAGGCCTACCCCCAGTACTAGTTCTCCTGCCCACCAGTGGGAGTTGCAGCCCATCAGAGAGGAGCTCACAACTTCTGCACTGGACCCACTCCCTGTCCCAGATCTCACACTCTGCAGGTGATTTTTTTTTTTTAAGATTTATTTATTGTATTTTATACAAAGTCAGGTATACAGAGAGAAGGAGAGACAGAGAGGAAGATCTTCCTTCTGTCCGATGATTCACTCCCCAAGTGAGTGCAACAGCCAGTGCTGTGCCAATCCGAAGCCAGGAACCTAGAACCTCCTCCAGGTCTCCCACACAGGTGCAGGAACCCAAGGCTTTGGGCCATCCTCAACTGCTTTCCCAGGCCACAAGCAGGGAGCTGGATGGGAAGTGGAGCTGCCGGGATTAGAACCGGCACCCATATGAGATCCTGGCACATTCAGGGCGAGGACTTTAGCCGCTAGGCCACGCCACCGGGCCCTCTGCAGGTGATTTTGTGGTCTAGCTTGACAAGACTTGCCCCCAGTCCTGGCAAAGCCCAACCCAGCTGCCTTTATTCTGGCTCATGCTTGTACCAGTGGATACAGTTGGCTGCCCCAGCCTGGCTAACCCAGTTCACATGAAGGCTAACAGGTGTTGCAGCGCTACCCAGCCTGGTCTGCCCCCAGGTCCAGCTCACGTGCTCGGCAGCATGAGTAGTGGCCTAGCAGTGGAATCTCTACTACTACACTACCAGGCTTACCTCTCCTCCACTCCATGTCCTCATCTTGTGTGGCCTGGTAGGTGCTGTGGTCCATTCTGGTATGGCCAGTCTCACCTTAGCATTTGCTGGCTGGTGCTATAGCCTGGCCCATTCTGGGTCATGCTGGCTGGAGCTGCCACCCAACCTGGCGCAGTCAGCCCCCAATCCTGGCTCTAATGTGAAGTAGTTGGTGCTGTAGCCAGACCCAGCTTGTCCTGCATTACATCCTGGTTCTCAAATCTGTCAGTGGGTGTTATGAACTGGCCAAGCCTGGCCCACTCCCAGACCTGAACCACAAATATGCTGGCAGGTAGTGTAACGTGGTCTGCTCTGGGCTGCTCCTTGCTTTGGTTCTTGCACTTACCTGCAGGGACTGTACCCTGGACCTAGCTCCTCTACTGGGTCTCTTCTCAGTGACAGATCTCACACAGGTTGGTCCAGGCTGATTTAGTCCACCTTCTGTCTTGGCAGGAACAGTAGCCTTGTCCAGATGGCCCATACCCAACCCTGTTGTTGCTGTTGGATGTTACAGCCCAGCCATGCCTTACTGCATGCCCTGACACAATTCTCATGTGGCCCAGTGGGAGTGGAAACCTAGCCTAACCTGTTCTACACCCGCTCTGGCTCTCATGAGCACCAGTGGATACTGGGGTCTAGCCTAGTCTGGCACACCCCAGACCTTGTCCACACCTATGCTGAGGGACACTGCAGCCATGTCCAGCCCAGACCACCACCCCCATGTGCTCACAACCTAGTTAGGGCATCCTCTGAGCTCCTCAACCAGGCCTGTTCCCAGCCCCAGATCTCACACATGCCAGTGGTTGCTCTAACCCAGCTCTACATAGCCCATCCCCTCTCTTGGCTGTTGCCATGGGATGCTGCAGGCTGGCCTGACCTGGCCCACCCCCGGTCCCAACTCTTGCTGGTGAGTGCTGCAGACTGGGCAAGGCCAGGCTCCAAGCAAACCAGCTGAAACTGCAGATCACAGGGATGGGCCAGGCTTATTTATTTTCCCACAGAATTGTTACATGTTGCTTTAAATGAAAAATCTAGTTTCTTCATTTGTGATCAGATTTAACTCCTCCGAGAGCCCAACAAGACCACAAATGTAAAATCTTTGTATTTTTCTACTACCAAACCCCTCCCGTACCTCCTGTAAGGCCTGAGCTTAATCTCCACCTACCCCCCACCCCAGTGCCTTCCTAACCTGGTCCTGGTTAAGATTTGTTTGGGCCATGCAGCCATTTGCAGATTGAACCATCAGATGAAAGACCCTTCTCGCTGTATCTTCTCTCTGAACCTGCTTTTGCAGGAAAAAAAAAAGTGAATGAAAAGGATTATCACCTTTGGGAAGTCAGAGAACACTCCTCACTGAGCACAGCAGCCAGAGCTGGGCCAGACTACAGCCAGGAGGTTCCTCAAGTCTCCCACATGGGCGCAGGGACCGGAGCAGCTGGACCAAGCTCCACTGCTTTCCTAGGCGCATCGGCAGGGAGCTGCATGGGAAGCACAGCATCCAGTGCTTGAATATCGTCCAGATTGGATGCCAGCTCCGCTGGCCCAGGCGCAAACCAGCCAAGCCATGGTAGTGTCACAGAACTTCCCTTTTCCAACTACAGTGTCAGCTGAATGATGGCGGGTGGTTTTGTGGCAGGAAAGTAGCTGCAGGTAGAAGTATGACAGAATGCCAGTCCCTCTCATCTTACAGGGATGAATGACGGCGCCGCTGCTGTAGTTCTCATGAAGAAGTCGGAAGCCGAGAACCGAGGACTGGCACCTTTGGCGCGGATTGTCTCCTGGGCCCAAGCAGGCGTGGAGCCTTCCATCATGGGAACAGGACCGATTCCAGCAATAAAGCAAGCTGTGAGTTGTCTTCCCCCATCCTCTCCCTGCCTGCTGGGGTGGACTGGGAGACCAGTCAGGATCTGCATGGACGTCCTCAGCACTACTCCAGGTCTTTTTGCTGGGTCGTCTATGCCCCCCTCAGGTTTTACGGCTGCCTTTGTGAAGCTCAGCCTGTCTTCCCGTTTACCTTACATGGACTCAGTCATGCAGCTGGCCCCCACCTAGATGGGACTTCCTCCCCTGACTTGGCTTTGAATCTGTCTGTGATGCTTCACACCCCAAAGCACAGTCTCAACAATCTATAGTGTCAATTTTTTACATGCATAAGCATGAAGCTGCAGCCCGTAGTCAGTGCACATACTCAGACCTGGCCTCCCCATGGTCTTGGCCTGCACCTCAGGGCCCTCTCCTTTCCTCAGGTCGCAAAAGCCGGTTGGTCGCTGGATGACGTCGACATATTTGAAATCAACGAAGCCTTTGCAGCCCTGTCAGTGGCAGTTGCTAAAGAACTTGGACTAAACCCAGAGAAGGTAGCCATGGGTGGCAGTGTGGAAGAGAGTATGCTATTGGACTTGCACAGCACGACCCGAGATTATAGGAGTGTCCAGTATTGCCATTTACCGGGTATTTGGGAGTGAAGATGCTGGTCATGTTCCTAGTGGAACTCGGGATTTCATTTATTTTGTTTCCCAGGTGGGAAATCTTGTTCTGTGCAGGCACTGATAGGATGCTTTTTAAAACTTGAAGGAACAAGGGGAGTTGGGATTGTGACGTATTCCTCAGCTGGGAGCATTTGGAAGGGCAGTTTGCTAGAGTGATGCTAACGCTGCTCCTTCCCCTTCCCAGGTCAACATCCAAGGGGGAGCCATAGCCCTGGGGCACCCTCTTGGAGCCTCTGGCTGCCGCATCCTGGTGACCCTGCTGCACGCACTGGAGAGGACTGGTGGAACCCGGGGTGTGGTGGCCCTATGTATTGGCGGTGGGATGGGCATAGCCATGTGTGTCCAGAGAGGATGATCAGTGAACCCAGCTCACACCATGCCCAGGTCTCCTGCCCTTCCTTCCTTCCTTGGCAGCCAATCGACGACTAAGGCACAATGTGAAACCCCAGGACCAAAGTGAAGATGGAAACCACTCTACTTCACAAAAATGCAGGCTCACTGTACTTTAATGTGTAATACGTACGGTACAAGACAATTCTAACATTGTTATAAATAAAGAAGTCTGATCAGTCATCAAGGGCTCCAGAATGCATGGCGTCTTCGTAACCTCCACGCTTCTCATCCTTATTTTCTGGATGTAACTTAATAAGATCATCAATCCGAAGAATGGTAATCGCAGCTTCTGTGGCAAATTTCAAACTTTTCACTTTAACCACAGTTGGCTCAAAAACCCCTGCTTGCTTGTTGTCTCGAGGCTTTCCATTAACCAGATCAAGACCAATCCTGTGATTAAAACAGAAAACGGCCCCTTACAAGTTGCCTGGATGGACCTGTTGAAAGTCAGCACTGAAGTCTACAACAGTGTAAATGGTGAAAGTGTGGTTTATGGACCACATATCCAGACAGACTCCGTGGCCAGTGATGTCTGATGTCTGGCTTGGTTTAAGTACTCTAAGGAAACACACATGGGCAGGACCCAAGCACAGTTCTGTGAATGCATCCTCATCGAACAGGAGGCCCACAGGTCAAGTGACTACTCCCAAGAGTTCAGGTACATCAGTGGGTCACTCACACTGGCACTTCCCAATGTGTGGAGTCCGTTTTCTAAGTTTGCTGGCCCTGTAGTTAACCACTATCTTTTCAAGGCCTTGGAAAAGCTAAAAAGGTTTAACCTGCCATAAACAAAACTTTTTAAAAATATAGCCAACAAAGGACAATTGCGCACTTACCATTTTAGATTTTTGCGTTCTGGGTTAACTTGAGCCTCGTTGTGGAAAGCTCTTAACTTTGCAACCAGATCTGTGGAGTCCTGGGCTGCGTTCACTGCCAGTGTGTTAGGGATAACAAGGAGAGACCTTGCAAACTCTGCGATAGCAAGCTGTTCCCGAGAGCCCTAGGAAAGACAACTCATTTTCACATAAAAGTGACAAGGTGTGTAATTAAAAATGCCAGAGTGGGCCCAGCATGGTAGCCTAATAGCTAAAGTCCTTGCCTTGCATGCGGTGGGATTCCATATAGATGCTGGTTTGTATCCCAGCAACCCCACTTCCCAGCCAGCTCCCTGCTTATGGCCTGGGAAAGCAGTAGAGGACAGCCCAAAGCCTTGGGGCCCTGCACCTGCATAGGAGACCCGGAAGAAGCTCCTGGCTCCTAATCGGCTCAGCTCTAGCCACTGTGGCCACTTGGGGGAATGAATTAACGGGTGGAATGTCTTCCGACTCTGTCTACTCTTTCTGTATATCTTTCCAATAAAAATAAAATTTCCGGAGTGCACCCACACCCTTAACTTACCATGCTGGTGGCGTAGTTTTCCAGGTATATAGAAAGAGCTGCCTCAACAGCGCCCCCACCTGGAACCACAGATTTTGACTCGAGTACCCTCTTCACCACACAAAGGGCATCATGTAGAGAACGCTCCATCTCGTCACACATGAAATCATTTGCACCACGTAAGATAATCGAGGCAGACGTACGAGCCTTTGTGCTGTCAATGAGGAAGCAAATTCTCATGCAGTAAGCCGGCAGGCAAACCCCGCAAGCACCCTTGAAGCCCTGTGCAGTCAGTGTCTAGACCACGTAGGGGGAGGTGGCACTGTCACTCCATCTCCATGTACGAGGGTCCACGTTTATTCTATCCCATGCGTATAACTGCTCATAGCGCTGCGAGGCCAGAGCAGCAAATCAATGGGAAAAAGGAAGCTTACTTGGCAACCAAACCTGCACAGCTCTGTGATTTAAAGTCACTCTTACTTTTTGATTAAGATGAGCTCATCATCGCAGATCCTCTCCTGTACCACCTCTTCTGCTTGTCCCAACATTACAGCTTCAAAAGTTTCTTCACCTTCCAAATTGGCCAGAGTTGACAGAATGGTCGCTATTGAGAGGTATAAAATGTAAATGTCCATGATGATTTAAACTTCTTGTCTTAGATTCATTTAACTTAAATGACACATTCTAATGACTAGGTTTGCACTTTGTCACTGAGATGAGCAAGTTCAGTAAATGAATTTCCAACGTGCTTAGTAAACGTAAAGAACCCGACCAGCTGCCCAGCAGGGACTACTCCCGCCAGCAGCACCAAGTACAGGAGCGCTGTGCGTGCGGTCAGGGGTGCTGCCCGAGGAGCCCGGCTGACGCGGCAGGACCGTACCTCCAGAAGCTTTAGCAATGCGCTTAAGATCCCTTTTCAAAACTCTTCTAACTGCCATAGCACCAGCCTCCACAAAATACTTGAGACACATGTCGTCAATGCCGCCAGTGGTGAAAACTACGTTGGCACCAGTGGCCAGGATCTTCTGGATTCTCTCCTTGGTGATATCGGATTCTCTACAAAGAGGAGTTTAGTAACCCAAAGTTGCCTTATTCGTCCAAAAACAACTATGTATCAGATCATGTTAGCTCTTTCCCATCTACACCCAGAACTCGGCTCAGTCCAATGTTTGGAAAAGGCCAAGGAATGACCTTTTGCTCTCCCCAATCCCAACTCGAATTTCTAATTTGGAAGTGTGATCAGGAACATAATAGTTTGGACAACTGTTGGGGAACAGCAAGTTCAACTACTGCTCGCAATGCCAGCATCCATCCTAGAGTGCTTGTTGTTCCACGGCCCAGGATGCAGCCACCCTGTGGGAGTGCAGGATGGTGTGCCTGGCTCTGGGATTCAGCCTGGCACAACCCCACCACTTGCAGCTGCTTAGCAGTGAACCAGCAGATGGAAACTCTTTAACATTCTGCCTTCTGACTGCTTTGGGGGGCCTCTGCAGTGGTTGGGGGCAACGAAGAAAATACGAAGTACATGGATGTGGTGTGGTAGGTAGAAATCGAGCAGAGCTAAACTACCTGTGCGAAGGCTCCCAGTGGACACCACCACATACCTGGCTCGACACAAAGGCCTCAAGATACGTCAGCATCCACCCAACCAGGGGCCACTGCTTGCAACACAGTTATCCCAAAAGTGCCGTTTCAGAAGCTTGCTATTCTATTTCTGATCAGGTTCCTTGATAGTGGCTTGGGAAAACAAGATGACCCAAGTGCTTGGGCTCTTGCCACTCACGTCAAGATCTTCTAGCTCTAGCCTGGTCTAGCTCTAGTCCCTGCAGTCTTCTAGAAAATAAAGTAGTGGACCAAAGGCCTCTATCAAAATACATCTTAGCAACAACAAACACTCAGAGGCACAGAACTGGACCGATGTCCACACTCGGAGCTTCAGAGATGTGACCTGAAGCCACAGCGACAAGGGAGCTCCTCCAGGGAGAGGAATGGGCAGCAGAGGACACGCCGTGCAGACAAGAGACTGCAGCACCACCCCTGCCCCAGGTGTCCCAGGAAGGAAGGAGTATCATGCATACGTTTACAAAGTCCAGAGCCTTCCTGAGGCCACGCAGAGTACAGGGGAGCAAGTGCTGCTGGCAGGTAAAATGCAGACCGGCACCCCACCCTCAGCACACCCGGCCCCTCAATGCTGGGCCCTGTGCTACAGCTTCCTTCCTGGCTTTCACACTTTCAATGTCTGTGAACTTATAATTATAGAAAAAGGTTGATTTAAACAGGTTCCATCACACCAAATCTTACAGCGTAACTACCACAGTTGCAAAATAGGATGACTTTAACAAATGGTCCGTATAGCCTCCTCCATTATCAAAGACACAGCACTCTAATTTTAACTTACACGCAACCCATTCCAAGACCCCAAATCCTGTCCCAACATACCTCTGCCTGATTTGGTCTAATTTTTCAGGATCTGTGATAACCACCTGTACACCAAGCTTCATTTTGGTTTTCTGCAGGCTGAAGTCAAGGCAAGCAATTTTTGCGTTAACTATTCTCTTGGGCATGCCTGCAACCAAACAAAATTAACATTAAGCTGCCTTACAGCCACTCTAAAAATACTGCTTCGCAAAACATATTTATATAAGAATGTGCGACATTTAACAAGCACTATTTCTTTCACATGTACTCACCCTATTATGTTGCATGTGTTCGTTAGAGACACGCAATCCATGTGAGCCAGGAATGCTAGCTCTATGGTCAGTGTTCTGGGACAGTGTGTTAAGCTGCTGCTTGCAATGCAGTATCCCAGGCCCATTTTGAATGCTGGTTCCTTTACCACTCACCCAGCTTCCCACTGCTGTAGCTGGGAAGGCACAGGATAGCCTGTAATCCCATGCGAGACCTGGACGGAGCTCCAGCTCTGGCTATTGTGGCCTCCGACCCCCAAACTGACAGGTGCAAGGTCTGAGCCACTCCACTTTCCAAATATTTCCTTTTTCAAAGTTACTTTCAGCCTGTAATGTAAGCATTATGAGCAAATCCAAAACCTTACCCTGCGATCCCACCACGCAGTTGAGGGCATAGCCACTGATGAGTAAACTCTCCGTCTGACTTCTGCCATGGGCTTTCAGAATGTTGATAGAATTGACTGGATAGCGGGGCTGGCCTCGGATATCTGTGTATTTAACAGCAAGTACAGCATCTACCACCATGTTAGAAAAGAAATCTCCGTTGCTAAGCTAATAGTTAAGGATAACAACAGACTGGAAGAAGCAAAGGGCATACAGGAAAAATCAAAGGTAACACAAGATTTCCCTTTGGCTATCTCATTTATCAAGCAAGCATTATTTATGCCAACAAAATACTGCAGCATTAATCAGCGCTGTCTGTAATCTGAGTTACTGTCACAGATACTTTTCACTGGAAAGAAGTTAAATATAGCATTACTTTTCTTCACTGCAACACAATTTTGCTTTAAATGGATCTGAATTTTACCCATAAAACCAAACACAGAAAGTCAGAACCTTACTGGACCATTGCAAGGATACACCCCAATGATTTTGGAAGACATTGATGTCTTAGCAGCATTAATCAGGCAATCTCTTCCAAGTTCATCTGTGTTGATAATTAAGTTTTCACTGATGTAACGCACAGCTTCCCTATTTAAGGTGCAGAGGAAAAACATGTAAAATATGTTATCAGTGAAGTTTTTTTATTTTATCACACTTAAGACAGCAATAAAGTGTCACAAGCAATGGTGTTCTGTTCAGCCATTTCATGTAGAAGGAGGGTACCAAAACCCCTCCCTCTTCAGATCATGGCAACGTTGCTCTATCCCACAAGCATAGCCACTAAAATCTACTCATTGAAGAAAATGTGGTAGTCAAATGGGAAAAGCAGAAGCCCTAGGTCCTCATCCCTTCTTCAAGCGGAACTGCTAAACTGCAATTTTCTCAAACTGAAATTCAGCCATTACTTAAAACTTTAAAAAGACCAGACTATTAATCAGTAGATCAAATACATTGTTTGGGGGCTGCCCGCAGGGCTGGCATCCAACACGGGCAAGAGGCCCAGCTGCCCCAGCTCCCTAAGGGCCTGGGAAGGCCGTGTGCAGCCCTGGGTTCAGCCTGGCCCAGCCTCGGCCTTTGTGGCCACCAGCGAAGTGAACCAGCAGGTGGAGATCTGTCTCTTCCCTGTAATTCTGTCTTTCAAATATATAAAAACAACAACTACTACTATTTCTTTGTGTGTAAACAACCTTACTTGCAAGCAAGTCGATAGCCACTGATAACCGAAGTGGGATGAATTTTCTGCTTCACGAGTTCATCTGCATTTTTCAGAAGTTCTGCTGCAATAATAACCTGTGGAGAACACATGTGTCGTATGCCTGCACCCACACTGTGCTTACAGGGAACTGAACAGCTGGTTATTAGAAGCCAGCAAACAAGAGGGCCGTGAAATTCGGCCCCAAATGGGAGAAAACCTGACAGACTGAATAGGGTTCAGGCCAAGCTGTTGGTCCCATCATCTTCAACACACACCGCATCAAAAGCCACTAAGATGTCATTGTAGCTATTTGGTTTATTTTTGCTTTTCTTAACCTTTCTTCTAAGAAACACTAACAAGTTGCTTACAAATGCCTTAAATGAAGATTATTTTAACATTTTAGAAGTAGTGATTCCATTCTTTGGAAGTTTGGTGCAGTAACGCGTTTCTCTCCAGCACGATCTCCCACTAGCTTCCACTGCACCAGCGTGCCGCATGACACCCCTCCAGCGGCCAGTCCTGAGACCGCCTGCCCATCCCAGAAACTTGCAAACCACGGTGAACACACACACACAAACAAAAAAACCCCCTCTCCGATAGGGCCGCACGCATTTCAACACGTACCACCGAGGTCGTTCCATCCCCGACTTCTTTGTCCTGCAGGTCGGCCAGCTCGCAGAGCACCTTGGCGGCAGGGTGCTCCACCTCCAGCAACTTGAGGATGGTCGCGCCGTCGTTGGTGATGGTCACATCCTTGCAAAGTCACGGGGAGGCACGGTCACGCGGGGCGCAAGCAGCCGAGCCCCGCTCCGCATCCCCGAGGCCCCCACTTACGCCTATGTCATCCACCAGCATCTTGTCCAGCCCGACGGGCCCCAGGGAGCTCTTGACGATGTTGGCGATGGAGGCCGCGGCCATCACTGCAACCCACGGGGGGCGGGCATTAGCCGGGGGTGCCGCGACACCGGCTGCGCACCCGCCCTGCCCCCGCAAGGTGTTCCCATCTCCCGTTAGGCTCCTCTTTTTTAAAGCTTTTTAAGGCAAGATGCTGACTTCAGATTTGTTCAAGGAAAGTATTAAACAAGCTGCCCGGCCGGTGGCTGTGCTGCTGGTGGGGGACGCCCAGGACCGCACCCCGGCCACCTGCTCCCCAGCCCAGGGAGCCCCGACACGGAGCCCCAGGCCCGCGCGGCCAGCCGGCCCCCACGCCCAGCCCCGTTACCGTTCTGGGAGCGGATCGCCTCCCCGGTGCTGCGGTCCCCGAACACCGACAAAGGCCCTTCCATGGCTGCAGCGCGCTCGTCCACTCACACCGCACAGCGACCACGATGTCGGCCGGCGGCGAGCGAGGGACCGCGGGGGCTGCTGGGAAACACCGCCCCGCCGCGCCCGGCCGCGAGGCACGGCGGGAAACGGGGCACGGCCCGTGAAACGTGAGCGCGCCGGAAGTGAGGACACCGCGGGAGGGCGGGGCCGAGCGGTGCTGTCCATTCACAGAGCGGTTGGGAAAGGCGCGAAAGGGGCCAACGGAAGTCGGGCTCTAGGCCATCCAGAGGAGCAGAAAGTGCTCGGCTGCACCGCCTGGCCAGACAAACTTGCGCAGGCGCATTTGGACCTTCTAGCGCTTTCTAGAAAATGCGATCGCGAGGGCGGGGCTTGGGGTCGGGGCATCCTGTCCGAGTCCGGGAACTTCGGTGCCCTTTGTTGTGGGCGGCGGGCGCCTTCAGCAGTAGATCCTGACTCAGGGCCATGGGGCGAGCCGGCGTGGGATTGTCCCAGATCCTGCTCCTGGGTGAGAGGGTAGTCTTCCCGCGGGCCATCGGGGGATACGTTCAGTTCGAGGGCAGCCACCCCGTTTGGCAAGGAAATAACCCTTCCCTGCCCACGTGCGCTCAGCTCCAGCTCCAGGCCCTGAGCGGGTCCCACGGAAAGCGGCGTCAGGCAGGGACGCTACGAGCGCGCCTCAGTCCCATGTGTTGCTACGCGACGGCTGCCGGCGGAAGCGATGATTGGTGGATTGGATGTAACAGACTGCCTCCGTGGCCACTCAGCGGCCAGGACTGCCTACTTCCGGGGGGAGCGGCTTCTGTCCTGGACGACTTTGATGACCGACCCATCCAATATGGCTTCAGCCGAAGAGTTGCTGGGGGC